>NC_088171.1:98277567-99639939 GCF_028769735.1 Zonotrichia leucophrys gambelii | reverse complement strand
CCATCTTTGAAAGACAGAGAATATTTATGCCACCTATAGTAACAGACTTTACCAGGACCAGAAAAAGCCAGGATCACTAATCAGCAGAAAAAGCAAGCTTTTACAAATACATATATTCCTCTTTAAAACAGAGCAAACAGGAAGTAAAGTCTGGTGAGGGAAATATGAATGATCTTGAAAAGCAAATTAAAATCTAAAATATGCAATAAAAAAAGTTTGGAGTAAAAGTTCAATGGTACTAAAATTCTAAAAAAACTTAAAGTAATCCTTGTATGTCAAAGTGAAGGCAAAGGGCAAAGGCCATGCAGTGATATAACCTGGTTGAATTTCAAGAGATGCAACTGAAGACTTGGATCTTGAACTCCATAGACTGCCATGTTACACAGAAGTTGCTGCTAAGAGAAAAACTGAAATTGTCACTCCATAATGAATTTATCCTTCCAGTGCAGTGCTGAAAAAGGGTAGCAACAGAAAATATCTCATTTCAAGTCCAAAGCCTGATAGACCTTGGGTGGCCTCATTAGTTTCCAGTCCACCTTGGTAAAAGATGCTGAAGGATCAGGGATGGTAGATCTCTGAAAATTTTTGTAATTAAAATTTGAGATCAGCTGAGGCTCTGCTCCTCTTGAAAAGGAATTTGCAGGTACTTGCCCTTAAATAAAAAAAGGCCAAATACTCACTTCACAGATGAGTTATTCATAAAACTCCCTGTCTCCACCCAGTTCTTATGAATTCTGCCCTTCTACCAAGTAAAAGCAAATTAATTATTGCAGAAAGTTTGGCACACCCACAATAAAGCTTTCCTCTAAGGTGTGCAGTTGAAATATATTTGTTTGTTTGAAATGTATTTTAGCTGGCAGTCTTGTAAGAAGTCAGCACTCTGAGCAGAAAATGCAAAAACCTCTTTTGATGCCATCATTAGTCAGGCCTGTTATTTAGAATGCCTAAACATTTTTTTAAAGTGATTGAAGACAATGACATTTTAAATGTAATATCCCGACACTCTGCTAATGTGTTCTTAGACATCTATTTTATCATGAGCGTATTTGGGCCACATGAACAAGATTTTTTTGAGAAATCATCTAAAAATTACTATGCAGCAAGTCTGTTCTCCCTGCACTTGGTATGTATCATACATAACAAGTTCAAGTATAAGTGCTGCTGTAACAACTCCTTGAATCTGACACCTGATTTTTTATTATGTTTAATGCATGCTGAAAGAAGGGGGGTTTGGTCAAGAAACACAATGAGCTAGTAGCAGTCATACAGAAATACAACATAATATGATGTTTTGAAAGTACTATCTCAAAAGACAGTGACTCGGAGAGAAAACACTAAAGCTAAAGAATAATTTGAAACTTGTAATCCTGTCATCAGACATAAAGGACATTAAAAAAAAAAATCTGCAGCACAGACACTTTATGTGTGGTCTATTTCAGTGCAGCAGTATATGAATGACACTGGGAGCCACATTCTGCAGAGACAGAAAAAGTTGTTGATTTGTTGCTAAAGCTGCACTTGTTTATGCAGGCAAATGACAGTGAAGACTGTCTTATCCTCACCTGGTGAAGTAGTCCAGGTGGCAACCACTCTACCCGTAGCCACCTTGCTACATTCCTTGATGCATCCGATATACAAAAAAGGTCGTTCCTGTCTTCCTGCTTGCTTCAGGCTGTCCATTTGGTTGTTATATTTCTTAAATTTTGTTTAGTACCTTAATTCCAAATATATACAAAATGTGAGTTTATTCTGGAGTGCAAATGAAGATGCAACAATAACAGAACTGGAAGTTGAATGATACGTTTCAGACTGTTGAGTTATTTTTCTCTTATTCCATATTTGCATTCACTATCTCAGATTTTAATAATTTCATAGCCCAAAACAAGTCCATAGTCAGTAACTTTGCCCTGCATTACAACTTATTTATCAAACCTCACTGGCAGCTTGAAGGCCTCTGGCCCTCCTAACTCAGTCAACTGTTAATTAATCACCACTGTTAATGAGTCACCCCTGTTTCAAAGAGCTTTCAGTTCAGATAGTGTTTCAGGCAGTTGGCTTAATCTGCCATAGAAAATTTTATGAGTAGATATCAAATGTTCTAACTGATTGCTTCTACCTTTGAGCTCTCTTTGACAACATTACTGTTATGTCTTATATCACCATATACATGTGTGTATACAACTGTAGTTTTCTGGTGACATTCTTCATGAACTAATATTACTTATTTTAAATGTTATAAAAATTAAAAGGGTGAAAGAAGCAGCCAGAACTTTGCATGTGAGGATCTAAATATCAGTTATGTTTTTAGAAAGAGTGGGAAATATGTGGGAAGGGTGAAGGTGAACAAAATCTCCTGGTGTTTAAGAGCTCATTTTGCTATGAAGGGTAAGATTTATCTAAGTGTTCTTTCACTTGTCTTGTATAATCATATGACAGTACTCAACTGAACCTAGCAGTAGGTGAAAAGTCTATTTTCACTAGGGCACCCAGAAAGATACTATCAGAATATTTTTGGATTATTAATGTGCTATTATTTATACAATAAGCCAAATAATTTTTGATAGCACCGCTGAAAAGGCCCTGACAGCATCCTTGCACTGTCCCTTCAGGTATTTGTGTACATTGACAAAATCCCCATGGGGCCCCTCCAGGCCGAGCAGTCAGAGCTCTCTCAGTCTTTCCATCATAATCTCTACCAAATTCCAAGAAACAATGATTTTTTATTTCTGTCAAATTCACTGATGTGGAGACTGCAATTGGATACCACCCTGTTAGATGAAGCTTTTCTTTCTGCTCTGAAATAGTCATGGTAATTTGGCTTTAACAATATTTAGATCCCTGAGGGTGCTACCTGATCAGCCCCTCTCCTAACTCTGCCTTTAACTTTACTTCTTCTTCAATAATATTCTATGTGAAATCTAATAGTTTGTAATTACTGCTTCCATTGTAGATTAGTTACCCACAGCCCGTGAGGCCTCTTGAACAAATCAATATGTTCCAGCAGGGTTTATCAGCTGTATTCCCTGCAGAAAACTGGGGCACCAACTGAACAGCTATTTTCATGCTTGTGAACAGTCTTCAGTTAAAAAATACTGACGTTATTTTTTTGTTATTCTAAATGCTGTGCTCTAGAAAACATGAGGGCAGGAGAAGAAACAACCTGAAATACCACATACAAATCAATATCACGCCAGAACCACCTGAAGCTGATTTTTAGGTGTTGTTTGCCTGCTTGAAAAGGCCATTTTCCTTCAACAGACACTTTCTCATGCCCAGTTGGGAGAGCTAAGAGAGATGTAATTGGATATGAAGATGCTTCAGAGATGTTTAATATATTTAGGAGGACACTTCATTGAGAAACATTACCAAGATTCAATATAAGCACTTGAGCACAATATTTTCAAGAGAAACTACTTACCACTTGTTTTTCAGGTGAGTCCTTTTATCCCCAAAGAAATTAAAAATCATCCTTAGAGATATTCCTCATCAAGATAAATTCAGGATGACTGAAAATCTGTATGTAATTACAGACACACAGTTAGTTATTTTCGCTCAAAGAACACTCTTAATTTTGTCAACTTCTTGTGTTTAGCTGTTTTACAAAACTGATCAAGACATGCTGCAAGTGCATCGATATCTCAGTCCTAATAAAAGTCCTAATAAAATGACTGATAGGTTTATATAGATAAAGCTTCTTAGCAATGATATCTACGTGAAACTTGAAGGCTTTCATAGATCATAACTTCCCAGTCTTCAAGTTAAATTTAAAGAAGGCATAACTGAGATTAAGCAAAGCCAAAGTCAAGACCACTGGAGTTTAATGCGTATCTCTGTGTGTGTGTGTGTTTAAGCCAAAAGGTTTTACGAAACAGAAAGGATTAATTTGACTGACTTTGAGCAACACCATCTAAATCCCTAGATTTATATATAGCATTTCCATTTTTTGACTTGTGATGCTTTAGTTTATGTCTTCTTGACACATATCACAGCTAAAAATGGAGTTTGGGTGGCTGGTAGCAAGATGAATAGTCTGAGCTAGAAGCAACTGATGATGGTATTTTGATGGTAGATAGACTTTGTGCCAGGCACTGTGCATTCATGTGGTTGATCTGAAGCTGCAAGTCTCTTTGAAAGAAAGGAGATCATTTAAAGGATGACAGGTGATGACTGTCAGTTGAAGGAGTGGATAATAATCCTTGGAAATGAAAATAAAGAATCTAAACAAGATCTGATACTTTACCAAGTACGTAAATTCATTTCTGAAGACAAATAAGTCTGTCAATTGAACAGATTCTTCCCTTTCTCCCTCTTTTAAACTTTGATTTCCAGCTCAGATTTACTAGGTGCTTTTAAAATTTATTCTTCTGATGCTATTTTTGCTAGTTCCTTTACAGACAAGAACTGCAATTTTAATAGGTTCTAAAAATGAATTCTCTTATTTTTAGTACACAGAACACAGTGTACTAAATGCAATGCAATATAAGTTGCACAAAATACACGAACTTTAATACTTCTACTCTGCATTTAAGAATAGAAGTTGTTAGTTCACCTTTTTCTACAAAAACAGTCATGTAAAGCTTTTCATAAAGTAAATGCTTGATTGTTTTCCCTCCTTGTGCTCCACATAATGGGAATGAGAAAGTTGAAGGTATTTGTGCAAACAATAATATTTATCACACTGTGGATACTTTGAATCACAGCCCTTATAGTTAAAGTCCAGGTTTCAGCTAAAATGAAACAGAAGTCTGCAAAATGATTTTAGGGAAATGATAGTAATAATATAAAACTCTAAATAAAATAACCAATTTTTTTTTAAATCATGTCATAAATGATGGAAATATTACTATCTTTTAAAACATGGTCAGTAGGTACAGAAATACTTCTGCTTTTTGAATAATTTAATTTAGACAAGGTCTCTTCTGAAATTCACAACTTTGGAAAAAAATGGGCAATTAGAAATTAATTAAATTATCCTTTATGTAATATCCATGCTAAGAATAGTTCATAATAATTTAGAAAGTAAGAATTATCTGATTAAATTAGTATTACAGTAATTCATTAATATTTGTGTAGTTTACTTGGGTTGTTGATTACTTATGACATTAATACAAAATAGTGTGGAGTAGATGCCATCATGCACAGCTATATTTGTCAGCCCAGAGCATTAAAAGCATGACTATTCTGTAGTTACAAAAGTATTATGGTTCTCTAGTTTGTATGTACTTCAGATAATTCTAATTTTGAGTGTCCAAAATGTTTCTCTGAAACTAAAACTATATATTAATGGTCCGATATCTTATAAAATGCTTACAAGCACACAAAAAAGAACAAATATCCTAGAGTACAATCTGGAGACCTTAGTGCAAGTAATAAACAGCTTGGACAACATAATGAAAGTTGCAAAAATTCAAAGTAGCCCAAACCTACTGCTCTTACTACAGCATTAACAGCATGATTCTCAGTGCAAAAAAAAAAACAACCCAAAACCAAAACAAACCAAACAACCAAAAAACCCAAAAAACCCCAAAAAAACCCCTAAGATAATGTGGCTTCTGCATTAATTCAATTCTTTCTTGCTTCAGAAAAAAAAAAAAAAAAAAAAAGTTTTTTCCATGCAAATCCTACTGTTGCGGAGTGATGCCTTAGATACAAATGCTTGGCTGCTCTTAATGTTCTCTGCACTTCTAAGGATTTCAGAAAAACTGGAGAGAAACATCACAGTAAGTATAATGATCAAGATTTTCTGGTTACTAAGTCACACCTACTGGTCAAGCAGTTGATCCAAATAAAGTAAAACTATGAATTGGTAAATAGAACGGGTAAAACAAGGAGTTTTCTAAGTAAAAATGAAGTCACACTTCCAGAATTATTGCTTAAAATGCAGATACATCCACAGAAAGGCAATTATATTACACCAGTTTAATCATATTACCTTAATGAACCAGTTAACCAGACCCATACTGTGATTTTGAAGTTGAGAGAAGGTTTACATGACTCCAAGTGTTTCATCAAAAGACATAGTAACTACTCACCTTTTTGGTTTTCCTGAACTTGTCTGTGTATCCTCATCAGTTAGAGCTGTGCTGACAGATGGAAATACCTTCAAAAGAAAAAGAAAAAGGGTATTTGGGCAATATACTATGAAAAAATTGCAATAAAAAAAGGCAATTTTCTTTGAAAGAATGCCTGAATACTTCTAAGCCCTTTTGCATAAATCTGAGTTGAAATTTTGCATGATTGTATACATACAACCAAACTAATGTGATGTAGAATTCAGTAGATAATAATCATCTAAATCAAAATCTTGCTCTGGGAAAGAAGGAATGTATCAAATAGGGAATTAAAAATTTATTTTTAGTTACAATGTTTGTACAGGCTAATAATCCAAAGCAGTACAGAAAACTGTAATTAATAACAGCTAAAATTTCTTTATAAACAACTTCTATCCCACTCATTTCTTTGTTGCAATGTTCACTTTCCAATGTCCTTCTGAGTCCAACCACAAAGAGCTGAGCTGAGCTGCCACACTGTTGATAGTGATAATAAGTCATAATAAGTGAGCTGAGGACTTTGGAGGAAAGAGCATAATGTTTGTGATGGACCTCCTCTCCTTTCAGCCTCAGGTTTGTTCCTACAAACTTCCTCAGAACATTTTCCTTTCCATTGATCCCGCCCTATTTCAGACAGAAAGAGCTGCTGTTTTCCAAGCAGTGATGATTCCTTGAGTCTGTGGGATTATTGCTGCACAGGATACTTTTAAGGGACTGCATCTGGAGTGATTTCACCACACAATTGTAACAAGCCAAACCCAGCTCAGGCTGTGCCAGCCTGGATGAGACCTGTAGCCTTCTACCAGCAGTGGCAGAAAATCATATTCATTGGGCTAGACCTAGCACCAAAGTAAACAGAAATTTACCTCTGACTTTCATCTGATGGGATCTGCCTCAGCTCATGCACTCCGTGAGGTAAAATGAAAAGGAAACAAAACTGTACTTGTGTTTCCTGAATGTAAAACAAATTATTAGATTACCAAAAGTTCAGAGGACAAATGTCAGCTTTCCTTTTTTAAACATTCAGTATAATTAACATTATAAAAGATGCTGCTTTCAGTGATTGGAGTGTAAAATTGAAAGCATTGAAATGCAGTGATAAAACCCTATTTTCTGTCTTGCTAGATGGGAGACTTGAAATTGCATGTGTTCACAGGTAGAACGGGGAGAATGGAGGTAGTCTATCCAAGTCAACTTCCCAAATTCATAATATATTTTATATTTATTAGTCTGGAGGTTTTTTCCAAATAGAGCTCTTTTCTTATTCATACAGTTTTTTTCATTGTTATGTAGAGAAGTGAAAGCTCCTTTTGAGACTGACATCTTTCAAATGTGGAATTAGAAATGTTCCTTATTAGCTTGCAGTTTATCATTGATGCCACTGTATGTTTTTTGTTGTTATTTCTTTGAATTTAACAATATCAATATCTGTATTTTTCCATGTAACAGTTTTCCTCATAGTTGCTTACTTTACTCTTTAATGCTTCTTTGTTTCCAAATCTTCTTTGAAATAATTGAAAATGGGAAGACAGTTATAACAAGAAAATGTTTGAGATGAAAAGCTACATCTTTCATAAATCTGTTTTTTAATTACAAATGAGCTCAACATAGTAATGCATTTTATTTTAATTACGATTTTGATGACCTTCTTAGAGCTGAAAGCCATTTCTCTTAATTAATGACATGCGTGTGTGTGTTTCAGAAGTTCTGTTGCTAAGTGATTTCCAGGGAAGCTAGTGAAGCAAACTAATGAAGTGTCAGATAATATTTTGTAGTGTTTTTATGGAATGGCATTACTGGACCACAAAGAGACCTGTCTCATGTCTGCATAATCTTCAGAGTTTGAAGGTTTGAGAGTGCATATCAAGCTCAAATTTGAAAAGAACCCCCCTGTCTCTTTATTTTAGCACATCCAGCTTGTGCTTTTGACCACACAGTATGAGGTTAGGGATATATAAGTGCAATTCTTTTTTTTTCCTGGTACTTTAAAAGGTCCAAAGTATGTTTGGCTTCTGTATATCTCTGTTTCTTTTCTTTCTCTTGGGTGCTCATTCTCTTTAAATAAGCATCACCCTGTCTCTTTCCTGCAGCTTTGTTTCTCAAAGAAGCTAAAGTGCGCTGCATCTGACATATATAGTGTATAAATTCAGCTTGAAGATATGGAACTTGTCAAGTTCAGAGTGTATCTGCAGCAGGTGGAAGTGACACAGCACTGACTTCAGTGCAGTTCTGCCACAGCAATGATGGAACTTGGGCTCAGCTCCACAAACAGACTTGAAACACTGTTTTTAACAGATTTGTTCATAAGTAATCTCCTGCACAATGGCAACCCAAAAAAGTGGGATCTTAAAATGGAAATGCTTAAGAAATTCTGGAAGAAAATGGGTTTAGGATTCTTGTACTGTGTTGTTTCAGAGAGGAAAGCCAGCCATATTTACTTTGGGATCAAGGATCTTAAGTCTTCAGTTGGAAAGATAAAGGATATTAATAAGTTACAGAGCATCTGGGTGCCAATTAAGTATACCATAAAGAAGATGTAAATGATATATCCTTTAGTTGCAGGTTATAAATGGTCTTAATATGCATTTTTAAAAGCTGATTATTTAAAATGATTACTGACATATTGTTTGTATATGAAGGAAAAGGAAGCATTTTCAAGGATAACTGAACATACAGAATCCAGCCATTACCAGATTTCAGTAATTAATAAAACTCCCTGAACTTTCTTAAAGAAATGAACCACAAGTTGTTATTTTTGTTTTCTTTTTAAGATAGTGAAGCCAAAAGCATTGTATAAAACACAAAAGTTAAGATAAATTGATTTCGGGTTTGAGAAATTCAGGGAAAATTATAGTTTGGACTTATCCTAATTTAGAAAACATGAATTTTGCAATAGCTATTCTTTCTCACTCTGACTTTCCTCTAGATCTTCTTTTTCTCACTTAATAAAATACATCCCCTCATTGATCCTGTTGGACCAAAACCATGTTTGTATTATACATTATTAAAGAAGTGTCAGACTCATGATATAGTAGGCTTGGCGCTTTGCAGCAGTGTTATTTTACTTGGTGTCCCTTAAAAATACTCAAGGGATTCTAAGGCAGCATCAGCTCCTTTTACAACATACAGCATAACCTGTATAACCTGTTTAGTTGTATGGCATTTGGTTACTAAACAAAATCAAAGGTGGTAGGGGTGCTTCCTACATTCTACTTCAGAATTACATTTTGTAGGCAGGCTTTTTAGTCCCCACAGAAAAGGCCTAACATTTGAGAGATTATATATATTTATTTATACTAAATTTACCAGTGGGGAATCACACAGATGGCGGTTAAAGAGAAGAGCTTACCATTTCTCCGTTAGAATGGGTACCAAACCTGAAAATTTCTCAATTACTTGTGTATCTACAGCCTTAATGCACTCCTGCTGCAACCTGCTCAAAGGGCAACACATACCACTCTGATTTTTAAATTAAGTCCTGTCTCTCTTCTCAGGATTGAAAGTAAAATATTCCTCTTATGTTTCTGTGTGACAGAAGAGAATAGTTTTCAGCTAGAGAGGAAGATGATAGAAGATAAGGGCATGTATTTAATGATTAAGATTAAATGGTAAATAACACTGGTACCACACCAGTCTGAGGCATGATATGTAGGTACTGTGAGTCCTGTGACAGGACAGAGCTGTGAAAGAATTGCCTTTTCGCCTCATTTGGTTTGCTGCATGAGCCAGGTGGCGCTCTCCCAGAGAGAAAGTAGGTCTCCTCACAAAAAACAACCAAACATGTTGAAGCAGAAACCTGATTTCTTCTAACTTTACTTTGCTCTCTAAAGAGAATGAGAAAGACAGCAAGATAGAGACCGTAATACAAATAAACTGAAGGGCTTCAGTAAGGAGCAGGGGGAAGGTAGGTAGGTAGCCCTCAGAGGTAGAAAGGCAGATTTTTCCCAAGAGAAAATGGGCAACAACTTCTGAGTTACGAGAGAAGCCCTGAAGCAATACTCAGCCAGTTCTGTAACACTGACTTGCTGAATCAAATGAAAGCAGAGTCCCACCATGCAACAATATTTTGTGCAGGCTGTTATGCAGTCCTTTTGTTCCAAGGTTACACTCTAGTAATACAGATTTTTCATCTCAAAAGCTGCTGTGTGCTAGTTGGTGTTCCAGTAGAGAAAATCAAGGGCCTTTTGGTGACTAGTGTCATATTCAATTTTCCAAAAATTTCAATACTGTGGCTTACTAGAGATGTTTCATGTTAGGAAGACTGCTGAAATTCGTGGTTTACTTGTACTCAGTTGGTACTGAAAGGTGCAAAACCTAAAATGATGCTAAAAATTCAGGTTTGAATGTTGTCATCGTCCCTGTGTCAAAAACAGGTGAGCCAAGGAAGAATGGGATATTTCCTGTGAACAAGATGTTCCTTTGAACAGTAGATGTTAGTGCTGATTTCATATCAGGCACAGGGAGTTTTCATCTCTCTGATAATACTGCTACCAGTACTGGAAGTCAATATAAGCAGTAATTTTTGGGCTTGAGATTCCATAACTTCTCACCTGGGAACTGAGCAGAATAAGCCTAATTACTTAGTATTTGCAACAATAGTTGCACAATTGGATGCTTTTCACAACTTTATCTGGAGCAGACTGACATAACTGTCAGTTAACCTTTCCTTTTCTCTTTGCACTGAAAGTTTAGCAACCCTCATGTTGCCTCCATATATTACATAAATGAGTTATAAATAGTTTATCAGAATATTAGGCATGATGGCCTGGGCAAAATTTTTTAAATCCCTGGAGGTGTCAAGCATCTGATTTTTTTTTTCTGCAGCAGTATATTCTGTTCTGTAATAAAACAATAAATAAAATTAGGTGGGCTTTGTTAGTCAGAGTGTTTATCAATTCCCTGCTCAGGACAGATAAACATTTTTTGAGCGTATGAGGACTCATTACACCCACACATAATGAAAAAGTCAGACATCTGAATGAAGAATATAATGTAGCACATTACAGTTAGCACATTTTTCTGAAAGGGAAATAGTTGGATGATTGGTACCTTGTTGTACCTTTCTCTTGTCTCCACCTTCACTTCACATCTTCTTCCCTAAGTCTGATTTACAGTAATACCCATTCTGTAATATATTTATAGTAATGGAGACATATAATCCAATGAAAGACTGTGTATTGCTGTATTCTTCCCAAGTGTCATCCATGATCTTTGTTGAGTACTGCTACAAAACAGTGTTGAGAAGAGAGGTAGGTAAGCAAATATAAGGTTGTGTTGTGTTTTAACTCTTTTGGCTCCTTTGGGAGTGTTAAATTCTTGAAAATCACAAACTCCAATCCCTCTCTCTTTTTCTGTAACAATCCCACAGTTCAGAGAAATCCTGAAGACCACTATGAGAGACCCAGATATTTAATCTCAGTTTATTTTTCTTGATTTTGGCACCTCAGCAAGGTATGTCACATTATATTTCAAGTATAATTTCTCTTCTAGCCATGCCTTTCAAAAAATGAAACAGCATTTTACCAATCACTTATATGTGAAACTGCAAAAATAATTTCTGCATTTTTTTAACTTTAAGCTGACATTTTATCTGTGTAGGTTTTTTTGTCTGGGTAGGGGGAGGTTTTTGTTCAGAAATAAAACTCCTTCACCTGAGTACAAAATAAATACTTTCTGTATAATGAACAATATGAAAATTTTTATTGATGCATCATTAACAAATGTCTTGTTTAGACATCAAAAGTGCCTCCTCTAAAAGGTAAGCTCTTGCTTACATTATGTTTATTCATCTGAAGTGTTTGTCTTTAAAAATACACCGGGAAGCCAAAGGCAAGTTTTAGAACTGTATGTTTTGAAACATTGATCTAAGCATTGTTAATGGAAGCGTTATCTAAATCTTGTAGAAGTAATGAAAATTTCTCCAGGTGTTAGACTGCAGAATCTTCTGTCACTTTGATATCAGGGTTAGACAACAAAGTGGATTGCCTTGTCCATCAAAATGTAGTAGGATAAAATTTCACTACCCAGGTAAGAGTGACAAAAATACAGGAAAGTTGATGTGGAATTTATCAAATTTAAAAATACTAGCTGCTTACCAAAACCCACAAAAATCCAACCAAAAAACTCTAAACAACAAACCACCAATGAAAAAGAAAAACATCCAAAACCAATCAAACAATAAAATCAGGAAAAAAGCTGGTGAAAGATGATGTTAAGTTTCGATTAATTTATTTAACTCAAGAATAATTTTACAATTGGATTACAATGGTGTTATCTAAATGAAAGAATAATGACTTTGTCTAAAAAGATGCATTTAAATTTATTTGATTAATTTCCAGTAACTGCCTAGACTGGGAAGAAAATAACCGCATTACTTTCACAGGGAGTCTAAAACAAAGGTGTAAAAAAGTTTGGCTAAAAACAGTTGCCTTCAGCTTTGTTCCATAAGGTTAATCATTTTCTTGAGTTTTAAGCTGAGCTATGAGAAAAAGAAAAAATAGTTAGGGTGTACAGTTTTGTTTAGTAGAATGATTTCCTTAAAGGCAACACATTATTTGGCTTGAATTATTGGGTGTAAGAGTGGCCAGATGGAAAATTCAATTTACATTTTATTTTAACTGATGTATCAACTATTCCATTGACAAAGAGAGGTGTTACTTTGGTGAGTGAGAAAAATGTTATTTTCTGCTTATAGTTGCATTAAAATGTTACAGTATGTTAGAAGTTTTCACTCAAAGCCTTTTCATCACTATTGCTGTTTCCCAGACTCCTCCATTTTTAGCTGTTCCTAGAAGTGAGAGCTCTAGAAGGTGTTACTATGGCTGACATTTTGCTGCCATTTCCTCCATCCCTCCCCATATACTGATGAATGCACAGTGTATTAAAAGGGCTGCATATGTTAAGGACTTTTGTCAACCCACTTCAGGGTCTTAATTGGTTTGCTGAGGCAGTACTGATATTTCCTCAGTTTTCTTCAGTGAAACTGACAGCTCAAGAGTACAAGAGTTCAATCTCTGGCTTCCCAAATCTCTCACCCTCGTTAAATCACCCCTTTTTTTCACAAGAACAAGTCAAATACCCAAAGTCTCTGTCGATCTTCAAAGCTAAAGAGGAACTTGTGCTCTGCAGTTTGAGAAAGATTGAGAGGCAATAATTGAGCTTGTTTTTATTCACTTGAAACCCACCCCCCTAGCCTTCCACTCCTTGTTCCTCTTCTGCCTTGCTTACACTTTTGCAAAGGCAAAACCCCAATGTATTCACTGGCCACCAGCAGGAGCTAACCTTTTCCATGGGCTTATGGTCGTCTCATAGGTCTGGGACTACAAAACTGTGCCTTTGATTCTTTTTCTAGCTAATATCACGGATTCACAGATTAGTTTGTGTTGGAGGGGACCTTAAATGTCCATCTGGTCCAATTCTCCTGCCATCTTCAACTAGATTATGTTGCTCAGAGCCACATGCGCTCTGATCTTGAATGCTTCCAGGAACTGGGCATTTCCCATTTATTTGGGGAACCTATTGCAGTGCTTCATCACACTCATTGCAAAAATATCTCTTCCTTATATCTAGTCTGAATCAATCCTCTCTCAGTTTAAAACCATTACCCTTTGTTGAGTTGCAACAGGCCCTAATAAACAGACAAACCTTTCTATATAGACACTCATGGAAGGTCTTGGTGTTCCACCATGAAAAAAAGTGATCTCATAGATGCCACCTGTTACCTGAACATATTTTGATGGTTGCAACTTCTGACATCTGAGATCTATTTTCTTTTTGCACAGGTTTCCCCCCAGTCACCGTTCTTTAGAACCTTCTAAAGAAACATGCATGGAGCCTGAAATGCTGAAACAGGTCAGTAGATTTACAGCATTTGATTTTGTAGTGAGGCAAAATAAAGGAGCAAGATTTAGAAAGCATAAGAGCTGGAAAAGCAACCTACTATTTTCAATGATATGTCATGTACTGGTATTGAAAACTTTAGCAATCCTCTCTGTTTCTAGTAAGAAGGCTTGTATCTGTTCAGCGACATGGCAACTCTTTGTTCTCCTTTTAAAATTTGGCAAAGAATAAAAATTCTTTTTAAAATAGAAAATTTCTTATGGGCAGCAGTTTAATTTTCTTGTATTAGAAAACTATTACATTGTCATGAAATGTGAGAACAGCAGTATTTGAACTGGAGACATGTTTGCATTTGATGACATACTTGTTTGATTTCCTATGTTATGTTATTCATATTTTTCCAGCACTCTGACTTTTAAATTTCATGTGAAATGTATATTTTATTTTGAGCAAATGAGAGTACTTTTAAAAGCTATTTAAAAAAAATATCCACTCTGACTGATGGATATTGATAATCCTGGCATGGTCAAACAGAAATTTTGGAAGCACCAGCCACAAGCTCGGATATTTTTTATTATTTTTTTCTTTCCACAGGGTGCAAATGAAGCTGCAAGCCTTGAGGAACACATCAGATATAGAAAAGGTTTCTGTAAAAGGGGACCTTTCCAGAGACAATTGGGGGTTAAAAGAGTTCCTGTTCTGAACTTCAGCCCAATAGGGCTAAAACTACATCTGATTACAGTTAAATAAATGCCACAGAGCAGGGAAAAAAGAAATTAGAAATAATGTTTTGTTTTACTTGCAATTCATTTCTTTTCTCCCCTTAGGCAAACAAATCATTATCTTTGGTGATGGCAAAGTCTTTGACATTATATGAAAATTTCTTTTTTTACTCTAATCCAAGAATAGCATTTCTTGAAGACGTGGGTGAAAGAAATAAGAAATGGATATAAGAAATGTTCTAGTTTTAATTAAGATTAGCTGTGAACAGTCAGATTAATAATTTGCTTTATTTTCCTTTCAATATCAGAAATCTTGTATCAAACCCCTTGATTCAGTACAATGTAGTTTACCATGCAGAGAAAATTCTATGTTTTCCTGCATTTCCATAGCTAATATTTTATTATCCTACAGACAGCTTTTACAGTCCAAAGCATTAATTTTTATCTACTGAGGAAGTTTTAAATGGCCATCAATATTGGGCATTCTCTCTCTCTCCCTTTTCCTCCTCATAGTCAGAAAACACAGTAAGTAGCTATACTATGTCTAAACAGCCAAAAATATAATTCAGTTACATTTCTCCAAGCTGGATACTTTGGTGCAGTTCAAAATGTTATATTAATATGACAGTTCTGTAGTTTTAGTTTGCATTTTTTTGAATTTTGGGCTCTTTGCTATGGCTCCTCATACACACCTCCAAAACGCTTTCAGCTAATTTTTCTTCTAATTCATATTCGTATTTTGGGGCATTTGTGATTTCTACTCCATGTGTTCTAATGAATTATTCTGTTGAATCATCAAGATGTTGCAAGTGACAAATAAGGGTGCCAGTGTACTGTTATACAACAGTGAAGAGAGTGCTCTTGCAGGCTGCATATCTCCTTTCACTACTGCTGAGAACATTTGTAACCCAGGAAGCTTATTGGAATATTGCTGTATGTTCCAGGCCCAAAGACAGAGAGACTAAACCTCTTTCTAAGAAGAGCCACAGACTCTTGTAGTTGGCACCATATGGTTCAATTGACTGAATGAAAGGATTTAATTCCAACAAAGAAGGGGGCAGACTCTGAGCTAACTATAATCATTCCAGTTATAAAGAGGTGGTTTAATGATCACTAGCATTAAATCGCAGCAAACAAAGCTGTTCAGAATGAGGAAATGAAGAACCAAAACGAAAACATTGTTCTGTTACCAGGAATAGCAAAACTGCTATAAAAAACTGTCTAAGATGTCTCATCCTGGTGCATGTATTTCTGGTCTTTATCTTCCTTGCTCTTCTTCACATAAAAAAAAAAAAAAAGTATTGGTAAAAGAAAGGGGAAACACAAAAAACACATAAAAAATTAGGAATTATCCAAGTTTTTAATTACTTTCTATATCTATGACCAATTAGATTTTTATTCTCCTCATTGCAACCTCATTGGTTTGAAAAATGTTACACTGTTATATGGGGATTAGTTACTTGTCTTCCCTGATAATGTGGTACTCTGTCTTTGTATATAACTTAGTGAATTGGAAGAGCAAGAACTACTAAACATATGGATCGATGTCTTGATTAGAATGCCAAATCATTAAGACAGTTTAGAGATTTTGGCTAATGATGGTAAAGTCCGTTAATTTCTACCCTAGAGATTACCAGAATATGGATGAAATTAGAAGTTTAGGATCATAAAGATTACTTTGTTTAATGAGAGCATCATATTGGAGAGAGCAGTTCCTTATTCAGTGACCTAAAGCTGCCTTTTTGCATCTAGGATATTTTTTACTTAGTAATCAGCAGGTTTGGGCACCATTAGTTTTGTTGCTGACCCACCCAGATCTTCTCTTTACAAGGTTTTTGAATGACAGTCTAGCTGGTATGACCATTTTACCATGCAGTACTCTCAAAATAGCATACCACTCTCTTTTGTTTCATATCCTGTCAAGATGCTTAGCCAGTGACTGAACTGAACAAAATGGGAAATTGTCACTTGTAAAGTCATCTCAAGGTTGACATAACTGTACTGGTCAGATCTGTGACAGTACATTTTCCCCCAAAATTCACTGGCATCCTTGTCATCCTGATGTCAACACCTCATCCCTGCTCCTGACAGTTAGGTCCCCTCTCCATTCACTAGTAAATTAAATAGTAATCTAAGCCATGTTTAATAATGAAATAAATAAAGTTTCATAGTGTATTGGTTTTGCACAGCCTGGGTTTTAGCAGCAGGGGGTCACAAAGATGGCTCCTGTGAGAAGCTGCTGGAAGTTCCCACTGTGTCCAGCTCTGCCAATGGCTGATGGCTCTGAAGATGGACATGCTGCTGGCCAAAACTGGGCCCATGAGAGAGGTTGGTAGAGTTTCTGTAATGAAATATTTAAGAAGAAAATCAAAACAAAGGCACGGGTTTTTTCTTCTAGCCAGAGGAGGAGGTGAGAACATGTGGGGGAAACCACATGGAGACACCAAAGTCAGCAGAGAAGGAGGGGGAAAAGGGCTTCTGCAGGCCATGGTGAGACCAAGGTGAAGCAGCTGTGCCCCTGCAGCCCATGGGGATCCACAGGGGATGCAGAGATCTTTCTGCAGGCCATGGGGGAGGTGCCCATGCTGGAGCAGGTGGATGCCTGGAGGAGGCTGTGATCCTCTGGGAGACCTGGTGGAGAGAGAGGGCTCCTGCTTCCAGGCTGGAGCAGCCTGTCCCTGGAGGAGTGCACCGCATGGAAGACAGACCCACATCATGGCAGTTTTGGCAGGACTGTGGGAGGCACTCACATTGCAGCAGGTGTGGTAACACTGCTGCTCATGAGAGAAGTTCACAGAGCACTGTCTGCTGTAGGAGGGACCCCACGGCCTCACAGGGGAAGGACTCCTCTCCCAGAGCAGCAGAAGGAAACCTTGGGTGATGAACTGACTAAACCTCCATGCTCGGTCTCCCTGTGCTGTCAGTGGGAAGGAGAGAGGGGCTGGGCAGGGGAAAAGGTGTTTTAAGGGCTTATTTTACTTCTCATTATCCTTCTCTGATTCTGATAGTAAAAAATTTCACTTTGCAGCCTTAAATTGAACCTGTTTTGCCCTTGAAGTATTTTGTCCTGGTCCTTATCTCAACTCAGGAACCCTTCGTTAACTTTTTCCCTTTTCCCTCTGCCCAGCTGTGGCAGGGGAGGGTGAGTGAGCAGCTCCAATGGATGCCTGTGTCAAACCATGACACATAGTGATGGGTTTGAGGAATCCTGCTTGATAATCCTTCGCAGCTTTTGGCTATTTACATAATCTCTTCCATTAGGACTAGCCACATGTACTTATGTTCTGTTATTTCTCCAGCATTCAGCAGAATGTATTTAGAAGGCAGAGTGCTAGTACGCACGTTACAACATGCATTCATTCTTAGACTGGCCCCACTGCACCTGCCCTTTCTCCAAAATGGGGAATAGACATTTTTGCCATGCTAATGAATAATGTTGTCCATCTCTCTTGGTTTGAGGCTGAAAAGCAGCTGCAGGATGAACAGACCATGCATCTACAGGACGAGGGCCATGGCTGAATGACAGGTGACTAGGAAACAATTGACTGGTTTAGGGCTATGTGATTTCAATATTTATTAAAGGCTTTTATTAAACATTTCAATAATTTTAAATTGTGTCTTTTGGAGCTCTAGAAGATACAGCTGGTTTCGCCAGACAGCACAGACAAAAATGTGCACACACTTGAATTTTAGTGTATAAAGTACAGAAAAAGGGCATGTGCTCTTGAATTTAACTTTTCCATAGGAATAATCTCTCCAATTCTACCTTTTTTAAACAGTTGTCAAAATTAAACATTACTGGACTATCACAGCTTTCAGAATCTTTTATTTGCCTTTCACATTCTAAGAAGATGAATAAGACTTCTAAGGAACATGATGATATTTTCAAGCTTTTTTAAAAATCAGACTTTGTCCTAATTTATTCAACTATAAAATAGGACAGGAAAAAATAACTTCCCTCATAATTTTTCTTTAGAACAGTTTGCTTAGCATACACTAGATTTAAAGCTAGTATGATCTTTATTACTTTTTAAATGGAACTTCTCAGAGTTATTTGTCTTTGAAACAAATCAAGAAGAAGACCATATGTACCACTGCAGACTATCTCAAAATACAGCTTCATTTCAGTTGAGAGGGGATAAAGAGAACCATTTATTTTCATAATGGCTCTATTAGGGCAGACCATGCCTCTGCCTAGAAATGCCCTGTTAGCAAAGCTGTCATCCAACAATGATCTCTGGGAAGGTGAATGAATATAGCACAGACTGTTCCTGCATTCATTTTAGAATAGTCAATAACTTCCCCCATGTCTCTACTATTTCACAAGGCATCATAATTTCTTAAGGTTTATTTTTTGTTTAGTAATAATGCCCTCTCATGGACCACAATTCGATCCACAGTGAAAACTTGCCTAAGCAGAGAATTATACACTAGAGAAATATTTACAAGATCTATTGTAATTTCTGCTGTAAGCAGTCTACAGGGTCATATTTCAGACTATTGTGAGAATTTGATATAAGGAATTTCTTCTCCCACTGCCCCTGGTCATATTCCTGGGTCATATATGACTGCTCAAGTCACTAATGGCATAAGATCAAGGAGATCCAGTTTCAGAAGTAAATTCTTTGTAGGACACTTGGGAACAGGAAGTGCTAAGAATAATAAGGTGGATACCTACTATGAAAAGGTGTTACTTGGGAATGCTTAAAGCCTAAGGAGCTTCCAGAAAGGGTAATCTTTAAATAAGAACACATGCCTCATTGAAGTCAGTGTGTCCTTGTCCGGTTTTCGGCTGTTTGGAGGGCCTGGAAGGGCCCGGAGTGGCCTTGGGGCAGCCTGCGTATCAAAGGACGAGAAGAGGCTTCAGTTCTTCTTTCGATCTCTATGTTTATTAATTGTTTATCTAAAAGATTTTCTTTCGGCCCGACAGAGGTCTGCTCAGCAGCCAGCCATGAGCACATTGTGTCGCCCTCCGGACAGTCACCTATCTTTATACCCAAAGTTACGTGTACAATATTTATCATTTTTCCCCAATACCTTTTATTCTTATTGCCCGGTGCACTTTTAGTAATGACCAATCCCAAAGTGCCACCATCACCACAGAAGATGGAGGAGAAGAAGAAGAAGAAGAAGGACAGGACACGCCCCAATTCCTCCATCTTACTTCTCTAAACCTCCCTGTACAGAAATCCTAAACCCTGTGTCTCACCCTCTAATTAACTAATCCCTTCACCATTCACCCCGGTGAAATCCTCCTATCCTCATACAGGTGTCGTCTCCTGTGTAGGATCAAAGTCCAGCCACCAGACACTTCTGGCAACATTCCAGGACTCCCGAGCCCCCCAAGGGTGGTCTCGGTGGCTCGGCACCTCAGTCCTGAGGTGCTGAGATCCCACATGTCCCTTGAGTTGGAGAACACATTTTGCATGTCCTGGTTCACTACCAGAAAATAAATTTAGGATAGACCTTTCATTTTTAATACAAAATAAAAAAAAACCAAAAAACAAACCAAAAAAAACCAAAAAAAAACAAAAAAAAACAAACCAAAAACAAAACAAAAAACCCCCCACCAACATTTGGGAATAGGATTACAAAAATTTTACATTATTGCACTGTCTTAAATACAATTCTCAATTCCCATTAGATTAATTGGTCATGTTTGTTTCAAATACAACAATGCATATGCAGATTTTATTTCACAAGACAAGAAGGAGAAAAAATTGATTTAATTTGGAAATCATCCCAGATGGAGGATATGGAAATTTTGTTTTCAAGGCACAAGAGAAATACTACCATTGTATTTTGATATAAAAAAGAAAAATGTGAATCAAAGCCAATCATAATGATTATTTTGACATAGATCAGGGTGAATGCAGGAGCTAAATTATGATGAGACACAGATCATTGACTTCAAAGTGTCAATAGAAAAGTTTGAAGAAAAAAGTGCTAGGATTTATCATGAGATATAAATGTTGGTTTACAGATATTAAGGAACTAGTAATTTTGAAATTGTGATGTGAAATATTCTTTTAAAATTCTGCTATAAGTAAAATTTGATAAAGTTTATTAGGTGCTACCTTGGAGATTAAACTTTTATTTTACTAGTAGAAAAATATCTATATTGTGATACAGCTCAGAAATCTTGTGGTTTTTTGGTATCTTTGCAGGTATAACTCCACATTTGGAAATTCCTTAGGTAAGAAACTGAAGAAAAAATTTACGTTTTATGATAAACACACTAACTGTGCAATTAAGGTGCTGAAAATTGAAACTAATTACAAAAGGGTCTTGTAGAACAGTGGATTTTAAATTAATTGCTTAATCTTAGGCCTATAATAGGGCTCTAAGATTTGTTAAAAGAAAAAGGGTGAGGTTGAAGGAGTTGAAGCAGTACTAGGGAGAAGACTCATCCCTACACTACTGCTAAGTGGCACTGTACTATTATGATTTGGGTGCTCTCATCCTGAAGCCTGAACTGATGGAGGAGAAATTTAAAGCCATGGCTTTGAAGGGCATTAGGTCAGACACAACATCACTATTCATGGTCTTTTTGCTATGGCATCAAGATATTATCCCTCACATCCTCAGTTCTTCCCTCAAGACTACAAAATAAACACCACATTCACCACCCTCTCCTATCTCAAAGAGCTGGCAATAAAGATTCCAGATCAGATGTCAGTTCAGGTTCTAGTTCTTAGTGTAATAAACAATTGTAGCTGTTGAGGGTTATACAAATCTCTGTTTTGGAGCTCTGTAAGTTCTGGAAACAACAAAAAAACCCAATCCATAAGCACTAACAACTTCCAAATTTTTCAGAAGATTGCCTTTTTCGGAGTATAATCAGTGTTTTTTCTCTTGGGTATGCTAGTGTTATTTATTAGACAACCATTAGTGTCTAATAGTGTTATTTATTAGACACTACCCATTACACTTAATTCAGTGGCAGGAGTAAAATTTTCTTCTTCTCTTTTTGCTCTTTGTGGCACATTTTCTTGGGTGAAGCATCCATCTACTTATTTTTGCTACTAACACACTTGGAAGAAAATACAAAAGAGGAATAAATGCATGGATGTAATTACCAGCTCCTGATTAAGCACTGACAAGAGTAATCCTGGCATGTACTTGGGTTTGTCACTTTCAGGTGACATTAGGTAAAAAACTTCAAATTGCTCTTTTAGGGATAGAAGGCAGCAAAGCCATTTTTGTGCGTCTGGCCTCAAGACAGACACTTGAGCTGACACTGCGGCAGATTGTAAGTGGGCATAAGATATTCTTCCACCAGACAAAGTGACATTAATATTGTGCCTTGCCATGAGTTATCATGGCCACAAGCCATTAGTTCCAATTAAAATAATGATTTTCTCTTTCAGGGTGCAATGCCAGACTTTGTATCAGGTCAGTGATTAATGCGTATTCCTTTTGTGCCTTTAATGGTGAAATATAAACAGGGTAGGCTAATCATCCATCTTCTTTAGAACTGACAGTTTTAAGTAGGACAAGCACACACGGGATGCAGACGTTCACCCAGGTATAGTAACTGTTTACTGAACACAATCATTTGTCTCCAATTCAACCCGGGGCTTAAAGTCAGAAGTTCCAAGAGGTGCCAGTTCCTGGTATTGATTATCTACAAAGTATTGTATTTTTTAAATACAAAGCATTATATTTAAAAATAGGATACCTTTTTTTCCTCTCTCTCTATGATTTTCTCAGTAGAAGTTATCTCTTTTTTTGTCTTTTTTTTTAAATTTTTATTTCATTAGAGTGATCTTCAGTGGATTTTACAACAATTTATTCCAAACTATTAATCTAGAAGAACTGAAACACAGTCATGCTAACACAGTTTTAACTGGCTATTGCATGCTGACTCTGCCATGGTGTTAACTGTCTATACTTATTTTCATTCAAGATAATAAGATTTACACAGCTCTCACAAAAGAGGGTTAAACAAACTGCTTAATGTTTGCTGTGGGCGACAAGCACAGAAACAATTATTAAATATTAGTATTAGTTTGAAAGTGACAGAAACAGTATGTTTATAAATGCCATGACACACAGAGATGATTCATCATAACTAGAAGTCATACAGCTCACAATGATGGCCTCAAATAATCTCTTGTACCTACACATCTGAATGTCATGCAAAATAAACTTATGAGGCTATATTTTTTAAGGTATTATGTTCTTGGAGAATTTCAGCCTTATGTTTGGAATTTTCTTGTTGTTTATGCCTGCAGTTAGCTGCCAAGGGCCACAGGGTCTAGTGGCCCAGGAAGCTGCTCTAACATTTGCATAATAGTACTGTTTGCTTTGCTTTGTACATACATACACATACTGCCTATCCATGCCCTGGAGATCTTCTTAAGTGTAAGGGAAGTGCAGAGCAAATAAATAACTAGAACTTGTTGGTTTTGGAGACAGTAATAAAGCTACTATATTAGGCTCTCCATCATTTGAACTGATCAGCAATCAAAGTCCTCTGAGAAGAATGTGCTCTTGGAAGCTGTCACTTCTCAAGTGGTGTTTGTCTGCTAGCTCACATACATTGAATCCTTTGGTCTGAGCATGGTTTTGGGATGCATTTTACCAGCTTGAAACTTGCTTTTCCACTTTCAAGATTGGTCACCTAAACTGGAAAGCCAACATCCCAGCAGCCTTGCTTTATAGGGTTTAATATCCAGTCATGCCCCTCCTTGTCACTGCATTGTGATAGATTTATCCAGATGCACTTCTACTCTTATCTCACCATACTTTTCTCCTTGCAGCAATGAAAGGCTTCTAACTGAGCAATGGCATTTTCCTAAGTGGCTGGAGAAAATGTGTCCAAATTCACTACCATGAAATAGTGGAGACAATAAGAATCACTTCTAGCTCAGATATTGAGAAATGATTGCAAGGCACTGCCCTGAATAAAAAACCAGGTGTATTTCTACCCTGTCTAGCAACTGGGAACAGGACTTATTTAATTTGCAGTTCCAGGAGCAGAAATTTTCACCCTCATTATACAAGGATTCCACATTGTGAAAAGACAGAAATTTCATAGGAAAAGGTGATGGATACCAGATCAGTTAGGCCAGAAATCATGATCATTCGCTGCTAAGACAGGTCAAAATTTTTAAACCTTTTCATATGGAAAAAGCTGTTATTTCTTTGGGAGCAGGGAAAGATTTATCAAAATTCATATAGTAGGGTGAATTTTTAGGTAAGGGATTCCCCGCCCTTAAGAATCCAAGAAGGTAATCTAACACCTAGATATTTGCTCCATCTATTAATTCTCTTGGCAGATTAAAAGAGGAGAAGGATAAAGCAGACCATTATCTAAATCTTCAAGACAAACTTCTGGAGAGAGAAAAATTACCTAAAACTACACCACAGTTGCTCCCAGAGGCTGTTACCACCTCTCCCACTTTAAGTCACTATTTCTTGTTATCAGAGAAATGAGAGACAGATGATCAATATGTAGTATGCAGAGGAGGTCCTGAAACTTTCTTGTCACAAGGAAGTTCTCATTTGCTAAGACCATTATAGTAACATGCAATGTATTCAGGATATAGATCAAGCTGTGGTTTTAAAACTGATGAGTTTGTTGATGAAATATTAAATTCCTTGCAGTCTTTCAAAGAAAGGGATGGGAAGAAGGGAAACTAAATACCAAATAAGTTACTTGATTTGTGCCATAACAAGCAATAAAACCCAGAGACTTCTGTTCATGTTTACATCACTACTCTCAGTATCTACCAGGTCTTCATGGATATTTGGGCATGTTTGAGTGTCTGAGAGGAAAATTGTCACACCATGAGTACTAATAGTATCTGGAACTCACACAGCTCCTGTGCAGCCTGGAAGTAAGATTTGTGTATGTACCACTGGTGTTTGTAAACTTGCAGTCTGCAAAAGAGAATGTTTGTTCCACTCAGAAACGTTCAACTACCAGAAAAGGAAGCAGTGGTATCTGCCAGACCCCCAGCTACATTGGTTTTGTAGTTGAAAGTACTTTCTCTCCAAATGAACTTCAAATCTGAATAGGGAAGAGCCTTTGTTTTTTGCTGCCATGCAATTTTCCCCCTCCCACTTCAAAATGACAGAAAAAAAAATAGGTTCTGTCCAAACCAATAATGAGAAAAAAATACAGTTCTGCTTTCAGTGTTTTCTAGGTCAGAGTATTTTCTTTAGTCTACTTCCAGGATTGTTTCATGTTCTAGGTTTGCTTTCATCACTCCAACAGACCTTTCTTATCCTGAGACAGGTTGTTTGCAGCCTTAGTCACCTTGGCACTTGAAGTCTCCACTAGACTGCATCTGTAGATACCTGAGAAGTAGTTTGCTTTTCATTCCACTTCTCCTACAGTGATTTATGTGTCCTTTTTACACCTCAAAAATTAGTTTGAAACCAGTCCTTAGTTCCAATTGATCATTAACTACCCAAGATGATGCTTCAGAAGAAACTGCTACCTCTTCTCTACAAAATTGGATGGTATTTCATTTGGGTGGCAATGACAAACACAGAAGTACTCATTCAGGCAAATTCTCCCGTCAAAATCCAGGAATTGCTACAAAGAGAACACCCTTGTGATATTGAATACAGGATTCTTAATAGAAGAGTTTATTATTCAGGTATTCAAGTTTGGCATGATATTGTCACCAGCGACCAGGAGATTCTCTCCTCACACGTTTTTGGTTCCATAATGGCATGAGAATGGCAGGGAGACAGGGGAGGAACCAGTAGGAAAGGAGCTGCCTATGCTTCCTGAGTAGACTGCAGTTTGGCCCATCCAGAGATCCCTGTGACTCCCTGAATGCTTACAGTCCACCAGCTGGCAAATACCAAAAGGCTGAAGTGCTGGGACTCTACAGGGGCTATAGCCTCTCTGTCCAGCTCCAGGTTAGCACGGCTTAGAGAGGGTTTGTGAAAAAGAAGGATCAAACACAGCAAGGACTGTGCTCACTGCAGCCTGCTGCCTGAGCTCAGGAGATTTCCTCCCCTTGTCCTTCCTCACAGATCTCCTTTGTGGAGGGCCTGGGCAAATCAGCTACTGATGTCACAGTTACCTGCTTAATAAGGAGGCAATTTTCACAAGCTACCCATCTTTCCAGAAGATCCCCAGTGTTCATCTAGAAGGACCATATCCACTCCCAATATGATCATGTGGTTGGCTTTAGTGGTATTGAGCTGCTCCCTCATAGGTCTGAAATTGGCTATAAGACACTGTGAAAGATTTTTTTTTCTGAAAAGCAGTGAGAGACACATTAAAACCTCTATGTTTATGCTTTAAGCATCCCAAGGTTTTTAGAACAAATGGGAGGCTGAAATAATTAAAAGAAAAAAATAAAAAACAACCAGCATTTGAGCACTCTAAACAGTTTTCTGATGTTCTTAAAATGATTGTCAAAGCCACCAGTATTAAGACAATTTGCTACTGTGCATATGTCCATGCTACGTGGAATCCACCATAAACGTATTGCATGTAACTAATGAAGACCTTCTTGAATGAGTTCTTGTCTGATAATAAGGAATGCTTGTATTTAAAGCATGGAAATCTTTAAAGCATGTAATCTTTTATGGTCAGATTACAAAAAAATTATTAGACAAATAGTGAAGTTTTAGTAATGAGTGTGAGTTTGAAACATTTGTTGTCGAAGATTGCCTCCCTATACTTAAGAAAAGTTATTATAAATTATATTTTTCATTATGTGTGACCTGCATGCCTGAAAATTCCTCATAAGTGCTAAAAAAAAGATCAGAATATTGAATTTTTTTTCTGAATATCAAAGCCATATATTAACAGCAAGCTACTTATGCTGAATTACGCTGTGTAGTAGTTTTAGCATTGTACTCTCTATATATCTGTTACAGATGAAAGTAATGAAACCTGAGAATCTTAAATGCTACAGATAAAAGAAAACACGTTGTATTTGTGCCAGCTTTCTTGTTAGGCTCAAGTTCATTTTAAGATTGGGTTGGAGTCAGTGTCTTTAATTTGCAATAGGGGGAAGAAAGTTACAGTCTTCTGTTTCTTTCTGTTCCTTTCTGGATCTCTGTTGGTACATGGATCACAGTCCCAATAATGCTACCTAAAGGTTGTTTGAGGTCCTCCTAATCCCCCCACTTCTCTGTGGTACCAGCCTGTTCTACTCCTCAGTCTTAGACAAGCAGTCATAGTCTACTACTAACATTCAAAATTGGGCCAGGTAGGTGAGTTGGCACAAAATCCAGAGCCGAGAAGGTTTCACTTCCTTTCCACTCTGGGATGTGCCTTGGGCTGGAGCTTGTGCTTCCTTTAGCAGTGCAGATATTTCAGGCTTATGCTACAAGAAGGCCAAGATCAAGCCAGGGTCAGCTAGTTTGAGTTACAAGTGAGCTTTTTCTCACATGTGAACCTGCTCTCTGTGTTTCTGCACAAACAAGAGTTTATCAAGCACCCAGACAGAATCTGGTACTGTCACATGTAAACCATATTACCTGTTTACGGAAAATATTTGTCATGTATAAGTAAAAGGACAACCTAAGCCTCTAAGAAAATCACAGCTTAAAACTAATGTTTATCTTTTTTTTTTTAAATATTATCTGTTCCTGCAACAGCATTCCTATTACAACCATTAGTATTTTCAGGGCCAAACTTTATTTACAGTGTGAAGGCTCATGGAGTGGTCCATCTGGCTCCTGGCTGGGAAGAGAACCTTTTATGCCAAAATGCACCTCTGAGAGAAAGCACACGGGATGTGTAATGGGGCTTAAGCTAGAAATGTCAAAACATTTTGCATATCCTCATATTTGTAGCATCAATCATGACAAAATCTGGATCTCTCTCAGTTTTAAATATTTAAAAATTGCATCATGTAACTGTTTATGAGTTCTGTCTTATTGTTTGCTACTTAGCAAGAAATTTCACAGCATCGAGACACAGGCCTCTGCACAAAATCCTGTTAATATCTGAATTAAGAGACCTCTTGAGGAAAAACATACCAACATACTCTGAAACTGGAATTGAAAGCTGTGTAATGTTTGTAATGCCAGCACTATTATGAGGGTGTCACCAGACATGCTGATGTAATGGAATATATAAGCAAGTGGAGATATGGTGTTTGCTTGGTTTACTATGCCAATTATCAGTGGTGAAATCTCTCATGCATCTATAGTCCTGAAATCCAAAAAGCAGCTCTATTGCACATGAGGTCATGAAACCCTTGTCTGGGTAATTGATCTGAATTTGGACTTGGAGGTTTGTTCATCACCTGTAGGTATTCCCTGGACGTGCTCCCTATAATGACTTGTGACATAACAGAAAAAAGAATAAGCAAAGAAGAGTTTGTCTGTGAGCAGTGGAACCTCCAGACCTTGCCGGCTAAATTAATATTGAAAGCAAAACTTATGCTATGTACCTGACCCAGAGCAATGTTAGCTGAGAAGCAAAGAAAATTAATAGTTTAAATGAGCAAAAAGTCCCAGAGCTCTCAGCATTTATAGGAAGTAAGGGAGGGGGGAACCCAGAAAGCACCTGTAGGATAAGAATTTCTAGATTATACCTAATAGCAACTTAGCCAGCATGGCTGATGTTAATGATCTGTGTGCGAGGGGCCCAAAGGTTGCCAGATCTGAACTGTGCTTCCTTCTTACAGAAGTGACAAGCAGGAAATATTCCATTACTGCTCCAGCCAGATCTGTAATGACTTCTCTGCCTTTTTCCCTGCTGTAGGTAAAGGCTTACCCATGCAATTTCCTTCTTTTGTCTTCACAGAGTTGAGGATAAATTATTTCAACCTCTTTGCAGGGGGCATTTGAAACCAAAGTTATTTTTAGGGAGAAATAAATTCTTTCATGTAAGACGCGGGAGTTGTTGCTCCTCAGGCAGCTGAGAGAATATGAAAGGCACTTGAAGTCTTTTTAAAAGCTGGGTTCTGATGTTTAGCTTGAGATCAAAGAGGGAATGGGAAAAGGAGGGGAAGCCGAGTTTCTAGTGAGCTATCGGTATATACAGCCTTGTATATGCATCCTTTGAAGGACTTGCCATTACATTTCTGATCTTTGAACTCTTTTTCTTATTTTATGAAGGTGAACTGAATTTCTTTACAGTTATCTTATTGTGAAACTAATGACTATGCCTTAGATGCCTTGAGAAGATTTTATGGATCTAAAAAAAGAACACAGTATCAGTAACTTGGTTATTTCACTCCCACTTTTCTTTTGTAGGAAAAATGCCTATGTAGTTTTAAAAGATTAACATCTAAAAATATACTTTACCAGGTTTTTGAAAGCACAGTTCAGGATTTTGATGTCATACTATAATACTTTAAGCCCAGTGCTGTTATTTAGTATATTTATTTTGTTTGCAGTAAACCTATTTTCTTTCCAAGCTGTTTTATTTTTTGAGAGTGGAACATTTGAAATTTAAAATTCATCTTGTTGCTGCATTTACAAATACTTGCAAAGCCACTGCTCACTTGGGTGAAGAATAATAATCAAGATAAATGAGCTACTAATAGCATTTGCAACTAATGCAGATGCCAGCCAAGTGTCCCGAGCAGAATGACAAAACCTTCTTGTTGTTTTTGATCTAATGCTAGGTATACCACTTATTTTCTGACACTTTGAGGAAAAGCACAGCTAATGGTGTGTAGCTGAGGGGCAGTGCTGTCTATTTATCAGCCTATGTAGCAGAGAGATTGGTTGTGGAGCTCAGAAGCAAGCTTTATTGATCTCAGCTACGCTACACTCTTATTGTTTCCTACACTTACCCAACCTGATATTATTCACTGAAGCCAGGAATCAATTAGGGTTTATGGCTTCTGCAGTGGAAAATATATTATATGAAAGATATAATTTCCAATATTGTGTGGGATGCAAAAATTTGGGGTTTTGACAAGAAATAGAACCCACATAAATAAGAAGCAATTTCTTTTAATATTTTCATATGGTAGTAGAAGCCTCCATTAATACAAATCTTGCCTTTGTAGCTCTTTAAGACCTTTACTGAGATGGGGAAGGAATGTAATTCCCATTATTTACAGCTTGTGAAATTGATGCAAGAGAGGGAAGAGCTGCCTTGCTTCAGGGAAGAGGTGGTTGAAGTAAGAAGAGTGGAAGCATACTTGCAAGAGTGGTTTGAATGCTTATAAATATTGATGCAGTAGTGTCTTACATTGTGATGATTTCTGAGCTTCACAAATTCACGTGCTTCTTGTTATGTTACTACATGGTTTTGTCAATAGAGAATGATAGCTTTTAATACAAAATTCCAACACATTTGCAAGCATATGGTAGGACCCCTGGAGAGGTGCTGATTTGGATCAAATGAGCGATAGAGACAGAGATGATAACATAAGGGATTGTTTTTTACTCAGTTTGTTGAGAGTTGTTTGTTTCTTTCTGGGACAAAGATGGACTGATTATTTACTTACAACCTCCCCTGTTACTTTGTTGTGTGCCCATATCACACATCACAGGAATGGCCTTAGAGCCAAATGTTCATCCCACTGACAAATGAAGTGTTCAAAGTAGGTTCTGTTGTCACTGTCGCCCAAGAATCCTCTATGAAGATAGGTGCAAAGCTGCAACAGAAAGCAGAGAGAAATGGCCCTAAGCTCAGTATTGATTGCAGCACAAGCAAACTGCTTAGTAAAAGCAGAGAACATCACATAAGTGCCTTGGAAATCTAGGTCCATCAACCAGCTGATGCAGAATTCTGTGGGATATCCTGATGAGTCCTTGGCATACATTGTGAGAAAGGAAGCAGGGGAAACTCCAATGATCTTTGGAAAAGCACACACTCAACTCTCTCCATGCTCATAGAGCCCTTGTTTGCCAGGTTATGCTTCCCTGGGGAAAGAACCTGGCTAGTGAAATCCTGTGGGAACATTTCTGGAATCTCTGTATATATTGAGGATGTGATGGGAGCACCTTGGCTTCATATGGTTACATTCTTCAAAGGCTTCACAGCAGTCTGTGGTAGCTATGGCAACAATAATCACCTTAACACAGAAGAAAGCAAGCAGTTCAAAGGCACAGCCACTGGAAATTGAACCCATTATCACAGAAGTACCTGCTGACACTGCAGATGCTCATTGGAAGAGGATAGAAGTCAGTACTGATACAGGTGGATTAACTGTGGGAAAAGGACAATTGCACCTTCACCTCACCCGTCCTCACAAAGGTCCTGCATATTATGGCAAGAGTCTGGGACCTGGAAGCCTGGCACATATCTACAAGGCCTAAAACCTACTTATTTCCCTACAATCTCATTTCTATTGCACAGTGTGTCCCAGTGGTTCAGAACTGTCAGATGGGACCATTGCTGTGGCAGGTCTGACAGACATGGTGTTAGCCTCTGCTGACTGAGAGGCAGAAGAGGGGATGCCCTCAGTCCCTACCAGCTCAGAATAATGAAAACAGTAAATCCCTAGAATTGTTTATTTTCTGCTCTTGTTCCCTTGTGATTTCCCAGGCTGCCCGGGCTCCTTTGGTCCTTGCACCAGGAATTGACCATTCAAACTCATGAATCCAGGAAGAGGCAGAACCACCTTGCTGGGCAGAGCCCACCTTGCACAGGCACCTCAGGCAATGGCAGTCACAGGCTTTGCAATCTGCTTAAGGGTTGTTTTTTCCCCACCCATTTTTTATCTTTTAGTTCTCTCCCTAGGTTTGCTGATGTGAACTATCTCCAAGTGAACATACTGAACTCTTTCCATCATGGCTGGATCTTTCCCTAACTCTTTGCCCCAAACCTACTCAGATAAGTGTGATTCCCCAACTTATAATTGTCATGAAAGAAAAACCTACTGTAAGCTCTGATGACATTGACTTCTGCCTTCTCCATCCTTCTATCTGCTCTGCACTGAGATTATTTTATTTATAACATTCAAAACAAGTACCAGTGGATATAAAGCAGTTGGCAAGCAGACAGAGTACACCACTTTTGAATAGTTTATTTCACTAAATTAATGTATATTTTTCCTCCTGGCTATTTTGACAAAGATTGAATACAGTACCTGTGAGAAACATTATAATGCAAAATATCCCCCAAACTGCTGCTAGTAAATGGTAGTGTCTATTTCCAAACATGAGCATGACTAATTGGAGATAGGCAGCATCAACAAGTAATTAGGTACCTTAAGTAATCTCTCTTTGAATTACATATCCAGTCAGAAACAATAGATGAGATTATCCTATAAGTGAGAACATGCATTATTAGAACAGCAGTGGCCCAAAGAGTAATTTCTGGGCATTAAGTCTTCTCTGAGAAGCACAGCAAAGACTGCATTTTTCTTGGTGTCATTGCCATATAATTTTTATTATAATTTTTAATTGCAGCAATTTTAGTTTCTCTCCTGTTTTCCACTTTACACTTCTTTTGGATTTGTTCTCTTAATGATCCAGGAATGTGGATGTTAATGTGGTTAGGTCAAATTTTTCACAATTACATCCCCTTAAAATGACTTTTGGGAATGGACAAGCTGATTCCCACTTTGCTCTGCTTATTTCAGTCCAGTGGGATGCCCTCCACAGGACATATGCTTCTTCGAGTAGATAACGAAATAGCTGAGCTACAAACTATGGCTTAAAGAGAGGTCAAAAAAGAGCTTCTATGAAATGTTCTCTAAAATGTTCTCTCCACAGTATATTTTATATGACTTTGTAATTTCCCACTTGCTGCTTACACAAGGAGAGCTACATCCTTGTGAAATTACCTCACAAACTTTCCTTTAGCATCTTTAGATGTCACTGAAAGGGTTGAAGGTTAATTTGGGTACTTATCTTGGCTTGTTCTATTGCTCACCTTCCTTCAGTCCCTTTTCTGCCAAAGCTTATTAAGTTCACAACTGGATTTATCCATATAATCATATCTGCTCTCAGGAAAATAAAGTGGGTTTGTGGCCAGTACTCAGTTTTGTTCAGAGTATAATGGGAGGTTTTCTAATTTTTTAAAGAAGACACACAACATCAAAGAGCAAAGGAAGCAAACCTGCAGTGTCTTATTTTTCATTTTTCAAAAAACCAGTGCAGTTCAGACAGTATTTAGGTTTTTTCCCCCTCTCATATTGAAGTTATCAGCTTTGGTTTAATTGCTGATTTCTCTGTGGTACCTGTAACATATCAAATTAAGGCTTTGAAGGAAGGAGTCTAATGTCATCTTTGCAACTCATATACTGAAATGATCAAAAGCTCTTCAGTCTTTTCACTTAAACTGATTTAGGCTCATTTAAAAGTTGTATGCAAAAATGTTCAGAATTTACCTAACAGGGGCAGATAACTTCACAAAATGGTCAGAAATACATTGTAATATCTATAGGGGGCACAAATTTTACATGACTGTTTGGATACATCTAGTGGATGAAAAGCAGATCCCATCCTGTGATCCTGATGTCCTCCTCAACTTATTTCTTTGCACTATTTCTGCTTTCTAGACTGATGACTCGCTGGGTTTTCTTTCTGCACTTTAGCACATCTTTATTGGAAGAACTATTGTTGCCGTGTTGCAACTCTCTTCAAAAATACATATCTGGATCTACTGGTAAGAAAAAATACAAATACAAACAGAATGAAATCAACTCTCCCAGTTTCAGGATGTGCAAATAAATGCAGTAAATGTTTCTTCCATGTGACTGTGTGGTGGGAGCTGGGGTTGTATTTTGCTTCTGCTATCTGTATTTTAAGAGAAAAGAATAAGAACAAAGAAAACCTGTCTTAGGAAGGGTTGAATGCTCTGATCAGAGTGCAGAGTGGCATCACTTTGGAGGCCAGAGAAGAGCAGGCCAGGTTTGCTGCTGTGTTGTTATTTGCTGCTGTGTTTGTTATTTTGGCAGCTTGGGGTGAGAGTCCTGCCTCTGCCCAGCTGCTGCACAGGGTGCCAGAGAATGGGGCTAGATCTCATACAAAGGGACAGAAGAGGAGTAGGGGGCTAAGATTAGAGGTAAATTTTGTCTAAATTTTAGCTTTAATCCACAAATTTCCTTACTACGCTACATTTCTGCAGCACAAAGCAGAGCTGAGTCCAGGAGTGCGGAAATAACAACGTCTGCCTGTACACTGAGCTACCCTTCCCACAGACACAGAAAGCACATTCCTTACCTCTCTTCCCCTCCCTCCTCCCTCACTTTCAGCTTACAATAAGTGAGAGAATTAAGTTCCTTTTCATTTAAGGTTAGGGCAACCATTGGTGAAGCTGAAAACATGGAAAACTCCATTACAACTTTTTTTATTCTTTCTCAGAAATTTGTTGCTCTGCCTCTACTTTATTAAAACTGCAAGGCCAGATTTTTAGCAGGGGCAAAGTGATGTATCCCTGTGGAAAACAATTACGTTATGGGGATTTAAATGACAGAGAATTTCATCCCTCTATCACTTGCATCTTATGCATCAATATGCCTTTATTTCAAATGTGATTATGTATATATTTGCTAAGAATCAGAGCTGACAAAAAAATGCAAGCGGTAAAGAGCACTGCTACATAGAAAAATAAAAGAAGAAAAAGCAGAGGAGGTCAGGATTTCCCCAGCAACATTTTCTCAGCGTTGCAGTTTGCCAGCTTAATGAAACATAATCTTAGCTGTAACAAATCATGGTAACAGGGCCTCAATTTGTGTTTCTTTTATTTTTATTTTTTTTTAATAGAATGTAAAAAAATGCAAATGAGGGCACTTATATTTATATTTATGTATCACACACTGAATCAGCCCTTCACTAAAAAATAGTTTCTTGCATGGTATTTGTTGCTGTATAGTTGCCGCTGCTGCCATTCACTAACTGAGAGGCATCATGAGCATCAGACTTTAACATCATTACATTTTCTGCCTTTTGGACGGAATTTGTGTTCTGTTTCCAGATTCTATTACTGGATGAGTGTCTCTGGCTTGAAAGAAAAAAAAAGAAAAAAGAAAAAGGTATAAGAAATGTTTTTATTAAACCTTCCTCTTAGCTTTACAGAACGTCTTTTTTTTTTCATCTTTGTAGACTCCATGTTTTTTTAATGATTGCTCCATTGCTTGTAGAAAGTTGAGAGGATAAGAGAAGGAAGGAGAAAGAGCTCAGAATAATTCAATTTTCTACTATGTGAAGAGAAAAATCTGTCTCTGGGCTATAGCTAAAAATAATAAAAAATGATGTTTTCCTTTTGTAACTTCTAACACATTTTATTTAAAGAAAAAAATCCTTTTTAATCATAGATTCTTTTTAGAAGAAATCACGTGCCTTGTAAAATCTCAGAAGCAGGTAATGCACATACTTGAATTTGCAAGGAAACAAAAGAATTTTATAATGGAACAGGCACTGAAAAGAAACCTAATGAGGTTCAACAAGGGCAAGTGCAGGGCCCTGCACCTGGGGAGGAATAACCCCAAGTACCAGCACAGGTTGGGGGCTCACCCTCTAGAGAGCAGCTCTGACTTTCGGGGGGTGACCACTTGACCATGAGCTGGCAGAGTAGAGCCAATGGCATCCCGAGGTACATTGGAAGAGTGTGGCCAGCAGGTCAAGAAAGATTTGAGAGACCCAAATATTAAAGGTTAATGACTCAAAGAAATGGCCATTTACAAAGCAGTGGGTGCCTTGTTGAGGTCACATTTGCTCCCCCCAACCAAAGGGGAAAAGAACAGGTTTTGGGTGTGTGGTGGTGAAACCTCTGACCTGCAATTATCTCTCAGTGTTAACATTTGCCCAAGTTGAACACACTTTTTTCCTTAGAATGGACCACATCAGTGTCATTTGACCTGGGTGTTAAACTGAGTCTGTGCCTCATTTTAGTATATTTATCCACTATTTATGGTTAAAGGGAAAATCCTTTTCAACTCATGGTTTAAACCAAATCAGGTTTGAAGCAGTTTATTCATTTATTGACAGAATGTGTTTAACTGGAGAACAGATAAATCCCAAAATTAGTCACTTGTAAAATATTCATAAGCACCTAAAGTTTCTAAACGTCCTTCTTTTACTGATCCATAAAAATTTTCATCCCATGAAGAGAGATACATACATTCCAGTCCCACCTCCAATCACCCTGCTCCTGGAAATGCTCACGTAGTTCTGATAAAGTGCTCATCAGCATTACAGCATCCCATATCTTGAAGAGAGACATCCCATGTCTCTCTGCTGTAGCAGAGACAGTGTTCAGGACTTGTTCTGCTTTATGACTTCCTGAGGAATGAAAATTCCCTGTCTCCTAACAGCTGTGTTTTAGAGAAGGTGAATAATGACTATTGACACTTAAAATTACTAACAATTGACTGCTGAAGACAATGAAGCAAGCCTAATGTTAATGCTAATCATGGATACAAGTCAGGTGTGTTTTAATAGAAATACTCAGGGACTCATGCATTTAACTTCCATTAGTTTAATGGGAGTTATCCACATGAATCCATGCATATCGATCAGTAAAGTATACCTTGTATGTAGGAAATTCAGGCCATTCTATTTAGAGCAAAGAAGAATAGTTTAGTCAGAAATGGCTTTCTTGTTACAGGATGACAATTCTCATTGGGAGGTTCTTTTTCAGATGCAGACTCCCCACTTTTCAAAATATCTACTGATTGCTGCTATCTGCAAAGAGCATCAGAAGATTTTTAGGCAGTCTGGTTTATTTGAGTCTGGCTTTTCAGTCAGGAAACGATATTTTTGGTACAGAACTACAACTGACTTATCTATCTGGTGCCTCAAATACAAGAGGAATTCCTGTAGCAGTGTCTACTTTGTCATGTTGGGTTGCTACTTGCAGGAAATTAGGGCTCATTTCATCAACTAGAAAGAAGCTAAAGAATTTTAAGAGATCATTTAACATTTTAAGGGTCTAGTTTAAGGTTGTATTCTTTTAAATAAGACCATTCTATCCTTTTATTCTTTTTGATATACCAAAAGAGATAAAGGCTTATTTAAAATTCTGATTTCCACAACAAATGTAAAAAACCTCAATACTTACAGGTTGAGGAAAATAGGACAGGTTTTAGAATGGAAAATTACAAGTGTACTGCAGACTTAAGATACTCCTCTTGTTTGCTGCTCAAGTTGTTTAACAGAATTAACAAAGGCATCAAATGAGGGAAACAAAACTCCAAGTTTATTGTCCCATTGCTTCTTGTTCAGTTGAGTATTCTCCCTTTACCTAAGGCCTAATAGTATGCCTCTAAAAGCTCTAATGTCATTGAGAAGAGAAAAAATCCCCCAGGAGTGCAATTCAGAGAAGTTAAATTTAGCTCTGGCTATGGCTCTGGTTTGCCATTTTGAGGAGATCTCTCTCTTCTCTGCTGACTGCTGATGGAATCCATGGAAAGACAGTGGCCACCCTAGGCAAAAGTTAGTTTGTAGAAAAGCCTTCCTCTGTGTCTGGGTGGCTCCCTAAAGGCCTGCACACCACCCTCCAAGGGAACTGCTCTTTTTAACTACTTTTGACTGAGGGCTTCAGATTTTCTACTAAGATTAAGGATTTCTAGTGTTTGATCATGTCGGTTTTGCCATTGAAAATGCTTCAATGTGATTGCTAAATTATTTCCTGTAAGAGGGAAAGTGCTCCTTGTGAAAAGCAGAGTTCCTTCACTCCCACAGATACATGATTTTTGTTTATTTTAGTGGTTTGGATAGGTATTAATACCTTGTTTCTCTCTCTGTAGTCTTAGTGATTTAGTTCCAGGTTTGCTAGGGAACAATCTTGGATATGAGTATAGGAAAATGCAGTGCAAATCATAGCTAGCACTGTTGTCTACTTGACTTTCAGTAAAGGACCCTTGGGAAGTATGCACTAAACAAATGTATTAATATGATAGGATCTATTTCATTGGGTTTGTGTTCTGAAAGACAAGGTGAAATATGAAATTCACCAAGCAGGTAGGATGAAGTAAATTATTTGAAGCGAGCCCCAGATGATATAATAGCTCAAATCCACGAAAATCAATAGCAGTGCACAAGGCCTTTGAGAGACCAAATTCTCACTGAAAACTTCATAAATTCTGTTTCTTTATTTGAGAGCTTGTATTCTGAGTACACTTTCAACCATATCACTAAAAGCCTTCTTGTTACACAGCAAGGTGTGATCTCATTTTGACAGACTCTGCCTATTTATCTTTATTTTTTGTACTGGGTGAGTTTGCTCTGTTTGATAGAATTGACCATTATCAAAAAAGCTTTTAAATTATGCTAAAGGCAATTTTTATTCCTTTATGATATTTACTGTTAAAACCAAAGAAATACTAGTTACTATAATAAAGATTTTTTTTTAGCTTTGTATTTTATCCTACATGTGACATATATTTCTGAAGTGGAATGCAGGCTTCTTCTTTCCATATTAGTGCTGTTATTAATGCCCTTCACTGTGACAGTCTTTACTGACATCATTTTTTGTGTTCTTACAAGCACCCTATATATTTCCAAGTTCAAAATTGTATAGATGTTTGATCACATCTTTTGCCAAGGAGCAAAAATATCTCAGGACTGTAAGTCTTTGGGAAGTGTTTATGTCTTTAATATGCTTCAGATGATTATTATTAATGGATCTGGTGCAGTGGAGACCATTTGGAGGTGGCTCACACTGTGTGCAAGAAGGAGATGGGGACATGGCTCTGACTTATCCCTTTCAGTCACTGTGCCAAACTTCCAGTCAGTCTGAAAGGAGAGAAGAATTATCTTCCCTTTAGATCCTCAGCTCTGCTTTCATAGCTTGTAGTGAAAGCTAAGTAAAGATAATGATTGCGTACTAACAAAGTAAATTTCTTTAATATATATTTAGACTCCTGAAAAATATTATCAATTCTTTGTAGATCCTGACTTTTTTTCAAAGGTATCGGTTGTTATAGACCCTTATTATGTATTTAGGGTAAGTAAATCTTTAGCCTGCATTTGTATACATTGCCTTAATTACTTTCACAAAGTGCAAATGGAGTGGGAGTGCTTGTGTTTGTGTATTGTCCATTTAGTAAGTAGGTCATGCCAGTGGCATGCAATTGTGCTTATCAACCCTGTGGCAGTGCAAAGGCTCCCTGCTGCTGTATTAATACTGAAGCAAAGCCAAGGGGGCTTATTTTCAAAGACAGACAAACACTAATCCCACAACGACACCGTTTCATTACATTGTCAAGATGTCTGTGCCTTCTTCGCTTCACGTGACATAAGGAGATGGGCATGGACAGCTGGGTGTCCCTGCTCAGAGCTTACTGGATGTGACACAGGTGTGGCCTGGGAATAGCTGGTGTAGCTGGTAGCATGATGCTCTGACTTAGGAATTAACCTCTGCTGAGGTCACTCTGTCACATTAACCCGTGTCATGCTCCATCTCTGAGGCTTCCAGGCTGAGCTGGACCCTCTCCAGCCAGCTACAAGCTCAGGCACACGTCTTGATTTGTCTCTGTAGACACACCTTGAGTAGCTGAATGACCACTGGAAGACTACAGGTGCAAATATTTGACAATTCTTTCCTTCTGTCATTGTCCACAGTATCCTGCTCAGCTCAGATAGCAGGGAAATATTCTCGTTTGCCTAAAACCAATCAGTTAGAGAGAGCTGCTTGCACCCCTGTGGGTTTTCTTTTTTAAAAATGCAACCAGTAGTCACAGGCATGGTTTAGCAGTCCACTGTATTAGAAATGAACACGGCAGAAGTTCCTTTGCAGAGAGAAGTCTAACTTAAATTTGGCGTTCTTATGATTTTGAGTGAGTAGAGCTGTGATCTGAACAGCTGGTCCAGATGTGACTTGAATTCTGTCTACAAACTGCCCATTTTTGAAAACAAAAGTACTTGAACACGTCAGAGTTTTTCAGATAGAGAAAAGCTATTTTGCTACATTCTGGAATATGAGCTAATTAAGCTCAGTTTTTGTTTCATTTAATTTTGATAGAAATAGATAATTTACATATTCAAAAAGATTTCATTTAGTAAAAACCAATTATTGTGGGTGAAAGGAATATGGAGTAATCTTTCATTGAATTTACTGCTAGACAAAAATCTCATCCTACTGTTTAATAAAAAAATCACTGTTTAGTGCCTAGTTAAGACGTGAAAAAGCCATCGCCGTGTTTAAAGCACATCAGAAGCAAAGAGACGATATAGGTCAGAAACTCTACAAGACTGGAGAAACTTTTTTTATTGAAGAAGAAGCAAATTATATATTTTCATCACATTGAAACTACTGAGCTTATAAAAATCAAATGTTTAAAATTCTAAATTAAAAAGAGATACAGAACAGGCTGATTGTTGCCTGCAGGAAATCTTCCAGACTGTTTTCTGACATTCTAAATATAAAATATGCCATATGAGAAATGTCTGATTCATTCTGAAGCCTATGATGAATGTTCGCCAGGAACCATTGACCATTGCCTCATCTCAAGTAGAATCAAATTGGAAATTTTACAGCGAAAGCAAAGACAGACCTCTGGAGTTCAGTATTTAATCTAAGTTCCTTGTACACCTTTCATCTTGCCTGAGCAGATAAAGCAATTTTTTTTTTCACAGTTTGGTGAGAAATGACCACTGTCAGCTGTACAGTGAGTCTGTAAATGTGGAAATATAATTGCTGGGAAACAAGGACAGTGAATTGTTAGGAAAGTTGTCCACCCTCATATTTTTCCATTCCCTCGTTCTCATTCAACCCTTTTGGTTTTTTTTCCTATGCAAAAACTGGGAAAACCCCACCCCAACTCTTTGTTTATTTTAAAGGCATTCTGTCTCCTGAAAATATTTTAATGAGACCTGTCTCTTTTCCTGAGTTTTTTGCAACAGGAATTTCATGTAGAAGTCGGAACTCTGCTGTTAAAATGCCAGAACACAGCACTGGCATGGAAAGGACAGATAGATAACAAAGTCCATAAACATACCAAATTTATACACTGTTTAGCCATAAAACACACACACACACACACACACACACACTCTATCTGAAGGTATTTTGAAAACTACATAATACAAAGATAATTGAACTGGAATAAGAAATTGAATGAAATATTCCTAAGCCTGGAAACATAAAATCCTGTGAGATTTAATTCACAGTCTGTATGAAAGTTAAAGAACAATAGCAGACAAAGCAACATCTAAATGTGTGACACATTTGCAGATTTGTGATCTGCCATTCATACTGACATTAAATGTGCACATTTGTTAGCATTTTCTCGTACATTTCCTGTTCTTTTCAGAAACTTCTGGGTTTATTGCTGGCTACTGCTCATGCTTTATTTGTGTGAAAACACTCTTTCTTCCTCACAGAAGAACTAAAACATGGGAATTTCAATTTAAAAGGTCAAGTCAGTATTTGTTGCCTTTTAACTACAGCTTTCTATTGTAAATTGTTGCTGAGAAATTAATTGGAAAGAGCCAAGAGGGTATTCTTCATGACATTATTCCAGGGCGTAGTTTTCAAGCTGTTTCCTACAGAGACAGAAACACATTACAAGTTCTGTCCACATGTAAGATAGCATGCACTGGGGCATAATGATAAGCAGATGGCATTATTTGCAGTGGAAGTAATAGCAACCAGAAGCATTTCTGCCTACATTATTTTGCAAATGTTTTTATATTATGTTGTGTTAAATTCTGGAACTTTATGTGCTTTTCCATTCTAAAGCATAGGTGTTGATAGCAATTGATGAGAGAGCTGGTGGTAATAAGTAAACAGAGCAGTTATTGGGAAGTAGGTGGTGTTTAAAAACAACACAACCACAGCAATCACTAGAAAAAGACAGAACAAGATAGAACAAATACTAGTGAAGTGTTCCAGAAAATGGGGGAAAGATGAAATTGGATGATGATTAAAGATTTTGCTTTGGAAAATCTTTTCATGAATATGCCATTCAGAAAATCTGAAGCTTCTAACTTTTATTACCAATAATATTGCCTAATTTACCACCGCCATCTGCCTAGCAATTATTGCTGGAAGTAATGCATCCAAGGCAGATTATTTCAGAGAATGACTCTATAGCTCATGGATGCATTGTGAGATAGAATGTATTAGTGAGATTCCCAGGCTAGGAGAGACCTAAATCACAAATTTTACATACACATGTGCAAAGACAGTTATGTGCAGGTGTGTGGATAGATACACAATATGTCTCTACGTGTGCACCTATACATAATAGTGTAGAATTGAGTTTATGCCATTCCACTATGACAGAGTATTGCCAGGTTAGTCCAATGTTCCCCTCTTGAGATGTAAATAAATCTCTGTGCTTGAAAAAAAAAGTAAAGAGCAATCTATTTAGAAGAGTATTAAAATAATTTCCTTTGCAAAGGTATTCTGTATGAACTTGAAGTTATAGTTCCTCTAGATATATGCCCTCACGGCCTTCCGCACTTGGAGCTAGACTGCAACATTTTTAGTGTGACCAATACATTGAAAGAGATGGGGCAGAAGGGACTTACATCTGTGGCAAGTCCCAAAGGGATTCAGCCTCCAACGGGCCGTATGCAACAGTGACCGTACCTGCTGGAAGACTGCAACCTGTCCTCCCTCTGGCACTGGCCTGAAACAGCTGGTGTGGAAAAGGATGGGCAATGAGCACACGCCAGCCTGTTCCCTGCTGGGCTGTGCAGCACAGCTACTGGCTTTCCTTCTTACCCCTGCAGTGAAGAGCAGGATGCTGTGTCTCCATGGGCTTCAACAGGAGGATGACTTCAGAAACTCTGAATTCACTGCAACTGTCAGCTGGGAGGAAGGACAGAGATGAGACCCTGCTGTACATTCTGCTGTACATCCTGTTCCACAGAGAGTACAGTCAGAGGGAGAACCACCATACTCTTGGGAACTGGAGTATTTGGAGTGAAGAAGTCTGTACATTTGATCAGAACAAAAATGAAATTATTTTGGAACCAAGTGTGAGAAATAATGTTGCCTCTGTAAAACCCTCTGTTAAAAAAAATCAGTAACAGTAACAAAAAGAAATAAAGATAATGCATACACAAAATTATTTTATGGTCTGTCCTGGGGTGACCATATCTCATGTTTTGGACATTGTTCCAGTGATTTTACCACTCAAATGTTATAACCTCTCAAATGTGATAAGAATCATCACCAAGGTACCTCGGTATTATTTATTTGTATCATGGTAAGGGCAAGACATCTGAGAACAGAGAACAGTTACTGCAACATAGTGTACAATCATTGCACCGAATAGTTTGTAGTCTGAGCAGGTGAAAGACTCAAGACTGGGGAAGGCTGCATTTCCTACTGTCTGTAGTTTAGATTGCACCCTGGAAAGACTCAGAGGTATGTGCTCAGTTATGCAGGATGCTCTCTAGCATTGAAAGCAATAAGAGCAATACATGATTATCCTTGTTTCCATGAGCTGCTTAAGGATGTAAAGGGCCAAGTTTGAAATCAAATTAGTGGCTACCAGATGATTTAGCAACAAGACTGACAACTGCAGTAATCTGATTTCCTCTCTGGGGTTCAGCTAATACTTCTGTGACTGTAAAATACCTTACAGAAATACAGGGCCTCTATGTTAGCTGTGTTGAGTACTCACTCCTGACTGGTTAGCCATGACAGCGTGGACATCAGCAAGGACAGCATTTCACTCTTCTTGCTGGCTCTTTGTCTGCAATTCAAAGCTAGATGTGTAGCTGAGCTGCTAATGTGACACACATCTGCCACAGTGACTTCAGCAGAGAGATTCTAAGAGCAAAATGACAATCTGAGAGAAAAATGATACTGTGAAGAAAACCAGTTAAAGTCCTGAGGAAAGTCTTTCACACCTAAGATTAAGCGAAGTATTGTCTATGTCAACTGAACCGGTGCAATCAGAAAAAAGCTGTAACAGAATGAAGAGAATTATTCTCTTGTATTCAGAAGAAAAAAAGAAATCAATATAAGAAAAAAACCAATTGTAGCATCTAAAATCTGTAACAATTAGTTCTTTAATATATGGCCTTTTGAAGTGCCAAAATAAACAACTTATTTTAAGCCGGACTTTTTTTTAGTAGATATGTACTGCTTAATTGTACAGAAGCAATTATGTAAAACTAAAAGACTGCATTAAAAAAACCCCATTCCTTTTCAAGTCCAACATCAAGTCTTATAAATTTGAAGTACTCTATTTTCATAAAAGATCCTGTAAATCCCAGCATGGTGCACAAGCCTAAACATAGCTGTTATATTGAGCTTGAAATCAATGAGGGCACTGTGCTGTAAACAAAGGAACAATTTGCCCCAGTGAGCACAATTAAGTTTGTTTCAGTCTGGGATGTGAACCGTAGTCTGTGTGAAAATCTTCTCACAGAGCTTCAGACCACAGTACATCTGTTTCTCTCACCTAGCCATGGTTCCAAATGGCAAAGTATTAGCTAAAAAACAAACAAGATAATTTTTAATACATTATGCTTCCATGAAATAATAAAGCTAAATACTGTTTTTAACAAATTGATATCTAGCTATTGACCTACCATATGTGATAATGACTAAAATTTAAATAGAAAATATTATTTTAGGTTTTTGCATATGAATATGTAAGAAATCTATTGCATTGAAGATGGAGCACTTGTCATACAATTAAAAAAATATATAAATAATAACTTTGAATATAACTGTACCTACAGGAAGTGTACAGCAGGATCAATACCCATAGTCCTAAACACCACCCTCATTTTGATTCTTAAAATCTTCTCTTCCTCTACATATAAGTGATATACAGAAAATCCTGGGTAACTGATGCAATTTTTTTTCAGCAATCTTTATGACTTTCAGAGGATCAAGGTTGTATCCATATGTTCTTGAAATTTTCCCTGCAGTGTTTTTTTGCAGCCATAAGTGGAAAATGAATTGCAATGGATTTTATAGGAGTATGTGGGTTAAAACTGGCTGAAAGACTATAAACAAAAGATTATGAGAGTGACTAGGGGAAAAATATCTAGTAGGGTAATGAAGGGTGCAGATTCAGGATTGCTCCTATTTAACATCTTCATTAGCAATCTGGAAGAAAGAATAAACAGCATGTTAATGAAATGCACAAATACTAAATTAGGAGGAGTCACAAATACTATTGAGGACAGAAACATAATCCAAAGGCCCTAGGGAGAAATGTGGCAGGAAATAACAAAGCACTACTCACAAAAAGCATACTAATACATTAAACCTAGAGCAGTGTGAATCAATAAGGGAAAATCCACAGCAGCAGTAACTCTGGAAGAGATTCTGGGAGCAACATATTAGATGTGTGGTGCAATGTGACAGGCTGGCAATAAAAGCCAATATATTCATGCCACATATGCAAAAGCAGAAAGTCATGGATCAAAGAGGCCATAGCTTTAAATGTTTCTCTACTAACAGAAAATGGAATATTCTGTTATGAGAACACAAGAGTGTTACTGAAGGAGTGATACTGAAGGAGAGCCTCCAAGTAAGCACAGCTATGCTCAGTTGAAATATTAAGTGTTTTCATTAGAAAAATTCTGCAAGAAAGAACAGGGAAGAAGTGATATATAAATTTATGGAAAGCCTCTGATGAGGACGAAATTGAAGATGGGTTAATGGCAGGAAAAGTTACTGGCTATGATCTGAAAAGTTTTTTTAAAATTTTTTTTAGATCAACCACATTTTCTTCTGTAATGAAAGCTATCAGACAACAAGCTGGCACATAACTTGCAAAAGGAAAACCATGCACGCTTTTCTATTGGTAAAATAGTTTTTCCCCACTCATCATCTACATATAAATTGAATGAAAAGAATCTATCATCAAATAATTGGGATCAATACTATTCCTCATGCTGTGTTAAATTTATACCTGATATCACCAGAAAATTGCATGGTTCACTTGATTTTAGTTTTGATTTTTTTTTTTCTTTTTTTTTTTTTTTTTTTTTTTTTTTTGAGAGGTAAGTAGGCCTCTCAGAAAGGAAGACAAAGAAAATTATTTTTATCCTCATTTTTTTGGTGAGGTTTTTTTGACAAGACCTAAGTCTGTATGTTGCATGAGTTGACATTTTCTTTTGAACAAGCAAAATGTCCTTTTTTTCCCTTTGCAAGATGGAGGGATACATAGAAAAAAATACAAAAACCAACAATAAAACTAGTTGTGCCATTAATCTAATCCATGCTAGATTTGTGTTTTTGACACTGCATGTATTCTAGTTTTATCATACTTTTCTACAGTTCATCCAGATCCTAGTAAAATTGTAACTGAGTATATTCTGTTAAATCATGCAGTAAACAGTACAATAACAATGAAACCATTACTGATTAAAAGTCCCTGACCCTGGGAGTGATGCTGCTTCTACAACAGTAGAAATTGAATTGATTATTATTGTTCAGTTGGTAAAAAATGGGAAGGCATGGTTAATATTTATTTTTACGCACATTCATATAAATACACTCAGTAATATGAACAATATGGAAGAGTGAATAATCACTCATCAATCTTTTTCTTCTCACAACAAAAGTATGCAAGAGTAGAAAATGAAAGATCAGAAACTGGTGTAAACCAGGGAAAAGTGTTATTCCACAGTATGCGTAATTAAGCCTTGGAGCTCAAAACTCAAGAGGATGGTGCAAAAAGAGGTCAGAGAGATCATGAAAGATACAGGTATGGATGGGCACTGAGAAGAAAGTTTCACATGAAACTTGTTGCTCTGAAAGTCCGCAAACTTCAAATTGCCAGGGCAATGCATTAAAACCTCAGGGGTCACTCTGCATACTCACTGTCTTATGCTGTTGCATGCGTTTTACCCACACACCAGATATGCTATAGGCCTTCTACAATTAAGGTGACCCAAGGAAGTACTTTTATAGCTAAAAGTTATTATTAAGCAATAATAATCACAATGAAATACCCTGTGAAGGCACATTTTTAAAGAACAAGTGCAATAGGGGGAAATTTTGAAAGTGTACACATGTACACACACAACAAGGGTTGGGAAAACACCAGAACTGGGAAATATGAGTATTTTTTGGAGGAAGAGCAATGTTAATTGGGTGCCATCTTAGAAACTGCTGTTTTGCCAACAGGACCTGAATTACGGTGCAAGCACTAAGGTCTCTGAACAACTAAGAGACAGTTTTTTGTGTTTGAAAAATAACCTAAATGCCAAAGTTCTTAAAAAAATTTAGTCTTCACGGACTTCTCTCCACAAGCAGAAATGTATAGGATATATTATATAGGATTGGTAATAAAATTTTGTGGTTAATAAAACACTTTTGGGAGTTTTAAGGGGGGTTGTATAGTGACACATTTGCTCAGCACACACTGGGTCTACACCAGGGCAAAATCAAGCTTGTTTAAAAAGATAATGTGGAACTGGGTTGTAGCAAGCCTTAAGTGGTGGGAAGGGCCTTGTTCGGAAAAGCTAAAATCCAGCAGATGCTCTTGGGTGTGCATGATTGCTTCTACAACTTGCTGTGGCTTTGCTAGATTTATGCATCTGTCTAGCTTCCTTATGGCAGGTGGAAGGGCATGTGCCTCTCACACTGCATCAGTGAAAACCACGACATTATATCTAAGGAGTGTTAGACTCACTTGCCCAGCTCTTCTTTTCCTATCTACAACACCCCACAGGTTTTGAAAGCTCTGTTAAAACTGTTAGGTTTTTTAGTGGGTTAAATGCACATTTCAGTTCTCTTTGCCAGCTGAGGAAAATAATTTTAGGTTTACCAATTTGCTATTTCTTTCCTTATAAAAACTTCTAAAAGTTCTTATAAGGAAAGCAATGACAAATATTTAAAAATAAGTGAAAGACCAACTTGATGAACAAAATATAGTATATGGTAAATTATGATCCTGGAGGGAAGATTAACAAAGATGTCATAAATTGCAGGCTTTATCTTATTAATAATAGGTTAGAGATATTACTGGGACATGAAATAGTTTATTTAGTTATTAAACTTATTTGGATTGACAAGACTTCTGATATAATGCAATGTATTCAATGCGATGTAAAAGTGTAATCATAAAATATATGGTTTCTATAAGAGCGTGAATTTTTTTTTCTTTTATGTGGATTCTGTTAACTCAGTTGAATTACTTTTTCATAATATTTTCAGAATGTATTTAACTAGAGACCTGTGTAGTTATATTTATTACTCCAGTAAAGGCTGAAGAAGAATGTGTGGGATAAGAATATGTAGTAATTTTGTTATCAGATTTACTGCAGACTTTTGAGGAGCTAAATCCTTACCTGTACCTGCACAGGTGTTTCCTGAAAAATATTGGTCCTTGATCAGTGAATTTCAGACTGCAAGTATATGACAGTGCTCTATTTTTATAGGAGGATCCACTCAGCTTGATTTTCATCCCAGAAAAACAACCTCATTAGCTCTGGTTGTGGGCTGGCACTTGTTACAAAGACCTACTGATAGAGAAAGGAGACATAGTAAATAAAAAATATGCATATCATTGAAGCCAGAGACAGGCATATTTGGGGAACAGAAGATGCTAATTCATATGTGTGTAGGTTTGCCTGTTAAGCAAATAAAACTAAATAATATTAAACACCTTTGATTATGAACAATGATATTTGTTCCTTCCAACAACTGGTCAGCTTTAAAAATTCATTGAAAGTTTATTAAAAAATTGTCTCAAATAGACAATTATGCTTTTCATGGTAAGACATTTCAGCTTGGTATTTTTCTACAATTTTTTGTCTGAAAGGCATTGCTTTTGTCCCCTTTCCAATTCTTCTGCTCCAAATGACTGATTCCCCTTTCTAGGCTTCATCCGGCTCCAGCTGGTTCCTCTGGAAAAGGAGGTGCAGGATGCTGGTGCTTGTCTTCAGAGGGGCAGGGCAAGCCTGGCAGACTGGTAGGTAATGGTGCTGGGAATGGAGAACTAGGGTAACCTCTCTGCTTTCTGAGCCTGAACTGCCCTGCAGTACTTACCCTGTTTGTGGTTGGTAGACAGTTTCACCACGTGACTCGACTAAAAAGAAGCTGTCTAATATAGAGATTATTTCTTTTCCTCTGTGGCTGAGACTGCTGCAACACACAGGCTCCTTGGCTTAAGTCAAATTATTAATAAAGCAATAAAGAATATTTTGCAGTTACCGGTTATTTTAATCTTTTCTGTACTTAATTTTGGCCAACAAGTCTTGGCACCAGCCATGAGCTGTAGATCATAGTAGGTCCTGATTTCTCAGCTCCCTGAAATGCTAAAGAATTACGCCAAAATTAGATGAATGCTTCATTATTGCATCCCCATGTCCTTTTCCACTCAAGTAAGGAGCAGAAGATGGGCTCACTTACTTACTCTGTATTTGCCATTGAGCTCTGACTATTGCAGTAGAGTATACCATTTTAACCATAACAGCAGCCACCACTTTTTAATATAATAAATATACCTATAATACACTGGAGCAAACCTATGCTAAACTTAACAAGTAAATGGAAAGCTAAAACACTTAAAAATAATGGGAATTAACACTAGAGGAAAGAAGACTAAATTCTTGCTGTATTAGCAGCATGTTGATTTTTCTTCTGACACTTAATGTTTTGCTATGATTTCTTGGCATTCAGCACAGCTCCCCAGAGTATCCCAAGTGCAAGGTTTGATACTTGCCAGGTAAGATCCAAATGATGCTGAAGTGTGACGACTTGTATGTGGACTTATAGGTCTGTTAAGCTGTCAGTGTAATTATCATATTTATTTAAAACATTTCAACCTGCTTGAGAAATTAAAGTGATATGATCTAATATGATATGATATGAAATAATATGATATAATATGATATGATATAATTTTTACTTATTGGGGTATTTTTTTTCACATTGCCACGGTCGTACAAAGGGGCTATATGCCCATGATAATATCATGTTTTGTGTTTTGTGCTGAAACTGAATTTGTGTATTAAGCTTTACAGTAGCAGAAGACTCAAGACTTCATTTTTTAAGGCTCAATACAGTAGTTGAACACTACTTTATATCCCTTTGGTAAACACATATCCAGTACCCTTTATTGTCCTTGGGAATTATGCATAGCTGTGAATGGGAGGACTGATAAGCACAAGTGTTAGAAACACATTATCTTGAAGTTTTGCATATGTTTTGGAAATTTATACTCTACTGCACATGTGAAATAATGGATTTGTTTTTAGATAGCTTATCAACAAAAATAAAGTGGCCCATGCCATAGATAAAGAATTAATAGTTTTCAAGCATTTTAGTTTGTCTGAAGTGATGACATGAGAATGTCTTGGAATTATTAAACCTCTCTGCCAGAAAGCAAACACAGTAAAGTGTTCAGATAACAGCTTCCTATAGCTACATGTTGTAAGTGTATGAGTAAAGAAACACAGGCGTGTTTCTATTCCATTGCTGGAAAACAAATATATAATATTGTTATGTATGTACATTACTAATCTGCAGGAAAATTATTCTACCAGTTACCAATCTTCAGAACTGTAACAAAGCATATCACTCTTCTGAATTACATCTAGGCATGTGCAATATTTATTGAGGTTTAGTCAAAATTTAGCAAAAAATGTTAGTTCAACAAGCTGTCTGTCTGAGATGATCAGGATTGTTATTTCATGACAGCTGAGTCTGAATCTGCAAAAGACTCAACTTTGGCTCATTTAGAGGGCAGTGCTGAAGCAGACATTGCATTGGCTTCAGAGGATATAAGCAGATGCTTCAAAATTAGCACATCTGAGCACTGACCAGGATATCATGTTTCTTCTAAAAAGAAGTTGAATATTTTAAATCTAATAACTCTAACAAACTAATGTAACTCCACTGTACTCTATTTCCTGTTTTGTGTATATAGTTTAATAAAATGCAATACAGTGCACACATACAGTTAAAGAAACTGATGTGATTTTTTAAAATATTTTACTTAATTAAACCACATTATAGAAAAAAGTTTAGTTTACCATTTTGCATAGGAATTGTTATGTAAGTAGCCATATGATGCTATGAAATATCAAAGGATGTAAGAATTCATTCTTGTATTGTGTACATATGAAATAAGCTTCCTTGTTATATATACCTAGAGTTCATACAAACAAAATTATCTCTCCAGAAAAAAACATGCATTTCTTTCACTTGTACAAATTTGGAGTTCAGTTTACAAATACATAATTTTCCAGAAGATATATATATACATTGTTTCTAATGTTCTAGTATTACTAAACGCAGTCATTGTCAAGACAGAGAGACAACCTCTGTTTGTTAATGCAAATCAGATAAATATCCTGCTTATCCCTTTTGAAAATAAATAATGGAAAACAGGCACTTAGGAAGAGTCCTCTGGGTAAAATCCCCTCCTACAACTCAGTTGACCTAATCATTTTTTCTAGTAGGAAAAATCATCTTTCAGTGGTTTAATTAAGAATTACCTATATAATAGAGAACAGTCTTCAAATAAGTATGCAGCAAGTTGGAACTAGAAGATCTTAAGGTCCCTTCCAAACCAAACAATTCTGGGATCTATTCTATGATCTAAATACATGAAGAAATTGTCAAATACATCATCCAAAAATTGTTTGTTTGCTTTTTATTTTTTTATTTTCCAAAGAGGTCAAAAGAAAAATAAGAAATAGCTACTCACGCACAAAACCCCCAAAATTCCTATGTTTGTGATGATGACAGAGGTATCTGTGAAATATAACCAGATGAATATTAATGTTATTAAATGAAAGTACAATATGGATGATTTGCACTAAAAAGAAACACAGAAAAATAAAAACATGAAGAAAAAAGGAGACATCAACACAGGCTATTAATAGTGCTTTTTAATTACTTTTGGTACTTGCTAAGCCTCACATCTCACAAACAATTTTGTCAGTAAATGTAACATTATGCAGTCCTGTAAACTGACAGACAGTTTTGCCTGGCCACAATTATTCCTGTGAATTTGTGTAAGCTGGCTGAGGAGGACACAAGCTCTACTGAAATCAGTAAGAAGTCTCTTGCCAACTGCAAAACTTCTATATGGAAAGTGAAAGTCTTCCATATGAAATAATTAATACCATAAACATAAAGTAGAGCAGATTGAATTATCTCTAGCACAACTCTATAGAGAATTAAAACTCTTTAGAGATAACTTTCAATGGTGGGATCCTTAAAGGATAACTTTCAGCTCCAAACACCAAATCCATTTAATAGGAAATGGCACAACAAGGTATCACATGATAGCATCTAATGTATTACAATAGGAATTGAATTAAATGGTGATTAATTAATTACAAGCATAACAGATGATAGCAATATCTTTAATCAGAAGTGATTACATTATACCAAGATCAAATAACATGGTAAAGATATGTATTTGAATAAATAATATCAGCTAACATGCACCATTTAATTTATCTGCTGAGTAGAGGACCACAAAGTGTCTGATGAAGGATCCTTTTCTTCCCCCCCCCCCCCTTCCTCCACCACCGCCCCTCCGGAGAAATAAGATAAAAATGGGTAAATATTAAAGGGGCATAAGCTGAACATCTTCATGGTGAAGATTTTGAATTTCTTCATGGTTATGCTTTCCCCAGTTACTCTTATATTTTGCAAGTTATGCTAGAGTATAAAACTCTCTCTTTCAGGCCAAAGGTGTGTTTTTTGGTTTTAAGTCATAATTCACATTGGTTTTGCACAATTTGAAAAGAGAAAAAGAGGGGTTTTTTTTGAAAACCCATCTTTTACTAAGATTTGGAACACAATAAATACAGGAAGTAATATTTATAATTACAATTTTCATAGGAGAAGAAAACCCCAAGTGACACAATATAATTTTGAGTTTGCAGGTTTTTAAAGATAATGAATCAATATTTATTTGGGAGTTTGCTGTATTCCTTTCCCCTATACAGATTTTTAAAATTCATTTGGTTGGAAAATCATAAAACACTGTATAATTTCTGTTTTAGGTTATTCGCAGCATCTTACAATCAGAGGTGTTGTCTTGTCTTTGCAGTTCAGACTAATTATTGATTTTGGTGCAAGACTTCTTCTAAAAATTTGCCCCAGATGATATTTATAAGAAATTAGGATGACTTTGAACCATTACAAATTTCAGAATGGCAGGACTGAGTAAATCCGTAAGCCTCCCAATTCATCTTTTCTTAAATGTTCCATATAATTACATACAAAAGGCATTTTAAACCTATAAAGATTTGGCGTCTTTAAACAGGCTCAGATTGCCCATCCCAGGAGAAACATCTAAAATCACTTTTGAAAAATGTAGGTCGGTATATAATTAGAGCCCCAAATTACCCAAAAGTATCAAATTTGAGCTGTGTAATGTTAGACACACGCCTTGACAGTTTGGCTACATTCAGTGGCAGTTTGAACTTTCAAATTCATGCCTGTGAAAATAGAAGGGAAATAAACTCCTAAAAATCACAGGAGACTTTCTTCCTTTTTTTTTTTTTTTTTTTTTTCCTTTTTGTGCATCAACAGTAAAGAGCTTTAACCAAGTATATTTATAGTAAATTTTTTGATCCCGGTACTTTCATGCCAAAGTACAAACTTGTCATAGTACCCTCTAAGTGTGAAACTGTAACTGAGAAACTAAAGAGTGGGGTACTTCTCTACTCATGTTTCTGTTTAGAATTCACAGCACAAAGTGTAAAAGCAAAGAAACACAAGCAAAATCTCTGTCAGCCCCTGGAGATATATTCACTGTTTCTTTGACTGGAGAAGGACTGTTACAGCATTGGTTTGTCCTACTGTCGCCCCTAAAACCCAGGGGCTTTGGGAATTGTCATGTCTGGAAGACAGAGACCATCAAAAAATAGCTTTGGTTTGACAGTCTACCTATTCAGCCATCTTACTCGTGACCATGCCTTGAGTGCATGCCCCTTGCTTATAGTCAGAAAAATCTGACAGCTTAAATTCTTATTTTAATCCTACTTGGGATTTCTATGAAGACCTAAGGTACTGCTGCCAACTTGGTCTAACAGACATATTGCTAATCTGCAGTCTGAGAGGTGTAATTTCTATTTCCTTTGTCACATGTTGGGAACATTTTGTGTTTCAGATCTTGTTTTTGCAGAATGGAAGGCATTGAAACTTATTTACTCCTCAAACCACTGCAAATTTATCAGGAAGTGTAAAAGAAAATGTTCTGTTACAATAATAGGGTGTATTTCCTCTGGATAGCTGTATTTGAGTGGTGTTTAGTTTTGTCTAACAAGAAGCAAATGCCAAAAGAAGTTTTATCTTAGATGCAATTATCACATCTATCCCAAGTGCAAATCAAATCAGGGTTGAATTCATACTTTATCTTTTCCTTAACATGGGCTCCAAGAACCTCTATCCACTATGATTTTCTTAATATCTACACCTTTGCTAGAAGTGAGTCATCCATGGCTCATCTTCCCCTCTGGAAATAAGTGTTAAATATGGCCAACTCATTTAAAACCTTATGGAAGGACGCACATAAACATATGCACTTGGTGTAGAGACAGAGAAGTCTCAATTCTGTAAGGAACTGGGCAAATACAGAAAAAACACCATCTCTGATATGTAGCCATTGAATCTAAGATACAGAACAGCCATACGAACCAGATTATATCATTTTACTGTAAATTTTATGCTGGCAGTCATTGCCAAAAAGAAAACCCATAATCTCCAGTCCACTTTAAATACATGTGTTACACTGCTGTGTCAGTGTAACACATTTCAGCCATCTTTCTTTCTTGACATCCTTATTCCTTTAGAAAGAAAGCCTTTTACAATTCAGGTCTACTCCAAAAAATGGCCTCTGAACCTGAAGTTAGAGATGTGGTGATAGATCATCTGATAGGCTTCCAAAGTGAGCAGCCACAGTAAGAAAAGTTTTCCCTGGTAAAATGCTTTAGATAAAATAAAATGAGGGTTACTTTTAGGTCAGACATATTGGCATTGTCCTGAGAAGGCTAAGGAGGAACCTCCTGCATTAGATGAGCTATCTCTTCAGTAGTTTCAATCCTGGTGGATAGCAGTGACCTCTGGCTATCTGCACAAGCACTCTGCTGATAGCTTAACTGAAGTGGGTTCTGATTTATTGAGAGCTCATCTTTACATGGTCCTTGTATACTCCTGAAACACTCCCCACAGAATTTACTACTCCAATGAGTTTATATATATACTCCCACACATATGTTAAAGTGTATCTTGTATCACAAAAATGCACATGTATATTACTAGCAGAAATAAATTGTCTTTTAAGTGATGATCCATTCCACCCAGAATCCTGACTCTTCTACAGAAAGCCCTCCTAGGACATTTTTGACTTCAGATATGATGGAAAAGTCTTTTTGATACGTATTTGAGGATTTTCCCTTGACATGGATCATAATACTGACTTCTCAACTTAAATAAACTTTAAGAGGAATTACTAGATGTAAAATGGTTCCCTCTGTGCTTAGGAAAAGTACATTCTTTAATTATAAATATATTACATTACTAGAATCCTCTCATAAGCTTCAGCATAATGTTCTTAAAAAAGGATACTGAATTCCTGGTACATTATGTAATAAAATCAATTCAGTGATGTGGTTGAGTCATCCAGACCAAAAATCAATAGGTTAATGAGTTTTAAAACAAGCAGAATAACATACAGCTCTCTATAATATTGATAGCCTGAAGATCTGTTATTCTCACAATTTCAGTTCTACTACTAATTAAGTTTACAACTCTCTCTATAAAACTCTTTCAGAAAGCCAACCAACGTAATTTCAAAGACCACCACTACTAAATAAAAAATACTCTGTGTTGCCAGGCTTCTGAGAAAAATAGAAGTGAATGATAGCCAAAGGAATTGCATATTTTTCTTCTAGTTACCAAAGAATATTTTAAAACTGCCCTGTGTAAATAATTTCTGCTTGAAATATTTTCTTTTGTAACTAGATCTTAGATTCCTTTCTCTTTGTCAATCACTTAGGCTTCAAGTTTAAATATGCAAGAACACAGAACACAACAAAAGAACACACTAATCTTACTCTGTCAAAAGCAGATCCTCTTTCTTATTCCCCAAGGCCAGACAAAACAGAGCTGGGCTAAAACATTAAATACAGTGAAGCAAGCATACATATTTTCTTATCTCTTGCTAAAATACAGACCTCATAGGCAGGAAGAAAATTCCACACAATTTTTTCTTTCTTACAGTTTTAGCTGATTGCAAAAACAAGCAAGTAAACACATTCCCTTAAAACTACAGGAACAAATTTTCATAGTTTTCAACCCCTAATTTTGCTGGAGTGCGTAGAGACACCTTCCATTCTGCTGCACACTTGGCTGGTAATCTGTACCTTGCACAATCTTAACGAAATCTGTGAAGTAGTGTGCTCAGTTGTGAATCTAATAACGTCCTTCCCTTGGTAAAAGAACTCCTTCAATAAATTGAGGTCCTTTGGACTTTCAGCCCCTTGTCTCACTTGCAAGTATAGTCTCATAAACAATTGTACATAGAACACGGAATGTCTTTTTAAAGGCAAACCATTTTCCTGTTAAATACTGCACACAATACATCTTTTTAAAGATGCTTTTTCTTTTATATATTTACTCCAGCAAAGTGTAGCCTTGAACATTGTGGCCTGCTGGACAAATTTCTTGGGGAGTATAACTGAAAAACTGGAGTTGTTAAAAACCTATTATCTGCAAAGAGACACAAGGGTAAAGAAAACACTCATCATTAAGCTGAAGCTCTGTAAGTCAGTTATTGTTTCTGTTCTGCTTTCAGTGTACCAGCTTCACGATGTTTTGGGGTTTTTGTTTTATAATTATAATTATTTTTTAAAGGACACAGTTCTGGGCTTACACAACCAGGAAAATAATGCTTCCATTCTACTAAGATGGAGGTGTAAACTAAGGATAGTCACCCATTATACTACATGTTTGCACCTCCATCGAGGTGTATTGCTGGTTTTCTTCAGGGGAAAAAAAAAAAAAAGAAAACCATAAGAGTGTGAAACCATGGCAGAACTATGTGATAGCTCATTCTTCAAAATGGAGTTCACTAGGTTCAAGAAAGACCTTTCTGCATCGGTAACCAAATCTGCAGTCCTATGTTGAAGTCCTATTTTGTGTGACCTCACCTATCATGAAAGTGATTCTGATGCAAAATGTCTGCAGGATTAATAAGACTTTTAATTTTTTCTTTATCTGTTGCAAAAGTGTAACATCAGGCCTCAAGAGTGACGTGTTAACATTTACCATGCTGCACAGATAGCTCAGTGTAAAAGAGTAAACCAGTCTTCCAAATTAGCCACTCTAGGATTTTCTGAGGGGCTCGTATCACAAATAAGGATGATATGGAAAGAAACGGGCAAACTTACTTGCAATGGTGTTTTTTGCCACAATGACTTATACAGGTATATACATATGCAGCAAAACACATGCATTTGCGCACACAACTAAGTAGGCACAATGGTCTGAGGAGTGTTTCTCACTTTATATACAGTTGCTTCTCAGCAGAAAGCAAAATGAGTCAGTAATTTATGCTATTGCTCTCTGTGCATAAATGAAATCATCTTTCTATCCTGCTTTCCCCTCTTGCCTGAAATATTTGGTGCTGTCATTTCAATACCCAGATGATTAATCTAATCATTAGAAATTACTAAAAATTTTTTTGCCTGAGACACAATGTTTGATTGTCACATCAAATTCCAGTTATTATCCAAGTACACATCACCAATGCTATTCCAAAATAACTCAAAACTGAAAGAGTGTGGTGTCAGTAGTTTTATTAATTGGTTGAAGAAGATAGGAGAAAAGAGCATACACCAAGCTACAAACATACAAAAATACTACTTTTTCACAAAAATTCACAGAATTTGCATATCCTGATGATATGCAGATTTTCTCCCAATTTGTGCATCCTCTTTGATGAAAATGAAGGCAAAAGTTTTAAATTCTTTTTCCCCATGCATGTCACTGAAAATCTGATTGTGGCATTGAAATCCTTACAAAGGTGAGAATACCGACTGGAAAAGTATTTGAATTTAATTAGCTAGAGCAAAAGTCTTCCTTTAAATTTTACCAACAAAGCTGTTAAGGAACAAATAGTTAAGTACCTGAGCTTTTAGGAGGAGAAAATGTTCAAAAAGTGCATAATATATTTGCTTGCAGATTTAGTCTTATTGGAGCAATTCAATTTTGTACCAGAAAAGTCAGTGACATAGGTTGTTTTGTTAATGGATAGTCAAGGTGATTATTTTACACCTGCAAACTAATAATAGTTGTGGGACTATGGAATATACTGTGACTAATACCTAAGTAATAAAACTATCTAAAATTCAGATATTCTCAGAACAGCTGGTTTACCAGCCTTGGTTCAGGACTCCAGCCAAAATTCCTTGAAAGAAGAGAAAAGAATACCACAACACATTGACAGTATTACTTTCCTCTGGTCTGGAATCTCCTACCAAACTGAGGCCTGAGCCTTTTCCTTTGATGGTGTTCATGGGTAAATGCATGAAGTGGACATAAACAATTCAACAGATCCCCAGCACAAGTGCTATAGATTTGTAGATTAGTCTGGAGGCAAATTAAAATTCTGTTAAAACCCCTGAGATTAAATCATTAAGCTCTGAAATAACCTGGGGAATTTGAGAGAAAACTGCAGTCGCCAGGCTGTGTTCTGTACACAATTTGATAGAGGTCTGTGGAGAATTCATGGGTCAGATGACAGTCTCCTTGCTCCTGGTTCTCTGAAGGGAAAAGGTAATGAGAGAATCAGGTGACAAAGAAGATGTAGAGGATGCAGAAGAGGAACAGAACAGATGGGCGTGGGAGACAAAATGCGGCGCAAAAGTGACAGCACAATCATTGCATTCTAGACAACTAAAAATACACAAATACATTCTATTTGTTTCCCCTGCTGCAGTTGCCAGAAAGATGTCACATTATCACAAGTAAAAGGTGAGGTGGCACATGCAAAGAGAAGTCACGATGAGTGAGATGCATCAGGCACTTTCTTCTTTGAATGATGCTCCCACCTCTGAAAACCAGAAGGCCTGTGGCTTTGGAATTTTGTGACTCCGTACAGGAAAGGAATTGTTCCAGTTCCTTTGTGATGTTTCAAGTGTGTTAGTAAATTGCCTTGGACATGCTCAGCTGTAATAAGATATAGGGGAAAAAAAGAATAATTTCTAAGATAAGAGCTATTTAAGGTCTTCAAGGTAAAATCTTATACATCAGTAATTGTAAAGAAAAAAATGAAAAGTTTTAGTTTGTGAACAGACTCATTGCAAATGCCAAAAATTAGTGCTTCTTTATAGCTATGTGAATAGTTTTTATAAAACAATTCAGATGCAAATTGATTTATTCAGAGGTTTGAAAAGCCATCAGATAAATGGGGAATGCACCGGTGCTTTCTCTCAATCCTCAGCTATACCTCATATTGACTAAATACACAGTCTGAAAAGTGCCACAACTTCAGCATGCTCTGAAAGAAATACAATTTTCTTCTCATTCCTCTATAAATAGAGTAGACTAGCCCACCATAGAAAGAACTGAGTGTATAGCTGGGGTAAATTTACATTAGCTGAAATGATTCAGGCTACACCCTCAGTTTGCTGAGAGCATGAAGCAGGCTTTTGTGTTTTGTATTCTCCCTGAACCAGCTAAAAACATTTTCCGAGTTTGTATGTTGTACTGGCTGCCTGGATTTCTCAGCTTAGGATCAGAAGTTCTTTGCCCTTGGTCTATCTTCCCTTTATTTTAAAAGAAAAAAAAATAAGGACACTGACAGAAGCAGTGAAAAATCCATCATAATGTAATGGTAGTTTTATTATAGCTGAGGTATTTTAAGGACACAAGCAAGATAAGCTCCATAGAAAGAGATAGCATCTTTTACTGGATCAACAAATACAGCTGGAAGGGTACACAGATCTGGATACATGAATGCCCTCCTGCAAGCTTAAAATGGAAACAGCTAGCTGGTCTGAAATATTTATTTATAAATTAAACATACATATTAAAAAGTATTATATAATAGAAAGTTTAAAATTTAACAAAAAATATATCTTTTTAAAAATAAGGACAAATATTCTGGATATCTTGATAGCTAAAGGATACATAATTTTATCTAATTTAAATAAATTTAAGACTGTTGGTTTTACTGTGTTTAGATAATTTTTGATTTCTGATGTTTCACTCTACAAGTTTAAGCTGCCTCATTTAACAGAAGCATATTGTGTCTCCTTTCAGCTACAATATGGCAGAAGTAAAAGGGACATGTGTTAGTCCATAGCTTTTCTCATGGAAAACTTTCTCTCTCAAATATATTTGGTGAGAAGATTCTATGGCTTTCTTATCATATCACACATTTTTGAGTGCTATATCCTGCTTTCTTCTGGTGTCAGATTAATCAGTATTTATTTCCTTTTCCTTTGCTTTCAACATCACAGCCAATTCTGGGAAAACATATATGCTTTCCAAAGGTTATTATTTACGCAGATTGCGGTAATATCTTGTCCAAGTTTTTGTACAGGATGAAGTTGATTTTTCTTGCAGAACCTGTGAGGGGGTGGAGCCTGAAGCCATGTGGGCTTTTCTGGATTGTTATCCCATACAACCTCGCCTCACTACTCAGGGGTGGAAGTAAAGGATTCTACTTCCAAAAAGAAGGTGGGGGTGGCTCACAGTTGGAGAAGAAAGTGTGGAGCACAGAGGGCCTGTCCACCCCTAGTTTTCAGTGATCAGAACTTGTGAGCATTTTTGCTTGTAAAGCTAATAATGCTCCTCTTTTATACACTTTTGTGGCAGCTACTGTTTGTTTTTCTTTTCTCATTGCTGTTTCCAGGAAATTGTTCTTATCTCATCCTGTGAGCTCTGCCTTTGGACTCTCCCACCAGAGACTTGGGGAAGGGAGGAGTGGCTTGTGCTTTGAAGTGCTGTCCCTAAACCAGGACAGCCCTCACTACAGCCTAACACGGGGCTGTGCTTCCACACCTGGTGCAGTTGGTTCTGGGTGTGCTGCACACCCCTCTGGTGAAACCACAACACATCTAAAAATGGGTCAGACAAAATCTAAATGCAGAAGATGCAGTCTGCTTTCAAGAGGCAGCAAGCAATTGTAGCCCAGTAAATGTGATTTTTGCCATGACTAGCAAAAAGTTGCAGACCTTTTGTTGCTCTGGTCGTAGGGCTCATCTGGGTTTGCTGTGGCTGCAGCTGGGTTCAGTCTGGCTTGACTGCTGTTGAAAGGAGTAGTACCTGTGGTCTGTCCAGCCTTAACTTTTCTTTTGACCGCCAGTGGTGCTGTCCTGACCAAGGCAGGAGTCAGCAGATGACACACAGCAGCCCAGGTGCAGAGCTGAGGCTGGGGGCGTCCTTTGTGCCACACTTTGGCTTTAGATGAGAGCCCCTGAGAAGGAAATGGGGGCTATGAGGAAAAAAAATAATAAAAATAAGTAGTCCTAGGTGGAAGATCAAGGAGACAAATTCCCTGTCATGATCTTCATATTGCTTCCAGCAAAGACCTCTGGTGCTTATTGCTATACCCTCCTATTCTCCCCTACTTTCTCTAGGAAGACTGAAACCATCACCCTTGGGATGCAAAGTGATACAAGAAGGGTGAGCTCCACACCACAAAAATAAAGACCTGTAAATGTGGGGTTTTGTTTATTTTGTTTGTAGTTTTGTATTTGTATGGGTTTTTGTTGTTTTGTTTTGTTTAGTTGGGTTTTTTTTCAATTTGAATGATATTATTAGAATTTTCCATTTTAATTAAACAAGCCATGTTGTTAAATCTGCTAAAACAGATTGTTCTCATCACACACTAACATTTTAACCTATGTGTTTTTTTTTTTTTCCTTTTGCACACAGCAAGATTTTGAACCTAAAAACTAAAAGCAGATTCAAATATACAATAGAACAAAATACTACTTTTGCATTCTGCATAATTGGATAATAATTCCTAGATTTAGCCAAATAGCTCTTTGAAGAGAAGAGGGAAGAGAAATGTTCCTCAATAAGACTTAAGAACTAAATATTGTTGTGAAGATCTGTGGGCTGGGCCTTTATTTGGCCTGTCAGCAGATACCAGCTGTATCTGGGCCTGTGATTATAACACATATGTAATGCTTCAGTTCTCAGCCTTTTAGGTAAAATCCAGCACAATTTTTTCCATAAAGATATTAATAATAATCAGCCTTGTAGTGGGGATGAAATAAATGCATGCTATTTTGTTTTGCTGGTGGTTTTTCCCATTCAAGAAGGATTCTTCCACTGATTTTCAATAGCTATGATGGAGAAGAAACTTCTAGGTAAAAAATTAAATATAAAAAGGATTAAATAATGAAGGCATTATTAAGAATGCAGTATTAGTAAAGTTTCATCTTGCACACTCCCAAAATGTGAGGACAATCCTGATTTTTGTGTATGGTACATTAATGTTTTTAGAGGCAAATATTGCAGACTGTGCTGACAAGCTGGGAAATTTTAGCCTGGCAAACAACAACCTTGAAATGAATTTGAATGTTCACAGTGGATAATGAGCTAAATGTGAGTTCCCAAAAGAGAGAGTTAGAAGTATAAAGCGGAAAATCTTGTTTAAAATTAGGGGGCAACATGATCTTACTACAGGTGCAAGCACCCATATGGAATGCAGTGCTCTCGGTTGTAGTTGAAATTGCAGAAAGTTTGTTGAAAATACAGGAGAATGATTAAAAGATTTGGAAACAGGCCCCCTTGAGGGTTTTAATCTGTTTATCAAAGACATAAAAGGGATAAATTTAAGCAGGATGGTGTACATGCTTGCATGTGTGGGTGAATGACTGTCGTGCATCCTGGAAGTATCTCCTGGCAAACAAAACTTTGATCAAGTGTTCTCTAATATAGTAGACAAAAGTGTAACAAAATTCAATGGCTGGAAGATGAAGCAAGACAAATTTAGAGTGATAGAATAAGCCTCCAATGTCTAACAGTGAAGATAATTAACTAGTGAGTACTATGATGAAATTGTGGTTGGTTTTCTGTGGAAATTTTAATTAAGACTCAGCATAATTTTCTCACCACACTCTTTTAATTCTATGGAAATTGCTTCTAGTAAATCCTGTAATCTTTGTTATTTAACAGGTCAGCTTAGATGAGGATTATAATTTTTTCCTGGTTTTGCCATCGATGTTGAATAATTTTTTATCTCATGTTCTCATTTTTTATATACAAATATTTTATTTTAACATTTGTCTTCTAAACTCCCTGTCCCTGGACACAGGCCCTACTTTCCCTCTGTGGCCTTCACTCTCTTCTCTTGGGCCCTTCACATTACAGACTCCTGTTCACATAAGCATTTTGATTCTTTGACTCACTACCTGACTGAAAGGAAGCCAGTGGATTCAAAATGTAAGAGGTCAATAATTGCATATTAGGGACCTGAGAGTAGGCTAGAAGTGATTAGAAAAATTATTTCCATGTGAAAAGCTTTTATGGCTTTGGTATTATGAATTCCTTGTTATTTTGCCAGGGATCTGTCTCTGGAACCTCTGTCTCCAGTAGTCCCCAGTGAAACAGAAAAATGTCAATGAATTAGGGTTTTTATTTACCCCTCTTAGAATGGTCCTGTTTTAAAAAGAAAGTAAACCTTTACTTCAGCAGAAATGCTGTTCTATGTTTTCTGAACAGTAAGTGGATGAAGATCCAAATTAGGTTTTCACTGTGTCAGGTGCAATAGTAGCAACCAAACAAAAGCATTGCATAGCCTTAGGTCTGACAGTCTGTTAAGTGAATTTGTATGCACACAAGAAGAAGTGTCTTTTTGAAACATGAAGATGCCCAAGAGAGAGACTCTGGAAAGGTTTTACAGCCATTTAATAGTTCAAGACATTATTTGTTCAATAACAAAAGAAAAAGGCTTAGAGAGCAATCAGATTTTCATGGACAAAAGCTAGGCTCTTGTCCTGAGGGGAGAAAGGATCATAGGCAGTGATTTTTGTGTGTGTCAGGAAGAGATGCAAAAAAAAGGGTTTGACAGATGGAGAAGCAAGAGAAGAGCTGCTCATTCTATCTCATCTATTTTGTGTGCTTTTATACTCCATTTTATCTGAATGTGATTTCTAGCTCTTTTCTCCCCTCTCTAATGAATGTTTCATTCTCTTTTTACACTGCTCTTAGCACAAAAACCCCCATTCTTCTTCATGTTCCCACTCAGTGCCTTTCCTATCCTACACCACTCTCAATACTGAACCACAACAGCTCCCTAACTTTCTAATAAGGATGCAAGTGCATTCTGATTTTGGTCACTTTTGTGTCCACATGGCTGCTGTAGACTCCCCTGTAGTCCATGTGTTTTATCTGTGCAGAACCTAGTGAAAGCTGATTACAAGCATGAACATCCACTCCTCTGCCCTGAAGGAAACGGTACTTGTCAGCAAATAAAACTAGCTAAGAGACCCCCTAGTAGTGTAAACACTGCCTCAAATTCCCAAAGGACTTAAAATATACTTGGTTCTCCAGTTTGGTTCTCTCATGCTTTTGTTTTGTTTCTACTCTTCAGAAGTGCACTAAGAAATCTATCTGAAGACGTGCCCTAGTGGTAATTTTCTGGCCAGAGCTGGTTGTGCACAGGGTAAAATATCTCAAAAAGACAGCTCCAAGAATTATAGCAGTGCCAATACAAGGGGACAGATACTAATCTCCAAGCTACCTTGCAGTTTAACTATTTCTTCCGCTTTAGAATTTTCTGTTTTTGAAGGAAATTGAAGGGACAAGATGATGAAACACTACTAGTTTCGAATGAGACAGGGCAACCTTCTTTATTTGCTCAGCCACAAGGTTGCAATAAGGGCTAAAAATGTCACTTATTTACTTATGTCCCCTATGACTGTGAAAAAACTTCACTTAACCCTAAGCAGAATAGTGAGCCTCCCCTGAAAAGAACATATATCTAACTGTAGCAATGCTTACTTTATGTTTTTAATACTTTAGCCTGTTCAGGAGTTGGCTTAAGCCAAATAGTTGAACTGAATCTAAGCTACTGCCCTGGGGTTGCTGTATACCAGCAAAATCTTCTGAGTATAAACAAATGATATTTGTGCATGTGGGAGGATGATGGAACCAAAAGCATAGTTTACTTTTGTCAGGGATTGGGACGATACTTGTGGCATAATGTTTTTTGGCCTGGCAAAAAATTCTGAGCAACGGCCTCTTAAATGTCACAGAGTTTTTGTAGGAAAGATTTTTATTAGGAAATGTCAAAGCAAATATCTAGGCATGGAATGGCTCAAAGCTGCCTATCATAGATACAATATTGATGGATTCTTGGCTGTATCTTTTGTTAAGTAAATGAGAATACTGGCTTCATGAATTCTGGTTACATGTCTAAATGCAAGAGCTGCCCACGCAAAACCTGTGTTGGAACTTTCTAAGCTGACATGGTCGATAGAAGTGAGAAGTTCTGATTCAAAATAAAGAATCAGGACATCTGTTTCAAGTTTCGTGCTTTTGGGGGAAAATGATGGAGGGGAAACACATTACTTTAATGTCACAAATACTGATCAATTTATTTCAAACTTTACTTTGATGATAAAGATACAAAGTGAAGATACTAAAGTATTTGCCACTTTTCCCCAAATGCAAATATAGATATATCTTAACCCTTTCTTTCAAGCTTAAACTTTAGCATTCATCAGTATAAGTCAGGCATACAAAGCAGAACCTGGGAAAAAGAAGAAACAATTCTTCTGGAAGGTTATATTATGAATATATATTTGGACTACATGACCATCGTAGTTCCTTTCCAACTGTAATATTCTAATACAGCTGAGTACCAGCATAAATATTGACAAAACTGCTTAACTGTGCATAGGTTTCTGAAGACAGAAGTGTATTTTCTAAGCCTGTTTTCCATTTGGCCCTTTGGCATCTGCGCCACCAGTGATATAAAATTCTGAAGCAATAACTAGAATATCAGCTTTTATCCTACTAAATTACAAGGTCAGCCAATCAGCATTTTTTTCCACTGGGCTGCCATCCTCCTGATAATCTTCTTGCAAAGCATTCTCATGAAAGACTTCAAATGACACTGTAGAGATGTTTTATGTAGCATATTTTATAAAATCAAACTCTGAGAAAAATTGTGTACAGAAAACGATTTTCATGCTTTTCAAAATATGGATTTAACATTATATCACAGAAAAACACACTTTGAATCCAAGAAAAAACCCAAGGATATAATTCTCAGTTCTGACTGAGATTCTTCTTGAGTAACCTTAGTTTAACCTGTTACACATTATTGATTTTTCCCAAATGGAAAGGTAGCTATCTCTTTATTACCTATATTTATGTTAGCAAAAATGCTTTTACAATCCTCCAGAACAAGTGTAGGGAGAAAATCCTAGTTTTGCCCAACTTAACTTTTTTCCCCTGTTGTTTTTGTGAGAATTTTTGATGAACAAATTCTGACAGTACTTTCTGGAATTCCATTTAAAAGTTTTGCACCAGCAGAATACAGTAAATTTTCATGAGCGTGTTCATCAAATATATATGGCTGCTTAGCTGGTCAGCGATATTCAGCCTACATTGTAAATAAAAGAAACAGTCATGGCATAGCTGGCATGCAGTAATCTAATTAAAAGCTGTGACCAGTAATTATATGTATGACAAAATAAATGGCTGAGAAGCACCTTTTAACTTACCCAGCCAAGTGCTGCACTGGAATGTTATTCAGCAGCTGTAACTGCTCTACCCTTCTAAACTCCTAGCATATTTTTCTTAAGATAGATAAAAGATCATGCAACTTAGGGCTATGCAACGTAGGTACTGTGTTGGGTTGACCTTGATTGTCTGCCAGAAACCCATCCAAGATAGTCTCTGTCTCCTTTCTCAAGAGAATGAAGAAGGAAAACAAAACGAAAAGGCTCATGGGTCAAGATAATGATCCCTTACCTAGTACAGTCAAGGCCAGAAGAGGCTAGGCATGGGGAGGATAAATTTAATTTATTGCTAAATAAAATAGATTTGGATAGTGAGAACCAACAAGAATTTAAAACACCTTCCTCTCTCCCCATTTTCCCAGGCTCAAACTCGCTCCTTCATTCCTACTCCTCTACTTCCCACTCTAAGTTAGCACAGTTGGGAGGGGGAATGGAGATCCGTGGACAGTCCAGAATAGTTCCTCTCTGTTGCTTCTTCCTCCTTGCACTTTTTCAGCTGGACTCACCTCAGGCTGCAGAGAAGTCCCTGCTCCAGTACCTGGAGCATCTCCTCACCCTCCTCTCACCTCAGTGTCTGTGCAGTTGCTTGTCTCATGGGGGTTTTCCTCATTCATCTCCCTCACTGCTAATAAGCCATGTCTCGCCCTTCCTTAAATACTCTTCCCAGAGGTGCCACCATGTTGGCTGAGCAGCAAGCTCAATGGTTGTATTGGAGCCAGCTGGAAACACATGGAACTGTCTGGGATGGGCTGTGTGCAGTCTGGGGCAGCCTCTTCTTACAGGAGTCACCCCTACAACCATCCTGCTGCCAACACTTTGAACTATTCCCCCATGGGGGCACAAAAGTATCAGTAAACTGTCACCTCTGTCCAAAAAGACATGATGTTTCAAGCTTAATAAATACCTTTACTAGAGGGAAAGGCTAATTTTTTAAAGAAGAGACATTGGGAAAATACTAGAGAAAAAGAAATGTCAATTTTACGTATCAAAAGCCACATCATCGTAGGAGGCACAAGTGAATCTAAATAAGGATTCTGTTTTGGCATATTTAAAGTTTATTAAACCTATGATTTCTTGAAAAAGTCAGACTTTTCCCTCCTCTCTCTCTACTCAGTTTAAATGTTAATTTGATAAATATCAGTCTTCAGCAAAAGCTATAGGAGAGTGTCATGATGAGTAATCTCACATTTCCTCTAGCATTTCATTTATCATTCAGGTGAGTTTAATTAAAGCCAAATGACAATTTCAGTGAAAAAAATAACATGTGTGATTATTTCTAAGTTGGGAAATGCTTGAATTATCATAGTAAATCTTCTCTCTAGTATTTCTCAAACTCTGTTGCATGTTTTCTCTCCTTCTTTTGGATTTGTGATTTTATTGGAGTTTCTTCTCTGGCCCAAATGTGTACTTAGGTTAGAGAGGTCACAGAAACAAAACTCACTCTTTAGGAGACTTCACTTTTTTTCTTTGCTGAAGTGTACAGAATGTTCCCAAAGTGAGCTAAAAGTTCATGTTTTTGTGGTTGTAAAGAGTACACTAACCACACTGAGCCAGCATATCTATTTCATACCCCAACTGATAATTTACTAAATTTCTGTACCTTGATTGCATTCAATTTAGTGCCATTAGTGTAAAAGGAGCATCAGTTCTGATAGGTCTATTTATTCTTCACCTTATGAAGCAGATTGAGGTACACCCATGCCATAAGTAGAAAAAGTTTCTCTAATTCTATGTAGATTAAACAAATACTGTAGTTTTACACCCTGTTGTGAATTTTTCTGAGCTATCCTAATTTCCAAAACTTGACAATTATGTCCCAAATGGCTCCAACAAGGATATACAACTCAGTAATGCTTCTGTGCTGTTTTCTTTGGAAGTGGTATGGTACTTTGCAGTGAGTTGATGAGGCTGAGCAATGAAGGTTGTGGGAGTTTATCTGATCTTTCCCTTTGAGATTCTTCTGAAAGAATTAAAAAAAGTCAATCCTTAATATTAATTCAAGATGGGCAATCACTCTTGTCATTCTGTCTCTTGTTGAAGGAGCTTTTCTTGAAAACAGTCATTAACAGGTCAGGAGATTTTAAATTGCCCCCTCAAATCTGTATTACATCATTAGAAGAGCTTTCAGTAATTTGGGATTACTGTGGTAAAAAAAATTCTCTACCTGTCCATCATGAAAAGCTTTGCAGTAAAGTTGTACAGCTGTATTTTGCAAATGTACAGTAGGGAGAGTATTCAAGAATACTTCAATCAGAAGCCTTTAAAAACTAAATGTCAAAATTCCATTTCTCATATTAATAGTTTATGTAGGGCTTTGTATTTAAAGAGTACATTTATTTAGTTTTGGTCTGCTGCATGACTTTGCTAACTCCCACACTTATGCAAATTTTATCCATGGGATGCAAAATATAGCTCTCATGCATATGTTACCCATTGTTCCTGATCTACTTCTATATTGAATGCATTTGCTAAACAATAGGACAAGCTTTAGAGTAATGATGTTGATCAAATAAATATTTCAAGTACAAAATGAAACGTGACACTTTACAATGGTCTTTGATTTGAAATATGTCCAAATTGGCATTGCATTTACTTTCATAATGACTTTTTTTTTATATATAAAATCAACTAAAGGCTGAAGTTTGTAGCATGAGAAGTTCCCTTTTAAAGTAAAATATAAAAACCTGATAAGTTTTTTACCTATGGGAAAATACCATAAAATGATTTTGTAAAAAGCAATAGTGGCCTTCCCAAAAGGCCACTATTATGAGGACACAATGTTTACCCATCTATAAAGAAGAGTCTGCCAGCCTGAAATCAATTCTTTGCATTAATACTCTGCCAATTTCCACCATAAAGACTAAATTTTATGTGTGGCCTGGAGAGACAAATGGCAACAATTATCCTTTTAAATGTATCTTAATTAAGTAAGATATGTGAAATGTACAAAAGTAATGCATTACAGAATTACAGTAAGTGTTATAATTTTGAAGACACTGAGTAATGAAAATGCTACTGCCACTTGGAAAGCATTACTTTTTTTTTAAAAATAGTGTAAAATAAATTTATTCTATTTGTAAACCCAAGAAAGGGTAATTTGCTTTTCAATTCAGGTCTCTCAGTAATCATCTTTTACCATAGAGATAAATACTATTCAGCTGTCTGGATTATACAGGATGTTGATTGGTTAGGCTTCCTAGTTTATTTGGAGTTTAGTTGGCTTTTTGTAAAGGAGAGGTTTGGTAATTGTAATTTATTGTTAGAACTATTGTTTCATGATCAATACTTGTGTACTTGAAGTGGTAACTTTTTTAAGATGCAGCAGAAATTCAATTCCCATCAAGCTTGTGTGACCAGCTACAAGAGTTGTGAAAGAGTGCTTGTTAAATGAGACTCAGTGGATTTTCCTGCAAAGAGAGAGATATTCTACATTAATGTGAGAACAATAGCTAATAAGCTGAGCAGAATTTTCCTTTAGGGTTCTAAATATTGAGATTTGCTTGAGCCTGTAAAGTTCTTCCTATGGTGGCATCCCAGGAAGCATACCACAAGGTAAGAAAATGACATTTTCTGTCACAGAAGGAAGTGAAAATATTAATTCTACAAGTAATGTATCATCTGACTCTCACATCCACCACTAGTGAGGGGTGCAATACACATAACAGCTTCACAGATACAGTTAAAATGTGATTAATTCAAAGAGAGTCTTCTGTTATTCTTGTGGAAAGGTATAAAAATGCCTTGTACTGCTTGATTTATTAATTTAAGTAATTTTGAAGTGCTGCACCAGACTTTCACTCTGCTTCCTAAATCAAGTTATTTTATTTCATAAACACCAATAGAATTTGCAGTGCTGCTGCAAACAGGAGTGGGATTTCCCAGCTGGCAGATGGTCCACCACGATTCAAAACACAAGCAGAGCAATATGAATGGAATATCTCACACAACTGAATGTTGTCATTTAAAGACTCCTACTTAGCAATAGAATTAAATACCTAATATTGAAGTCTCTTGAATATTTAGCTTTTGGAATGTGTTAATAAAAATAAAATACTAAAATTTCATTGAAAAGAATTATCTCTACTGATCTATATGCCTCAAGCCAAATGTGATTTGTAGTTTTATCTGCAAAATAGTATTTAAGACAATGGTGTAATAAGGAGATAGCTGAAACAACAGTTGAATGATTTTTAAATAGTCAAAATTCAAGTCAGCTGTGTTTTTGAAAGAATTTTAATCTGAACAGCCTTTTCTTTAACTGAATAATGTCTTAGAACTTTTGATTTTTTTTTTTTTTATTTTTTGCAGACAGTTTTGTCTTTGCTAATTAAGTAAAAAAAAGTTATTCTTGTTGGACAAAAAAGAAATAGGTGAATTTTTTAATGAAGATAATGTAAGTGATTTAATTCTACTTACAGAAGCAAATTGACTCACAGAATTTCAGAAGGCGCTGAGCAAACACAAGAGTTACTAAGAGGAAATTAGTATGTTAGAAGAAATAGTCAAACAAAGCAGAAATCGGTGACTCTTGCCCTGGCTAGTTATCAGTCAGTCTTGAGTAAGCATAGAGTTTGATCAAAGCTGCAGTTTTAATATTGTTGGCATTAGTAAAGCTCCATTTTCAATCCTGCATTTTTACTTTTTTTAAGGTTTAAGAATATATGTAATTCTGAAATAAGATCAAGTCATGTCCCATCAAAGCAAAAAAACTACAAAAGCACCAAATTCACATCCTGAATATCTGAGGCAATGTTAAAGCTCTCAGGTGACACATAAGAAAAATTCCACCTGCGAATGTCAGATGAAGAGTCCTTAAACTGGAGTTCAATCATATCAAGGATGTGAATTCCTGGATGACTGGGATAACTGGGATACTGCTTATTCCAGCATGAGACACTTTCACTGTCTTCTGTTTGAGCCATTTCATATTGGGTAGATAATGCACTTTCTTTGGTAGAGAGATTTTTATGTTGTTCTCTAGCATACCTAATCATTACACAATGAAGTTACTCCCCCTTTCCATCTCTCTTTGTGTCCAAATGTGGTTATAATGTTTTATATAACATGAAGAGCCTCTGACCAGAGGGAGAGAAATACAGATTGTCTCCACATAGATATAACCTAAAACTCCCAAGGAAATAGCTGAAGATGCTGTCCTGAATGAATTTTCAAAATTTTGAACACGCTTCCTGTGTGGATTTAGCTCAAGTCCTGGAGATATTTCTTGCTTTCCTTCTACTTTGTTAGTACTAGAAAGTCTTTCTTTTTCCATATGGGGGAGTATATATTTGTGGAAGTATTAACTTCTGATAATTTCTAGTTTTCATGTAATTTTCAAGTGAACAGACTTGTGCTGGAAAATGCCCAACAAGCTCTAGTTACATAGTTAATCTAAGATCAGATGTCTTCATATCTCTAATGAGATATTGCATAGCCTTGCCCTTTTATTCAGGGGAAAAGAAATTAAGGAATTTGTAAAAACAGGAAGATTATCTTCATTCCTGTTCCTGAATCCCCATATAACTGTCTAAGCTTCATGTGGCAAAAGAAGCTGAGTATTTCTGAATGACTTTTTACAGTCCTAAACACAGATAAATTTCAATCTGGTTATTTTTAAAATGTAGTTTTTAACCTTTAATTTTTGTTTAAACATGGGCATGACATTACAGATTCACTGGGGAATACTTGCATGGTTTTGGGAAACTAGTACTTTTCACCAAAATAAATGCAGTGCTTTCCAGATCCAGAATGCTGGTCTCTTAATACTCCAGAAAATAATAATGATTCCTTAAAAAGGTATTCTGTTCTATGAGAATATTTATGCTTTATCTTGTGGTTTCCTTATGGTGTTCTAGTGCTGTGTGCAATAAACTATAACCCCCTATAAATATATAGGCAAATAAAATGCTGTGGCGTGGGAGCAGAAATTTAAGTTCTCTGTCTTAGTATCCAGTGTATTCCAAGAAAATCTGCTTTTTAAAATTCATTATGTATTTCTGTTTTCTGTTTTAGTTGAAGTATTTGTATTATGCTCCTCCATTAAAAAAAAAAAAAAAAAAAGAAAAAAAAAGCTTTTAATTAAGAGTTGTTCCAAGTTAGTTGCCGAAGGGCAAGTAGCATTGTAGATGAAAGGTTGAAAGGTTCATTTTTTTTTTTTTTTCCCAGTTAGGACAGTGATTTATTAATTTTTATGTTAACTTTCTGTTCTGTCCCTAGTGGGCTGAAAATGTTATTGGATATTTGACATTGTATCAGGAGATAAGAATTGACCTTGGAACTCTTTAGTGAATGTTTTTCTAGTAGAATATAGTACTGGACTACTGCAAAGGCAGTTGGTAAAAGAAATCTTAAAAAAGTCCTTGGTTTATGTCCCTGCTTTTCAACCATCAGCACTTATAAATGTACCTAACCCAAAGTGCAGGCTTATGTTTTATGTAAGAGAATTGGTCTTTCGGAGGGGTATGTTAGGGGCGAGTGAGGGTATTATCTGTTTTAGGTGAGAGCTGTGCCTGTTTCAGAAGACCATACCTTGCCTTAAGTTTTTAAATACCAGAATTCTGTTCTTGATTGTAAAACACAGACTCATTTATTTGAAAAATGTATTTCTTTATATTTTAACATCTGTGTTCAATTTCTCAATAATTTTGATTTTTATCAATATTTGAAATGGAGTTTTACTAAGCCTAATATGTGTGCAGACTTACTATAATTGCTAGAGTTCTCTTCACCTTCCCCCCATTCCAATCTCTCTCACCTACCTACTGTATCACACAAAGCAGTGTTGAAGGGTTGAGAAAGCTTTTCAATGACTAAAGTCTTTAAAGTTTAAAGAAAAACTTAAAAAGAAGACAATCAAGGGAAGTAAAAGAGACCAACAATAGATCACTGAAGCTTGAAGAACAATGAAATCCTCTGTTTCAGCTCTTATTTAAGTTATCACATCTGGCAAACTAATAGAAAAACAATGCTGTGTTTTCTGGGCTTTTTTTCCCATTTCTCTTGCTTTCTTTTGTAGGGACTAATCTAAACTTCTTTGCATTTTGCAATCTGCCAGTACCTACCTGCTGCTGCACAGTTTATTAGAAAAAGAAGGATGTGTATTGAATGCAGTAGGAGAGAAAGGACTTTGACTCCAAATTATGTAAATAAACAACAACAGCAATAGAAAATCAAAGTAATACCCCTACCTGCTCTGCTGTTTTCAGATGGCTGCCACATTATGCATGCAGTGGTGTCTTGGAAGCCAGAGCTGGTATTGCTACAGCAGAACTTTAAACTGTCTGCACGGTACAAAGAACTATAAGGAAGCTGAGACATTGCTTCAGAGTGTCAAAGTATTTTAGGGCCTTTTAAAAAATCATTATCATTATTATTATTATTATCATTGTGGTCCAGTATGTCTGTCCAGCATCTCCTCTGTGGAACAGGGAGAATTTCAGACTCTCTGGGGTTTGCTGATTGTGTTCAGCTGCAAACCAGAATAGATTCATGCAGCTAAAAGAGTGCTCATATTGTCATTGTAGCATTACTCCATGTGAATAGTAATAAAGTTTTTTTTGTGATCCAAGTTTTCAGAGGTCCTTTTGACTCAAGTATTTGGCTTTGGTGAAAAAAAAAAGGTCTAAATTGAGGCATCTAAAGGTCCTAAATTGACTGTGAGATGAGAGAGTGGATTGGCATGAGATTCAGCAGAGCATGGCTAAGGAAAAAAAGAGTGGGGATGTTTGAGTCTGAAAGGATGAAAGTATTAAAAATCTTTTGCATTAGATGTGCAGTCTTGTAATCGATATGATGTTTAACACAATGAACAAATACTTCAATACTGACAATATACATTCTAATTAGTTCAAGTGATAAAACATGCTCTTATATTGTGAAATTGCTGGACCCTGCACAATTCTTTATGAACAAAAACTGCAAACAGAATGGTGTGTTAGTCTGATCTCACATGTATGAGGAAGGATGTGAAAACCTTTGTTTAATTGAACTTCAAAATGGAACAATGGCTTAAATGGTATGTAAAATCTTAGCCATTAGAAAAACCCTGCTAAAGAAGCTATTTTTGTACTCACAGTAATATCTACTCATGTCAACTGGCTCAGTCAGTAGAATTTCTCTTTGCATTTTTCTTACTATGTTCCTAAATTCCAACTTATAATTCTCATTAGGAGAAGGACACAGAGCCACAGCAGCAGGAATTATTCCAGTTCTTTTGTCCTGCTCTACTTGTAAGAGAATAACACAGGGAAGGCAGGGAAAATACAAACTTTCTCTCTTTTTAGGTGGAAAAGATATAGGGTGAGCATAAAAATAGAGAAAATAAACTCAGATTACTGAATAGATAATGATGTTACTGAGCTCTGTAGTGACATGGCACTTGCTATTGCTCTGTCTCTGTATTTTCTTGATAGCCAGCCCAGATTATTAGAGAGCAATGTAAACTACACTGCTGAAAAGGAATAATTCAGCTTAGAAATTCACAACTGCTTTAATGCATCCTGCCTTGGTAAGAAGCCTGAAAATATAATGTGGAGATATGCAATGTGATAACTGTTCTGTGCTAAACAGGTTTTACAAACAGCCCCACAAAGCCAGTACTTGGTGGAATCCTGTGAGTAAACATTATTTTTAGTACCTCCTAATCTCAATTTTGTGTTTTCAAGCAGACCAGGGACATCATGGTCTAAACTGGGGGTGTAGGTGATTATAAGGGAACAGGAAAAAGGAATTATTATTCTATAGATGGGGAATTTTTGACTGAAAAGTATGTCATCTGGTGTCAAAACATAAAATAAATCCAGATTACCATGTCATTTCCCCAAATTAAGGGCCACTCTAAATTGCAGTGAAAAAACATCTTTGAATCATGTAGGAGTTGATGGGACAGGCATGGAGTACTTGACGAAGTTGCAGTACTCCAGTTCCAAGGGCTGCTTGCACTACACACTAATTCAGGAGAAGTGTTTCTTTAATGTGAAATACACTTCAGAGCTGATTAAGATGTTTTCAGTCACATTTGCTGGCAACTTTTCCAGTCTATCTAGTAACAATCCATCCTCTGGCATATTTCTGGAATGCTTGTAGAACGTGCAAAAGCCTATTGAACAGCAGACATTTCCTGGGGAAAGCATTTCCACAGAGTGGGCTCGAGAACAGCTTTGGTCTGGAGGCAGGAAGGGCTGTGCAAAGTCTACACAGACCTGGGTCAGCTGGAACACAGCACTTTACAGAGATCATCCAGATCCACTGGGTTTGCTCCTCTGGATTTTCTACCCACTGAGGCAGTGAGATCACCTGGAGAGAGCTTGGACAGAGGGACAACAATAGTCAGACATAGGCACCCAAGATGACGTGCGCGGTTTTTGCATGGCTTATTTCATTTTAATGTCATGAAGCATAGTTGAGAAAAGCTACAGAGAGGGAGAGACAGAGGATACGTCATATTTGATGATTTTATATGAAGAAATCACTCTTCAGTTTGCTGAAACCAGGAAAGAAATTTAAAAGCAAAGAAACAAAAAATATAGATGTGTTGCTTTCTGTGTCACTAATTCCTTTCACAGAATGACCACATCACAGAATGAGCAAGTTTGGAAGGGACCACAGTGGGTCATCTGGTCCAACCTCCCTGCTTAAGCAGGGTCATCCCAGAGTACAACACACAGGATTGTGTCCAGAAAGTTCTTGAATCCAGTGAGGGAGACTTCACAACCACTGACTAATAAATTATTACTCAGAAGTGAGTAATTAAATGTTCAGCATGAAGAGAGAGAGGTGCTATTTTCCAGAAAAAGAAAGGATGTTACAGAGAGAAAATGACAGAGCTTTACAAGCAATTTTTCTAGAGTTTAGAGAAGATATAGGACTGCCGGGACTCAATGATCCTTAAGGGTCCCTTGCAAGTCAGAATATTCTGTCATTCTGTCTGCATTAAAGGCATAGAACTCCCCTGCAGCCCTCTGAAGGAAATGTGAAGGAGGGACTGAATTAGAAATTGGATGGTTGGAGCAAAAATAATTTCTGGGTAGCAAATAAAAGTTGCAGTGAAGGTCAGGAACTAAAACACTGTCACCTTTATCGTGGGGCTTGATGGCTGTAAGTCATGGTGAGAACTTTTTTGGCTAGGGACCATTGTGTAAGCATGGCAGAAACATAACAAAAGTATTTTTTCTTTTGGTAAAACTGGATAATAACAGATTGACTTACAAGTACCTAAGGTGACTCAGTGTGAGGGTGACTATCCCCACATGTCACACTGGAGACTGAGATGTGTTTCCCCATTGGTACCAAAACCTGAGGTCATGAGGTTTTGAGATACAGGACAAAAAGATAGTAAGTGGGAGAGGTAACTGGCAAAAGAAGTACAGAACAACTCAGAGAGTAGAATGATCATGGGGAGATTTTTTTGTAATTACGGTGAGAGGACAAGGGGTGGATTTTGTCTAAATTGTCCATTTTTTTAATGTGTTGGTAGGATATTTTGATTTTGGTTGGGAGAAATTTTTGTCTTGCTCTGTTTGGTTGTTTTTGTTGATGTGAGTATTGGTTGTGTGATGAATGTGGATTTTAGTGATAATCCTTAAATATGTGACTCACAGAGGTGAGGGATGGAATGCATTGGGCTTGCATGGCCTGGTTTTGGTAATGGAGGTGGCTCTACAGGTGAGGCTTCTGTGAGAAAGTGCCAGAAGCTTCCTTCATGTCCAGCAGAGCTAATCCCTGCTGGCTCCAAGAGGGATATGCCATGGTCAAGGCTGGAGCAATCAGAAATGATGGTAACACCTTGGTAATAATATATTTAAAAAGAGGAAGAAAAATTTTAAAAAAAGTTTTTTTGCGGATATAATTGCCGCCACAGAAGGGCAGAGTGAGAACACGTGAGAGGAATGACCCTGCAGACACCAGGGTCTCTTAAGAAAGAAGGGCAGTGTGGTGGTGTTTGCAGGGGTCCCAGGACCAGGGAAGAGACCAGGATCTGACTCCATGTTTCAGAAAGTTTGATTAATTATTTTATGATATATATTCTATTAAAAGTAAATGATATATTAAAACTACACTAAAAGAATAGAAGAAAGGGTTTCATCAGAAGGCTAACAACCAAAAAGAAGAATGGTAACAAAGGCTTGTATCTGACTGAGAGTCCGGACAGCTGGACTGTGATTTGCCATTAATTAGAAACAATCACATGAGACCAATCACACATCCACCCGTTGCATCCCACAGCAGCAGAATACATTGTTTACATTTTGTTCCTGAGGCCTTTCAGCTTCTCAGGAGAAAAAGTTCTAAGGAAAGGATATTTCATAAAACATGCCTGTGACAGGGCAGGAAGTGCTGACCATGGTGCAGACCATGGTGAAGCAGCTGTACCCCTGCAGCCCATACAGGGATACAGAGGTGCCCCTGCAGCCCATTCCAGAGCAGGCTGTTCCTGAAGGACTGCACTCCATGGAGGAATGACCCACGTTGCAGATGTTCGTGGAAGACTGTTGCCTGTAGGATGGTCTCACACTGGAGAAGTTTGTAGAGAACTGTCTCCTGTGGGATCATGTTGCCTTGGAGAAGTTTGTGGAGAACTACCTCCTGTGGGATGGTGTCACTTTGGAGAAGTCAGTGGAGAACTATCTCCTATGCGAGAGACCCCATGGTGGAAGAGGGGAAGGACTCCTCTCCCTGAGCAATGGCAGAAACCGCTTGTGAGGAGCTGACTATAACCCCCATTCCTCATCTCCCTGCAGCTCTGGGGTAGGAGGTAGAGCAGGGAAGGAGGGAGGGGTGGAGGAAAGGTGTTTTTAAAGCTTTATTTTACTTCTCATTATCCTGCTCTGATTTTGCTAGCAATAAATTCAATGAACATCAGTTTAGTGCTTCCCTTCAGAAACATTATGAATTTTCAATCCTTGTGAGCAGGATGTATATTTCTCACCAGTACTGCCCAATAAGTGGATACAGAGATACTGCAGTGCTGCTTTTTTGTTTTAATTTTTTTTTTCAGAGCTTAAAAGCCAGTGAATAAATTTATTGCTTGAGGAAATTTTAAGTAAGTGAATATCATTACTGAAGATCACCATCAAGTTGCCAAGCTGAGGTACACGCAAAGGGAGCATGTGAAAAGAATAAACTTAGTGAACTAAAAAAAGAAGTGCTTTCTTGAGCAGAAAAATATTTCTCAGTGAAGTACATATTTCAACTCACTAGCTTTGATGATCAGTGAATATATAACACAGACTTCAGTCATAATGACTTCTCCATTAGGGTACAGTTGACCAACTTTACCAGAAAGTGAAGCCCTGTACAGGGGTATAAGTAAGAAGAAGTGGGGAAAAATTTTTTATGCCTCTGGGTGGCACTGGGTATATTTAGGACTTTCTTGGTGGAGTTTAGAGATTACAGTCCAAATTCTCTCGTGCAGAAGTCAAGAATTCAGAGTCAATCTCCTATAGTTTAAGAAAACCATAGGCTATTCAGATCAAAAAGGAGCCAATTTCCCTTTGAATTTTGCTCTGGATATTTTGTTGCAACTTTTCCAAATTTAGCTACTTGATGCATTAAGGTCAAATCATGTATTATTTTGTGCATTTTAACTAATATACTATTAATTGCAAAACGCTTTTTTTGCTTGAAAGTTTGATAAGAGAAGGGGAGAAATATATTGTTGTGAAAATAAAAAAAATTGAAAATAAATTTTCACAGTGAAAATTAACTCAATTTTGGAGCCATCTTGCAGGTTTAAAATATATGGATTCTATAATACTTGAAATACAGGATGAAATCATGATTTTTTTGCAATTTCTAAAAGGAATTGATGATTTCAAGTTTTGTTGTTCACAAGACTTCTATCCCACACTTATTTTTTCCCTAACAAATGCTCAGTAGGTAAATATTCCATCTGTTTTATTTGAATACTTAGAGAGGAAATAAGTTCTCATCTTGCTCTGCACAGTATTGTGAGAGTTATTTATGGTTTATTCTAATAGAAAGGTGTGCATGGAGTGGGGCAGAAAGAAAAAGGGTGGAAACAGGTGAAGGCAAAAATTGCAGAGGGGCTTATGCTTTTACTTTTCACTGAACTAGCTTGGGCTTTGAATTCACATATTGCCGCATGAATTTCAATCAAAATCCTTGAAAGAAGGTGACTCCTTGAAAATAATGAAGGTCTCAAGGAATTTATTTCAGGTGCCAGTGATCTTATTTACATTTTCAAAAGCAAGGGTTCCAATTGACTGGTTTATTACATTGAGACCCTCAGAAACACCTTACTAAGGATGGATCCATGTTCTCTTTCTACTTCCAAGAACACAGGCTCTATTTTTTGTAACAGACAGAAATATTTGTTACCAGGGAAATTTCAGGACCCAGAAGAGAGATTGAAGGACTGAGATTCCGTGTGTATGAAAAACAAACATTAAAGTGAAGGTTGATTTCAGACTGAATCGTCTCAGGAAGAGATAAGACATTAGCAGAGTCAAAGTGGGTTACCACTGACTTAATGACATCTCAGATACTGTGAATTTCTTGTTTAAAGTCTAGGTAGGTCAATGGTGAAACATTTGTGGATGAAATGAGCTAGAGAAATGTGCATCTTTTGCAACTTAGAGCTGTTAAATGAACATTCTCAGGCACTTATCAACAAACTGTACTGCTTTTTCTCTCTGAGAAACCTCTATGAATGGACCAACATTTTATTGGATTGGATAATGAGTGCAGAATACTGCCTGACTGCTGCAAAAATGTGCTCTAACTTGCTTGACAGCTATTCTTTATGAGGTACTAATTATTCAAAATCTCCAGATGTTTTAATGGAACACTTGGGTCAGGTGGGTTTCCTGATTAAGTGAGATAAATAGTGTCATTTAGACCAGCCTGGTGCTAGAACTGGTGTACATGAATCATTTTGTAGTTGAAATAGACTGTGTGAAAATATGCTGTGTGAAAAAACGCAGCACAAATTTATGAACTATTTAAATGCTGTCCTGAAAAGAAAAGCATACAGATGAACCTCTAGGCCTTAAACTGTCCCAGTACAGAATTGTCTCCTTTGCATTTTGGAATGTTTAGTTAACACTCACTGAGTTCTGAGTGGCTTTTTGTGCTTGTGTTTGTCAGAAACCCACTAAAACCGGTGAGATCACAGAGTCAAAATGCTTTCAAATAGTGTTCCCACCCTTGGGATTTCACTGTGTTGTAACATGACTGCTCTGCAGAGGTTTGCATTACACCCAGCTGATCATTACATCCTCAACTGGTACTAGCCTGGCAACCCATTGCATAGTGACAAAACTTTTCAGTGTATCCAGTACCAGCTTCAGTGCATTTAATGTATATGGGATCTTTGTGTCATGGCTGTGCCACAGAGTTGTGGGCTTAGTAGAAATGGTTTTGAGTTTTTGGTTTTAGTTTTTTTGTTGTTGTTGTTGTTTTTTTTTTTTTTTTTTTTTTCCTAGTTTAGAATAAAAGAAGTAAATTCTACTCAAGTTTTCAAGTTGAAATCCTAAATTATGGCAACCTGAACTTGCTTCTGGAAAGAAATTATAGCTAAGAAACTTGTCTGGAGAAACCAGACTTGCAAGTTTCCAGCTTGCCAACAGCACACAGCAATGTGTGAGTGGCAGTGCTTACAGGGATAATGACACTCAGGCTTTTTCTCAGTTTGACTCTTACATTGTCTTTCAACACTATTCCCTAATCCTGTATTTCCTGAGAAATTAATTATAATTTATTGTTTCTCATTTCCACATGCTGACCTGTTCCTTCCCTCACTAGAATAATGGATAATTACCTTTGGGGCTAGAAATAAGTATCTTTAACTACATTTCTTGACCTGGACACCCCCAGTGTTAAGGTCATAAACCTTTCCAATTTTAGTCTCTCAAAACCTTCACACAAGTATTCCACAGCTTTGATCTTATCACCAGGCTTCAGTCAAAGCTCCATGCACAACATGACTTGCCTGTCTACTAGTGACCACTCAAGTTCAAACATCCCTGACTTGGCTTTCCCAAAGTCTTCTTTAAAACTCCAACTTACTTAGAACAGGCTTTCTGAAATGAATGTGCTACAGCTGAGCTATAAGACTAGGTAAAAAAAATCCCCCGCCTCCCTCAACCCAACAAAAGTACAGAGAACCAAAACACCATAAGGTTTGCCTGTACATATCACAGTCTTGAAGTTATTTTAAATACTGAGGCCTTAAAACCCTAAAGATCCCAAATTCTGGGCTGAAAAGAAAAAGTATATGTGTGTTTTCATTTGAACACAAGCTGCTGCATCATCTTTGATTTATCTTTGAAACAGATGTGTTTTGAATTGAAGCTAGACTTCAAAGGAGAAAGTAAATGTTCAATAGGAAATATTTTTCTTATTCAAAGTAGAGTCTTAAAGTGTAAAGTTTGCTCTGAAAAGATAAAATTGTATTCTAAAAGTTCCATTCCAAAGTTCAGAAATGGTTCAGAGCTTTAGCTCAGAAAAGTGCAGAAAATTACAGTTGTGAACCTTAGGCTCATTTCTTCAAATGAACAAGTCTGGAGGGTTAAGCAGGAACATATAATATCTGGCTGTTGTTATAATTATGTATCTTCATGATAGAAATGCCTGAACACCCTGTTGACACAGTTTTTCAACCAGCTTGACTTAATTTCCCCTATGCAGAGCCCCGAAATAGACTGATCCTTCTTTTGTTCTTCTGCTCAAACACTTTATATCCAAGCTCAGCTCCCTGATATTTTTGTCTTTGTGTCTAGATACTGACCCTGACACGTATCCAGGCACATACTTATTTAGGCATCTTGCTGAAACCTTCCCTCTTCAGTAAAGCCCTGGGCTAACTCCTACAATTTTCCTCACATCCTCCCCACCAAGTGTGAGACTTCCTCTTGCCTGTCAGCTTTGCTCCTTGCCTTCAGCTTTGTTAGTGCTCCTTCCCGCTTTCTCTTTTCTACTTGTGCTTTTTACCAGCCCCTTTCTTGATTTCCCTTCCTTTATACTTCCTCAGCTATCCAGGCCCATGCTCAGAGCTTATTAGGACTTCCTACTTTGCTCTGTTCTCCCGAAAAATTTCCCAATCCTCCACTGGATAGAAGACACACTTCAGCAAGAAGCTTTTTTACCAATAGTCCAGTCAATGATTTTTAAAAAAGGAAGTCTGCATTTCTCCTAAATTATGGTTTCCAGGCACACATCCTGTTTCCTGTTAATAAAGCTGGTATCATGTGTGAGCAGTGAGCAGGGTCCGGGCTTCAAACATCAATGCCCCATTCTATTTTGACTGTCTAGAACTCTGCTATGATCCAGCTGTATGATCGTACATCCCAATAGATGCAGAGAATGCGGGAAATTTTTTGTGTGGGAATAGTCAGCTAGAAGAGATTTCAAACCACGTCCTTAATAATATCTGCTTCTGAATCCCTTTTGCATGTAGTCAAAAATTATGTCTATATAATATTTGGAGACATCTATCTTGAGTTATTCAAGGTCAAGCTGACATATATAGTAGGGAAGTGATAGTATGCCTTATCTTCACATCTTATTTATAGTACATTTTCTCCTTTTGTATCTTCACTGTGAAGGCAACAATGTTAGTGATAAAGAAGATAAAGAACTGGCAGGCATCTGTGTTTAACCATTCTGTCATTTAGACTGCTCTCAAGGTCTCTGTATAAATAAGCTTTGGTGAACTCAACCACCTTTCCTTTAGTATGTAAAGAAGAGTGGTTTGTAGTGAAATATGAATGAAAAGCTACATGCACATAGCTTTCTATTACTACATAAAATTGTAGTTAATATATACATTACAAATGTAAAACCTATGTAAAACTATATACTGGTAATATTTATTATATATATAGAGCTATGTGCTGTTCATCCCCACCCTGCAAACTGTTCAACCATTTTATAATTTTTTTGCTGTCTATAAATACAGAAATAAAATTAGAATGATATTTTATATAAATCTGTGCTTGCCCCCCCTTAAATATTAATAAAACAACCTGGATTGAAATAATTCTCTGAAAATAAATGAGTTTATATTAAGCCTTATGTATCATTTGAGGTTACAGCATTGCAGCATACCAGAGGATCCATGAATTTTTCTGATGCCTCCCACTTCTGTGGGTTGAACACCTCATTCTAACAAGGAAAAAAGAAACAAAAAAAGCCAACCAAACAGCAACTCCTAGATGTCTTGGAACAGTTTTTTGTTATTGATTTCATCATCTACCAGTGTTGTTTCTGTATCACAATGGTTCTTCACCTATGGACTCACATGAAGTGGCCTGAATAGCATGACAGATTTCACTTGCAGGATAAAGACATTCACAGGTGGGTGTTTTTTTCCCCTTGCTCTTCTAATAAGGTAATTGAACTTATTGCATCTTCTTTATCACTTTCCTGTTATGTTCATCATGGTTGTGCATGATGATCTCAGGAAGAAGAAAGCTACAATATTCCAAGATGTCAAAAGGCAGGCTGTTGTATCATAATTACTGCAAAACAATTGAACTTGGCAGCAGCACTTCTGTGTAGTGTTCTTTTGTCCTTCTCACCTCTTGCTTTTGTCCCATTAGCACTAATCTCTAGATTCTGGTGTGCTGGTGGCACAGAGAAGAAGTTTGTTCACTGGCACTCTCTGGGGGGCCCTCACAAGCCTGAAGGCTGTTTCTGTGGATGTTTTTGGAAGGCACACTAGATCCAAGCTGTATTATTAGCCTGTTCCTTGCAGTTGGGGTCAAATTCAACAGCAGGTGTTGAACATGCTTATTCCAAATGTTCATCCACGTTCAGAGGCTGATCAATGGAATGCATCCTTCTGAAAAGATAGAGGGATTTGGGTCTTGACCACTGAACGGTGCTCTGCCCATCCAAAGTGTGTTATCAGAAAGGGACTGCAGTGTCTAATCCTAGCTCACCGTGTCTGATTACACAGTGAGAGCAGAGAAGAGTTAAGTGACAGATCCTTCGATAACAGTCTGTCTATGTGCTTGGGTCTTGTTCCCTGATTATCCTGAGGCTGAATTTAAAGTTCTGTCCTTGAAGCTCCTGGGAGGCCATGATTTAGAGTATCTCAGAGCACTGTTTTAGTGAGGCACTTCCTCTGTGAAGGCAGGGAGGGAAGAGTGAAGGAGTTATCCAAGCTGCCAGGCTCCTACACAGAGTGGCTACTGGCTTACTCCCCATCACACAGCTCATATGTGGTCAGAGCTACACAAAAGAGTCCTGGAAAGGATAAAGTCTACACACAGAAAAATTTTTAGTCTAAACTAACAGAAGAAGATTAAACACTGAATTCCATTATGAGACCAGAGGCGAGATGTGACTTCAGGTGTCATCTATTTTATGATTGAAGTTAATATGCTTTTAAAAAAATGAATCAAAGTAGTATTTCAATTTAAACTGTCTTGTGCAAGTGTCTAACTGACCTGAGAGATAACGAAATGTAAATGGTATTCAAACCTCTTAATTGCTGCCAATAGCAATTCTTTTGTTACTCTGCAAGGAAAACGGTAGAGGCATCTCTTTTAGAGAATAAAGCCCCAGGTAAAAAAGCAGTAAGTACCTCATTAGCAACACTGAGCTACAAGTGTGCCTAAGATCCCACAGACTTCAAGCCAAGTGTTAAAATAGGTTGCACTGAATGGATGACTAAATTGTTCCAATGACAGTCTCTTTTTGATGAAAGGTGCCTAGAGCTACCCTTTCTTAGGTTTGCCTACCGTGCCTATCTGTCTTTTACCATTCAATATAGTTCACTTCTCTCTCAATTCCGTATCTTCAAGGTATTTGAAAGTTGGGAATTAGAGATTATAAAATAATAGCTCTTGCAGTAGGCACTCACAGTTAGGAGACTGTTAAAGTGACTGGGTATTTATTTTAGTGAGTGTCACAGAGCACTAAAACAAATAAAACCCACATTAGTTGTGAATTACTGAAGGAGATGTTCTGAGCCATTGAAACTGGGTGAATCAAGCCTAGGAAATTTAAAATATTCTTTGTGTGGTAGCAGATATATATACATATATACATATACATATATATATATATAAAACGTTTTAGTTATACTCTAAGCCAAACTGCAGGCATTTCCTTTTCATCTTCTGTATACTTAATAACTCCATGAAAAGCATTGAGTGCCATGATTGAGAGATGCCATAAAACTGCCTGGCCAGTTCCTGCTTGCTTTGCTCATGCAATTAAGAAGTGCCTGCATCAGTAAATCAGACAATGCTTTTTCCAGCACTTAGATGAACTGATTTCTCAGCTGCCTTCAGCAACCAAATGAGAGCACTTTTAGGTGTTTTAGGTATCTCAAAAATGCTCTAAAGTAAAAGAAAAAAAAAAAAAAAAGCACTTGCCTGCAACAGCCACCTCCTTTTCTTTTGTAGATAAATCATATCATACAAATGGGTGGTGGATGGAAAGGTAACTTGTCAGTCCAGCACAGATATCGCTGGAGCCAGGTAGATTCCCAGTTCTCACAGTGAATTTTAGAATAATTTAAGGCACAAGTGTAGTGCCAATAAAAAAGGTGCATAAAATTGAGTCATAAATGTATATTTTTAAATAGAATATTAAATAAAATCAAATAAAATCACAATTAAGTAAAAACCAAGAGTTAGTTTAAAAATAAACAAAAAAACCCTACTGTAGAAAAAAAAGGAAGTTTGTGTTTGATTCTCATCACATATTTTAACACTTGCTTTATGGGATGAGGAATGTAGCAGAGAAATCTTATTAGAAGGAAATTTATTTGTCTTGCTAATTCTTTTCTTTATTTCCACTCTTTTGCCAGGAAGAACATTCACTGAAATCATTCAGTGTAAATTAAGTGGTATTTAAAGAGATGCAACTATTCAAAAGCGTGCATGTGCTTCATACAGTCGCATAAGCCAAACAGTTTGCTTAAAATATTTTACTGCCAGTTCCCAAAATGTATACTCAGTATGGTCTTTTTGGAAGGGCACTGCAGACTAAATGTGTCCTAGCCTGCATATAGCCCAGTTCCCTCAGCAGAGGTGGGGCATGCTTCTGGGCACAGGGCTCCAGCCCCTTCCTCATTAAGTGACAACACAGTCCTAACACCTGGTATAGTTCAGGCCCACAGTAACTCTCTCTCTGGCCCCTTTCTGGTATTTACACATTCCAAGGACCACAAAAATAAAAGAATTTGTGGATGTGCTTTCCACAAGAGCTTTCCACACCATCTGGACTCATCTGCAGGGGTAAGGATTTTGGGAATGAGTTTGCTACATATGAGGAGCATCCCATTTAAGAAATGCTTGAGGTGTGGTCCTTATTCCTTAAACAAACATCCCCTAAATCTTGCCTTCCCTTCAGCAGATTTCTCCTGCACTGTTGGCTTGCCCTGTCCCTACAGCTGTAGCTTAACCACAGTTAGTATCCAGGTGATTCAAACCAGAGCAGCTGACTGGGACAAGGATGTGAAAAATACTCCCTCACAAATGTTCCTCATTCCCTGTTGCCTTCTTACTGCCCTGCACACCTAGGGCACCACAGCTCACCAGCTGGACAAGTGAACTCCAGGACTTGCCATATGCCAATGGGAAGTATTAATGAGAGAAGTACTTGGACTGAGCTTTGTAAAAGTGGAAAATCTGGAAGCACGAAAGCTCTTCACACTATCCTGTGACTGCTGTGGATTTAAGTAGGCATTTAGAATTGTCACTCTGTCTCTTCTTGACAGAGTTCAAGAAGCATTTGGACAATACTCTTGGGCATATGGTGTGACTCTTGGGGATGCTGCTATGGAGGGCCAAGAGATGGACTTGATCCTTGAGGGTCACTTCCAAACTGTTTATTCTGTGATTCTGTGACTGATACCACTGTTTAAACTGCCAGGCAAGTTTAGAGTGCGCCAAGAAAATCATAAGCTTAACATTTACTGAAATCACCTGGAATATATCTGGCTTTTGGGATGTTCTTTCACTTATACATGTGATAACAATTGTAAATTACTGAAATGGCCCCTAATCACTATGTCTGATGCATGTCTCCAAACATTGCCCACCTAGAAACTTACAAAAAAATGTAAATCTGGCTTGTGTTGGTAACAGGATGGGAGAGAGACAAAGTTGTTGAGAAGTCAAAAAAGAATGTTGAAGAACTCAAAATTTCCTATCCTCAGTATGGTAATGCATTGTTCGACACCTTTTGTGATAGTTTCCTTCAGGTTCTATAAGGAATAAGGTTTTAGTCATCTGGAAAAACTTTGTGTGATTAAGTCTGATGAAAAGTGGATTAAAATTAAACAGTAATTAACTTGATTGTAATAACAATAAAAATGAATTATTGTCTTGCTGCTTCGTCCAAATTGTTTTCTATTTATCACTTCTACATCACAAGCATTTGTTGTAAGTTTCCAAGCTTTTTCATTATTTTCAATGATAATGGACTATAGGGTGCCAATCAGCAAATTAACCAAGTATTTTGTGAATAGAAAAATAAGTAGACTCAAAATAATTAATTAATAAATATGATAAAAAAATTTTGTTATTAAGACAGCAAATAATGTCCTCTTTAACATCACACAAGCATGACATTCTTAAAAGACTTATCAGAATTGGGATTTTAGCTGTTTAAAAATACTATATGGTGGTAGGGCAATTAATTTCAGAAAAAGAAAAACAAAATATCATGAGTTAAACATAACCTGAAGATAGATTTTTAAAATCTGAATTTCTGTATGTCTTTATTTTGTATAATATTGCTAGATGATTCTTAATATAATCTCATTTGTATGCATATAGGTTTTTTTCATTTCATAATGACAGCTTATCTGTTCAGTGCCTGGTCAAGAAGTATACTAACTGGTAAATAGATGTTCACAATATTTTCTATCCTGTGCATGTTAAATTGGTCCTAATTAAGCAGGATTAAAGCAGCATTGATGCTTCCATGTGAAATAAAAAACCCTCACCACCAAGGGCCAATTTACATTCTTATTATTCAACACATGTGAAAATAAAATAGCTTTGGCACAATAAATGAGGATTCTTTGACAGCAATCCAGTGTCTACATACATTTGGAATTGGTTTCTTTGCTCGAATTGATAACAAATATCTGATGTGGAGAAAATGCTCCCCTTTGGTTTTCCAACACCATGCTATTTCACACTGAATTACGCTATGTTAGACGATGAGCCAAGCAGTGTGGGAGGAGGAAAGGGAGAAGGGTGGTGGGGAAGAGAGTGAATGTGTGACATAGTCTAAAGGGAGCTTTCAAATAATTGGAAATACAGAGGAAAGAGCAATATATCAGGAGCCCCCATTAAGTGCGGCAGTGTGGGTTCAAAAGGGCATAGGTCCTGACCCTTGTCTTCCTAATCACTTATTTATGGCTTTCAGAGGCACAGTGTTATGTAGTGACACTGTGACAACATGCAGATGCAGAAGAGCAGCATCTGTGTGGCTAGCAGACCTTAACATCTCAGCCACAGAAAAGTTCTTGGTTAATGAAGCACCATTATAAAACAAAGAACAATACATAAAATCCCTGACAGGGATTAGAATAAACAGTTAATACTTAATAGAGTGACAAAATCTGCTACCCAGTGCTTAATAATTTACCAGTTGTTTATTATGATATGACACTTCTGTAATTTATTTTTCTTTAAAGTCATGTAATGAAACACAGTGTTGTAAATCTAAGTTGTTTTCTTCCTGCAGGAAAGAGAGAAAAGCATCAGGCTAAAAGAGTGTAAATAGATGTTTAATGCAGGTGACAAGAAGGAAGTGTAATACAAATAGTTGTGGAAACTGTTCAAACACTCATTTGCTTGTGGAAATCTCAATTTCTCTATATCCTAATGGCTGAAAAAAATATTTAAAATGCTTGTGCAGATGCCTGTCACAGATTCAGGCTGTGATAGCCAACAGTTAGTGTGCGTGGCATAATTGGCGCATCAACTGGCAGGGGCTGATGAGGTTGTAACATTCTCTCTAGTCTAGACTCTTCTGATTACATCCAATTTGCTTTCCCTTTTTACTGACAAACTTGACTTCCAAATTATGGTAATGTTATCATGCTCTTTATACTGGTTGTATTTACATTTCCTTATCTCAAGATGAGTTTCGAGAAATTCAACAGAAAACAAGGTTTCCTTGTTAAGTTTTTCATTATCCAGCCAGTTTCTGAGATATTTTCTGGTCACTTATTGTTTTTTATGGTCTTATTTGCATCCAGACTTCTCCCAACAATAATTCAGAAAAATCAGATAGAAATTTAAAACCTAGACATTAAGTAGTGTTCCGTGTGAGGCGAAAGAGCAGTAAGTTGGAAGTTTACAACAGCACAATTTAAACTAGTTTTGTGCATTTCACCTATAGGAAATTTGAGATTAGTTGTTTAAAATTAGTGCTGTGCACCTCATCTAGAGTGTGCATTGAGGAACAGCAAAAACAAAACTGGTCTTTAGACCCAAATTCAAAGATTCTGTAGCTTAAATCTCAGGTTTATGAATATTATAAAAATGGAAAATTTCTATACACCTTGTGAAAAAAAATGCTTTTTGTTTCTCAAAACAAAAAATTGTTACTGTTAAATCTGTTTGCGGGTTCAAAAACCCCAAACCCACAACCTCTTCCTGAATTGCAAGGAAGAATAAAAGAAAGGCCATTTTGCTGCATGCACAATATGCCACTCTGCTCAAATTCTGATGAAGTTTTGAAAGACAAATTCCATCTCAAAGAAGTAGTTCTGCTGCTTTTGTTGGAACAGAATGTCACAGTCTTCTCTGTGAAAAGGAAGCTGGTTAATCAGTGTGCAAAGTTGATTAAGGCAATATTTTCTAATTGGCCTAAGTGACTCCGAGCCCTGCTTTTTGAAATAACTTTGAAACTCGTATTCCTCAAGTAGAAAAGTTTGAAGACATAGAGAGACTCTTTTGATTTCAAAATGCAAAGGCTAAATAAATGGCCCTGGAGCAGTAAATGACCAAAAACCTTAGCTGCAGAGAAATAGGAAAGAGAGTGAACAAAGCTATGCTTATTCAAAAGGGACACAGGACAGAAAAGAATTTTCCTCTAGCTAAGATACCTTTTAAGCTGTGGTGGCAGAATACCTCCAGCAAATGTGCAGTATTGAACACTCTTCTTTTTGATTTGGAAAATCCAACATTTTTCTGCTTTAATGCTGACATTCTTCACAGCATGAATATTCTGCTTTTCAGTCAGCTATACCAATCCTTTAGGAGACTTTCCAGAATACCTTCAATATGTAAATGGGTAATAAAACCCATTTTGCTTGACTGTGCAAATCTGACATTCATTAAATAATCATAAGCCTGAAACATATTTTCATTGAAATGAGAAAATATGTCAGCAATGTAAGCAAAGCAAAGGCCTGATTTAGGTCCAGTTGTCTTTAGCTGTGCAAGACTAAGCTGTACACTTTGCTGAACTCCTTCAGATTCCTGGTTTTTGCTCACACACTATCACTCTACCTAATATTTTGCTTTTATTCTCTTACACTTCTGCTGTCTTTGCTTCCTCTTGAGTTGTGAATTGCATGAAACATTTTTGCCATGGTGATCTTGCATCTTTAAATCTTTCCGAAACTCTTCCATCTTTTTAACTCACCAGTCTTTATCTTGATGTACAAGAACTGATAACCCAATTCTTACTTTCCCTCTGCACTCCTCCCCCCACCATCTTAACTAATATCATTGGTCCTATTTCTTCTGAAAATAAGTAATGAGCAGCACTGTAAAAATGAACATGTTGTACTGAAGTGAAAAGGCAGCCTGTGAAGCCTGTGCTTTTGCACACAACATCAATACCTCTGGCACACGTCTGGGGACTTGTATATCTGTATCATTGTTAATTAGTGAGAATCTTTTTATCTCATGTTCCTTCGAGTGTTTGTTTAATGTTATCTACTTGATGTCTTATAAACATCTCAGGAACAGCCACGATTTTTGTTCCAATCTCATGTCCATTTGTATCACCAGTTTCCTATTTAAAGTCCAAAGCAATTCATAGTTGGCTGTTTCTTCTCTAAGAGAAGTGACACGGAAATCTTTGCATTATAAACCATTTTGGTATTTATTCTCTTTCTATGGGGCACTGAATTCAGCAATGATATTTACAGGCATACAACATAGTGTATGCCTATAAACAGTGGTGTTTACAGGCATACAGAACAGAAAAATGAAGGAATAACAAAATGTCTGTAATTTGGTATTTATGGTTGGAATTCTGGTGTAGAAAGCTCTCAGTCATCATCTTTTGGTCACTGATCCTCCCCACTGAAGCATGGGCAAGTTGATGCAGAAGAGAGGGATGCCCAGGTAACCCTTCTGAAAGCAGAAGGCTGATAACAGAGCTGAGTGAGCCCCAAGACAACTGAGCTCAGAGCAGGAGGGCTGAGAGAGCATTTTTGGATGCCTGGAGTGAGTCCTGCCAAGGCCACCCTGAGCTAGAGGATGCCTCCATCAGTGGCAACAGCTCTGACAGACACTTAATGAAGAGTTTGGGGGCTGGCAATGAAAAATAGCCCAAATGCTATGCCCAAGTGGAAACTGAATTCTTTCAAATAAATTGTTTCACAGGGGTCAAACATTGTTTTAACATTGGAACGTGGTGCAATGAGAGTGTCCAATTTCAGTCAATGAAACAAAAGCAGGAGGGGAAAAGCCTATATTGTGAATAACAGATTGCAGTCAGGCTTTCAGTATAATTTACCATAGCCTCTGTATTTCCTTTTAGTGTTATATACATTTTCTGCATGTTAGCCTGGAAAGGGAATTAATAGTATTTCTGTTCATTGTGACTGCTGCCTTTCTTTATCACCACAGCTCCCTGTGAATAATTCATACAATCTAATGTACTTCTTTTTAATTCTGTAACACCAGGATATTTAATTTAGGTACAAAATACGAAAGGAGATTCCTTTTATCAGATCAGTGATTTAGCTCTGAATGGAAAATCATCTTACTAGTTAGTGGACTCTCACTGTCACTACCCCCTTATGAAGAAATAACAAATGGCTTTTTGTTGCTGATACTGGAGATTTTAGGATTTGGGGGACATATTTTTTTTAATCTGGGCTACTCTGTAATAATTTCTAATGAATAATTCAAATGTCATGGGAAACCAAAGCTGCTAGAGACTCCCTTTCTCATTATTAATTGTAGATTTTGCCTTCTATTAGTATAACTGCATTGGAAGTTCATACTGAAGAAATCTAATGAGTGTGACTTAGAGCACTTTTAATTCTCCATCGTCTGCCAAAGGTGCAATGAAATTGCCTTGGGTTATGTGCACAGACCTTCCCGTGAGACATAAAACTAAAAAGATTTCTTCTCTTTCTCAGGGAGATTTTATTTTACTTCAGACATGAATAGCAACACCAGGGATTTTCCTTCTTCCTCTGTAAAAACTAACTTTACTTTCTTCATGTGATTGCATGATGATTAATTTCAGCAATAAAAGAGCATTAATCCCAGAACATGAATAGCACACTTTGATGTTGCTCATGGCCAAAATGCACCACCCATTCATTTAAATATCACAGAAGAAGCATCTACTTCCTGAAACATTTGGATTTTTTTCCTGAGTTATTATAACAGGTATAAGTATTTAATAAGCTCTAAGCTTATTTTAATTTATTTTAATTTATGTAAATAACTCTGGGCCTTTTGTTTCGTAATCCCAGTCAAGTATTTATATCTGAAAGAAATTCCAAAAAAGTGTCCCAGGCCTCACACTGGGAAAGGGAGCTGTTCTTCACAAGCTATAAATTGCCTTAATGTAATGCAATTTTGCACCAGCTGAGGAATGGGCATAAAATAAATCTGGGTTGTCTGACAGTTGAACTCAACTTTTCCATTAGCATTAAGGGAATGACTAAATTTTTAACAATGATGTTACATCTATACTGAAATACACGAAGGAATACAGAAATGACATTAGATGAAATCCCACCCTTTTCTCGGTTTTTAAGTGACCGGAGAATCAAAATTATGGCCATAGTCATGGTTGTTATATCCCTGTCAGTCAGACACGTCAGGATTTGATGACTGAGATAGCAGCTGAATCTCAGTTCATGCAGCAGTGGCTTACAAGGCCCAAAGATTTCAGGTTTGTATTTGTATTTAATTTGTATTTGGCGGCTCGTCCCGGAACATAATATTATGTACAGGAAGCAAATGTGTGCAGCCAAACCACAGTGCACAATTTATCTCAGAGACTATAATGGAGATAAGTTGTACCAAAATAAGGCTGCTAAAGTTTTGAATGCCCCACAGCAGGGAGCTGCAGCCATACTCCAGAGTCAACTATTGTGAGAGCAACAATAAGGCTAGCATAGGGGATATTCTTAGATTTAGGTCATAACTAAAGTGGTACTTTTGTTATGACCTAAATCTAAGACATAAGAAATAAATATGGAAATAAGCTCTCTCTACTCTGTAAATCACCTTATACACTAGACACTTATACAAATGTAGACATCCTCAAAACTATACTTGTTCAGAACTCATATCAGCATTAGAGGCAATTAGAAGCACAATACCCTGAAATATTTTGAATAGAATGTTCTAACATAATTTTTAATGACCCCAAACTAAGCATAAACATGATGATATTTTAAAAATGTATGTTATATATAAATAAAAACATCATAACACTAATACTGCCTTATTGTCATCTGCTGAAGTCAACTGAAGTTAAACTATTCATAAATGATAAAACCAGGGTCAAGAATCCTGCCTCCAGGTCTGCTGCTCTAATAGAGCTGTGAGAGTGTATTATAACTGACTAATTTACAGAAAAAGGCATCAGGCTTGACTCATTTTCACTGTGTGTTGTTATTATGTGTGCCAGGAAATTACAGCTTCTGTGGACTAGAAACATTGCTTGTATTATGCATGAAAGAAGGGATGCAGGGAAAGTTTCATCCAAGACTATGATCATGTCACCTTACAGCTTACCTAAACACCCATGCAAAGGATGTTTAGGTAAGCTGTAAGATGACATGATCATAGTCTTTGATGAAACCATTGGATATCTCTTTGTTTTGTATATGCTACTTAGTTTGGAAATTTTCAGAAACTTCTGTGGTTACCAGGACAGGTCAAACTTTTGCACCTTTTAAACAGAATTTGCACAATAAGCCCACAAGGAGGTGAATGACTGGCCTGCCACAGGCTATTGTGCAAGATATTAATTTAAATGGCTGGAGCTAAGAATATGATCCATAGTTTTAATTCATTGTCCCTGTACACAAGGAAGTTTTATGGGCTTCAGTGAGCACTCTGCAATTTACGTACCAGCCGCCATGGATGCTCATACCTTCTGTAGCTACCTGCTGGGACACTCAAAGGCATCCAGCATCTTTCACATGACTTTGTCCTACAGCACAAGTCCTGCCTTTTGGAGGTGTAATGTGACATGACAGGGTGTGATACCCTCAGGGTCAACTGCTTTGCATTTACAGCCAAGTTTTCCAGAGGAGATATAGGCACCTTGAAAAACAAGTCCAGTTTATGAAATCAGCTGCAAAATTCCACTTGCATTTGAATTACGAAATGTGATTTATAGAATGTTCTGGATAGCAAAATAGATAATGGAGAAAGGTATTATAATGAGCCACCCTCCACCTGTCCCAGTCTCTGTTAGAAAGTAGCACAAGTATCCTTGAAGTTAGAAGGACCACAGACCAGAGGCAAACTGGCTGTGCTGTAACTCTGTTAGCGGGCATTCATAGGTGGAGGGTTGGATGCCAGTACATTTGAAATTTATATCATGGAATGAAACTAGGAAAAATGTTGGGAGAAGGAACTTGAAGTCTTTTATTGTAATTGTCATAAGGCCTTTATTTGTTCTGAGCCTGAAGTAATGTTTAATATTTCAAGAAGCATTTTGACAAAATAAATTAGAGCACTGTACTGTTATCACTGCTAACATCAGCTGATGCCAGAAAGTAATATGATCTAAATTTGTTTAGGATTTCTGAAATATTCTATTGAAAAAGGTCTATTGAAAACTGACGGATGCGTTCACAATATTCTATTAAAGTGCTTATTAAAAGGTTAAATATGTCTAAAAGAATAAAGATTCATCATTGTCACAAAAATCTGTGGCTGATACCACAGCCACATAAAATCAGTCCTACTCTATGTCAAGGTGACAGAAATTATGAAAGACAGACTTAGGCTGCAGGGGGAAATAGTGGTGGATCAACAACATTAGCAATAACACGTAAAGGTTAACGCCTCTAAGACATCCCTTCTTCCCATAGTTTGCTTAATAGTCAAGTCTCCCTCCAGATTAATATAGAGGAAGTGATTATGAGAAGTGTCTGGAAACATGCAGAAATAAAAGGCAAGTTGTCTACTGAAACTAATCAGGACTCATTAGCACACATCCCAACATACGCAAAATAATAAAGTTCTGACACAGGGAGGAACATGCAGGTAAATATGCTTTTTTTTTTTCTCTTAGTGTCAACAGGACAAGTCACTTCTGAAGACAATTTAATACAATGGATTATTATTGCTAGCTTTACATGCATATGATCAGGCCCTAATTTACCTTTGCTAGAAATCATACAATAAAAGTTACTTAATACTCCAAAGAACTTGGTCGTGATAGCTGTCTTTTGTGAAAGATGGAAGTTCTTCTGTAACTCCTGCAACATTACCTGTCCTTTCAAAATTAGAGTCACAGAGGCAAGCACAAGAATAATGTTAGAGTTCTTTGTATGAAAAATCAAGAGGTGCATGTACAATCTCAAGAGATACAGTCAATCAATCTGTAGATGGGCATAGGGCAGTCAACTGTTCTGCCTTCAAGTACTCAAAATAAAATTAATTTTGAAAATCATTGGGCCACTGTAGCCCTACACTATACATTTGAGAAGCAGCATTTTCTTTGGTGTTGGTAAAGTGATTCATGTAAAACCTTGCAATAAATCCCTAGAAAGGGTAATAATTTGCAGTAGTATCCCAAGCCAGCCACAGAGGGTTATGGGTAGGTGAAATTCTTGATCTCCTCTGAGAAAAACCATGATAATATTCTTCTTATTGTTCACCAATTCATCTGCCATTAAATACATGGCTTAAATCCTTTGCTGCTTTTCAAATGAACCAGTTTTGGGATTTATGTTAAAAAAAAAAATCAATATTTCCAAAGAGTTATTACTCTCAGATCTAGGACAGAGCTAGAAAGAAGGCAGAGGTGCTACATGAGCTAGCAATAACATGCCTGTGCTTCATTGCATGCACATTTGTTAAACCCCTCTGTTAGTGGGCACTGCCAAAAAAGAATTTTTTGTTCAGGTACACAAGTTTAAAGCTCGATTATAGTTATAGAGCTTCATGTTGTATGAGAAGAAAATAAATGGAATTACACAGAAAATAAGAAATGTACTATTTTGTCTTTCTGTGTGTTCAAATAATGAAAAAACCGAGTTTTATTTATACCTACCCTCAAGTGTTTTACCACTTACAGATAAATCCTTTTAAGAGAATTAGGGAATTCTAATAGGCATGATGCTCAGGTATATTTTTGAAAAATGACAATGCAGTAGCCATTTGAGCTTATTTGTATAAAATGCTATGAGTTGAAACCATCTGCTTAGAAGTAAATCAGAGGGGAAATACATATGTGTGACTTTAAATCTACAGAATGGGGCTCCAATAATTCAGGATCCATCAATCAGTAGTTTGCATTGCTACCTTAAATGTCTTTAACATACAAAGACTTCTTAGATAATTATTTTGGCACTAAGCCTGTCTTCAACACAATGTGTCATCTGCAAACATGCAAATTACTTGGCTTCCAGTGTGTCTCCTATAGAAGGTTCATTCTAATTAAATTTAAAGGCAGACTGGGGTTTTTTAATTAGGATGAATTATAAAATTGTTGCTGTTTATGGTAGTGTTCTTTATGCTTTACAGTGCAAAAATGCATTGTAATTTCTAAAATTACTTCAAACACTGGTAGAAAATTTTATTTATGCCTCTGCACTGCATTAAAACCATAAATGGTTGGTACTGTCACCAGAATGAGAAAGCCATAAAACTAGTTAAATTAGAATATAGTAGAGTGTGAGAGTGCATGTGTGAGCAAGAGAGAGAGAGAAAGAGAGAGAGAAACACCAGGCAAAAGCGAGTAGCTGTACGTTAAAATTATTTTCTAATTTATTTTCTTATGCAAATGGACTATGCCATATTACATTTATTAAAATGTATTTATGGAACATTAAACATAATACTCATTTCTGATAATTAAAATAAATGAAAAAAAATGCCCAGGCTATTTATCAAGAAAACTTCTTGTGCTTATATGGACTGTGGAGTGAATTCTGATCTCTCTCACACTGGTCAAAGTCTATCAAAGCCAGGGAATCATTTGATGTTTGAACCTCAGTAATGAAAGGTAAATATTTAATAGGGTCTAGTAACAATTCCTATTAGTTTCTTTTACCTAACTATTGAAGTTGACAGTGTTCCTCTTTGTTATTTTGTACTATAAATAGGTGCACCCATTTCAAGTCAAACAGCAAATCAAATCAAATCTGATTAGATTTAATCAAAGCAGGTTATGGTAGAATCTCATTGTGACAGTGACCAAAGGAGAAAAAAGGGAAAGGGGGTAGAATTCATGAAAAGCAAAGCAAACCAAGCAAACCAACCTATACTTTGCCAAAATCTATCAATGGGAAGGTTTATTAGGGTCTTCCATGCCACTTAGATTCTATAACAGACCTTCAGGCAGAATGATTCTGTAGCCATACATTTTGCTGCCAAGGGAAATAATGCAAATTGCTGGTAAGAAATCCCAGGATTGCCAGACAGTTTGCTGGAATGCCTGTAACACATTCCTCCAGAGATATGCAGTAGTTTTGTCATGAAAACTACAAAGGAATTGCTTAGTCTGGATGTGTTGTGTTACCTGTTCTCTCATTTATATCCTGCCTCTTTTGTTCTTATCTGTTACTCTCAATCTCAGAGAGCACACACACTGCAAATTTATCTCTGCACAACACAGTAGATTTATTCAATAATAACTTTTCCTGTAGCTTCTTCATACTCTATTTGAGTATTTTTGTTCTTGCGGTATTTTCAGCATTGCTTTCATACTTCCCTTAACACCTCTCATAGGACTATGAAACAAATTTGGGTTTCTCAGAGAGTGCACAGTTCTTCCTTTGTGGTCTTTACATCAGAATTTACAAAAAAATATTTCCTGTACCCAAATTGCTAACAGTCGAAATCTCATCTTGGTTTTCAGTGTAGGCAAATTGAGTACAGGTTGACTGTATGCTTCAATTGATTGTTTTTTATTGTTGTTTGTTGTCCAGTTGTGAAGATGTGGAGGCAGGGCCCTTGTAGGGAGCCAGGCAGGTGTTCCAGCAGAGCTGTGGGTATGGTGTCATGCAATGGAGCCTGGATGAACTGGGATGCTGCTTGGCCATCCCTGTGTCAAATGGACCCACTGCCATCCTTGAGTCTTCTTGAGGGAGGTCGACCTCCATGGTGTTTATGCTTTTGCTTGTCCAGTAAAAAACACTGGCATAATTGTGTGAGTTGTTGGATCAGCATCCAGCATCCATGGGCTCTGTGTTGTTCTTTCGTGGGCCATCACACTGGGATTCACATGATGGCTCAGCAGATGGACACGTGAGGGCTCGTCATGGAGGTGCACACACACACACACACACACACATACACAAAAAAAAAAAAAAACAAAAAAAACGGAAGTGGATTGGGTGGCCCAAAGTCCAAACTGCAGCTTTTCATGTTTATGTTTATCCCTTTCTCAAGGCTTGACTTGCATGTTATTTATTTCTGTTGATGCATCTTCTTCTCAGAACCTCAAAAATGTTTCTGCTAAGATAGTATTGTTAGATTACCTAAGTCATTGTAGACTTCTTTAAGTCCAAGGTTTATTGAGACACTTCGAGCAGAACAAACTGACTCTGCCATGTCTCAGATTCCCTTTGCTTTTGTTCTTCAGAAATTCATCTGAGCACATTTAAGGTCATCTTGGTTCCCCATTCCTGGTGACTTGTCTTTGTCACATTTCTCTACATCTCAGAAAGGTGAATATTTAATTGTAACATGTACTTGCCAGGTGGAAAATTATTGTTAATGACAGTTCCTCTTTTGAAATGATTTTTTGTGCAGTAGCAAAAAATGTTTATGTTCTATGAAAAAAAGTAATTGAAAGGTAAAAGTAAGTACTACCTTCCTAGATGCTTTAAAACATTGGCCTAATATTTTTTTCAGTATATGTAATATCTAGGATCTGTTGATTAAACTAGAGATAACATAGGAAACTTCAAGAGGTGATGTTCAGATGTGTTTCTGTTACCATCAACAGAATAAATAAATGCATCTTTGAAAACCCAACTGATAATAATTTTTGTTCTTTGGCTTTTCAGCAACAGCTGTGAAATCTTCAGATTTTTACCATTTAAAATACATTTATTATTCTCTTTCAATTTTTTCTGAGTTCTAAGAATCTTTTCCAATGTAGAAGGAAAACAAAACTTTATTTTGTCAGTCAACTCAACCTTATATATTACTTTTTGAACTAAAAAGTTAAAATAATGTTCACTGAGGAAAAAATCCCCACTTATTAGGAATCTTAAAAGGATTTTGCTGAAGTGTGAGCTTCCATCATTCTGTCACTTTGAAATTGCTGCAGGTTCACAGCTGGACTACAACAACCCAAAGTGAATTGCTAAGTGAAAGGACAAGGCAGGTGACAATTATACAAAAAGTCACTGCAAGTAATTGGTAAGGAAAAAGTTGCCAACTATAAAGCAGCATTTATATTAAAAAAAAAAAAAGAAAAAAAAAAGAAAAAAATAAAAAGAAAGAAGGCAGTAACTCTTCTGTCCCAAACTTTCCTTAATCCTTTGTGAAGTTATTATCTCCTAGTATTGGGAGAAACAAGAGCTATTCCTAAATCAGCTTCTAAACAAAAACAACTCACTACATCAAGGAAGCTGGAAGCGTATATCTGGAAGAATTTCCTCAAGGTATATGTATTACTGAGGCTGAACTGTCTATGTAAAGACTTAGTAAGTAAGCCTGAGTGATGTCAGCCTGCACATCTAGTACTTTAAAATCTTTTTTCAATAGATACATGGTACAACATAGCAAGAAATCTTATATTAATTGAGAGCAGTTATTTAGACACAATTAAAAAAATATAACCCCCACAACTACAAACAAAGAGTTATCTTTAATATATTGTAAGTTGTTAACAGGATTATTGAGGTTTGTTGAGGCAATATTCATTAAAAATATTAATTATAGGAACTTTCCTGACTACATTTCCATATAACATCTACAAGTTTATTTTGTCTGTGTGACCAGGATATTAATCTGAAATAGGTTATATTAACATTCCATTTACTTCTACCCTATGTAATGTGCTCCCAGTATGCTTTCAGAGCTGAAACAAATAAGTTCTGCGTTGAGTTGGCACTGACTCAAGCATTAATCCGGAGAAGTTACATCACTTTCTAGATGACATGTTGGTAATGAACAGTAAAAACACACAACCTCCCATAAATTTTCCCTATTCTGGTTTTGCACTATGATCCTTATCTTTGTGCTCAATTGACAAGACCAGAAGACATGAGCATTAAGGCATGGCTTACACAAAGATTAGGCAGCAAAAATTACTGTTTGGAAAACCTCAGATCAACCTTTGCATGATGCTGAATTTTATATTCCATAAACATCTTTGCTCCCATCTTAAAGGCTCCCAGGTATCTGGAGTTTTGTATGTCTGTCTCCCTGGATATATCCTGTGGTAGGCATGGCTGAGGAAATTGTGCTTAATAAAGGACTAATGAAATTCAAACGTTGGAGGTCTTTAGATGTCACTTGAGGGGATGGATCTCTCTATGAACTTTTGGAGCAAGTCTAACATGCAGTGGGTGTTTCCAAAACACACCCTCTATACAACTCTGCTTGATCTTCCCACACTATGTACCTCTATGTAGTTATCTTATACTCTGTACAAATGTACAGGATAACATGATATTTTATCATGGAGAATTTTCTTTTCTCTCTCTGATTTTTCTGAACTTTTCTGTTTCTATATGTGTCTTCTGAAAATGCAGATATATTAAGAATTTCTGAACAGTTTTCTCATTATTTCATTGTATTTTATGCTTTGAATACCAAAATTAAAATTTTATGCGAAGAAAATACAGTTATTCAAAATATTTGGATCCATTTAATGAATTCAAATTCCAAGGAACAGATTACATATATAGATCCTTCAAGTTTCTTGTCCTAACTTAATCCTTGAATTTATGGGTATTTTTAGCATCAGAAGTTACTCTTAAGAGTAAAGCTAACGTCTCTTTCTTCCTTGTGAATAGAGGAAGCTTTACGAATACAATGCTTATTTGTTAAAGTGTCTACAAAAAGCAAGGCTTATAAGAAATGAACCACATCTAATTTATTAAATTGGATTTATAGTACTTCCTATAAATAGTTCTATTGTTAGTTGTACTATACATGCAAACTTGTTAACGTGGGATATGGAAGAATTTATGACCTTGTTCCTTTAAATACCACAGACTAATGTGGATATTTTCAACAGCTAGCCTCTTCTGCTATGTGTGCTTAACAAAGGCCACTGGCTTAACAAGGCACAATTCCAGAACACACCTGCCTGTAAAACTGCTCTGGTCCCTACTGTGGACTCATCAATTCTCCAGTCTCTCAATACAAAACCACCTTAGTGAAGAAAAAGCATCTCTCCAATTCTGCAGGCCTTAGATCCTTAGATGTAACAATAAATTAGGCAGATTAATATTATTATATGTAACTGCATTTAATAGGTGGCAATGACTTGTATATTTAATGCATATATGCATACATACATACGTCTATATTTATATCTATATCTACATAATCTATATCTATCTATATCTTTGTAGTCCATCTTTTATATGTTCCTTTTCCTGAACTGTTATTTATTAATGGGATGGGGCAACTGTCATTTATCATCATGTTTATGGAATGCTGTGCATGAAAAGTCTGAATCTGGTTGTCTAGATGCCACATGGCCTATCAGTAATGATTGTTATTAATGATATCTTTTCCAAGTTTCAGAATAAGTAGGATGTTAAATAAAGACATTAATTTTTTGCTTTCTAGTCAGGAAAGACAAAGAAAATGGAAACATGGATCCCTGTTGCTTCATCTCAAACTAATAAACTCTATTAGTAGGTCATATACCTACTCCTTTACATATACATATAACTATATATAGGTATATATATATATATATATATATATATGCACATATAAAAACAGCAGTCAATTTGAGCATACAGTCAACTTGTATTCAGTTTTCCTAAACTAAAAACCAAGATGACATGCTGGCTCTTAGCAATTTAGATACAGGAAATCTCATTTTGTTAAGTTCTGTTAGAAAGAGAATAAAGGAAGAACTGTGGAGGACTCTTGCTGTGGTTTTGTTTAGGGATCCTTTCTTTCTTTCTTTCTTTCTTTCTTTCTTTCTTTCTTTCTTTCTTTCTTTCTTTCTTTCTTTCTTTCTTTCTTTCTTTCTTTCTTTCTTTCTTTCTTTCTTTCTTTCTTTCTTCTTTCTTCTTTCTTTCTTTCTTCTTCTTTCTTTCTTCTCTTTCTTTCTTTCTTTCTTCTTTCTTTCTTCTTTCTCTTTCTTTCTTTTTCTTCTTTCTTTCTTCTTTCTTTCTTTCTTTCTTTCTTTCTTCTTCTCTTCTTTCTTCTCTTTCTTCTCTTCTCTTCTTCTCCTCTCTTTCTCTCTTTCTCTCTCTCTCTCTTTTTGTTTTTGGTTTGTAATTTTGAATTTATTTTTTTTGTTGTTTTTTTTTTTTTTTGAGGTTTTGGCCTATTTGTTACTCTGAATGTAACAAAAAAAACCCTGTCTCAAAATGCATTTTTGACATTCTCTTCCTCTTTCATATCTGGCCTTCTCAGAGCCCGATAGAATCCAGAAATGTCGAAAATGCATGGGCTTCAATGTATCCAGATATCCTGGATCAACTTGCAATTCTTACTTGAAGTCCTTGCTGTGTTCATGAGTCAGAGTGTGCCTGCTGTTCATTTGCATCACATCATTCATTTATGTTTTCTACAAGTCAAGTTGTCAATATTGGGGAAAGAAATATTGCTTCAGGCGGCTATCAATTGAAACAGCATCTTTCTCACAAAAAATCACGACAAACTGTTAACTCAATTATTTAAAAAAATGGCATATAGAACAAATACGTCATTAATTGTGCAGTTTGGAGCACTACAATACTGTTCTTTCAATGTGTAGGAAATAAAACCTGAATTATCTCCCGGAGATACAGAGAAGCATCCCGAATGATATACAGAGAAGCACTGGTTTCACAATCATTCATTACACATGTGAACAGAATGTGCCTACACCTACTGTGTTGAAGGACAACCATGAGTCGATTTATAACCTTATAAGATTATTCTGCAGATCAGCTAAAGCTATGGGAATTGCCTGATATAGTTTCTGTATTGTTCTGCCAAATCCCTTTGGCTTCCCCATTTCTACTGACATCTGGAATCTGGCTAGCTTTTGACACTCTAGTGGGTCAGCAAGGTAAGGAATGAGGGAATTTGCTTCATAACTTTCAATTTTCTTGCTCCAGGGGTGTTCTTGCAGTTATTCTAACCAAACTCAGACAAATAATCTGGGGCAAAAGAATTCATGATGTGACTTTCTACCTAAAAGGGACTGGAAAATGTGTATTTTACAGAAAAACTGTTATTTCATCTCCTCTATCTACATATTGGTTTGCTTTTTAGATGTGTCCCAATGTGCTCTTGTGCAGTCTTGCTGTATGCTCATTAGTATCTCTCTCCAATAGCCTCTAATGGAATGACTAACGTAACATTTGAAATAAATATAGATATCTCAGAGGTAATAGCATGATTGTCTGATTGTCTGCTGTCTGCAAGAGAAGAGACAGAAATGAGAGTCTCTGTTGAGGGAGAGGAATGCAGAACTCCTCTGTGGCATGCTCTGTCAAAAGCTGCTCAGCCAGTCTTGACTAGTAACGGCACAGTAATAGCATTGTGTCTCTTTCTGAGTTAGGACACAGCAGGAGTCATTATGGGGAAAAGGATGTACAGAAAAAGGATCCAGACTGTAGGAAATCAAATTTCATTCTCACCTTTCAGACTAACTCAATTTGTTATTTGTTTGGGGTCTTTTGTTTTGGTTGGGTTTGAAGTCTTTTCAGGTTTTTGTTTGGTTTTTGTTTTCCCTTCAAGCATCTGTCCTTTGTCTTCTCTAAAACTATATCAGTCTGGTAAACTTTATTCTGACACTGAGATTACTGTAAATTTTGGGAATGGACTGCATGGGAAATGTTTGAAATACATCCTTGCCAAGCTGCCTGAGGAATATAGGGTGATCAGTCTGATATTCCTTGAAAAAATATTCTTGAGTGATTAAAATATTAATCAGTATTTGATTAGACCTCCACTAATCCCATCCCTTTTCTAATCTCACTCCTTTCCATGACTTTGTTGTCACATGCTGAAAACATAGCAGCAGCAGAGAAAAAAAGTGATTTTAGGCTGCTGTGCTCCCCTTCATGAATGTGTCCTGGAAGTGTCAGTCTGTTTAGTTTATGGTGTACTGAGATAAAGTCCCAGTATACTAAAAGAACAATGGGGCATGGCAGCACTGCACTGATTTCTGACTCATCTAAAAGTTGATGTCATTATTCAGTGTTGGCCTGATTATCTTAAGTACATAAATTCATCACCATGTGAATCAGTCTAAGTAGGCTGATCTTGAAAGATCCATGGGGGTTTTGTGAATAAGTTTGGCTTTGCAAGTTTGGGAGGTTTCTAGGCATTTTTTGTTTGTTTGTTGGTTTGATTGGGTTAGGTTTTTTATGTGTGCTTTTTTTTCTTCAAAAATGCTGTGATCTCTCAGAATTTAGATTTTCCTAAAATATAATCTGTTTAACATGGGTAAAATTATTTACTTATAAGACCCCCTCAGTATTAGTCTTTTTCTTGAGTCCCGCGATTGTGGATCTAAGGCAGAGGTACGGAGAATATAAAGCAGCTTTAGACAGCTAAAAACATGAATGATTGCTGAATGTATATTTTTAAAATAGCTAATTTCTGGTGTGCTGTGATTCTCTCAGAACCTTAGCAGTGGCTATCAAACAGTTCCAGCAACTCATCCAGGGCTGATGAACAGTCTGTAGCCTGTTGCTGATTTTTATGTATTACTTTCCTTACTTTCTTTATGAATGCATATTCACTTTTTTAATGTTTTCTAGAAATTTTTTTTATCAGAGAAGAACACTGACAGAGGCTGGAAAGTTTCTGTGAATCCTGAGTACCTGCAAAAAGTACATTTTTAATTCCAAGTTTTTTGTCACATATATAAATAGGCACAAGCATAAGCATATGTTTGGACTATGGTTGAATTACAGTTTTGATCCAGCCATTCTTTTAAGATCCTGTAAGTGCAATTTATCTCAGGACTCTCCACTACCATCTGTACTCAGCTTCCAGGCATTGTAGCCAGCAGTAGCCATGCCTTCTTCAGATACTTAACATCTGATAAACAATTAGAAGGTTTGGAAAAGGGTTATTAAAAATATGCAGCTCATTCGTTTGCTTTTTAGCACAATCAAAGTTTCCAACATGTGCTTTTCATTGAACACATTTAAATTTCAGTAACCATCATCACAAAATTTTTAAAAAAATCATAATACTTTACAGGATTGCCATTAAAAAAATGACAACTACAGATTTAATAAAATATGCCTGAAAATTGCACTCTCTATTGCCCTTCTAAACAGGAGAGCTATGTCTTTAGAAGTGTGAATTTATTTCCTGAAAAATAGTCCTAAGAAAAGGGTAATGAAGCTCCAAGGTGCTATAATTTACAATTCAAGTGCAAAGCATTTTCCAAATGTACCTATTTCCTAGCATGTTGTGTTGCTTGTATACTAATTTAAATGGGAAAAGAGATATGGGATCAACAAAAATATTCCAACAAGATAAAAAAGTGCTTTTTCTTCTACTGCAAAAATAGTTTCAAGACATTTCATAATAATTAAAAAAAACCCCAAAAAACAAAACAAACCACCCAAAATTGGTCTTTTATTTCTTAGACCTTTTTAGATGGAGAGAAATTGAGGGAGTCTTTTTTATTTTTTGTCTCTGTTCTCCACAGCAGTCAAAGCAGTTGTGCTGTCCTGATCAGCATCACAGAGAAAAAGCCTCTAAATGCTGAAATTGGTGACCTTCTCAGCAGAATGCTGCTAAGAAGCTCTTTGTTGCTTCAGGTTATTTCCAGTTCATTTCTCCTTGGATATGAGCTTTTCATGGCATTTAATAGACTCAGTTCTAAATACAGAAGTCAGGTTACAGTTCAGCACCACATGGTCACTCTCTTGAAGGGATAATTGCTGAAGAAGGATGGTAATCCCAATAGCTCAGATGATGAAATGGAACATCACCCTTCCCTAATGTAGTTCTTCTTGTGAAAGCATTCAGTGCCTTGCACTCGGTTAATGCTCTCCCTGACTGGAGGTCTTTGCATGATATAAAATCCACATGGCTAAAACTATTGTTCATTGATGCAATCATGAAGAAAAAGTCAAGTACAAACACCACAGAACATTGTTTCCAGCTCAGTGACTCAACACTGGTTAACTGTATACAACTTGACAAGTCATGTTTTCAATTCTCAACCTGAATACTTCTACAGAAAATACAGTTTCACACAAGACACTCAATTTTGTTTTCTGACTCAAATGTGACATTTCAGTCCTCAGCAAAATTAAATATGCATATATAAGTTCCAATAACAGTCAGAATGTCCTGAGGCTGTGAACATCACGTTCCTGATTGAAAATACCTTTAAAAATAGAAATTTTGAATGTACTTAACTTTAAAGATATTCAAAAAATAACAAATATCATTAGGAAATTATGCTCTGCTAAAAGATAAAATCCTCCCTGGAATCTTCTGGGGACCTGTTTCACTAAACAGCACTTGGTCTAGCAATTAAGCTGCCCATGTAGATGTAGGTGCAATATTTAAGTTGTGGCTTAGAAAGGATTCAGAGACAGAAAGAAGGAATAACATTCCTGAAAAGAGGAAGGATAAGATTATTTCTTCCAGCTGCTCAGATGATAATACAGTTCAATTCAAAATGCAGTGTAAGAGAATTCATTGAGGTCTGATGTGAGCAGCATTAATAAAGTGTTAATTAGACTATGGCAATTTTGTTTCCAATTTTATATTTATGCATTGCAAACTCTAATACAATAAACAATTTGATTAACAAAACTATTTCTGTGTTAACTTCAATGCATTTAGTTATTTCCAGGAAGGTCATTAATGTAGAGATGACATTTTGCAGGACTACCGCTTGCTACATGCATGTCAAATTTCCAGAAATTGAAAAGAAAAATCAATACAAATGTTGAATTGTCAAAATATCCTGAAAAGCTGTACAACATTCTCTGATTTATCTTTTAGTGTTGAACAGTACACAAAACATTGCAATGAGTAAGGAATGACCTTAATGTAGAAGATGGTAGAATTTCCAATAGATCTGTACATTGTTTCCTTGTAATTAAATTATGTGCTCCTAAACCACTAAAATTACTTTAAAATAGATTATTGTTGCACATATCAAATAATTATCACATTCCGTGTTTCTTTCCCCATATGTACACATTTTGATGTTACTAAGAACTTTGTTTAGAGAAAAAAACCACAGAAGCAGACAGTTAATGTGGAATTAAGCAGGTTTGAAATGACACTGAGAATTTTGGTCTGGCATGGAAATCTCACTAAACTTTGTTAAAACAACCCTGGACTGTACTTGAAATAGACACAACCTGAGGCTTATAAGAAATGAATAACTTTCTGGAAAGTGAGAAAATATCCAGTTATCAAGACAGTCACACTTTTTGTTTGTTTGTTCTATTTTTGTTCATGGCTAGGAAAGAACCTTGCAGCAAGAAATCTATTGGGTACATCTGAGAAATGATCGACAAGCTTTCAGCATTTAGGCAGCTTTTCTTTGGAATATAAGCTGTGAATACTATGCTTTTACATAACTTTCACAAGGACACTAAAGATAGAAATGATGAATTTATGTCTTAATTAAAATTTGAAAATTATTGCTACGCATCATTAGCTAAGTGGTATGTGTTTTGTAGGTGTTATGAAGTGATTTAAGCTAAACTTACAAAGCCCCCACCATTTCTGTGTCAATGATTTCCTATTGCTCTCTCTTGATCGCCACTACAGCATATAAATTTAGTCTTTCTGTTAAATAGTTCATGCCAGGAAAGAACTGATATCTGGAAGAGTTTTTGCCAACTCATGACCTGTGTTAGTGATGCTAAAATCAGTAATTAAACTGATCTCTAAGGAAAATATTCCATTTATAAGAATTACATTCCAGATATTTCTCAATTTAGCATATGTTTTATTTTTTTTTTCCCATGGAATTATAAGCTAAAAGTAATAATTGAATTTGGGGTATAGCTCTTATTGAGACTCAATGACAGAGACAAATGGAACTTTAGTGAGAGTTGGAAACTGTTTATGAGGATCTCATATTGCAGAACATATCCCTGTGCAGAGGGGATCCCTCTGATCTGGCTATCATAAAAAAAAGTAGCTGTCAATCAGTCCTACTGCCTAAAGAGAGACTGCTGTATTTCTAGGTTGCATCCACCAAGATAATTGGTGGTGAGTTCATCTGTATTATATTATTATCATATTAGTCTGTGTTGATTTCCTGAGTTTCTTTTCGTTGATATGTCTTCATTGCTACCAATTTTCTGTTACCACTGAATTTAAACTTAATTCTTATAGAAGATCAGAGGATTTGCTTTTGCAGCTGAAGCAAGTGGGAGCTTTGCATTCAAATTACATGGAGAGACTCAGATACTGCTCTCTTGTAGATAAGAGACGTGTCATAAGCACCAAATGCTGAGTCACTCAAAATCATCATATAACTTGGAATCTTTCATGATTATAGTCCTAGCCTGGAATATTGGAAGAGATTACGTAGAGGAGCCTTCCAAGGAAAATCATACTCTGCCAGGTGAAATTCCGGAGTAACATAAGCACACACAGCAGTTAAATAAACCAGTCATTTGCAGTGATCTGCTATTCTTTATTCTGAATTCTGATCTGAAGACCAACACATAGAAGAGAAGTCAGAAAATCACCATTGCTTTCTCAACAACCTAATCTCAGGAAAGATAAAAAAAAGAACAGCTGTGAGTAAAGTGATAGATATTTTGCTTCTCTTTCTCAAAACAGCATCTTAATCTTCTTCAAACACTGCCCATCTGTTGAAATGCCATCAATACCATCAACATCCTCATTCTGCTGAAAAACTTTCAGGGTACTGATTTGGTACTTTGGGATAAAGTAGATTAAAAAATGTCTCTGAATACCACATGCTCTAATATAATCTAAATATGAAATCCCCCCACTGACTTCCCCCACTAAATATGAAATGCCCCCGCTGACTTCCCAGATGAAACAAAGGATGAGAAAGGCAAATCTTTAAGAAATACCAAAATCTACTTTACTAAGTCAGACTCCATGTGAAATCCTAATATATTTTCTGAAGTGTTTGTCTATTAAAAAGGGACATTTTCTAAGGCAGAGATAGCTATTATGGAAGAAGACAGGTGAAGAGTAAATCTTTGTAAGTTTACTGAGATCTTCTCCTAGGGAAATTGCCAAAAGGTTATGGAGTAGGTATGCTAGAATTTTAAGCAAAATCCAGTTTAATATGCTCACAGTAATTCTGCTACTGTTCCTGACTTGGGAAAGGTTAACGAAATATTTCACCTTAAGTAACTCTAGGTCTCAGTGTGGGATATAAATTTTCAGTTTCATTCAGCTGCTAGTTCTAACTTTGGACCATCAGCCTTACAACCAGTCTAGTTATGTGAGACATCTGTTGAAAATACGACTGGTTTCTACAGTAATGGTCGAAAGCACTAGACAGCGCCTAAAGTAAAATGTAGGGCAAAATAGCCAAAGGCAAGAAGCAACTGTATTTTGAATCAACCCTGTAAAAGCCTTTCTGTAAAAGGTTCCTTGAAATGGTGGAGAACTGAGAGTGCAGTGACCCTGTTGAGAAGCTGGATTTTGCTGAACCAACCATGAAAGATTTTGTTAGATTAATTTACTCTGAAGGCGGTTGTGTGTGGAGTACAGGCGATTCTTTACTCCTGTTCCAGACTGAAATAAAAAATTATCTTCAGGCAGTTTCATATTAAGAAAATTAGCATGGGAAAATATTATTTTTTAATTTTGCATGACTGAGCAGATTGTTTTTGATTGCTGTTTGCCTGAGCTACATGTGTGCTCTTTGTAAAATAATTTTGTTAATATTTAGGCTTGAAAAACATTGCAATGATTGCTTTTCTCATAAAGACAAGAGCTGTTTTGCTACTTTCCAATCCTAAAACTTCTTTCCATTTTTGCCTGAGCTGTTGCTTTGTACCTTCCCAGTGCAAATATTTAGTCAACCATAGATGTGCCAGCCCACCTTTAAATATATGCTTATAGAGGTATACCCCTGTTTGCAGTGAACAAGAATTTGCGATTGTGTGCAGAAATAATCACAATCATTTTCTAGCCACCTGTGTAACATGACCACATGACCCAGACCAAATCACAACTCCTCTCCAGCCAGTGAGCTATTTATGAGTCTTAGTGCATGTTAATTCAGTTGAGCATTTTCATGCTGTTGCCAAAAAAGCAAGAGAAGGCCTGATTTACATGCAATGCTTGGCAAATAGAGAAAGAGAGCAGTACTAAGGAAAATAACAATATTTGCTTTTGTAATATATTTGTAAATTTATCAAATCAAAGTCAACACAATTCTGTACATTTTAGAGCTATGAGCAGAAATCACTCGATAAAATAACCAGATGACATAGGGCAGTGTCATGGTTTGAGCCTGGCACAGAGCCAGTGCCCCCATGAAAATGCCTCACCCTGGTGTCTGCTGTGAGATGTGACCAGGAATAAGCAAAACAGGCTCCAACTTAAACATAAAGAACACTTTATTACCTAAAACTACAGGAAAAATAGGGAAAGACTATAAGGAAAAGGAAAAAAATTGAAAACCTTACAAAAACCACTTTTCCTCCTCCCCACTCCCTGACTTTCCCAATCCAATACATTCTCTCAAAAAACACCAACTGCCCAGCCCGGCACGACACTTTAGTATACTCAAACTGCAGTTCATGAAGAGGAAAGGAGTCCTTCTTGTTCCATAGGCTTCACACTGAAACACACTGAAACACACTGAAACCTCGGATGCTTCCTTGTCACTTCGGCACCGCCCGGGGAAAAAAAAAGTCCTTTTGCCGCTTGTGACATGTTCCTTCCATGCCCAGTGCTCTCACCACCGAGACATGGCCAGAGCTGCTTTTAGGGTGGTCTTTCAAGGATGCCTTGTCTCACTCCAAAAAGGCACAGTCTCTGCTTTTGGGACAACTGTCCCCCCCATATTTTTCCAACCCCCTGGGGCCGGGGGGTCCTCACGAATGAACCCTCCTGGTTTTGAGGCACTGCCTCCCCCTAAATGCAGTCTGTGTCACAGGAACAACTGAGTCCATGGCTACAAGAAAAAGTCCAGCCAAAAGGCCACTCCAAATCATCTCTCCCCATCCAATCATCTCCACATTCTCCGGGCCAGGTCCTTATCTCATCTCATCTCTCATCTCCCTTCTTATTCAGCTTCGAGGAGGATTAGCATTTTTGCAAGGCCCCAATCATGCAAGAAAGGGTTAAAAGTTTTCAGTCTCTGTCTGTCCTGGGACGAGATGATACTCCCACACGTGCTGCTGCTGCGGCCGGCCGGGCTCTCTCTCCCTCCCCCCATCTCCTCCTGGCTGGCTGCCATCACATTCGGTGTCGCCGGCTCTCTCTCTCTCTCTCCGGGGGGGGGGGGAGCTGGCTGCCCGATGTCTCGATGTCTCTTGGGGCTCCGCCACCCTTCCATCCTTGAAAGCCCCCTCAACCCCCACCTCTGTCCAGGCCCCAGGCCTACCGCATGGCGGCCCCTCCCCCGCCCAGCAGCAGCGGGCCGGGGGGGGGAAGAGATCTGACCTCTTCGCCCGACGATGTCCAAAAGAGGAAGTGCCAGGGCAGTGCCTTGCTTTTAACCCCTGTGTATTCTCGGAGGTGTGTCCAAACCCCACTGGCTACACCAGGTGTCAGTATGAAACCCAAAACCTTCATTGGTTTGACCACAGCTTCCCAGAATTCCCACTCCTTCCTGGTCAAACCATGACAGGCAGAAATAAACATATATACTATTTTTTACAGAATATTTAACATTACAATTGTAAATCCTTAACCAGATATTTGAATAAGCAACAAAATTTAAAAAATTTTGGGAAATAATCAGCAACTACTGATGACAAATATTTTAGCCTCTCCGTCACTGAATTATTGAATCATGTGCATTGAACTACACAGTCCATACAAATAGACCAGTCTGGCAGAAATAAGATGCAAAACATCTTAGCAGTAAGTAATTGTTTTGGTTTTATAAAATGAAACCTCAGGGCTTCATCTGGATTCCCAATGTGTTTTTCTAGCAAAGATGATGGTATGTGCCATTTACTGGTTTTTTCCATGTTAACAGAGTTTAGTAATGCAATTTTTTTACGAATAATGTGATAATTCATAAATCTTAAGTGTTTTAGTTTTGTAAACACATCTGCCACCTTTATCTCCTCAGATTCAATAATAAGATGTTGTAAACTGCCAAGGAAGAGCAGATTTTGCCAAATAACTCAAATCCATGTTAACTGAAATATAAAGAAATGGACTATTAGAAGTTTTTGATTCAATTACTCACATTATTACCCATGTGAATGCCTAGATTGCCACTGAGCCATGGTTATTCATATATTCATGTACACTGCTGTTCTTTTATCAAAGGCAAACTTTTGGCCATTTTTGAATAATACTACCCTAGAACAGTTCTACTTGCCTTGAGAGAAAAGGGTGTTTTACCCTAGCTATATAATTTATGTGCATGTACCATGGTTTTGCATTCAGTCATACTTAAAAGAACTACAAAATACAGAAAAATGCAGAAGAGAATTATTATACTTCTCTAATTCCATTTCACAGCCTGCAGCTCACGATTTTTAAGTCCATGTTCAGCTCAGTTTTGGATTTCAGCCCACACTAGTTTTACATCACTTCTGTTTCCCCATTCATAATGGCAGACATCTTGAATCTAGCTTTGAAATTTTGATGCTCTTCTTGAACTGCATTTTGAAGGGACCTTAGTTCACTTCTCTGTGGCTTCCTCACTGCTGCCTGTATGGCCACGTAATGCAAAGAGTGGGAAATAGATTTTTGAAGATTAATTTGACCAAAATATAAAAAGCCCCATATTAGGTTACCTTGAACAGAAAGCTTAAGTGCCACACCTCAGCTTTATTTCACACTACAAATAAAGGGAGGTTTATATAAGTGTCAGTCCTTCGTGGGTAAAAGAAATTCACTCCAAAGGAAATACTCCAAAGGAAAGATGATGTTTTCTACTGCACTCCTGATATCCACTGACTAGACTTACTTGTGTTCAGACTCTACTAAATCCTGAAAACACCTATGACATTTGGGATATCCTACTGCTCCCACTTACACGAGTGGCAATGGAAATGGAATTAATGGAGCACTTCTGGATTATATTGCCATCAAGCTACTCTGTGATCTGATCAGGATGAGGCTGTGCAAATTTGCCTCTCTCTAATCGTGGGCTATCCTTCTCATGTACACTAATATAACTTTCATTCTATGATCCTCACTGCCTTAATATATTCCTTTTTTTCCCCTGTGCATTTATATATATCTCAGAAAACAATTCTTATGTACATTAAATAAATGCTTTGCCTGCATAAGTGTGCACAACTGCTTAACACCGCCACCACTGCTTCACAATGAGCAGGATCTCCCTGCAATGGAAAAAGTAGGTCCATTTGTAACTTAAGCAACTCCTTAACTTAAGTAAAAGTTTGCCAAATCCAAAAGTGTGTATACATCCAACATGCTCCCTGGAGATTAGAGTTCGGCGATTTCCTCTGGCTGAGCAGGGTAGGTAAGAGTTTACTAGAGCATGTAGTGATAAAACAAGGGGGGGAATTACTTCAAATTGAGAGAGAGGAGGTTTAGATTAGATTTTAGGAAGAAATTATTTACTGTGAGGGAGGTGAGATACTGGAATAGGCTGCACAGGGATGTTGTGAATGCCTCATTTCTGGAGTGTTTAAGACTAGGCTGGATATGGATCAGAGAAATCTGATCTAGTGAAAGGTGTCCCTGTCCATGGCAGGAGGATTGGAACCAGATGGTCTCTAAGATCCCTTTCAACCCAGGCCATTCTATGATTCTATGATTGATTCTATGATTCCGCGATTCTATGATTCACTATGAAAATCTGAACTCTATATTCACTTTTAGTATCAAATTTTTCTATGATATTTATATGTCCTTTCAAACTAGATTTTTGTCTTAATTTTATTTGTCCACATAGTAGAGGAAGATGCATGAAATACTACCCTCCCGTGTCATTGGCCTTGAATTGAATATAGTATGACTGAGCAGGACATTAGCATTTATGCTGAGAAAATCATCATTTCCCTCTATTTCTGATTTGAAAAATATGATACTTTCCCTTCCTTGCCTTTCTCTTGGTTACACCCTCTGGTAATATGGCAATGAATTCCTAAAAGTGTTAGGATATCCCACCTGGTAAGGAAGATTTTGAAATTATATCTCTCTTATCTCCAGATAACAGATCTAACCTGTGCTGGTGTAAGTTATGGCACAATTCTCTCATAGAAACCCTCCAAATACCTTCTTTAATTTTGCATATTGGAACAATTAAATAAATATATCAATAGCTTATCAATAATAAAAATAGTAATAACAGAATTACACATCAGAAGAATATTGGGCGGAATTAAGTATTTATTGAGTACTCGGAAGATGAGGCAAACTAAATAGGTGCTAAGCCTTCTAATTCAAGAAGTTTTGGGAATGCTTTTTCCCCGCTCTTGGAATAGTCTGTAAAGCTAAAAATAAATAAAAAAATTACTGAATATATTTACCCAAACTTTTAAGCAGTTTTATCAATGTTTTATACATAGGTTTTAAAATCTTGATTTGGCTTTATGAGGTACAACACCTGTGGCTGTATCACTTTTTTGCTCACACAAACCCCAGAAATGTTAGTGGGACCTAAAGATGCACAATCACTGTGGGCTCTTTTATTAAACTGACGCCACACAGGAAAGTCTGCTTAAAAAGTGACATACTGATATGGACTGTTGTTTTGTCCTTTCTCATTACTAAAGCAATTACTCCCCACATACATACAGATTCATTATGGTCACTCCATGGAGCTAAACACTAACTCTGTAATACTCAGATACAGAATCAGAGAGTGAAGTCAGGCTAATTAAATTGGCCCAGCCACTTCAGCAAGCAAATTGGGCCAAGTTAATTGGCACAGAATGAGATAAGGAAATTCAGGCACCATTCTGTGAAATACTGTTTTAATTATATCTAAAAAAGAACATTGCCCTTAATTTCAAATTTCTTAATTAGGAACATGAATAAATAGCAATAATAATCTTTGCAGTCTACAAATATAAAAATGTAAGATGAAGTTTGTTTTGGCCAAGTCTGTTAACCAGCGAGCAAAGATTAATATAATTATTAATAGTTATATTTGTCCTACATGGAGACCTATAGCCCCAAAGAAAAGGTTAATAGAGGGGTTATGAATCAAAAGGAAGATAAACCTGACATAAACAGTATAAAAAACTCTGTATTGGAAGAATTCACTTGCAATAAGATATTTAACCCCCGAAGAATATAACACCTATGCCACAAGCAATGTTTTTTTCAAGATAATTCTGTTTTCAGTTTAATTGCAAGTGAAAACTTTTGGACTCAAATGGAAAAAAAATTCAAAACACTCTTTCAAGTTTAGCTTTGGTGTAAGAAAAAGAGTAGAACAGTTTCAGCTGTCTTTGATTATAAGAAAGTTTGGAGCAGCTGGTGTAACTGTACAAAGTCACTAGTTCTGTCACATTTTTTGTCAGCTGAGTTTTCCTCCACTAGTGCTTGGTTTTAAAGGAACAAGCTACATTACAGGTGTTCATGATACTGACTGTACAAATACAATCAAATAAATTGCATCTCCCACTTTGGGAAAAATAGGATTAATAACTTTATATTCCACTCTGTGGTACAATACTAATAGGTGTTAAGCCCCTTCCTGTGGAGGATTTTTGGTTTCCTGAATCTGAGCTTTTGGCAAAACAACCAATTACTGATGCTGTGGGCCAGGAACAGCTGAGTGAAACTGGTGATGACTACTTTATCTGCAATTGTAAGCATGACCACAATGTTCTGTACAATTCAAAAGCAGTGCACTTTTAAACTTCTTGGAGAATTATTCTCCATCTCTTTAAGGAAATGCGGCAAAGCTCTGCATTGAAAGGGTGTCAAGGATATGGAAGTGAACAAGATAAAAGAATGTTACAACTAATGTAAGTGTGAAAATTGTCCATATGGTCTCCCTGTTCTAGAAGCTTTAAAAAATAAGACCATATTCTTCAACAGTTCCAATTAAAGGACATTCTTTGGGGTAAAAGTCTGAAGGATGATACATATTCTAATTTTTGATAAACAAAACCATATTCAGTTTGTAACGAAGATAACTCGGTCTAAATAGATCCAAGTATGGACTACTGTGGTAAATTCATAATCAGGAAAAACTGCCTAACTGGTCTCATAAGCCAGACTATATATAACACATAAAAACATGCAATAAATAAATTTGTTGAAATACATGAAAGAAATGTTGATTAATTAAAAAAAAATGATGTGTGATTCTGTAAACCCTAAGCAAATCAACTACTTGTTTTTGCACCATGTTAAGGAAGGCAGAGGATTGAGTACAGCACTTTACATGCTGCATCTTCAGAGAACTGAATTCTGCCAGGCGAACACATTTCTATGTCTTGTTCACTAGAAAAAAAATACTAAATAAGAGATTGAGGAAAAATAAAATGGCTCACGTCCTAGAACCACTAATACTAAAGCTGCTCTCAGCATTTCGTTAGAGAGGACATCTGAATGCAGCTGAAAACTTATGGGCATAGTGGTGCCTTACTCATCTTCTTCATGTCTGTGTCCTGCAAAATGGGGGCAGAGACAGCAGCCAGGCTCGTGTCTCTGAACCTTTAGCACAATGTAAGTTTTTCTGGGGGCAGTTTTGAGGAGACAATTTCCATTAATAGCTTTATCACACTCTGCCTCTTCTCCCTGTTTGGCTCCTCTCCCTGCTCTGTCACAAAAGCAGAGCACACAAAAGTCTCAGAGCTGACTGTGGCTAGAGATTACTCCTCTGCTGAGAATACTGCTTTGGTATCATTGAGAGTAGAAAATAATACAAGCAAAGAGAAGAAATTGAATAAAATATTTTGGTATTTTTTGAATTACACATATATATACATATATGCATGCATACGTGTATTCATACATGGGCAGGTTGTGTTTCTGTGTGCATAAAAATGCAGCTTAAACTTTAGCATATATGTGCAAGTATTATGTATTTACATCCATTATATGCACACACAAACTTGTGTCTAAACAGACTTTATTTTTTGCGTCCATAATAGAAGTAATAAGTACAATGGATATTGTCAGACTTTGTGAACAGTATAAATTTGACTTTTAGTAGCAAATTTTAGTTTGGACCACAAATCATGGTTATAAAATCCAGAGAAATAGGAGTTTATGGTGTAAGACTAATACAACCTTCACTACAACATGAAAACAATGCTATAATACTAGTGCTACATAGAGGTTGATAAAAGTGGAATTATTTTTATGCTGTCCCTGAAGTAATTTTCAGAACAATGCAATGTCTATAAATGCCTACTATTAGAAAATAAACCAACTTCATTTTAGATGAGCAATGTTTTGATGAAGTCATGAAATCTGATAGCATCATAACATGGGCCTTTGTAAATATGTGTCTTCAATGTACTCTGGAAAGTTGTTGCTTTTATTTGAAATGCTACAGACAGAGGTAGTATGACATTGAGGAGAGGGAAGCTGTAATAATTTTAAATGCTAATGTAATATATTAGTATATTTAGTTATATGTTTAATGTCTTAACAAATTTAATATGTATTTGTTTTAATTGATACACCATTCAGATTCAAAATTACCCTTCAAGGTACAATGAATGGGATTTGATTTGATATTTTTTGCTACAGAGACTATTATTTTTTTAATTACATGCTAGCAAAAAGCTTTGCAATTTAACCTCTCACAAGGAAAAGGAGGCTGAGCAAGTCAGTGCCAGGGATAATCTGTACTGTGAGCACACCCAGCCTCGGTAGAGGGGAATGGGTAAGACTGCCATTTCAAGTTGCTGCCAGCTTCCTCTCAGCTGTTTCTCTGGATTGGAGGAACTGCAACTTAGGAAGCAATACAAAATTAAGGACAGATATTAACATTTTTAAAACCAATTTTACAAGATTATATGGAATTAGAGAAAGCATCTCTATACTCTCCCCTCCTCTAATATGTCCCTCAGAAAAAGCTCTTTTTAAAAAAGAGGTTATCCTCAGGTATACAGAAAACACTCCGATTTTATTGTGAAAGGTTTGTTTCACACACAGTAACTAACTCCTAGAAAAGTTGCTTTTTAAGAGCCGTAGCAATGTAGCACTGTTTTACAAGTACATAAACATAATTTAGCCTGTAGTAATCTAAACTCCAGGTGTTTTGTGGCTGATGACAGTTCTTCTGAACTCAGGAAATAAGTGGCAATAAAATTTTGTCACAGTGGTTAAAATGCATACTGTTAATTTCGTGGGGGGTTTGTCCCAGTCTCGTGCTTTTCCTCAGTAATGTGTCTGATTTCCTTGGATAATGTTCTAATGGCACTAGCATCCACAGTAGATTTACTTTATATCTCTGCTTTTTTTCTGAGGCTTCTATGGTGTAATGAAAGCATTTATTTCAGTGTCCCCAGAGACCTGCTTTAAATGGACCTGTTAGCCGGAGCTTTATTATGGACAAAGGCTAAAGAGTATAATCTAGAAATCTTTATTCATTACTATTGCTTTAGCTTCATGTTCAGCTAGAGAACTAAATGATTATAATAATTTATATCTATCTGGAATAAGGCACGGAACACAATTTGAAGAGTATTCTCTTTCTGCTCACTTTAATCTAGGGAGCATCCTGGCTCTGGGAAACTGGTTACAGGAATTATGAAAGCAAGATTCTTTGGGGCCCTCTCACCACACACAAGGCTTGCTTCTCCAGGCAGAAGGTCATAGCAGGCTCTGAACACACAGTATTGGGTCACTGGGGCAGGTGGGAACCAGAACAGCACTTTGATTTACCCCATGTTGCAGTGTCAATAAGAGTAGGGAAGAAACTTCATCCTGATGAGCCATAGAAGCACATTAGAGTTCTCTGAAGCATAATATTTTCCCCTCTGAGCATCTGCTGGGATATTGTGCCTGAAAATCAAAAGTACCCAGAACTGTGTCCACAGACTCAAGCATTCACACAAAGACTCCTAGTTGCTGTGGATGAGGGTGCATGGACAGATTACTTTAAAATAAGATTCTAACCCTCCTCTGCCTGCACAGTGCAACTCCTGATATGCCACCTGCCAACACTGAAACTGTGAATTTCTGTTCTATTTCTCCTCCCCAAACTGTGGAATAACTTGCGTTCCCTTTGAAGTTTCAAAACTTTTGTTGGAAAGAACAGTGAAAGGATCAGAATATTTCACAAAATGCTAAGAACATTTGCTCAAGACATTCATCAAACCTGCAATTCTTTCACTAAATGTGTAATCAGCACAGACTGGTAAAATTCTGATCTCAATATTTCCAATTACTTTTCTGTCATCTTCAATAGCCCCACCATGACCTGTCCTATTTATCCGGTTAATTTTATTCTCTAGTAGTTGCCTAGTTATAGTTTGCTTAGTGCTGTGTCTCTTAGGCTATGACTGAAGAAAATATTTCTAAACTGAGACTTCTAAGATTTTTTAACTTTCCCACCTGCTCTGCCTAGCACTGCCCAGTCCAGGGCATGTGTTTCAAGACATGGAGGAGAAAGCTTTTCTCCCCACTGAAAAGACTTGTTTAAAAGTGACATTTTATCTGGCAGAAACACAGACAGCAGGGACCAATGCCTGGCTGTCACTCCAGACGAACAGCACTTGGTTGGTGTGTGAGTGAGAAGAGCCTCTCAAGCCTCTACTATTGCAACACCCACACAGAGTCCAACTGTGCTGGCAGCTCTGCAGCTCTCCAGGCTAACCCCCTGGTGTCCAAACACAGACAGCAGGATGTCATCAGGAAGATGAAGACCTGCTGCTCAAACACAGAGCCATTAGCCTTTTCCAGTCTAGCTGGTTTAATGTGAAACATCCAGGACCTGTTATCATGTGAGAAACCAGTATTGTTGAGAACCCAAGGCTTGGGATCTGTTTCCTAAAGGAGAAGTTATGGACTGTGAGAAGTGCCCCAGATGTAAACACCTCTTAAATATGAGGATGCCCAAAATTGGCTCATGTTGTTCCTGGTAATATCACTAAGACCGAAATGAGAACAGGAATTCTGGATTGAGCTTTGCCCTGCATCATATTTTTGAGTCACATAGCAGAGCTTTTAGTGGTGCTTGGTTGAACCTAACACCAAACACCTCACACCTCCTGTGTTTCTAGCAATGCGTCCAGAAGAAAGCCTTAGACTGAGTTTTGAAGAGATAGCTCCTAATTTAGGAAAACATTGCCACTTAGGACATCTTTCAAAAAATGAAGCAAATTTAGACCAAATGACTTGGAAGAGAAAAAAAGAGTGCCTGGAAATAAGGCATCAAAACACAAGAATGAAGTGAATACGACTTTGACAATCTCTGGGAAAACACATTTGGACATTACTTGTACTTTCTATTTCTAAAATAATTCTTAATTTAGTGTTGTGCTTGTAAAGCAGATCACAGATGCATACTTCTATTTTAACTAGAATGAGTTTATGTTGAAACACTTGAAAAAGAGGTAGGAAGGGGCAATCTATGCCATTGCCCCATTTACTTCCTGTTAGTACTTGCCCACAGTGTCTGTTAGCTGCCTTAAGTACTTTGCAAAATGTATTTGTTTAAAAATTCAAAATACCTTATCTCTTTCAGGTATATTGTAATTCTTGTAATACCTTGTTTTATATTTTACTGATATACTGTATTCTCTGCAGCACTTTTAATTTCTGCTTTATCCCAATATTCATGAAAAAAAACAGTATTTAGCAGTAAGCACATTTCTCAGCTGCATTATTTTTTATCTTTTGTTGTCATTGAACTGGGAAAAGATCCAAGGATATATAGGAAAATATTTCAGTGCAGTGCTGTTTTTATGGTTTTAACTTTTCTTCTTAACTCATAGAATCATAGAACCATTTAGCTTGGAAAAGACCCTTAAGATCCTCAAATCCAACCATTAACCAAACACTATCAAGTCCAGCACTCAGCCACGTCCCTAAGCACCACAAAATTGGAAACATTTTTCTCTTCAAGTGAGAATATAAATAGAAACTCGGAGAGCACCCTATTTCTAGGGCATCATTACAAAATTTACCTTCGTTGGAAAACTGAAGTGCAATGTTATTGTTTGTTCCCAAATGGTCTTTTGTCGCAGCAAGGCATCCAATTAGGAATTCTGTGTTGGCAGGTGAGAAGCAAACAGTCTCTTCAGATCCACCTGTGCTTATTTTCAGAGCAACAGCACATTTTGTTGTTTTTCTCCTTTTATAGAGCAAGATGAAAGAAAAGATTTAAAAAAAAGATACAGAGAGTTTGAACAGTTCATCTAAGAGAACATGATAAAAGTCTGATGAATAGAAGCTGATTTAGAGTAAAGGATATGGAAGAAGTGTGATTACAGATTACTAGAGGGAAGAATGGTTGTGTTCGTCTGCTAGCTTTTAAATGGTGATGATCTATCAGGTTTTGGGCATTCTTTTACACTGTAGTGTCTATCACAACAGAATATCACAGTGCTACAGAAAGGAATCATTGGTCCTGAAGGGATCACAGACCTTGTTAATGTGAGAATGCATCCCACTCACTCACCCTTTTGGGACTGAAGGCAGAACTGCCTAAGTACCCTTATCTAATATAATATCAGTAGGTGGTAAATGATTGCCACTGGAGACATTAAAACAAATGGCTGGGCCTGTGCAGGCGTAATTCAGATAAAATCAAATCTTTAAAAGCATATTTTATTGGAGCATGTGAATTAGTGTGGAAATGGCAGAAGGCAGAGTTATGAAAGTGATTTTTAAGGGAGAGAGAAACAGTTTCTCAGCTATTGAATTTATTGTAGAGCTTTATAGGAAACTGCTAGATTTCAACTGCAATTGAGAAAACCAAACTTCATCTACAACTCTTGCAAATGAGCAATATTATACCAAGAGCATTCCACACTTCTATCTGGGGCTGAGTCCCATCAGTTATCAAGCAAGGAGTCAAAGAGTCAGCACTCAAGTGAAAAAACTCTGTGCAAATACATTTTTCTCAGAAAACCTATATCCGGCCCTGAAGAATAGAGAATGAATCCAGAATCTAAGTTTACATAATATTTGGATCCAATTATATTTGAATAAATTCCTTTTGTTTACTTCACACAAGCATGGAGCTATAAGTAGGTATATGCTCTTTTCAGACTCTCCCCTTCATGTGTGGTATTTAACACTGTCTGCTTTAGAAAGAGTGGAAGTAAGACAATAAAAACCAAAATACTTTGGCACTGTTTTACTTTGCAGTATTTCACTGGAGAATATTTGCCCCCATGATAAGTGCTCTTAAAATAAAAGTTGATGTACTTGGGTTTAAATTAGAAAATTCCAATACAGTAACTCCTTTCCCTTTCCCTTTCCCTTTCCCTTTCCCTTTCCCTTTCCCTTTCCCTTTCCCTTTCCCTTTCCCTTTCCCTTTCCCTTTCCCTTTCCCTTTCCCTTTCCCTTTCCCTTTCCCTTTCCCTTCTCAGTTGTACATGCTGGACATTTGTATCCTGAACACACCCAGGAAGTGAAAAAATCAAGAACTCCTAGTTGCAGAGCTGCATATTTCTAGATATGTGCTTTTATGCATTTCTCTTTTCTTTCCTTACTCTTGCAATCTTGGGGGAAAGAAGAGAAAAAAACCCAAAACAACCTGTCAAGCAGATGAACTGGAAAGAGAAGAATTAGGAACAGCTAACATATTTCCACATTTCTATTGCTGTACGCACACTTTCCTGTGCTGATTACAAGCTTTGCTTTGTAACATCAGCCAGATCCTGTCCCTTCTTTCTTACTGCCTTTCTTCATTTTTCTTGTTGGTCTGTACCCCTTATTTTCTCTTACCTTTGTCCTTCTCCCTCTGCTACTCTGATAAACATCATCCATCATAAAACAAAAAGAAAATGAAAGTTCTTTAAACAAAATATGGTACTGACACAGTGCTTGCCAACTATGTCTGTTCTTTCAGCTTGTGTGAGTAATTCTTTTTCAATAGTTTTCTGTCTTGCTTATTTATATTACATGCTTTTTGGGGCAGGGACAGCCTAACTTCTCAGTTAGACTAACTTTTTGAAGTACTTAGCAGATGGCTCCCTTCTCAGTTTTTTTTCTTTTACTTTTTTTTTCTTCCCAAAGCACTTGGATAAGTGATATTATGTTCCTCTCTATGTTCAAGGCTGAACTTAAAGTATCATTTTACTCTTTCTGGAGCTTAATTCAGCTCCAAGCACTGAAACAGTGGCTTTAAACATGACTAACCCCCTGAATACCATAGGAATACTAATACAAGTAAATTTTTTGTCCTGTTTAGAATCCTTTAGTAAATCTGGGTTCTATGGTGCACATTCTTAAATTCTGCACTCTTTCCACGAAAGCCATCCTAGTCCATGACAATATTTTTACATATTTTGCAGGTTTGATGTGAAAAAATGCAGTTATTATCACAGCCTGTAATGAAAAGGTAATTTGTACTTCTATATATTGTAAAATATTTAAATTTTCATGTTCTCTTTAGAACTATCTCTTCAAAAAAAATGTATACAAAATAAATAGTAGCTGAATATAATAATGGTAAAAAAACCTGTTCAAAATAATCTGTGAAAACACTGTCACCTGAATTATAATCTTAGCTGTGTTATTTCTTGATAACTAAATTTTTTCTGAATTCAAAAATTCCCCCATTTCCAAATATTGCTAATCATATAAGGGATAAAATTTTCTTTATGTAAAAAAAGGGTCAGAGTGAAAAGGGGGCAGTGAAATACATGACACCTTTGCTCCTTGAATAATTCTTGTATTTTGTGGTCTTTTAAATCTCACGAATTTTACAGCAGTTTTCGGTGTTATGTCAAAATTTCTTCTAAATGAAGAGATGAAAATTTGCACATATTTTTATATAATTGACTCATGCTGTATTATCCACTAGAAAGACTTTTGTAAACAAACATCTTCTCAGTAGTGACTTACAAAAAATTCTTTTTTTTTTCAGTATACCTTTAAAATTATTTCAAAAGTGTTCTAGAAGGTGATAGTCGGAAATGCCAAGCCAATTTTACTGATAGTGTAGACTGAGGAAGAAAACCAGGAATTTGGAGTTATTTTTGTCTTTAATGGAAGCTACTAGAATGATGGATGTGGTTAGACTATCCAACAGAATGACTGTACATTTAGGAAAAATGGTATGGGTAAGAGGTGAAGAGAATTGACATGTTTTAAAGTGCAGCTATTTCTGCATCAGTTTTCAGTCTCTGTTCAGTGTTTCTTGAACAGCTGAATGTTTGAAAAAATTAATCAAGGTAGGATGGTAGTCAGTGATGGCTACAAACTACAGTGTCCTACATGAGAACAGGATCATTAGTTCCTTAAGTACCTGTCTGTTATGTCAGCATTACACATTATCATCAAACTGTGTTACTGGAGCAGCAGATGGTTAAATTCTTACACCACAGAGCTTTCTGAACACTGTCAGCATTGCTAAAGAAGTCATTTAAATAATTAAAACGTGTTGTGTATAATCGGAAATCTCATCTGGACAAAGAAATTTCTGATACAGAAACTAATCAATAAATGCTTGTATACATATCAGCAACCACAGCCTCTTATGCTTTATTATGCATGAACAATTAAGCCCTTTGCACAAATCCATATGTAAGCTGAAAGCTTTAATTAGTACAATGTCTCAGATCTGAGAAGAGTTCTGTTCTAAATTATTTATCAGTAGAAATGTGAGTGATAGATAGATTTAACTAGATTTTCCCAAATCTGATGCATTGAGAAAGAAGGCACAAAATATGCCAAACTTTCATTCACCAGCATGGCTCTCTGTGGTGTGCAGAATGCAGCAGAGCCCTGACATGTCTCAGTTACAGTCAATATCAGTCTTACATGGGCGTTGAGGTGAAAACCATAAAGAATTATGTCAAAGAATGGCAGATGAGAGCTGTAATTCTGGAATTCTGTGCCTCCAGGTCAGACAAGGGAGTGGAGCAAACTTTGCCCTGATCACTTTGGGGATATCAGCGCTGAAAAAATAAGTGGAGAAACAAAAGGCAGCATATAAAAAGATGAAAAATTGCTGAAGCCTCCTGCTTACAGTTGAGACCTTTCTTGTAGGGGGTAACAGTCCCAGTGTTTTACAAAATGTGTACAGAACACATTGACAGGAAAAAGGCCATCATTCCAGATGTGACAGCATATGGTAAACAACTGGAAATGGGGTTATCATCCATGCAGGATTCTTATGTTACTCTTCTAAAATCAGTCATAAATCTGGTTCACTTTTTGATAAGAATTACCTTCTATCAGAGTAATATGTTATACTATACAAGCACTGGCATCACACCTGTTCGATGGTATTTTCTGAGACAAAACTGGGAAAACAAATGTATTGTCAACTAAATGAAACTGTAGTTTTCCCCATACAAAGAGAAACAATTTCTATATTCAATATGTTCAAAATATCCCATGTAATACAGAAACACATTGTGCTCTGAAGGTTTTGTACTTTCAGAAACTGCTGGAAAAAACTACCAGCTGTTACCTCTCTGGGGTAGATCCACATCGCACTGGTGTGAGACTAGAATGGGTCCCTACATGAAGAAGAGAGGTTAGTGTTGGCACAGATATCCTGGGGTAGGGAAGCTTGGAGTGTTTGGCAGTGTAGGAGAGAGAGAAGTGGGTGGGCAATAAGGCAGATTGTCAAAGTTTGAATAGAAGAAAGAGGCAAAGAGTGAAAGAGCTCTTTCCTGAATGAAAGAGCTCTTCTATATATTATAAATCACACACTGAAGCTTGGATGCTTTATGTAAATATTAAAAACCAAACCAAAACAAAACAAAAAACACCAACAAAACAAAAACCTTACCAAAAATAGTATTTTTGTTAGTGTGGTTATATTATTTGCCTGTTATATATCATAAATAGCAAGGCTTATTATCCTGTGGTTAAAAAATTATAAATTACTAAATAGTAGCAAGGTGCATGTGTTAAATGTATAGGAAGTGTATAAAATATACTGAGCTCTGAAATCATTAAAACTTGTTTTGGCCTTTTGACCTAGGCTGGCAAACATATGTGAGTTATTTTTCTTCTCCTGGACGGTGTTGCATGTGTTTTGTGTGGGGGCTCTGTATTTCCAGTGTTTTCCAATGTCTGTCTTATTTAAGAAAGAATGGGAAAAAAACCTCTTTTTTGGAAAAATTTAGTGGAGCTTGAGTACCATGAAACAAGTAGCAGCTGGCAGAGAAAATATAAAAACATCTCAAACTCCTTTTGAACGCTTGGCCTGGAATTTCTGATGATTACAGATGTGTGTTGGATGAATGAACTCGTGAAGAATGAACTTCTGCTTGCACTACTCCATACACAGGTCTATAAAACTCTAGATAAGAGACTATGAAGTCCTCTCTAAAACTTTGGGAGTGCCTTGTAAAACCTTTTTGTTCCAGCTGGATTAAATTGAATTTTTCCAGAGAGGCCAATTCTACCACCACATGATTGGATCTCCTGCGCAATTCAATGAAATTGCTTGTTTCTGTGAAACTACTTCAACAGTAGATTTGGGGTCCCAAATGGTGTAATTTAACATATAAAAATAAAATGCAAAGCAACTTTTCCCCTTTTTGCACAGGTTTGTGTGCAGATGTCGCTTGAGAAGGATAGATAAGTGATCCATAAGGAGGTAAGGAGATCTCTGGTTTCTTTCCTCCTTTTTGCCTCCTGTCTCCCCAAAAGAGTAAAAGTTTTGGTTCTTCTAAGGTGTTCCAGCAAGACTTGAAAGATCCCTTTCGAGGGGTGTGGGAGTATGTGCAAAGATTAATTATATAACTTTTTTTGTAATCCCTAAATGGACGTGCAAGGGACTTGTAGAGAGACTTTTTGCAAGGGTGTGTAGTGACAGAACGAGAGCCAATGGCTTCAATCTGAAGGAGAGTAGGTTTAGATTAGATATTAGGGAAAAATTCTTTACTGTGAAGGGGGTGGGACATGAAACCCAGAGGTTGTGAGTGCCTCCCCCCTGGAAGTGTTCAAGGTCAGGTCAGATGGAGCTTTGACCAATCTTTGTCCAGTAGAACATATCCCAGTCCATGGCAGGGGTGAGGTTTACTAGATGATGTTTATGGTCCCTTCCAACCCAAATTATCTTATGAGTCTCTGTAACAAAAAGCAAAATAGTGTGACCAGTAACCATGAATATAAATTGAAAACTAAGAATGGCGAAAAGCTGATAAAGAAGTGAAAAAGACAAAAGAAAAACTGTAGAACCTACCGTATAAGAGAGTTTTTTTAACTACAATGAGAAAGAAAAGAAATCCTAATAACTTTTCCCTTACTAGATTGAAATGATATATCATAAATAATACATATTTCCCTTTTCTATTGAATAAATATTTCTGCTCTTTATTTGAAAAAATGAAATAAACACAGTCATTTCCAAGGCTGCTGATGAAATACTTTTCACACTAACAGTAAATCAGAAGCTGCAGCTCCTATAGCAGGCTAGATTTAAAACAACAGATCTGAGCAACCTCCTGTCCCAAAGATGAAAAATGGAAAAAGTAAGAAGCTTCCTAGTATTTCAGTGTTGATTTCTAATACAACTTAAAACAATTAGGAAATTCCAGATTATTGAAAAGCAAGAAAAAAAAAGGAGAAAAATAATTCAGTGTTTTAATTTTAAAAATATGCAAATGTGAAGACTCCATTAGCTGTATAATTCTCATATTGATTCTGTGTAAACTAATCAAATAGTTTAAGTAGGACTGTATTTATAGAAGATGATAAAGCAAAAGCAGTTATCTCCAATTAGCCTTAGTTTACAGTAGCCAGATATTACCCAAAATTATCCCTGGTGAGTTCAAAAGTGAGATTCTTGGTGGATCAGTATAGCTTTATTATTTAGCATTACTGACAACACTTCTCAGATGTACAGTTCAGAAACTGACTTAAAATCTGAAGGGGTTTCAGAGCAGAGTTATAAACAATTTGGAAAAGACGTAGCAGTACAAAATGGTGCCCTGGACATCTAGGATATCACAGAGAAGAATTGAAACTGATAGTCACAGAGTATATGAAGAACAGATATGAGATAAGCAGAAGACTCTGATACAGCAGACAAAACATGAAAATATCAGATGTTTGGAAATAAAGAAATAGAATAAAGGCAAAATTTTACTGTGATGTAATGAACTCTTGGAGTAAACATTTAAAGGCTGTGGTTAAATCTCTGATGAGAGAGAATTCATTGAAATACATAAATACATAAATTTGCTATATGTTAGTAGGCCCATGTGATCCTTCCAGTGGCTTCAGGAAATGTAAAAACAGACTACATGTGTAACTATCCACCTACTGTGAGAAACAGTTCATTGGCTCTTTATGGTCTGCTTATGGTCTGCTGGCTTATGAGTGCATCATTATGATTTTTATTCTTATTTCCTAGAAATTTAAATCAGGAGGGACTATGAAATCACTGTTTTCTTGCTTAGATGTTGTAGGCAATTGCTCATCCTTCACTAAGCCTATATTATGCTTTTTAAAACTCAAATAATCAAATACAGAATGGCTAATAAAAAGCATGATTTCCATGTAAATCGTTTAGTCAAAGGTCTATGCAAATGTTTCTGTAAGATTGGAGATTTTTCAGAGAATATAGCAAGGCACAGAAATTAACAGGGCAGTTTTAAATGAGAAAGCTGAGAAGTTATAGCATTGTGCAGGTATTTGACTTGTTTATTTGAGAGCTTAACAGGTTTTTACAAAGTATAATCATTTGGTATTTAAGGTCAGGAAAGCATGAGTAACCTTAGCCCATAAATTTAGAAGGAAGAATTCCAGCAAAGAGGAAAATTAGGGGATGTGGATGCCAAAAAGAAAGACAGAGTCACCTGCAGTAGATTAGGGACAAACAATCCTGTGACTGAGCCAGAATGATTGAAGTCAGTGGCTTTGTGCCCTTATCAGGAACTAGCAAGTTATGGGCTTGAAATCAACTGCAATGAGACTGGATTAGTCAGTTGGATTAGTTCAAAATGTCTCATAATGGCACCATAAAGTATCCCAATGACTCCCTATTAGGAGTAAATCCTTAGCTGTAAATTATGATTAGGATTAAACACAAGGCCAGTTGACAGTTGTCAGCAGAGAGGCAGGGACTTCCAGGTGCAGAGTGAACTCCTCAGAAAGAACTCTTTCCTGTGTGCTCATCCATCCATGTATTCAGACCACTGGAGCAAGGATTAATTCCAGCATTCTGGTAGCCATTTATTTCCAAGATGTATTAGACGTGGTTTTGCACAGTTAGAACAGCCTGCCTGAACAATATAGTTCCAATCAGAGGATGTGAGAAACCATCTTGATATATCATCTTAGGTCATCCAAAAAATGTGCTGCTGCTGGCCCTGGTGCCTTTTATTTCTCTTTTAGGATATATCAAGATCTTAATTTATTATAAAAAAAATCATGAGGATGATGCTTTCAATATTCTAAGATGCAGTACATACATTTACTGGACTGGAAAAACATGCACTGACTTTTGTACAGTCACTTCAAAACCTTAGAACTGATGAAAAATTAGCTGATCCCTCCTCTTTCTTGACTTTTAAAATCCAGCATTTCTGGAGTTAGCTTTAAATTGGATTAAAAACATACATCTGAAGAAAATTGTCTCCTAACAGCCAGTATATCTTACAGTTTAGGGATGCATCAAATCTACATTAAATATGCTTTTTGTGCAATGAAAAGCCGGATTTGAATTCAATTGCATGATTTTACCAAAACAACACTCTATCATATTACCAAAGGTTAGAAGTTAACCTTTTACTATTCACTGCTTTCTCTTCTGTGTATACTGGCTTGATTGCAGGCTGCTTTGTGCTGTCACTCTGAGACAAGCACTTTGAGCTTGTTTATTCATATTGACAACAGGTTTAAACAGGTTGGCATTGCTATACTGTGATCAAAGAAGTAATCATTTGTGGAATAACAATGCACAGAACATTCTCATTATGTGCTATGCTTTCATTGTGGGTTTAATGCTGCACATTAAACTGAATATCACACTTGGAGGAGATCATTCAGGATCAGAAATCAAGAATCATAATATAATTTTCTCTCTTTCACTGGATATCAGGAAATTATACAAATGAGAGTTGAAGCTGGCATTAAAACACTGCTGCTAAGCCGTAGTCACAACATCTTTTAAGCATGCCTTTCTGATTGCTTATGGAAAAAAAGGGAACAATGAACCTCCTGAACAAGAAACTCTAGCAAAAGGAGCACTTGCTAAATCAGAGATTGTTTAAGAGTATGGGTGTCTAATTGTTTATTTCCAGCCGTTGATATTGTACTTTTTATAACTATATATATACATACACTAGGATAGAACAATTATCAAGGATATCAAACCAAAATTAGAATATTTGAAATGTATGCAAACCAGTATGAATTAATATTGCAAACTAAAGGGGACTAGGAAGAAGTATTCATAGTAAGTCAAGGGAAAAAAAGCCCAACCTTATAGTGGAAAAGAAACCACATCTTGAAGTTAAGTGGTGCAAAAGCCATCTGGTTTTACTTTATTCAGGGGTCAAGCATTCCTAATGTTTCAGTTTGCTCTCCTTTTTTAATCTCGAGTGATCATTTGAACAGTCAGGAGACTGTTCAAATAGAATGACCTTAGAGCAACTTGGAAGTAACTTAGTTGAGAATTGTCAGTCTCTCTGACTGGGTAGTGGGAAGGAAGGGGCTCCTCTAGGGGCATCAAATCTAAATTGTTTCTGAAGATTTCTAACTGTGCTGTAACTCCAAAAGTCAAGTTAACTGCCTAATGTTGGCAATACTTTCCTTAGGTGCCCAGACAAATGCACTGTAATTTAAAAGAACTTCCAACTTTACTTTAATGTGCACCTCAGTGCATCCACGCTTTCAGGAGAGAGTCTGGGCGTGACCTTCTTTCTGATTGATGTCCCTGAAGTGTCTGAGGGAGATGAACTGCTGCTAAGGCCAGCTTTCCAAAGATGGAGGGTAGAACTGTGAAAGACAGTCATTTTGTGAAGCATTGAACTGGAAAGGACAAATTCACACGAAAGACCTCTGAATGCCAAGGAGTTCAGTAATTCCTGAATTTACCAGAAAGAAAATCCTAAAGAAAGAGGTAGGTCATTTGAACTGGAATGTCCTCTTCCAATCCAAAGTGCATGAAACATGTTCGCCCTGGGGTTCCGCAGCCAATATGCTCTACATTTCCTCTAATGGTAAAAAGTTACATTTAGGCAAATGCATCAGCATAATTCTAAGAGAGAAAATGTCACGTGGGATTAGACTAATCATCAATCTATACTGGTATCCTATAGTGGCCAACAACAGATGTTTCAGAGGCAGATATGAAACCTCTGTAGTGAGAAATTCTGTAATGCCATGTAAGGGATTCTTTCTATCCAGGGAATAAATTTTTGACATATACTACACATTTCTTTAAAAAATATAAATCAATGAGCATTTTGCCTCATCTGAGGTAGTAGCAACGTACCGTGTGAAAAGCACTGCAACTTTATTCCATCTTGTCACTTAGAAGGGGATTTTAGAAGCATTTGAATGTCACTGGAAAATAAAAATTGGGTCTATGTTCCCACCAGCCTGGGACTTTTGTATGCTGGGTTAGGTCAGACTGGTGGGCAACTTGAAACAAGCTATCTCAGAAGGTCACACAAAAAGGTGTGAAGGTGAAATAACATGGTCTTTTCTGGGGTAATAATGGCACTTCATTTCTTCAAGTTAGTGCAGGAAAGAAACATAAGTTGTAACCAATATTCCTATTTGCCCTTTTGAATGTTGTGCATTAGGTCTGCCTTACCATCTCAGAGCAATCTACAGAAAGAAATGATACCTGCTTAGATGAACCTATTACCTCTTTATTATAAAAACCTCAGCTGTTTTATGAGAAGCAGGCAAGCAATATTTTTATGTGATGAAACTCAACCTTTCAGTATAATGGGAAATACAGAATATTTTTACACTCTTTTTGAATTACTGCATCTTAGTATAATCTACAGTAACTAGAAGTGAGCCAAACCTATGAATTCAGCAAATCTGGGATAAGTCCGAATTTGTAAATAGTTGTAGGGCATTTTGCCTATATTACCCTGAAGAAGAAGTGAAGACTGAAAATTGTTCTGGTTCCGTTAAAAATACAGTTCTTGAAATATTTGATTCAAATACATATAAGAAATGAATTTGTTTAAAGATCTTATTAACCTTCCATTGAAATGTTCAAGTAGGCTAATATGCCTCCAACTTACGATATGAATTAAATTTACAAGTAAAAACTATACAAATCCTTAGATTTACAGAGACCTGCATCTGCTCCAGAATTATCCGTTGTTAGTGTTGCTGCTAAACAAAAAAAAAAAAACAAACTATTTTTTTTATAAGACTGAGAGATAAGGAAAAAAGTTCTGTGCTTGCCTTCCTTGTTATACAGAGGAAAGTTTCACACATGTATCAGGAAAAACCAGAAGGTCTATTCCTGAAAAAGCATAAGGGAAACCTGAAGACAGTGTGATAAATGTGATCAACACTGTTCCCTGAACTGGATTTTACATCTTTTATCAGCACCAGATACAGAAGATGATACGGTTTAGTTTAGCTTTCATGCAAGACTTTTCTATTTAATATAAGGGCAAATGTGATCCACGAATACTCCTAGATGAAATTTGCCCTCCAGAATGAGATACTTCATTCCAAAAGTATGGGAAAGAGGGAGGGAAGTTACCTCTAATTACTCTCAATTTTATATAAACTGTTGACACCGCTAGTCTTACCAGTAGAGAACAACCTTTAGGAGATGATTGGTTGTGTATAGTCTTTGAAGTCGGGTGCTGGAAATGTGATTCACCAGATTTGAAAATGTTTGCAAATCCATTGTCCTTCAAACTTGTAGAAATTCCCCTCTGATTTTCAGCTTAAGAAGTGTATGTATTGTACACTGGTTTCTAATTGTACTTCTTCAATTGCCTTTGATGAGCAGGGACATAAAATACGTGCAGATTAAGTGACTTTGTTTTTTTTCCATTCAACCTTAATTACCCTGATGACTTGTACATTTCCCAGTTGTTAAATAAGCTTGGCTTATGGCAGATATTACAGCTTTGTTATGCTGATGTTTCATGTGGCATTGAACCTTACTGGTATAAAAAGGGGTGAATAAAATTGTGTATATAAACAGTAGGAAAGGTAAAATTTATCTGAGGAAATGCAGCACATCTTCTCCTAATAATTACAGTCTAAAAAGTTTAAACAAAGATAGAAAGCTTTAAGAAGGTCTACTGATTTCTAATGTAGGTCTGAATGAATCACAGAATCAGAGAATCACTGGGGTTGGAAGGGACCTCTGGAAACCACCTTGTCCAACCCCTCTGCTAAGGCAGGGTCACCAAGAGCAGGTCCGGGTGGGTTTTCAACATCTCCAGAGAGGGACACTCCATGTCCTCCCTGGGCAGCCACTTGCATTCTTCTGTAAAGAAGCTTTTCATGCTAAGGTGGAATTTCTCTGTTTTAGTTTATGGCCATTGCTACATGTCTTGTCACTTGACATCACTGACAAAAATACGGCAGCATTCTCTTGGTGCTCTTCTTTGTGATATTTGCATGTATTGATGAGATCCCCTTTCAGTCTTCTCTAGACAAAACAGGTCCAGCTCCCACAGTCTCTCTCCATAAGAGAGATGCTCTACATCCCTAACTATCTTTGTAGTCCCCCACTGAACCCTCTCCAGCTCCTTGTCTACTTTGAACTGTGGAGACCAAAATTGAGCACAACACTCCAGATATAGGCTCACTAGGACTAAATAGAGAGGAAGGATCACTTCCCTTGACCTTCTGGCCATACTCTTTTCTATGCACCCCAGGACCCTATTGACCCTCCTGGCCACAAGGCCACTGTTGGCTCATGGACTGCTTGTCACCCACAGGGACTCCAAGGTCCTTCTCTGCAAAGCTGCTCTCTAGAAAGTGAGCCCCAGCCTGTGCTGGTACTTGCAGTTATCTCTCCCCAGGTGCAGGACCCTGCACTTGCCCTTGTTGAACCTGATTAAGCTCCTCCCCGCTCAATTCTCCAGCCTTTTAAGGTCCCAATTAATGGCAACAGAGCCTTCAGATGTATCAGCCACTCCCCCCAGTTTTGTGTCATCATCAAACTTGCTTAGTGTGCATTAGATCCCTTTGCCTACATCGTTAATAAGCAAGGTCAATAAGACTGGACCTAGTATTGATCCCTGGGGAATACCACTGACTACATGCTTCCAAATGGGTTCCACTGATCATGACCCTCTGAGTTCTGCTATTCAGGCAGTTCTTGATCCACCCCACCGTCCATTCATTCAACAAATGTCCTGAACTTACCTATGAGGATGTTATGGGAGACAGTGCAGGTAGGCAACATCCACTGCTCTCCCCTTTTCAACCCATCCTGGCATGTCATCACAGAAGTCTATGAATGGTCAAGCATGATTTACTTTCGGTGAATCCATGTTGACTACTCCTGATGATCTTTTCTTTTATTTCCTTTGTGATGACCTCCAAAATTATCTACTCCATTATCTTTCCAGAGATGTAGGTGCGGCTGACCTGATTGTAGTTTCCTGAGTCCTCCTTCTTGAAGGAGATCCTTTTTGAAGATGGGAGTAACACTGGCCTTCCTCTAGTCATTGAACACTTTCTCCTATTCTCTGTGTTTTTTCAAAGATAATGGAGAGTGGCTTAACAACAGCTGCCATCTCTCTCAGCACCCATGGCTTCATTCCAAAAGAGTCCATGGATTTATGTGTGTTAGTATATGTACAATGAAGAGGTCATTTGAAAAAATATCAGACTTTCAGTAACAAGTTATTGCATATTCCCAGTAGCCACTCAAGAATGATGCATTTTTAAATGGCTAAGCTATGTGCAAGGTAGCAATCTTCCCTAATTCTTCCCTAATCCCTTTCAGGCTCAGTTGCAGACACAGAGACAGTCGAAGAACTGAGCTAGTCAGAATGAAATGAGAATAGAATATTTTACATTTAATGATAAAAGGAAAAAGACCTCTGAATAATGGCTGTAGAACTGCACAGTATCTGCTGTGAAAAGTACCTCTAATCATTGCCTTGATAATCTGAGAAGTGTATGCAGCATGTCCTCAAATCTTTATCACTTTGACTGTTGCATGTCTTTGTTTTAGCAAAACTGAGGAGTCCAGACATCTGCTAAACAAAATAGCTAATATTATGTACTGTGGAGACCTCAGCTAGTTTAATTGCAGCCCTCTGTTTTATTTGGAAATGGATCCAAGTTCTAAGATACCTGCTGTATACCATGAGGCCTTTTGCAAAGGATGAGAGACCATCTCCTTGCAAAGGAAAGTCAGCAACCAGCTCCCATGCATGCATCAAAATATATAGTGATAAATGTTAATTTAAAATTATTTATTAAAAAGAAACAGGCATGTTTGAGTGACGGATTCTAGTTGTGATGAATTTTCTTATTATTTAACCTAATTCCTAAAAATTGAGAACCCCAGTTTTTTCAAAGCGTAATTTCGTGATCTCTGTATGCAGTCAGTGCTTTGTTTATCAAGCAAAGTTTCATATACTATATTTTGTTGTTTGAGAGGACAGTAAAGTAAAAAATTTTTTTATCTGACTTGCTAAAAAGTGGGAAAGTATTATTAAAGAAAATTACATTTTTAACATAAATGTGGATATTTTTGTATGCTGGATTTTGCAACATATATGTAATCTCTATACATATTTTAAAGAGGCATTCCCTGGTAAACCTAAACCTGATTCTTTATCATGGTCTCCAAAGAGTCTATGAAAGCTACAGCTGTAATTATAAGGGAAATGAAAGACTATTGAAGAGAGCAAACAGAACATTACAGTATTAAAAAGATATAAGTCTTCTGAGTATGTGGTAAAGACAAGAAGTCACATTCAGTGCTTAATATTTTTAGCTGAATTTCTTTATATTACTGGCCAAAATATGCCTGATGATGTTACAAAAGTTGTTTGATGTTGTATCTGTTTGTTTACCTCTGTGCACATGCATATGCATACCAAGTACATATGTACAAACCAAGTCCTCTTGTTCTCTTCATGTCCTTTTAAGATCATGTGTTTGTTTCCATCTTTCTAATTAAGAACATAATCATAATCTCATTTTTCTGGAACTCATGTTTGCTGTAACTGAAGTATGACATGACTGTAGTGTGGACTAGGAGGAAAGAGATGGAAAAAGCACCATACTGCTCTGGAAATTCTAGAATCTGCTGGCAACTGCTTATTGTGTTCCAGGAGGGCTGGTGCCGCTCTAAGTTTCTTCAGGAACTGGGAAATATTTTCTGCCATCATGTAAGTGTCAGGGTGAGGGCAGAAAAATATTTTTTGATTCTGTGGAAAAATTCTTATGAGCAGAGGTAGAGCAAGGCCTGTTGGCTAAAAAGTGAGAATGGTCAGAATTCACTTTACTGGATGTTTTTTTCCCAGCTTTCTCTTTTTCCAGAATTGAGGGCACTGAAGTCTGGTTTGAGGAATGCAGAAAACCTACATTGCCACTCAGGAATACAGAATGCCAGATCTGATGGTGGACTACCACTTTCTATAGTCTTAATGGAAAAGGCAACTGACTTTTATGTCACATATATTCCTTTCCCCTTATAGGCCAGGAGGGTTGCATGAGAGAAGGCCCTTCACCTGCAGGTGCTTGAAGAGAAGAAACAACTGTAGTTACACGATGTTTTTTTGTTTGGTTTTTTTTTCCTGTGGACAAAGGATTCACCTTTTCTCATTTTTCTGAACATTCAGTTAATGTTTATTCCTCCAAAGGACCAACAAAATCAAGATTAAAGGCAGCATTTAGAAAAAACACAGTGCACCTAAAATGAAAACAATAACAAAAAAGACAAAGGGGAAAGCAAACAAAAGAAAAAATATAGCATTTTTTCCTTTTTTAATTTTCAAGACTGAAAAAAGTCTATAATTAACAATGGTAGCTACGCCCTTGCATGTTAAAGATTATATTATCTGCTTTCAGATTTGCACATCCTCCTCTTGCTCTTCATAGGTCTCATTTGCTAAACAAAAATAAATGTTCAAGTTTTAAAGGCTTACAGGAACTGTCTATAAAAAGTAGATAGACATAGGTAAACTTGAAATCACAGAGCAGTAAAGAGGAGACAGTTTGTAAAAGAGCAAAACTACTTTTAACTACAGTGTCCTTTACTTGTAAGGAGTTTACCTTGACTCTAAAAATACTAAGCAACAAATGTACGTGGGGACACAGTGCTTTGTTTCTGTAGTGATTTTATCATTTAGGTATTAATTTTTTTATTGTTACTTAGGGATTTTAAAACTTTCCACTGAATTTTGAGTTATGCCTTAATTCCAATCAAATCACAGCATGTTTTAGTATACCTATTGTATTCCTAGTGGTTTTTGAAATATCATTTAAACAACAAATAATTTTGTGAAAAATGTTTTCATTAAACTGACAGTGGTACAAGAAGTGGACATCATATTTAAGTAGTAGTACTTTAGGAAATTTTGCTTCTGAAAGAAAAAATAATTCTTTTATAATGCACAGTTCTGCTAGGATATCTCACAACTTCAGTAGCTCCTGGATCAGCAGAAATTAACTCCAATATTCAACAGCAGCTTTTCAACAATTGGTGATGATTACCCTAAGGTTGGCCAACTGGCTCTACCTCTTCCTTCAGTACCAAAAAGCCAGTCAGGCCAGAAGGGCGTCTCAGCACTTTGAACGCAGTGGGACCTGACAAAGGGTGCTGTCACACAAGGGGCTATGCTGGGGAAAAAGTCTGCTCCAAAGAAGTAGCTCCAGATCTGTTGCAGTGACTGGGGAAATAAGTCTACTCCAACAGAGTAGTTCTCGATACGTCCCAGTCCTGCAAAACCACTTGATCAAAGATCCTGATTGTCTGGTCATGGCTGAATAGACATCTCTTCATGACCCTGCCAGAAGTGTTTAGCCTAAGCCATATGTTTCTAATTCAAGAATGTATGTTCCAGAGATATCTTTCCATAAATGTGGATAATAAATGAAAGAGGTTGAACTTGCTGTATTAACTTGTGTTTGCACAAAATACAGAAGGAGAGACAAGTGACTCTATAGAAAAAATAATGAATAATGAAGAGTTTGTGGTTTGTTTTGTGTGCTTTATAAAGAGAAAAGAGTGGCCATTGTGACGATCTTGTATGATAGAATATGGATTTTCTGTTCTATTTTATTCATAAACTGCCTATTAAGAAAGGCCAATGATTTTGTGCTATGTCTCATATGCTAAATAAAGACCTAATGAGTTAGCTTCTTTTCTGAAAGTCAGGTTGATATATTTGATAGCAGAAAGCTGATTAATCCCTAAACACTGTGGCCTGTGTATTCAAACATGACAGCTCTTTGCAGCATTTAGTTGCCTAAATAACCACATTTCAGTCTTCAGAAGTACTTAACACTCATAGCTCAAGTTGACTCTGATGGAACTGGAAGAATTTCCATCATCTTGAAAAATGTTTTATATTTAGTCAAATGTACATATATGTTGCATACATGACCAGTTGATCTAATTCTTATTTATATAGTTATAAATACATACTAATATATTTGCACACACAGGCATATCTACATACATTTTTATTTATATGAAAATGTCATTTTAAAATTTTTGCACTTGTTTTGGGAACACAATATATATGAAATCATGAAAGAAAACAGATCTAAGTTCTGTAGCTCTTTTTTCCACTGTGAAAATCAAAGCAATATTTGGTCAGACAATCCATCTGTTGAGATGTAATTTCTTTATGTGGCAATGCTAACTGATATCACCACATTTGGCATGTTTGGAACTGGGGAATTAAGTCCCCACTGTGTAGTAGTCTTTTTCAGTAGTCTGCTGTGACATTTAGATTACAGAAGACTATTAAAGGGATGCTAGGAGCCTTGGGAACCCAAACTTTACTGTCTGCTGTAGGGAATCCTTCCTGTAACTTTGCCTTTTAAGTATGTCAGCACACAGCAAGAGTTAGAAAAATCTCATTTATACCTCAGGAGCAGCCCTGAGTACAGTAGCCTTGGTATCAGGAAAGTGATCCATCACTTTTGTACATCCCTCATCCCTCAAATCTTGCCTTCTCTCTCCTATGCTGCAAGATTTCTTTCTTCCTTTGTAACATGTTCCCAAAATACTGGGTAAGAAACTTTGGCTGTGAGAATGTGTAGACATTCAAATATGCATTATGCACATCCAAATAATGTATTCCAATATACAATCTATAAGAATTGTGGGCATGTAGTAAGCATGTGCTAATTGAAATATGGAGGCAGTGAACACCTACTGAGAACCCTTAATTTTTTAAAACATTACCATGGTAGCAATGTGTGCCTTGCAATTCTAGATAATAAGTTTCTGGTTACCAGTTTGATTCTGAGCTCTGTAATGTGAGAACAAATGCAAATGTAAGCCTCTATCTATTCTTATGATTATATGTCATCCTAGCCAATTGGGCAATAAAACAGCAGGACCAGACTGCTGTTAAATAATACAAAATGTGATGTATGGATATGGAGGCAAATGCTTGCCTGTGTAAGTTATCCCTACCCAATATTTGTCTGCTTTGCATTTCTGAGGTAAAAAGCCAAATTTAATGAATGGAATAAGCATTTACCATAAGTCAGCATTCTCTGTGACATTTTAAATTTATGAACAGTTGCTCTGTCTTCAAGAATTAACTTAAACACTTGCCAGATTAGTGGTATAAGATAGACATTGTGGCTAATGCAGATAAATCAGGAAGGATGTGACAAAAGTCAGAGTTATCACAGAGTTTGTTAATATTATAATATATGTAGGTAGGTACATAAACAAAGCACATGCACATGCACATGAAAAGCCATATAAGCCTATAATTCTAAACATACTGTGGGAGCAGCTTTCCTAAATTTCAGCCTCATAATGCCTCCTAATCTACCTAAAAATAATTCTAGTTTATTATAAACTAGACTTTTTCATGAATAACTGAATATAACATCAGAACTAGAGAGCTCAATATTTTTCAGCAAAATAGAGTAACCCCTTCAATCTTTTCATTATCATATATTAAAAAGTGGTGAGATTTTTTAAGAAAGTGGCATTACTTAGGACACTTTACATTACAAATTATGAAGAGGAAAGATAGCTGATTTTCCTGTTTCTTGTATGAAAACAAGAAACTAACTTGTACTAATTCTTTTTAGATGATTGACAAGGAAAACCATGGTAGGAGTTAACTTTTTGTCCTTCCTTCCTCCTTTAACAAAATATATCATCAGTGCTGAAACTTTCAGAGGGAGGGAGGCTACATCCAGATTAATATGCATAATATCTGAATCACTTGTATATTCCTATGCAATAGTAGCTCTGCTGTATTCTTGCACAACAAAATCTCAGTTATCACAGATCAGTGTGCATTCACAAACCAAAGCACAAAGTTCTCTGTAAAAAAGTGCAGGGTGGATTTTTTTTTTTTGGTTGGTTAAGGGGTTTTGTGGTTGTTTGGGGTTTTTTGTTTTGTTTTGTGGGAGTTTTGTTTGTTTGTTTGGGGTTTTGTTGATTTTTGTTTTGCTTTTGTTTTTTGTTTATGTGTTTTGTTTTTTGTTGTTTCATTTTGTTTTGTTTTGTAAAGAAGCAGAATGTCTGTCCATACAGAGAATGTTATCAAGATTACCAACACAAATCTTATCTTTCATTTGTATCTGCACTAGTATGAGGCAGGTAGGCAATAAATCAATCCAGTGCTCCATTTATTGTAAGTACATATAAGAAAAAATCCTGTTTTTTAAGTCTTTCATGTTCTCTCACTTTGGCCTTTTTTTTTTGAGGAAGACATTGTACCCATAGGAAAAGTATAATGTAAAACCTTTCCTAATATCTGTTAGTTCTTTTCTGTAGATTAAGGAAAATCACTGCTTTAGCTTTACAGATCAAATGACTAGGTCATTCAGGAAAATGGGAAATTCTCACTTTAATAAAATACATTATAAATTACTTTGCTGCTTTTGAACATGGAATAAACTGCAGATATTTGAATATTGTTTGAGATACAAACAAAAAAGGAAACTGCTGTAGGAATATGTGTTTGTATATCCACCCAAAAAAAGCACTGAGGGGTCTATTTTTGGACTATGTGTATGTCTTGATGTGGTTGATGTTCCCTGAGTCCTCCAAAGACCGTTTTATTTTCATTCACACCTGGCCCTAGAGTTTGTCTTACAAGACAACTCTGGCACTACTTGTATCTCATGATGAGCTGGTTCAGCTCACCAGGCTGGCAGGAAACTATCTTTTTATGCTTTTCCTTCAGTTTGTTTAGGGACCTTTGCTGGAGCATAGGAGAGTTAGGCAGAGCTGAAAACTGGCAGAAAGGAAGAAGACAGAACACAGACCATATTTTGGCATAAGGGAACCTCACCATATTGTTGGGCTATGCCCTGCAGTCTACACCACACAGCTCCAGAAGCTTTATCAAAGTGCCTAAAACCTGTTTTTATCAGGATATTCTAATTGTCTCTCCAGAGTCCTGCAAAGTGAGTGAAAGCCTTGTCATTTACTTCAGCGAGGATAATTGCCTGGACAACTTAGTGTGTTTAAAGGGGTGTCTGAACTTGTGTTGGGTGAAAGCTGTAGTGGATGTACTGTGTTGAAATACCTTAGTGACTTGCAGAGTCAAGGACTTGGAAATAACTATGCTCTAGATCTTTTATATTGAAGGATTGACCTTTGTTTCCTCAAAAGTCAGGGTACCACCATAGGGAGGAGATAAATGAGATAAATGCAAATAGTTGGTCATCAGAGCTCATCTCCGCCTGATTTCCATTCCATTACCTTCTACATTTTCTTACCTGAAGGTGGAAAATATTTGCGTCCAGAAACAGCCTTTATACAGAGATATATCTTGTCTCGTTCTTGTTTTCCGTGTAGCAAAATTATTTAGTGAGTCAATTTGAGTTTGAAGCCTGGAGAAGTGTAACACATGAGACATATTGCTCCATCTTAATATTCTGTGCAGCGCCTGGAGTTAGCAAGAGCTCTGAAGACTTGAACTTCTGAACCTATTTCTAGCAGGAGCCAATTGCTATTATTCTTGCAGCAAAGCAAAGCAAAGGAACAACCCTTACACTCAAGAATAAAAGAAGGCACAGGTAGAGATAAGAACAAAGGTTACAGAATTAAAACAAAACCAAAGGAAAGTTTGAAATTCCAGTTGCTGCTCTTCTGTGTGCTCTTCCATTTTGCAGCTAGCCTTGTCCCCTGTGATTTGCTTCCCTCACTTAGGCGTGCCAGTACTACTCTAAGCACCAAGTGTGGAACATCACAGGATGAGTGTAATGTGAAATCTGCCAGTGTGTCACTTATGTCTTTGCCAAAATAGAGGTTAAAATCTGCTTTCAGGCTGCTCATTCTAGACAGAAAGGCTTTTCTGTCCTGTTTCAGAACTGCATAACATCAGGAATGCCAAGCACAGCTAAGGAGCTTGGCTTCAGTGCTGTCATTACTCCCCTGCCTCTTTACACAGTCTGTAGTTGCCCAGCTGCTTACCATGTTGTGGGCATTCCTGGAGGGCTCCTGTGGATAGTGAATACCCCCAGAAAAGCATTAAATCCTTAAAAATGTAGCACCATGAAGCTCTGGATGCATGGGCTTTTGCAGACATTAATCAATACACGTCACCTGCTGATTGGAGCTACTCTTTTTAATAAGTAAGTATTTGAAGAATTTGAAAATTAATCTGAAAAAATATTTTAAAAGTCACTCTAGTATCACATTCCTGTATGAGAAGAGTTAAATTATACTAGCTAGAGAGCTAAATATGCAGCAAGGTTTTGGTACCAGGGGGCTGGCTTCTGTGGGAAGTTGCCAGAAGCTTCCCTCATGTCTGACAGAGCCAATGCCTGCCAAATCCAAGATGGATCCACTCCTGGCCAAAGCCAAATCCATCAGCAGTGGTGGTAGAATCTCTGGGATAACAAAGTTAAGAAGGGGGGAAAAATCTGCATTGTGCAGATGGAGAGAGAAGTGAAAATATGTGAGAGAAACGGCCCCGTAGACAATAAGGTCAGCTGAGTAGGAGGGGGAGGAGCTGTTCCAGGTGCTGGAGCTGAGATTCCCCTGCAGCCTGTGGTGCAGGCTGTGGGGAGGCAGCTGTGCCCCTGCAGCCCATGGAGGCCCGTGGTGGAGCAGAGACCACATACATCCTATGGAAAGACCCATGCTGGAGCAGGAGGATGTCCAAAGGATGCTGTGACCCTGTGGGAAGCCCTCCCTGAATCAAGCTCCTGGCAGGACCTGTGGACTCACAGAAGGAGGAGCCCACAGTGCAGCAGGTTTGATGAACCCAGGGAAGAGACCCAGACTGGAGAATTCAGCAATGAACTGCAGCCGTTTGGAAGTGACTCCCATCGTGGGAGTTGGTGAAAGACAGCCTCCCATGGGAGGGACCCCATAGTGGAGCAAGGGAAGAGTGTGAGGAGTCCTCCCTCTGAGGATGAAGGAGTGGCAGAGGCCATATGTGATGAACTGACCACAACCTCATTTGCCATCCCCCTGTGCTGCTGCAGAGGCACTTTTTGTTTACAGTGTTTGTCTTTAATGCAGTCACCACTTGTGCGGAATTGTTCCTTCCTGGAAAGTAGCCAGACATTGTCTGCTGATGCAAAGTAGACAAAACATCCTGTATTCCTTTGTTTCCAAACATGAGCTTTGATTTTGCATTATTAAACTGCCTTTATCTTGATCCACAATTCTAAAATTTTATTTTCTCTCCCCATTCTGCTGGGAGAGAGAGTAATAGAGTGACTTGATGATTACCTCGTGTCACAACCCCACTCAAACCCAAAGCAAATTGTGTGTCGCAACAGGTCTCTTGGGTCTAAGTAACTACTAATTAAATTGCAGACTGCTGAGGCTGAGCTAGTAAGGGAAAAAAAATCTGAAAGTACTGAACAGTACTTTCTTTAGATGTATTATGAAAATAATCTAAGTGCCCAAACCCTCAGAATTATCATGGATAATGAGCACTTTACATTGACCACTTTACTTTCAAACATCTATTTTCTACGCCAATAAAAGAAAATTAGTATTAAGGTCAAGTCTTGCATTTGATTCACATTTTGGAGCTGTTTATTTGATTCTGAATTATTTGAGTTATCTTGCACTATTTCTTTTACTGATTAGTTAATGAAAGTATCCTTTGTTCAACTACATATTTCCATTTTCTCTTTGTTGACTTTTCATGTATGATTAACACAACCTTCAGAAAATTCTAGCGTGACAGGGCATCTCATTCTGCAAAATCAGTTTTCTTAATTGGATATTTTTTTCTCATTGTAACCCTTTGAGTTAGATTATTAAATTAGACCATTCTTCTTCAACTTCCAGATCACATAGAAAAGCCACATGAGATGCCTCACAATATTGCCTCTTGGATCTGCTTGAAGCTTGATATCCTTTTTCATAAATTCCTCACGTTATTTTTAGAAAATTGCTGCTGTGTTATATATGACTTATTATGGAGCTATATCGTACAGCCAGTTCAGTATTAAAAATAAAAATGTAAAACTGAATTGTCCACTTAAACTGAAATGCTACTTTATGAAGTATAGGTCATTTTTTTATATGGCAGTATTGGCAGAATGAGTCATCCTTCTAAGAATATAGCTAAATTGTGCTGTGGTTAACCGAGTGTAGGATGCTTTCTGAATGTTTTGCCTCTTACCTCCTCACCTCTGGTCTAAAAAGTATATCTCAGAAGATGTGTAGAGTTTCAATCTACAATTCTTCCAACTGTGCCTATGTATTCTCATGCCAACTGTGACTGCCACCACACAGTAAGAACAAAAAGCATTTCTTAAATAAAAATCTGGAATGCAAACACCTTACACTGTATTAGACAAGGCAGGAAACAGGTCAAGCTCAGCAACCAATAATACTTGTGAATATTTGTTCCAATTCAAAAGTCAGATTTAAAAGCAATGTTTTTGTGAACCTGTTCTAGTCTTTGCAAAGCTATGTTCAAACACTTGAGCTTCAATTGTGTGTCCGTTCAAGCAGTGGAAGCTTACTTCAAACATAGACCTTGAAATAGAATTTGAAATTTTGTATTTTATTGCCCATGCAGAGCTCAAGTGATAATGTTTCCACAACCTGAAGGAAAAGTTTATTTAATTACCACCCCAACATACAGTATATGGGAAAGAAATAGTCAATATTGAAGTGTGCTGTAAATAAAGAAGTCTCTTTATATACTCAGACTCTACAGTACAGGCTCTGTTCTAGAACTCACACAGGTCACATTTGAATAGTCTTTTTTCTTTGCAATCCACTTCAATTTTCCTAGCAAGGCCATCCCCATATTATATGAACTACAAAGGACTGACACAAATAGCCATAGTTTCCTTGAATTCCAGGGACAGCAGGAATATTTATCGAGTTCCTTCCTCTTTGTTTTCACCATCAAAGTGAAATGTTTACTACCTTAAGCATTTTATCATACAGAATAGTGTGGTATTCAGCCAAATAAATTATGAGGTTTCTTTATTTCAGATAAAAATTCTTCTCAGCAGAAGCAATAGCCAAATGGATTGTTCATTCAAATGCAAGATGTTGATAATTTCATCAGCATTGTTTTCTTTTTAATACTCCCTATGATCACCACTGTAAAAGAAATTATGATGGAAAAAATCTTACAGAACTTTAAGGAGCCTCTTGGTATTCTCGCTATTTGACATATAAGCTTTATTTTTGTTTGGAATTTTAGTCTGAAACACATTATGAAATGAAAATACATACATTTCTTGTGGAAATCGAACATTATTTCCCAGAGAAATTTTGAGGATGAGTGTGTGTTTGTGGAAAGTTTGCAGATAATGCACAAAGGAAAAAAAGACCAGTTTATTTAAATAAACTCACCGAGAGATACAACATCTTTCTAATTAGCCTACCAAAAATAGTAGTGGGTGAAGTTCTTCAGTCTGTTCCAGAAGTCTCAGATGAATGAGAATTCTGCTGATTTGGCATGCACAGAAACAAAGGTGCAGGGTAGAGCCCTTAAATGAGTTATGTGCTTTTAATCATGGGGAAGGCCCAAAGGAGATACAGTATAAGCCAAGAAAGCAGAGAAATCTATATAAACACTACCAGTCATTTTTGGGATAGAGACAAGGACTACAAGAAAGCATAAGATGAATTTCTTTAGTATTTCACAAAGAATTTTTATAATGTAGTGAATATATCCTTTCTGTCTTCTTCATTTGATAGAACTACTCCACCATCACTGGGCCCTAGAATCCTACTGTGAGGATTTTGACAAATTTAAAACATCTTTTATCTCATCCTTTTTCTCTAAATCCTGGGAATGTAAATGCAAATGCAAATTTCATACACAAAGAATATTTAAAGAGAATCCTGTTGTCCAAACAGAGTTTTCATTTATGGTGTTTTAAATCAATGAAGTAAACTCAGTCAATCCCTTTACACTGAATAAAGCTTTGTATTAAATTACATTTCTTCTTTGTTCTTCTTCTGTGCTTTTCTTCCAAGATGATTTAAATATATACATGTATTTTCAGTCAGAAGAAGAATTCATCAAAATGTTTTGGTGTAACTTTCATACCTCTCTCTTGTTTTTGATTGACAGATATATTTGAATCAGTACAGTTAGTGCATTAGAAAGTCACTCTTTTCCTCCAAAATCAAAAATATACAAAGGAAAAAAAATAGTCTTTTCATGATACAAATGGATCAACATTTCAGTTCTCTCACTTGGTGATTTGGCAGTTCTAAAGAAGGAAGCACTTACACACTTGACAGTAAAAGCAAAATACCCATCTTTACTTTGAGTGCCTGTTATCAGTAGAACTGTCCAGCAAAAGAAGATTTGACTATTCTAGAGGAAATATTCTGTAACAAAGCTTACAAAGGATGAATTTTGATTCTTGAACTCTGTGTTATAAATAAGATAGTACATACCAGAAAAGAGCTAGCACTAGAAGAAATAAGCAAAAAATTATAAATAAGCTTTATATAAAAGTCATATGAGGTATAAGTTGGGTTAAACACAGAAGCAAAATGTACCATTATAGGCAGAGAAAAGGATGTGAAAGAACTCTCTGTTCCACCTGATTTATGAAAAAATCAGAATGCTGTCTTTTAAGAAACTAATTTTGTATAATAGTTCCAACCATTCTCCTTCATTTCACAATGTGCTGAGGCTGGCTGTGATGGAGTTAACTTCTTTCATAGCAGTCCATATGGTGCTGTGATTTACATTTGGGTCTAAAACAGACTTGATAACATAGCAGTGTTTTGGTTATTGCTGATCAGTGCTGGCACAGCATCAAGACTTTTTCTCTTCCTCTCTGCAGAGACTAGGCTGGGATTGGGCAAAAGATCAGGAGGGGACACAGCAGGGATGGCTGACCCCAGATGAACAAAGGAGTACCCCCTGCCATAAGATGTTGCACTGGGTAATAGAAGATGTGGGGGGAGAGGAGGAAAGGAGAGGATGCTGATGGTTGTGGTGTTTATCTTCCAAAACACCTGTTACACCTGTTGAGATTCTGTTTTTCAGGGAATGGTTTGATACTTGCCCACAGATTGGAAGCAGTGAATGAATTATTCTTTCTGCTTTGTTTATTAAATTGCCATTATTTATATCCGTAAGTCTTATTTTCCTTCTATTTTTTCCTCATCCCACAGGACATTGAGCAAGAGGATGGGTGTGTATTTGGCTGCTGTGAGCAAGAGGATGGGTGTGTATTTGGCTGCTGTTTAGGGTCAGCCCACCACACAAAAATGCAATTTTATATTAAAGAAGTCCAATCTACCCATCTCACTCAATAGGGAAATTGTTAATATGAATATGAAAGATTGCATGAATTATACTGTTTTCTTTAATATCCCAGTGTCTGCATAAAATTCAATGTAAGTCTGTGGGGCCCTCAATTAGTCTGAAATACAAAAGTAAGTGGATAGCAGAACAAAGTTTTGTGGCAATTATTTCAGCCACATGCTATGAAGAATTTTATACTTTCTCATAGAATTTTTTCAACTGTTTTCTGTATTAGAAACCCATTGGCTCCTGTGGAAGCATCAAGTTGTGTCTGCTCACAAGGACACAGTAAGCCATGAAGCCCAACTGAACCCGACTGAAGTGAAAATTTGATGAATTTTTCCTCTATCTTATTTTATTGCACTACATTGGCAGTGGGAAAGTCTGTGGAAAATTGCCAGTTTTGCAAGGACTTGATATAAACAAAACACTTCAATGAATCAGGGTTAGAATCTGAAAACTGCAAAGGAGCAGGTTACAGGTAAAGTGTGATGGAAGTCAGACAACATATCTTTATGAAGGGGGGACATTCTCATCTCCAGCTTCAGCCTTATTAAGAGTCTCTTATAAGCTAATTGTATGGGTCTTTCTTGTCCATAGTGAAACAAAAGCATCTGTAAAAGAAGATTCATCCCACTTGTCTTTAATGAAAATCTTAAAATGGGGTGTATCAGGTTTTGGATCTGTCTTTCACCAGGCTGCAAAAGAACCTGGGGCAATTTGTTGGGATTAATTCCTTAAACTGTTAAAGCAAAGTGAGATGGATCCTAGCCTTACAAAAATAAAAGGTCTATTGATTTCTGGTACACCTGGAAGACAGCAACTTCTGTTAAAACATCCACTGACTTTTCTAAGATCAAATTACCCAATTTTCCCATTTCCCACTCAGCAGGTAGAAAGATGGACAGGAAATTATCTGTAAAGGATCACTGTTAGCCTAAGATAATGTAGCCTCTAGGACATTTTGACATCTAACTCCCCTTGGGTCGGGGATGAAGGGTGGTTCTTAGCAGTTAATCAGTGTATGAGAACAAAAGAGAGGGTCTGGTTCTAATTGGAGCCATTTTGCCCTCTGCAGCTCTTGGAGTACAGCTCAGTCATATATTAAAACACAAAAACACTTCAAAACTAAAGAAAAAATAAGGTCACTTTAATCAAAATACAAATTTATTTTAAATTTAGCCACACTGATGAAGATTTAGAGTTTTTCTTCCTCATTAAATATAAATACCAAGCATTTAAATTTGAAGTAAAAGTCAATTACAGACCAAAAAAATCCAAACAGGCAAACAAATAAAAAAAATGTAGCAGGACTTTATTTCATTTCATTTTATTTTATTTTATTTTGAGAAATATTGAATAACAATAGCATATGAAAATACAAATTACAAGACTGGGAGACAACATTTTTATAGCATCCCAGTGCCTTAAATAATTTCACAAGCATCAGTGAACTCAGTGGGTGCCTCCCTCCTGGGGGGATCAGAAGGCCCCATATGTCAATTGGACCCATCCCACAGAGAGGTCTGCTGCCTCCATGGGGTATGGAATAATACTGAGAGACTCTCTGAGCTGATTCAGCCCTCTGATTGTTAGCCAGTGCTGATGCCCCAGGCTGGCAGTGGTGAGATTGAAAGGAGGAGCATCAGGGCAATTAAAAGGGACTTTAAGGCACTGGGTCAAGGGGTTGATAGGCCAGGAGCACAGATAGTGCTGTGCTCAGTCCCTTTGGTGGCAGAGATAAATGATGAAAGGAATAGGAGAGACCACATTATCAAGTGGCTAAAGGGGTGGTGTCATCAGCCGAATTTTAGGTTCTTTGATCATGGGGAAAATTTTTCGTCACCTGGCCTGCTGGAATCAGATGGGCTCCATCTCTCTGTTAAGGGCAGGAGGTTTTTACCCCATGAGCTGGCAGAATTCATTGAGAGGGCTTTAAATTAGGTTTGAAGAGAGAATAGGATGTAGCTGGGATCTCTGGAAGCAGGCCCAAGGTGGTAAGCCTGAGTTAGGGGTGAAATCAGCAGCCCAGCTGAGGTGCATGTATATCAATGCATGCGGCATGGCAACAAACAGGAAGAGCTGGAGGCCATGGTGCAGGAGCAAAGCTATGATGTAGCTGCCATCAAGGAAATGTGGTTGCAAGATTCTCATGGCTAGAGTGCTGCACTGGATGCCTACAAGCTCTTCAAAAGAGAAAGAAAAGGGAGAAGAGGTGGAGGGGTGGCCCTTTATATTAGGGAGGCTTTTGGTGCCATGGATATTGAAACTAGTCACGATGAAGTTGAATGCCTATGGATAAGAATTAGGGGGAAGGGCAACAAGGCTGACATTCTACCAGGAGTCTCTTATTGTACATCCAACCAGGAAGAAGAGATGTGTTTAAAAAGAATTTGGATGCAGCACTTGAAATGGTTTAGTTGAGGTGTTAGGGCATGGGTAGGACTTGATGGTCTTGAAAGTCTCTTCCAACCTAGTGATTCTGTGATTCTGCAAATCACACAGCCCAGCTGTCAGTTTGGAAAATATCATTGCTGTTTTGATGAGAAGTCTGCATTTTACTGAGGAAATTCCAAGGCTCTTCTCTCTTAGAAAAAACATGTTGTGACTTCAATTCAATATTTATCTACAGAAGTATTTTTACAAGATTAAAAGTTGTTTCAGTTTTTCTTCTGTCTCTGTGTATCTCTGTGTCTCTGTTTTCTCTGTTAATTATTCATCGAAAAGAGAAACGGTTCTTACTCTACTAAGTGATCATCACTCCTAATTACTTCTAACCAATAGTTTTAGAATACTTTTGTTTTGACTATAATGGTGCTGATACCCTATGACTGTTCATTTACTATGCTGTTGATGTGAAAATCTCTTTCATTTTGATATTTCATCCATTAATTGTACCAGTTTGAGTGCTAAAGGATGTCAGAGTAGAGAAAAAGAAGAAATATGTCATAAAAGTGAGATTTCTTATCTTATGAACCTGTCTACCAAGATAAAAAATTCAATACCACAGTTTCTTAAGGCTTCTTAAGAGCTAACTTTATCATGGTACTGATGTTTTGGATCTATCTAACATTTAACCCTTTGGTGTGGCAAAAGTTTATGTGAGTATTCAGTTACTTCAAATTTGCTACTGCAATTGGGGCTTGTAGATAATATTTACACTTACAAATTTTAATAAATGAGAGAAGAATTATTGAGGATTTTTCCAGCTGGATTAGGAGGACCAAGTTGTAATATACAGGAAATAAGTTCCACATGGAGAAATTAACTTTTGGAGGAGAGAATCCTTTTCAAGTTGTGTGTGCCTGCTTGCTGCATTCAGCTCCATTAACTCTGCAATGAGCTGTTGCAACATCATTGCAGTTGAAAAGTGCATTAAAGGAGACTAATTGGGTGGCTGACATATATTACTTGTTCCAGTCTCATGAATAATAAAGTTTCATGAAGATGGAGGTTTAGAACTCTTGCACATAAAACCAGCTCTGTCAATGAAGTTTGCAAGCCAAGGCAAATAATCATGGGCAAGTATTACAGGGGAAATAACCTGGTCACTTCAGGAATCACAGTCACAAAACTGGCAAAGGAGAAACAGGTAAGAACAATGCCATTAAAGTGTCAGTCTGAGTTTGTCCATATGTAAGAGAGAAGGAAAAATATAATCTTAGTTAAAAAATTAGGTTTACTTCTTTTCTACTATAGAAATTGAATTTTCCCTTCAAATCTAATCACTAATGGGCCAATTGAATTTCCCAAATGCTTTTAGATCAAAGAATTTAAAACAAAAAAGTCTCTCAACTTTCTTAGGCTTTTTTTGTTTTTCATTGGATGTTTTTGTTTTCTTTTGGCTTTTTCTCTTTTTTTTATTTTTTAATTTTTTTTTATTTTTTGGGTAATAGTGTTGCCTCAGGGATTCCTAGAGGAACTGAAGCTAGAAGTAATCAAATAACATAATTGGTAATTGCAAGTTAGCTGCTTTTCTTGGCCTTCTTTTCTGTGGACTGAACAAACTGAATTCTTTTAATACATCCTTGCACATCCTGTACTCCAGCTCTCCAATCATCTTTGTTGCTTGTTCCTGGCCTCATTCAGGACATCAGTTTCCTTGTTGTCCTGGGGAGACCAAAGCTGGACATGGTAGTCCAGATGCAATCTCAAAAGTAGTAAGGAGAGATGAGGAAGTGCTTCTTTTAATAGCTGTGCTCTAGTCAGTACAGCCCAAGATGCAGGTGGCTGTCTTTGCCACAGTGATGTGCTACTTACATGTTTGACATTTCATCAGGAATGCTGGACTTTACATTTACCTTTGTTGACCCTCCTGAGGGTTTTTTTCCAGCCTGATAAGGTCTATCACTATAATAGCCCTGCCCTCTACTCTATGGACTGCGTCCACCCCAGTTTGATGTCATCTGTGACCTTGCTGGGAGTGCATGCCATTTGATCATGGAGTACATTAATAGAGATGTTAAACCTTACTAATCTCTGAATCAATGTCTGAGTGCCACTAATAATTAGCCATCAGCTGGACTTCATATGTGATGATAAGATGATTAAGAGATAAGACTCATTGAATGCTTGCTACCACAAGAAAGTCAGGGAGTTAATGATCATACCTTGAGCTATTGAAAGGAAAAAGATGAAACAGGTGATGAAAGTCACTCTGAACTTTTAAATAAAACAACTTCTGAAGCTTAGAGCAGGATTCTTGTGAAGCTCTTTATCTGATCATTGTCTATCAAATGGCGATATTTTTAAACCCCATTTAATCTATGTCAATGCATTACAACTAGGAAATCCATGATGTTACAGAGTCCTGTGCTAAAGTTTAATATGAGGAATGTGAATTTTTTTTTTTTGGTGGTGTTTGATAACTGATCCATTTCTGTTATTTTAAACTCAAACAATGCCATTTGAGTGTAGTTTTTTTACTTTGTGTCTGCCAAGAGGAGCTCTGCAATCCATCAATGTAATTACTGTAGTGTTTAAGGACTTTAGATTATGTTATGCCCAATGTTAATTTTTTAACAGCTGAATCATACTCAATATCAAATTTAATCTTAAAGCCTTGGCAGTACCTTGCTCAACTATCTCTGAGATCTGTTCTATAACCTTAGTACAAAATTGCTGCTGAAACCAACTAGGTTTTCTTTTGGTTGACAAAACACACAAAAACTCATGTACCAGTTCTGACCGAAGCCACAAACATCAGAATCAAACCAGAAAGGATTTAATAATTTATGTTGTATTAGAATTCAGTTCTCAGCAATCAGATATGATGCTGTAAAAAATGCAAAGGAAAACCTTTTTGTTGTCACTAAAGAGGTAATTACTTCTTCCATGGACAAGTATTTCACTGTGCTGTTGCCAAAAAAAGATATGCAAGCACAAGAAGCTATAGGAAACCAGTCTGACTATACTTCTGCAGGTCAGTTCTGAACTACTTGATAAAAACTGACACAATTACAATAAATGAGACATCTTTCTGTTATTGCTGCCCTATATTGTTTACAAGATGACTTCTCTCTTTCTATAGTCACTTGCCAAACAGAAACACAAGGTAGAACAAAGTGTCCAAAAGGTATTTTTAAGCCACTACTTCTATTTATTCTTTTTTTTTTCCTCCAAAGATATAGAATATTAAAATAGATTCAACTAAAATTTGGGATCATTTTGGTCTGTAATGAGTCTCAGTGAACAGGGATTGTGAGCTCCTGCATAATTGGGCCTGTGTTAAAGGAGCTTAAGAACAAAACTGATAGTTACCTACACAGAGAGAGTATTAAGAGACTAAAGCAGACTTTAAGTACCAGACTTAAAATCTGACAATATCATGTAAGTGATTTCCTTCTCAGTAAAGTGCATAACAGCTACAGTTCTGAGAATGTGTGATTTCCTTTAAACCAGGTGAATTCATCAGAATGCAGAGCTTTATTCACCTGAACAGCCTTTTAGAATCATAGGAGAGGCTCTGGATGTGGATCTCATTGTAATTTTTGATAGAGGGAGTTTGTTTGCATGCGATTGGCAATAATTTTTAATTGTAAATCTCTACATCTAAATTTGACATTTAAGTGGATTATATGTGGTTACAACCGCAGAAAAATTTACTCCTTCTTTTACTTTGTGTGAAGTATATCATGCAGCATGTGTGTTTTCTTCCTCTGTAATCCTAAGTTTTCTTCTGGAAAACAGCTAGCTGATATAAATGTGATTCATCATAGTTTATATGGAAATTCTTTCTGCATTGCAAAGATATTATTTTACATTTCAGGACACAAATTTTAATTACCAAAATTAACAAGGGTAACAAAACTCTAGCAGTTATTAACTACATTGTATTTTTAAAATGTATGTCTAAAAATCCTCTTGTGAACAAGACAGTAAAAGTGCAATAAAAATCACCTAATTCTCCATTTCAAGGTTATTACTTCAATAATTCTAAGTTATACAAAATGACAATGTATTCAATCAAGTATAAGGAGTTTTGTTTGTTATGCTGTATTTTTTAAAATTCAGCAATTAAAGAAAGTGGCAATTTATTTTGCTTATAAGGTACAGTTTTCATCCATTCCCAAAAGTGCCCTTTAATTATTTTAGTATGAAAATAATTTTGTAGAGCATAACACACTTCATATTGGCTGCTTTTGCACATAGATTTTTAATGCTTCTCCAAAATCCTTCAGAGTTATGTTTTGCCAGCTATGCTAGTAATAATTATTCAGCAATTAAAATCCTCATACCTCCTTATTACGCCAACTAGCACCTCTCTCCCAACAATGAATCAGCTATAAAGGGATGATCTGCATTGAAAACAAGCTGGAGCCTTCACATCTTCTCAGAAAAACTGCTTAACTAGATTACAGAATATGGGAGATAGGGGCCTACAGTGAATCAAACAGAAAAGACTGCAGGAAACAGATATTAATTACAGCTGCATAAGTCAGGACAATCTAATCAGTTTGGAAATAATGGAAGGAATGGCTTAAAATGCAGACAGGCACCAGGTTACATCTTAAACCTAGTCTTTTACTTCTTACCTTTTATCCTGCTGTTTCTCATCTTTGAAGTTTCACATCCAGCACAAAAGACAGCATTGTCTTCTAGTGAAAATATGAAGATTATTAAACTTTCAGAATTTGGGGCATACTATACTGAGAGAATCCACTCACACTGAGGTTAATTATTATTTTTTCTTTTATCTTTCTGCAGCAGCACCTGAAGGCCTTAGCTGACATAAAGGTCTAGCTGAATGGGCTGTATTTGTGTCTTAACACTTTGCAGTCTAAATTTGAATGACCCAAACAAAAAAGTGTATGGCTAATCTAAATATGAGAACTGAGAGATGGGAAGATTAAGTTACCCACTAGATTGTACTAGAAATCAGTATTGGAGCTGGGAGAAGGGGGTAGATCCTGACTGTGGTGACCTAATTCAGAATAATAACATGAAGACTGCTGTTTGGAGTCTGTCATTGGAAATCCAACCTCTTGTCAGCTGTTAGGACTCTGGCCATGAGTTAAACTGGGCCACTAACACATATTATGGATATATATGTGCCTTTGTGTGTGAGGATGAGGGGGTCTGAAAGTTGTTGAGAACTCTTTCCAGACACAGGTACATTTGAATTTCAGAAAGTCTTTGAAAATTCAACACAGACTAGTTGGGAAAGAAAATTGCTTAGATTTTTTTTTTTTTTTTTTTAATAAATTGGTGGAAAAGAAGAAAGGTGAAAATGAGCAGTTGAAACCCCAGTGTCTTAGACTGCATTAGGGAGTTCTGGAAATAGTTGTCAGCTGGAACATCACAAGTTAATTGTTGTTCCAGCTTCATAATCCCTAAGAGGTCATCCCTGGTTTCCATTTTTTCTGACAGAATTTTCACTGCCTCCAAGTTGGTACAAAAAGGGGACAACTGGGACCTACATATGTCACATACATGCCAGGGTTTCAGGCTCGACAGTCATGTATTCAGCATAATTACAGCAAATAGCCTTATAAGTCAAGATTGAAGAAATTAATCACTTCAGATGTTGACTGCTGAGGACATTTGCTATCATCTATCAATGATTTATGAAGACAGCTCCTAAGTGACAAGATTTTACTTTAGATAGCCTTTGAATGCACACAAAGTATGTTATATGCAAAATTATTATTCTTTCAATTTCTTAAATTATTCCTCTTATCTGGGTAATAAAAAGGTAGCCACTTGTCTATCTACATTTATACAAGATACCACAGCAACACAAATCCTCCACATTTCTTCCTCTTTCTTTATATTATCATTAATCAGCTAATTAAGAGCAGCTGTGGTGATGGTCTCCGTGTGCTGATTCCCATCAATATGAGTTACACAGAATCCAGTAACTCATTCATCATAAGGCAAATGACTGCAACTTTGGGCAGGCATTAGTCTATCAGGGCTAATAGGAAAAGATGTGATGTTGTATTTAGCTGAAAAAAAGCAAGTTTTCCTTATCCCAGAGTGGAATCCTTTGTGTAGCCATTATTTTTAGTACTTGCATTTGAAGGAGTTTTCTAATAGGAAGCAGTAAGAAAAAATAATTTTTGTTCCCTGAGCAATTTTGTTGCTTGGACAACTTTGGTTCTTTACTGGATGTCTATTGTACAATTTCAGATTATGCCTTCAGTGTTGAATATGTGAAAGACAGAAATGTGTTTCAACTTTTGCTTGGCTTTAGTGATTTTAATACTGGCAAGGTTTAATTTTCCTATTATTTACTTTATGTAGTGGTATACTTTTCTCTCCAGTTTACCAGATCTCACCCCTCTTAGTCAATTGAAAATCTCCCTTCTCCACTCTTAAAAAAAAAAAATTTAATGGGTTTTGGAGAAGGTGGCTTTTTGTTCTATTCTTGATAATGTATCAGGTAGACTTATGTTTTGAAATAATGTAAATAAGTTAAATAATCGGTGTTTCAGTCCTGGATAACTTTGAGGCAACAGTGAAAACTTCTGAAACTCTTTTACCTTCCAGATCATGTTCCTGTATTTGGAAAACGAAAATGTCAGTAATTATCAAATGGACAGATTTTATGGAGAGAAGTACAGTGCCAAAGAATGAAATTAGAAACTGACATCAACATTGATCACGTCATTGCCATCAAATGGGGTTTGCTTATTTCTTTGTTTCTTTGGTCATCCGTCTGGTTGAACAGCACTGCTGACTGGCAAAAGTAGGAAGCAGAAACAAGTGTCACCAATTTGTACTTTGAAGACCTTCATCCAATGACCTCCTCATAGCACCACTGTTGTCTTCCTTTTAAAATTCTGAAGGTTTGTGGGAGGCGAACCTGAGTTCTTTCTTTTCTTCTCATGAAATTCACCACTATCACCAGTCATGAAGAGTGATGGACTGGAGGAATTGGGAGAAGTGAAGTAAGTAACACTTTTAGAAGAGATAGAAAAGATGGCCTAAACTTTAGTTTCATCTGCTTTGAAGATGTTACTTTCAGAGACTTTTCTGACAGAAATTGGATATCCCAGATTTATTAAAATTCTTCTGTAGAATACAATTTTTCACATTTTGAGTCCTCAAGCCAATAAGAAGTTTTATATGGTTCCTTGCTTACTGAGCACTTCCCACAGTGTTTTTGCACCTCATTTTCCATAGAAATATTTTACTGTGATGTTGCATCATCAGTACTCTTCAAGATACTTGGAAATGAACATTTCCACAAATGTGTTCCTTAAATATTCTGCTGCCATATGTAATTTTATTCTGACTATCCCAAGGGCTGTCATTTTGATAGAAAATGATTTATATTGAAAGGCATGTTAAAAACTCCGAAGTGTTTTATTCCATCTTTGCTAATTGTGAAATAATAAATTCTGGGGATATAGTGCTGTTGAATGAAAGGTATGTTCTACTCCAAAAATGCTAACTTCACAATAGTAGATTTTTGTATGGTTACAATCAATACTTCGAGATATCATAGAAGATATAAATTCAAGTTTTCATTATGGATGGGAGATTGTGTTAAAAGTCACCTGTGACTCAAGTTCCACAAATATATGAGGGAAAACTTATCACACAATCAAGTTCCAGGATTGGGAAAATCACAAGATGAGAATCAGTAAAGTTTAGATTCTATGTGGAGAGTGCAGGTTAGGTTCTTCTCCATTTTCATTGCTGTAGTCACTTGCTTAGTATGAAGAAATCTTTATGATGTAACTGAAACCACTGTCTTCTTCTATGGACTTTATGTTTTATTTGCCCTCCCTGTGAGTGTTTATAAAGTAAAACATTGTACAATATTGGGTAACTCCCAAGAAAGGTAAGGTGTCATTGTTAATGAAACCTGCTAATGATAATGTCTTTGGTGATGTGTCATTGTCATTCTTTTATTGATATGAGAAAAAAGATGTTGTCTCTTGACCTGGATATTTATTGCTGTTCCATATGAACCTTGTCATCAACATTCTCTGAAAGAAAGTTTATTCTAATGAACTTGTATTTTCAATGAGTTTTACTTTTCCCATTTGTGTTTGCAAATAGTGGATGGATTTAGGTCTTCTCAGTACTTCATCTGCTGAAGTGATGTCTTGCTCTTGGTTATTTTTATTCTTTCCTTTGATACAAAGGTAGTGAATACTTTCATCTCTTTGTGTGTAAGATCACACACATATTTAATGAGGCTACAACAAAGCCCCAGATATGATTAAAAAGTATCCCGTGTCATCAGACTGTCTTGTCCCCGCATGATTTCCAGGTTATTGTAAATATACATAGCAACTTCAACTGTGTTGGTGAAGCAGGAAGTATGTATCATCAGTTTGATTCATCAAATTATAACTATAGTACACTTCAACACTCTGACTGTAAATATGATTTAAATCATATTTAAGTTTGGCGAATTCAGAGTACTTTTAAAATATGACAGAAGTTTAATCTGTTGGCATGTTCCAATGATTCAGTATTTCTTGGTGGAAAATGGCAAATTTTGGAGCCCAGTCATAGAAAAGAGAATACTTCTTTGTATATTAATAATATTGTTTTAAACCACAGATGGACTTGCAAAAGGCAATACTGTCTCCTACTATACAATGCTTTTCAACATTCATGCTCATTCTTTGTAATCCTGTAGAATTTCCAATTAAAATAAAAGTTTGATTTGTAATTAAGAAAATATTAGACTTGACAGGGAGGATGAAAAAACCATATTCAGACACCACTGAGGCTAATATTTTCAATCTAATTGATTTTAGTCAGAACTACTAAAGCTCAGGAAAAGCATTAAAATGACAATATATCACGACTTTGTCTGAAGGACTGGAAAAAGTCACCCTGAAGGGAATGTCATAGCAGAAGGGAGGGAGGGAGGGAGGGAGGCAGGAAGGCAGGCAGGAAGGCAGGCAGGAAGTGGCGGAAGGAAGGAAGTGGCGGAAGGAAGGAAGTGGCGGAAGGAAGGAAGGAAGTGGCAGAAGGAAGGAAGTGGCAGAAGGAAGGAAGGAAGTGGCGGAAGGAAGTGGCGGAAGGAAGTGGCGGAAGGAAGTGGCGGAAGGAAGGAAGTGGCGGAAGGAAGTGGCGGAAGGAAGTGGCGGAAGGAAGTGGCGGAAGGAAGTGGCGGAAGGAAGGAAGGAAGGAAGGAAGTGGCGGAAGGAAGTGGCGGAAGGAAGGAAGTGGCGGAAGGAAGGAAGGAAGGAAGGAAGGAAGGAAGGAAGGAAGGAAGGAAGGAAGGAAGGAAGGAAGGAAGGAAGGAAGGAAGGAAGGAAGGAAGGAAGGAAGGAAGGAAGGAAGGAAGTGGCGGAAGGAAGTGGCGGAAGGAAGGAAGGAAGTGGCGGAAGGAAGGAAGTGGCGGAAGGAAGGAAGTGGCGGAAGGAAGTGGCGGAAGGAAGGAAGTGGCGGAAGGAAGGAAGTGGCGGAAGGAAGGAAGTGGCGGAAGGAAGTGGCGGAAGGAAGGAAGTGGCGGAAGGAAGGAAGTGGCAGAAGGAAGGAAGGAAGGAAGTGGCGGAAGGAAGGAAGTGGCGGAAGGAAGGAAGGAAGTGGCGGAAGGAAGGAAGTGGCGGAAGGAAGGAAGTGGCGGAAGGAAGTGGCGGAAGGAAGGAAGGAAGGAAGGAAGGAAGGAAGGAAGGAAGGAAGGAAGGAAGGAAGGAAGGAAGGAAGGAAGGAAGGAAGGAAGGAAGTGGCGGAAGGAAGGAAGGAAGGAAGTGGCGGAGGAAGGAAGGAAGGAAGGAAGGAAGGAAGGAAGGAAGGAAGGAAGGAAGGAAGGAAGGAAGGAAGGAAGGAAGGAAGGAAGGAAGGAAGGAAGGAAGGAAGGAAGGAAGGAAGGAAGGAAGGAAGGAAGGAAGGAAAAGAAAGAAGGAAAGATAAGGAAAGATTTCAAAGCTGTCCTGGGTCTGGCTGGGATGGAATAAACTTTTGTCACAACAGCCCCTACGGTGCTGTGCTCCACACTTGTTAAACCACTGTTGATAACAGTGTTTTAGCTGTACTGAGCAGTACTTCCATAGCTTCAAGGCAATCTATCTGAACCTCTCCTTTTCCCAAATGCCAGTGGGCTGGGGGTGAGCAAGAGATTCGGAGGAGAGAGAGCTAGGACAGCTGACCCAACTGAACAAAGGGATATCCAATATCACATGGCTCCATACTCATCAGATAGAGATGGGAGAAACGAGAAGGAGGTGGGGGCATTCATTCCTAAGGCATTTGTCTTCCCAAACAATCACTATGAGTGCTGAGGACCTGCTTTCCAAGAAGTATCTGGACATCTGCCTGCTGATGGGAAGTACTGAATTAATTCCTCTTTGTGCTTTTTATCCATATGCAGCTTTTGCTGCCTCTCAACCCACAAGCTTTCCCATATTATTTTATCCCCCTGTCCTGATGAAAAGGAGGAGTGAAAGACCAACGAACTGGGAGTCTGGCAGCCAGACAAGATCAACCCACCACAAGGGCATGTATCTTTATTTTCAGGTTTTTGAGTGGCTTTATTGTTTTTTTCACAGGGATAATGAAATCAGTAAAGGAAGTTTGTGGGATAGGAATGTGGTTTAGATTTGTGAGTTTAAATAGACTGAACTGGATTTCAAATTCTCTTTTGTTCCTTGAAAATCAAAGCTATTATACCTTGTGGAGCTATCCTTAATTCTGTTAATTTGAGGACTGACTGCTCCAGGTCACAAAAGAAACTGTGATTCACAAGGTTAACTGACTAATTGGCTTGTTTCAGACAGGAATGTCGATCCTCATTTTGCTTCTAAAGACATTAGGTGATATGCTAAGATACTTAATTCAGATTGACAAAATTTCTCATATATTCAATGAAGGCTCCAAAGTGGCATATTGTCTGTCTTCATTTCTCACACTTTGCATTTGGATTATGCAACATGGGGATGGGCATTGTCAATGTATAAGTATTTTCTGCAGGTGCTCCTCTTTCCCTCTCCTGTTCTCAGTGTCCCACAATTTCTTTTTCCTTTCTTCCACTTTCAGAGGAGAGTAGTCAGAAAGAATTATTTCTGAATTTCCACATGTAATGGCGTAGTTGAGTCCATCATGATCAAGATAAACAAACATTACATACATTCTAAGATTCTCTGAACAGCTAGTGACATTCAAATCCTACAGCGTCTCCTCATTAATAGATTGAACATAAATTACAGTCTAGAAGTTTGTTTCATATTGTATTGGTTTTGTGAACTTAAGAGGAATTTATCACCTGTAGATGAAGATTTAGGTGAACTGTCAGATTCAATAACACACTCAGACTGAAGCAAGGCTGGCAGTTCCATGTATAATATTTTAATTAAGGCACAAGTGCCCTTTTCCTAGAGTTGTAAAATAAATAGCTTATTAAAGAATCACTCCAACAGGAGTGTATTTAGGATAAATGGAGGGAAGTAAACTTTGACCTTTTCAAATAATGGAACTGTATTCTCACACAAAAACAGAAAAGCAGACTTTTTCTGCTTTGGAGAAGCAAAGTAAGAAAATCCAAATACTGTGAAATAAAGAAAAACATTTTGAAACACATAGAGTTATATACTTACTGAAATTTTTATGCACTTTCAGTTTAAAAGGAAGCGTATTATTAAAGTATGTGGCTTTTCTTCTCAAATATAACATTGCAGGATTTCAGTTTTCATTTAAATAGTTCAGTGATATAGGAATCCAGCAGCAGCAAACTCATTGGCACCCCAAGTTTTTGGAAAAAGGGCATGTATTTCTGTCATATGTCATCAGGAAATAATTTTGTTACCTTTGAGAAATTGCTGCATGAATCAGAGTCACCTGGACCTCTTAGAGGTAACCTTGGTATAACAAGGTTTCGTGAGAAGACCAAAGGTCTTCCATCTATATGTTTCACTTCACTCAGTCATTTTCTAAAAAACTTAAACAAATACAGCAAGTGTTAATCTACCATAATAATAATAAAAAAATTCCACAGACTCCACACTACTTTTGTTAAATCATTTGTGTATGATATCATCTAAACCTTTTGTATTCTAATGATTGCAATCCTGAAGATCAAACATTGCTGTGTTTTCTTAGAGGAGAAATAATGATATTTCATTTTGCCCTTGGTTTTACTTCCTTGTTTTAAGCTATGTTGAACTTAGTATCACCTGCTTTGTATTTTAAATTGTGGCTCTATAGTTTCTTTAACAGAAGCATAAACTAGTTGCCAGGAGGTACCCACCCAGATAACTGAGCCAGGAGTCTTAAGGTTACTCAGCATATTTACAAAGCATATACAAAGTCCTGCTTCCATAAGTACAAGAGACTGCCACAGCTGATGACATTTTTTTTGCCTTCATCCCTGATGGTATTCCAGATCCTGATCCAAAGGCCTTCTCTTTAACCTCTTCCCAGGGTTGTATCTCATTATTTTCTTGTTCACTGCTCTCGTGTATAAATGTGGCCTTTTGTGCTCCTTGTCTCTGGTTCCTCACTTTGATTGGTTGTTTCCCTTCAAGCCAGTTCTCAAAAGACTGACTGGTCAAATCCACAGACTTTCTAACTGCACTTGAAATTTAATTTTTGACAGTGAGTTTGTGTCTGTGTTTTGAGATTCCCATTTTTCCATATTTTTTAGAAAAACCAGGAATTTCTTATATTACCAATGTTTTAATCCAATACAGTGTGTATAGAAACTTAATATTTTCATAGATATGGGTACTTACCACAGTTTTCAAATATTAGTTGTTGTTACCTTTTGTGGCTTTTTCAGAAAGAAAAGCTGCTGGAGAAGAAAGAACTGTTGGAGGAATATTATCTGGAATCATATTTTTGCAGATCAACTTATGACCCTTGCAGCTGCCAAGTACCAGCTGAGGTACAAAACATCAGGCAAGAAATGTGAGTTATATTGTGGTACACACTGGGAACAGACAGACTGGTCTCCTTGTGTATCTAAATGATGGTTGCTGTGGCTCTACTCATGCAGAATAATCTGACTGTTTTTGGGGAAAGACTGGCTCTCAATTGTTTAACATGCGTATCTGTATATATAGATAATTTTACAGTGTTGAATGACGGTCCAAGCTAAATAGGTTGAGAAATGTAAGAGGTTACATCACACATTTACATGGTCTTTTACATATACCCTTGAAAACTGCTGTCACTTTTATTTGCTACTGTATTACATAACCCTCACAGACCTTTTAGGAGTATCTAGCGTTGTCATCTTAGTTATCCTTTGCATAGCACCTACCACTGCTGAACTTGAACACTTACTCCACTTGCTCATGGAAAAAGAAAAAGCTAGCAATGAAAATACAGAACAAATGGCATCATCACTTGAGATATTAAAAAATTTTGCTCATTCCAAATCAAACACATTATTACTTCCAGCATTTTAGGAGCACATACACATGCACACAAACATATAGACACGCTCAGAAACATATACACGTTTGTTCTGCCTGTGACTAGTTTCACTCTTGATGCTCATAAATTTTTCAGCTTTCTCTTTATATTTGGTGCTTAATAGCTGGAAACACATAAAGGAATAGTCCATAAGGAGAAAGCAAACGTGAAAGCAAACCATTGTCAAGGTACATGTGAAATTCATTGGAATGAAGGAAGACTATGTTCCCACGCTTGGAGTTCAGCCCTGCAAAAGCTGCAAATGTTGAGATAACAGCTAGAAAATGAGGAACATATGGTTCTTTTTGTGGTTTTGTTTATGTTTTCAGCATAGATATTTGATAGCTGGGATCATGTTTAGTATTGGTAAATGGAATATAGTCAAGATAAGAAATTACAGAGTACCTTTCAGAAGATGAGTTTGGATGATGGAAACATGCAAATGTATTTAGAAGCAAGATGGTGACTTTGTAGTACAATGACCTCTGTCTCATCTCTACACACAATTTCTAATAAATTGTTCTGAATTGTTCTTCTGACCACTTGCCAAGAAAATAATACTGTTATTGCCAGGTCCCAAATAGCTCTGAAGTAACAATGTCAGTTAAAACTATTAGTGGAATTACTGTGTCAGAAAGGCATCTCACAAGCTAAGAACAGTTTGTGGCACAAGATCTCAAACCACCCTGTGATCTGTCTTGGCAATTCTGTCCTATTTTCAAGTTAGTAACTTCTGAGAGATTGCAACATTGCAAGCAAATAGTGACATCAGTGTGCATGGCCTGAAAGGACCGGAAAAACAGAGGGGATTGAGAGACCCTTTTGTCTTAGCTCAGCTGCCTTAGTGCCTGATGAATTCCAGATCTAGCAACGATAGTTTCCAGTATGCCTGTATCTTCTTGTCTCCACTCTTATTTTACACTCTGACAACACATTTTAGTGTTTTCTTGTGACACTGGAAGACAAGGCGGGATACAGAGACATGAAATGAGGTGAAAAGTGACTCTTTGATGTGGGGAGAGTACTCCATGGACCAGGAGATGCTGAGGGCTGGTTAGGCTGACAAGCTGCTTTGCAGAAAAAGACCTGAGAGTCCTGGTGGTCAAGTTGAACTTGAGCCAGCAATGTGTGCTTGCAGTGATTGCCACCAGCATCCTAGACTGTAGCAGGAAGCAAGTTGAGGGAGATGATCTTTACAGTCTTCTCAGTTCTGGTGGGGTAATGTCTGGAGTGCTGGGTCCAGTTCTGGGCTCCCCAGCACAAGATCCCACTTGAGCATTAGGATCAGGTAAAGGGCAAAATAGGTCTCAAGAGGACCCTTCAAACCTCAGCCTTCCTAATTCTGTGATGATGTGTTGGGAGCAGAATCAAAGGAAGTGGAAAATCTAGGGAGACCTACTATAAGTGGAAAAACTTATCAAAATAGCTTGTAAAAAAGGGGGATGTAATGCACAGGGTAATGCATAGAAAATGCATGGACGTATTAGGGAACTATGATTTCTGTCAAATGCACAGGATGGGGAGTAGAAATCTATTGGAGAAATGAATAAGGATGGGTGAAAAGGAATATAGTGGTCTAGTACAGAAGAAGGGTATGGAGCTTATAGAGAACCTAGCATGAAGAGGCTGACAGAGCACCTGAAGTTTTAGGCAGGAGGAAATGAGGAATGCAAAGTGTTTTTGTGTTCTTGAAAGGAAAGACATAGGTGGTAAGGGAGCATATATGTGTCTTGTAGGGTCCAGCGGAAGAATGTGAAAAAATCTCAGCTGTGTTTTTGGTTTGAGCCTCACAAAGGGAATGACATGGGTGGGGCATTTGAATATCAGAATATTAGCTAACTCAGCCTTACTGACCCATCTTTAATAGAGAAGAACAAGGATGAGAAGTAGAAAACCAAGTTAGGAGTTTGCAGGATTGGCAGGTTGAAGGCAGCAGTCACAGATAAAGAGTTATTGAATGCTAAGCAAGTACAGCCTGGGATATAGGCAACAGACACAGGAGCAGACCAGATGGATTAGCAGGTGGTGTGGGCACAGCACAAGGAAAAGATGGGTAGAATAGTGATAGAAGAAAGAAATATGACCAGATTCAGTAAAAGTCATCTGATTTCCAGTTCAAGCTGCTAAATTTCAGAAAGCAGAATCAGAAATCCATATGGGAATTTGTTGTTGATCCAGGACACTTGCCAAGCCATGCTCTAATACAGAGCAAGGAGTAGATGAGGGAAGATTCAATGGTTTGGCTTATCAAAACTCTTGATGACTGCTTAAGTTTAGTCTAGACTTAGAAAGCCCTTCAATCTGTTCTGTGTGAATTTAGGACAGTCTCTTCCCAGAATTGCCATGCAATAAAGGACATATGATTTTAGGATAGGCAGAGGCCAAGAAGCTCCTATACCACCGCCTATACAGAGTTAGTAAGTAGTAGTGCACAATATGCTTTTGATCTAAACACTGCTCTAACTCCTTAGAAAATGAAATATAGATTAAATGAATTATAGATGATAAGCCTCTTAATGCTACGCAGCCAAGGAATGCTGAGTGGTTTAGATAGCCTACCCCTGCCTCCCCAAAATGAAAAATCAGCTTGTTCCTACAGGCCAGACAAGAAGACAAAAGAAAGACAAAAGAAAGACAAAAGAAAGACAAAAGAAAGAAGTTTTCAGTAAGAAGCTGAAGTTATCAGGACTTTTTTCCTAAGGAATGAATTATCTTCCAGCTGTGCTGCGGACCAGTCATACTCTGCTGATTCATGTGAGTAACCCTTTTTAGGTTAACACTCATGTAGCTCCATATAAGAAAATTTTCATCTGAGTCAGGACATAACTCCACAAACAGAATCATTTTTGGTACTTTGGCTGGCTTCATGGAGATGTATAAAGGAATATATTGTTTTCTTTCTGGTGGCAATCTTGAGTTTTATTACATCTGTTATTTATATCTTGTATTTTCCTCCGTTTCTAGTATAACTCAGATTATTCTGTGCTATATAAAGGCAAGAACTTCCATTCAGCTAGAGTAACATTACTGTAGCTACCAACAGTGTATTTTGGTATTTAATTGTATCAGGAATGTCCCATATTTTTATCTTATATTTATGGAATTTGAATAGTACTTTTGTTGCTATTTTTTTTTTTGTTTTCCATTTTATTTTGTATATTGATCACAGTGCATAAGTAGATGGAACTGATTTTCTAAACTATCTTATGTATAGAGGACCATGATTGTGAGAATCTTTTACCATAATGTGTGAAACCACTATGGAAAAATACTCCTCACTGGGATACTATCAAATATAATATGGTCTGTGTATGTGCTGCTATCCCACACTTCTCAATGAAAGATATCTCAATACCTGTCTGTGACATAACACAGATAGTGGGTTTCAACTGCTTTTAAATTTGTGAATGCTTAAAATATTTTTGAAGTTGGTGAGTTTCTTATAAATTAAATGTAAGTCTATTAACTGCAGATATATTCTTTTCAGCTATTTGTTGAAGAAACTTCAAATTATGTTCAGTATCAACTCAGGATTCAGAGATCTTGGCTTGAAGACCACAGGTGTAACATGATTTTTGAACTAACATGTTATATCAGTTTATATAATTTTTCACACCCATGCCTAAGGTGAATGTCAAGGATAGCCCTATGGCTGTCTATGCAGATAATGACAATTTTACCCTTTGAATGAAAGAAATTAAATCAAGAATGAGTCTACTTCTTATCTCGCATGCAGCATGCCTTCTACTCAGAAATATATCCATGAAACAACTTTTCCATTTGAAAACACTGATTGAGAAAAATAAAATATTTTATGGGCAAAAATAGGTTTATTTCATAGTTCAAAAACAAAATGGATAAATATTTTGGTCTGATTTGGTGATAGGAGCTTAAACAAAAAATCAAACCAAATGTTTTTTAAGCCCTACTGAAATATAATTTTTTTCATAATTTGCCATCTAAATTATGGATGATATATTTTTTTAACTGGAAATATTAACATATAAGCATCCAAATGCTTATTTCTTGTTCCAAGTAACTCTCTGAAGAAAATTTTCATCCCAGGTCAGAGTTTCAAAGTTCAAAACTAAGTGTTCTCAGGAAGAAAAACCAAACTGGTTGTAAGCAAAGTATATAGAGATAATATGTGGGGAAAAGAGACAGAGAACATTCAAATATCCAATATATACTTTATTTTCTCATTACCTTTTGCTCTTTGCCTTTCTTCTGTTAAGTGCTGCTGTTTCACCAGATGTTTTGCAGCAGTTCCTTTTTATAACATCAGATTTTCGGATTTTATCCTTTCTTCCTTTTTTAAAAAAGTAATTTTATTTTATCCTTATCAGGACTTCATTTTTCCCAAAAAGTCCTGATAACTTCATTGCACCAGTTTTTGGTATCTGAAACATCTCTTTCATCCCACAGTACTGGTTAGTCACTTTGGGATAGATACTCACCCCCTAAGTTCTGTAGAAATGTGGTTAAAACTCTACTTCTCACCCTTTTTAAACAACAGGAATCCATCTAAAAGCAATGTTACTACAAAACCACATTAAGAAATCACAGTTCTGATCTGGTTTTACATCTTCTTTATGATTTTATAATTACCAACTTAATTATCTCCCAACAATTACTCTCAGATTGCCATTTTTAGTTGTTTGGGTTTTTTCTTTAAAGCTGCTTGAGCTACTTTAGAAGATACTTGGCCTATCAATAAACATTACCTCTCCGCTTAGCAACCCATGGATAGAATGTTTTTTTCCCCAGGATGATTAGCAGATTTTTGGATTGCAGTTAGTGCTACTATTTGTAACATGCTGATGAGGGTAATTCACAAAACCTAATTCATAACCAATAATGGATAATACCTTTAGTGTCAGGAAATTATCTTTTTCCTGAGAGTGGTTTGGATTTTGTTTTCCCTCTTTTCTACTCTGGCAGTAAAGGGTGCACAAGTTGATTATGTATGAAGCCCTCACTGTCCACATCTGAATCTGCAGGAAAAAGTGACATTTGCTGAAGCACATTTACAGTTTTCTTAGCTAGAGTTTTGTAGACCAATACAACTGTCTGCTGAAAGAAATTATGTCAGTGGTAAGAGGGTTGACGTCTACTATTTACCACTAACACATGAAAGTAGAAAAAATAAAACTGATGAATAAAACATTAAACCACCTTTCATCAGCAATTCCCCAACTCTGTCACCACAATGATAAATTCTTTAAACTCCTTACTGCCTTCCTGTCCTGCACATCCCTGCCCACCCCTGTGGCTCCCCACACCCAGTCCATGTCCTAGGACCCCACATCAGCCCCCAGAGCCTTCCAAGGGAGGGGCCCGGGGCTGGGGCTGCCCTGGTGCCCCCCTTGCCCTGTTGCTGGCTGAGGTGGTGGGATGGGCTCTGGCTGCCAGGCTCTGTCCTGATGGAGCCATGGTGAGCCCCCATGGGGCCCTGACAGTGCCTTTCTCGTGTCTAGAGGGCAGAGGTGAATGGTGGTGCTAAAACTGCACAGAGCAGTTGCCGAGTGCGTGATAAAATGTGTGAGGCATCTTCTCATGTTCCTTAGTTCTCCAGTGCTCTGGAATGGAAAGGCTCTACACAATGAGTCTCTCAACCCTTGCCTCTGAGCACTCTCAGACATGTTTCAAAATGCTGCAGGTACTAGACTGCATTTGCAGGGAAAATACATGTCAGACCTTACCTTCCTGTAAATGGCTTAGTCTATTCCTATGCAATGGTGGATTAGGCTTTGACTATCGTTAATTGTTTTCTAAAAATAGCTCCTGAAAATTCAAAAGAAACATCCCAAATATGTCACATTTTCCTGCCTCAGTATCTTTTTCAAATATTTTCTCTACTAGTGCTGTTTGGTTTAATTTATGAATCCCTTAATGTAAACTCTGCCAGTGTAGCTTGAGAAAAATATTTCGTGTAATTTTTTAACATATACAATAATCCTCTTGTGGCACATATTCTCCCTCCCTCTGCCTCTCCCACTAGATATATAGCCTTCCTTTACACATATGTTTGTATGAATATATTTATATGTGCTTTTTTAAAAAAAACCCAAACAGTTGATAGTTCTAGGCCTCATAGGAATAATAGCTCTTTCTGTGGAGAAGGGATGTCATTTACTGGTAATGTAGGAGTGTAGCAGCAGCTATAGAACACCTCTTCCCTACTGTTTATACACAGACAAGTATGTTTCCATCTAACAATGAGGATTTATGATCGCTGAGCCAAAGGCTTGGCTGAAATACACCACTGAGTAGCGCAGATAATAGAATACATTAAGACTGAGATTCAAGGTACAAATAGCGATTTCAGAAGCAAAGCATATTCACAGGGTCCTTGTAGATGCTCAGTGACACTGTCAGGGACAACAGCTGCAGAACAACCTCAACAGGAAGGTGACTGGAACGTACAAAGCACCGTAGTTTTCCATAAGACAGTCACCTGAAAGTCAAGATCCTTAGGAACTCATCCCAAGTCAGCTTCCTGTAGGGATTCAGGCTCTGGAGGTGACAACTAAATTTTGGTTAGCATAGGGATTCCTGAAATCTTTGAAGATTGGATTGAATCTAGGAAAGGCATAGTGGCTACTTGCCCTGGAGAAACAGGATGAGGGAGCATAGCCTGTCTGGCACAATTTTCCCAAGCCAGTGGACTCCAGAAATCTGTCAGAAATGCAGTCAGGATTTGCTGTCCTCCATCTGCCTGGTTCAAAGTCTAGCCATCTGGGCAAATAAACATTTACTCCCTTCATTTAAACTTTTTAATAGAAAAATGATGAGCAGAGTTCAACACAGAGTTAAAAGAAGTTTAAAATGAACATAGCCATGTGGCTATCAAATAATGTGCTTAGCTCAAATCGTGGTATTTTTTCTTGTTTGTATTGCCCATGCATTCTGACTATCACCACTGGGACTAGTAAAGCACTTGGCATTCACTGTTTCTAATGTGTACATGAAACATGAGGTCTCTAGAAGTCGGGGAAGAGTTTCTGTCTGTTGCAGACAATCTGATTTACCCGCAGGCTCTGTGTCTGGCTTTGTCTTTGTGAGGATCTGTCACTGGAGAAATCCGCCAACTTGCTGCCCTTTTACAAGTCTCCCAGGTCTTTCTGAGGTCTGACAATTTCTTACAAAATATATATACTTCTCTGTTTGATGCTCTACGCATCAGAATAGAGGCAAGGCTGTGACATGAAGCTGACTGATGCTCTGCTAGCTTTTGTGTCAAAGTGTTGGGGAACACAGGATGCCCAAGTCTATAACTTTAGGGCAGCCCAGACAGAAAGCTGTTATGGTTACCCCCATGGGATTGAGAAATTGTGTCTTCTACATAGAACTGGGAAAATCGCCCAGCTTGGAGTTTCTGATTCTTCAGGTTGGACCCAGGAAATGTTAGGATGCCAACTGGAGCAAACTGGTTATGCAGTTTTGAAAGGATGAATACACTCAATTCACAAACTGACAAATGAATTAAAAAGAGGATAGGTAGTTTGAACGTGAACATGATATTTTTTTAAGTAAGAAGAAAGGTGTATCTGCTACAGTTTAAGAGGTAATTAAAAGAAGTGACATTAATTAAAGCAGTACCTGTTCACAAGTTTAAATTTATGCAGTAGTCCTAGTAACTGAGAAGATATAGATACACTTGGCATCAGTTCTGCCTGTCTTGAGGGAAAAAAGGAGATTTATCAAAGTTAGCTGCTTCCATCATAATTTTCAAGGTAATGGAAATACCTCACAGATCACTGCAATAAATTTACCTAAATGCTTAAAAGTGGTGCTTGGTTTTTGCCTTTGAGGTATAGCCATTTCTGAGTTTGTAGGCATAGAGTTTGGAGACGAACATTTAGCAGCTTCATAATTTTTGGTATAGTAATTTCATGGCCATAAGTAATCTTTCAAATAACTCAGTTTTGAAAAGGCAAGATCTGAAATTGTCAATTCTTACAAGATTCCTTTGAATGACCAATACGTATCAAAAAGTATGACAGAATGATCAAAGTTGAGGACAATTAGTGGTAAAGGAGCTTTCTCTAAACAGAAGGGAATAGCACCTGTGTGTACATGGTGCATAGATGCACATGGAAATGAACTCTTATTATGAACTCTGTTTATTGCATTAATGGTGAGATGTCTGGTAGGATGATGAAGATATATGTGGGGGCCCTGAAATTGTAGGCTGAATAACCTCAATGCCTTCACTCCCCCATGAAAGCAAAGTGTAAATTTGGTTTTAAGGACAGCTAACACTTTTCACTCAGTTTTAAAGATCTGTTTTAAAGCAATTTCTTACTTGGCAGATGGGTAATTTTGTCTTCACTTACATCTGTAGAGGTGCAAATTAATTTTCACTCCACACTGCAAGGTATTCCATTTTTACAACAGAAATTTTATCAATAAGATATAAATTCACTTCTATGCTAGCACAAAGATTTACTGACTGTAGAAATATGTTGGACTCCGCAAATACAGAATTGTTTTGAACTTGTGTTATTCCAATGCCAAATATACCCAGAAGGATAAAAATATTTATATTTGTACAAGTGGTTGGACATTTAACATTTCTTAATTTTCTTTGGAAAGAAATTACTCTTTGTTATGTTAATGGCACTTAATATAGTTACTTTTAGATAGAAGTTAGTTGCTTGAAGTAATCATGCAGTTGATATTATGTAGAACGGAAAATTTCTCTCAGAGATGATGAACTGTATTTTTTGACAGGCACTGTATCATAAAGCATTGTTATTAAAATGTCAGGTGACTTTTTTATATCAGTAATAACTTCTGTTGTGCAGACATTCCAAATTATGGTTTTCCACTTCAAAATGTGCTCTGTCTCTGCTCATTTAGGCATGTTAGCATTAAAAAAAATATAAACTTGCACTATTTAGAAAGGCTGAAAGGTTTTTTCACTGCAATAGTAATCATATTTTACCTACTTTCACAAGTAATTTATTTTTATTCAAAGAATAACCTAAGAACAATTGTTTCTGGTTTGTTCTTTTTTTTTTTTTTTTTTTTAGTATACCAGTAATTTACTTTCATATGTTTTCCATAGTGGTATGGTGCTGAAAACAACACTACAAAAATTAAATAACCAAATCAAATGATGCAAGAATAGAATAAGTAAACAAGGTAAACAAGTCCATTTTTTTTTTTCTAAAGAGTTTGGCCTTATAATAAGCCAAAATTAAAAGTGTTTTCTTAAAATAGTTTTCTTAATTAACATTATTTAGAAGAATAAAATTTGATAGAGTCTTTTTTCCCAAAAGCTAACATACATTTGTAACTCTGTGCCCAGTAAAAAATACTAAAATGTATATGAAATTAAACTTATAATTTTAGTTCATTACATCAATGTGCCAGTAATTACAAGTTTTCTCAGATGAAAAATATACTTTGTAGCCCTGACAGCATTGCTGGCATAGACAAATAACACTTTCTTATAAATAGAAACAGATTTTAGTAAAACAGATGACAATAAAAATTATTTTAAATTTTACCTAAGTCAGTGAAAATAGATGCTTTCTATCAGAATAAGGGGTAGAGGTACTGGGCCTTGCATCATTTAACAATTTCTGCAGGCAGATGTACCAAATCTTATTAGGTATTTTAGTGCAATCTGTACTGTCCTAAAATTTTAAAATATGTGAAGAAAAAGTATATGTGATGTCTGAAAGATACAACTAAATATTTTAGATCTAGTAAATGCTTTATGTGTACAGTTATTAGATATATATTTAAGATATGTACAAATCCACAAGTCATGTTACAAATGTATGAGATTTTTGAGTAAAATGGCGCCAGTTCTAAACAATTATGCAATGTTATGTCTGTCTTTGATTTATTGCATTTTGGTGTTGGAATTTGTTTTGAACTGGATCAATCCTGTCAACTGTTGTCCTATTCTTTATAGACTCTGTAAATAATCAAATCTAAATACATTTGTAGTTATCTACCTTGTCATACATAGCTGGTAGAGCAATCAATTTTTGGAGAGCAATAAAGAAAAGGACATATTTTCAAGGACTTCTATTTGATTTGTTTTTGTTGCTGCCTTTGGCTTTAGCACAGTAAAGAAACATACAAACACGCTTCATTGCTTTCCTTAGAAAATAATTTTCCACTTTGGAAGAAGAGAGACAGAAGCTTAGGAAACTTTCTTTTTATTTATTTTTTCTTTTTTGATTTAATTTCTATTCCCAAGGCAAATATTCTCTATTTATGTTAAGATATTCATTCAATAAAAGTACATGAAACACATATTTAGACCTCTTAAATTTGGCCAAGCACAAAATGAATATCCACAGTGAAATTTACTTACAAATTCCCTTGAAATTTCAGTCATCTTACTCATTTTTGTGCTGAGGTTTTTAAAAATGGGGCATAATAATTTTTCTAAGAGAAAAGTGAATTCTAGTAACTCCTTTGAGAACAGTTTTCTTGAGGACACTTTCACAGTAGTAGATTTTGGCTTTGTTCTGCTGAAAAAAGAGAATAGACTGATGAATGAATGCTTCAGAAAACACTGAGTAAGTGAAAACATTTAATTTGCAATACAATTCTGAATGCAGCCCTAATAACAGCTGTTGGCAGTGCTGTGTCTATAATATGTGGTATTTACACTCATTTCTGCTGCTGTGTTGGAACAGTTATAACTACAATAACTACTTGCACTGCTGGGGCTGCACCTGAAGTACTGTATCTAGTTCTGGGCGCCACAGAAAAAGCATTGAGGTGCTGGAACATGTCCAGAGAATGGCAAAAAAGCTTGTGAAGGGTCTGGAGGGTGAGTCCTATGAGAGAAGCTGAGGGAGCTGGGGCTGTTTACCCTGGAGGAGGCTCCAGGGTGACCTTATCACTGCCTACATCTCCCTGAAAGGTTGGTTGCTTCTCCCAGGTGACAAGGACAAGGGGACACAGCCTCAGGCTACACAAGGAGATATTCAGGCTGAACATCAGAAGGGATTTCTACATGGGAATGGTTTCAAAATATTGGAATAGACTGCCCACTGAGGTGGTGGAGTCACCATCCCTGGAGGTGTTTAAGAAATGACTGGATGTGGCACTGAGTGCCATGGTCTGCTTGACAAGGTGGTGGTTGGTCAAAGATGATCTCAGAGTGATTATGTGATTGTGTGTCTTTCAGAAATCCAGTCTTCCTCAATGTGATTTTTTTGTTTCACAGTGAGGAACTTTCAATTTTTTTTTTTTTTTTTCCTCCCACATGATGACCTGAAACAGTTAATTTAGCTGAAGAACACGTGCTTACTTTGGATATTAAGAATTCAGTTTTCCTTGCAGAAAAAAGGTCACGGTAATGTGCTGGAGATCTCTATCACCGTGAACTCTGTTCTCTTCAGCCAGCATCAGTGTCATGTCTGGTTGACAATTTTGTGACCTTCCTGTGTAAGTTGTGGTCATATCCTACAACTTCTAATCAGACAAAGAGCCAAGAGAAATAGCATTGCTTACATCTTTTTCACAATTGCATTCTATGTGTCATGAACATGGATGCTTATTATTGGACATCTATGCTACTATGAGGCTCATCTTTTTAAGGCATATTCTCAGGCTAAAGTTCTTGAATTCGATTTTTCTTTATGCTTACTTTAAAGAATCAAACTGGTTCTTGCAAGACCTGTCACCAGAAATAGTCATATTTCTAGTACTGTATAACTGTGCCACCATTTCATTCCTTCACAGACTTTCTCATATACTACTATTTTACTAAGCAAACATCCAGACTAGCAGCAGCCCTCTTCATTTGGGGAGAGGAAAATGAAAATGAAAAAAGAAGTACAGTTAATGAAAGACATTTGAAAACATCTGCTCTAGACACATCAGCTGAACTTAAAATTAATGGCAATTATAATGTAATAATAAAGATGTAAAGTACATGGTTTTCAGTATGATTCAGATATTATGTTAACCTGACTTGCTTATCATGTCATTTCAGTCGGGGCTTTTTGTTTTATTTTGTTTTATGGTTTTTTGCTTTTTTTAAATTAATGGGTAATCTGTCTCTTCCCAGAATAGCTATAAGTACTCAGTTCAGTAACATTATAAGTAACTTATCCAAATTGACAAAAGAGGGGGAAAGGAACGCAACAAAAATCTATTTATTTTCTCCAACATTCTAAACATTTTTTAAAGATTGCTCTGTTAGAGTAAATCCAGAATGGATTTACTACGTTTTATTACGTACATGTGAATGTACTATTTGAAAATAATAATTTACAAAACTTTTAGCCTACTAAGTTGTCACAGAAAAAAAGAGCTGCAAAATGAAGGCAGAAGTATGCTTTTTAAAAATATTACTTAAAATGAATTTTATGCAACTACTACAATTTTGTTCAAGTTTTAGTTGAAGACACTTCAAATCAGATTTTTTAACAATTAGTCCTGTCATTATTTGCATCAAATGGTGCATTTAAAACTAAACAAAGTGAAGAGACAAAAGAGCTACATTTAATTTATATGCATTGCAGACAGACAATGAGTGAAACCATAGGCAAACACAGGACTTGGTACTGGAATATGGAGAATAGTATTTTTTTAGCTAAAGAGGAGCTTCAGTATAACTTGAAAACAAACCTGTGGCTGACAGGGCAACAGGATTAGGATGAGAGGGACAGGACAGTTCAATCATTACCATTGGACAGTGTTTCCTGAAGAAGGGCTTAATACTATTTTGTTGTAGGAATTTCTAGCATGGGCATAAAAAAAATTACATTTTTTCTTACTTTATGAAATAGTTTGCATAATTGTGAAATCTTCTTTCACTCTTCAGTGAAGTATCTTATGTCAAAATTATTATCTTCTGTTCCTCTTATGACAACACAGAAATCTCAAAAACCTTAATGGCCTGCTGAATTTTACAAACTGAATCTTCTCATGTGATTTTCATGGTGATGAGGGAAATTAGTTTATCTGTGATTTTTAATACTAATTGGACATTTAAATTAAAAAAATTCAAATCAACTGCAGCTAACCTCTTTCTGAGATGGCTTCCCTTCTGTGAGCTGCTCCCTGCTCTGCCTCAAAGAGCTGGAGTAGTTGTTACTGTTATGCCAAGGTGTGAGTATTCCAGCAGAGATTAAGTTAAGCTTTCTTTTGGAACTCAAAGGCAAAAGAGAATGGTGCAAGCTTTATACCACCAGCAGATTTTTTTAATGATAATCAACAAGTTTTTTAAAAAAAATCGTAATAAACACTAAAAAACCTCAATCATAATTTAATAATTTTTTTGAAACATGGTCATTTAGGGAACACTTGCAAGTTTTGCAGTTGTATAAAACTTCTTACAAACTTTCATGTTAAGAATGAAGTACCAAGTTCAAGTTGTTTCTAAGTGAGATTTTAAGACCAAAATAAAGGTTTCACAACCTTGAAAAATAACCCTACAGAGGAAACTTAGGGCTTCTTATGTGTGCACATCACATCACTCTTTGACCACCATCCTTGTCATGCCAAAATATTTTTATTTTTCCTTGTTTCTTATACAACCTCCTGAAACAAGACTAAGACAAATGGGTATTTTAATTGCAACTTAGTTCTTGTTTTGTGGGGAGCAAAGCAAAAGCAAGCCAAACAGCATTCCCATAAGCCTTTTGATATGTGCAGTCTGTTTGGTTTGTGATTTAAGCAGCATTGAAATGTATACTTGTTTCTGCTAAATCAGAAATCTAAATGCACAGTCTTAGACCATAGGGACAACAAATATGTTTCTGGCGTACTACAAGGATCTCTGTCTGCCAATCAACCATATTGATTATTTATATGTCAGACATTTCTTTACTACTATAAAGCACAAAAAGAAAAATCAACAATATTTAATAGATTTTTTTTCTGCTGATACACCTTTAAGGTCTAGATTTATCTCTACTTATTCACTTAAATTAATCAGAAAAAGAAGTTTTTGATATAAGAGTAGAGAAATTATTTTGAGTGACTAGATGCACGTACATTAAGCAAATTCTATTGCTGAGCCATTGTGCTATAAATTCATAAGAGTAAAATATCATACATAAAATAATTTTTCTACAATTTCTTCATCAGAGTCAACTTTACTTGTGTCAGCTGTTGTCTCACTTAAAGACGTGCGTAATTATTTTTTTTCAATAAGAATATTTCGGTATGTTGTTTTCATTCCAAATATCCCAATATAATTAATTTCTTTCATACCCTGAGAATTCAGTAAATTCTCAGCCTTTCATTTAAAGTCCTCCTCCTGAACACAAATTATTCTATAGTTAAGAAGTTTGTAGACTATATCAAAATTAATTTAAGTTTGTTCAGAAAACCCCATGTTTATCTCTAAAGAAAGAATTTAGGTAAAGACTACAATGGTGTTTAAGCTGGAAATTGCTTGGTTTGCATTTTGCTTAGAGGCTTGTTATCTTTGCCTTAATCACAGCTAAATCCTCCTAAGATTCAGAGCTTTGCAGGCAAATTCAGATGTATAAGGAAGAAAATATTTAGACATCTGCAAGTCCTTAGAGAGGATATAAGCCATCTAACCTTGTTGGGTATTTACTTGCCAGCATTTGTCTCTTCGTTTTCTAGATCTCATTCTGCCACTCCAGCTGAAACTGCTGGTCCTGATACTCTTGCAGCAACTTTTGTCCTTGCTCATTCCCTTCCGTGACACTTTCTTGCCATTCTTCTCAGGAAAACTTTTTAGAAGAAAGCAAACTGGAGAGGCACTCTTCCTCTTTTCTTTTCAAAGTCAGTTCTTAGGGAAATATTGATTGATGCAGTCTACTCTCATTACTTTTGCTGGACATTTCTGCTCAACTTCAAGAGGATGACTTAGAGTTTTATGTGAAGTCCCAGCCTCACTTGCAAGTGGACTGAGTGCGATCATGGTTGTACAGTTTGATCTCTCTACATTCAAATCTAAGACATGTATTTCATCTTCAAAGTGTATATATAATGGAAAAATCTGACAGACAGAATGCTGGTAAAAGGGAAATCAGTGGAACACTGGGAATCAAAGCCAGCCTGAGCTCAGTGGGGATTTATGTCTGCTGGCTCTTGATGATACTTCACATAGTTTCTCAGTGGTAATGGCATCTTCTGGATCAGGAAGGACATCCTCTCATTATAATGCATACACATGGATAGCCAAGGCATGGTATGGCAGAAAAAATGAAATCTAGAATTACTCCCAAAGAACCACACCTGGATAACAAAGAAAGAAACCCATGCAAATCTACTGATTTGAAAAGTCAAACAAGAAAAGAAGGTCCCTGGTAGACCTATACTTAGGTGTCTAGCAAATTAGAATGTAATTTTTTGGATGCTGTTCAGGCCTTACACCTTCCTCATTCTTTTCTACACTTCTGTTCAAGACATACCTATTGAATAAATGGAAACTGTATTATCCAAGGGAGGACGAATGTCATAATCCACACAACCAACTCAGGCAAAAGCAAAAAGAATGTCAAAGTTTTTCTGTGATTTCATCTCAGTTACTGAGAATATTTTTTATGTAGCTATAGAAAGGTAACTTATTATTGAAAGGGAGATCAGTGGATGGCTACTACATGCCTGTTCTCTATATGCTGTACACATCCAAATTACAAAATTACAAGAACTACATGAACTCAATTATTCCAGGCCACAATCTTCCTTAGTTTGCATGCTAGCATGAGCAACTATATTTACGTCTTCAGTCATATTCATCTGACTAATCTGGAGAGAGCACTGTAAAATAGGACAAGTTGGAAAAGCTAAACAGAAAGGATGAAGGTGCAGTTATAATGCTGCTATCAAAATTCAGATGCCTCAAATTTGCTACAATTTCATTGTCCACTTATAGGCCTTTCTGAAACAGCCTGAAGTGGAAAAGCTGGAAAGATTTGGTGTCTGAGAGGATAAAGGGAGTCTTGATTTTTACTTGTCCTTCCTTTGCAGAACTGAGTAAGATCACTCAGAGTTAATCTTCAAATTCACATATGAATTCAATGTTCTAATAGTTCTGAAGAAGTATGTCAATCTTATTCTTGGTTCAAAGGAACAGAGGTTTTTGGCTTCGCAATTCACAATTCCTTACTTATCCTCTTTGTCTTCTGCAAAATGGACAAAGTTTTTTGCTTGTCTTTCTCAAGAATTTTTCCTCTACTGACATGCTCTTAAAAAAATGGGTTTTTCACAAATCAAATATACATGCAATAACAAGGCCTATCAAACAGTATTTTCCAAGGAATTTTAAAAATCAGTTTGTTTGAATTTAATAAAATTACCTTATCAATCTATTACTGCAGCACAAAGGAATCAGTGGGATATCTTAATTAACAACTAGCTGAGTATGCTTGAAGATAGCTTAAATTTTGCAAATAAGAACATTTGTATGGGAAATGATGAGATATAAAGACTGTCAAGAAATGCTTTTTCTAGAATGTCATAGGATGTAAGATCTGGTGCCTTTGTTTAGATAGTATGTGAGCACTGTAAGACGCCCAATGCCTTATCTATTGGTGAATGGGTGAGCCTTTTCTATTTAAACACTTTTTTCTTTTTTTCTGAAAGCAAGACAAATCCCAAAAACCCCCATACTTTGATTGTAGGCCACAGCCTCAAAACAAGTTTGTTAACAGGAATATGAGAGTCATGTTATACTTCAGTGCATTCTAAATGGTGCTACAAATATAATTTTTTTAACTTGTCTTGGCATGCTTCTACTTTCTTTGAAAGCAAATCTGATGTAATCATCTCTACTTCAAGGATTCTTTATATTGGTTTCCTTAACAGAAAAAAACCCCTACTTTTTTCTACCAACTTCCATCTCTGATAGACGGAGAGAATGAGGTTTTGGGTTTTATTTGATCATTGCTTACCCTGTGTCCTGGTTCCAGCCAAGGACAGATTTAATTTTTTTCCATGTATCCATGTGTGGTGGAGGCTGGACCAGTGTGGGTGTGGCCAAGGCCCTAATCATATTCTTATTAATTAATCTTATTTCAAGGGAGGGGGGAAAGGGATTTTCTCTCTCTGTCTTCTGAGAAGAAAGAGCTTATAGGCTGTGTCTTTCCTAAGATGAGTCTCTACATCTTTGGACATATGCCAATAATTTTGGTGTTTAAGTTACTTATGGCAGTCAAAGGGGTTTCAGACAAATGGATAAGTAATTAGCTGTAATATAAGCTTCAAAAGTATGTAAAACATGGAATAGGCATATGTGCATTGAGATGGAAATGGATCTTGCATAGTGCAGTTAAAGCATGAGAAAACAAAAATTACAGAATGTAGAGGTCAATTATCTGGAGAAAAAGGAGATTTGTTTATGTCAAGCCTTTGAATGTAAGTCAGTTAGAGCTTCTCAGTAGTAATGAATTTTGTGTTTCACAGTAACTAGAAGACTTGCAATATAAAGAGGTTTTAAATAAAGGATAGATAGCAAGAAGAAGAACAGGAGGGATGCAATTAAAATAATGAGTCAAGATGAGCTACTTCATCGCCTAAGAATTTTTAAGAAATGATGCCAGGACATAGATCAAAGAACAACTACGGAACTGAATAACATGCTTCTAAGATTGATAAGAGAACTGTATAGGGATGCTGTCTTGAGATGCTTTTGAAGCATACAAGCAAGATGTTATGTTTTTAGCCACCAAGTCGCTGTCATTCTGGAAAAAGAAAATAATTTTTGGGGAATTTGGTCAAAGCCCCTCTTATTTCCATTCTTTATTTTTACTGCATATGAGATGTTACTTTTGCAACTGTACACTAAATCTGTGGGAAAGAGGAGAAAAGTTTTTTGCAGACCAAACAGATATCACTGACAGAAAAAAAAACCAACCAAAAAATAACCTACCTGATGCCCACTGCTAAAATGGGAGAAATATGTAATTCTGTCTTGGGCAAGATGGGATATTGGAAAGTCATACTCAGAGGCATCACACAGTGAAAAATTTGTCCATCTATTGTAAGGGTCATTATATTTTTAAGAGCTTCAATTAAATTACCTTAAACATAAGCTGTAAGAACAGAGCCAGTACTGTAAAAATCCCCCAACCCACTACTACAGTACTAAAGGGAACCAGACCTCAAAAAAAGCCATCCCTTTTCCTGTATCACAGAAGTCACCCTCTTTTATATATCAGAGAATAAATGCAGTCGCGTGCAGCATACCACTAGCATCATTTACCTCTCCAGCAGGTAATCAGCATTTGATTGCCTTGTCTTGAGGATCCTCTGCTCCCTTCTCCACTCCTCCATGTATAGTGCTTTGCTGTTTCAACTACATATAGATGGTTATTGTCCAAAAGGTAAATACATTCTTTTTGTGAGAAATACCTGTTCCATTTCTTTCAGGATGTTATGTTTTCAGCTATTGTTATTCAATGACCAAGCCACAAATAGTATTCTGTCCTATCAGCACTAGGATGCATGAGGCAGAACTATTCTTTAGCCTTGTGGTTTGGTAGAAAACTGGTTTAAATAAAATCCAGTTTCTATTGGATTGACTAAAGACTGCAATTCAGGGGATCTATCCTGACTAAATGGCTTCTCACCCAGAAAAAAAATTATCAATTTATTTCCATTTGTAGAGAAAAAAAGTGATAACAATAATAACAACAAAATATCTAGGTAAATATATAAGTTCTACTCTCCACCAGTTTGGCCTGAATTATTCTGGAAAGAAAAGAAGGTGGAAGTACTTCAAGATTCATGAAAGAGGATTTTTAATTCATGAAAGTTATTATGTAAATTTCTGGCTTAAAGACAGAGCTCCTAATAAATAGTAAAGTTGTAGAAAAATGGAAATTCAACAGGGATTACATTCACATGCTGTACTTCTTGATCCCTAGTACTTTCCTTTTGGGAACAAATAATTGGATGATTAAGTGTGATCTTAAGTAATGACCTTCTGAATAACTCCAAAAAACATGCACCTGGGAGATTTAAGTGGTATACTAAGTATCTGTAAGAGCAAGCTGAAAGTGGTAATTACACTGAAAGCCAGTGTAATTGTTTGGGGATCAATTGTCAAACACTGGCAAACTTGAAAAAAGTTAATGAAAGCTCGGTACACAGACTCATGTGACTTCAGTTATTTTCAGATAATTAAGGACCAGGTTAGAAGGTAGTGTGAGGAAAATAGAAAGCTATTTAGTTTGCTGTTGTTGAGTGACATTTGAAAGGATGAAGGATATAAATATTTTCCTTAGAACAGTGTCCACTTTAAAAAAATTCCATTCTTTGCCTCAGATAGAATATTTAGCTGTTAAGAAGTGACATTTTTTAATTGAAATAGTGACGAACTGCTTCTTACCCCCACTTCCCTTCCTGTAATAGGCCCAGGAAACCCATCAGAGCTGCTCTGCTGCTGGAAGAAGTATCTTGAAAGTTGAGGTACAAGAAATCTCTGGATTTCTCCATTAGGTTTCCATAATGAAGCTGTTTGAGCAGAATGGGAAAAAGGTCACTATGTTGCACAGAATGGAAGTCCTTGGTGTGAACATCAGTGATAGTACTTGGCAGGGTGTCAGACATACAGGAGGTGATATTATGAATGTTACATCTTCACAGTACTCCTGGTCTTTGCCCGTGGTGCTGGATCTGTGTAGGAATTATTTTCCCTCACAGCAGCCAATATGTGGTGTGCTTTGCATGTGGGGCTAAGACAGTCTTGACAGCATACCAATAGGTATTTGCTTGTCGCTGAGCCTTGCTTGCGCAGCACCAAGGAGTTTTGGTTTTACCCATCCTGACTCCTTTAGGGGAAAGGAGAAAGAAGGGACACCATTCATGGTCATGGCACTTGTTTTCCCCAGTGATCATTATGCATGCTGAGGCCCTGCTGCTGGGAAGTAGTGAATAAATTCTTCATTTCTCTTTGCTTGTGCATGCCACCTTTGACTCATCTATTTAACTCTCTTCATGTCTGTGCACAAGACTTCTTGTCTTCTATTTTCTGTCTGCCCTGCAGGAGAGGGGAATGAGCAAGTGGAAGGGTAAGTGCTCTGCTGCTGGCCATGCTCAGCCCATCACACCCTCCCCTCTCTGCTCCTCAGAAATACAGCTCCCAGGAAAGGTTTTTGAGGCTTGTTCTTAATAGTAAGATTTATGCATCGGAAGGAAGAATACTTAGCTTGTCAGTATACCACCTTTGCTACCTACCTCTAGACAGGCTGATAAATGGTGGGGTTTATGCATCATTTTAGACCTTTCCATCACCCTCATCCCATGTAAGAGGGAATTTTCCTTAGATCCTGGGAAATGGCAAGAATGTCACTGAAGGAGCTTTGAGTGTTTCCCATTCCCTACAAAAATATTATTTTCTAAAAAGTGGTATTTTCCTATGGATGCAGACATGGATGACTCTGTCTGTGAATAATATTTGCACAATTAACTCTGGACAAACTCTAGACAAATCACCTGAGATGAATACTACATGTTCTAGGGAAAAAATGAGCTGTGTAAGTGCGCATATATATATATGTGTGTATATATATATATATATATATATATATATATATGTATATACATCTGACAACTAAACCAACACTGCTTTTACACCAAAAAAGTGTAAACACACAGCTTTGTTTGAACAGGAGGATTCTCTATTTCTTTTTTCCTCAGGGACCTCATCTTACCAGTCTGTCTAATGGCCTTACCCCTCCTGTCAATTGACATCATAAAAGAGCTCTCTAACATGAAGAGCAGCTGCTTATCTAAACAAGCAACGTCCCATGTCTCTAGAACAATCTGATGTCTCTATTGTAAAATGTTTTCTTTCAGCAGAAGGATGCAACTGCTGCCTAGTTAGGAGGCTGATCTCTTTTGAAGAGCATTTGCCATACGTTTGAAGTGCCAAATGAGAGATTGGCACTTGTATGCAGTAGACACAGTTAGTCTCCCTCATGTTCCATTCTTCTGTCTCTTCTCTCAGCAGAATACCTTCATACCCATCCTGGCTTTCATCTCCTTCCCTTGCTCTTCAGTATGGGTCTCTCTTTGTCTCTCCTGAACAAAGGCATCTGGTGTCATCTCCACATTCATAATGCTGTACTTATTGGTCCATTCTCTTTGTACTGCTTAACAGGGGGTGTATGTCAGGTTCCTCCTGCAGCTGATTCTATTTCTGCCTATTAATTTCAGGGAAATGTATCCAGCACTAATATCTGACAAGCTTCTTGTTTCATTTGATTTTGGAAACCTCCAGATAAATATGCTATTAATATAATAAAAACATCTGAGTGTCCATTAGAAGGTGCTGAAATCATGCTATAAAATACTCAAACCTGTGTTGCAGAATTATCACACATCTGAAAACACTATTCAGACCACATGACATTCTGGTCATATTAGAATAAGTACTTAACAGGTAGAACTCCCACTGAAATCAAAGGGACACATTTGAAACACTTGGCCACCCTAAATATGGCAAGAACACTTCAATCAGAAATACCTCTCTCCTGAAATTTATGTTCATGTTACTTAAAAATATAAACTTTCACATAGTTGTTATTGAAGCTAAAAGACATTCTCTGTGCCATGAAAACAGAGGGGTCTAACACAACATTATTTTCAGGTCTAATAGAGTTTCTAGTTTAGTTTCATTCCTCTATATATATATTTTCTTTTTACTTCAACAGATGTACTAGAAAAAAAAATGATAACAGAAAATCATTATCACATTATCAATGTGTTCATAAACACATTGTGAAACTTTACTTCAAGTCATGAAGCATTGTAACAAGATTAATTTTGCTGCAGCTGTGCTGCCACAGCAAGGATCAAAACAGACCTGAGCAATTCTGAGACACTTTTGCACTTTTTGCTGATGTTCTGGAATTCATTTCACTACAGAACATAAATAAACCTAGTTTTTGACCCATCATGAAAAAATGACCTCCTTCTCCCCACTTCATCCTTTTCAGTTATACTTTTCCTACCTAATATTTTCACATTTTGAGTGTCCACAGGAGATTTAGTATAATTCTAGTAGTGAGCTAGGTTTTTAAAGGTCTCTATTTGCAATTAAATAAATTCTCCAGATAGACAATTCAGGTCTTAACTTTTACAATTTGGTAAGTGGTTTCTATGGTGATGATCTCCTAGCATTTGAAGAACGATGGATTCAGCTGATGGTTGGGGATGACAAGCAGATTTTGGGTCCATTGCATTGGCCTTTGAGAAGAATCTGCATCTATACTCTAAGTGTTCAAGTTCAGTATTATAACCAAGACTGAATTTTTGTCTGCTATGGGCTTCTTTGTTCTCTGCACTCAATTATGGCTATAAAACAAAAGACAATATATTCTGTCAACAGAGTGAAATAATGCTGCTAGGTAATAGAGTTTGAAATGTTTACAAACCTATAAATGAAAACTGCTCCATTAATATGAATGAATATAATAAAATTCGTTCATGATAATTACTACATGCATAATATTGCACAACAGAGCTATTTTTAGCACATTAGTTACAGGTTTTATAGACTTGGAAAGGCAATGATTGTTCATAAGTATTATCTTCTGTTATGCAAAAGAATGTTCTTTCACATCCTTTCATTAAGTGTTGAAGGCCTCATTCTGTAGTGGGCCAAGTCTGATTTTTTAAACATGGAAGTGGAATTACATTTTCTAAATCATAAGCATATTTGGAGTGCTGATCCAAAGAAGTCTAGCAGGAAAAGCTACCAGTTCCTCTTTTTCTCAGTGCTGCAACCTGGTAGTCCAGTGTGTCCTTTCACAAAGTAGGTACAGCTAAAGTCTATTGAAAAATTAATTATCTCAATACACAGGCATTGAGATAATTGAGTCACTGAATGTGCATGAGGGATGATGTTGGCTTTGGTTATTTTGCCTCCCAAATGAAAGAGGCAGAAAAGTTTCCACTGGATTTCAGGTGCCCTAGTAATTACACATCTGCCCTTTCACGCTGCAACTTTAGCTCATCACTAAGAAAGGACTAGCAGAGTCGTCTAGAATATTGTCATGACAGGGAACAGGAAGGAAGAATTCTGTCCTAGTATACTCACTAATAAGTGGGAAAAGAGAGAAACCAGAATAGCATAAAAATTATTAAGGTTTTGCTTGAAAGATTGGAGGAAGTTTTGCGATTTAGCAAGCTGCAGGCTATTTGGGAAGTCCTAAGTGATGTGGATATCAACCACACATCATTTCAGTTTGTGTGGATGAAGTAGTGCAACCCTCAATAAGGAATTGCTAATGGAGGACAAGCTTTGTTCCTGTGACTGCTCCAAAAGAAAAAATTCATGAATGAACTTGTTATTCATAATGAATAACAAGTTCATTTTTAAATGCTGATGAATAAAAGAAAGACATAGTTGATCAGAGATTTTGTTTATAATACTAAAAATATATAGGTTATTTCAACCTACATTGGTAGTTATGAAAATCTGGCATACAAAGCTCCATTTAAATTAGCTTTGAAACTTAAGCCTTTAGAGATAAATTAACTGTTGACTAGAGTCTGCAGTGGGCTGAAAAAGTTTCATAATCAGAAATAGAATGATATAGTAGGTGTAGGATACAACTTTTGTAAGTGTAGGAGGACAGCAGTTAAACTCAGAAGCCCAACAACAATTTCCTGTGATCTTTCTCATCTGTCAAATAGGCTTCTCTCCTATTTGGTTTTGTTTAGAGACTCTAATTTTCCTTTGGTTTGGTTTAGAGACTCTAAGACACTTCAATTGCGCTACTTTGAATTTCCATGAAAACATTACCTGTGTGCTGGGATCTCCTGAAGGAATCACCTTGTTGTTTGATAGATTTTTCACACTCTTGGAGAAAAATCTTAGACTACATCCCAGAGACTCAAGTAGGTCCTCATAATTTTTTTAAGGTTAATCCCGACTGTTTTGTTTGATTTATGTAACTTCATCCTGTAGAATCAAATCTCAAAATCTTTCAGGCCTCTACTCTATATATCTCTAATATATATTCTAGAATCATAGAATCAGAAAATGATTTGAGTTGTAAGGGACCTTAAATATTGTCTTGTTGCAGCCCTCTTGCCATGGGCGGGGACACATTCCACCAAAGCAGACTGCTCAAATGTTTGAGCCCATCAAACCTGACCTTTAGAATCCCATCCACCATTCTCTGAAGTCTCTGTCAACTCAAGGTTTTCAGCATATCTCCAGGTATCATTTAGAAATTACCTGTACTGATATCTCAAATTTCTTATTACAGACCTCAGCCACAGAATTATCTTTTTTCTTGTACTGGCCATTAAGTCTAATTCACTTCCTCACAAATCTTCCTGTAGACTGGGACTTAGTCACATTGACTGACTAATTGATTATACCAACTCTGAGGTTTGCTGGGAGTGCTGTAAAATACGTTTGCGGTTTCTGTTTGTGCAATATTTTTTCAAGGCTGTCATGTAAAACTCTTGGCAATACTTTGAGATTTTCTTTGAAGAGAAAACACCTTAACTATATAGAACTGTTCCACAATAGTATATTTCAGTTGATGTCACTTGTGAAGCAGACTTTTCTCATGTTTCTTATTTCCTTTCTTCCATATCCCAAGATGATGCTCAACCTTTTAGTTACATTATTTCATTCTTCATTTTGTTATATATTTTATTCCTTAATTCCCTCTCAATGTCATTGCAATCCAGAATAAAGCTCTTCTTGCAATTATGGTCTACATTTTTATTTGCTGGTGACTGAACTTGTATCTGTCCACACTAGAGCTTCAGTTATTCAAAAGAATTCACATTTTACACCAGGAGCTTGCCCCCTCATTATTTAATATTCCACACATTTTTTCATCATTGCAAATTTTTACCAGCATTCAGAAAGTGTATTATTTTCATTATAAATATTGATGAAGATATTTACTTCACCAAGCTAAGAATTAATCTAAGATGTCACCAGGGGTAAAATTTCTTTGTAGATGATTATTTCTCATTTACAGTAGCTTTTTTAATCTATGAGCAAGAAAAAAAATTGAATTACTTTTTTTTTTGGACACAGGACACATTTCTGCAATATGTCAAATTTTCAAACACAGCTTTTCATCATAGACCTTACCTAAGTGAACTTTTCAGTTTGAGAGAGGGACACAATATATGGAGACATTCTTATATAACATGTGGGAAGATGAAAAAAAAAATAATGAGCCTTTACTGTGAAAAGAAAACCTTCTTCAGGAACACTATTTACTCTGAGGAGAGAAATCAGCAGCCTTATCCTAGTAAGTCTTTTCTCTACAAGATTACTTCAGTGTCTCCATGGCCCAAAACTAGTCCTGGATACTCCCACTCCATTAACAAATATCTGGATGAAGCTGTACTTCAAAGTCAGGATGAGAACAAAGAGATTAACTTTGTCTTTTTTATAATAAGATAAATGATTTTTCAGGAAAAACTTCTGGTGGTAAAGGTAGAATTATTATGAATGGTTTTAAAATCACAGGTTCTTAAATGGGAGGATAATTTTTTTTACATAATTTTACATAATTTTTTTAACAAATTATGGGATCAAAGGTTGTAACTATAGGAATTTTAGTTTTCTTTATATCAGTCCACATTTTTTCCCTTGTTTACACTTCACTTAAAAATACTAAGCCATACACTTACCCAAATATTAAAAGCTTCTACAGAAAATCTGTGAACTGAAAGAAATCACCTGGGGAAAGAGATAGAGTGAATTACTTATTTCTCTCTGGTATAGCATATCCCCTGTCTGTACAATGGTGAATTGACTGAGTAAGTTAAAAAAGGAACATATGCATAAGTCAGAAGAATTCTTTGTCACATTGTAAATGCATATCCCTTTGTCTTGCTTTTCAGCTGAAACATGAAACCTGTCATTTCACATAATATATGGTGACACTGGGTTATTTAGTTTTTGAGATATTTCATCAGCAAGAAAGGTTTTTTGAGATAGAGGGGCAGAATAACCAATTAAATTCATTCACATTTACTACTTGCTTTGTTGCACACATAAATCAAAGGGAAAATGAAATTCAGGCCAACTTTTTCTCTCACCTTTAAGCACACAATCCTCATCCTAACACCTTTCAAAAGGCAATGAAAAAGTGAAGTTTGACCATCTTTTCTCTGTGTCAGTCAATTATTTCAAAAAACATATATGTCCTTATATTTAAACCCAAGAAAGTATATTTGTTACACATAATTTTGTACTTAAAAAGAATTGAGTGTTTTCCTTTTTGTAAGTGTGACCTCAATTGCTTGAGGTAGTGTTTTTATTTGGACATGGTAGCAACAAAGAAAATTGTAAACATTTATCACTAAGCATTGCACTTATTGATTTTCCCATATAGAGTACTTTGGGTACGTAGATATACGTTAGTACCAATGAAAAATGAAAGGTTATAACACTTCCCTGACTCTGGATCATCCCCCATGAGAGAGGAAAACTTGGTTATAAAGTGCCCAAGTTGGGCATTATCCATTTATTGTCTTTTACATACACTCTTTGAACCTTAAATAATGCTGAGGGACAATTTCATCTCCTGGTGTAGTCCCAATGAAGTGAGTGGAATTGCACCAACAATTCAATTTGTCTCTGTGTGCTTGTGCATTTCTGCCTGTACTTGCTGTAGTTTATTGCTAGGCTTCCTTCAGTAACTGTGAAGTATGCTGTCATCATAATCCAAATCATAGAGTATATAATCAAAAAACATCTCAAAGGCTGTATAAATAAGAATTCACCTGTCTTCCTCAGCCATGAAGGGAAAAACAGTCTCCACCTATTTATCTTTTCAAGGCTAACTCTGTTTTTTCCCAGTGAAATGGGAAGTTGGAAAGTTCCTATCCATACTGTCTGCATTTTAATGAGCAATTTCTGTAAAGACTGGGCAAAATTCTGACCAGGCCTCCCCTATGGAGGGAAGGAAGGCTCAGAAATTACAAGGTTAGAGAAGAAAGAAATAGGATTGTAATTTTATATGTAGGATTACATTGTTATAGCAGAAACAGGGGATATTTTTAAAGCCGTTTTTCATGAATTTTAATGTTCTAAGAGGCATGTCACCACACTGCAAGAATTCCCTAGTCCTCACTCATGTGAAGTGTTGCTTCACACTTTCTCTAGTACATACAATAAACAGAGTGTTCCCCTGCAAAATTTGCACATGGTGGGCAAGGAGAAGCACTTTGCATACTCCCAAAAAGCACTTGAATGAAAGCCAGCTTATCTCTCTGCTGCCATTGAATGTATGTATATGTATATGCATGCAAAAACTCAGACATCGCTGTGGGGGAAGGTTTTAGAAGACAGGCTAAACAGGACAGCTTAAAGTTTTAAACTTTACTTGTCCAATCATTTCACACTCTTGCAAATGATTAGTTCTTGCCTATTTGTAACCTTTTCCAGTATATTTAAAGTACTGTTGGTCTTAAGACTTTTTATGTACTAAATTATATGTGAATAGGGAGATCTGATACTACGTAGTTAGAACTGATGGTCATGGTGGTTCTTGTTTATTTAGTTAGTTTTCTCACTTAGGCTTGGTACTTTTATGCATCTAGCTATGGCTTTGATAATGTTTCTCTCCTTTTCATCTGTCTTCCCAGCCACCTCTCTTGTGCGCTCAGCAGGATGCCTGCCTATTTGTAGTGCCATGCACTTGTCTGTTACTGTGGCAACTTCTTGTTCTGTCAATCTTTTCTATGTTCTAACTGTTCTAACCTTTATTCTCTCTTTTGGTGCTCACATTGCTCAGGTACAAGTTTATAATGTTACAAAACACTTATACACAGTTTTTAGTTACACTATATTAGAACACTTATATGCATCTTCAAGTCAAGTTAGTAATTATTATACACTAATTTTTGGACTTTTATAAGTGTCATGCCTTTGTTCTGGCTACATCTCAGTGACAGTAGGTTACCTCATGCCTGCTGTGGGATGAATTTATACATTTGGATAGATAACATGTAATGTTAGTGTGATGTACATCTATACCTGAGCTCATTGCCTATAGAATGTCTCTGATAAAAGAAAAGACTCTAACTTAATATTTTTCTTCAGATTAAAAATGGTATTTAATTATCCAGTCATATCTGATTTTTTCTTTAAAATTACATTAAAACCAAGGCAAATAGTCTTGAGTTTTCTGGTGTTTCGCTTGCCAATATTGTTGCCAATGAACTGTTCCTCAGAGAGCTCTAATAAGTCTCAAGAATCAGTGGAAAATGGCAACAGAGAGCAGAGCCAAAGCTTCTGCATTTTCGGGCTCTTTTTGGTGTTCCAAGTTAAATGTTAGGAAAATAAAGACAGAAGTCATAAAAGTAGGTCAGCAGAGTATACACAATTTGTTCTGATTTAAGTGAATTGAGGTTTTTCTGACTGCCATCCTGTTATCCATTTTTATTTTCCTTTTCTGTATCACTTTTGAAATGCCTTAGGCTCCAATCAAGTTGACCAGCAGATATGTTTAGTTCCTCTCAGCACTTATTGTTCAGAAAGAATAAGCACATATATTTGGATAAAATATCACTGCCCTTCAAGTCCCATGAGAAGGCCTTCATTTATTAATAAGCATCTGGTCACTTCTATTAAATTTAGCTGATCACAGGAAATGTTGAATCTTTTGAATCTTCAGACACAATTTCTTTCTGTTGTTTACTACAGTTAAATGCATTTCATAAATATATCTCTGTATGTGTGTACTTTTTCTCTTCTTGCTTATATCCACAACAGGAAAATACAGTCAGCTTTCTGCCTTAAGGAAGCTTTCATCAAAGTTTCATAGGAAATGAATTACATCAGTCACAGGCTTGCCCCTAAATATTTTCTACTGAAATTTTAATGTCAATGACAACCTTATTTTGAAGGTAAGGCACTATGATATAAGGACTGCTCTTCTCTCCTCTTTTATTTAAATGGATATTTCATTTGTCCTAGGCATACAAATTTGCATGTATGCACAACTGTAAAACTTTTAAGAATGGTCTTACTACTCGGGAACATAATTTTCTGATGAAGTCTGCAGAGTCTGTGTGGTGAGTTAAGAGAGAAAATTTTCATTTAGAGCACTTTACTGTAGACTGAAAACATATGCATTGAATAATGCCTTGAAGTTCTAAAGCAAGATAATATTCCATTGCTGTAAAGCAACATTTGCAGCTATGCAGACATAATATTTGCAACAGATTTCTACCTTTCCCTCAGAGTAATGAAGAAACAGAAAAGGAGGAATTCTCTTGAAAATCCACATGCTTTCAAGTGGGTTTCTTTGCCTAGCCCCTGGCTGATAATGTTGATTGACTGTAGATTTGTTTCTAGTAGAAAGACAGATGATTTTTCTAGAGTGCGTAGGTATAATTTACATTGCCACTGATTTATATTTTATCTTAAGTGTTTAGGAAAAAATAGTATTTCAACAAAAATCCTACAGTCGAAGATCTACTTTAATATCGGTTTTCACTTAAATTTATCCTTAGAAGTTACATTTACTACATGGAATTTCTAAAAATAGATTAGAGAAATAGCTGGAGTGCTGGGGCATGGGGGGAGGAAGAAATCATATTGTCTAGAGGAAACAGAGAGTATACTCTCGTGGGCAAAAAGGTAGATGTGATAAGTCTTAGGAGCTGAAGCAGATACAGACATAATATTAAAAATTAAAATTTTCTGATAAAGTACATGGCATTCCACCTAAGTGAATTATAGTCATCCCTTTGATTTCAGTGTAATTTTTGTCATTATCTAGTTAGAGCTAAACAAAACTGGATAACAGAGTCAGTTAAAATGTACAGACAAATTTAAATTTATGTCCAGAGTTTGCACAATCAGGTATTTTGCCAGTATAGTTTGCTATTTTGTTTGCATTTGCAAAGTGTAGTTTGGGAGCACGTGATTTGGAAATTGAAATGTTACTTATTGTAAAAAAAAGACTAGAAAGATCAATGGAAAATGGAATCTTTGGCAACTGTCAGCAACAAAGAAAAATGTGAAAGATAATGTATGTAATATTTCGCTTGCAAAAAATAACTGGAATAAGCAACATTATTCACAATCACTCCTGAAGCTTGTATGGCAATTTCTCAGCACCAAGTTTTGCTCTATGCTCTCTCTCTCAATCCTTCTCTTTCTCTGTGGCAGATAAAATTCCCATATGATAGGATATGCCAGTCGGTCTGTAACTGTCAACATAGTTTTAAGAATTTTGCAAAATAATTTTTTTCTTTTTCCGAGAAAATAGAATTTATATTTCTGCATGAATTGTAGAAAATGTTCATCTTACAAATAAAGCAGGCATCATTATCAACTTTTATCTCTCTTCTGAAAAGCATGGTACAGGACCACTGAGGAACCTTACCCTCTGAACTCAAAACAAGGCACATTAATATTTCTTGTCACCCACTTTTAGAGGGCTCTACAGACTTTTAGTGTTTCCTATCTCTTTGTCAGGAACACAATAAAAAGCAAAATCAACAATACAAAGAAAAAGCCCTATCATTTACGGAGTACATACCCTCTGGGTTTCCTAGTGGGTCTTATCATTCATGTTTGTCTTCCAAATTGTAAAGCCTGTAGGGAATGGATTGTTTTGATATCTGCATGTTGTGCAAGGTCAAGGATACAGTCAGTGCTAAGTAAATAAGTAAACAGTGGAAACAGTGATCAGTCAAAACCATAAAATCATACATAAAAGCTTTATATAAATATACGTACACATATGTATATATAATCAAGCTATATTTGTGTCCAGGAGTTTGAAACCCATGTTCTCTGTACCATCAGAGTTTGACCCTAAAATGATATTTTGTGTTCTGAAGGCACTACTTGTTGATTTTTTTTAATGGAAGATGCTAAAGATAAATCAGTACTAATCCTTCTGATTTGTATGTGATAGCACTAAGCTTGATAATCCTAGCTGTTTTTAATGAGGGTTGTACAGTTTTAGGGTTTATTTTCAAAGACACTTAGAACAACATCCCTTTATCCTAAAATTCTCTCTACAACATTTAACAGCACCAGAAGTCCTGTAAGAAGAGACATTTCCTTTGTTATTAGCTTAACATACTATATTTAATTTGTAGACAAAAGCTTTAAACGTCCTGCAGTTTCCTTAGAGAATGAAATGTCCTTGGAGACTTTTTTAATACATGAGCCTGTGATATATTGCTGCAAAATGTAGAAGAGACAAGTGGAATAGAAAACCCATAATGTTAAAGCATGATCATCTAGCATCTACCGCTATGTGTTCATTCCTCAGACAGTAGATGTCTCCTGATACTCTACAGGCATTGTAAGATTGGACTAAGAGGTGACTGAGGTGCTTCACTAGTGCGGGAGTACCAGAAAACCATTATAAGTAATTGTTTTCATGAACAGAAAACCATTATAAGTCATTGTTTTCTGTTCATGACTGAATCATAATCCAGTTACTTGGTTCAGAGTGTTTTCCATATGTAGGTGAAGAGAACTTCCCATTGCATTTTCTGTGAAAATCCTCAACCAGAATAATTCACCTTTACTCTAGTTGTCAAAAAATAAACTCAGGGGAATGGCCTTTATTCATATTTTGCAGGATAATGCCTGTAAAAAAAGTCAACAAACATGTCTCCTGCAGTCCCTTTGACTATGTTTTTCACATTCCAGCAGACAGAAATACTTCTAAAACTACAGTTTTAAAAATTCAGATTTTTTACAGAAAAGATTTTTCAGATTTTACTGCCCAAAGAATATGAAAATGGTGCTTTTCCTCAAAACACACAGATTATAGGATATCCTCATAGTTCTATTATACAATCTCTCAATTTCAACTCATGGAATGGAATTGACTTTTCTGGAAAACCCTGGTTTCAGGAACTCTAAGCAATGGCTCTCCACCCCGTTGGAATCTGTCCATCTCCCTGTCTTCTAGAGGGTACAGATGAGGAAAATAACTAAACTTGACTGAATAAAGGAAGAGCATAAATCAAATGGGAACAAAAGAATATCAGACAGTCCCCATGAGAGAAGAGATAATCCTTGCCCAGGCAGCAAACACGAGGGACGTGAGAAGATTTCATATGGAAAAGGGTAGGCAGGTCAGGTGCAGCTGTCTAAAACTGTCTTTGGGCTCAAGCAATGCTAATGAAGGCTCAGAGCCCTCATTGTCCATCTGCTCTCGCACTGGGGCTACTACTGAATCTCCACTGGCTAAAGCTTGGCTTGCAGTGAGTTGTGCAGCTCCTCACCCAGCTTAGGCAGCCTGTGCCAGAGCTAAATGTTGAGTAGATTTGTGAGGCGCAGCTGTCTGCAGCTGGACTAATCATCTCTGAATATCAAAGGGCACTGCTGGGATTTTTTGTACTACAGAAATCTTGATCTGAAGAATAAGGTGAATTTAATGCTTATTTATTTCCTTGTTGGAAAATAGCTTATTTTTCATTTTTAATCAGACTGTCAGAATAAAGAGTTATTAAGATCACACCCTGGAAGTCAGTGCATTTGGGGGCCTTCTGTCCTTAAATCTATTTTCAGTGCAAGAAGTGATGTCAGTGTTGGAGATATAGAGGTTGGAGTGCTGTAAACCTTTGGCAATATCTGGGAGAGGGCATGGCCAAAACCCTAGAGTTATTTGATGTGGAAAGGAACTCTCTTACTTCCCAGGAGAAGGACATTCCTGACAGTTTAGGAACTTGGTGGGTAGAACAGTCCAGTATTTTTTTATTGTTGGGATGATTCTGTGTAAATAGTTTTCTATCTTTTGTTCTTACTATTATTTCCTTTCATTTTCTTATCCCATTGTTGTTTCCAGTACCTTGTGTTCTTTGTCTTTTGTGACACTCACTGGAGAAGGGAGGGGAGTGGTGTGTGGTCTTTTTAGTGGGAGTACTAATTTGGAAAACACCATTTCTAAATCACAACAAGAGGTTTAACACAAATTACTCTGGATATTGCAGTGGCTAGAGTCTACACATCATGCCACTTGTCACGAGTTCCTATTCTACAGTAAGCAGCAAAAGCTTTTGCCTATAGAACATAGTAAAAATCAGACTTTGAGAAAGAAAAAAGATGAAGCAGTTCAATTCAAAATTTTTTAGGAACAGTACAAAGAACAACTTCAGTTCAGCAGTGGGGCAGACTGTTTGGGGTGACATGCATTCTTGGCAGAATAAAATTGACATTGATCTGGAAGACGTTTATGAATTTGCTACCCTGCTCGACCCTGGCGTTTTTAGTTGTGGTTATATGGAATTATTCACCACTACTGGCTTTATGGAGCCACTGTGCTGCAGTTAAGCATCACTGGTAGGGCTTTTCAGCCAGACATTAATCTTCTTTACTGAATAAGAATGTGACAGTCATCAAACAGAGAAACAAAAATTGCTCACATGGATCAGTTCCTAAGTTCCTGCTGTGTAAGAAACTGGGTAAGTTTAGTGTCTCAAGCCATTTCTGGAGTGTTTGGAATGCTTGCTCATGTGCACCTGGTGAGAGGTGGGGCAGGCCAGGTTGTGCTGGGTGAGGCAGTGCCCTGCTCTGCCCCAGACAGCTGATGTTATACCAAATATTTCTTTGCAATAATTGGTAAACACAGGATGTCTAACCTGAAGCTTGAGCTTCAGTCTGTCTCTAGAAAAATCTCGTCATGCCACATTAGGTGAAGAACCTTTGGGACTTTTTTAATTTCATCGGGGGAATGACCTGAGTTAGAACTAATTTTCCTCTCATGCTATTTGATCTGGATCAGGTGTCCAATCTGTTCAATGCCCTAATTACATGAACAATATTGCTGGTGCACAGAAATGCACAGTGAGGGGATGAGGGAAAGGGTCCAAGGGAATAAATGAGGCAACTTCTTTTGATGGCAGCACCAGTCTGTCGCCCTGGATGTGACACAGCCCCCCAGAGTGGCATCACATTGAGAACTGTTTGTGTTTGTGACACCCTGGTCTGAGAGGAAAGAGATTCCCAAAAATACCAGACCAAATTTTATTTCTTGACAGGAGAACATTTCTGACTTGAGTCTCATTAACTTCTTAGAGAAAACTGAAAAATTGCTTCATGCACTTTATTTTTATTAAATCCCCATTTTGTTTCCTCTACACTTTCTTTTCTATTCTTTACATTGCTTTGCTTTAAACACCATTTTACTGTTTTTTCTTTTCTGTATTTTTAAAAAAAAATTCTGTTAGTTTCTTCTTTTAGGGTTTCTGATCAAGAGTGAAGCTTGCAGGTTATTGTAAGTGCATTCCAGTTTCATTCTTGGGGAATGATGTAGCTCTGGTGAAAAATTGCTGGAAGACAGGTTTAAGCATAGAGTAACTCTTAAACTGTCATTATCCAGTGGAGTGAACTAAAGTTATTGGACAAGAAGCACATGTGCTGTCCATAAGGATTATGGCAGGCCATATAAAGGAAAAATACTTAATTTTTTTTTCTTGGAGCACAACTGGTTGAATTCTGCTGCTGCATTCTGTAGCATAGAAGCAAAGGCAAACTTGAAAGCATAAGGACAGAAGGGCTCAGTAACAATAGATTGTGTCACTGTCCAATTAAGAAAAGCAAAATAAAGTTCCTGAAATAGCTTTCAATTAACACTTACTGCTTCCCATAGTATATCTAGTTTCTTAAAGGGCCATTAATTGTTAATATACTGCAATTAGCCCTTAAGTATGTGATTAATATTCTGTTAGATGCTTATTTAATGTTATTTGGCATTCATTACCAATTAATAGATATTTAATTGAAGGCTGCTTCCTCCTTAGCAGAATGCCTGATCTCCTTTTGCCCCTTCCATGATTACTTTCTGCTGTTTGTTTTTCTTCAGACCATTGCCTTTAAGGCTGTAGAATTATTATTCTTCTTGTGGTTCACTTGGCTAAGCAGAAAAAATTCAGTTTTCTAGTCCATAATACCTATTCAGATAAGTGTGCTGGGATTAAGGATGCATCAAATTACACCAAAATTCATTCAGCAAAATAAATCTTGACTCCCAATATAAAAGGTTTGATGAAAGAAAGCAAAAATGTCATAATGGTTGTTTTCCTGCTTTGTCCCCTTCTGCTCCTTTTTTTCACACTTTTTTTTCCCCTAGCATCACCAGCTGCAATAGATGTGAGTTAGGCAAATGAGGCAGGGAAAACACAGCAGCAAATAAATATGGTAATATGATTACCTTATGGAGGAAACTTTTAAATTGCTTTCCAAGAAGATGAACCTATTTCAGCTGTGTGGTACACAAAGCTGATGCAGATGGGAGAAATTGTGTTAGTTACCAATCATACCACCCTCGTGAGGTCGGCACCCCCTTGGTTGGCATTTGCATTCACAATCGTCCTCTTTCAGTTTAAAATCAGATAGCATAAAAGGAAATTGTCAAGTCAATTCTTGCATGTCCAGCTTGAGATGCACAAAAGGAGTCCAGTATTCAACAGCAGCAATAATCTAAACCTTGAAAATCCAGACACCTTGAAAGTCTTTCCTGTTGTGTTAGCAAAAATGGGTAATCACTAAGCACAAAATAGTTTTGAAGGACCATTAGCTGCACTCATATTACTAGGTGGTCAATAAACAAGCAAATTCACTGAAATGTGTTCCAACTGCAGAATGAAGTTTGAGTATATTCACTTCTCAGATTCATTTCTAAGGTTCAGAAAGATGAGTAATAGAACTATCTAAGGAATAAAATGATGTTGAAATATTTACAAAATAAGGATAAACATTGCATTTTTCAACCAGCTTCTGCCGATGAACAGAATCTCTAGGTTATGAAGCATAAAGAATTAAAATGCATAATGTATTTATAAAAAACGTAATTATATACATATGTTCTTAAACTTGGTAAAAGCAAAGCTGTTGTTTTCCATCTCTGGTTTTTATGTATATGCCCTTGCACCACGGGAAACGCCTAAGGGAGAGTGAAATGCTCTTTCCATTGGCATTTTAATTTCCTTTATAAAGCACTTTAGTTAATACTGAAATTTATAACAGTTGAAATTTAAAATTGCAGTTCTTAATTAGAGCTTTACACCTGCCAGAATGTCCTGCTTTAGGAGGGTTCATTAACTTCATTAACTCTTTAATTTTCATGTCCATTTCCTGATTTTTTTCATATGTTTCAGATTTTTTATTTCTCCAAGCCCTGCTGTTCAATTGAAGAAATTTCAGAAACATTTCTGATTATTTTTGAAAAATCATGGGATACAAACATCACATCTCTCTTTAAAGAGGTCATGGAATTAGGACCAAAGAAAGGTCAGAATTGGCAACCACTCCAGCTATTTCAATTCCTCAGAAGAACCTGGAACAAATAATTCAGCAAACAATTTGCAAGATGGCAAGGAAATGAGCAGAGCCAAAGCAATGGAAGTACTGAGGGAGCCAACAAGGGAAGATGCCCTCTTTGATTCATTGATTCTTAACAGAGAGGATCTCACCAGTGGAGAAGGGAGGCTGTCCTGGCCAAAGCAACCACAAACAGATCTCTGTTGACAGGAGGAAAAGTGCCATCAAATTTCACATCTGGACATGAGGAGAGCAGGCTTCAGACATCAAGCAGACTTCAGACATCAGGAAGGATGTTGTTAGGAATTGTCCACTGCATTATTCATTTAGTGGAATACCCATAAGGACCAGGACAGAGCAACCCCTCATAGCTCTGTATACCTTGTTTTACCGAGAAGCCTATGCTTGGATGAGGGACTAGGGAACTCCAGGAACTTATGTTAAGCTCTTGGAACCTCTTATTTTTCTTTTTTATCTCCTTTCTTTTCTTTTCATCTGTATGATTAATTATACCAAGAATGAGAACATCAGTTATGAGGCACAGGATGGATGTGAATGATGAAAAAACCTAATAAAAAAGGTATGGTATAAGAACATTTGTTTTATACTGAATGTAGGGCTTCTAATTATTACTTAATTATATATAACAATTTATTGAGGGGAAAAGTAAAAAAATCAAATCAGGCTTCTAGAGAAAACCTTTCAAAAGGAGGGGCTAGTCACTTCGTTGTAGATACAAGCCCTTTTTTCCCTCAGATTCACCAATCAATTGTTCTTGACACAACTGAATATATGATTAGATGGGTTTATAGGTTGAACTCTGAAGATTTTAAAGGCTGCTCCATGCATCTGACAATGCAGTCTGGCTCTATCAAGCCAAGGCAGGTGAGCAAATCATCCAACTTCTCTGTTGGTATTTTTTACTCTGAATTATTTCAAACATAAAAATTCTTACCTTGAATTTCAGATTAATTTAATCACCAACACAAGACAATGTGGCTTTGAGGGCCAGTGCAGCCAGAACTGCTTTGCCTGTCTGCATAGACAAAGCCAGTTTATTTGTGGGAAAGCTGGTTTTACAGTGTTTTAGAGAGACCACTCTCTTCATACTTCTGATTAATTCCTGCCTCACAAAACTTGGCCTAGATGCATTGTTTTAAGCAGTTTTAAAAATTTACTTTTCTCTCTACTAATGGATCACTCAGAATTGAATTGTTAACTGGCAAACAGAAAGCAGTGGTGTATACATTCTGTTGAATTTTACCTGTCTGCTCTGGGTTAATGGAGTGATTAATAAACATTTAATACTGAACTTCCACTATAAGAAAAGCAATATTATTCAGTGACTGACTTTTACCTTAGGCTTAGGTTCAGCTATTCCTGTTCAGCTTATCTGGAAAGGAGAATATTAACCTTAAAAACCATGAGTAATTATATTTCAGCAATGAATAATGGTATTTATTCAGCTTCTCACTCCCTTAGTAACTTCCTGCACCTTAACTTGGCATCTCCTTTTTAAGCTTGCATCTGACATTTCATTACCTCTGTGTATTCAAAAAATGCCCTAAATGGTAATGATTTCAGATGATTAGACATTTCAGATTAGGACTTCTAAAGGGCTGCATAAGCTTTGAATGATCTCATGTTGTTGCTTTATAGCTTCCTCTGACCCTTCTATTTTTATCACATGCTTCATGGCCAAATTCAGCACAGGAATAGAATCTGCACTTAGCTGTACCTGTACTGAATTGAGAGTTCAGCATCCTTTAAACTACCATTGTACTGACTGTTTGTTATTACATTTTCAGGTTTCTTTCCCCTTGATAAATTAGTATTTGCTATTTGAAATGTGTCCTTCATAACCGAATCACAACAGAACTAAATTTCCCAGGAAATTATTAAGCAAAGTTGGAGGAAGAAAATTATTTGAAGGCTGCACCAGTCTAGATTCTGAACTTCTCAGCTGTAGCCATCTTAAAGTGAGGAAAGAGAAGCCATAGCAGAAAACAATATTAATTTTTGTTAGAAGATGTGGATTTTGTTTTGAAAACATTTAAGAAAAAAAAAAGGGTTTGTATGTTTTCATGATTTTTCCATTTAAGCATGAAGTACTAGATTTTGAGAAGATATTTATGTATAATTAACAAGATAATTCTTCGCAAATCCACAAAGCATCTGTTAATGTAATAAAAGTCTGTTTTCTGCACAATTCTTACTTGTGTGACTTGCTCATGCAGTGATGATGTCATAGTTATACTGAGAGACAGAAAGCAAAAAAAGAGAACTTCAGCTGAATACTCTGCACTCCAGATTCCCATGGTGGACATTTGGCCATTGACCCATTGGAGAGAGTCCAGAGGATGGCCACCAAGATGATTAAAGGGATGGAGCATGTCTCCTGTGAGGAAATGCTGAGAGAATTGGAATTGTTTAGCCTGGAAAAGAGAAGGCTTCAGAGTGACCTAATTGTGCCCTTCCAGTACCTGAAGGATGCCTACAAGAAAGACGGAAAGAGACTATTTACAAAAGCATGCAGTGACAGGACTAGGGTAAACAGCTTCAAACTGAAGGACAGTAGGTTTAGATTGGATATTAGGAAAAAATTATTTACCCTGAGTGTGGTAAGGCAGGGGAACAGAGAAGCTGAGGTTGACCCATCCCTGGAAATGTTTAAAGCCAGGCTGGATTGGGCTCTGAGGGACCTGGTCTAGTAAAAGATGTCCCTCTCCATGATGGGGAGTTGGAACAAGGTGATCTTTATGGTCACTTCCAACCCAAGCCTTTCTGTGAGTCTGTGATTCTATGATTCCATGATTCTGTGACTGTACACCAGCTTCTCTGTTTTCCCCATGAAAAAAAAAAAAACCCAAAAAAAACCCCAAAAAAAAACCAAACCAAAAACACTCAAAAGGTTTTTTTTTTTTCTTCTATCCAATAATTTTCCCATAATGTTGTCATGGTTTGACCCGGAAACAGGATTTCTGGGATGCTGTGTGGATGGGGCCAATGAGTGGTCAGTTTTGAATATTGCCATCTGGCCTAACCACTGGGCAAATGGGATCCACCTCCGAGAACACAGGGTAAAAGCAGGGCTCTCCCCCTGGCAGTTCCTCTTTGGATTTCCGGCGGTGAAGGAGTTGAGTCTCTCCCCCGGCCCAGTTGCTGGCTGGGCTGGGGGAGGGGAAAAGCCATGCGGCCCGGCCTGGGAGAGGTAGGCCTGGCCCCCTCCCCCCAAGGGTGGAAGGAAGAGGAAACGCCGGGAAGCAATGGGCAGCCTGTCCCCCCCCCCCCCCCCCCCCCACCTTGGAGACAGACAGAGAGAGTGCAGCCGGTGTTTGTGTGCCGTTACCTTGAAAGCAGTAAACATGTGCTGGCAGCAGGCAGCCCGGCTGAGGAGATGGTGGGGGGGGTGCAGCCAGAAGTCCAGCCGCTTGGAGGAGTTTTCAACCTTTTTTTGGACAATGAAAACTTCACAGAACATTAACCCTTCCTTAGACGAGAGATAAGAGTGGAGGAGGACGAAGAAAATGAGCAAGTGATGAAGGTCTGGACCAGAGAGAGAGAGAGAGAGAGTGAGAGATGTTAGAAAGATGGAGAAGAGGGAGTGGCATTTTATGCTGGACTCTTTTGTGTAGCCATGGACAGAGCTATGTTCCCCTGGAATACAGAGACTGAGACCAGGGGGAGAAATGTCCCAGAGCCAAAGAAGATTCAGTGTGGGTACCCCTCGGCCTCAGGGTGTATATAAAATATGGGGGGGACAGATGTCCCAGAGGTGAGAGACTGAGCTTTTCTGGAACTGGACACAGCCTCCTTAAAAGGACAACCCTGGAAGCAGCCCTGATTTCTGGTCCAGTGGTGAGAGCACCGGAACAAGGACGGAAAAGGCCACCACGACACATGGAAGGACTCCCTCTCCTCTCGAGGAACTGAAGTTGAGCATTCTAAAGGGTGGTGCTGGACCCAGAATTGATTTTGGATTGTATTGTATTGGGAATTTGGGGGGGAGGAGGAGGAGGAGAGTGTTTTTGTGAGGTTTCATTTTCCTTGTGGTTTTTTTTTTTCCTTTTTCTTCCTTTTGTGTGTAGTTTAGTAATTGTCTTTGTAGTTTAGTTAATAAACTTTTCTTCTTTTTCAAGTGAGAGCCTGCTTTGTTTATTCCTGGTCAAAATCTCACAGCAGACACCAGAGAAGGTGTATTTTCATGTGGGCATTTGGCCTTGTGCCAATGTCAAACCAGAACAGTAGACAATAAATAAAAAAATGTGATAGTGTAATACTTCTCTTCTAGTTAAAATGCCCAGCTCTGTTCTTCGTAATGTCAAGCCTCTCCCTTTTAGAAGGGTGGCATCCACACCCATCTCTCTTCTTGCCCTGTGATCCTCTGACAGTGGCATTTTCACTGATAGTTTTATGTCCTTCTACTTTGGCAAGCAGTTACCACCACCCAGCAATCCCAAGGACATATGAGCATCTCTGAATTTCAAAATTCAATCAAGTGTTTCCACCCACCTTCAAAGTCTCACACAGACAAAATTAAAATGGACAATGGCCAGGAGACACTAAACTGCATCAAAACATACACAAAGACAGAAGTTAAAATCTGCCTAATGCACTACCTCCTGATCTCCAGTATATTAATTATATTGGCACAGTATGGAAGTCTTCAGCAAACAGCCCCCAGCAGGACCTTTTATAAGAGGTCAATAAGAGTAATGCAGGAACAAAGAAATGCATATATCCTTTTTGAAGTGGAGGGAGTGCCAGGAGTTGAGTACAATTCATATTCTGTTCCACTTCACCTTCTGAGTTCCTATACTTCTGTCTTTCTGCCTAAACAGACTCTCGATTTCATGGCAAGTATAAAATGCAAGGTTAAGGAGAAACGACCATTTGGCCTTCATTTTATTGTAGATTGTTCCTAGAATGTTTGCCTTTGTTCTGTTGTTTGCTTTTAGTTAAGAGCTGAGCTCTTGTGGTTCACCCAGAGGTGCCCTGGAGCCTTCTGTCCTTCCAACTTATCACCTGACAGCAATGATTGTACAGTGTAATTAAAAGTCAATGCTAGCTTTTGGGATATATGGTATAATAAAAGAACCATCTGAAATTAGGACTTAAATAATGAAGGGTTCAGGGACATGTAGTCTGGTATTTGTTATGCATTTTAATAGAGGAAGTTTGCAGCTAATTGGAGGCTAACTAAACCCTTTGGACACATTTCAAGTCACGTCAGTCCTTTTTTTTCTCCCCAAGGAATCTGATAGGCCATGCAGCTTAGTACTGTCTTTTTCTATCTTAATTACCACATTGAATTGTGCTAATGTAGGTTTACTTTAGAGGCATGTGTTATGATTATAACCCAGGCAAGAGTTTTCCACTACAGTTTTCAGAATCTAGTTTAAATACCTCTCTCTCTGCAAATAGTAGAAGAAAAAATTTAGACTAATTTGCTTCTCTAACTAATGCATTGTAACCCATGCCTGTGTCTAGAGAAAGCAGGTCACCTGAATTACTCTGACCCACTCCAGCAGCTTGTAAACAAGGTTGTCATTATTCTGTATTTGAGATATTACTAGATCTGACTTTTTATAATATTGGACGTTTTATTGTGCTACAAGAACGGTCTTTGCTGTGAACGCACATTCTTCATAGTGACACTAAAAAGACACATTGCTTTTAAATATGCTAAGCCTGTGAATTGAAATCTGTATTTTTCAATTGTCTAATGAAAAAACTTTATGACAACCCCATTTATTAGCTGCTTGTGGAATTTTTGCAAAGGTTGGTCAGTGAACCTGATAGGCTGACCTTCATAATTCAGGCTGAAGTTAGGGAGAAGCAGAAACACTTCAAAAGAAAAGTGAAAATCAGACCTGTTGCATTTTGTAGATGTCAGGAGAAAATGCTGAATAATGCAAAAATCACAAACACGAAAAAATATCTCATACTTTGCCAAGATGTATGCATGCACGGTCAAATTTTTTAAGGAATTGGCAAAACAGTCGAGTTTAAAAAAAAGAATTTGATCTTGGTTTGTTTTGAGGTTAACATACAAAAATTTGATCCAAAATATTATAATTACCTCATCTCAAGTTTTCCATGAGTGTGGAAGCAAAGTGGTTTGTGTGAATATATACAGGCAGGATTCCAAGTCTGGAGATACTTCTCTCTTATATAGAATTGAGACTCTTTTGGCCAAGAAATCCACCAGCAGCAAACATACATATCTCAGAAATCTCATGTCTTCCATTCCTTCTCTTTCCTCCAAAAAACAAATGAAATGTATTTTTACTATGCATGTGTACCAAAGATTTTAATTAATGGGACTTTCACAGCTACCTAAGCTTATTTTGGGATAAGGAAAAGACATGGGTAGAGAACATTTTTGTACTTCTACTCTCTTGAATTGTTCATTTACTGCTGCATCAGTTCTCCGACTTCCAACATCATTATGCACTATTGTGCTCTGCTGAAAGAGTTTGGATAACTCACATCTCTTGGATCACAATACATATTTGCTGAATTTAGGTTATTTTAATTTTTTGCAAGATCAGGAGACAACAAGAAGCCTTAACAACAAGAAGCCTTAACTTGTTTTCCAAGAGGCTTACACATGCTTGGCCTTCTAGGTGAAAAGTCTGAGGAGATCCCTGCCCTAGGTTTCTGTGGTTTAAAGTCTCCAATTTTTATGATCATTTTCCTCAAAGAAGGAGGACTACTGTTTCTGTGCAGTAGTTGGTGCTTGGTGCAAAAAAGGTGATGGATACCCAATTCACATCGATGTTTAGGCAATATGCAGAAAATTACATTGAATAAAAAGAGGTCTTCTGATTAGTGGATGACAGAGCACGTGATCCAGAGCATGTGATCCAGAGCAGGAAACAGCACTGGACTTTAAGAAATGTAGGACAGGAAGATGTTTTCATTGTATCACTAAGAAATTACTTCAGGTCTTCTCTTTGATTGTTGCTGCAACAGGCTGCCTTACAGTTAAGGCAGCACAGTTTTTGGAAAGGGAGGGTAACCACTTTTCCCTTGTCACCCTTTTCCTGGTTCTTCATTCTCTCTCCCTCTTCTGTCCTCTGTCAAGTCCACAGATAATCTTCCAGTTCTACTGTCAGAACTCTCTCATTTCATGGCCTCACAGCTGAGCACTGAATATTTTTGATGCAGAAGTACTCCTTCTGTTACTGCTCTTTGAAAATATTTCTTTCAGGAAGAAGCTACTCTGCCCAAGTGTAAAAAAGGAGACAAATTTACTGGGGAATTAATAGCAAAACAAATGAGCTGGTGATATCTGAAAAATTACTGGCAGCTACTCTTGGCTGAATTCAAGCAACTATAGCTTGTAATAAAACATGACAGTTTTAGTATTTAGTCTGAGCTCAACCAATTTTCATGCTTAAATCTGATGCATTCTACATTTTGGAGAGAACAGTAGCTACCTTCAACAGTTCCATAGAGGCAAAAAATACATTTCATTACATATTTTCTATGGATTACATATAAGAATATAGTTCTTATTTTGTTATTCCTTAAATTGCAAATAGAGTTTAATTAATGTTTCCTTCAATGAGATCTTTTTATACCTTATGGTATTTCCTTATTGTTACATTGTTCCTGAATGCGGTTTGCGTTCTTTGCAACAGAATTTTTTTCCTGCTACTTGTTTTTTGAGTTAATTTACATATTTTTTGACAAGTTAAATCATCCAATACAGATCTGTTCATGTGCAGTATTTTCCATCATTCTTACCCTTTATTATGCTTACTGTAGCCCCTTGTGCCTTTCCTTCATAATTTGATAGCTCTATAATTCTGCAATAATTTATGCTTCCTCCATTTACATTGCCTTACCTGCTCCATTTTTCCTTTGATTTGACATGCAAAATCTGCCTAGCTTTTTCTTTTTCATTCCATCATCCCATTTTGATTTTAACACTGACTTGTGAGGTATAGATATAAAAAATTTTATATTTAGTTCTCCTTTTCATCTCTGACTGCAATAATTAGATTTTCTTTCACCAAGTAATATCAATTTAGTAGTTCTTTTGCAGATTAAACATAATTCTGTGGGGTTTTGGGTTTTTTAATTTTTTTTCCTGGATTCAGTTCTGCTCTCTCTCTGAAGACTAGGTAACTTTCTAGCACATGGTTCCCATATTTTCTAACAATTCAGTATCTGTTAAACTCTGCCTCTTGACTTGGCAGCTGAAACTTGACTTTAAATCCTGAAATATAACTAAAGGGTCATGAAGACCAAAGATAATATAGATGGCAGATAGGACACTATCCTGTGAATATTCCTAAACTGTGCTTAGAGGTCATCCTGGAAATTCATCTTCACTTACAGTGTTTTCATCTGATAGTTGTCTTTTCTACTGAAGTTTCACAGTCCTCTGATATTCATAAATTTGTTCTTTTAATGGTCATAGAATGAATGAAGGGTGTCTTCTTTTTCTTTTCCTACTTGTGAAACTCTCTTCCTCTTTAAAAGTAACTTATTTAGTTTCAGCAAAGTCCAGGTGGCAAGGAAAATATTGATTTTGTATCAGTATATATATTTCATGTTATTTCACAAAAATGTCTGTTTATAAGTAACAACACCAAATTGTAACTTTTAATTGGAGCTGTATTACAAAGGTCTTATTGAAAGTTATAAGTCTTTCTGAGAGTCCACATATGTAACCTTTTGAAAGAGTCACTCCTTGAATAATAGGAGTTTTAAATTATGTTCTCCTGCATCACATCCATGCCCACAGGTGCTTTAGGTACTTTTGTTCTCTGTGCTCTGGGGTCACTTCAGTTTTCATTCACACAATTTGCAGAGTGAGGCATGATTTAGAACATCATATTTCTCTAACTGACATTAAGGGGAATTTTTAAACAATCTTTTCTGGATTCTTTTTCTTCTCACAAGTTATCAAAAGGTTGAAGCTCAGTTTCTGTACCCTAGGAAGTGGGCAAAAAAATATCAGAATGTACCTCACGCTCTTTTCCTCTTCACTGCTCTGTTTGTGAAGCAGCTCTCTGTGCCAGTCACCTTGAACAGAAAAAGCAGGAGAAAGAACAGGGCTATAGTATCTGATGATCTTTGCCCATTTTCCACCTCCCATTTACTTAATCTCTGAGAACTGGGTAAACAGTCTTTACCTTCCTCTTTGTTGATGCACAGGCTGAACCTTGCTTTTCTTTCAACTGAGCAATGGAAAAGACAGCCTAATTCTTGGTGAACTTCTAAGCTGTTTTTGAGCTATCATCACTGCTAAATTTGATGTTATATTTTCATACCTGCTATACAAAATGCTGGATGCTGTTTTAAAAGCAAATTAAATTGAACGATATTAAGCAGATTAATATACAGAAAAATATGTTTTTGCTTCCCCCTTTTTTTTTTAGAGAAGGATCAAAAGATCCAGATATCACATGTATTCCCTTGCAGAATGTTCTGAGGCACAGTGGTATGTCACTTTGAAATCAGATGTAAGATATAGCCATGCTTATCAAATAAATACAATTCAATCTCAGGCTCAGAAGCAGAGCCTTATATGAAGACACAACAAGTTCATGGAATTGGTCAGACACAGCCTTATATGCAAAAAGTAAGATCTGTAAAAAATCCAATTCCATGCTTGATCAGAAGCAAGTGACAAGAGAAAGAACGAGAAGAATCCAAGACAGGCAGAATATGGTATATTTGAGACGAAAAATAAATTGAACTGGTTCTACCAGGAAATTCAGCAGAGTGGCATTTTTCTATGCCATGAACTGAATGGTCAGATTCCTAGACATGAATAATGGTCACAACTTGGAAATACTGTTTTTGCAGAGAAGAGAAAAAACAAGCGTACGGAGAAAATGAAAGGAGAGCAACAGGAGCATAGAAGGGTCAGCTGTTGGAATAAGGCTCAGTGACATAATATGGTTAGAAAAGGTTTTAGAAACAGAAACCTATAACCTCCACATTTTAGCCACTACCAGACCTTTCTTCTTCTCCTAGCCTGTTTGTGGAGCACCCTGTGTGCTGAAGCACCCTGTGGCAGTGATATTACACAATGTGGTTCTCGGGGTGGTCCTGAGCAGGGCAAGGGGCTGAACACCAGTGATCCTTGTGAGTCTCTTCCGAGTCGGGATACGACATGATTCTATGATTTTCCTTATGTTGGAGAGAACAACAGGATATGGTTCAAGGATGAGGGGCAAAATAATACCAGTCACTCCAACAAGGCAAAGCTCCGAAAGTAACAGATCTGCAGAAGACTGACCTTGAGAGCCAAGGTAAAACAACAATCACCTACCCTCCAGCTCAGCTGGATTGGGAGGGCACACAGTTAGCTATGTTGTATGAGTGAGTTGGCAAAGTAGCCACTGCAATATAGACAACAGGGCAGGGCAAGCAGGCTTTACAGCTTTGCATAATTTAGTTCAAGGATTATGTGCAGTGTATATAAAAAAAATGTGACAGATGCAGCATTAAACTTTGAGGACTAAGGGTCAGTACAGGGAAATATACCACCATGAATATTAACCCACTCTCTTGGAGTAGTAGGTTTTTAATGAGTCACTAGCCAGCGACACTAAACCATGGACTAAGACTATACTACTTGGGGAAAGTTGTACAGTAGCCTATGCTACAATATTATATTTAGGTGATTGCTTTATTACTCCTAATAAATGCAATGTTACTCAGCAAGACAGCCAGAACTGAGACATAGGTGTATACATGGGGACAAATTCCAAGGCAAAATTCTAAATGAAATTTTAATAAATGCTTATTTAGATGAGCAGTGAGTTTTAAGTGAGACTCCTTTTATCAAGGTCATTGAGTGCGGTGTGGAAGAATGCCTGAAATTTGAGACAGACAAACTAAACATGAAGATTGGTTTTGAAAGCAATCTTCGCTCAATTCTTCTATCCTTTGGACATGTACACTCTTATTTTTCTATACATTACTTAAAAAAAAAAAAAGTGTGTCAGCTGTGTCATTTTGAGGTTAAGAAATCATATGCAACGGATGTCCTGAAAAATGACATGGACTAGCAATTTGTTAAATCAATATAGAGAGCTGCCAAGTTTAGAAAATTTGGATCTAGACCCCCTGGCAGAATATTCACAAAAGTGAGATAGCAAATACAAATTTTACTCTCTGTACTGCTATCCTGAATATAAATTAGTGAAAATTACTGCAGTATCCTATTTATTAATGACTGAAAAAAAGTCCATTGGATCAAGATAAAAATCTGCTTTCCTTCACACTCATCACACTCATCACATGCATGCCCATCTACTGCAGGGGCAGGGGAAAGAGAGAGAGTCTTAGAATTATTTACTAATACCTAATATTTGAAATAATAGAAATATATCTAAACACCGGCCTTAAGACGTTTTTGTGCTTGACAAACAGGGATTTGTCCAATTATATGGAAAAGGAAATTCATAAAACCCCTAAGTTAACTGGTTAAAATTAAGTCTATAATGTAAGGGAGTACAAAAAAGGATGAATGAGATTTTTTTCCTTCCTTCAGAAAGACCATTGCCAAATGATGTAAGCTTCAATGCACTGAAAGCTGTTAACAGAGAACATGGGAAAGAAAAAGACATTACTAAATCCATCAGGCAATCATAACAAACAAAAAAATCCAATGCAAAGGAGAATTATCTCAAAAAGGACTATTCACTTATTCACTTATTTTCCATTCTGCCTTCATCTCACAGCTACGCAGCTGAGTTTGCAAAAGGAGAAACAAGCTTCCTACCACTACAGTTAGATTCTGAAAAAAAGATTTCACTAGCATGAAACAAAATCAACTTATGAAAGTTTATCATTCAAATGTAGTTTTTCCCTTTACTTTCTGTACAAGCAGGAGTGTGTGCTGGTTTGACCGAAAAATGGGAATTCTGGGATGCTGTAGTCAACCCAATGGGTGCTCAGATTTTAATATTGGCGCCTGATGTGGCCACTGAGGTTCGGACACGCCTCCGAAAACACACAGGGGTTAAAAACCAGAGCTTCGGCACTGCGAGGCTCTCTTGGAACTTCATCAGGAAAGAGGTCAGATCTCCCTGCCCCGTCCAGCCGCTGCTGCTGGGCGGGGGAGGGTCAGCCTGCGGTAGGCCCGGGCCTGGACAGAGATGGGGGTGAGGAGACCCTTGAGGATGGAAGGGTGGAGGAGCCCCAAGAGACATCGGGCAGCCACCCCCCCCCAGGAGAGAGAGAGGGAGAGCCGGCGTCTGAATTTGATAGCGGCTGGCCCAGGAGGAGAAGGGGGGGTGTGGGTGCGAAGGTGCCCGGCAGGGCAGCGTGGGAGTTCCGGAGCTCCGGACAGGCAGAGACTGAGATATTTAACCTTTTCTTGCATGATAGAAACCTTACAAATGCTGATCTCCTGGAGCTGAATGGGAAGAGAGATAAGAGATGAGATAAGAACAGATGGGCCACGAGGGAAGTGCAGAAGACTCTTGAGAGGGGGGAGAGATGATGGAGTGGCCTTTTGGCTGGACTTTTCTTGTGTGGCCAAAGACGGAACCATTTTTTTTTTCCTGTGACACAGAGACTGCATTTAGGGGGAGGCGGTACCTCAGAACCAGGAGGGCTCAGTGTGGGTACCCCTTGGCCCCAGGGGGTGAAAAATTTGGGGGAGACAGATGTCCCAAAGGAGAAAGTGTGCCTTTTTTGGAGTGAGACAAGGCATCCTTGAAAGACAGCCCTAGAAGCAGCTCTGGTCCATGCACAGTGGTGAGAGCACTGGGCATGGAAGGAAGGTGTCACAATGGCAAAAGGACTTTCCGGGCGGTGCTGAGTGACATGGAAACACGCGAGGTTTCAGCATGTTTCCAGGGGAAGCCTATGGTACAAGAAGGACTCCTCTCCTCTTGATGAACTGAAGATTGAGTATTCTAAAGAGTGGTGCCGGACTGACAGTTGGTGATTTGGGGGAGTGTATTGCGTTGGGAAATTTGATGGGTGGGAGGAGGAAAATGCTTTTGTAAGGTTTTCATTTTCCTTGTGGTTTTGTTTATATTTTCATGTAGTTTCGTTAATAAAGTTTTCTTTATTTCTAAGCAGGAATCTGCTTTGCCTGTTCCTGGTCACATTTCACAGCAGGCACAAGGGAGAGGGTATTCTCATGGGGCACTGGCATTGTGCCAGGTCAAACCATGACAAGTGTCAGGAAAGGAAGAAAATTTTGCAATGATTTTTTTTTCTTAATGAAATAGCATTTTTATCTTTCTTTGGGGCACAGCCTAATTTTTGTTTGTTATCAGTTGTTTGACCCTTAGCAAAACTACTGAGTTTGACTAAAGACACTAACATAGCCCAAGAATTAGATAACATTTTAAAGTATTATCAACAATAATCAAATAAGGAACGAAGTCTGAATAAGAAGTTCCCTATCCAGGTGTTCAATTTGATTCATTCTTTCCTATATCCTTCCTCTGGGGGCAAAATATAGCTTTTGAATAGTATTTTGAATTAATTTTCTTCCTGAAAGCCCAATCATTAAAGTATTTACCTGCTACTCTGTTTTATATTAGAGTAATTAAGGACAGAATGATAATTTTAATCTTTAGAGGGAAAGTTTTATTCTTTTGTGACTGCCAGAAGCAGTTGCATTTATGGTCTTGAAACATCATCTCATTTGTTTTTTGCATGCATGATCAGATCTGGATGTAAACCTGCCTCTTCAAACACCTTTAAATCAGATTTTTTTTATTCCGACACATCAACACAGAAACATATAACTATGCGCATGTTTTTGCTGAGCATGGAAAAGAATTACAGGGATCAATGAAACAAGGAAGAAGTGGCTTGGGGACCAGAGATTTTACTCATTCCTTAAGTGGCTTGGGGACCAGAGATTTTACTCATTCCTTACTCCGTGTTGTATGAAAAGTACCCCAGGGCATGTGATACCGGTAAAGGCGAGTGCCTAAACACATAACTCGTGTTATTTCCTAGACACTGTGAGCTAGCAATCCTCCACTGGTACTGGTGTTCACGTGCTCTCTTTACTTCTGCTCCTGAGCAGAGGGAAGGGAGGGAGGTTACAGACATGTTCTCTTTTTAATGTCTGAAGACCTTAATATACTGTCCTTTTGAAGATATAGTGAGTTATCACAAAGTGTGTTTGAATTCCATTACTTTTTTATACACTTTTTTTTTATTTACCCTTGATATGGGCATATTTTTTCACAGAACACAGACTCTCAGGTGAAATGCTACCAAATAAAGAAAAAATGTTCAAGAAATTGCACAGCTGAAGTATTATAACTGATTTTAAACACTCCTTGGTGGTGCTTATGAAAGTCCTGAAATAGTCTCCTTATCAGGTTTTATTTGCAATTCTCATGTATGATGAGAAAGTAATAAAATGAAACTTTTTTCTTCAAATGTCAGTATAACTTTTTCTTCAAAGTTATAATGACACTTGTAGTCTGTCACTTGGTATTGCCTCCAAAAATAGGTACCTGTTTTACAATTCTCAGGTTACTCAATTTATTGCTTTTAGTTTACAGAAATTTGCTCAATCTCCAACTGCAAGAAAGTTCAGTGCCTTTTTTAGTGTGTTGTGTTTTTTTTTTTTAATTTAGTTTAAAAATCAAAACACTTTGAGTGGAGAAGAAATAACCAGCAGAGCATAGTTATTATGGAAGATGCACAAATAAATATTGTGAAGTAACCCTTATGAAGCCCATGATGTAGCTCTCAGAGGGAGATCTTACTGTCATTGATTTCTTCAGTTATCTTTGTGGGACATAGCATTAATCTCTTTGCAAATCCAAATTTTCAGTTGTCAGGTTCCTTTCAAATGTGAGGATAAACAGCAACAGAAAGGACAGCAAACAGTAATAAAATGTAAGCCCGATCTACTTAGCACAGACTCCTGAAGACAAATAAATACACACTGGCCTGCTATTTCAAGGTCAGAAGGAGCTACTAGCATAGTATTTCACAAAATTGAATGCAGTGTTGACTTATTTCCCAAAATAATCCAAACTTTCCTGTTTTACAATGTGGCCATGCTAGAGTCAGTGCAGAACTGTGACTGCAACTTATTTTGCATCCTTCAAGCTCTCTTGTGTAAGTGAAGGGGAGAAGGAAGGCAGGTGGGGGCTCATAGGCTCTGAGCTAGGATCATGTATTCCTCATTAGAAATCTGTTGTTCTCAGAGAAATGGTCCATAGTAACATCATCATCATTTGTTTGCAGGTTTTTGGGAAACTACTCATGCTGACATTAAAACATTTTCCCCAGTCTGGGAAGAGAGGTAACACTGAATAGACTGAATTAGGCTAGTCTTGAAACTCTTTTTGATTAGTTTGTGCCATTAGAAGAAGCCTTAAACAAGGTATATGTGAAGTTCCATCGCCACATAATCTTCTCCTTGTTTCTGTTTAATTTATGAATAAAGTGCCTAATGTTTCTGTGTCTTCTGAACCTGCAAACACTTCACTAAAAATTTAACTGTCTCTTCATTGAAAAAACAGGTCGATTTTTATAATAAGACACTTGAACAAAGTCATTTTTTTAATATATGGTAGGGACTCTTACAGCTTCACCACAGGAAACTAAGCTCTAAGCCCGCTCAGTTGCTTAATGGAAAAGCAAGTTGGTATTATTTCTCAGATTTGTAATGCTCTGTTAAAACAAGGAAGGTAATAGCATATCACTTTTACTTCAGTAAAGATGAGGTCTTTTCAGTCTATGATTTTATTAAGCAGAAAGCAGCAAGCCTACTATGAAGTCTGTCTGTATTGGCCAGAGACCAGGGAATTCAGTGTAACTAACACAGAGGAAGGTGTCTCAGAGGGCAGGAACTGCTGAGATTCTCTGCTCTCCCTGTCTGCTCTAATGTCGTGACACTAGAGCTGCTGGGACCTGGTCTGCCGCTGATCAGTTCAATATTTTCCGACTGCCACTTGCAGTAGGCAAGGACAGCAAAATTCCACCGTGGAGATGCAATGAGTTTATCTGAAGTCATTTTTGTTCCTGTTTATTTAATTTGTGGGATATTTGCATATCCTTACGCATTTAATTTCCATTCCACTGGCATGTGCTATGCATATACACTGAAACGCATTTCATTTTTCTGCAGATATGGATGTATGCTTATGTAAGGATCTTGAGAATTCGGATGGCATTTGAGTTAATACCAGCAGCAACTCTGCATTTTTAAAGCTTACTGTTTCTTAACAGTTTTTAACAGACTCATTTTTAAGCTGATTCTTTACCATTCTTTTAAAGACTGTGCATACTTAAGAGAGAGAAAGTTTTTCAATTTAACTATTTCTGCCCTTCCAGAACACAAGCATAGCAAGAAAGAGAGAGAAAGAGTAAATTCCATTGTCTATAGATCTCTTCTCTACATACTGGCTATCTAATAGATGAGATTGAAAGTGCTGACTTAGAAAGGAAGGGATAATTTATAGGAAAGATAACTGTATTCTTTTCCTGTATTCAATCTCTAATGGGGCCTGTTTTTGCAGGCAATAAAAAAAGACAGAAGCATATGCGCTAGATTTCCTCCACACACATAAAAATTCAGAGATTTAAGTGGGCTTTATCCCCCCTTGCATCTTTTTGAATGCTCACTGAAGACAAGAGAGGTCACCTGCTGCATGCCACTGCTCAACAGCTTGCCCACTGAGACCCCACAACTCTTCAGGCCAAAGCACTTTCACAATGGACCACGTGGGTTGATGAGTCTGCTGCTGCAATGCTTCTACATCCCTCTCTACATGTGTTCGAGCACTTAAAAATCTTTGACTTCAGACCCCATCAGAAGGTAATGTCTTTCCACTCTGAGTGATGAAATCTCTCCAGACGTGGAGTATGGGCTGTGAGCAGCACTCATAGCTGTCTTCTCACAGAATAAACACTTGGATGCATGCAGTACTGTGTTGGGAGACAAGTAGTTTGCAGGGGTCAAGGCCTCTGGCTTGTTTTCAGAGGCCATTAAGTGGTGTTATACATCTCTGAATTTTCCTAAGCACAAATACACAGAGACTTGAAATAAAATGGACTAAACTTTAAATTTTGTGCAAAGATAGTAGGCAAGGCAGAGGTGGGGGAAGGAAAAAGCAGGGAAGGGAGGGAATGGAAAGGTATGGAAGGATAGGTAGATGTATTGATTTGAGTGTTTAGTTACAAGGTAAACAACATGTGGGTAGTGTCTTTTTCATAGGATCTGGTCTTTTTTATTTAATGCTCCTTTTCCACAGGGATTCACTTGTATTAGCAGAAATACCACTAGGAACTATTGTGAATGAAAGCACTGATTATTTTCCAAGGGGCGGGGCAGGTAATCCAGAAAAACTCAAGAGATTTTGAGACATGTGAAAATTTAGGTCAGTGCATGCAGAAAGTGATTTGTCAGCAATTTCTGGACAAAATGGATCTCCACTGCAGTTTAGTTTGAAATGAAGTGAGAATGCCATCAAGGTTCCCCTAACGCTGTCAGTAAAATACTTGTTCAAGAGAAGCGCTCACTAGCACAGATAAGTAATACATTATTTACTGTTCCAGGAAACACAGTACTTTTCTTCTTATTTCAACCAGCTGAATCTTCTGTGGAACCCAATTCAACTGGCCTGAGGCAAGGGTAAAAAACATCAGTTGTTCTCAATCTTTGTAGTCCATACATTCAGGACCCTTTCTTTGGGATGTTAGAGGATCCTGTGTGGAGCTCTAGCTGGGGTTTAAATATACTTCTGAGCAGAACATATCAAACCTGACCTCTTATAAAAATGAAAACCCATTGAAGTTTGAGATAAAGTCTGAGAAATATTCTTCATCTGGAATGAAATGAGCTTGGCAGCATGTATAGCTCTGATTAGTAATCTACAGGTAAATCAACAGCAGCCCCATGATGTGAAAAGCCTTCTGTGTCAGTAATACTATATTATATGAAGAGGACAGTCTTAAGCCAAAAGATGTGGGAGAAAATACATATTGATAAAATTGTATATCTATTTTTTGGCAGTACAAGTGCTCACAGGAAAATGGGAGTCTGACTCCAAGAGAATACGGCTCAGAGATCTATAGCCAACACTTTTCATTAGGGTTGCTCTCCCCCACCCTCTGTCTTCTCAAGTAATGATTTTAAACAGAATATTGCGATTTAAAATAAATATTCTCACCTCCCACAAGAATATACTCTTCTGTTTCCTTGTGTAAAGGTTGTAGCTATTGAAGAATTTGTTCTTTTTTGCAGCACATGCTTCACAATTTGTTGCTTTACTCTAATTTTGTCTCATTATCAAAACATAGCCAGTTTTAGGCTTTTGGGGGGGGAATTTGTGTGAATTTCTTTTACATTTTAAAAGACAGATAACAAGTTTTGCTCTTAAGTTTGTGAGCTTGACTGAATAGTACAGTATGTTAGTTTCTTCTAATACATGTACTGTGTTATCAGAAAAAAGTAAAATTTACCTGTTGATAGAAAAAAGCAATTTTTCATTTTTCAGTAGGGAGTTTCTTCATGAAGTTATTTTTTTCTTTACATTGCAGCTCTGCAGTTAACAATCCTTTTACAGTGGAATAGCATTGACATATTCTTGTTGCTCTCCACAGGGGATGTTCACAACTGTCTGCTTCAGGCATATAAATTAGGCATCTTTAGTTTCCCTGAATTGCCTTCCTGCTTGTGCTGACCTCATTTCACAGACAACAAAAGGGAGCTATGGCTTTTACCTTTGGTCCTCTGACTGGAGACTGCATTAATTTTCCCAGGCAAATAGTTTGAATGTCCATTCCTCCCAAGTGAATTAATTACCATCCTTGCCATGAAATGGGGTCCATCCTCAGTGAGGCTCCACACTGTTCAAACACTGACCTGCCACCGTTTCTTGGGGCTCTTTCAGTGGCTGCACCACACGTCACAGTCATCGCTTCCAGAGTTACATGGGCATCAGGTTTTCCCTCTGCTGGGCCTGGGCTCCATGCATGCCAGGACAGAGCAGAAGAGCAGAGGGCTTTGTGGTACAGAAATCTGCACCTTGTGCATAAGCCTGTGGGATCAAACCCACCTCTTACCCATCTCATAAAGAACCGGCAATGGCACTACCTAGACCTAGAACTATTGCATAAACAAGTCAAATTTGCCTATGCAAATATTTTAAAAGTCTGATGGTTTATTTTTTTTTTCTTTCGCCTTTCTTCTTGAAGCAGAAAATGTTCACTCAGGTCTGCCTATATTCTTTAATGGGTCAAAAATTGTGTGGAAAAGGATCGCTCTGACCTCAGAGTGTTTTGGGGAAGCACAAAAAGATTTCTTCCCTTATAAATTATGACCCACTACTTCAGCTTGTGCTCAAACTACATTTTCTTATTTAATCTAATTCTCTAATAACCACTGGGCCTAGTTTTTTTCTCCTGACAGGGCCTACACTGGGCCAACTCAAGGAGAAACATCTGTATTTATACATACATTGACCTAGACTGAAACAAACTAAATTATTCTAATCTTTTATCTCAGAAAAGGGTTACCATTACCTTATTTATTCTAAGATGAGAAAAATGCAAGTTCTTTATATGTGACATTTATTCTTTATGACCTCTAATAAAAGTTCCAAGATAACAATGATTTCTAAGTATATCTGAAAGTGTATTGCACATTCAATTAAATGATTAAAATGGTCTGAAAGTCAGTATCTGTTTAAGCCAAGCAATCTCCTATACCTCACACTAAGGTAAATCAAATATCACTTTCCAGAAGTCACTGGAATTAACTTTCTGCAAAACATGAGCAAATGAGATCAGATTGGAAACCAATTTCTAAGTTACTTATAAACTTATTTGATTTTTATTTTCATAATAAGGGAATTAAAAATATGCCATTTGCATGTCTGAGGACTTCCACCATATAACACATGCATGAGAAACATTCACTCTCACAGTTGAAAAAACATTATACATCTGAATAATAATGATTCTAAAAGTCTTACTTATTATGGTTCTGATTCAGAGGTGACCTAATCCCTTGGAAAAATAAATTGAATGCAGCCATCAGGTGATGGGAACTAAACAGAAAGGGTTAGTTCAAATCCTTGAGGTAATTAGTAGAGAATTCTGAGATACCTGATGTTTATAAAAATCTTAAATATAAATATTTTTTATTGGAAAATATATTTTTTAATATTAAATATTTCAGTTCATTAAGGACTGAGTTGCCTGGTGATATTAGGTATTGTAAGAGAAATTTCAAGAGGGAAGTACTTCAAAGTGAAACTATGTTAAAACTAAAATATCTGTTCCCTTATTATGCAGTTGTCACTGTGAGAAAGCAACTGAAAGGTAGATTTTCTTTCATAATTTTACATTTAAGACTTTGAGGTTACCAACTGCAGCTTGAGATGGCCAGGGACACATGTAAGTACTTTACAAGTGAGTTAATTTTAGACTATTTAGGGAAAATCATATTTCTAATGCAGTTCTTTCCAAAGGCAAATCAGAGTGGCAACATTTCTGTTTTCTATATATATATATAAATATAACAAGAGAAAGGAAGAGAAGGATATCATATATACATATATGTAGACATAATTACATATATATTCATGGTGACATATTTAAATACACAGATGCACATATGTTTGTACAGAGATATATACTTAGAGAGACATAAAGGGAGGCAAGAAAGATTCTGTTCTGCTGTTCAAAGCCAATACAAAGATTCTAATGGAGTTCATTACCTTTCATTAAAAGTTGGCTACATTAAATATTTCTGTTTTTAAAGCTGAGAGGGGGGATTAGAGAAACCTCCCACCCCCAAACCTCTAATTATCTCTATTGTCTTTGTTCAGCAGAGGCAGCATGTCCTTCAGGATTCAAGTGGGGTGTAACGCAGATCTGTTGACATCTCCAGTTATCCTTAGGGCTGCAAACGTAATTCCTACGTGCCTTTGCAGAAGAATCCAGAAGAGAATGTTATCACCATCACCAGGGAAATGGCACTGTCAACAACTGCCCGTGCAATCAGACACTTATCTTTTGATGTTCAGTTGCCTTCTGCTTGTTAACCTTGTCAAGGAGGGGCACAGAGGGGAGCACCAACCAAATGAAACCTGCAGTAATTACTGTAATTCGGAAAGAAATATATTCACTGGAGGCAGGCAGTTCCACCCTCACAATCAACCTTTCTGCAACTCAAGGAAAACACAAACATGGCCTGGCTCAGACAAATTAGGCATGAACAAATGTTGCACATTAAATGAGTTAAAGGACCTTGCTGAAAATTACAAGGGCTGCTTAGGGAAGCAATGAATCCCATTAAGGCAGAAACAGGCTTAAAAGCAAGTGGGCTTTGCAGAGAGACTTACATATATATTTACTGTACTTGGTTATCTTACCCAAGGCAATTCTGGCCACAAAACTGTAAATATATCCAGATGATAATAGTATAATGTTCTTTGGGATACATTCAGGGGGAGAAAAAGAGATCATCAGCTGGATGCTGCAAAACTACTGCTTCAAATACCAGTACCTGGCTTGTCTGTAGCACTTTCCATCAATCTAATTTCAAGTGCCTTACAAAAGGATTTAGAAAGATCTTAAACAGTTAGATGGTGTAGAAAGCTAAGAAACATTTGAACTTAACTTTTAAAAAAAAAATCTTCTTCAATCAAACACACAGTCTTAACCATAAAGTCACATCCTCTTTTTGCTGGCATTCACCAAAGTGCAATGTATGTATTGCTAAACATATGTAAGCAACTATAGCTGAAGGAATTGTCAATACATTACTAATTCTCCTTTTGCTCATCAGTACAGCTAAATGATCCTTCCTGAAAGAAACACTGTTTTTATATGCATTAACCTTTCCTCCCACTGTAAATATGGGAGGACTAGTGGAAATTATTTTGCTTTAGATTGCAATGACAATGGGTTTGCCCTATTGTTCTTTTTTTCCTCAGCTTTTTTACCAAAAGAATTAATGAAGAACAATGCTATGATAGGTTTGGGGTTTTTTTTGTCTTTATCCTTGGTCCACACTTAAAGAAACACTAAAAGCAGGTTTTCATTAAAATCTGTGCAGCTTCTAGTAGTTTGAAGGTGGAGCCAGCAGGCGACAGGGCAGAATGTCATATGAATGTGTAAAATATGCATATTTGTAAATATGTTTTGAATACAGAGGTTAAAGAGAGGACAAGCTGAGCTAAGTCACAAAAGCATTATGAGAGGATGGTGGAAATACAGATCATAAGGTGCCATGTTCAGCATAAATCATGCGGCATGTAATACATAATAAGGGTTATTCATCAGGAGCTCTGCAGCAGCCTGTAACATCTCTGCAATCAAGACAACAATAAACTCTACAAAGTGGGAGTAATTTCCATCAGAGCGAGAGTGTCCCCTCCCTCATCTTTATTTTTAAATGCATGATGATCAAATGCTAATTGTGTAGACCTGTTACTGTGAATGACAAATAACCACTTCCAAAAGGACATTATGGCTAACAGCTCTTTAGGGGTCAGTTTTGTTCCCCATCATTAAAATCCCCATTCTGTACAGAATTAGAAAGTATAGTCTTGCCACAGGAGCTTGATGTCTGAAGAATAAATAGGGCATGTTGGATTAAGGGTGAGCAAGTGCTGTCATGGAAGTGATCTGCCGTGCACAGACTGCAAAGCTAGTGAGGGAGGCTGCTGCTTGGAGACATGGAAAGTTTTGGGAAAGGTTTCAGAGTGGGCAGCCACACACTGCAAGGGCAGTTTTAAGGATTATTCCACCTCTGAATTTACTCCAGGCTTGGAGTTATGTTGGCAGAGCTTTTTGCTCTGTGCAGATCTTGCTCTGCTGGTGCTCAGGGATGGCAGGAAGCTGTGTGCTTGTGCTACCTTAGTGCTGGGTTCCCTGTGGCAGGCTCAGTGTCCCTGCTAGCCACGCCAGTCAGCCAGCAGCTTGAGCAGGATGAGATTGCATCTGCTCTGTATCTGAGGAGACTGCCTGTGTCTGCTGAGAAGTGAAACACATGTGGCTTTAACCCCAGCTTAGGTGCGACACCCTCTGAGCAGTACTTGGCACATCAGAGATGTTTTGGAACTTCTCAGCAGTACACAGGTCCACTCACTGGTGGGCTATGATTTTGCCAGGCTCACAGCTTCTGAGTAACAAACAAAAGGAATAAGAATACCTGAGAAAAGAAATACAAACCAGAAAAGTGCAGTTAAATATCCTCTCACATCTGAGACTTCAAGCCAGCAGAAAACAGTTCAAGCAAGCCTCAGACAACTGAGGCTTTTAGGGACTATGAAAGCACTTTAGGGGATACAGTGTCTTGCCAAATTTTATTTAAAATCAGAGAACTGATTATGAGAGATAGGAATATGAATATATTCCCCAACACATATTTAAAAAGCAAGGTTATTGAAAGATGGTGGAAACGGAATATGTTCTGTGTCCTAAACAAGACTGAATAACTGGTGTCACAATTTTTGTGGCCAGTGAAGGTGCAGGTTATGACTGAGATCTGCTCCAAAGCACTGTTAATTTTTTTATTAACCAATGGCATAGCAATTCGAATTTAAAAGGGGGCTAATGGCCCCCAAGTCCAGGCTGTAGCTTCCAAAGGCTGGAAATATGCCACTTTGAAAGGGGAAGAGGATGCAAAATCCAGCATCAAAAGGAGTCCTCAGCAGGTGGGTGCAGAGTGCTGAGAACACGATGCAGCATGACGTGGAAGTCAAAACAGCCTCAACAGAGACAGGCTAAAACAGCAGCAGATATAATGTCATGCAGCTGTGATGCTAGCCATGGCTTTTGTGTTTGTGGAAGGAGGGCTTTGAATGCAGATTTCATTTATTGAGAACCTCTGAACTGAGTAGTCTGATTTAGGTACCTGCTCTGTGCTAGATGGAGAGAGTTCCCTATGTAGCTGATGGCAAAAGAGCAATACCTGCTAGAGCAATTCATCCCCTCCAATGACACCTGATGAATTATGCATTTATGATTTTTCTCCTTTGTCCTATGCTAGCCTTTGTCATAGAATGCATCCAAAAATGTAACAGTTGCAACCTGAATATCAAGCAGAAATATTGGTTGGTTTGGGTAGTTTTACAGCAGTCTAGGTCCAGATTTTCAGAGTCAAGGTGATTGAATAAGAACATACATTTACATACTTAAAAAGTGATCTAAAAGTACTATCTAAATAATTTAAATGGTTATTTTTCTAATATCATTAATTTAAATTAATGCAATAGCAGTAATATTTTCATAAGACAACATGCTGGTGTCCTCAGCAGAGGAAGAACTTTGACTTGTTTGAGCAAGATCAGAGGAAGATGCAAGATGATGAGAGAGATAGGCTTCTCCTATAAGGAATTTGGACTGTTCAGCCTGGAAAAGAAAAGACTTTGAGGTGACCTAATTGTGGCCTTCCTATATCTGAAGGGGGTCTGCAAGAAAAATGGAGACAGGTTTTTTGCAAGGGCATGTAGTAACAGGACAAAGGGAATGGAATACAACTGAAGAGCACATGTTTAGAGTAGCCATTAGGAGGAAATTCCTTAGCGTGAAGGTGGTGAGTCAATGGAACAGACTTCCCAGAGCAGTTGTGGGTGTTTCAGCAGTGGGAGTATCCAAGGGGCCCTGAACAATCAGGTCTAGTGAAAGGTATCTCTGTCCATGGAACTAGATGATCTTTTAGGTCCCTTTCAACCCAGACCATTCCACAATCATATGAGTCAATGACTACTATTTTATGTAGTTCTGAAGAATACTTTTAAATTATAGCAATTTATAACAAACAAAGTAGTTACTGATCCCCTGTTCAGCTGCCTTTGCCAGAGTAATTTATGTGTATAACAACGTCCTTCTAGGGTTAAATTTTATTTAGAGGGTTTTTTTTTTTTTTTTTTTATTTCAAGCCTTTTTAAGCAGAAAGATGGGATTCAATCCCACATGTTTTTCTGAAGTTTTAAATTGCTGTAGCACAGGTCTAGTGACAACATTGGAATTCGTACGTGGCAGTGGATTTGTTTCACTATTTAAAAGGAAAAATAGACTTGCCTAATGAAGAAAAAAAACCAGTTAAATGTAGACCTTGTCAATCACATAGATTAACTAGGGTGGGAACAGTGCCTTCAAAATGCTGTAAGTAATCAAAAAGATGAGATTCTTTTGAACATTTTAGTGCTCAGGAAAAGCTGTTTTTCTGACAAGAAAAAATATTTCTTTCAAGATTCTTTCACCTCAGAACAGGAACCAGTACATCTTTTATTCATATTATCTGTAGAGCTTGTCGTTCTTGTATCTGTATTTTAGGAGCATTCTCTCATCCACTGAAATAACCAAAAAGGCTAGCTGGTATTTTTGAGCTGATTTCAGGTCAATTAAATGTGGACAATAGTAATTGAATACTTATATAATAACAGGTAGCAGACCTGACATGTTCGGGTCACTGATTACTGTACCAATTTCCCTTACACTTCCATTGCTACTGCAGAATTCTTCATGCACTTACCTGCATGAAGTCTTTCTAAAGCTGGTGAGTACAATTTGTTATCACCTCTGACTTGTTTTAGCTCTAAAATATCTCTCTTGGCATTCAGCTAGGCTTCAGCACTGCCAGGCATCAGTGATTCTCACCTTAATATACACTCATCTTCACAGTTTCCTCAGTGACGAAACAGGCATGCACATTTACTCTCCATAATTTCAGTTCTCCAAGTGAAAGCTGATGGCTATTTGAGATGCTACTTTTTTTCTAGCTTCTGACACCCTGATACCACTCGAAAGGTGTAAATATTGAACAGTAATAATAGACCACACCTAGAGGAGACTTTCCCAGATAACTTGGGAATGTGGAGCATACACTGATAAGAAAAGGATGCGTGTCTGTTGACCTGAAGTAGCACAATACTCAATTCAATAGCTCTCAAGCAGAAGTAACGTAATCCATTAAAAGCAAATAAACAAAAGCTCCAAATGCACAAATTTATTTGTCTTGTCAAAGATTTCCATGACAGAAAGAAAAATGAAAACCGGTTGGTGGAAAGGGAGGTCACTAGATTGTTGGATTAAGATAGATATTTTTGAGAGTGGAAAAAAGGAAAATTGCCATATTAATATAGCTAAAATTTCCAGGGTATAAAACTGAAGAAATCCTTATTTATGTAAATAAATAGGCATCCAGGAATTTACTTTAAAAACAGTATTTAATGTATTTCCCATGAGACAGAATTTTTTGTGCACAAGGGCAACAAAGTCTCCCTATAAAAGAGCAACAAGCTGGTAGCATATGCGATTCTTTATCTTTTCCAAAATGTTGGATTCCAGGATGAAAGCAAACAGAAGATCTCCCATCAAAAGATTTTCTTTTAATTAAAAATTGGATTAGAAAGCGAATCAAACTACAACCTCTAGCTATCTGTAGTAATAATGAAGGAAACTTTCCTTGGGCAGGAATGTTTAAAGCTGTGGTAATGACAAAGGAAAGAATATATGCAATACTGCATTTCCCCTCAACATTTTTTGAGAATTTCTGAGAGACCACATGCTTTTAAGTGTAACAGGCAGCTTATTTCCTGTAAGGTTTTAGGATCTCACAAATGCTTTCAAGAAGGAAGAAAATAGTTATCTCTGCAAAAAGCAAAGTGTTGTAAGTGACCTTATAAACCATTGAGTTTCTTTGTTGCCAAAGAAATCAATAATGTAACAGTGTGCTTGGATATCAGAGAAGCAGCACTTGTTTCTGTGATCTCTCAATTCTGTAAAACGAGTGTTGAGACTAAATTCTCTTGCATGAAGAAATTTATTGGCTCAAAACATCTATTTTTTTCCCCTGGAATTCCTTGAATGTTTTTAAATTTCACACAGAACAGAACTCTAATATATAATTACACTGTAAAAATAAACATAATTAGCCGACTGATCATCTGCCTTTCCATCATCAATGACATAACTACAGAACTTACATTTGAAAACAGGCCTTTTTGAAGGCCTATTGATCAAGATTCTTTGACTGATGAGGAAGATTTAATAAATATCTGAGAAAAAATTAATTTATGTTGGTTTAAATATGTTTTTATGATAACAGTGCTGGATGAATTGATTGAATTACTGGTGGTCTTATGTCTGAAAAACTTTTGAAGTTATTTATACTTTTGTGTGACTTAAGCCCTTTTAAAATCCTTATGCCTGTTAAAAATGACATCTGTTTGGTGACACAAATGCAACATTGGAAAATTTTTTCTCACTAATGTAAATTTATATATAGAAGTCAATTGATGTTGCTTGAGGGATATCTAAGAGATTGGCAAGTGATCTTTACAATCATGAAGCTATTACTTGCAATTGCAGAATGGCATTTAAATAAAAATTCTACATAAGGATTTTTTTCTTTCTTTTATTTGTTTCCTTTTTTTTAACATTCCCTAAGTCTCTGAGGGTATTCAGAGAGTGCTTTTTCACAGCAATAATTTACAGTATCATCAGTTTCCACCTGCAGCTAGGTCTTATCCAAACAATCTCCAGGATTATTAATACACAGAACAAACAGGGCAAGATACAGTATGAATCTCTGCAGAAATTCTTTGGGAATGAATAAATACTCAGAGTAAATGTTGGCTGGTTTGGTAATTTGGTAACTAACTTTCATGATATGAAAATTTATGTAATATGTCTGGATTAAGATCACCAAAATAAATCACAAAAGGACTCCCTGGAGATTTCTGATGAAATTGGCATTTGACCGCTGGTGTAAACTCTAATCAGCAATTAAAAGGTTAAATGTTGCTTTGTCATCCTCCTGAGCTATTTATTAATGCATTTTTCAAAGTCATTTATGATTCATATGAAAGAGACCTGTTGTCCTTGACTGGTTAAGATTCATGTCAATAAACTTCCAGTTGCTTCACGACCTTGCTCACTGCTGATCCCATGCCACATCAACATTTTGGCAGAAGATCAATGTCAAGTATGTTTTCACCTCACAAACCCAGCTTTACTCGCTTTATTCAGTCTCTGATCTGCTGCCTGTAGATGTTTTGATGTTTGTCTTGATGTTTTCCATCATCTCTACAGGGTTTTTTTTCCCTCCAGCTTCTCTATCGTACAGTAAGCCATGCAACTTGCGCACTGGCAAGACCTTTTCACAAGCAAAAGTTTATTGTGGAGTGTTTATTTTGCTGCTTCTGATGTACTCACAACTTGACAGAAAGGAAATAAACAAGTGAAATATGTTAACTAATCAGGTTAATATCTCTTTAGCCCTGGTCAAAAATAGTGAAATAAATATTGTACCATTTGCCTTTTTGAATAGCAGCTTCTGGAGCATTTTGGATGAATAGGTGTAAATAGAGGTGGTGAAAGTCCATTTTAGAGACATACACAAAAAATTACAGCACCCTGCAAAGTCTAATAGCTGCTTGCCAAGCCCAAGAATGCAGACATGTCTGCCAGTTAGTCTGAAAGGTGTGTTCCATTAATCTTTAAATCTGTTGGCACTGGTAGGTGGAGGACAAAATGAATACTCGACAGAAGTTTAAAATGTTAGGTTACACCTTAATTTACTACATTTATGTAGCCCATAATCAAAAAGAAAGATATTTAAACTGTGTTTTCTCTACTCAATCCTTAAGAGAACCTTTGGTCTTCACAGGGTTGGTCTTTAACAAAGATTTTGCAGTCCTAGCCTGCAGGATGTGAAGGAAATTACATCTCTCTTGTGGCAGTTCAGACCCTGTTTAGGATTTAATATTTGCTGACAAGGATTAATTGTTAACAACTATTTCATCCTTTGAAAATGAAGGGTTTTAGACATTCAGCTCCATGTGGTGGCAAGAGGGGTACTTTTACGTGGAAAGATAATAGGAATCCTATCCTGGAGCCTATATGTTTGAGAAAGGGTATAAGGAAAGCATACTGACAATTCCTATTGGAAAGAGCAGAAAAATGTGTCTATTGAGATGCCTAGCAAAAACAGGAACAGCTTCAAAATATTATTATACCTCTCTCAATATGTATAAAAATATTTCTAGTTATTACCACCCAAAATCATGGTGAAGGATGGAGTCAAATGGAAGCAGAGAGACTGAAACAATGATTTAAAATGAGGAGTCAGTGAAAGCACTGACATTTTTAGAAAAGGCACTACATAGAGCAGCAAATTTTATTTATTCTTTTTTAGTTTCAATGGCTGTTACTCTAAAACAAAATACTTTTAGGCCTTCTAAATATTTTTCCTGGCTGTATTCATTCTTTGGGCTCTGGAAGTCAGGAGGGGTCTAGACCTTCAAAACATGGGTTAGCCCAGTTTGATATTACCTGAGTAAGGTCTTCACCTGCAGAAAGGCTCTGAGACACATTAAAAGTCAGCAGAAGGCATGGATTTCTGTCTCTGTGTAAAGGAGTTTGGTTTCAGTACCATAAACTAATCAGAGGGGAATCTAGTTTTAAATCGGAGAAGATTTTGGCTCCCCATAAAGCACTAGGGCTATAGCTCCACTTTTTCTCAGGCTGCAGTACAATGCCATTAGCCATTCACAGTCTCTGCAAAATCAATGAAGCTTCACTAATTTGCATGAGCTGAGAATCTGCTCTGTGTGTTTGGGGTGCAGAAGGGAACAGTGAGATTAACAGGTGCTTCTCTTTATCATGCAAGACCACCCTGCACAGTTAGTTAAATGAAAACCTCTCACAATACCTGTGCTTTTCTTGTCAATTAAGGCTTCTCCCAAAACAGGTAGCATCCTTTGTAAGTCCTAACAGCCATTTTCCTAAAAAGGCCATTTAATTTTTATATCCCTTATTTGTGGAAAATACCAATTTCAGAACAAAGACAGAAATGAGCAAACAACATTTTTATACTGAATTTCTTGCACTTGGCAGAGCTAATGAAGTATACGCCATCTTCTAACTATAGAAGAGTTGTTAGTTATTCTGGTGTGTATACAAATATATATCTATATCTGTGCATATGTATACAAACATCGTATTCGTAGGAAAATGTATACTTCATTTATATTTCTTCATCTTGGTTACCGTGTCTTAAGAGTATAAAATCTGGAACTCACAATTTCTCACACTATTTCATAGGCATGAAATTTTTATTTTTCTCTTTGCTGTTTCTAATGGATTTCCAAAAAAAAAAAAATTAATATTTGGTGGGGATTATTTCTATAGAACTGAATTTCTAAATTTTTATGTATACTCACAAGTAATTTCTATATGCAAGGTCACCTTTACATGTGACTCTGGTACTGCATAAGTCAACACCAGAAGTTTTTTTGAAAATTCTTGAGCCTATCAATAAACTCAATCTATATCTGAAATTACCATATAATATAGGTGGCATTTGAAATACAAAGTTCTTGCTGACAGTGGATATTTTGGCACAATTTTATGAAAGAATGCCTGAAGGGTTGGGTTTTTTTTTTTTATCCATGCTTTCTACTTTTCCTTTCCTTATCGATTCATACTATAATGCAAATCAATGATGACTATTTAGGGGAGATTTAGTAGAATTCTTAACAGCTACTTTATTTATACACAATTAGTTTAAAGGAAGAGGAAAACTAAGCAGGCTAAATATGGGAATATTTGCCAGTCCATTTACTTGTGAATCTCCTCCCTGGGGCATTTCAATAAGGACAATGCCTATGCCATTATTATGACTATTGATTTCCTGGGTTTTTCTCTTGCCATTCCCACTATTGATGACCATCTACTCTGAATAGCTGGACCAATCCTAGTCTAACTGGAATTCCCTGATAAAGCTTTAATATATCTTTTTTAGTCAAGTACGAAGTAAATTAAGTGTAGAAAATGGGTGAAATTTCCTGTAGTTTCTTTTGTTTGAGGCTTGTTTTGAAATTTTTGTGTTGTTTTATAGAATATTATGAACTTTGCCAAGTTTTGGTTAGATCAATGAGTCATTACTCAGATTAAAACCTACCATCAACAATAAGGACCTTCCTTTAAGGCTGTATGAAAGACAGACTTAAATAATAATTAAAGTTGCTGTAGCTAGTAATTGTTCCTTAATTTGTGTTATACCACAGTAAACTAGCCTGCAGTTAATCTACAGAGAAATCCCCAAAAAAACTTGTATTGCCATCACTGTATTTTTTCAAATGTAACATGCTTCTCTTGATTTTAGTAGGAATCACTAGATTATATCTAATATCTGCTACATTAATATTATTTTTCCATTATCATGGGCAGAAAGGTGTGAAAATCTGAGATAGAACTGGTTAGGGATTTCTTAAGAATTTTTTTATCTTCAAAAAAGAAATAATATTTTGAAATGAAAACTTGTGAGAAGCAGTTAGCAAGGAGGAATTCTTTTTTTTAGGTGAGGAAGGATAAAAGTTAGAACTTTTGAAATCTTTTCAGATTTTGTAGGTATATGATTCTGGCTTTGAAAAAAAATCAAAATTATCTTTGGAAATTTAATTATACAAGCAAAATTAAATATGAGCAGAAATAAAAATTAAGATTTTGATTATTCATAAATTGTCTTTTTCTCTCCAAAAGTTGTTGCAAGTGATTTCAGTTTGGACTTTTGAATTAGAGCAAAAAACATTTTGTATTGGGAAAATATTCTGGGTTTCAGAGAATAATTTGGTTACTTTTCATCTTCTCCACGGAAGCTTTAGGATCAGTGCATGGTTAGGTGAACAAGGACAGAAAAATTACCTCACTTTTCTCCATCTCTGCCATCACCAGATGTATGACATAGGATTTCTGCCAATGTAGCCTAAACACCAGAAATGTGAAGGACACTTCTTACTGTTTGTTAGAGCATGAGGGAGATGAGGAGTGATGACTAATTATATCCATGGCTTTGTTTTAGATCTTTTCATGCTCCTGTGTACCAAACAGAGACAAAATTCTTTTGCTGCTCACTATATCCTTTCAGAAAAAGAAGTCCAAAAATTCTGATTATAGCATAACCCAGCACACAAGGATGATATTCCTTTCTGTGAAATGAATTGAGCAGGGTTAAGAAGATGCAGATATTCTACCAATGAAATATTTTCAGGCTATAAGAAACATGAGCATGTGAGTTAAGGAGTACACATATCTAGGATGTCAATACATTTCCATGAAAAAAGTGGACAGCTGTAACTAACCATACAATTCAGAAAACAACAAGCTTTTCAATCAAGGCTTTGATGAAAACCATAATATTCTAAAGACATCACCTGGGTTCATCACACACAAAATACTGCATGCTAAGGCAAATAATCACACATTGAAGGCCATGAAACGTCCCCTTAATTCAAAAAGTGACACCACCAAAAGATACAGAGAAAATATCCTCTATATAAACATTATAAAAGGCTTTGAAAATTCTGTTAGTTTTATCAAATTCATGGCTACTGAAGAAAAAGAGCCAAACAGCTTTCAATTTCTATAGCTTGCTTTCAACTTTCAAGGAAAATATTTTTTATCAGTAATTAAAAGCAATTTTATAAGATTTTACAGAAGAGAATAGGAATATACACACATTCCTGAGCTGCATTTTCAAGTTATGACCTTTTTCAGCTGAGCAGAGTTTTACTGATGTATGAAATAGAAACAATTAAATAGACTACCAGATAAATGCTGCTCATTAGCAACAGTATTTGAAATACTGGACTAGATTGATCAAGGAGAAAATTGTTATCTATCTGTATGTTATCAGTTTAAGTACTTTAAAAATACATGTTTGTTAAAACAGAGCAGGAGATCCATAACTATTCAGATTTTTAAATTTTTCAAATAAAAAACTTATTCCAAAATATTTAGCTTGAAAATTGAAAGATGTAAAGAAGCAAGGCCTGGATAGAGAGTTGCACATACTAATCTCTTGCTTGTGATGTATTTTTCTCTTGTGCACTGAAGGTGATGATGTCCTACAGAATAACTGGTTCATTGTTCAGCTAAGAGCATTTCTTAATATATACACACAGCAACATGTAAGACTAGGTGACATTCTCAACTGCATTACTGCTTATAAAAACTGTAATTTCTAAGGTGTCTTGGTGGAAAAGGTGAAAGTCCCAATTTGTTCTAACAGTAAAGTCATCCAGCCTCAGAAATACCTGAATTTCTCAGCTTTCACCGTTCTGTGGCACAGATTTCCTTCACTTGACTCATGTATTGCAGAGCCAGAAGATAAAGTGACTTGATCCAACTCCTCTCCATTTTCATCCTTCAGTCAGTTAATAGTGTAGCAATTTATTTTTTACCTGCCTGGAATCAGATGGGCAACACTGTAGTAGCAAGTAGTTTGATTCAACCATTTTCTGGCGGTCCATATTGTGGAATATAGAAGTATAGAATCATACAATATTCTGAGTGGGAAGGGGCCCATTAAGATTATCAAAGTCAAACTCCTGGTCCTGCACAGGATACTCCCAGAGTCACACATTGTACAAACACTTGAACTCCATCAGGCTTGGTGCTTCCCTGGGGAGCCTGCTCCAGTGCCCAGTCACTCTCTGGTGAAGAACCTTTCCCTAATATCCAAACTAAACCTCCTCTGCTACAGCTTCAGGCCATTCTCTTGGGTCCTGTCACTGGTCACCACAGAGAAGAGATCAGCATCTGCCCCTACTTTGCTCCTCACAAGGAATTGTAACTGCAATGAGGTCTGTCCTCAATCTCCTCTTCTCCAGGCGGAAGAGAACAAGTGACCTCAGCCACTCCTCATACAGCTTCCCTCCAAAGCCCTCGCCCATATTCATAGCTCTCCTTTGGACACTCTGTAATAGCTTTACACCTTTTTTTACATTGTGGCAGCCAAACATGCCCGCAGCAGTGGAGGTGACGCTGCCCCAGTGCAGAGCAGAGCAGGACAATCCCCTCCCTTGCCCAGCTGTGATGCTGCGCCTGATGCCCCCCAGGACAGGCTGGGCCCTCCTGGCTGCCAGGGCACTGCTGGCTCAGGTTCAGCCAGGAGCCCCAGGTCCCTTTCTGTGGCACTGCTCTCCAGCATCTCATTCCCCAGTCTGCACACACATCAAGGGCTGCCCCATCCCAGATGCAGAACCTGGCACTCTTTGCTAAACTTCATACTGCTGCTGATTGCCCAGGCCTTTGATTTATGAGAGTCTCTCTGCAGGGTCTCCTTGATTTCAAGGGAGTGAGCAGCTTCTCCAGTTTGATATTACCTGAGTACAGAAAAGTGAGTTATTACCCTCCAGTTATGTATCTTATATGAACTAGAAGAGGAAGTGCTGGTGTGGTGTGTACCCAACTTTTAACCTGTTAAGTTACACCTAAATTAGTACTGCAACTAGGTGGCTACCAATGTGAGACCCAAACCCCTCTGATGAAACGGTGATGAAATGGTTACTCCTAGCTAATTTTTGTGACATTTCGTCCAACCCTCTATGGTTCATTTTTATAAGGTAAAAAAAATCCTCACCCCCCCCCTCCCCAGGTTTCTCAAAGAGTTTTGGGAGGAGACAAATTTAGGCCAGAAATAATTTTTTTTTACATGTTAGTATAGCTGAGTTCAATAGACTCGAGTAAGGTATGGTATTAAAAAAAAAAGGCAAAACTGAATCATGTAGAATAAATACTTGAGAGAGAAGGATATAGACTATTGATATGATTTCTGTTTTTATTTTCAATATTTATAAAGAAGACTGTTTTTTGTATTAACTTTTTCACTAAGGGAGCTATGGAAATCTTATATTCACCTAATTTGAGCAGAAAGTAAATCACTGAAGATCAATTGCTGCAGTTTGATATTAATTTTTACTATAAGAAATAACTTGGGCTATTGCAACCTACTGGTACTCACAAAATGGCACTGAGCCCAGAAAGTACTTGAGGTTTAATCTTGAATTTCTGAAGTCATAGCTCTGACTAACATTGATGTTGCAAGATAGAGAACCTTCATACAACTTCATTGGACAAAGCTGGTATTTATAGGCATCATTTATATTTAAACTGGGGGAACTATATTTATTTTCTTGCAGTGCTTGTATGTGTGACCAGATTTTGATAGCAAGCTACATTTTTCCTACACTAATAACTGACTGAAGGATGAACATGGAGAGAAGTTGGATTAAGCCCCTTTTTTTCTGATTTGATGGTTTAAATATTTTAAATAAAAACATATGTGATAAGTATGTTAATAAAAACATTATTTTAAAACATGCTTATTGTTCAGAAAGAAGACCCTTTGAAAAGATAGTTTAACTGTTTTTACCACAGTGCAGATATAAAAACTAGAAATGTCTTACAGCTATTTTACAGTAAGTTTGGCCAAAGCAATTTTTGAGAAGACCAGTGAAAATCACATTATTGCAGGTTCTATGAAAAATGAAACCACTGGATCTGCTTCATATTTTTTATACTTTCCACACAAAGAAAATATATAGTGATTTTTTTCCACTCTCCTCAAGCGAAAAATAGTCACTGCTGTGAAAATGCCAACTGTTCTCTGCAAAAGTAATGACTTTTCACATGGAGAAGAAAAGTGAAAATAAGTGATTCTTCCAGCAGGGCACTGGAAAAATTATGTTAAGTTATATACAATTTTGTCCAGAAGTGAATGTACTTTAAAGAGAATTCATTGAAATATTATGCGTTACACAGATTTACATGTTCTTCTGAATAGAACTCAAGAAATTGCTGTTATTAGCCTTATTTCTAAGTTTATGGTGTAGTCATTAAAGATAATGGCTGAAACACATTAATGAGGAGATCAGCAGTTCTTTCACTCTTGATGAAAATTATTTGCTGGTTTTAGCTTTTCTTTTAGTTATTTGTTTGATTTTCTCCTCAAGCCCCATCCCTGAAATTCAGGTATAGGCTGTCTCAGGATGATAGAGAAGTGGTTTGTTGACTGCTTTTTCTTCTTGCTGCTTCTGCAAGACTGGAGCTCTTCATTAAACAGACAGCAAGAAAATAGAGGATAAACTGCTGAGGTACTTTTCAAGAAGCTTTTCTTGTAATTGCCTCAGAGATGCTGCACAAACATAAATAAGATTTTTATTGAGAGGGTGGATGGTCCATACAATGGCAGAAAGGAAAAGAAGTTCATTTTATCAGAGGTTAATTTTGACATGATCATTTATAATGGAAATATTTGTACAGAAGAGATTCAAACAAGTAGACATGGCAAAAAATACCATCCATTTTGTAAATCCAAGACAATAATTAAATAAGATTTGGAAACTATCTTTAAAAAGCTTCAAAAAGTGATTAACTTTGCAAAGAAAGGACTGTAGGAAATAATTTCCAATTCAAATAGTTTATTCCTGCATTACAGATACATTCTTTACACCAGAAGTTCTCAGCCCATGGTTCATGCAGAGCCACGTTGTTTTGTCCTGCCTAATCTCCTTTGAAAATGAAAGGAAAAAAATTAAAACAAACAACCAACAACAAAAACCTCCCTCCCCACTCCAGACTTTGCTCTCTTGTTAGTGTGTAAAAGCAAGATGACATAAGAAGAAACAGCTTCCAGAATGCCAGGCTAGTGTAGAAATAAAGTTATCACCAGCTTTAATGTTTTCAAAGATATCTCAATTCCTCCATGCTCTTTTATTCATTATTTATTTTTCCCTTAGACAACACTGTGTTATGGTTAGCTGTCCCTTACTAGCAGAAAACTGTTAAAAGCACCAAGTGTGTCAAAACCAGATAACACCAGAAATAAAACTACTCTCTGACTTCTTGCTTTCACTTTTTAACCAGTGATTCAGAGTTGATTAAATCTTATCTACTAATGCCTTGTATTCCTTTTAAGCTCTCTGTACTTTCCACTCATGGCTGTTTCCTTGCTGTCTTTCCTCTGACACTGCTCAGAAACCACAGAGGTTGGGACTATTTGAGGCCAGGACTTGTTACTAAGTCTTCCTTTTCCAAACCCACATTTTTATTGATTAGTATATGTAAAACTATGGATCTATGCCTGCTGCAGCAAAACCTGCTAAATTATCTGAATAACATCTTTTAAGGAAGCTGGTCAGGGTCTTTTCTACTTCACATTTCAGGAATAAATATAAATTAAAAATCTTGATGGTCAACTAAAATGAATTAAAACATTCTTTTTGTAATTAATGAAATTATTTGGGATATTTATTAGACCAAGACCACAACTCTTCCAGCCACTTTATCTCCTATGAAACTCTCACAAAGTGCTGTCATTTTTATTAGCCGTTCTTCATATGATTGCAATATAAAAATATTCAGCTTATAACGCCTTAGTAAAATGTGTTCTTGATCAAAATATCTTTATTTTTGCTATGCAACTAGATACTTTTATTTCTGATTTTACTTCCTGATATTCTTTGAGGAATAAAATCTTTCTGGAAACTAAGAAAAACAGATAGACATAGTCTTTCTATTAATAAAGACAGTGCAAATAATGACTTGGTTATTCATTCATGAAATAAACAGTAGAAAATCACTCATTTCAGCTGATCACCAAAGGGGAAGAGCTCTGTTTTAATTTTCTTGCATGTGGATTGTAGAGTTAACCCATCCTTTTCTCCTGGGGAAATTAATGTTGAAAAAAAGAAATCAACCAACAAACCAACCAACCAAACAAAAAAGCAGGGGAAAATCTGCCTCAGTAGGATTCATCATATTGCTTCTTAAACTAGGAACCTATATGACGTCCTTCCCACCACAGTTGAGTGTACCCTGGAATATTTAAGTCTAATGCAAAATAACTTAAGCAGAGACTGCACCTGTGGCACCCTGACCTGTATCACCTGTTTGTGGGATGTATTTATGGAGAGGAAGGAAAGCATTCAAAATATCTCTGGGGAACATTTTTCAGCTGACCTGGTCTGTGCAACAGACTTGTTCCATCTAAACCTTCTCCTCTTTTGTTCTTTTGGCCTTTCTACATCAAAACACAAGATCCACAGGGCTACAATGCTAAATAGACAGATTTTGCAGGACACATTTTGGAGTCAATGAATCCCTAAATCCTTCCTGTCTCTGTCTTGAAATAAACATTTATAGGAAAATGGTTGTTCTTTAGTAAATGTAGAACTACCTGTCTTAGGTAAATAATGTTTGAATGACAGACTGAGCATCGAGAAAACAGGTAAACAAGGGTTAGAAATGAGTAAATTTGTTCTAACATGGAACAAGTTGAACCTTGGAAGTCTAGACAGTCACTTAAATTTGACAGTATCATATTCTTCCTTTGACAGTAATAGCTGCAAAAAACCACCATGGTACTATACCATATAATAATGCAATGTATTCTCTTAAAAAGTTAAATACATAATTAGAGAACATGCACAGCATGCAGATGATCACATATGGCATGGAGTGCTTAAAAATATGTTTCATACAGCTTACACATTCATGTTAGCACCAGTTAATATGTGGTGTTATTCAACATTTTAAAAAATAGTAATTAAAGAGGACTTCAAATTGGGCAATCTCATGACTAAAAAAAAAAAAAATACAAAATCAAACTCAGTGTGTCTTGATATAATTCTATCATTAAAGAAAGAATTGTCCTGACCCTTTCTTACTTGAGTCGGTGTGTTCTTGAAATACAACAGGTCTGCACATCCCAGAGAGAGCTTTTATATCTCTTGGGCTATTTCAGCTAAGGTGGCAACTTTAAAAAATAAAATTTTTACCAGCTGAAAACAAGAATCACTGCCTTGTATTGATGGCAAGCAGCTAAAAATGTGGAATGTATATCATATTGTGTTATACAAGTGAAAAGAAAAATCAGAATGGATTCACTTATCTGGCAGAATTCTAAGACTTCAATGCAAATAGGGAAAGGACAATTGGTCAAATACCTCTGCAATTACAGGAAACATCTTCATTAGTGAATCTTTCATCTTCAATGGTAGTTTGATAAAAGATATTTTTAATTAATGATATTATACATCTTTCTGTGTGTATATATATATATATATATATATGTAATGGCAAGTCTATGTAATTGGATAATATTCACTGAAGGGAGAAATAGAAGGAAGCTTATAGGTTTATTAGACTTACTAGAAAATCATCTAAGTAGAAAATTGTCTTATGTAGCTGTCTTTCAAATTAAAGTAAATTAAAATTATAAGATCACTTTTGTTCTTATTTTGAAATAGTTTATTCAATCTTTCTATACATAAACTATTCTCTACTTTTTAGATGGAAAAGTATTAATGTAACAAAGACTATTTCTTTTAAAGTCTTCTTATTAAATGCTATTTTTTCCCTGCATATAAATGAAATTCTAGGGTCATGAAAATAGTTAAGTGGCTGAAATGTCCAGCATATGAGGTGGGGCTGAGAGATCTGGAAATGAGCAGCCTGGTGAAAAGAAGGCTCAGGTGAGGAATCATCTCATCAGTGTATTTAAATTCTTGATGGGAGAGAGTGAAGAAGACACTTCAATTGTGCCCAGTGAAAAGACAAGAGGCAGTAAACACAAACATAAATACATGAAAGTCCTGTTGAACTCTTTCCTGTGGGAGTTATCAAACACTGGAACATGTTGCCCAGAGAGGTTGCTGAGTCTCCATCCTTGCAATGTTCAAACTCAAACTGGACACACTGCTGAGCAACCTGCTCTAGTTGCTTCGGAGGTGATCTAGTCCACCTCCATCTCACCTGCTTTGGAGGTGATCTAGTCCAAAGCAGGTCTTAGCAGGGGACTGGACTAGATCACCTCCAAAGATTTCTTCCAGCCTCAATTATCCTACATTTAAACTGGTCTGCATAATGATACCTACGTGGTTTTGTCCAATTAACAGAAAACACATGCAGAAAACTCACAATCCAAATTGTATCTTTTCTGAGGTGCTGAAATATGGCAAATTTTCCAGGTAATGTTTGCAGTTGAAGATGTATGAAATAAATAGATTTTAAATTATATGTTATTGTTTAGGCTTCTAAAGATTTTAGTTAAAAAATAGACACTAACCTTGAACAGCTTTTTACTTTGCATAGAGATACCGGAGTCTCTACAGAAATCCAATGTTTTATCATCTTCTTTAGATATAATTTTTCTTTATGTCTAATCATAATTTCCCTTGCTGCAACTTGTCTATTACCCTTCAGTCTTCCAACGTGTTCCTCCAGGAATAGTCTAGTTCCTGATACATTACATACTATCAACATTATCAGCAACTAAGCAGCAGGGCAAACTCCAAGTCAAGGCACAGGTGCCCATCAAAAGAGGTTAAGTGGTGATAGCACAATATGTTATTATCAACTAACAAGGTGATTATGAGAACAATCTCTTAGACTGTTCCAGCTGCCAAGCAATAAAGAACATAATCCAAACTATACCTTTGGACAATGGTATGTGAATGATGAATTATAGGTTAACCCAAACCTCTTTCACAGTTCCTCATATTTATTATAGTCAGTGAAAGTGACAAAATGTAAGTTTTTAATGGAATTAATTCAAAAAATTATAAATAGCTGAGGGATAAAAGTTTAGGTTCAAATGCTTAGCTTCATCTGATGATATGTGAGAAGAATAACAAGACTTAAAATCTGAGACTGAATTTACTGAAGTGAGAATCAAACATGAATGGTTTGACTTGTGAGTTCACAATGTCAATTAGGTTCAAGAAGTCACATTGATAGCTCTATGATGGAACATGACAATATTCCTGCTATTTAGGAGCCCTAGAATTTAATGAAAATGATCTAAGGAAAGGTGGACATTCTAGGCCAGAATAGATCAGTATTACACAGAAGAAGCTAACAAAAATCAGCACAATTTAGAGACTCTATATGCAGAACTGCATGCTGAGATAAGCATATTTCCATCAGCAAGAAGATAACCAGGCTTGTTTTCCAGTAAAGCCCCCAGCTTCATACAATTTTGTAGGACCAATGGGATCTCAGTGCTCACTGCAGCTTGCATGTTGCGCACAAATACAAATGCATGGACACGCATGCACACGTTCATCTGTGAGAGCACACATCCACGCACATGGTAAAGAAATAGCAGATGTTTGCTGTTCTTCCTGCTACTTTCTCAATTTCAGTGCAGATAGCATCTTGAGAGACTTGGTAGAAAAAAAAATTCCTGTTCTCATTACCAGGGTTAGGTTTTTTCCAGTATTCCATGGCCACTAAGCTCTGGAAAAATCAGTGCCAACCTGCTTTTCATTGCAAAGGTGTAGTGGTGAGGTGGGAATCCTTTCCTCAACTGCAGCAAAGCACAGACTCTGTACAGGGAAAGCATTTATCATGCAGCATGCTGTGCAGGAGCAAGATGGTCTTCAGAACACTGAGAGCACTTGTGGAAATAATTTTGGTATTACTACACAGATTTTAATCCTTTTATTTAAAGGAATTGTGGCACAGACAGAAAACAGGACTCAGATTCAGATCAGGAAGAAATTTTCTCCATAGTGCCACTCTGTTAACTTCAGTAAAAAGGACTGTGGCACTTTCAGTGAAAGTCCTGTCAGCTGCTAACTACACTAATACCTTCTGAGGGTGCTAGGAGAAAACATCATTTGAACATTGATCAGGAACAAACAGCATCACTGGACCATGCAGCTCTGGCTTTCAGATATAGCAAATCAAGGCAGATCTCAAAAGGTTTATCCTGTTCCAGAAAAATCATAAAAGCAGCAAGGTTAGAAGAGACCTTTAAGATCACCAAAGTCAAGCTGGTGAAACCTCCAGCTCAGAGAGCTGGAAATCCTGAGGCACTAAGCACCTCTGCCTTTTCCCCATTCCCTGTCACTACCACTACTCTCTGCATTCAGCAATTCATGGAAATAGACCTTGACCATGCTTTTGTTGCTAGTGTATTTATAGAAACTTTTTTTTTTTAATCTTGAAATGTAGCAGCCAAATCAATTTCTAGTTGGAATTTGGCCTTTCTAATCTTCTCCCTACACGAGCTTGTGACATCCTTAAAGTCCTCCCAAGTAATCTGACTCTCCTTACAGAGTCAATGGTTTCTCATTTTTTCCCTAAGTTCCAGCTGAAGTTCTCTGAGCAGCCAGGCCAGTCTTTTTCTCTGACAACTTGTCTCTCTACATGTGGGCAGAGCCTGCTGCTGAATATTTAACTATTCCTTTTTAAAGCACATTCAGCCTTCCTGGACTCCTTCACCTTTGAGGACTGACTCCCAAGGGACTCTGTCAATCAATGCTCTAAACAAGCTGAAGTCTGCCTGCCTTAAGTCCAAGGTGAAGCTTCTGCTGCTGCCTTTTCTCAGCATAGAACACATTGACATTTCCTGCTCACCATGCCAAGACAGCCACTGACCTCCACATCACCTACTCACCCTTTTTTATTCACAGTGAACAGGTCTAGCAGTGCACCTCCTCTGGTAGGCTCATTTACCAGTTGTGCTAGTAGGTTTTCTTCCACATAGTTTGGGAACCTCTTGGAATCCTTCCTCTCTTTTGTGTTGTATTCCCAGCAGACATCTGGCTCAGTTCAGCTAATTTTCCTTTTTCTTTCTTTTCTTTTTTAATTTTTTTTTTTTTGCAGGCCTAATTCTTACTGTAGCACAGATTCCTGTATGATTTTTTAATTCTTAAACTCTTTGAGATGATGCATCATTTTTTCGAACTTCTATGGGTTTGTACTATTTTTTTCAGCCCAAGTCTGATCTAATGCAAAACATCATGCTCCATTAATTTCAGTTAAAACATATTGATTTGCATCAGCAGATCATCAAGCCAATAGCATTTACCTGAAATTTATTTTCATAATGCTTGTGTTGACAAAATCTGTGTATTAGCTCTATAATATGAAGTATATTAGAGCAAAAAAGATATAGCACAGAAGATAAATATGATGTGAGACAGAATGAAGGTTAGAAGTCAGCTGAAGAAGGCTGAAAGCTAGTGAGAGTGCAAAATGTCAGCCTGAATAACTATTTCCCACCCAGCAGAATTTCAAGAGACATCAATTGAAATGAGAGAGAAGCTAACTTTCGACAGATGTTAGCAACACTTTTTACACTTAGCACATAATAAACATATGGAATGGGCTATCAGGCACTATCGCTGAGGCAAAACAAAAGGATCGTTCAAGAGGCAATCAGATGTTGTTCTACAGAAGTTGAATACTTAACAGGGATGAACCCTAATGGGCTAATAGTCCTGATGGGTAAACTCTCGAATGAAAAAAATATTATGGTCTTATTTTCATTCAAATGTAAATATCACTTCAGTAGCATCTATCTGCTTCTTGGCTTCATGGGGATACTGTTTAATTTCCTTTTTTATTTTTTCTTCACTAGAAAGAAAAAGAAACTACTGTTTTGCAGTTTCAACATAAGAAAAGCAACATCTGCAACGCATAGTCTTCCCCTCACCTCTACCTGACATGTACAAATAACTGATTTACAGAAGCAAAAGAGATCTGAGATGGCAGCAACTGAGTTGCATTTTTAAAAGGTGTAATATGTTCAGATACTTGAAGAAAGGCAAGTAGCCTTTCTAGCTGTCTCAGAGAAAGTCACCCAAAGCAGACTGAGTTAGAAATACTGCCTCTGAAATCTGCCCTTCAAATTAAAAGATGGAACGTCCCTTCATGGTTTCTATTTCTTTCCAAAACCCCAAAATCACCTGTTTTCATATCAGTTTCTGAGGAGCAAGCAAAGCAGCTTATCTGTGTGCTTCCAACTGCACCATATGGAGATTTGCAGGTTTCTCAGCTGAATTATTCATCATGTTAGTGTTCTTAAGGTAGACTCAGAGTCTATTATTTCACTGATTTATTTTCCTGTCTTAATGTAGAGTGACACCAGATAATACCTTTTGTCTTAGTTTTGCTGCATGCTCTCTGTCAGAGACAAAACCTCCCAAATAAATCATTACTACTTTATTATTTGAAAGACTTCAGTTTCAAAAAGACCTCAAATTCTGTTTTCAAAAATTTCATGAGTTTTTAAAAGCAACAAAAACATCACCAGGTCGTCTCCCTTCACAATTGCTTGTTTTCTGTCTTTCCAGATCTAGTGCTGAGTCAAAAAAACAAACAAACAAAAAAAACCCCAAACCCATCCCAAAAAACCAACTACCAAAAAAACCCCCCAAAAATCTCAAACAGCAAACAAACAAACAAACAAGAAAACCATGCTTTCAGGACTCCCCTAATTGAAAGCAGTATCAATTCATAGCCATTTGCAAAGTCATTGACACAGGGATGTTTGTGTTGCAGAAAGATGGATATCCATTCATGATAGGCAGGGTAGGTACTCTACCTCATGTTATTTCTTGGGTGAACTCTTCATGGATTAAAGATTCATGGAATGCCGATTTTGAAATTATAGGTGCCCTGAAATACAAGAAATGTTTTGATCCTGAAAACATGTACAGATGTATAATGAAATGAAAATGGAACAAAAGAGCTGGCCAAACTCTTGTCACAACAAAAGGCTGGAAGAACATAACAGTAAATTTCAGAAATGACATTTATATGTGTGCTCTTGGTTAAAAAGAACCCAGAACAGCTCTCTCTCCACCTAGCATGGTCCAAATCATAGGTTACTCTTACTGGTTTTTTTAACAACTTGTTCGTACTCAGTAAAAAGGAAAATCTTAGCACATTTTCTCTCCCTGAAAGCATACAGTTTTCCCAAAAATATGTACTGTCTAATCAGAATCAAAATTATTTTTCTCATTTCAAAAAAGATCTACTTTTAATCACAATTTATTTTTAAAGATATATTTTTTAAAAATAATTTCTAATACTGAATGTGCTCTCTGTAAAAGAGGCTTAGGTGGAATTTATTGACAAGTGAAATATCCACAGAGGATAGAGAAGAGTACACATAATAGTTTTGTCCTTGGACTCAAGCAGTAACAACCTAGTTTTCATAACAGAAAAGTAGTGAAAAAATAGTGAAGTGCTTTTCTAATTAATATGTGCCATATTTTATTTTCTTATATAATGAAGCAAATAGGTTTTGGTATGAGCTCTTATTTGCTTTTATTTTTTCTGTCCCATTTCTATTTCTCTACTCTCAACAATACTATTTCCAATGTATAATAATGAGAATATGGCTTAAAAATACTAAAGTAAAAGGGAAGACTTGAAATAGGTGGTAATTTCAGTAGCATTTTCATTTCCACCAGCTAAATAATAAAGAAATTTAAAAAATCAAATAATATAAATATTCAGTTATTTTTGTGGCAGGAGAAGACCATCAACTGATTTAAAAAGCCTTCCCCATGTTCTACTGCTGCACGCTATGACAGGCATGTGACAGAATGGTAGGCTAGGACTGATTAACTAGTATTTCTCTTTAAGGTATTTGCCCATTACTTAACCAGCAGCATTTTCTGTGGCAGAACTGTATCCCCTGTGTTGGTAGCCTCATTGGCTGGCTGCAAAGGAGGTCATAAAATTGTAGCTTGAATATGGTCAGAAAGTAATATAAAATCCTTGAAATTTTCCTAGTGGAATTTTAAAGCTTGTGAGATTCTACTTTGAAAGTAAGAGGCTGCTTTGCTGAAGGTTTAGAAATTCTGATGTTGATTTGTTTTAGGATAGTCTCATAATCTTTAAATATTAACATTCTATCTTTGTAAGGATGTATTTATAATGTAAAAATAATAAGATAAAGTGTCTATACAGAAAAATGTTTCATTTCATTCATAAAAAGGGAGAAAAGGGAGAAAGTATTTTGTTCTTTTCAGAGAAACACTATTTACAAAAGTATGTAGTTACAGAGTAAGTGAGAATGGCATCAAACTGAAAGAGATAAGTTTAGATCAGATAGGAGGAAAAATTCTTTGCTGTCAGGGTGGCGAGTCACTGGAACAATTTGCCTAGAGAAGCTGTGGGTGCCCCTTCCCTGGAAATGTTTAAGGCCAGGCTGGATGGGGCTCTGAGAAATCTGATCAAGTGAAAAGTGATCCTGTCCAAGGCATACTGGTTGGAATGAGATGATCTTCAAGGTCTCTTTGAACCCAAGCCATCCTATGATTCTTTGGTTTCGTAATTCAGTGATAAAGAGATGAATAATTATGCCATCTTTGTAAAAATGGAAACATAACCAAGAAAAATGGGTTTTTTTCAACTATTCTACAGATTCCCTGTAAAAAATAACATTGAGAAAACAATGTTCTTAGACATTCTTTATAGTAATATGTGACTGACACCGTAGGTAAAATTCAGAATTAACATCTCTGTGAACTCTGCTGGAAAGTGAGAGAAGAAAAGTTGTTTACTATAATCAATGACCTTAAGAACATCTGTTAAGGTAAGACAGGTAGAGAAATGTTATTTGGTGAGGAAAAGAGAACAGGAAAGGGAGGAAATTTCTGTGGGTATTGCCATCAAAAACCAGGTCAGAGTCCTGATTTCCATTGTATTGTTCTAAGTATGCCATAGCCTTTGAACAAAAGGTCATTTAACAAAACACTCAACATTTTGTACTACAGAAAACTACTTGATACATTTCCTTCTAGTTTCAGCTTATCCTTTGGGAGCTAACACTTCCCTTGTTGGAAAACCCATGCTAAAGTACTACTTAACAGATGTTATTGGGCCTGCTTTTTCAATTTTGACAATGGTTTGAGATAAATATTTAGGTTAGCTGCAATGAAGAAAAATATGTTTCTTCTGAGGGTTGTAAAATATATATGTTTGAGTACCACAATATACATTGAAATATACATTTGTGCAACTCTCTACATCTGTATTAATGTGAATTATTTGCTTATCTAAGTATATGGGGTGTGAGCACTGTTTAGCAATACTGTGATGAGCACAACAAAGATACCTTAGTGCAAGCCCTTTGGCATAATAATAAAGTCTTAGAAAATATGCTCATTTTTAATTGTTTCACTTCTGAGATAACGTCTGCCCAAGGCAAGAGAGAATTGAGTATGTATTTCTCTGGTGTGCAAAAACATTTATTCCAAATATATGCAAATTAACCAAACATTCTCATAAACAGCAGTATTGAGCTGATAGTTAATGACAGTAAAAGCTGATAACTTAATGGCAAAAAAAAATCCATGACTAATTAATAGGCTTTAAAACTTTCATGAGAACTGGATGTCTCACAAAAAATTCTAAAGTCTTACAAAACCATTTCTTGGGCTTCACAAGTGCCATGTTTTTATTTCACAAGGCAGGAAAGAGTGACAAAAGGGACAGATAACAGATTAGGACAGTAACCTAATGCATTCTATCTCTTGTGCAGGAATTCCTGCTTCCAGGAGAATATATTTGAATGATCTGCTGTGAGGCAAAAATTTCCTGACCCAATAACAGACCAGGATCTCCTAGGGAAATTGGTTAGGCTGACCATGTAGATGCAACATGGAAGAGCAAGCAATATTATAGTAGGAAAAAGCGGATGGGAAAATCATAGTAGTGTAGTTTGATGACATGGGGGCTTGACCTTGGCTGGACATCAGACAGCCACAGAGTTGCTCCATCACTCCCCTCTTCAACACAATGGGGTGGGGAGAAAATAAGACAGAAACAGCTTGTGGGTCAAGATAAAGGCAGTTTCATAAAGCAAAAGCAAAGGCCCTGCAAAATAGAAAAGAAAACCAAAAGATCTTGTTTTCTACTTCTTAGCCACAGGTGAGGTCCAGACACATCCTGGGAAGTTGAGTTTCAGTCCACGTAGCAGTTGCTTCTGAAGACAAATGTCCTGAATAATTAATGCCAATCCTACTTCCTCCTTCTTCCTCTTAGCTTTCATTGTTGAGCAGACACCATATGGCATGGAATGTCCCTTTGATCAATTTGAGTCAGCTGTTCTGGCCCTGTCCTCTTCTAAGATCTTGCCCACCCCCAGCCTGCTGGTGTGTGTATGCGTCGTGTTGGAGAGTCGGTGCTGATGGTGTTCCAGCACTGCTTGATAGTGGCCAAAATATTGGTTTCTTATCAACATCCTTCCAGCTACCAGTACAAAGCTCAGCACTGTAGGGGCTGCTGTGGGGAAAATTAATTGCATCTCAGCCAGACCCAATATGGATGCACAAATGTGTTTAGTGAGAGCAAAAAAATAGGAGAGCAGTGGTACTTAAGAAAGGAGAAATCCATAGTTAGGAGCATTAGAATATTTTTTGAAGAGGGAGCATATGTCTTTCAACAGAGCTTATTCTATAAAATAGAAAAAATCATTGTGGAAAATTATGTAACGTGATTAAGTCTGCAGACACTATTATCTTCCTCCTCTTTGCTAGGAAAAAGTCCTGGAGATACTTGTTATTTACTGCTTTCTTAGTTACATGAATGAAATAATGTTGTGTGTGATCTTTAAATCTTAAAAAAGCAGAGATCTCACTGCTGTCAAATCACACTAAAGTGTTTACTTAGCAGAGCCAAGAGGCTGTCCAAATAGGTTCAAAAGTAACAGGCTTGGAGAAACACTAAGATAAAGTGCTACCAGAAAGAAACAGTTGAGTGGAAAGTGGTAGTTTTACACAGGAATGTTCCAGGAGTAAATGGAGTCTAAAGGAAAACAACAAACAAAATATCAGTGCAGCTTCACAACAACCTACACCTTCTCCTTGCTCCTGTATGATCGCAGCAGAGAACAGAGTGCTCCAAAAATGCTGAGAGCTGAAAGAGCTTCTGCTCAACCAGTTCATACAGGTCTTGCCACTTATTTTAATTTAGTGGAGGTGAGTGAGCTGAAGAGGTTTTAACACACTGAATAATAATTAGCAAGGGATGATTCTCAAACATGTTTGGAGTTTCATTGCTTGGAGCTTATCAGACCCTATTTAGTCATGGCATCTCAACTAAAAGACCCAGGAGAACAAGTTTCTGCAAAGATTTCTTCTGCTTCCTAGTTCACCTAGATTGAAAATATCACAAAAAACTTACTTTCTTCACTTTAGTTGAAACACTGCAAGGAAGATTATTGATAGTAGTCATTAAAAGGGACAGGTGTTTTTTCTGGCTGTTGTAACAGCTGGCAGCATAATTCAATCCGATTAATATGTAAGGATTCACATATGGGTAGGTATTTTATGGATGGCTGGAACAAGTGACAACATTTAACAAATTACCTAAAATAGGTCTCAGGGTGTTTCTATTTCTAGTGCTGAAAAAACTGAGGATTCTTTAAGCTTATCTGTGTTTGGAGATCGACTTTCATGCATGCTCACATTTTCTGCATTTCTTTACAAGCAACTGGTACTTTTGAATTCTGTGATTCTTTCATATCAGTATAAAAAAAAGCCTTATTTTTTTTTCTAATTAAAAATATTCTCAAAGTTTGAAACTGTTAAAAACCATGGCAAAACAAAGAAAGCAGTAACAGTATCCTATTTGCAGTCAAAGTATTTATTTTAGAGTATGACTGAAATTACTTGTTCAGAAACACATAGAATGCAAAATTATAACATATTATATATTGTCCTTAGAAAGACAGATAATCAAAAGATTTATGAAAATTAAGACAGAGAATCTCTTGAATGAGCAGCATGAAAGGTATTTCAGTGAGAGAGAATGGAGGAACAACCAAAGCCAGTGTATTTTATCTGTCTTGATTTTTTTTTTTTTTTTTTTTGAGAAAATAGAACTAGAAAGCTCTCCACAGAGGATTTTCTAAATGTGAGAAACTTACTATATCACCCCTACTTTTGTTGTAATGCTCATAAAACATCACTCTAATATCTACTTCCATGTCACAGCGATCTCTCTCTGAGTGCTCAGCCATGAAACAGGAAATAAGCTTATTTTCCTTTGCCTTGGCTTTCCACACATAAGCATTGTTTTAACCTTTAAAACTTCTGCACTCCTGGGGTCTGAGGTTTGCAGATTTTTAAGCTTTTCCTCCAGGATACTATAAACACACTTGAAAAAGTGACATGCACTACATGTGGGGAAGCATAAGTTATACCTTACACCCCTGAGAGTGAAAAGCAGCTGCTGTAGGCAAATATTTATATGCACCTGAGCAGCTTCTCATTTAAGGACCTCTCCAAGTGAAGTGTGAGGCTTGGCTAAGCACTCTCAACACAAATCCAGCTTTTTTTGCTTTTGACTGGATTTACTTCTCCAGCTGCAGAATAAACTGTTTGGTTATAAATGTTAGCCATTAACTATGGCACTTAGCACAAGGAAGATTGCACTCATACAACAATATAAAAGAGAAACTACTGCACCTCTCCTATGTGGCATCTCCATGAGCCATTAAGAACAGAGAGGAATTCTGCATTTAACCTCAAGGACACAGAGATTGCTTGATTTGTGTCTGAACCTTCACTACCCCTGAACTCCTATTGGTTTATGCCATGTAGTATCAAAATAAATAGACATTGTTTTGCCATAAGAGATTTTGAACTTAGCCTGTACTAAAAAAAAACAATTTCAAATTCAGGCAAGCTGTAACCTGAAACATGATGAAAGCCATATGGCTTTTTACCCTTACTTGGCCAGTTCAGTGTTTTCTGAGTGCCATCTCCCCAGTTAATTAATTTATTTTCTTATAATGTAGGTTTTGACTAATCCTCCCCAGGGAGCATTGCCTAAGTCTGTCAGTGTAACTCTTTATGGCCATATTTTATGAACATAAATTGTAAAAATCAACATAAAAAATACAATATGAATTTTACAGAACCTTTTTACTTGGAAGATGAGGTGTTTCATCACAAAAGTCATATAGATGCTGCAGTAGAAGACTTCTTATTAACGAGCTAAACTGAAAAGTAAGTCACAAACCTGGTGCAGCAAATATTGGGACAAAATACTTGCTTCAAAAGACTAGAATATTTATTTACATTCACTATGGAGTTTTCTCCTTTCTAAATTTTTTAGAGAAAATATAGCTATATTAAGTTATAATTAAGAACATCCATTAATTATAAAATGTTTAAATTAAACTACGGGACTTTCTGAGGTTTCATTATTACTTTAACAAGCATAGAAAAAAATGTACCAGTAATTCACAAATATTTTGGCTGACCAGTTTCTCAATTTGTTCTATAATAAACATGCAGTCAAAAATGTCAGTTCTGCTTGAAAAATACTTTGTTGTTAAGATTGCTTTACACTGACAGATGTGCCAAGAGTAAACTGAAAGGCAAGAGATTGAATTTTGCACAGTATAACTCCAGATTCCTTATTGTTTACCCTGTCTCCCCGGTACAGCTGAGGCCTCTGTGAGAAATCCTGGGTCTGCTCACAAGTGATTCAGTTATTCACAAACTTGTCAGAAAAACAGGTGCTCCAATTACACCTACAAGCTTATATTTCAAATTTAAGACTGACCTATCCAGTGTTTATAATTATCTTAGAACTTGAGAAAAAACACCACATTCTGGAGCATAATGGAAAAAAACTGATGCCAAAGATGTCTGAATAAGATGAAAGACAAGAGTAAAACATTCTTCCCTTTTGGGTCACATTAAAAAAAAGTTTACTACAATGCCTTTGTATTTGATAGTATTTTTCTTTATTTCCTGTATGCTCATCAGAATAAGAGGGATCATTTATAGAATTATAACAGCTAGCCAAATAAAAATAACTTGAAAATAACTTAATTTTCAATATAGTAGGAAATTTCTAATAACCAAAATGATTTAAAAGTTCACTACAACCTCCTTCTTTCAGAAATGTTATTTTAAGATGACGAGGATGATTTTTTTTATTACAAGAAGTAATAATGGAAAAAAAAGAATTTAATTTTAAAAATCATTAAATATGTCTGCTTACCTGTGCATTTATTATTAGAGAGGAATTGATTAGTCTGTGTTACCGACAGCTTAATAGAAATGTTTCAATAATACATTCATTAAAATACCAATTAAGAAAGCGTAAATGGCCAGGTTGAACAATTCAGTTTGCTGACTTTGCTGAACTGTACACAGATTTATCACATTAAAAAATAACATAAACATATTGACTAAAATTATTAGAAATCTGAGTCATATTTATTGCAGCAATAACTCTGATTTTGTGTTGTAGGTGGTCTGTTACCATCATAGATGATTGAGATTGCAGGTTAAAAAACTGAATCAAAAACTCAATATTCACTGAGATGAATACCCCATAATTTCTCTCCTCTGAAGTATTTCATAAAGCCCCACGGTACTAGTACACAATATGTAAATCAGATTAATATAGGATCACAGCCTCCATGACTGTCAGTACAGTAGTTCCCTGCAGTATTAAAGTCCACAAAACCTGATTTTTAATATGTCATGAACAATGAAGAAAATACAGGTTGCATGCAAAAATAGCTGCTCCTTTTGGAAGGACAACCAACCAGATGCTTTCATTTCTAGGTTGGTGACCGTGGGGACGTAAAAAAAGGGGAGGTGTTAGTCCTGGGACTTTACACCTAGGATTTTCAGTAATAAATGTTGCTGTTAGTGGTACACACAAGGTTTTCAAAAAGTTTTTGCCACTAAAAAGCCATGGTTAACTCCTAGTTCAAGTTTTATCTTGCACATGCTTATTTACAAGCCAAACTACCTGTGGTGGGAGGAGGTTTGTATTACAATTGTTTTGTTTGATAATGCCTCTTACCAAAGCAGAATTTTATAACTTGCCTCTGTGAGTAGCACTGTTAGGAAAGGTTTTGCCTTTTTCCTACTGTGCTGTGTATGAACTTATCTCTGCTTCTCTGGGACGCAGACAAGCTATATCAGGCAGGTCACAGGGTTCCTCCATGGTTGCAAGATCAGGGGCAGAAATCACCTACTTCCTTTTTGCAAGTCTGCATGCTAAGCAGAAGTATTATTTGGACAGTTTCTGTGTTAAATTTTTCTTTGTATGCATAGAGAAGCTTGTCATAGGGTGTGTTTCTACTGGAAGAAAATCATGGCCAAGCTTTTGTGAAAAATGGAGGTGTGAAACCTTGCCCAGAGAGATTAGAGCTGCCACTAAAAGAGCAAGTGGTCCATGCTTTAATACATATCAAAACTCAAAAGTAAAGTACACTAGTTAGGTTGTCAGCACGCCCCTGTCTTCCCTGGCTTTAGTTTTTCTGTTGTTTGAAGAAAATAATCACAAATTAGAGATGGATTTCTAGGGAAAATTTGGGAAATTAATTACACTAATCTTCTGAGATATGAGAAATAATGATTTTGATACAAGTTTTATGAGAAAGAACTGCAAGTTATTTACCTCAAAGGTACTGGCATGCTTTCAAAATCAAATCAACACGGCACAGACAGAAACCTATTGGAAGTCATCAAACATGATTTTGACAAGTTTAGAAGAACTTAATTTTAGTAGATGTTGTACTAAGCCTTTTGTGTTGCTCAAATGAAAATTACTGCTTTAGCAAAGCCAACATTAGTCCTTATTAGTAAGGATTCATTTCCTTAGTTAATGCTGCCAAGGTGAATAAAGGTAGCAGAATCAGTGTCTGCTGATTGAAATATCATCTTTTTCATTTTAATACCATTTTTTTTCCTCAACACAAGATTAAGAGAGAAAACTGTGCTGATTACAACTTCTGTTCTATTTATGCATACATACGCACACCCCATTATTATTGCACCTTGTTTTTTTTTTTTTTTTTTGTGGTTAATGGTATTTTAGCCTGGAGCAACTGAAGGAATCAGTTGAGTTGTGTAAATTCCACATTGTTCAAATAGTTATGTTTTTTAATGGAATGAATAGGTGATCAGAGCCTAGGGCTTGGTTGTTTGATTTATATACATATTTTTAATATGGAATTCATTAAAAGGAATAGCAATTTCTGCTAGATCCTGTTACACATTGAACAAGATTTGTTGATTGTAAGAGGTATTGAAATCTAACAAGTCTGACTATTCAGCACATAAAAAACTATAGATAAAGGGAGTTGTATGAATCACAATGATAAGCACCTTTAAGAGACTTCAGAATTGATGGTAATTTTTTTGTAAAGCCCTTGTCATTAGGTCAGACTAGCTGACAAGAACAATCTCTCTGCCATGAAGTTTATTTCTGTATTGAGAACCTTCCTTCATAGGGATCCTGCAGCACAGGGAAAAGTGAGGAGAAGATGACATTTAGGCACAGATTTCTATGTGAGCTAAAGCTGAATCCAAGCTGAATGGTTGGAGACTTCCAGTCTACTGAGCACCATCTATTCCATATACACAGGGGTCGTGTACTTTAGGTGACCCTTTCTCCCTTAAGGTTGTCTTTTTCATCCACTCAAAGCAGATGAACTTTGTTGACCTGACTCTTCAGAGAGGCTCCATGCAGGTATTGCAGCATTCCTGCTCTTTTAGGTTTACAGCACATAAATATATGACAATTTCGCATGTATTTGTTTGCAATTTTTTGGTGAAAATGCTTTCAGCTAGGGCAGAGGATGAACACATTCTTTCACTTTTCTCCTTCTTAATTTGAGACGTTCAGTTGACCTTGAAAAGTTGTGGCTTCTCTTCTGTGTGTTGGGAATAATACTGAGTTCCTAGGATAAGACGGTAATGTCAGAAATTACGGCCTCATAAAACCCTTAATTCTCATCATAAAAATAATATATAAAGTAGAGAACTCTGAGGGAGCCTTACATATTGCACTGTCAGGTTTAGGAGCACTACAATAAAATTTACAATGCCTTTTTATTTGATAGTCGGTAAGAAAGAAAGAAAATCTAGCTTAAAAATTGCCATGCTATAAACAAGTGAGCTTTCCTAGGGTTGGAGGAAGGGAAGCAGGGAAGTTGAAATTCTGGGCTTTGGGGCTTTTACTACATCTTTAAAACAATGTTGCTAAGAATCCCAGATGTTCACTCCAGGTGAAGATTTAAATACACAATAGGCTAAAATGTTGAGATTTTGCTCATTGTGAGCCAAATGCTTTTCTTAAAGTATCTGAAGATACAGATAGGACAATTAACTTTAGGACCTTCTGAGAGCACAATCAGAGCACCTAAAGAGCTGTTTCAGGCAGGAGGCAACAGATTAAATCCCATGTGTGTTATGGCCTCAGGGAGTTTTCCCACTGAAACCAATGAAGGCAAATTTTTATTCAGTTTCTCTAGGAAAATTTCATCACCTGTTTTCTGAGCAGTAGTAATCATCTTCTTTGTTACCACTTTCTTTTCTGACTATGATTGTCTTTCATGGCTAAAAGTCTAGCATGCCTCTCTGTACCCAACACACAGAAAATATTGGTTTGTTACAACTCCCAGCTGTAGGAACTACCTTTCTAACTTGAAAAAGAAAAGGTCATATTTCTTCTTCCAAATAGTGTCTGAAATGATGGTTGCTATAAAATGACAAATATGTCATATATGACACAACAAATAAGTCTAAATATATCCATTTTTCAACTTGGTATATATCAGAATATAACAGATTTCAGGATCAGTATTTTCCAAAAAGAAATCTCACTAAAGATGTTTAGTGTGCAAGATGTTCTATAGAAACATATAAAAAGGAGTACAGTATGTAGAATATGGAAAGATATAGAAAGCAAACACAAATACAAACATTCAAGGTCAAAAATAAGGGACATACACAGAGGTGTTTTAAGAATAAATGAGAACAATTTTCTTTCCAGTTTAGTCACTCATCTCCAACTGACTGTTTAGCCTAGGAGGGACAAGCTTGGTCATGTCACACTTTGCACAGATGCTGGCCACCAGAAACTCCTGAAGGGTTAGCCATCTTGCAGAAGCACTTTTTATTCTGACCTAGCCAGTGGTAGACTTTTATTCTGTGACTCTGTTATGGAATTCAGTGATTAGAAGAATATATATGTAGAATAGGGACCACATGCTATCTTTAGAATGGGGACTCTGAAATGCTGTATTACCTGAGTGGCTTTGAAATCTACCATTCATATTTGTTTACTTGCAAAACTGTGGCTCACAGAAACAGCTCTATTTTTTCTTGAGAGATTCAGAGTGCTCTGGTAAGTATTTTCACACATGGTTAGACTTTCCTACATCATTATGTGGGCAAAAAGTATGTCTATCAAAAATTTAAAACAAGCAGTTGTTGTTCTGGAAGGCAGCAGATGCTGAACATTTCACAGATGCCTTCCTCCCATTTGTTTGGTTTCACCACTTGCGTGGGGATAACCGAAACACATTTTCTAAGCCTTGGCAGTGCACTTGATCAGCAGTCTGGCGGCAGATGAGTTTCAGGGTAATTGTGTCCAACAGGTGTGAAAGGGCAGAATGGAGCTTTCATTGGAGTGTTTTATGGATGTCTGCTAATTGCATTCTGCTCCTCCCAACATTCTCACAGGAATCTCACACCCTTGTCATCTCTACAGGGTATGGTAAGGGTTGGCAGATCTACTGTCTGAAGAGATAGTGCCCCTGTCCCATCAGCACAGCCTGACAGATAATGCACCCATGGTCAGATGGGTTTGTTCCCAAAGCTAGAGGGCAGCTGTCAAACTGTGGTGGAGTATGCATCCTCTTTCTTTACTTATATCTACCATGTTTGCTTTATTTTTAAAGAAAAAGGTACTAATTGCTTCATGTTGTATTTATTACGCTATGAAAGTTAATTTGTCACTTTTCTGTAAAGACTAGAATTTCAGTAATTTCATTTTACCTCTAGTAGGTTAAAAATGGCTCATAGAAGGGATTAAATCAAGAATTTCTGCCTATTCCTGTGAATTACTGATATGCTATTTGGTTAAAGTTCTTAAGCTTTTAGAGTAATTGAAATGTTGGGTTGAATCTTAGAATTAACTACTGATATTTTTAGAAAGTAAATTAAAGCTTTTCTACTTTTCAGTGGATGAGCCTTCTAAATTTCCTTTATGATTTGTATGCAGTGTCACTTTTAGAGAGAGTTCTTGGCACTGTCATCCTCCTGAATCTTCTTCACAATATCATTTTAAGGATACATGTGAAAAAAAACAACAACAAAAGCCCAGACATAATTTTAGGTGACAATGTTCTTCCATATAGTTGCTTTGCTTAAGCAGGTGCACAAGTTTACTGTGTAACTATCAGAGTCATGCAGCATGCTAGGAAATAATATTTAATATCAGCTATTGTCTTGAGGCAGATATTAAAGCCTACTGATTTTCTTTGGTCAAGCACAGTACTAAAATTAACATCTGAAAATTCAAGACATAAAGACAAAATGACATATATTACAATATAAGCTTCTCAAGGGAAAGGAAATCTCAAAGAAAAGCATCCCTAAATATTGTTAACTGTTCAGCTACAGCAGAAATGCTGAGTTATCAGTGCATAGATCTATAGCCATTGTTCCATCACAAAAAATGAAATCAGAATAGATTGAGAGAAAATAAAGCATAAACTTATATATTCTTTCCAGCTAAAACAAGAGGGACTGCAGTCAGCAGCAACTGTTGTAAAACAGCTACTTCAAAGAGGTAGCTACTTGATTTGAGAAAATTTAAAAACCTACATTGCAAAAAGCATGCTCAGAAAATGTATATTTATGATAGCAAATTTCTGTGAAAAGGTCAGATAATTAGGGATCATGAAATGCAAATATAACTCTTTTTTGACTACTTTTATGTTAGATGTTATGTTAGATGTTATGTTAGCCTGCTTTGTCAGCTTGAGAAACTTGAAAATAATCACTTTTTTTCTTCGTGTTAATTTACAGGGAAAGAAATAGAAAGACAGCTTGGCACTGGATGAATACTTATGCTACTTTAGTCCTGTTGAATTATTTTGTTAACATCCTTGTTAAGAATGTAACAAAATAATTATAAGTTTGTTCTCCAAGGCGAGAAAATAAAAGCACTCTCACTGTATTTTGTAAGAAACACACCTTTTTACTTGTTGCAAATATCTAGTCTGAATATTTGTAGTCCTAACAAATTCCCTCTGTCTTTCAAAAATGGCCACATTTTTGGTCTATGTGATAGAACCTCAATGAAATAAATGTGTTGGGTACAAAGACGGGTAACTTCTCCAGGATGAAGACCCTCCTACAGAGCATCTGAGATCTGTCCCATTCACACAACATGATTTCTTCCTCTTGAGGCCTGCAATGAGCACAGATAAACCACAAAGCATTTGTAGTCTCTTTGCTTTGCCACAAAACAAGGCTTATTTCTATTCTTTGGCATTCCATGTGAATTTCACACTGCTATGATACCATTACCAGAGAGTGTCTCTGTTAGCTCTGCCCCTTTGGACTCCTCCTTGAAACTCAATTCAAACTAAGAGAGTAGCAAAAAAGAAATATTCCAATCCTCCTAGATGACAACATCCTGCCATATGAAGAAGTTTGATCTAAAATGAAACATACTAGCTTACTGGAAAGAAAGCATAGGCAATGAATTATTCAGGGTTTCTAGTCAACAACCTTTTATATTGTGTTCTATCGCAGGATAAATGGTTCAGACTCAAGTACCATATTTGTCAACAGTAAACTAAACCTGCTGCCCAAATCCCACACTGACAGTGTTAACCTGCTTGTATATTGTTATGGCTGTCATTTAAGGCAGCTAAAGCACAATTCACATCAGGGCTGTCCCTGTGTTCCTAACTCATCCCCTTGTGTTTTCACTTCTCATGAGCTCGGAAAACTGGCAGTGCCAGAAGAATTACTGGGGCTGAAACAACACCTGGGCACAGGGGATCCCACTGAGAACAAGGGTACTAGTGATGCTGCATGAACTCTGGGTTTCCTTTATCTGTGCATAATTTAAAACATTACTGCAGTCTTTTATTTCAATGAGATTATTTTTGAAATGTAAATCCCTTGGCTGGGGATTGCAGGTTTTAAAGAGATGAGTCTATTTCCCTGATGTGATACTTCAGATGAGTCCATTAGACTTGAACCAGCAGGAAATTAGATCAGTATTATTGCTACATATACTGATTTTGTGATTTTCTCTTATTTCTTCAGTGCATTGAAAACAAACAAAAAATTAATAAGATAATATCAACACTTCAACATTTCAGTACAATAGACAATTAATAACACAATATCAACACTATAAACATTTTCAAATGACCTTGAAAATTCTCTGCCCCAAACATCTTTTAAATACATCAGAGAGTATTTAGAGGTAGCTTTTGGGAACTTTAGTCATAGGGACAAGGGTGCTGTTCCACTATGTTAAATAAGGATTGAGTTAGAGCAGATCAAATTGGGACCTTTGATTCAGACTTGCAATCCAAAAAAACATTGACCCTTACAAGTCTACTAGTAAATCTTCCAAGTCTTGAAATCAGTTTTAAATATTTTTTCTTCTAACTGTTTCTGTGGTGTGAATTATTAGAGCTGGAGAGAAACTCTGATCTTGTTCTTGTGTGATGGAATCCCATATGCTTTTACCATTTCAACAAGGTGCTCATTATACTGTCAGTGATTCTTTGTAATGGCTATGTTTCTGCTTCCTTTTCTCAGAAGTGTTTCTATTCTGTAGGTGACTTTGCATTTTGAGAAATGACTTGACTTTTGGAAACACCTCTTTCTAGATGTTGAAACTAATCTCAGTTTTTCTGATACAAATTTTGCATCATTCTTCTGAAAAACCCCACACAATATTATTACAAAAAGATTCATAAAGAATAAAATGCTTAGATGAATATTAATCTCAAGAATAAAATGTGAAATTAATCTGTTTGAAATGTGAAAAATATCCATGACAATCTATTTAAAAATAATGAAATCAGATTTCTAATAATAAGAATGTGAATATTAGGAAATGACAGATTTGACTCTGATTTATCCCTATGTACTACGTGTAGCTCTAATTATAGCAGGATTGTACTTGAAAAAAATATTTTATAAATATCAGCCAGTCTTCCATGTGCTGGTACCCCATGTCAACAAACACAGAGGCAGCAGATACAGACCAGATGGCCTAACTAGGAATGTGTTGTTTACATAAATTTGTGTGGTTTCATTGTGTGTTGTGAATGTGCAAACCTGGTCCACATTCCTACCAGTGACAGTTATCAATTTTCGTCTAATTTTTAGTAGCTTGTTTGTTCTGTTAGTAGTAGTTTCAGTTTTGAGACCATTATTAACACGATCAGTTACCTCATTGTATGAATACAAATTAGTTTAATTTTGCAAACTTTTCTCCAAACTTGAAAAAGTATCTTTGATAATCAAAGCAAATGCCTGTTCTTGATATATATTACAAGCTCAATATGAAGCTAAGTCCTAATCTAGATGACACAATGATTTCCTGGTTTAGTTTTTGTCACAGAATCATAATCACAGAAATGGTGAGGCTGGAAGGAACTCTGGAGACAGTTTAGCCCAGTTTACCTCAAGCTGGGTCAGCTAAAGAAGTTTGCCCAGTACTGTGTCAGCTGAGTTTTAAATATCCATGGACGGAAACTCCACAAAATTAATGATAACCTGTTCTAGAAGTAGAACAAGTTCCCAAAGTAAAACAGCTCTTTCTTATCTTTAAGTGATTTTTATTTTTTTTTTGCAAATTGTGCCCCTTGACATTTGTCTTTTCAATGTACACCACTCAAGAGTCTCAATCCTTGTTAATTTTCTCACAACAGTTGCTTATACTTTGTATAGTTTATATAAATAAATTGGTGAGATTCTCCTGAGCCATCTCTTGTCTACGATGAACAGCCCTGCTTTTCTCCGACTTTCATATGAATGATGTTTCAAGTTCTTGATCTTTGTGGCCCATTTTGTAGAATTTGCTCCAGTATTTTTGTTTATCTCTCTGTCTCTTGTACTGGGGAGACAAGAACTGGGCTCAACACTCCAGATAGTTCTCACTAGGACTGAGGGGAAGGATGACTTCCTTCACCTTGCTGGCAAAGCTTTTCCTAATGCAGCACAGTATACTGTGGATCATCTTTTCTCAAGACATATTGCTCAGAGTCAGCTTGCAGTTCACCAGGGCAGTAGACCCTTTTCTATTAAGCTGTTTTCCAGGCAGTCAGGTGCAGTCCAAGCACTCCCAATCTATAATCACTGGAACTTGTGAATGAGAGGTTCACTCCCGTAGTTTGTAGAAGGTCTCTTCTTCTTGTGGTGCAGACAGCCAGTAGAAGCACATCACAACATCACCATGTTGTTATTCCTGTTTATTTTCATCCATATATTCTCCTCTAGCTTTTTTTTACGTCCAGATCCATAATGTGCCATGACATACAGTGATACAAATTTCATTAATGACTTCCTGCTTTCCTGGACACCTTCTATAGTCTGTTAACACTTCTGCCATTAAATTGGATGGGAGTAAGACAAGCTTTTCTTTAATTGCTGAGTCATTAATCAGAAAAGAAAAATACCATTTCAAACTTCTTCAAAAGGAATCCCAGTAGTCCTCAGTCAGATCAGAGGCTTCTTAACTGCTGTAAGGAGGGGTATCGTATCTTCTGTTTGGTGTGCATTAACATTTGGAAGAGAGCTGATTGTTTTAATGGTTTTTGTCTGTGTGTCAGTGAGACACAATGCAGTAATAGATCCTGCTGGTTATTTGTGTTTCTTGTCTTTGTTCATATTTTATCATTTAAATCAAGTTATTTTCACTACCTGCAATTTGTGAGCTTTAATTAATTGGCATGAGGTTGGCTTTATGTGACCTGTATGATATTTTATCAGTATCAGTATAAGTAACATATTTGCACTTTGTGCATCCAATTACAATATCTGGATTTTATGTAACCATAGTTAGCATTATATAATGATAAGGTTGCAAGTTAAAAGGAGATACACAACTGTATTCTAAAACTACATGATTAATTAGAGATTTTAAAATAAAATCCAATTTACATTTTGGCAAAAAAGGACACAGTATAATATCTCCATGTCAAGGGAATATTCATTATTAGTAATTAACAAAAATTAAATGTGCCTCACTTGCAGGCTTCAAAATAAGAACTAAAATGAGGCACAATTATAAACAATTTCATGCGTCTAGCAAGAACAATAATCTCTTATAGGTAAGAGCTTCACTAGGCTGGGAAAAGGTTGTGCTCTCCTCTAGCAGCTGCGGTTTTTATTGAATTACCAGGAGTCATTTTGTAAAATGGTTTTGTAGCTCCAAGAAATATTTTGCACATCCACTGCAACAAACAGACTAAGAGGATAACATGCATCTAAGGCAGTTTCTGAAAATTTGTACAATCCTACTGACAAATTGATGAGAATCCCTTTATTCTTGCCTAACAATGAACCGATCCAGGGATCAGTTAGAGTAATACCTAGATCGCCTAGCCTGGCTGCTCCAACTTGGTGTAAACCAGTGTCAAAGTAAAGGACACAGTAATTTAGCAATTCAGAGATGCTAATGTAGAATCCTGTGTGGTAGACATTGCCCCAGCACGCAGGATTCCACATAACATCTCTGAATTGAAGGTGAGTTTGCTCCAAGATATTAATGCTAATGGCTAAGGCTCTGTACACATTGTTTTTTGTCTGAAGGACAGCATTTGAGATGGTGATATTTAGTGGTTGCCTGTGGGCTTTTCAGTACTTCATGTTCTCTGGAGAATTGTCCTAAAAGTTCTTCTCTTAGCCCATCCCCTGACTTTTTCATTTTAGATACCAAAGTGGATAGTCTAAATCTTACCCTTTGGCAACAGGATTGCCTTTGGCTCCAGAGCTGAGTGATTGAGTGATGTGAGAAAGTGGGTATTTTTGAGAATTTTCCCCTTGACATGAGTGAAAGTGCAAAGGAAAGAATGATGACAGCGCTTATTCTTGCATGGGCAGGGGTTAATCATGTTCTACAGGAGCAACCAGACCCATCCTATTGCTCTCTGTTGCCTGACTATAGAATAATGCAGCTGACATATGCACTGACCATGCTAAAACTGTCCCTCTGTGCCTAGAAGAGTTAGAGGTCCATCAGGCAGAAACAGCACAGGAAATGTGGAGGCCATATCTCCAAAATAACCAAAGTATTCCAAGGAAAGAGGGCTGGTATGAGATCAGAATATATGTAGCTGCCTTAGGTGATTTATGTGGAAAAATTTTGCTGTCAGGGTGACCACAACACTAAAGGATTTCTGCATTCATCCCTTGGGCTTCTTTACTCAAACTATCTCAAATTTAATGCCATAATAGGTAATCTTTATCTTATCTTTTACCACAAAGAATGAGGCAATGGTTTCCTGGTGACGTAGCTGAAATAAACAGCATTTTGTGATATTGACCCTTATCAGAGTATTCTTCTGAAGAAGGAAAAGCCGGGAAGGTAAATGGGGGAAGGAATTTGAAAGGAAAAAAAAGCAGGATGGGTGAGAAAGAAGATAAAGGGATGACATAGACAACCCGATCATCAATCAAGTTGTTGCAGTCTAATTCTGGCATCTGTACGTATTGCCTGGGGCAGGCAGTTGTCTAATTCTTTGCTTTCACTATCTACATTGATTTGTTAGTGCTCCTTATTGATGCTTGATGTTACTGTTCCTTCACATCAACCTGCTATGACTTTGTAGCTTTGTTACAAAAAGCCTGCAGCTTGTCTCTCTTTCCTCATAATCATTATTGAGATGTATCTACCATTGTGGTTGAAAGAGGAGAAACTTCTGTGTCGAATGGAAGAGGGCTGGAAGAGTGAAGGGATGTTTAATGCAAGCAGGAGCCTGAAGTGACTATAGGAGGTGGTGTATAATAAGAAGAAGGCTCAAGGTGCAGAACATCAGCAGTAGAATAAAAAGGAAAACCCAGGAGGAGACGTTCTCCTCTCCCAGGAGAAACTTTTATTTTTATGGAACCCATAGAAAGGAAAAGCCAAAATTAAAAGTGCAGTAAAAAGGAGAATGGCAAAGATAAAAACAATACAGGATAATGGGACAGGAGAATCAGGCAAAGATGAATTTTAAAAAATGGATCTAATATAAAGTGAAGAAAGGCACAGAATTTTGCAATTTCTTTACAGTGATTTAGATTTATTGAGCAGGAGGTCTAAATCTATAGAAGGTGTTCTGGCTAACAACAACAAAATATTTGATGTAGTTCTTGACCTTGTATGCCAGTATTAGCCACAAGAAGAAGGATGACCACAGCTCTGAAGAAGCATGACCACAGCTCTTTAGCACAAGAAATAGAGACTGCAGTCCCATGAGCTGCAGTTTCCCCATACAGCTAAACCATATAGTTCCCTGTGTCACAGGAAGAAATCTATTTACAAACTAGCCTGCCCCATTCCTTGGAATATATTTTTGGTTTCTGTCACATAAGTTTTGCTCAGTCAGTAAGTTTTCAATCATATTCGTAAATTAAGATACTGATTAGTCTGGGAAGAGATCACCTTTGAAATATTTACAACAGTGTTGATGTGCTGACTTCCTTTTCTTCTTATGACAGACAGAGTTCTTTAGAATCACTTATCTCATTGCTATTTCCAGAAATTATAAATTAACTTCAAGACTTCAAAACGTGCTTGTGTGTCAAATAGGATTTTTATTCAGCGCATGTCTTACCACGCTCAGAATATGAAGAGGAACTATGAAGTAGCTTATTCAGTCACTGATCAAGTAGTTTTCCATTTGCATTTTGGAAACCTCAGTCTAAATGCCAATGTCACTAGGCTGATGGTATTTTAAGGCTTTTCTTAAAATTAATGATTTTAAAAGTTCATCCAAAATAAGGTCATACCTTAAAAAGCAGCAAAAATCTTCTAAAAGGTTTTCCAAAACTAAACCTGGAAAATGAAAAAGAAAATATGTTCAGAACCATTTCACCTTGACCTAAATTACTTTGTGGGATTTTAGGGTTAAAGCAGAAACAGTGAGAAAAGAAGAGAAAAGAAAAGAAGAGAAGAGGAAAGAAAAGAAGAGAAGAGGAAAGAAAAGAAAAGAAAAGAAAAGAAAAGAAAAGAAAAGAAAAGAAAAGAAAAGAAAAGAAAAGAAAAGAAAAGAAAAGAAAAGAAAAGAAAAGAAAAGAAAAGAAAAGAAAAGAAAAGAAAAGAAAAGAACCCAATTCAAAACAGGGTAACCTTCAGAAGACATTCAGCAGAACCTGACAAAGTTTTGATTGAAGAAAGATTGATTCTCTAAAGTTTGAATGGTCAGACATGCACTGAATTTGCTGAGGTTCATTGCTAAATCCTAGAAAGTATTTTCATCCCTTCTATCCTAATGAGCTTATTAGTAAAAGGCTGAAAGGATCACAGGTTGTCTATCAAATAAGATTGTCAGTCACACACTGATAGCAGCTCTGCTGTGATTTATACACCATGATTACAGAAGAGAGAGAGGTATGAAAAATGAACCTTATTGTGTCCTGTGACCAATGCAGCGGCAAAAAGTACAATGTACAGCATTGTGCTTAGGGAATGGGAAGGTGCATGTTCTGGATGAGGAAGCCATAGAAAATTAGATAGAATGGTACCTTTCCCCTCTTGTTTCCTTCAGTGATAATTATATTGCATAGAAGAAATTGAATTACCTGCAGCAGTAATAGTTATGGGTGAAAAAATATGCTATTATACATGATTTAAAGGTGGAGGATACAGTCAACATGGGAAGAGGAAAGCTCAAACTCAGCTCAGCTGGTGCTAGAAACAGGCTTTTTCTACACTCCCTGTACTCAATGTACCTAGACACAACTGGCTGTCAATGCAGTTCTATGTCGAAGAGACCTTTCTTTGATATTTTTTGATTGAATTTTTATGTAGCAGCAGGAATTTTGATAACTTATAGAAGTACATAATTTAGGGGGAGAAAATTGGGATGATTTTCTTATAACTAAAATATTTTGAAATTGTTAAAAAAGCAGGGTGACTTTAATAAAGTGCTTCTCAATGAGACTTGCATCTAAAGGGAATGAAAATAGAGCTTGCAAAAATCACAATTAAGTTACCAACTAAAGATCCAGGTTGGGGTGAGCTTAGCAGAACTGAGAGCTGTTCACACATACATCACATTAGTTATGGTGTTGGACAGTCCCAGAATAGTCATTGGGGCACAAAATTAACTTAAATCAAAACAATCTCTTCCAGTTTCTCCTGACAGATGTTGCTTTCTCTCCCACTCAGTAAGGGCTCCTCTCTTTCCTTGAGATAACCAAACAGCTCTGTCAATGGTTCCCTGTTCACTATTCTTCTTCTCTTGTGGCCTGGCTGATTCCTTTTGATAAGGATTGCATTGTAATTTAGCAATTGCAGTTATACTTGAGATTTTTGCTACACAATGAGAGTATGCATCAGTGGAAGCCTTTGGGAGTGACTCAGCTGGCACCTTGGTTAATATAAATCTCTGCACAGGCTTTGGTAGAGAACAGTCTATGTTCATCATTTGTGCAGCTGTCCCATCATGTTACTACTGACAAGTAAATTCAAATACAGCCAATAATCTTATTACTAGAGTATTTAAAGTAGATAGTCACTTGAATGAAAGCTGTGTGCATTTCAATTGTTCAGAGAGAAATTTATGTGAGGCAGAAAATTTCAAATCATCAAAGGCAGTCTGTCTGCTTCACCAACATTCTAAGGGAAACAAGGCAAATAGGAGGAGACAATATGGGGTTTTTTTTTGGTGAACTCTCTGCTCTGCTGTCCTCTCCCAATACCTGGTTAAGCACAATATTTTTTTTCTTTAAACTATCATCCTAACTATTTTAATATTGCGGAAAGAGGAGCCTTATCTTCTGTCCTTAAGAAAAATAAAAGAACAAGATTAAAAAATTTGGACAATCAAGAAACTATCTCCTTCTGGGAAAAAAACTCTTTAAAAACTAACAGAGTACCTTACATTTCCAAGAAGCTCTTCAAACACATTCACCAAGTATTCCTATTCAGTGTCTGCTGTATAATAAAAAAGTTACCAGTTTGTTGTATATGATGGAACAGAATGGGTTCATGAGAACCCTGGCTGAAATAGAAAATTTATATCAAGAAATACCAAGTGGTTGAAAAATATTTCAAGATAGAATTTAATGTGTATTTAAAGTGTTTTGATGAGATGAACAGAGAATGCTTCAGGCCATGCAAAAACATATTGTTAGGAGCTCCTGTTTTACATATCAAATATGCTGTGCTATCCTGCTTTCAAGACAAACGGTCATTACTTGTTATTTGTCTCCATATATCTCTTACTAGTGGTTTTTTTGTTTTGTTTTCTTGTGTTGATAGGCACGGAACATTTATCACAGTCAGGGCTTCATGGTTCAGCTCTTCCTTTTTAAATGAAAAGGAAAGAAGAGCATACATTATGGGAATGCAAAATTGTATAACCTTGTCTTAGAAAGCTAGGCATTTAAAATCTGCTCCACGAGTACCACTTATGTAGATAAAGCACATAGACTTAGTAGAGATCAAAACAGTTAACAGAGAATTAAAAATACTTCACAGTGTACCATCTTGCCAAGCTTTGCATATCAAATAAATGTCTTCATTAAAACTATAATTAATGATTATTCTTATCTTTATCCTGGTGGCATAAAAGCCACTATGTCTGACCCAGATCCACTGTACCCAGTATTTGAAAACAGGACATTTACAAATTAAGATTTGAAAAGAGCAGCCAAACACATGCTAAAGGCAGGAATAAGGCACAAGACAGGTCAGGATTTACAAAACACAAATACATAAATTGGTTAACTAATTGGTGTGTTGTCAAAAGTGGTGAGGATATGGTTTATCAGGCCAAATGACATGGCCTTCATGCATTACCGTAAAAATGAGATATTATCTGCTTAAAAATGAGATATTATGCTTGAAATCTGTTGTTTCATTAGTGCTATCTACTTTCAGATTACTTTTGAATTGAAGATTCCACCATGAAATTTTTGGAAAATGTATTTTAAGTTAAAAAGATATATTGACAAATCAGTACTGTATTTATAACGACACCAACCTTTTTTTAGTTAAGAAGTCTAAAAGATTTCTTGCTTTCATTTCATTCATTGTTCCCAAATGAATGCTTGCATTCTTTTGGGAACATGCTATTTTAAACATTTTGGTTTATCATGGAAAACACAACATAGAACTTAAGGAGGAGGCAGATTATTTTTCCTGTTAGTCCCTAAAAGATATTCTTGAAAGTGAGACTTGCATTCAGACCTAACCCTTCACCCATTTAGGTCTCAGCTCATTTTATTTTCAGAACATTATTTTTCTATGTTCTCCATTGTTTTGGGTGATTTTTGTTCTGCAATGTTTTTGGTTTTTTTTCTTGTGCTATCTATCCTTTGTTTAAATTTTTCACCTCCTCTCATTTCTGATTATTGGCATATATAAATTACGTAGATTTTTACTGTGCTGAATGCTTGCATTTCACATTGTCCTCAATGAGATTTGATGACCAAGAGTTCTGCAAATGAACACATTTGTGACCTTTGCCTCAAAATCCACACCCAAGGGAATCCTGCTGTTATTCATTTCCCTTTCTAGAAACTGAATTAAGAGATTTCTTTTACAAATAATTGAAGTTTGTTGCCTTTTAGTTTGACTCTGTTGAATTTCTTGAGTCATCATGAGCACATAGGGAGCATTGCTGTATAAATCAAATAATAATAATATGTATAAAGGAAAATAACAAAGGGGAAGAAAAAATCTCATGCTGTTAAAAACAAATTATACTTAGATATTGAGAAGACCTCCCATGGTTTAAGAATGAGTTACAGTATTAACAGAAAACATATAACTCGAACACATTTCATCTATTTGACATGATAAGAGAAAGATTCAAGGTCTGTAGAACCCAGACTGTGTTTCAATTCACATTAATTTCTAAGAGGAAATGTTTAAAGAAATTGTGTATAAGAAAACAATTCATGTAATAGTGTTTAGTATAGCATGTCCCAGTTGAATGCTTTTTTTTCCTTTGACATCTGTTATCTAATATCACTTCTGGCTTTGTAGAATGACCAGTTTCACTTTTTCAAGGTTCTTGAGCATACGCTTAGCTGTAAACATATATCTGGGCATATGCTGCTTAATTACTTCAAAAATATTTACTCCTAAGAAGGATTAAATATTTGAATTATGCTGCATATGCAACTGATCCATGTGCAATTGTATAAAAGATGCTTGTCTGGGAGTACAACTAGGAAGAGGTAAAACTGGCTGGATGAGAGATTCCCCAAGAGACACTGAAACAGCTGCCACAAGCATATGCTCTTCTACATACAGACCAAGTCATGGTGACTATTCTTCCACTTTGTGAAGAAATGAGGCTGTAGATTTGTTAACTGGACTTCCACTTGTGGTGTTATAGAATTTCTTGGCTGAGAGATTCTCAAGAGTCACTTCAGGATTTAAAGTATAGTAAATAGCCAGTGAAATTAGAGACTAGTGTTTTATTATCTATATTAAATTAAGCCTTTGACACTGACAATTTAAGACCTACTACTTAAAATATATATTGAGAAAAATTTCTGGTCATAAAACAGTATAGTCAAGATGGAATAAACAAAGGGAAATGAGAGCAGAAATAGACACACATTAAAACTAATATTCACACAAGGGTAGGTGCCATGCCAATTATGGAGCTTTCCCTCTTCCAATCCCTTGCCTAATTTATTTTTTAATATGAGACAGATTCTATGTCCACCTGAAGTTTTGAGATATCTCTTCAGATACAATTCTTACAATGAAACGAGTGAGTTGTTTTACACTAATATCAAAAATACTATCTTCAATCATAGTGTACTTGTTAGCATAAAGCCCCTTCTCATAGGAAAACCTCTAAGACATTATTTATGGGGAAACAATTTCACTTGCTGCCTACACCCACAGAACTCTTCAAGGGCTTGAACACTGTGCAATAAGAAGAGCTGTATTTCCATGTGGTTCAGTGCGCATTCTCTTTTAAGTGTCCTAGAGAAGACGCACAACTGGCGTTTTGAAGGAGACAAAGTGTTTGCTTTTGCTGTTACAATTTATGCATGAACATGTATTGACTCCTTATGGTGGGGTTTTCAATAAAGAAAGGGAATCTCATTGACTGGATTTGCTCATAATTCATTTTCATATTGTAAAACAAAGGAGTATCATGCCATTAGAGAATATGCAGAAGTCTTACCCAATATTTCAGTTTGGTGTGTGGTGCAGAGGATAAATATTAGCAAGATCAGTCATAGTAACTGAACGGGTTTCATGAGATTAAAATGTTATTTTCTCTGAACAATATACAAAAACATTGCTAAATAAGGTTGGAAGCCACTTTAGCTTGGTGTTCAAAACAAATAGAATGCTGAGTACTGTCTGTGGCGTACTGACCAGTACACATTGTATTTTCTTGTATCAGGAATGTTTGTACAAATATATCTATTTGGGGGAAACAACTCTTCTTTTGACAGAGCACTATGGTATGTTAGAACAGTACTTTTCTTATGCTCTATCAAAGATGTGGATGCAGCTTGCTTGTCTTTGAGCACAGGGTCTATAGACGTTTTTAGCTAACACACAGCTGGCTGTAGATCATTGATTTTGTCCTTGACAAATTTTAAATGAATTTCAGGGTGAAAAGTTTACTGATTTTCATTACAAATGCATCTCCTATCTTCTACTGTGCAGAGCTGGTGAATGCAGAGCTGAAATTGGACTAATGTATCTAGTAGTGTATAACACTTCTTCTCCATTTTTCTTGTTTGTGTTTTGTTGGGCTTGGGTTTTTTCAGAACGGCGGCTGTTTTGCATTGAAATTGGAACTTCCTGTCATCTGTTTGTTATGATCTAGATTCTCCTCTCAACTGTAGTTCAAATAAAAGTGAACATCACTAAATGCAATAAAAACACAAATAGATTTTATGGCATTAAAAACTGTAGTCTGTATATCTTCCTTTCACTAAGACTGATTACCGGTTTCAGAGCTTAGTAGTTCTGGAAAGGTCAAATGTAACATGAAAGAGGAACCAAGATAATGAGAATGGGAGAAAGATGAGAAAGGCAGAAACAAATAATGTGATTTACTCACCTTCAGTTTTTGTGAAGTTTATGAAGAAAGAGAAAAAAAGCAAGGGAATGCTGTAAAAGAAATCAGCAGTAACTCAGTAGTCATAGAGAAAACGCTTTCTGAAGGCATACCTCCCCTCCTAAAGATGTCTGTTTTGGCTCGATATCATATGATAGGCCAGTCATAATAAGTCTTTTCATCTTCAGAAGCCTTAACTGTTGTGACAGCAAATGTTTGTGGGCTTTGTTAAGACTGGACTCAGATGAACAAAAATGTTGCTGTTATGAATATCTAGTGTTCTCTAATGTTACTTCAACACAATAGACCAGCTCCACCATAGGGCTTTGTGTTATCTCTGGTTCACTACTAAGAAATTAGGTCAGACTATTAAAAATAACCATCTGCCCAGTGGGGATCTGTCTATAGGACCAGCTCTTTACATCAAAGAGCTTTATTCTTTGTCACATTTGGATTTTGTACTGCTAAAGAAATATGTCAGGAAAACAGCATTTTGAGGAATTTGCAAGATGTTTAATACATGGTTATTCTCATAACTCATTTAATAATTCAGGGATGGTGGCTGAATAATCTGTTGTTTTATAAAGAAATAAAATCATGAAGAGTGCTTTATTGAACAAACAGGGTTGGTAACATATTCAAGGCTGCAAAGGTAATCTGAGGATTTGTGTTTAACAGAATTGAATTTCAAGGAAAACCAAGGTTATGCCCATCCTTATATTTCCTCCTCCCCTCTCTCTTTTCTTTTTAATGAGATTGAAGTCTCTGTGATACAAATAAAATCATAATCTGTTAGCAAAGTTTGTTTTTCATTGATATATGAGTGAGTTCTTGCCTTTTCCTCTTTTAGCTATGTGAGTTGACACTTTAAACAATCCTCCAGGACAGGGCAACCAAAAAAAGGCTTAACTTTCACTTCATAAGATTTAAGAACATTGGTAGCTATAAGGTATGTAACAGGTAGATAAATTTTACTTAAGTGTTGATGTTACAACTTAATGTTAAGTGTTGGTGAAGTTGGTGAAATGGATGTATTTGATCACCATATTTTCACAAAAAAAAAAGCTGTGTGGAGGGAAAAGAACACTTCTTGTTTTTTCTAAGAAGAGGACATCTTTACTTCACTGTCTTTGTTGTGGTGAGTAGTGAAAATTATTTTGCTGGCTGAGATAAGACTGGCTGCAGAATAAAGCATCTGGTTGCTACAGACTCCAGGAAAAAAATGGGTTAGCAACTAAATAATGTGGCAGCTCGGAAGAGAAGCCCACTATTTTGTTAATATTGTGGCAGAAATTTCACACTATATGAAATGTTTTTCTCAATTGACTAAAAAAGCTCAAAACTGCTGAAAAACCCCGCATATTGTAAGACTGGTTCAAAATGCCATAAAGTTAATAGATATCTCTGTTTGGACCTTTGGAGGGTAAGATCCTGACTGATGTCAGGATCTGAAATACTGCCTAGTGTCTTGTTTCAGCAGTCCATCTCCATTCACCAAAGCATTTAATCATGTACTTAGCCCTGGAATGAAATGTGATTTATATGTGCCTAAGTACCTGGATAAACAGAGATGAAAAGTAGAAATACACATAGTAGTTATTGTCTGGCATATGTTGATTAATCTGATACTTCAGACCAGTTGTTAGTGAATTATTAATATTATCTGGGAAGAATGATTTTATCTGTTGTGTATCAGAGGAGATGGGCATGGTGCATATTCACTTGAAGCAATCATAGATTATTAATATATAAAAGATATGTTTTATTGAATTGCTTGGAAAAAATGTGGTGCACACAATTTCTAGTTCACTGATATTTGATTGCAATGTGTTAATGTGTTTTTCAGATTTTAAATTGAAGCATGGCAGCTTTTTCAGAAACCATGTGTGATAAGGTCAGAAACACTGTCTAAAGCTTCTGTCACTGCAGTATCTTCTATATTTTCTTCAGACAGAGAGTTTCAAGCGTTTGGGTAGTCTTTTACCTCCTGGGGATCACAAAAGGTTTGATTCATGTAAGCTAGTAAGGTATCAAGAGCACCTTGGAGAAAAAAGATTTATGTAAGAGCAAAGCAGCAATAATGGTAATTTATTGTAGGCAGATTCTTTTTGAATGCAACAGTAAAAGAGGGAGGGAAAAGGCCACATCAAATTTTGGTTCACTCACAAAACCGCCATGAATACCTACAGTCCCCAGATGTTTCTTTTAAGGCTAGTTCATTTTCTTGTCTTTCTAAGACAAGCAGAGGAAAGCAGACAAAAATCTATTAGCTCTTTTGTTAATTTTAAGATACTTATGATCTAATATTTACTCTTACTAAATTTATTAAACAACCATGCCACATGTTCACAAACAGACTCATAACAAAGTCAGCACTAAACTTTCAAAAATTTTAAACCAGGTCTTACCATGAGAATAGGCTCAGTAAAGTGAGATATATTATTAAAAACAACAACAACAAAAAACCAAAACAAACAAACAAACAAAGAAAAAAACCAGAAAAAAACTCACAGGAAAAACAACCCAAAACCCATGGCTTTGGAATTTTAAAAGAATTTTCAAGAAATTTATTGACTTTATGCAAGCCTATTCCACTCCCACTCCCTGAAATCCAATATTATTACAAAAGCATTTTTTTCAGGAATATGCATTCTAAAAAAAGGAATTGTCTTTAATTTTCACAGAAAAATTGTAGGATCTTTGAATATTGCGGAGTCCATTTTGAAGTTAGGCATGAACAAACATGTTTTATAAATTCTTGAGACTGAAAATCAGGCTCTCAACAAAGTGACAATTCTCACATGAATGTTTGCATTCCTAGAAAATTTTACTAGTTTGTTAAAAAAGCAAGGAACAAAAACCAGACCAATATCTGGTGAAGTATCTGCGAAGGAGACTGACTAAGGGGACAGACAAGAAGGACTGATATTTCACCTGAAATTTCTTTCTCAGCAGCATTTTCCACAAGGAATATTAACATATAAATATCTTTTATGTGAACTAATCGGAGCAAAAACTTCTGATTCTACAAGTGGCAGCTTTCTAAAAATAAAGTTTTCATGTAGTTGAGGCATGAACTCTTATCAGGGATGAAACGTGCTCTGTGGTTCAGAGGCAGCCTCGTATTGGTCACCTCCAAGCCTCCCTGCTGTGGGTGCCCAGAGCCTGCTCAGTGGGGGCTCAGTGGGAAACAGCAATTTTGCTTGTTGCTGTGCTGGGGAAAAAGATGCAGGAAAGGATAGAGACAGTAAAGAGTAGCCCAGACCAGGGACCAGCACAGATCAGAGAGAAGTCCACAGAGCTGAAATCTGGTCTGCTATTTATTACTATTTATGTACACTCAGATGAAAGGGTTCAGTCCTTCAAAGAGAAGAGAGCAACGAGGGATATGAAATATGGTGCTGGTGTTGCTAATGATACCAGACTGTTCAGCCAGTGGTTGTAAGGCTGCTGAGACACTGCAGTATCCCTTCTATCATCATTCTTACAAGAGACAGAGAAAAATGTTGTTGACCTGTAACTTATACTAACTTTCTTTGTACAGATTAATGTTTTTCTTTTTAATTAGGTAGATACAAACAAAAAATCACTCAGCGTTTATATATCCACCTAGCAATGGAAAGTCAGCAATGAGCTGCATCAATACTTCAGTCTCCAAAAGGTCATTTATATTTCCAGATGCTGGACTACAATAGGCAGATATGTGAAGTAAGAGACAAAGCTGGAGTCTAGACATTTGTACACATAGAACTGGGATGCTGAGACTTGGCAAGCCTGGGTTATGCTGAATACATTCAAGGTGCCTGCTCCATTTGTATGCAACTGGAAGCACCCGTGGGACCTTCACTGGCACTAATTACATGACAAAATATAAGATCAAATGCATGAATCATTGCCAAAGTTGTCAAATGCTTCAGGATTGACCTTTCTGATCCTAAATTGAATGGGAGCATTAATAAGGTATGAGTTCAGTAAATGCAGCAGCAAGGACTCCATTTGAAAACAGAAATATAGCATACAATATTTCCGCAGTAAGTATGTATAACAAAAAATATTGGAGTGTACACAGAGCTGTCTTAGCAGTTTTGAAAATGTAAGAGTTATGTCTATGCTGCTTTGATTTCATTTACTGTATTCCTATGCAGATAAAATGGCACAACTCTATTCATTATTAAAGAGCTGGAGAAGCTTTTATTACTATCTCATTTAGAACTCAGAGATAAAATTTCAAAGTCCTATTTCAAGCAAATATAGTGTATTTTAGACTGATCAAAACCTCCAAGATGCTTCACAAGATTAACTTGTATGGTATAAAAGCTGCACTGATAGCACAGTGCAGAACTCACTTCTTTTGAATGCTGCCATTTCTTGACTGCAAAGTGATCAAATAGCATCTTCCACTCATTGACTAGAGCACAAAGTGAAAGCACCAGAGACTGTTAAAACTGCCAAAACTCCCCAAAACCTGCATATATGAAGTATTATAAATAGTGAGATGCATTAAATACCAGTTTAGACAGCCAACACTACTGTCTATCTAAGGTTAATAAAGAAGGCCATAGGCAATTAAGATCTCTGTCTAGGTGCTTATCAAAATCCTGATATCCCTAACTGCTGTGCCTGATTAAGCTTTAACCAAGAGATAAAATCTTGGTCATTGATCATGCCTACCTGAACAGCATGAATTTCAGGAACAGAGTATGTCCTTTAAATGTAACAACAACAGAAACAGCCACCTTATTCTTTCAATCAGTGAGATTAGCCTGACAAAGGGCCCAGCCTCTCCTTCTGGAAGATGAGAGTTCGAGAGGCAACAGTGAGGGAAGGCCATGATAAACAGGAAAAAAAGAGATGCTGAAATGGATGAAATGGGAGCAAGCACAGGGCAGCAGAGAAAAGTGAAGCTGCATTGCAAGTCTGTTGTGTCCAGGTTAAATTGCCTGGAGATAGAGATCTCATGAAATGCATCCTTGGCTGCACCACTATTTGGCTTCTTGTTATAAACCAGCATTGCCAGGAGACATTAAGCAGTGATATTTGAAAACATTTTGCAGGTGCCAGGTTGTACTTTCCTCTGTGTTAACGAGAATTTGATCATCTACTGTAGATATAACATACAGAGGAGGAGGAGCAGAGTCTGTGAATCAGACATTTTTGTACCAACGGTGGATCACTGGCAGAATAACAATAGGATGTCTCTGCATCTTAATAAAAAAAAGAAATTAATTCACTGAACTTTGTGCCAATCCATGAAAAACTGGTACTTGTACAATCTTATTGAGCTATTTGGTCACTTTACCTTGGACATTGATGAAAAAATAAATCCAGGCCTGGAATCTGGACAAATCTGAGACCAATTATTTCTACTGTTTAGCTCTTTCCTTATCAGAGAACTATCTGGTTGGTAGATAATCTAAATGTATGTTAGAGTAGAAGCCATAGCTATGTGAATTCATTTTTCTCTTAGAATGCTTTTCTTCATTTTTCTACCATTCTGCATGGGAGAAAAACAATGCTCAGTTCTTTTCCAGAACCAAAAGGACTCTGTCTTTCCCTTGAGTTATTCCGCCTCCTTTCCTTTCCTCTTGCTTGTTTTTACCCCTCCATTTGCCTACAGCACACACACAAACCCTTTATGTTTGTGAGCTGCACATTAACCCAAAAGGTTAATGAGCATAGGGCTCAGGTGCAGTCCATATTCTTGCAGCATTGCTAATGCTGTGGTCATGGGTTTGGAATGGCATTCTGGAAAATTAGTTCTTTTGTGATCTCTGTGCTGAGAGCGACTCCGCTGTTTTTTCTGCTCCCTAACTGCATTTTTATGCTGAGCTTTCTGTCTGTATGAGAACATGTTTTTTGCCCACCCCATTCCCTGCAAGCACAATGACATTATTTGTATTATCAACACCAACTGCAATATGGTAAATATGTCACTGCCAACAAACTTTCTTAAATATTCCTGTGCATATAAGTTCAGCAGAAGGGCTGATGTCAAAGTGGCAGGTAAAAGCTTTGAATAGGAAAATGTCCATCAGAACTCCACTGAGTTAGGGATTTAGATGAACAAAACCCCTGGACATACGTAACAACAATTCAATCATCTTCCTTCTGAGACTGGTTATCAAAGATGCCATCAAGAATGTTTAGATATATCTCTATTAATAAGTTGCCAAATACTTAACCATTATATCCCCAAGAAAATCAGAGAAATGCCCCTTTATGGAAAGAAGAACCTCCATCTTCTTCTTTAAGCATGTCTGCAACTCAGATGGAAGGGGTCATCCAGGGCAGTCTGGTGAGTCAAACCTGCAGGCTGGGGTTCTGGATTGATTGAGTACATGGCCAAGCATGGACATGGCTGCAATGCTCACTGTGTGGTTGTACCTCAGGCCTCCCCTCAGCTCCCTTGTCATCCCCCAGCCAGCCAGGTCTTGGCAGCCAACTGAACTCCATGGTGGAGAATGTGTTCAGGCCCCTGGCATGTGATTTGGGAAGACAGAGATTTAAAGCCAAATAGTAGGGTTTTTAAAGTACTGGTGATGATGACAATCTTGTGCATTGTGCTTAATGAAGTCCCAAATTTGCAATGGACTAATATAAATTCATTAATTAAAAAGTTCAATACACAAGTGTGTATGACCTTCATAATCAAGTATTTATCTAGATGGTCTTGAAACATGTTAGATGGAATTTATCTCAAGGAAGCATGGGAGTCTGAAGTGGGAGCATTTTATCTCAGTCCTTCTGGGCAGGAACAACTCCAGTACAGCAAGTATGAGAAGAGTCATCAAAAAGAGTCTTGACTGTAACACACAGAGTTCATATAAAGTGAAGAATTTTTGAGGCATCTATATCCACACAATACATATTTTTATTTTCTATTAAAGCCTGGAGGTAAATGCATAATTAGTGCATAATTATCATACTTAGATGGTGATTATATCTTCCTGTGAGGTCAGTGGCATTTGCTGAAATTCAAGGCCACACCCTAATTTAAATTAGCTGCTCATTTTGTCACATCCACTCAGGACAAAAAAAGGCTGCGTGACACTGTAGGAGCACTGGGTCACAGAGATTTGGGAAGCAGCAACCTTCCAGGACAACTAAGTGTAGGGTGATTTATTCATGTAAATGCACAAAACTCTGGAAAAGATGGATACATTGGCTTTTTTGAAAAATGCATTTATTTCTTTAGAAGAACATAAGGGATAAGAAGCTGTAATTTATGTAACTACACTGCCTCAAGCTTAGCACTGTGACAGCAGCTGTGGCCTTGGTACCTCAGGACCTTCTGACAGAGTGAGAAAGGAGAGATTCCCACAGTTCCTCTGGGCAAAACACTTCTTTTTGACTTCTGCTCACAGGAGCAGAATTTGGCCTTAAGTGTAATTACCTGGAGACGCTTCGGAAAATAAATGCGTATGTGCTTCCTCTGAGCGATTTGTCTGCAAATGTGTCATTTGCTCAGCTTTAAAGCTTTGGTGGATGTAGAGATGTATAAGTACTTCAAAACATCAGAGGGAAGGACATTAGGAATAAACAAAAATGAATGGTGACTAGTTCTGTGCAGAAGTACAAGTGTACTGTGCATTGACAGGAACTCCTTTGCTGGAGAAATAAGGCAGCTTGCTGTCTTGCACAGCATGGTGAACATCATCTAGAAAGGGACATGAACATGGTGACTGAATCTGTGGAGGCTCACAGTCAAGAAAATGAGGGATGAAAAAAAAGTAGTTCAAGAAGATTTATCAAGAGGCTTTATTATATTAATATTTTTAATATTCGGTTTCTTTAAAATAAAAAAGTAAGCACTGTACAATATGTATAATCATAAAGAGCCCAAAAAAGCTGTTACAAAAATGCATACCTTAATTATAAAATCTAACAGTTCCTATGGTAGATCAGAATATAGAGCAATAATAATGTCTCTCAAATGACATTATTTCAGTCCTTGTCTCATCCATAAAATCTATAAAGGGCTTTGTAAATTGATGGGTAACATCTGGTTAAACAGAGGGGAGAGAGACTTTTACAGTATATGGCCCTTTTCCACGAACACCCTATATCTTATTCAGTCCTTATCTGGAGAAGATGTTGCATCAAGTGATACTGCAATCTTGCAGTCCAAAAACCAATCCATGCCATCTGACTATTTGTTATCCTTCCTAGAATCCAGAGATCTTTCTCAAAATAAAATGTCTCGAACAACTCCTTTTCCAGGTGACCCTAGTGATCCTGTCTGAAAAAAGTCAGAAATCTTCTGATCCAAGATGTGAAGACATCCAGCTTAGTATATTCACACAAAGCTCTACCATTTTGCTAAGCAAAGGCTTATCAGCTCATGTCTGTTTAGAATCCTGTAGTCTCCTGCCTTCTGCTCATGTGCTGTTTGGCACATTATTTTGAGTTTGGAAAGCATGAGCACAGATAGTGTCCAAACCTTATTAAGAAACTGAACCTTCAATAATATCCAAACCTTACTGCTTCTTCTGCTCTTCCATACTAAACCAAGCCTAATCATATATTTTCTCCAACTAGTTCTGCTTTTTTGTTTATTTATGTATTTATTTGGTTAACTATTTATTTGTTTTACCTACCTTTTTGTGCAAATATTTAAAGATTCTTCTGTGTTTAGTCTCCATGTACTGCTCAGTGCCTCTGACTTCTTGGACTCCAATGCTGAGGGTAAATTTGTTTAATACATGACCTCTTTCACAGAACAGAATGTGTATTGAATAAAGAGCTCCCCTTGTAAACGGACATAGTAGCACCTAAAAATAAGTCACAGCTAGACAAGGTAGCTTTTCTAAAATAAACTGGCCCTTAGGTGCAATTGTAGATAAAGAAGCAAAGTTATTGAATCAGAATGTCATCTCAACAAAGTCTTTGTCAGTTAGAGCACAGAAGCAACCATCTTTCTTCTTGAAATCTTCAAAGACATTTGTCAATGTCTCTCTGCTTCTAATAGACTCCATCTCATTGAGCAGAGTCCTGTATTATTTCTTTCCTTGCCCTTTCCTCAAACAAGCATCATTTATTTTATGTCTGCAGAAAAGTAAGAGAGAAATCATTGCTAAATGTTAATGTCTGGTGAAGGATATTCCACCATCCTTTCCACTGAATACCCTCCCTCAGGAACAAAGCCTTTTCCAGCTGTGAAGGGTCATAATTACTACACTCCAAACAATGGAAATGCCCTTAACTTCTTGTCTCTCTGGGGATTAATGTGCTCTTCCTCTGAGAACACAACACTTACGAGTGAAGGGACTGAAATCTGAGCAGTGAACATGAAAATACCACAAAAATTCATTCCTTCTCCAAAGAGCAATCCAGACTTCAAATCAGACTGACACAGAAAGTGATTCAAGATCTCTAGATATTTTCCGCTTTAAGTAATTGGTGGAGAGGAGGGTGTCAAGAATGATTAGGCCTTCACCTGTTTTCCTTTGTATTTTTCTGCTTGATGACTCAAGCCAACCCCAGTATTGATCCTAAACAAAATAATGCTATGTCTGAAATGGACTTGAGAAAGTGAAATAAGGCAATACAATTACTAGCAGTTTGTGTGGGTTTAGACTAAACAAATACAGTTGACCTAACTTAATATTTTTTATGAAATTGTGGATTTTGTTGGTAAAGGTATTTCTATTGATGTAACACATTTCTGCAAGGGATTAGATAAAGAAACAAGGCATTTCAAAAACAAACTGGAATACCTTAAATGGTCTTAATCATGACAGGCTGAACTCTTCAAACAAGGCAGCAAACCAGCATAACACACAATACGTCGTTGACTGTGGTAAGACATAAGATCATCAAGAGCAACAATTATATGCCAACAGAAAATTCCCTTTCCTGGGAAGTGGTAGCAAGAGGCTTAGTAGTTGAACCTTTAGGCTGGACAGCCTGACAGACAGATATCTTGGTAAGCTTCATGTACCAACATTTCTGCTTAAATTATTAATAAGAAGCATAGAAGAAAGTGGGAAGAGTTCAAGAGACTTTTTTTTTCTTAAAAGAAAATTAAGTAGCATTGGCCTATGTATTCATTGACCCTCCAGCATATGATCTGGACTAGTCCTACTTAGCATGTTATACGCATTTCTGCAGTTCAGTAAAGCATTTCATTGCACGTACCCTATTTCACACATATTCTACCACCTACACACTGAAACTGAAGATTAACCTCCAAATCTTACTGAAATACAAAATTAACTCCTAACACGGTTTCCATTTCCCCAGCTGCTCCTCTGGGCATGTAGGTAATGTAGTAGCTTCTTCTGTGCCATCAGAAAAAAAGTCCTGAAAAAAAGCCCTTGCTCAAGAATAATTCATTTCATAACGTAAATTGCTAATTTCAAAGCACAGGAGGATCTGTTGTGCTTTCATGGTTAGAGTCTCTGCTCAAACTATACAGCCTATACGATGCTCATGTCCAGCACTGGTGTTCACTGTATTTTCAGTAATTCACACAATTCTCCATCCTATTTCACACTATAAGTTCATGTAACATCTTTCTCATGCAACAGTTCAGCTGTACAGGCTAGAAATAAAGAAAGAAATACAAGAAACATATTGCACTGAATATTTGCTGTGCAGAGCTAGGCAATACTTTGACTTTTTTTTCCAGGACCATATTCAGAAGAAAATGAATATATTTGGCTAATTTTTTTGGGTAACATAGTGTTGAATAGTTTCAGTAATAACAGATCAAGAATATTCTTCCTCACTCTGATATACCTAAAGAATTATATACCTACAGGCAGATGCTTCCTTACCACAGAAGAAAAACTAAACCCTTAAACACAGCAGGAAAGATGAGATTTAGTGGTATTCATATGCAAATCCAAACACATGTTTAAATCTTTCCAGAGCTGAGGCCTAGGGTGGTGTTTTGGGTTTATTTTGAGATGAGCAGACAGTGATCTTATTGGAGAGACACGGGATAATGGAAATGCATCATGCCATCTGTTGGCAAACCACAGTGCTGCAGCCAGAAGCTGTGCAAAACCACCTGAAGCTGTTACCACCACAAAGCAAATTAGAAAAAATCATAGGGAGTCCTCAAAAACAAACACACATATAAGAGAGCAATTTGCAGAAAATCTAAATTTGGTTTTCTCTCTATTTGCTCACATCTGCTAACTGAACGCATTGCAATTTGATTACACAGCCAAATTACCATTTCCTCGTACAGCCGCTGTTGCGAGATTAGTTTCTTCAAAGTGTGAGCTTTTCTGCATCTCTGCAGAGGCACCAGGATAGAATGAATGGCCATAAACATATATTTTCATATAGCTTCTTATGATCCTGCAGAAAAGACATCTTTGAAACAATATAAATTATTATTTATTTATTTAGACATTAAAAATAACTTACTTTAATAGAAATTAATGTAACAATTCCTGTCATTATATCTGAGGAAAATGCTGAAAAGGAATAAATTCATAAATTAAGCCTGTTTCTGAGGATGCTACAAGAAATTGCGTAAAAAGGCTCTATATGTTTTTAGGAGCTGAAGACATCCGTAGAAAAATGCTGCGGATAATTCATTTCACATAATGTTTGTTCATTCATTTTGTGGGACTGGAAACCTGAGTAATGCCATCTAGTTTGTGGATAGCTGAAGCATTTACTCATACAAAAGCAGTGAATCTCTTTTCATGAGCCAAGAGATGGCCTCTTGTACTTTTGATATCTTCCCAGGCATTTTGGCTCCCCTTAGGCCTGCAATCCTGAATTGCTTAGACAGCTCTATCTAGTGTCTGAGAGGGTTCTTAAAGTAAGAACCTTCCTCTGAGCTCACAGGACATCTCAGTCTCACATGTGTTCTCTGAGACTGTCACAAAAAACAGTTGATGCTTTAAAGTGTGACTTGAAAATTCAGTCAGTAAAGTCACAGTCCTTTTGCACAGTAATAAAAGATCACCAGGCACTTTCTCAGCAAAAAAAAAAAAAAAGAAAGAAGCCCTGCTTCTTCCCCACTTCAGCATTTCTAAGTGTTCTGCATAAACCATCACAGATCATGAAGCCCAGTCTTCCTGAACCCACCAGCTGACTACACAACACCTTCATATGGCTGTCAGGTTCATCCCAATTTTCTACTGCTGTTGGAAAGATGGCCATGTGGGAGTTGTCAGTGGCAGAAGATGGCAATGAATACCATCAATACATACATCATACATCAATACACCAATAGTGTGCTTTCACTACAGGATGGAGCTGGCTGAGTTTGCCATCTCATATTGGGGAAACCTCAGGATGGGGAGCTGAGAGGCCGCAGAAACTCCCTGTCTGCCTGGAGTTGAGGGTTTGGGGCTCACCAGCTGCTCTCATCAGTCTTGAGCTGTTGGTAAACTGCACATAACACATGCAGCTGTGTCTGTACTTATGCATCATCTGCTCTCATTTCCTGAGTAAATATTTAAATTGTTAAACTGTAATATGGGAGGAGCACAACATTCACTCCTTCCTCCTATAATTGTGAAGATAGAAATTATCTCTAGTCACTGAAAAAATAATGAGAACATCACCTACTTTCACTAGGAAGTCTGAAGCTGTGGATATCAAATGGGTGGAGGTGGTTCCTCAAATCCCCTGAGACCCTGCCCAAATCCAGCATGACATCTTGCTCCAGCCAACATCTTCCTAGAGTCTAAGTTCATTTGGACCACTTTGGAGCAATGTACCATTTTCATCCTGTGTAGACTTTTCTCATACCCATTACAGAGAGTCTCAGTATGCAGAGCACAGAGCATGATTCCACTAGTGGGATCAGCAACCTAAAATTTTTCTGAATATTTTACTGCCCTCAAAGTCCCTAGGACTGTCTACATTTTCTCACTACAGTTATGTTCAGGGAACTTCATGTTTCAGGAAGCTTAAGTGCTGAGATCGAGCACATGCTCCTGACATAATCTGCCCTCTGGGCTTGTGTTTTCCTTCTGTGCAAATGAGAATGGGGTGAGATGAGGAAGTGCTGCTGCTTTTGTAGACATTTATTGATATAGATTTGGGGTGGAGCCAGCATTTATATCTGGAGCCAGGAAACTGAAAACACTCTTGAGGTCTATAATATATTCTTAGTCAGAAATATCTTCTCTGAATGGGAAATAGGATTCTGCAAGAAGACTAATGAAAAGTATATAAAACATATAGTCTCTTAATGTCTTCCTGTGCCATAAGAAAGAGTAAACAAATCTTTTTACTTCAAAGGGAGCTGAAACATTTTTTACAGACAAGAAAATGCAGCCAAGGTGTACATTGCTTTAGGTGTGCTTCTCCTTGCAACTTTACAGCTGAGCTATTCTGCTGTTTCTAGCAAGATTATTTCCTCTTTTTGCAACATGGTCGATTTCTTTTGGAGACATAAAAGAAGTCCCAGATACTTACAACTAGTTTTCTTATAGCATCTGCCCCTGTCTTTATATTTCAAGAGCAGGTCTGAAAATCCTTTGGTCTTATGAGATAGTAGAAGACATGACAGCTCTAGTGACGATTCCATCTTCCACAAGGAAATTGATAAATTAAAAATGCAGTTAATGCAAATACCTCAGTAATATCCCTCCAGTGGATTGAATTTGGCTGTCTGCTGTATATCCACCAAGCTTCTCTCACTTCATCTCCTTCACTACACCTCCTCAACAGCACAAAGAGAGAAATAAGATGAAAAGCTTGTGGGCCAATATAAAGACTAGAATATTACTTGACAGTTAACACAGTCTCAAATTGGGGGAGATTAATTTAAATTATTGCCAATTAAAAGTAGAGTAGAATACCAAGCAACAAAGTCAAAACTAAAAGCTCACCCTCCCCCAATTCTCCCCTCCTCTCATACTCCATGTCACTCCCTCCTTCCCAACTCCACTACCTCCTCCCAGTCTGAGAAGAGCCGGAGAATGGGGATATGTGGTGAGTCCATAATAGTTCCCTCTTCCTCCTCTCAACTTGCTTCAACATGGATCCTTCCCAAGACTTGCAGTCCTCTACACACTGCTTCAGTGTGGGTGCTTTCCACTGGGTACAGTCTGTCAGGGACAGACCGCACTGTGGAAAGTTCTCCCACTGGATTTCTTCCTTCATGAACTGGTAAAAAATGTCTCCTTCTCCCTGATTGCAGTCTTCAGGAACTTTTTCAGTGTGAGTTCTCTCCATGGGTTACAATCCTTCAGGACCATACTGTTTTGCCATGGGTCTTTCACTGGCTGCAGGTCATCAGGAAAATTTCTCCTGTATGGGTTTCTCTCCATGGGCTGAGCTCCGGCCAGGAGCCTGCTTCAGTGTGGGACCTCCACAGCCTGTGTCTTCCTTTAGCACATATCCACTTGCTGTGGCACAGGATCCTCTATGGGCTGAACTGTGGTTGTGTATTCCAGTGGGGACCTCAGTGAGCTGCAGGGGGACAGCCTGTGTATCCATCACCACGGAGTGCAGGGGAATCTCTGTTCCTGCATCTGTAGGACCTCCTCCTCATCCCCTCACTTGACATCTGCAGGGCTGTTTCAATAAAATTTTTCTTACTCCTCTCTCACAGTCCCTGCTCAGAATTTTGTCCTTTTTAAATATGCTTCCCCAGAGTTTCCAACCACCATGTTGTCTCAGGGGCTCATCTGGGTCCTGTGGTGGCTCTGTTGGAGTGGATGGAATCTGCTCTTTTTATCACAGGACAGTGCCAATCTCCTTCCCAGGACAGAAGCCCTCTCTCTTGCCCCCTGTGCCCAACACCTGGACACCTCCACCCAATATAATCCAAATGGTCTCTGATACAGTCCAAAATCCTACCATATCAGCCCTTCTGTTAAGTTACCTCAGCAACAGCAGTCCCACAAAGTTCAAAGATCTGGCAGCCTCCCTCTGTTTGCTCAGAAAATGAAGGAAGATCAGCAGCTTATTCACACAAATTCTGTATTCCCAAAGTCAATTTGAAAACTAGGATGTAGAAATAGCAGGCTGAGATGACAATTTGGCATTTACAAGTTATTGCTTGCACTTAACAGAACTGGGATCAGTTTGAGTTATTTATCACTCCTTTACTGCAGAGTGTACAAGGCCACTGTAACACATACGGTAGAATTTGTTGCAATTCAAAAATACTAATATTTTCCTTTCCCTATATATCTGTTTCAGTGTCAACTCTACTTATCAACTAAAATGGCAGCAGACAGATAGGTGGGTGTTGCTTTGGGTTTGAAACACTGTGAGGCTGGATTTGTCACAGAGATGTGCTATAATCTCTGCTTTCCTCAGCTAACTTCTTAACTAACTATAGACAGTCATATATTCAGTTAAGTAGGACATTTTTTTCAGCCTGAGCTGTGTTATCTAAGACATCAGCTGTCACTTCCCTGGGTATTTAATGTTTCAAAAAGTTACATGTATAGGGGAAATGTATGTATGTTCACAAGGCTTTATGTACAACACATCTTATACACTACAAGCTATCATCACCAAAACTGTACAGCTGCAAGATGTGCAAGTAGCATCCTACCAAGACAAATATGATGTTATATATAGCATTTATGTTTTACAATGCCCTAAACAGAGTTTTCTTTTATTCCTCTGAAAAGACACAAGAGCAATGTGAAGCTCACCATGATTAAATTATTAGATGTCATAAACAGAGTTTAGAAATTAGACAATACCTGGCTGAAAGTTGAGTATGACATATGTTTCTACCAAGTTATGAATGCATAGTTTAGAACTGAACAAAGAGTAAACAAAATTAATGGCTTATTTGAGCATAATATTTCTTAAAAAGAAAAAAAGTCTTTTACAATGCCTGCCAACAGATAAGTGCTTCAGCATTTTGTATTGTTTACATTTTATATCTCCTTTCATCATGCATCAGTTTGTGCATGGGTCATGATCCTGCACAATCTTGTACTCCTCAGTCCCTCTTTTTTACTGATATTTCTTTACAGTTGCAGTACTCTGTTAGAGATATCCCTTTTAATGGTAATATGCACATTAGCCAAAGAATTAATGATTATATCTTATTCAGGGAGTTAATTGTAACAGTATAACTAAGCCTACCTCTTTCTCCGACTAGGTTTAATAAAGAGGACACACACATACACTTCTCTCTGGAGCATTTAGCCTCTTCTAAACATAAGAGAGGTCATTGATCAGGGAGGGGGAAATACTAAATCAACATGCTAGATGAAATGTCTTTGTATTCCTCCTTCATCACTTACTCCCTCGTATTACATAAGTACATAAATAAATGATAAACCCCCCTCAGGTTTCTCCCCGAGCCTTTCTCTGTTATCATTTGTATATTCTGGCATTATCATAAAGTGATAAATGACTGCTGCAGCACTGAATTTATATTGTCATTTTAGTTGCTTGAAAGTGAGCTTCCATATAATACCTTCATAAAGGCTATCAGTGTAAGAAATACAAACATTGTTTAGCTGCTCAGGGGAGAGCTGAAGTCTCCAGGTCCTGGTTTAAATTATACCTAGCATTTAAAAAAAGATGAGATCTCACCTAAAACCGAGGGGGAGGAAGACCAATGAAACCTGCAGAAATATGCCCTGTTGGCAAACCCCTGGCTTGCACTGTGGAGACAGCTGCTCTCCAGCCCTCCTGGCAGAATTGTCCTGGGAAGTGCTTCAGTACAGATGGGAAGGAGGGACCAAAAAACCCCAAAATACTAAAATATCACTACTGACAACATACAAGAAGACTGCATTCATGTTAAAAGTGAGATGCATAAACTGTGTGTTAAGCAAGGGCCTGCATTTTTATTGAAGATAAATTACACAAATTTATCTTCAATAAATATTGACAAAAAATATTCTCTAGTTCCCTACTTTATCATGGTAGTTCTCAAATTAAACTTCACATATGTTTTCTTAGGACTAATGCAGCTCTCCTACCCCATATTTAATCTGGAAAAAAAAATATAAGAAGCACAAAACTAAATGTTAAAGTATAAATGTTTGGCCTGCATGTATAATGTATAAACATATTTCATTAAAGTACATAATCTTATTGTTATTCTTGTGGGGAAGTTTTTATCTGTTCAATATATACACACTACATATAGATGGAGATAGGCTTTCTATGTTCCTTTCTTGATAGAATCAGATGGTCTTCCCTACCTTCACTCTTGTCTCTAAACCTCAGCCTCCCCATATAATAAAGTTGTAACACATTTTCCTTGTGTTTGGCAGCAGCAGCTTGAGGGATCGTTGCACAATAAACCAGCTACCATGACTTACGTGGGCCTACAATTAGACTTCAATAGAGAGGACATTGCTAGCTTGGGTAAGAACCAATCTTAACAGTGTAGAGCAATTTCTAAACATTTCATGTTTAGTTTCCCCAAGTTCTCCCCCTCTGTGAGTAGCCTTTCTTAACATCTACCTCACGAAAAGCTAGATTAAGTATCCTAGCACTGTATTGTATTATCTTATTGCTACACATTCAAAGGTTTTCCAGATCAAAATTTTATTTATTATTTTGCCCCCAGTGCAATGTACCTAAAGAGGAAATGTAGAAAACAAGAAGCAAGCATATTTCCCTTAGCTAATCCTCAGTCTTTCACTGAAGATTTTCTTCAATTCTTTCAACTTATTTATCACAGTCAGTGCAGTGGAACAAGTCCTGCTGAAACTTGCTTCCCCAGCTAAGCTGATTTTTCTACAGGGGTACCAGCTGATGCATTTTTGAAGGTCCAGACACACTTCTCTCTTTATTTTTTGGGGCAGTGAGGAATGTCCTTTCCTGCCTGTGCGAATGCTTTGCCATCTCTCCCCTAACACTTTCTGACAATGTGACATGGACGACAGAGGGCAGACAAATCTGTCCAAGGTCCTTCCCAGAGGGGCCTGACATCAAGTGCAGGAAGGGCCTGTGGGGTGTGTAGGTTGCTGTGTTACAGCTGCCCTAGGGTCAGTCATGTGGATGCATTGAGCGCACACTAAGGAGCATTTGGGGCTGCACTTCACTGTCCTCTGGCCCATGTTTCAGGGACCAGAACAAAAATAGTGCCAGTGCCTTTGTGTCAGAAAGTATCCCTATGAAACTTGCTATCATCTTGTCGGCCTGGTTTGACATACTTTATTCTTTACCAGGGCCTTGATAACTTGATAACTATTTATAATTTCACACAAGTGCATTTTCTATACGACTACATCTATACAAGCACACTCAAAGTCACAGCTTGTTGATGGGGTTCAGTTGAAGTTTTTCTGTACCCCTTTCAAAAATGTACAAAGATGGTTTGCAAGAGGACAGAAAAACAGCAAAAAAAGAAAAGCAGGAGGCAGACATCTGGTCAATTTACAGCCCACAAGACTTCACCTTTCAGAGAAAAATATTGAAGAAAACTTTGCAAAGGGAAATCACAGAATTTCATGTCCCCTTTGGCTCATTCCCTGTGAATATCTATGCAGGAGATAACATTTGGCACTCAAAAACTAAGTAAATGGGAAGAGCTTAAGTGATTGCTTTTCTCTTTGAGCTAATGTCAGGCTGTTCTTATTAACAACCTAAAATGGGTTCCGTGATATGAATGTACAAACTGTAATCAAGTGCATTGATCCCTGCAGCTGCCCAGAGGTAAAACATGTAGAAAACAACTCTTTATTCCAAGTAGAATTTAGCTAGTGATATGTCTCAACAGCTCATAGCTGGACTTAGGACCCAGAGAGTGTCTGTTAGCAGATATATTTTTTCTTTATCCTACCCATATCTGGAATTGTCCAAAGGAAGGAAAATTTTGTGCTACCTCAGTAATTCCTGAATGTCAAAAAAGAGGATAAATATAAAATTTAAAAGTATTTGAGCTATTTTGAATTTTAAAAAAGGTGAAGAGTGTCCTTGAATAACTGCTCTGTAAACATATGAATGGCAAATCTTACTGTTTTCAGTGAAAGCTGTTTCTGGTAAACAGACACAGCTGCTTGGACTCTGTGCTTGCCTTTCCTGTTCTGTTTTCCTCCCTTATGAAAAAGATTATTAAATTCAATAAAGCCTTACCAATTTGGTGTTTTTTCTTAGTTAAGAAAACATCCTGAAAATGGTTGCAAACTGTAATTAAGAATATTTTATTTCCTACATTTAAAACATCTTGGCTAGAACTCATATGTTTCCTTTTTTTTTTATTTTTGGGGTTTTGGGTGTTTTTTACCCTTGCATACCTTTTTCAAATATTCTGGCTTGTTCTGAAGGTTGATGCTTCCAGCTGAACTTTGACATGTCGGTAATCTTTATTTTGGTACAGCAGTGGAAGCTGTTTAGAAAAATACTTTCTTAGTTTTTCACTCTGATAGGCATTCCTGTTTCTTTCTCTATAGCCATTCCTTCTTTTTACTATTTTCTATTATAACAATTCATTATCACCCTTATGTGTGAAGAAGGAATGTTATTCAACTCTCCAAGGTTAGATTAACAAAAATACTATTAATAGAGAAACAAACCCTCATAACCATCTACACTTTATAGCTCTGCTTCTTGCTGTCTGAGGAACACTCATGTTGTCAATGATTTCAGGGTTCATAGCTCTGGCCTGCTGGTCTTGAACTGACTATCCACACTAGGATTTATAACCAGCTTTGTAATGGCCCTTAAAAATATCAGCTGAATGTAACTGTGACTCACTTCATTTCTGTATTTTGGAGACCTGCAAAATTCAGTTATTTATACTTGTTTCCACAATGAAAGAAGGATGTGTTCGTCCATTTCATTCCATCCAGTCTCCAATCCACAGGTGTTCTGCTATGAACCTTTCTTCTGTAGATGGAACAGGATATCCTATAGGCATGCTAGAAAGATATCTCTTTCAATAATGCCTCTGTAGTACAATTTTTTAAACAATATCTTCTGGAGAACATGTATATTACCTAGATGATAAGAAAAATTTAATAAACAAAGCAACAATAATAGCAAAAAAAACAAACCAAAATAATACCCCAAAGCAAAACAATAAAACCCCAAACGAACATAAAAATCTCCAACAAAAAAAATGCAACAACAACAACAACAACAAAAACATCCAGCTCTGAAGAGGCTCAGAATATGGTCACTGACTCTCTGTCCAAAGGGAATCTGGTGAGCATTTACCAGGGTATTTCAAAGTGCAACCAAGTATCTTTTAGCAGCAGGTCCCTTTATTGCAAATGTGATAGTCAGACACAAAGCCTTAAAAGTAGAATGTTGTTTGGGAGAACCAAAATACTGTGTCCAATTTTCTGTTTACTAAAATTATGCAGCAATTCCCCCCCCCCCTTTTTTGTTTAGACCTCAATTAATTTTTGGATGATAAAACTGTTTGGACTTGTGAGACTTAACATTGTGAGTTTTCCACAGCATCTGTGGAAATATGTGCTGCAAAGAACACATACGTAGGTTTTCTTGGATGAATATTTGCCTAATTACTTAAAAACAGACGGTAAAGGTATTGTAGCTCTCAATCTTCAATATCAGCACAGACATGCATTATTAGATTTGATAAGACAGTTTTGCAAAAATTACTACACCATACTTGCAGTTTCACTGCTGTCTGGCAATGGTTTTGAGCATGATTTTTAAAGGCTATCTAAATTAAAATGCATTTATATATATGCATTCAATAGACAGAAAGTTAAAAGGCATTGGGGAGATGAAAAATTCAATTTTATCTCAATAGATTGCTTTTAACTATACACTGGAGTTCATTTTTACTGGTTATCAATGACAATTTAACAACATATTTATAATTAATAATAATTTTAATAGCTAGGAAGCGAATGCCTTATTTTGAGTCACTATAATTGACCATACCAGAAATGCTGTTAACACAGGCACCCTTAGAACACAGCCACATTAACATTCAGAGCTTCACATTGAAAGGTACCTTAGAGAATGGGGAAAAATATAACAGCCCCTGAATGTCCTGAAAAACAGAGGTTTGTGGCTGTGATTTGAGCATTCTGAATAATATCTAAACACGTTTCTCGTTAGCTCTTGTGCAGAGGCTTTGTCTGACCAAGGCATTCAGCGGTGGGCTCCTTCCTCTCTGTGGTTTCTCTGCAGCTGCCTCCTCCTGCCTTCACACCTGCAGCCATTCCCCTCCGCTGTCCACTAGAACAAGAATGGATGTGGCAAACTTGCTGACTGTTTGGCACCTCCATTTTTATAGATCTGAGTGTGAGAACCCCTTTGCTCTAACTTGCAAAGGACCCAGCATTGTACTTGTGCCTCAATTTTTCGTATAATTGAAGTAAGGCAGGAGAAGTGAAGTGTCATGCAAAAAAGTTCTCCGAAAGCTAGAAAAAGAGGCCTGCATTTTGGTTCTTATTCCAGATGAGTTTTTACAGAGTTTTTTGCTCTGTATTGGGAAGACTCATGAGATTGGCTCTGAAATCACATGCACAGGGTATATGAAGATATTGGGCATAAAAGAATGCTGAAAAGTGTTTCATATTCAGTATTATAGAATGCAGACAGGCAGGCAAATACTATCTGGTTCTTGAGGGATACTGCTGCCTCGCACAAAAAACAATTTAATACAAAATGTCATGAATACAAGTAGAAATTACATCACTGTTTTTTAACAAATAACAGGAGTAATTTAATTTATATGTGTCTCATAACTATGGATTCAAAGTTTAATTTTTTCTCTAAGGTCTCAGGCAGGTAAGTTCATATACATCAAAAGTTCTCAGTATCATTGCACAGATGAGATGATTCCCTCTAAGCCTGTATTCTGCCTTGTGCAGAAGAGTAACAGGAATCTGGCATCTCTTTACTTGTTCCCCTTTTAGTCTTGAAAACTAAACCAGAACTTCATTAAATGCTATGACCCTGAGCCCAAAAGAAATAAATCAGAAACCTTCCCAGAAACCTCACTTTACAGAAAACTCACTTTTACCCTTGAACTTCTTCAGGATGCCTGGTTGCTTTCAACACAAACATTTTCAGGACCTATCTCTTTGAACTTCACAAGCCCAGACAGTCTTAGTTTGCATGTGGCTGTGCTGCTGAAGTTGGACTAAAATTCCTTGACAGAACAGAGAAAAAAAGTAAGAGATTCTGATATTAGAAGCATGGTCATAGAATGCATAAAACAAAGAAAATATTAACTTTCTTACAAATGTAACCAGATGAGGAGGCTATAGTTAGTTTATTTATGCTCTACTATTTAAGCATGCTGTTCTAACCACTTCTCAGAAACCAGGATACTGAGGTTTAATATTCTGATCAACTGCACAAGGTTCAAGAGCATACTTCCCATTTATGACCAGGCTACCTCATAGACTGTATGGGAACAAGTCTGAATGTGAGCTGCTGGGGAAAGGCTGAGGGAAGAAGTAAAACTGAAGTGGATGAAAAAAGTGCTCTTTACTTCTCCAGTAGAAATAATGCAAAATTTAAATTGTGCAGGAGAATTTAATAGAAGAAAGAGTCTGATGGGATAAGCTAAAAATCACGATACTCAGCTGACAGCAGGGGATTTAGGTTCTAACATCTGCTCCCAAGATTCATTCTATTCCCTTTAATCTGGTGTATCACTTGAAAAAGACTGTCAGTTCTAGGAGCAGGAGTTGGCACATAGGACTTCCCTGCTTTCTGGCAGTTCTTCGTTCTTCCTGACATTTTACTATTTTTGATGTGACATATTACAAAACATATTCCTGTACAGTCAGCTTCATTCCCAAAACATCCTTCTTGATATGAAATAAGGAAAAATCATGCTTTTTATCTTTAATTTTTGTCACTTTTGACCAGACATTTTCCTTGATATTTTTCAAATGGTATTGCATTGTTCACTGATGACTTCTGTCAGAGAGTCCTGAGATCTTGAACACATGGAGTTCTGGGAAAAAGGAAGTGGTGTGCTGCTTGACCTGCACACTGTTATTTTCTTCAAAAAGCTTTGAGATCACATTATCTGCAGGTGTTTTCCTTTAGGAAATAAGAAGTTAATTCCTCCCAATAAATGGTGTGTTTCTGGACTGAACAGAGAGCATCAGTTTTTTGAAGTTAATTTTCTGAAAAAACATGGAAAATAAATCAATTTTCATCAATCAAATTGAATCAACTTATACAAAGATGTCATACAGGGAATTATAGCACTGCATATGGCCTGTTTTCACTTTTTCAAAATAAGACAAATAAACTTCTGTGTATTTTTAAAACATATCTGTAAATGCAGCAAATTCAGCTCTGGGGACTTGATATTTATTGCCAGTATTGCAACAACATATGTTGAGTCCTTGCTTCTTTGTGATTTGAAATTAACACCGATGTATTAAGCTGGTTTAATGGTAGCATATACTAATGAGAAAACAGTTTGCAATCTGCTTTCTGTTTGCTTATGAGGGACAGGTTTTCAGAAATGGCCACTAATGCTGTAATCATATTTGTCCATACATTTATTTCATATATAAATTTCACAGCTGTGTTTCCAAACCACCATTTAGAAATGCACATTACTGTGAATGTTTTTACATACTAAAGTGTATTTTGAGAATGAGGAATGGCATGGAGAGGGAAGAGAAGTCTTTCTTGATCCCTATTACTGTTAATACAGGAATGAATGGGCATTTGTTGAGGCAAAAGGGAAGAAAGATTCATCACACTTAAAAAACAACAGCCAGCCGAAAATAAAAACAACAATTTAGTAGATCTTCAGGCAATGCATTAACAGGCTGCAGATGTCCTGGCTATATTCTGCTGTGGATGCTAAGAATTTACACAGGCTCATAAAGAGTAATTAATGGGAAAACAGTCTATAAAAAAGATTTGCATTGAGTGTCAGAATATTACAAAGTCCTGGAGACCAGATACTGAATGGAAAGATCTTTGGTCTGACTGTTCCCATGTATTTTCTGGGTACCACTGTCTAGATACTTGCAAATTATGCACAAATTTTGTGACTAAAAGTTGGATGCAATATTTGTAGAAGAAAAAGAAGTTAAATGCTCAAGGGCTTGAGATCTACGTCCTGAAACTACTTTGAAACATACTTTCCTTCCCAGCCCTGCTGTGTCTGGGTCATGAAATCCTGTAATTTGTAATCCTTTTTATTTTCCCTTGCAGTTCCCTCTCTTTATTTGTCTTTACTTTCCCACAGTTTCTTTGCAGTGATTTCTCAGATTGCAGTACAATCACTATGCAGTTGTGGTGAAGAAGTCCCTCAGACAGGAAGATGTACAGAGAAGACTCATGTGCAGATGACAGTAAAGTCAGTCCCTTCAGCAAAAGTTCAAAAAGAACTGATTGAGCTAAAGTGAAATTCAGTTCAACTAGATAATTTATTATGGAGTTTTGTGCCCCTCGCTGAGAGTGCTTTAAAAAAGAGTATTTAATTCCACTTAAATTTTAAAGTACAGAACTTTTATGTGAAGCACTGGTCAACTTTTTCCAAGGAAATTCCCAGAAAATTGTCTTTCTTATCCCTATTGTATTCTTACTTTCATGAAAAAATGAACAAGGCTTTTGGTCTGCCTGGACTTATTTTTATTGCAAGCATTTTTAATTCACAATTACAGTCAACTCTGGTGTTTTTAATGCAAAGCAGAACTGCAACAGTACTAAAGAGGAGGGGTGTAAAACCTGGCTGGTTGGAATGAAGCCATTCTCCTGTCCTGTGCCTCAAAAATACTAAAAGAAGCAAAGTGATGTCAATGGTTAGCTACTACTGCCTGACACATAGCTAAGTGGTGAATAGTGTATGGTGTAAAGTTTACATAGGTTTTCAGGGTGCTGTTGTTAATTCAGTTCTCCTGGTAAAAAACAGATAGAAAGTATAAGAAGTAAAAATTTCCACTTTTGGAGCTCTCAAATATCCTTTGAGGATGGGATGGGAGGAAGAGGAACAGGCTTGTGCTAAGCCTGAGAGCTGAAGAAGAGAAAACCTGTGTATTTATTACTCTAGAACCTTGAAGAGTACAGTAATCTGAACATCTCAACCAAAAGCATTTATTACCTGGTCTGAGGCAGAAATTCAACATAGAAACCTTGAGGTTTAGGCAACAGCTGGACATTAGAAGCACAAGAACACATTGTACAGTACTTTGCAATCTTGTTCTTCTATTTTCCACTTGATGCTGCAGAGCTGTTTGGTCTGTTTCAATGTTGGCTCAGAATTTTCTCAAAAGGCTGCAGCTGGCTCAGTAACTGTGGTCATTTGGTCTCTGCATGGAGGCACGGGGGGCAGGGGCAGGCAATACTTCTAAATACCTGGTCTAGAGTTAAAAGATCTTTTGTTTCAACTTTTCAGCACGGGAATGATGAAAGAGATTTGAGTTTATGTGTTTACCTTCTATTGTAGTTTTCTGACAGAGCTTTTAGAAATCAAAGGTAGATAGATGGTTGTCAGCATTCTTGCTTCAATTCCAACACACTGAGTCATATATCATATCTTGAAAGTTATTATCAAGTACCTTCATAAAGTCAATTTGATGACAAGTTCTCAAAGGATGGAAGAAAGGTCTCACTTTGTGTCTGAGTGCATGTGAGTATGCTTCTCACTCAATGTGTGAGAGGCAGAAGAGCTGATTGAGAGAAATATGCATTTTATAGAGGTGGTGGGGCTCTGAATAATTTGTTCATGAGAAGAATGTGTTTCACATATGCAGGTTCTGAAAGAAAGGTGCATGATGCATATGCAGGAAATATAACAGAGCTAGACAGTTTTTGTTCATTTCCCAGATAACTCATTTGTGAAGTAGATTTGTTCAACCAAAATTATTTGTTAATTTTGATTGAAACTGGCAGCTAGATAAATAAATGTGCTGGTTTTGTCTGTGGTAGAGTTAATTTTCTTCACAGTGGCTGGTATGGGGCTGTGGCTTTGATTTGTGATGAACACAAAGTTGATAATATAGAGATGTTTTTGTTATTGCTGAGCAGGGCTCACCCAGAGCCAAATCTTTTTCCACTTTCCATACGGCCATGCTGGCAAGGACATTGGGGTGCATGGATGCTGGGAGGAGACACAGCCAGGACTGGTGACCCAAACTGACCAAAGGGATATTCCAGATCATATAATATCATGCTTAATACATGAAGTGCGGGAAGAAGGATCAGAGAGGAAAGTAGGATGCTCAGAGTGATGGAGTTTGTCTTCTCAAGTCACTGTTACATGTGATGGGGCCCTGCTCTCCTGGAGATGGCTGAACACCTGCCTGCCCATGGAAAGCAGTGAATTAATTCCTTGTTTTTCTTTGCTTCTCTGCATTACTTTTCCCTCTTAAACTGTCTTTGTGTCAACTCATGAGTTTTCCAGCTTTTACCCCTCCAGTTCTAGCCCTGATTCTGCTGGTGGGGGAGTAAGTGAGGGCCTGTGTGGTCTTGGCTGATGGCTGGAGTTAAATCATGACAATAAACACAAAGTACTTTATGAGATTGAAATTAGAAAAAACCTGAACATTTGCCTTTCCTTTTTAAGGGCAATGTCTATAATTTCATAAAACACTAAAAGCAAAATATTAATGTTGAAAGAAATATTTTAAAGTTAAAGAAATTTCTTTCAAATTTACTTTGATTTTTAAAATTGTTTTTAGAGGGGAAAAAGCCCCAAACAATAAAATTTGAATCTCATCTATCAAATTTTGGAGTTTACATGACAGGATATCTCATAACAATAGTTTCTGATATTATCTTGGTATGAGACAAAGAAAAACTTTATGCTTATTTCAAAGTTCACAGAAAAAATTACATTGTCAATAACTCCTTAAAGCAGTACATAATAAAAGGATAATTTTTTAATCAGATCATGATTTGTAAAAAGTTGCAAGTATTTAATCATAATTTGGAAATCTTTGGTTTACATAAGCCGTATTCACTGTGTTATACCAATTATTGGTCTCTATGCAGAAAGAGAAACCAAATAAAATGGGAATCCAAGAAGAGAATATGAGATATCAATTTAGTTTAGGCATTTTGCTTTCACTGACTAGAAAACCCCTTTATGGTAAATTTTATTCAAAGTGTTTGAATACAATGCAAACAAAGAAATTTTGTATATTTCTCTCTCTATTTATCAGAACATGTAAGTTTTAAAAGCTCTTTAGCAATTATTCTGCTAACTGAAGTTGATAGACTTCATCAGTTCTGTAAAGTTTATTTAATTCAATTTTGTTTGTGATGATGATAAATAAAAATACCCAAACAAATAAGCAAATATGAAAGTTAAGCATCATAAATATGTTTTCCCTTTAGTATTCTTTTGCTCTTTTTACTTATTAGGTAGCTGACTGGATTTATCTTTCTCAATGGAAGATATTTTTAAAAACAATTCTGAGTTCGAGAATACTTTCTGGAAATTACAGTATGATTTTACAAACAGAAAAAGTCTTAACAAAATGTATCTGGGCATCAAAATGATCAGAGATGATGGAAGAAAATTACACTGTTGTCAAAACACTATTCAGTACTTGACAGCATTCATTTTAATGGTAGAATAGAACAGCTTGTTTGACCAAAAGCTACAGAAACTTTTTAGCTATTTGACACATCATTTTTTTTTGCTGCAAACCAGCTTTGAGTGAGCTGCCAGCCATTTGTACCCTGTAAGAAAAAAAGCAAATATCCCAGACAACAGTGAAAGTAAATGCTTCAAGTTTTTCAAACCAAACTCTTCAGAACACATTTATTCAGGAAACCTGGTAGAGAGTTTCTTTATATGCATAACCTTTATGTGAATAAAGGAATTTTTAGCTTTCACATTGTACTCTTTTTGGCTGGGACAATGTTAATTTTTTCATGTAGTAACTAAACTAGTATGGGATCATTTTTGTGATTTGTGCTGAAAACAGGTTTTTGCTAACAATGAGCAGAACTTATACAGAGTCTTTTCTGTGTCTCACCCCAGACCACCAGTGAGGAAGCAGAGGGTGCACAAGGAGTTGGGAAGGAATACAGCTGGGACAGTTGACCTCAATTGACCCATGGGGCATTCCCATACCATATGGAATCACACATTAGCATGCAGAGCTCTGGGAAAAAGAAGGAAGGAAAGATATCTGGAATGATGATGTTGGTCTTCCAAGTCACCATTACACAGGATGTACAGCTTTCCTGGAGGTGGCTGAAGACTGCCTGATGATGGGAAGTGATTAATGAATTCCTTGTTTTGCTGTGCCTGTGTGTGCAGCATTTGCTTTACCTATTAAACTGTCCTTATCTCCATGCAGGAGTTTTCTCACTTTTACCATTCTGATTCTAGGGGGTAGTGAGCAAGTGCCTGGGTGAGATTAGTTTCCAGCTGGGGTTAGACCATGCCAGATGTTCTGTAACCCAACCACTTTGTAGGAGAGCGACTCTATGAGAAGGTCTACTTGACCTGACCTGTTAGGCTTCCCATGCTCTGCTGTGGAAAAACAGGATGATTACTCAATTCATAAATTCAGCCAGATGAGAGTATCCTTAGCACAGATGCCACAAAACAGTACTGCACCCTTCTCTAGGAATCTAGGGAGTTTCCTCCACATCTTGATTTAGCAAAGTTTACTGCTGCCATACCTCAGCTAGGTCTGTTACATGACAGGAAAATCCTAAAGAAATGCAGAAAGCACTTAATAAGTTTCTCCCTTTATTATTATTTTTTTCTTTACACCTTTGTTTTCGGCACTAACTCTTCATAGTACAGTAACGTGAATGTGTGTCTGTGTAAGTAAATTTCTTTTGTTACAAAAAGATGTCATGATAGTGCTTTCAGAGGACAAGGCAGCAGCAGATGAGAGGAACATAAGGTAATAATTAGAAAATTACAAGCAGCAGTGGTGATAAACAGTGGGCACATCTGTCTAGTTACTGTCAAGCTTTTAGTGAGCAGCAAGACAAAGGTGTGTTTTAACAAATTACTTGGTTACGAACATTTTAAATAAATGAAAAGGTGGAAATGTCACTTGGAGGGAGTACCACTTTTGAAGGAAGGAAGAAATAGCATATATTTTTGTAGTCAGTTATAAATTAACAAGTCCACAAGTCTGCACTCCTACACATCCATACCTGTGGCTTCTGAGGACTACAGACTGCAGGCATTTTCCCAGGCCACAGACAGTGTAGGGTCTTCATACAATGCCCCTGGCAGGGCTGGATGGGGGCAGATCCAGCTGAGCTCCCTGCCCTGGGCATTCCTGGAACTACAGTGCATTCTCTCCTGGGAAAGAGGAATGACTTCTGTAAAAATCCCAGAATGTTACATGGGGGAACAAAACTGGACTAACACTTATAGCATCTAAAATATTCCGAGTGGCAGTAATTTAGGTAAATAAATGTGCCTACAGAAATGAAAACAGAATTTCCATTCCATTGGATATTTTAACTCTTAAAATTTGGCTTTTAGCTAAAATTGCAGGAAAATGTCCACATCTTCTGTTGAACAGGAATTTAGAAATACTGATCAAATTGATTTTGTATAATTTTGTGTTACTTTAATAAGGTGAAAAATAAAAAAAATTAAATATAATAATGAAATATTATATCATAAAAGTAATAAGAAGCATTTTACTGGCAAAAAAGGAACAATGCTTTTTAATTGAAGGCAAAACTAAATAGCAGACACTTTCAAATGAATTATTTTTTAGAAACAATATTGACACTGAAATCAGGTTTAAATGATAGAATATTTTTGCTTCAGTTAAACTTGTGTTCCCATTAGAAAATTCTATTAATTTTTTTAAACTTACATATATATTTGGTTTTTTTGCATGCAAAGAGTAGATTTCACCTGTTGGAGAATTTTCAATCAATAAGTAAATTGAAAAAATTCTAAATATTTTTTTAAAGAAATCATATATCCTGAAGCCCTCAACATTTATATATGTGTGCTATAATTGGCTGAAGTAAATTGGTTTTGAACAGTTATTGTATAACATTATGATTCCTATTAGCCCAAATACTAAAAATTTTAGAATAAATGAATATGAGATTTAATACTTTGCACACATCATCAGTATCAACTATTCTTTTACATATGTTAGTGTAGCCCTTCTTTAAAGAGCTTTGGCTTGAAAAGTAGATTACTTGAGTCTTGCTGCTCTAAGTAAAGCATTTTTTTGAACATTAAGTTAGCAACTTCATTTAAGTCTGACTTTTTTTCTCCCTCTTCATTTTGAACTTGCATAGAGAAATCAAAGCTATCATGATTTTATGCCAGGGGTTAAAGTAAAAGATTATTTTTGCAGGTATGCCCTTTATGAGTTTGCAGTCAGGATTTTTTTCCTTTCAAAGTTCTCACAGCACACTCAGCTTAGGAAGATTTAACATCCTTAGAAACTACAAATTTTGTAAAGTGCTTCATTTTATGGCTTTCTATCACTTTAATGCAGCTCCATCTTTACAGTACTACTTATAGCATCAGAAATAGTAAGTGAATGTTATGGTCATGATGGAGATGTCTTTTTCAGCAATGTGTAAGGGAGGATGCAGTTTAATACTTTTAACAGAACATAGCTGGAATCATGAAAGTGTGTGCTATCTTCAGTTATGAAATTGTGAAATGGTGCTAATAAATTCAAATTCTAACCATATGTTTGTGCCACTTTTTCACTGGCAAAATGGAAGTAAAATACTGAAATGAACAGGGAGGAAACAGGGAAGTTTCATTCCAATTCAAATTGCTTTAATGTGATTTCCATGGTTCTGTGTGCTACTGTTCATTGTTACACATTGCAAAAAATGCTACAGAAGCCTAGAATGACTGACACACCTTATTGTTAAATAGGGGATGTGTGAAGTTTTAACTACTGCACAACAAAAAACTGATTTTTTTTTTGCAGTATCTTTTTTTCCTCTGTCCTACTGTCCTTGTCATTAGTTTTCCCTGAGAATTGTAATATTTTGTGATTTTGAAGGAGTCAGTCACCACAGAAGCAACTGCAATGGATGAAAAATTAGATCCCCTGGAATGATAATTGCTCATTTCTGATTGAAGCACATTTAGGTTGATGGTGTTCAGAGTTGTATTTGACATATTGATGACACAGTGAACCAAGAAATATTTGCAAATGGACCTTCAAAACATGCAACAAAGTAACAGATGAGATCTGAGTGGGATATTGTAAACAGAAGTCCACTTGGACAAAAGACAATATTTTGGGAACAAATGCAATAAATTCTCTATGCTTATTTCTAAATCTCGTAATTTTTTCTCCTCAAGCAGAGATTAGGGAAGGGAAGAACATATTGTTTGAATTTTCCAAAAAGCAATCAAGCATTAATTCTTGACATACTCTATACAAAAGATGAGAAAATACTTGAGACAGACTGTATAGCTACCTGACTGTACAGAATTGGTTTACATTCACTCATAGCACCCACCAATCTGCTACAAGTTCATGACTTGTCCTTAAAAAAATGATGAAAAACCTTATAATGCAGATGCTTTGAGGAGGGGCAGATGGGCAAGCAGGGAACTCCACAAATAGATCTGGTCTGATAAAGGAAATGCAATAACATGTTGCCTTCATAGGGCTGAAGAATCCATAGCAGAAAGGACAGGGAAAACTGGCATTCTTATTTTCAGACGTTAAAACATTTTAAAAAACGTGGAATATCATGATGAAGGACATCATCCCAAAATACTGAAACTCCAAGAGTTAGACTCTGGGACAAATTCAGATACTTAGAAATGCTCAAATTAGCTTAGAAAGATATATCTTCTAATATGGCTTCTGTAAAAGGGTCCTAGACATTGTTCCTTTTCCTGCAATTACAAATTGGTACCTTCCTCTTTATACTTAGAAATCCACTCACTTTTAAGGATATGGTTTGACAAACAAGACTAGACTCAGTAAAAGCTCAAAACTCAGCACATAAGTCTCTTTTTTTGTTGAAACAAGACCTAAGTTACCAGCTGGATGTCATACAAGATGCAACATTACATTTTTAAAACCAATTCCCTTTTCCAGTCAAATTTATGTTTATCAACGCATATGCATAATGAATGTATTTTTTTACTTTGTCAGTTTTTGAAGTGCCATTATTCCCTGCTGTCTACATCAGGCACACTCTGCCTTTTGAGAGTGACAGCTCTTGACACTGTACATTAGTTTCATTATTGACATAATGCTGAAGTAGTTTTTGAAAAGAAAACTGCCAGTGTGCTTTTATTTTTTAATCTTCTGTGCCCTATTTTTCATATATATGTATGAGAAAAAGTATGAGAAAAAGCTAAAAGAAACAGAAGATAGAGCCACTTTAGCTAACAAAATAAACACCCTTTGTCACGTTAAGACACGTCAAAGCCACAGCAAGTGCAGGGACTAAAACTCCAAGAGAGGATATAAGACCTAACATGTACAAAGACAAAATACAATGTTCCCAAAACAAAGCATTGTCTTAAAGCAACAATAGCAACAATACCAATTAAGCAGCAGCTGAGTCCCTTTTGATGTGAGTTGAATGCTGTACTACACATTGTGTGCTTGATCCCTTGAAGTCCTGAGCAGCCCCATCTCCTGTTGGTTGGTGCTCAGTATCTTACACAATCTGGCGCCTGGGGAAGGCTTTCAAAGGCATCAGTACCAGCTTGGTGCCTAACTGAAGCTGACTTCCAAAGGAAGGGATTTGGACTTCTGACTGTCAGTTTGTGCCTTTGAAAACCTCTCTTCTGAGGTTAGCCAGCACTAAATACTGATGTATTTACAAAAGGAATTAATTCCTTTCCACTTCCTGTTAATTCTTAAACTCCAGTTATGCTAAGAATAGTCCCTGCTGAAACCTAGAAGAATACACACTTTTTGGCAGTCAGCTTATGCAAAATGCTTATTTTTCTTCTTATTTATCATGCCATCTGGCATTTATGTTTAAGATGGAAGTGAAATTAAAACCAACCTATTACTAAAAATTATCCCGTCTTTGACCTTGAAATGCTCCATAGCTCCATGACCCCATTACCTGGAGTTTGTCGTTGGATATCTGACATTTTAGAAACTTGACTGAAGAGTATCCATTGCAATTAAGTTTATACTTCATTTATTTTCATTTGAAAAGAATGTGTTCTTTAATGAAAAATTGAAATTAGAAAAATAAGGGAATTTTATATTTGGATTACTTTATCTGTTCATAGTAAGCTTTTTTTTTATTTTGAAAAGAGAAAACTTATCTTCTTTACCTGTAGAGATACAAATAATAGAGTTAAATTGTAATGTCCTTATAGTGTAAACATTGAAGAAAATAAAATTTAGATCTAGATAGCAGAAAATGGGAAGTACCTGTGTGCACTTTTTAAGCTAAGTTGGCGTAACTGCTAGCTTTACATCCCATTTTTAAGAGAAAATTATTGCTTGCATAACAGTTGATGAAAACCATGTATTGTGAAAGCCTATATAAGGTCCTTTTTTCTTGAAAACAGGTGAATCAAACATTAGCTATGATCTCCTAGGAAGTATTTGTTTTGCAAAAGTTTTCTTTCTCTGAGCTTCTCCTCAAGGCTATGTTGTAGCTTTTATTTTTTTTCCTTCTCTTTTTCTTTGTTAGAAACACACCTATAATTTCTTCAGAAACAAATTGTAGGAGAGAATAAGGATACTATTTGCTGGGACATGGCTCTTTTGTAGGGTTTAAAGTATCCCAGTCACAGAAACTGAATCTATTGTCTTTTTAGCTGTGGTAACCATACACAGGATTGTAATTCTGGGGCATATGTTTTCTGAGTAAAAGGTGGACACTGGGTCTCTCAGTTCTTACAGATTTAAGTCAACCACATGATGTGGATAAAGAAAGCCACTTGATTATCTGTCGTAAAAACAATTTGTAGGCCAAGTGTAATGCATTTCTCTATGAAATTGTTGTGCAAGCCAAGCCTAATCCTTAGAAAGAGGTCTGTTCTAATCCATTCTTTGTGAAATCAAACCTAATACAGGTCTAGTGTAAATCCAACATCATGAGACAGAGATGATGGGGATTAATGCTGTGCAAATAACTGATTCTCCAATTTGGTGCAAAAGGGGGAAAAAAACCAAAACAACCAAAAAAACCACTATTGGATCTGTTCTGGGCAGAATACTTCATGTGTTTCTCATGAGTTGTTCAACTGCCTCATGTGATATAATTAAAGCAATGAAGAATTCACCAATAATAATGACAATGTTTTTTCTATGTGCTTGGACGGAAGAAAAGTGTTCACTTCTTTCAACACCAATTTTATGATTCGGCCAAAATAGAACTAAAACCCATTTGGAAATATAAAAATAGTTCTACTGTAGTAAGAACTTTTCCCCAAAAGACTGAGCTTTTCAACTTGAAAACCACTACCATTAAATCCATATTTTCAATTTTTATTCTGAAAATTCATGTTACAGAAAAAATTAGAAACAGAGTTGTTGTTTTTTCTTCTGTTATTCAGAGTCTAATATTTTCTAGTAAATTCCTGCAAAAGGAATACACAAAGATACCTTTGGGCCCATAATGACTCACAAAAGATGAGTTCTTTGTCATGGAACAAATTACAGTAATTTGTAACTTAGCAAAATACTTTGCAGTAATTAGCAAGAGGAAATCCCTAGAAAGTTATCACAGGACAGAGTTTATTGGATGACTGCCTTTAGTAACTAATCCAAGGATCCTTGTATTGACAGGAGGACAACTTTTTATAATACATTATTGATAGATGTTAGAGCTGAGCTCTGTTGAATTTTATTTCCAACCATTTTCCCTATAAGTTAGTGTTAATGAAATACAATTGACTATTTCGTCCCCATAGGACCATCTATTTTTAATTAGCATGTGATTATAATGTACTGTATATTATGATATTATTTATGGCATTTAAGCAGAATGAGAAGAAAATGAATAGGCCATGACTATTTACTGGTGTTGTTCATTTACAGTCTTTGTTGAGCTTAAAAGGTAATGAAGCCTAAGCCATTGTCTGGATGCAGTTGTATTTTTAGCATCCTCAAGGAAGTATATAGTTGAAGAAAACACTTCAAACACTTGGGAATACCTTCCTCTTTACTTTCATAACTGCAAGTTTTGCCTTTCAGATATTTTTTAACAAAAATCCCGTTTATAATTAGATTAAGAATTAATAGCTGCTGTAAACATCCTATAGACATGAGTTGCGCTTATTATTGAGAGCTTCAAAAAATCTCAGATGGCTGTGACTGTGAGGGATGTATTGACTTTATTTCTGCAAGATTCAGTTATTAATATAGTATTCTATATACTTTTCTGTCCTATTAACCCTTTAAGGATTGTAGTACACATCTCGATTTTAATACTAAGCTCAACTAGTTTTAGGAGGGCAGATGTGTCTGTGTGTTAGCTGGAGTGAGATCGGGTGATTCAGGAAGATGCAAAGTAGACATATTTTCATTGAAGATATTACTCATGAGAATTAAAAACATGCTTTAAAAAGGGGGGAAAATGATTTTTGCTTTAATGTTATTACTTAGGGGAAGAACTGAACTTCCTACTGTTTAACCATATTATTTAAAAAAATAAATAAATTCAGACATGCATTCTCATTGATCTAACTTTTAGTGTAATGTCTATGTTTTCTTTAAGGCAAAATAGAAAATGACAGACATGTTCAATTCATGATCTGATAGCTACCATTTCTTGTTTTCAGTAAACAGTTGGAAAAAGCTCCCAATCAGAATAGGAGCCTTAAATATTACTGTTTTAATTTCCTACATAAATAAATGTCAAGGATGAGAAACTTTTCCATTTAAAGGAAAATTCAGACAGTAATTTAAAAATTAGATAAACCAGAGAATAAATATTTCAGATTTATACATATTTTCATTCCTGAAGATTTTTTTCAGGTAAATTTTAGTGACATTAATTAAAAAAAATTATGTCTAAAAAGACAGCTGCAAGCCTTATCATTTTAACTGGAAATTCTTCACCTGCATTAAAAAAACCTGTTATTTAGAGAGTGCTGTTCACACCACTCTTAATTAATTAAGGTTCCACACATCAAAACAAACTGCCTGTTAGGTTTTGGTTTTGGTTTCTTGAGTAGAATTGTATAAACACAGAATATCCTGAATTGGAAGGAAGCCACGAGGATCATCAAGTCCAACTCTGGGCTCTGCATGGGACACCCTATGTGTCACACCATGTGCCTGAGAGCATTGCCAATTGCTTCTTGAACTCTGTCAGGCTAGGGGCTTCCCTGGGGACTCTGTTCCAACCACTCTATGGGGAAGATCTTTTTCCTAATATCCAATGTAAACTTCCCTTGAAACAGCTTTATGCTGTTCCCACAGATCCTGACACTGGTCACTACTGAAAAGAGAATAGTGCCTGCTCTTGAGGGAGGCTGTGATGAGGCCTCCCCTCAGTTTTCTCTTCTCAAGAGTTAAAAGGAATGGTGTTTGGGTTTTTTTTTTTCATGTGAGTTTTTCATCATATTATAAGTAACGTTAGTAAGTAACGTATAGTAACAACAATTGCTCAAGAGAAATGTTGGGAAGTTTTTGTTTTTGCATGAGCTATTGAGGACATATGATTAAGGAACATTGGTTTGTTTTGACATGCCATTTTTATAATTCTTGAGCAATAATACTATAGAGACAGAGCCATAGAAAATTTTCAGGTAGCTCAATGATTTCGTAATTACAACTCATTATCATTGTCTCAATTTTAAATAATTTAATCTTCCTGGATAAAACTTCTAAGCCTGATTTTTTTAAAATTTATTTTGAACTTGAGTTTATTTTTAATAACGATAAATACAAAAAAATATGTGCTTCATTTTTTAATGAAGACCCACATTGGTGTAATAATTAAAACAGATTTAGACTTTAGTTATCTAATATGACTTAAACATTTCAGTCATTAAAAATTAAAGATTAAAAATGTTGACCTCTTAAGGAGAGTCTATTCATAACTTCAGTGCATTTTTAACAGTGATAGGAAGATGTTCACAAGCATCACAGCTGGGAAGATTTCAGTTCCCACATTTGCTTTGGTAACTTTCTTGATGTTGGAAATACTATTAAAAGTTCATATGGGATGAAGCAATACCTTTGAGAAATCCACTGCACTTAGAAGAATATAGGTTTCTATACTTAGAATCTCGTGCCTTAAGAATATTCAAAGCTGAATATTTCACTGTCAGTGCATCTTGAACCTGCCTGAGTGGAGTCCTGATACAAGTGCATCTTGAACCTGCCTGAGTCCCGACAGAGCATTTATCTGACTCTACATGGTTTTAAAAAGATATATGTTCAAATATTGCCTTTAATGAAAATGTTTTCCAGATATTTTGTCTAGCTTATATGGAATTGATACTGAGTGATACACTCGGCATTGCTTCTAAATTAACATCATGGAGGCTGTAATGACCTTTGCCTCAGATATGGCTACTTTTGCATATATACCTTGTCAATAAATAAGAACATAACAAGAATTGTTAAATGTTCTGATAAAATTTTGATAAAATTGTTTGATAAAATTTAAACTGCTCTAGTTTTTTCTTTTCCTTGGTACCCCAGAAAAACGTGAAATCCTGGTTTTTTTTTCCTTGCTGTAACATTTGCTCACCAAAGTTCAAGCATAAGATAAATTTATCAGATTTATCATCACAAAGAGACCTGAGGTGCTTAGAGGAGTGTAGCTGCTGGGGGCAGCACAGGGATTCTTCAGCAGACTTTGCTTGTTCTGTGGAAGTTTCTAGACTGCTACCCAATCCCTCAGATTAAGTCTTCCATTATGACTGAATACATTTTCCAAAAATGAAGACTTAAAGTTGCCATAAGTGCACTCAAATCTTTAAAATAATATTGGTCCTACTCACACTTTCTAGTCTTTGTCCTTGGACTTGGGAGGCTTCCACACTCCCACCTGCTCATCAATGCTTTCCTGGATAGAAGAGAATCTGGCCTTTGTGAGATTTCATAGTGGATATTGTCAAGAATTGTCAGATTGGAGGAGGGTGATCCAAACTGCACTTTCATCTGGAGCTGGTCTATGTTGCTGTGTTTCACTTGCTGTGAGGACCTCTAAGGAAGTGTCATAGCATTTGACATGTTAAAACAATAATTTGATTAAGAAAGTACTAGCTTGTATACATCTTCTAACGAAACCTCTCTAAAGATCTGAACTTTACTGATTTTATATTAATATTACTTAAAGAAGAAAATACTAGTGTTGAACTTGTTTTAATATAAGATAGTAGAATCACATCAAATACTTTACAGTATTTCAGAGTGTTATCACATTACGGCTCCAAAACAGCATGAATCTCTTAAATCCTGTATCCTGTTGGCCAGCCACATGTGGATGTCTCTGGTATCTTAGAGTATGTCTACAGTGCATGGACTGAACATGGGAAACGTACATGCAGCATCATGTCTTGTCCAGGTGGACATTTGTGAGACACTGAAATGTTGAAAGGTAACGACTCAAACACTTGGCCATTTGCAAAAGCAGCAGGGATGAAGCAGGACCCTTGAGAAACTATGTTGCTCAGCAGAGTATATTTATCTATACTTTGCTCTACTGTCTCTACACTTTTCTGTGGATCTTGCCTCGCATCTCCTATTGACTGTTAAGACCCCAGCGAAATTTTAGGGAATTCCTAAAAAGCTTGCTTTCTCCCATCCATTGTTCAAGGTGCTCTGAAGTAAGACTGTAACATATACAGCATGTAAATATGTGGGTGTTACAGTTCAGAGGCTTTGCTTTTATTTAAGAAATGAAAAGGCAAGGAACTCAAAAGCTGCACTTTCAATAGCTTATTTTGAGTGTTCTACAACAAGGTCTTCATGGAAGTGTTTGGTGAGAGACTAAAAGGGCCTTTGGACACTAATAAGTCATGACAGCTAGCAGGATTCATAAGTAATTTATCAGTCACGGGTCATCTGGAGATGGTAAGTCAGGTCCTGAGGAGGACAGCTGCAAGTGTATCTTTTATGGAGTGTAAAAAATCCTTGGTGTAGTGGAAGTAGAAAACAGTCCTGGAAACTCTATACAGAATATTTCAGGAGATGTAATGGACACACTTTAAAAGTTTATTCTAGTCTGAAAGGTAAGAACTGGTGATATCTTTCCATTGAGCAGAACCTTTTAAGTAGGAACTTTTTTAGCTAGTAGAATCTTGAATCAGTCACAAGGTTCACAGAACACATCACATACATATTCTAAAGCATAGCTAAATCCCATCCTATTTATTACAGTTAGAGAAAAAAGGAAAATTCTAAAAGGGGGGATAGGAACACTGGCAAGGATTGTCAGGCTAAACAGAACATCTTATCCATTAAGCTTTGTAGATACTTTTGTCACATTTTCCCTTTAATTTTTAAAAAAAATATTAAAACAATGATGAGTGTACAGGGATTCAAAGAACAAAGAATATTGACTCAGAATAAATATACAGAAGATTAGACACAATGATGAGGTTAACGTGAAGAAAAGAACAAGTACAATGACAGTTAATTTCAGAAGTTGTAAAAACAAATTAGCTGCCTTTTTATTTCAACCTTACCTAATAAAATATAAAATATGAATATTATCACTGAGCTGTGAAGAAGGAAAAGTCAGACTTTTTTTTTCTTTCCTTTTTTTCTTTTTGTTTTGATTTTTTTGTTTTGTTTTTTTTGTTTTCTGTTTTGAAGAGTTAAAAAGAGGAGTTGATGGAAAGTATTCCTCATGTATTTCTCAGTCAAGATTACTTTTAATTTAAAAAAATATGAAACCATACACTTTGGAAAAGACTAAGATCTGTCTGACATTCGCTTTTGAGTAAATATGACTGTATTTCAAAAGGTAATATTCCTAACTACTGTTGTTAAGGAACAGAATGGTGATGACATTACAATTGTTCTCCTGGAAGAGACATAGATTTCCACCAGTTTTTGTCCCTAAAATTATCTGGAAGGTATAGTAAGGGAGTGAAGAAAGGGAGCATAGCAAGTGAACACTGAAATTAAATAAAAAACTTCAGCAAATAATTTACTTTAAATATACATTTATGGCAGTTATTTCTCCATTAATCTGAATGCATTCTGTTCCTAATCTTTGATTACTCAAGAAAATCTTTGCAATATGGTATTCAGTATTTTCTCCCCATCTGGGAAGAACTTCAAATGTATCTGGCTAGTTTAGGCATTATTACTTATTTAGTAAACAAAAAATTTCCAATATAGCAATTGTTATAGTTCGAAATTTTATTATAATATATTCCTCTGTACAGATGAAATAGTAAGTAGAAAAATACAACCTGAAGCTTCTGACAAATAATATACAGAAGACCTGCATGCTTTCATTTGAAATAGGGATGGAGCCGTGAGACCAGGTATGAAATCACTGATTCATATAATAATTTAGGCAGGAGGGCACCTCTGGAAATCAGCTAGTCCAACATTCTGCTTGAAGCAGGTCCAGCTAGGTCAGGTTGCTCAGGGCCTTGTTCAGTCAAACTGTGAGTATCTTCAAAGACAGAATCCACAACCTTAGTGGGCAATGTGTCCTTGTGTTCGACCACCCTCAGGGTGATTCTTTTTTATTTTTTCCTTTTATCATAGCATATTTCCCTGTTTATAGAGGTAGGATGTAATCTGACTGTTTTTCTATTGCAGCAACCCTTACACGACAAGAATGCAATGTGGGATCCTGGAGTTGGGAAAAAAAAGTAATGATTAAGAAAAGCAGAAATCATCTGCATACATGAAAAGATGACAAAAGTGCTTCTCAGCTGACTTCTTTAATTCATCTTTATTTTGTGTTAATGAATCAGATTTTCATTACTCTGTTGAACTTTTTCAATAGCAATATTTGCAGTGAGTTCTTTATTAAAAAACAGGTTAAACATGTTTACAAATGCAATATGACTGTTCATTCTATATTGCAAAAGCTTATATATATATATATATATATACATATCTTTGATTAAAGAGTGTTTCCTACCCTTTAACGCACACTATTGTTTAAATTTCCTGGTGTTAAAAAGAATTTCTTACACTACAAGGTCAGGTCATTTGTGATTGCTCAGAAAATTGGATTATTATTTTTCTTGTACTTTATTTTTTTCCCCTCTTTATTGTTATCTGAGAGACGAGACCAGAGTAGATATGCTAACTATCACATCTAATGTGGTTACCCTTACATTTCTGGCTGCAGAAAAAGATGCAGTTTCAGCCTAACATTAACTGTGTCTGAGATTAAAAAGCAGAAAATACTAATAGTTTCAGAAAACAGTCTCTTACAAACCTTTGAACACATTTTTGAAGACCTGTGCCGGTGAAAACGAATAGAATAATAGATAGAATAGAATGGACATGGAAACAAAACTGCAATGCCACTAATTATTTATATTTACTGTGCTTTAAGCTAAACTTGACTAACAAAGCTAACCATGGAGCATTTATGGTTATTAACAAAAGTTCTTGACATTGTTGAGAGATGCTTGATACTGATGAGTTGGAATTTACCTTCTCTGTTTTCTTTTCTGTGAGTTCTATTGCAGTTTTTTGTTTTCCAAAGAATAATGTGGCCGTTCTAAGACTTGGATTTGCATGAATCTTCATTGTGAAGAAGGAGTAAACTTTTCTAGGTCAATCTTCATATGTTTTCCCCACTCATAGAGTTTAAATTCAAATTGCATGGTATTGTAACCATGGACACAATTATTGGTACCATTTCCTCTACAGCAACAGAGTAATGTCTGATCATCAAGAATAATGCTGGATATTGTGCTTACTGTAATAAGTTGACAATCAGTCCTAAGACATCGGTATTCACCGTACATATACTCTGAGACCAATTTCATTACATCATGTTTCATGCAGAAAAAAAAGGGCAGACAAGAGACCAAGACAGGGGGTGACTTTGTGACCCAGTCATGAATACAAAACATTTATACAACATCCTTCACCAAAAGTCATAGGATGATTTATGGCTCTAACTAAATTAAAAGCAACATCAATCAAATGGAATTTAATTTTTAATTTTTTAGACTGCAACACATTCAGTTTCTGATTATTAGGAGGAAGTGTGTCTCCTAAATTTGATGCATAAAGGCAAAAAGCTTACTTTCAAATAGTATGTAAAGCCTATCAGTCATCACAATTCCATGCAAAGTACCTGCTCCTATTAACTTTGGGAACCAAGTTGCAGGGGACATGCTTTTGAGAACACCATATTTTTTTGTAAAACAGATTCTTACTTTTTCTATTAAATCATGTTCTCTTCCCTAATAACTGTTGCTTCTTCCTACAGATTTTCTTATGCCTCTTTCTAGTAGAATAACTAAATAAGAGATTTCTAGCTTAACTATATTTCAGGAAATTATAGAGAAGCCTCTGCTTTATTAGGCAAATCAAAATACAAAATTTTTGTATTTTGCTTTGTATTTTTGGAGACCAGCTCCCTGTGTTATGAAGCCTGCAGCAGCAAAAAGGGCAGGTATGGATAAGGCCATTGAGTTACAAATGTACACCACTAACATTTTCAACTTCAGAAAATAATTGTAGCTGAGTTTAATTACTCAGGGTTCGTTTTTTTATGTTTTTTTGGGTTTTTTAACAGTTTGGGGTTTTTTTTACAGTGGATGCTGCAGGAAAGGCAGGGTCTTTTTTACAAGTTGCACGCATCCAAGTGTTGGCAGTTCACTGGTGCAGCAGGGCTGTCTCCATGAGAAAAGAGCAGGAGCTACTCCATATCCAATCCAGCCGGTTCCAGTCAGCTCCAATACTCACAGGGCTCAGTGGAGCCCCTCAGTTCACATTGTGATGCCTTTGGGCAAACATATTTAAGGGTAAAAAAACATTGCACATCAGCTGTGAGTTGCATGAAAGAGATTAAATGTGAGAGAAACAGCCCTGCAGACACCAAGGTCAGTGGAGAAGGAAGGGGAGGTAGGGCTCCAAGTGCCAGAGCACAGATTCTCCTGGAGCACATTATGGTGACAGAGGTTGTTCCCTTGCAGCCCATGGAGAACCACACTGGAACAGACATCCCACTACAACTCGTGCAAGAACCCACAACACAGCAAGTGAACATCCCATGACAGATGCTGCCCAATCAGAGCCCACTCTGGAGCAGGCTCCTCGTAGGAGACATGATCACATAAGGGAAGATCTCACAGAAGAGGTTTTCTGATGGGACTTGTGTCCTGTGGAGGACTCACACTGCAGCAGGAAAAAAAAAAACCATGAAAAGGAAGGAGGAATGGCTGTGGAATGACCATAGCCCTCATTCCTCAGAAAACTGCTATGCCTGGATAAGGGGAGAAGGTAAAGAAGTCGTGATTGAAGGAGTAAAGTTGAACCTGGTATGAAGCAGGATGTGGAGTTTTGTCTGTTTCTCACTCTCATGCTCTAGTTTTCATTGGCAATAAATTAAATTTATTTAATTTATTTAACTTCAGGTTCAGTCTCTTTTGCCCTTGACTGTAATTGGAATGGAATTTCCCTATCTTTATCTCAGCCCATGAGCTTTTTGATCTCATTTTTTCCCCCTATCCTCTTGTAAAGGGGGAATGAGAATGCAACTGAGTGGCACCTGACATCCAGCCACAGTCAATGCACTACAGTTTTAGAACAATTTTAGAAGTGTTTTTGCTATTGAAAAATGTTGATATTTCTTTTGCAGTTCATACATTAAGGTTTTTAAATGAATTTTAAACAAGAATGTCATTAAATATCTGAGATGAATTCCCAGTTGGTGTTGTGTTTTCAGCTTCATCAAAATCCATGGAACTGCAGCCATTTCCATCAGTACAAATTTTGACTCCTGTATTTAAAATTATTTTTCCATATATGTAACCACTAACAAACTTAAAGCTTCTACAAATCTTAAATCTCTCAAACAAGGAAAGGACTTCAAATAGAAATCTGGAAACCTATGATATAATCAGCTTCTATTGAAAACAATGGCTTCTTCACACAGGAAAAATCTTACTTGATGACTTATAATTTATATTGTTTTTCTAAATCATTAAAAGTGGAATCACCTTAAAGATCTAGTCCCAACTCCCATGCCATGGACAGGGACGTCTTTCACTAGAGCAGTTATTTTAAATAAGTTTTTACTTCTTTGAGCACAAACCGTTGGTCTTGGTTTGAAGTAGATGTTACCTACATTTATACTGCATATGCATAAATCACAAACCCATGGTAATTTCTAGCCTTTACCACAAATTGATCTGGCACCAGATGATATTACAGACACACACAATAGAAATACTAGGACAGATTGACTACTATTTAGCTGAAAAAGGCAATTTTAAATTAGCATAAATACATTCCTGATTAAAATTCTCTGTGCACGTATGACATTGTGCATAGACCTTCAGAGCATGGAGAAAGTTTTTTTGTAAAAAACCCTGCAATAATAGCTGATACACAGATTTGGAATGCATTTTCTATGTAATAAAAGTTTTAAGTTCGACATCAGGTCAAATTCTTGTTTAAACTTTTTAGTATCATTTATTACTTCCAAGCCTCTTGTGTTGTATAGTCATACATACAAGATGATACTATTTATAAAACACCAAAACACCTCAATATTTATAATGTATATATTTATAAATTATACAGCTGGAAGAGGCACAGAAGGAAAAAAAACCTAGACAACTGGAGAAATGGCACAATCATGTTGCATACCTGTAATGCAACTACAAACCACACGATAACTGAAAGCCTCGAGTTTGATCAAGTAGCTTCTTGACTGTTGTCCCCTTCCCTAGATAACATGCTCTGCGCAAATCAATAACATTCTAGTATCATCTAATTGGCATTTAAAAGACCCTGTTGTGAAGGTTCTGGCCAGGACAGAGTAAAGTTTTTGCAGTCACCAGGAGTGGGCATGGCTACGACCTAGAGCTTGTTCTATATCACCTGACACAATTCTCCCAGAATGGGGAAAGGGGTCCCTTCTATGTCCAGTGTAGCAGTGGTTGGGTGTTGTTGGGCTCTGAGGGGTGTAGTGGTGAGCACTTGCATGTGAATTATTCCCCTCTCTTGTAATTTTCTGTTATTGATAATGTTGCTAATGATGTTCATTTTCTTATCTCATTGATGTTTCCAGTAATTTTTTCTTATCTCAACCAGTCATCTTTACCTTTTTGTGCCTCCAATTCTCCTCCCCAGAAATACCCAGGGGAGAGTAAGGAGAAGTGAGAGTGAAAGAGGGTGCGTGGTTTGCAGTGGTTTTTGTGGGACCACCAAATTGGAGAATACTATTCCTAAACCACAATGCTTGCAATAAGTAGGAACACAATGATTTTTTCAGTAGCCTTCATGCTTGCAGACACATCTGTGGGCATCAAAAGGAAGACAGATTCAGAAGGACACTGTGTAATCTTCAACACATTTTAAAAAGGAATTATATGCTGAATGTCTGCTTTACTGTTAAAAGGTTCCTGAACTGGATTATTTGGTTCAAATTTGGTCTAAAAAGTCTTAGAAATAGAATTCAGTCAAACAACACTCTGATGAAATAGCAGGCAAGTGGTCTGGCTACCCTTTCCCAGAAAAAAAAAGGAGGGGAAAAAAGGAAGAATTTCACAGAAGTTGCTTTCCAAAATACACCGGAGTGGAAGTTTTATTTTCTCTTCTCCCTTTACTGAGAAGTTATTACTTTGTAAACAATTATATCTGAGTTAAATATTGAAACATAACTGAAGCACATTTTACCTGTTCAACTAATTAAAATATATTGTGGCAATGAATAATATTTTAATATACTAATTGAATGTATTTTTCTGACTTATGATAAGGAAAATTTACTATCTTCTTAAATGTCTGAATGTTCCCTTTAGGCCGTGTAGGTTTTAATTATTCTACTGAAATTGATTTGTCTCAGCCAATCACAGAACACAGATAAAGCAAGGAGACTTAGGAATACAATATAATTTTTTTTTGCTCATTTATGCAAATCCCTGTCTGCTGATTAGCTAATGGGAGCTAATTTACATTCTCTCTATACATTTATTTCTCAAGAATTACAGTGAATTTGCAGGTTTATCTTTCATCTGCTGTTGACCATTTGATCCTATGGGGTCTTCCCCATATTTTTTCAGTAACTGAACCACATAATTACAAGAGAATGCATAATAATATCAATAAAGTATGAAATCCCTGTCTAATAGAAATAAATATATAAATGGAAAGAAACATTCAATCATTTGAGAAAGTGCTACAAAGCTGTTCATTATAAAGTTAGTATTAAATTCTTTTAGAATTGTTTTCCTTTCTTTCTCTCCCCATGTGATTTAGATAACATCCCTATCCTGACAATTTTTTATTAGCAAAAGACCAATATTTTGAAAATAATTGTTAATAAACAAGAAAAAATCATACGGAATTAGGTATTTTGCAAAATTTTTTTTTTCTTCTCTATATGTTTCTTTTTCATTATCTTTCACTCATTTATAATTGACAAGCAAGGTTTTTTTCTCATTTTAATAATACAAAATTTAGATGGTTTGGCATTCTAAATATGTTGAAACTTGATAATTCCTATGGTATAACAAATAAATATTTTAAATCAAGTTCTTGAAATGTAATGCTCTCTAATGAAAACAAAACCTATTTGAATCTAATATTTTTTAATTTTTAGGTACCTGTCATGTATTTTGTTATCAGTCCCATGTATATGTAAATATAAATTTAACTCCTAATTCCTCAGACGACCAAGCAGCCAAAATATGGATATGCAAGGACCATCTCTGAAATAAATCTTTGTTCCATCTCCTTGCATGTACCCTTAGCAGAATTATTAAATAAATAAAATAAAGGCAACTTTTCTGCTTAAGAATGTTGTGACAGTCCCTTGTGTCATCCATGGTCATATCAGCTTGGATTATTATTTATAGTAAGGCAAAGCCTTTATCTGAGATGGAGGGCCATGACCCCTCAGAGCAGAGACAATAAATGAAATGGATGCTTTCAGAAGGGAAGGAAAAGGAAATATTATGTACCAGGGACCAGCATGATGTGCAATGATCCCAGCACAAAAATAGTGTACCTGCTATTTGGCCTATCTTATTTTGTTTTATTATTTTATTTTATTCCTCTGGCTATGTCACAGAGGAGAAATTTGAAAAATTCAGAAGACAACAAGGTGGTTTGGCTGGGGCTCACAGTGAGATTCACAAGTGTGAGTGGCTGCCTGAGGAAACACACAGAAGGATTCGTTACAGTGCACATTGAGAAGGCAATAAAGGCTGTCAGCCCTGATAGAAATAGAAGTCAAAGCTTTAGCAGCAGATGATGGATATCGAAAGAGCAGAGACCGGTCTTCAAGTAGTCAGGGTCTGCTCTGTAAATTTTGCCTTGTACCAGGAAAAATTTATACTGAATACCAGGCCCCAAAACATTCCCCGGGTTCTGCTGATGTAGTGGAACAGACAAAAGCTAAGACATCATTGGGTCGTGGAGATGGCAGAATTTCTACATGTGGGTATGACTGGCTGGGAAATGCAGGACAACCAGGACAGGTCAGAGAGCAGCTCTGAGCTGCCATTAGAAATAAAGTAAAGGAAAAAAACTGCACAATCAAACTAAAAGAAGAGGATGAAACAGTGTGTCTAACATACTATTATCCAAAACCAGCAAAACATAGCATGCAGAGATTGCAGCTTACAATCTAAAACTTCTGTGAAAGTTATTAAAGATGTTAATAATTTTTTTTTTAATTTTTAATAAATTATAGGGTGAAAGTCTTACATGTGTGAATGCCAGGATCCTTTACAAGAAGGATGAACTTTGAAATGCACAACCCAAGGCTAACTCCATGCAGGACAGTAACTGTATTAAATTTCAGTGGATTTGGGTGGAATTTTTAGCCTGAATATTCTGAAACTGTGCGCTCACTTTCCAGTGTTCTCCAATGTCACCTTGAGCAAATATGCCCAAAGGAAGCAGATCATTCTGTGAGCCTAAATTAAGGCTGGGGGCGGGGGGAACCCACATAAGAGCTGTCATTACTTCTTTTCTAAATTGAATGGCCTCCCCATGGAAATGGCAGAAGCCATGTTGTATGGAGCTTTTAAAACAAAATTGAACAAAAGACTAAAAACATTACAATGAGTAGTTCTGAATTGGTGGATTACATAAGTGTTAGTTTATTTCCTTTCCAATTTTTTCAAATTGCTATGTTTTGCGGGGAGACTAATGTTCTTGACAAAGAACCACTCGTTATTTATTTCTCAGCAAAATATCAGCTTGTGTGACTGCAATCAAATATAACTGAAGTGACACTACCTCAATTTTTACATGAAATTACTGACCAGCCTTGGGAAAGTGCTGGCTTTAAGCAGTTTACACAGTAATTTTAGTCAAGTCAGAGTTGTAAACATACTATTAAAGAAAGTTATAATGTTATACAGTCAAATTAATATATTTTCTGGATGGATCAACATGGTATGGTGCCCACTTGTTTTCTTCTTTGGTTACTAGAGAGAAGTTATATTGGATTAGAGTGAATAGCTTTCTTTTCCTATTGCTTTTTATTCTAGGGTATTTTACAATTAAAAGTAAGACTGCCACTGGCCTTCGTGTTCTTAATTTACTTGCATTAAGAAACACAATTAATATTAGGAAGAGATTGACATTTGATACTAGCTCCTGTTATTGGTGATATGTTGGAGAATATGCCTTTAAAATTTTCTTATTTGATCTGGAGAGAAAATGCTACTCCTGGAGGAAAAAACCTGTAGGTCATATTGAATAACGCTGTCTCACATTTAAAGAAAATGTTAGGGCCACAAAGTTATACAAAACATTAAATAATTTTAGACGTATATAAATGAATAAAAATCATAAAATTTTTGTTTTTTCTGATCACAAGGAAACAATTCCTTGCATGTGAAATACTTTCATAATATTTACACATTTCTCTCCAAGCCAATAAACCAGAATTGAATGCCCTAAGGAAAAAATTAGGTTAACCTGTGAGAGGAAAACAAGTTTCCTGTGAAAGGAAAACCAGGGCCGAAGGCAGTAGTACAAATAATGCAGAAAATTATGTCTAAGTGAGAATAAAAACCCCAAACATATGGAAGATTAAAAAGTCTATATGTATTCTTTTCAACAATGTACTTGCAAAATCTTATGGGGAAAAGAAAATCAGATCAAAAACTTAGGGTTTAAAAATGCAGAGAATGAGTTTTATATATTTTCCTCAAACCCCAGAAGGAACAAAGCCAGCATTAAGTGTGTGAATCACTATAAAAGACTCTCTACTATATGTTCGAAACAATTTTCTCTGTTTACAAACATCTACCTAATTCCTGCATCTGATTCCTTTTATGTCATTGCTGTTGGTAGACTCCTGCGCAGTTCTGAGTCTCTTAGGTGCATCTTCCTCTGAACCATTTTTTACTTTCTAGAATCCACAGTAATTAGCTGCTTATGCTTATATTTTTTACGGTACAGTGCCTCTCCTTTCAAGTAATTCTCTCCCATTTATTTAAGAAGTTGACATGACTTTTAGCTTTGATCTCTAGACTGCAATTGGACACAAAATGATTCGTATTGCCATCTCTTTTTTTTTTTCACTTTATAAAAATATAGCCTTGAAAAAGAAGTTTTTTATATAGTCTTTATATAGCCTAACAGCTACATTGAAGATCTTAAAAGACCCATCAGCACAAGTACTTAAACCCAGTTTTCATAAAATATTCAGGTTTTTTTCTGACTTTTCACTTACTTTCTAGACATAGTAGACCAAGTTTAAAAGCTAAATCACTAACAGTGATCATGATGCTCTCATTTCTATGAAAAAAAACCATTGTCTTTTATGACACATTGTAGTTCTCAAAATAAGACTCAAGTGTTTACTACAGGTGAAAAAAAAATCTTGCCGTTTTGGGAGAGTGTTTCATTTACAGAGGGGATAGCTGGAAATGTAAAGGAGTGCTGTCTTCTGGTCTAGAAAGTACCAGTCTGAGATTTTCCACAGACACACACTAAAGAACCTGACCCTTCTTCACTCAGGGGTAAAAGCTTACTTATTTTCCTGTTCTGAAGCTGGAGTCAGGAGCAGACAGGCTTTATTCTTTCTTGTTTGCTCTCCCTAAGGAAGACACTGAATCAGGGGAAACATCTGAGATGGGAGCCTGCAATCCCTGCTGTCTTTGGCTGTCACTCTGGTTCTCATGTCTTCATTGATGGTTGCTGACTTTCAGTGATGAATCGCTTAACAGTTTCAAGGAGCTTCTCTGAACTTCTGGTTCTATTGCCCCAATGTGCAGAAACATTGCAGGCAAAAAGTAAGAAACATATACTACCTAAGAACTTTAGAAATACATTTTTTACAAACTTCAACAACCTCAGCTGCCATTGGGAAGTCTTTTCAAATATTTTTAAAGGGAAAAGAAGAAGAAAAAGACAAAAGACCAACATGAAGGCTTAAATAAATTCATATTAACTGTTCACCAGGGAAATTTAAATTACTTTCCAAATAATTATTGGAGCCAAAATCTTCATTTTCAAAGGAAGAATAACAGCTATATAATGTTCACCTTATATGCAATGCTTTATAAAACTTTATTAATCTGACACTTAAGATAAAAAATCAAAGTAGAATGTAAAATAAGTTTAAATTCTCTACTGGCTGTCCTCTAAACCTCTCAAACCCTTATACTCTATGCATTAACTGAAGATTTGTTCTGCCAAAAGCAGTGCTAACATAACAGCTGCAGGCTGACAGTTCACATTAACTGTTGCAACTCAGAAGAGCGTGACCCCTGTCTTAGACGTCGCTTGTTCTATCTTATCAGACATAATGCAGACGAAAAAACTGTGCTACCAAGAAAATCCCAAGGACCAAAAAAGTCAGCAACAGCAAAAGTGCTAACCTACATTTTCAGTCAGCTTTACAGGAGGAGCTGAAACATAATATTCAACAACCATACAAATCCCAACAACTTGTGTGAACTTAACTCAGCTGCAGAAGTGCTGAAGTGGCTGTCTTGGTACAGGGAACTTGCCACAGCTCTGCTTTCCGCTGGTCAATTCTCTCTCAAGTGATACTTGATCGAGAGCTCACAATGTAGCCCAGTAAACACTATTTGCCATGAACAGTGAGAGGCTGCAGGCTCTGCACTGCCCCAGCAGCACACAGCGTCTCAGGGCTCTTTTTGGCTTGCTGGCCACAGCTGGGCTCGGACTGGTTTATCAGCTGTTGACAGGACCAATGCCCATGGACTGCCTGGTTTAGCTGTTCCCTGTGAGTCCCAGTCCAGCACCTGTCAGACAATGGTTGGGAAGCAGAGGGTGAAAAACTGCCGCCCGTCATAGCAATGACAACAAAAAAAAAGGTGACAACAAAAGGAAACTAATGGGAAGACAATGTGTTGTATTGAAAGAAGGTTTAAAAGTGACATAAGACCAAGAAAGAGGAAACTCCTACCTAAAAGTGCCTCAGGATGACAATAATTTGATGGAAACACCAACAGCTCTTACACCAAAGCCACCAAATATCTTCCCCCTCTTCTTCCTGAGAAAGACTTTCAGTCTGATGGTTTCACCATCAGTTTTGAGGCCTGCAGGAGAAATCAAAGGATGAGCATCACACAAAAGAAAGAGACTCATAAATATTCTTTTATAATGTATTTAAGGATCTTTCTAATAAGACTTTTCTGTATTAAGTTGTACTTTAAGTAAAAGTTCTGTCATAGCTGCAATAGTAATAGCTTGTGTCTTGGTAGTATTATAAAGATTTTTTAACTTATAGTAAGCTCTTAGTCTGTGTAATAACTCCCTCTTTCCTATAACAGGATTTGCATCAAATATGTCACATAAGAGAAGATAGTAGTTAATATGCCCTTGGATTTAGAGGTAAAATTTATAATGCTTGGTTTATTATGCTTGAAGAGGAAGTAGTACAACAAAGGCAGCTATGAAATATATTTAAGTTGTGATGTTAATGGTTGTCCTATGGGATATAAGCTAAAAATGTGAGGAATTGTTATTTTTACTACAAATTTTGAAAACTATCACTAAATATGTGAGTGATAGTTTGATAGAACCAGATGTTTGAAATCACAATAAACTTGATTCCATGAACTGGCACATACCTTTCACCTAAAAAATAAGAGTGACATGGATCACTATAAAAAGAACCTCTCTAATACAAATCACTCTTTTCTTTATCTTGACTCAGAGGCTGTTTCTGATAAAAACAAGGCATTGAAGGAGGGGAGGAATTAACTCTCTTTTGACATCTTTATTCACAAAAAATGTAAGGTGACATCTAAGTATCACATAGACACAACAGAAGCATCCCCTTGGTAAAGTGGTTGAACTGTGTCGTCCTTTTGTCTCACAGACACTGTTCCTCACCTTACCTTGCCTTGCTTTGCTTTGCCAGGCCCTGCACATGGGGATCAGGAAAGGAAAGAATGGATCAGGAGAACAGTTACGCTGCATGAAGAGTCTCTTTTTACTATGGAGTAAAATAGATATAGTGCTTTTCACCACCTAGTAGCAACCTCAGTATTGCTATTCATTCTTCCTTGTGAATACTTTTTTTTTCTCCATCCACTCATGCCAAAGACATTATTATCCTCTTTTTTGAACTCAAATATTCTACTCAGTCCACCTCATCCATTTCACTGTGACCTATTCAAACCACAGCAGCCAGCATCATTCTTCCTCCTTACATTTTGTTCACCTGGGGAGGCAGAGGTCATGTGCAAAGTACAGAATCATGTCTCATTCAGAAATACTTCTATTTCCTTGGTAAAATTATGTTTTTATTGTTGTTGTGATGGTGTAGTTTACAGGTTGTTTTATTGTTGGTGTTTTTTTTTTATCCCAGATTTGATGACACTTGGGACAATAGGTGAATGAAGATGTAGATGGGGATGGAAAGTGTGTGGGTTGAAAAATGGATTTTTTAAGCAGCTGAAGCAGCTTAAAAATTAATTAGATGCAACAGTACTCTGAAATAAACAGGAAATAAGCTAAGTTCACAGACCTAAAACATGGCATTACTTGCCACTTTCCTCCCTTGCTAACATAGCACAAATATTTGAAGACATGTAATTCACTTTTAAGAGTGTTCCATGCTACTTTGAGAAGGCTGGTTTTCAATGTTTTCTGTTCCTATTTCTAAAAAGAATTCTGAAATTACTTACTGGATTGGGAGGAAGGATATAAATATCCTACACACTAGGTAAATGCTTAAACTATTAGTCCCTGGCTATATTCATTTATCCAATATGAACAGACTGAAAGAGATTTATCAGAGAAGACAAAGTAACCCACAGCAATATTACTTAAAGCCTTGAAGTTAGTTTTGCTGGGAAATAGAAAATGGAGGTTCGGGGATTTGAAAATAGCAAGGAACCAAATGTCTATCTTCCTTATCCTGCATGAGTATTGTATTCATGCATTTATTGGCTAAATTAAATGACTGCACATGCTGGATTGATCCTAACTGGAGAGCTTAATCCAAGTCTCATCTTGCTGTTTTGTTGTTTTCTCTCAAGGTGTTTGAAAACGAAAGAAACGTCCTTTTATTGTCAAGTAAAAATTGGGGTCATCCAAAGCACTTGCTCTCTTCCATTACACCAATGGAAAATGAGTACAAAATTTTTCACAGGGAAGGAAAGAAACAAGCCATAAATATGGTAGAGAACCTGTAAAGTGCTACCAGCATAGGAAGCATTTTGCAATTTCGTTGCTCTTATTTTTATGTATCAGTAGCTACATAAAATGCAAACTACTAGAAAAGCAAATTTTATGTGTCAGAAATTGTCCCAAGCAGTTATAACCTACAAAGGACAGACAGCAATCATGTTGACAGGAGGGGTACCAGAGACCTAACCAGGATGCTCTATTAAATGTCTGTATTAAATGCTGTATTAAATAGCCTGTCATCTCAACCTGTTTCTGCCTGACAGTGTCTCCAACAGCATCAAGGCTGTCTTCATCATTGGTGTGAATTTTCACCCAGGCCGAAAGAGTGCAAAAGAAAGATCGAATGGCCAAGCTGTGCTACCTTAATCTGGGAGAATATTGATAACAGATGACAGAAATGCCTTGAAATAGGTATTTCAAGCATTTATTCTGCAATGCATCATAAGACTTTCTGTGTTGGTCAATCTGAAATATTTGCTGGAAACTATGCAGAAGTCCTAAATATATTGTCTCCTGCTGCACTTAGCAGGAGTTTCTTGGTGTTTTGGTGTCACTTCAAACACAGGTAGTTGATACTTTCAATCATCTAAAGCAAAGCTGCACCAAGTACACTTTGTGTTGGTACTGATGTAGAAAAGTTTTTGTAAGAAATTGTCTGTTTTCTGCTCTGGCTGCATTTTATGTCATCAAAATAAAATGAGATAGCTCATTCTGAGAGTAGCCTGATCCACCTGAAGATGTCTCTGCTCATTGCAGGAGTGTTGGACTAGAGGACCTTAAAAGGTCCTTCCAACCCAAATATTCTATGATTCTATTTTAGATAATTAAAGTAGACTGCAACAGCCAAAAGCATTTTTAATGGTATATCTGTTTATTAGTATTTTTTTTTGTACAAACACATACAAAGTCTTTTGGTGAGGAAATAAGAAACCTTTATCACTTAGAATTGTTGTGGGGCAACTTGTGTGAGCTAGAATACATGAAAGATGTCAACAAAGAAAGGGAGTTGAAAGAACATGAAAAGTGAAGAGTTTAACTGTTGTCTGAAATGATAGCTATTCAAGTATGTGCTGCTATTCAAGTGATTCTACCTGGTTATCCATTAATATTTTAATAAATACACTATCTGTTACTCGTGCCCTAGCAGCAATTTCCCTCTATCATATACTTCATACCTCTTCTATAAATCTTCATGTTCATTTATGATTTTTTTGGCAAAGGCACAAGTATTCATGCAGCTCTTTGACTATCCTTCTCATAATCTGTCACTCTAAGACACCTCAAAAAAAATAAATTAATGGAAACATCACTTTACTTGCCAGCAAACTGGAGGAAGAAACTAAAAAAAGAAATATTTCAATTTATTCAAAATCTTGTAGCAATTTTCATTCCCATTATTTACAAAGGGAGAGGGCTCCAGAGACATAACTCAAAAGTTAAAACAGTGAAGCATTAAGGAACATCAAGTTGGAAGTAAATGCACTTGTAAGTAGTTCTTTTATTTTGACAACAATTGATATTTTACTGGGAGAAATATGTCTGATCCAGGAAAATAATTTCTATATCAAACTAGAGAAAATAGGCACTCTTCTAAGAGCATATTCAGAAATGAGATGCACTGACTCAAAAGGAAACTTCTATTATATTTAACCTGGAACAAAATATATGGATGCATTTTTGCCAATCAGAACAAAAGAAAAGTTACAATATAGGAACCTAGACCCACACAACTACATCCTCTCAACCAAACTAGTAGTCCATTTTATTTTCAACTGGTTATAACATGGTTATTAGATTATAGAAAAAAAAAGGTTACGTTAGGATCCAAACTGAAACTGCCAGCACTGGTGGAATTACTATTTAACCACACATTAGAAAAAAAAATCTGCCACCAGAGTGTTTTAAATAGCTTTAAATACCTTGAAGTATAGTTTTAAATACCTTTAAATATAAAGGTAATATACCACTGTTTCTTTTCTACTTTCCTCATTTGCCTCATCCTTTTTTTTGCATTGCATATCTGAATTCTCTTCCTTTCCTAAGATTCTTAATTTGATTCTTCTGAGATAGCTAAGTATTGAATAAAGGTCTTGGGCCCCTGAGAATGCTTTAAATATTGCATTGCCCTGTAGAAGTTTCATTCTCCACAAAACCTCTACAGATCTGTGGCTAGTGACAGTTAAGTACCTACAAAACAGAGGTCAGGCTACTGGTCTTTTACTCAGGATTATGGAAAACATGCTGAGAATTGATCTCACCTGTTTCCCCTCCAAGACTGCTCATGAGAATTTTCCTGTCTAATCTCAATGTATAGTGACTGATGGAGAAATTTTATTTTTCTCAGGTTGATAATTCCGATTATTTTCTAAAAGGTATTTACTAAAAGTTGTTTTCTAATATCAAGCTTAAATTTTACCCCTGGAGTTTTCCCCCTTCTGGTTTGTATTATTTTGTTAATTTCATGTTGGATAAACTAAAAATGTATGTTAAGATCACACTAAAATCAGACAAACCTATCTATGCACTAAGTTGCTTTTCATGACTCAAGCAAAGGGAAACCTTTGAGAGACCTGCTTATGGCTTCTCTCCCATGAACAACCACTTTTGTGAACTTTAATCCTTTTTGGTCCAGGGACCAATTTACTTGATATTTTTAGCACACAATATTAAAAAAGTAAAAGTTAACCTCCCCACAGGAGCACTTTAGTTATATCTCTCTAATGCATGTAGTGTATTGGAAGGGGTCTAAAAGTTAAGAACACTCTCATCCTAGACAGCTCTTACCAGGTGGTAAAAGGAAATTGACAACCCTTCCTCTTTTGGGTCTTCTGAGATTGTAGAGGATAATTCTGTCCTTCTTAAAATCATATATGTCTACTTTGCCGTTCTCCTATAATGAAAATACTACATGCTCAAACAGTCAATCTGCTATATTTTCTCCAATTCAACAAACACTAAAATCTGACTAATTCAGAATGCATCACAAGAATTTATCTTTTCTCCAGGGCAGTCTTAATGCGAGACTACTTTTATTCTTTATGGCTTGATGGGTTTCATCCTCAGGGCTTTGGTTAACATTACTGTTCCTTCAGAAGGCTTCTTTTCTGAAATTTTGTTTGCATTTTTTTTAATTTTATGAGAAAGCAGTCTAGAATCTAATAGAAAGTGATAATTTTTCTGTTTTCTTTTTAATCTGTTTGAAGCATACCTAGGAAAGTAGTTGTGTGCAGACTAAAACGGGTTTCTAAGTTTGGGTTTAGGAACTAGAGAAAGAAAATTATTCTCCGGTCAATTCTATATATTATTTGAAGAGTAATTCTGTAAAAAGATATTAAAACTCTCCTTCTTTTAGCCCTTGTTAAATTCTATGGAGTGGGAAGATAGCAGAATACTCTAGGTGGTTTATAACAGGTTTCAGAATTTTAATGTGTATAAGTCTATTTCTAAAAGAATATGAAGCTTGAAGCTGTTAAAAGTCTTTCAAATTCCTAAATGTCCTCAATTATTAAGATGTCCCAAAATCCTTATTATAGAAGAAGCATATCCTATGTAATTACAAACTGATCCAATGAGAACAGAAACAACATTAACAGAATATTCTGTTGTTAACAGAAACAATGACTGCAGTATCTGCACTCCCACTCATGTGGACATGACAGTAGAAATTGGACAACATTGAGCTGTCCAGACTTAAAAAAATCCCTTAGGCTCTTGCATCTCTAACTTTCACCTGCTGCAGTTGAAAAAACAAACAAATAAACAAACAAGCAAACAAACAAAGCCCCCAAACCAAAAACAAAGACAAAAGCAAAAACCAAAACCAAAACAACACAAAAATGAAACCAAACCAAAAAACCCAAAAAACAACACAAACCCCCTCCCCCCCAAAAAAACCACCCAAAAAGCAAAAAGAAATAAAAACCAAACAAACAACAAACCAAAACAAAAAAACCCCACCAAAACAACAGCAGCAAATTTACAAGAGGTGCAGTATGATTCCTGCTTGTGTTAAATGGGTTCATTGGGAAATGACTGCTCAAATGCCTTCATTAATTCCAGCAACAAAAAGGAAAAGGATCTTCTGGCAAAGAGGTGTCAGAGACTGTCTGTGATGATCCTGTCTCAACCCTTTTGCTCTTATTGGACAAATGTTTGTCATTACCTGAATTCTCTCTCAAAAGACAGGTGTCCTTCTGCTCCTCCAGTCCTAAAGAGATTAAATCTGTTTATCTTTAGGATACTGATAGAATACACAGAAAGAAAGTGTTGCTGGGGAATGAAAATTTTACAGAGATAGAGTATTTTTCTGTTATAGGTATAACTATATAATGCTAGTCTGTTGTTGGTATTACTAGATAATAGCAAAATAGCTAGATAATGAAGCCTGTCTCTGAGGCTCAAGCTCACTTTGGCTTTGACCATGCAAAAAAATAATTGGCAAATAAATTTATAGAAACATGTTTAAAACTCTTTAGACCAAATAAATGAACTAGCAATAAAGAATTTACTGCAGAATTAGATTTTTTACTTTTCAAAATGAGCTAATAATATTCAAATAAAAATAAAAGAAAATTAAAATCCCAGCTGTCATATTTTATTTTGGTTATTTTTGTGATTTGGTTATTTTTATTTAAGCTTGAAGACAGTAACTGCTGGTTTTCAATATGGTCTGGCATTAATTAACTGAGAGATTGGGTCTTAGTTAATTAACTACCTAACACAAAGAAATAGAAAAAAAGTAATATTAAAAGTAATGATATAATGCCAGTTTTTTCAGTAGGCTTCTACATGTACCCAGCAGGTTAATATATTCCACCAACATAGATTTTTTGTTCTCTTAAATATCAGAAGAAAAGGACTAGTTTGTGTATTTTCAACACAGCCATACAGAAAATTATGGAGTAAAAAATAAACACTGACTGAAATGCATACAAACATTACAAGAAGAAATCTAAAATAAAAAAGGCTTTTTTCCTTCTGCTTCTGAAATAGGCCACCTGTGCTTATATTTAGGGCAGGCCAGGGACAACTGTCACTTCTACCTATGAATGTGGGTTAATTCTTCATGCGATGCACTTGTGACCTTCAAACTACTGCTTTGAGTGGCTTAGAGAGAGCCTCAGTGCAGAATATTCAATGTGCCCTTAGGTTTGTGTTTCTATCAGAAAAACACCTGCCACTAAAGGCAGTCAGATTACATGGTTAGAGCAATTTATGCTTATTTTTAAAGTTAACGACATATATGAATTCAGAAGAAATTTAAAATTAAGTGTGGCATCTTTTATATCGTCTGAAATATCTCTCTATAAATTACCATTTGTGAATGGAGTTTGAATGAGAAAATATCGTATTTTTTGTTACAAATATTGGGAACCTTTAATTAACCTTAGTAAAGTTTGTGAGGTTCTTTTTTTTTTGTAAAGTAAATCAATATATATGTCATCAGGAAATATCAGAATATTAAATTCATACACAGATTTACTTGAGGTGGAAGTGGCATTCTCTGCTTTATCTGAGTAACTCAGGGTTTACATCCATTGTCATTACTAAGTGTTACTGTGATTCATTCAATAACATACTCATTAGACAATCTTCTCTCTCAAAGCAAATCCCAGATAATCTCTTCACATCATATTGCCAAAAGGCCAATCTTAATCAAATCATTTAAGTATAGAATGATCATTGCTTTCTAAGGCGAGATCAGAAAGAAAATACTGATGTCTCTTTGATTCTGAACTTGCTGCCTGTGAGACTGGTGATGCCTTTTCTCTTTCATGGTCAGTACATACAAACAGGAGAATCTTCAAGCAAGATGGTACAAGATTCAAATGCATGCATTCATTGACCAAAAGATGAAGATCAATTTATACTTCAAAACCCATTAATTAGATATTTTCCATTTAGATTTTTTTTTTATTTTTTAATGAAATGAGTTTGACAGATGCATTAAGAATTTGTCTATAGTTTTGTCCATAGATGTTTAATTAGCCTTACAAAATAATGAAGGTCTTACATGAAATTCATGCTGATTTCTGCCCATGAATACTTACCCTTAAGTCTCCCAAGTCTCCTATGTGCTTAAGAAAGTATTTATTACTTAATGTATTTCGCATTACTTAGAAATTATCTAAAATTGCATCAAGGTCACAATTTTGGCTGTGAACCACTGATAAACATTGGTAAAAACCACAAAAGATAACATTATGGTCCTGCTAGTTTGTCTGTACCATGTTCATATTAAAAAAAAAAAAAAAGGCAAAAACCCTGAAAACAAACCTCCCCGTCCCAATATTCCCACTCCCTAAATAAAAATATGACAGTTATTTGATGGGTATTTGCTATCAAAAATTGTTATCTTCTATATGCTCTTATGGCTTTTCTAGTGATATTTCTAAAATGTATGAATAAAACAAAGTTACTTTGATTTTATTTGTACTGCTCCTTGCTGGCATGCTCAGGGAGTAACACTTCATGCAGCTCTGCCTATGCTGTAATTCTCTATTGGAAAAAAAGCCCGACACTGGAATTTTCTCTACAGAATCACGTTTACCTAGAGAGGGAGGGAAGGACTCAGAGGATGAGTGAATAAGAGTGTAGTTTTCCAGTCACTCTCACCAGAATGACACACATTCCTTGTTATGCAGTCCATGGCAGGATGTAACCTCATGCCACCTCTCTCTTTCATCCATCAGTGAACCCTTTCCAGCAGATGCACAAACAAATTTGCAATTGAAACATTCTAGATGAGTATGGATTACCTGGCAGCTCAGGTGTCAGAAGCAGTTGCTGGTGGTACTTCTGTCATATTTTGAAAGATGGAGAACAGAAATCTCATACTGCTAAAGGACAGTTGATTCTCTGTGGGTTTTTTTCCAGGTATCTTTCTGCTAGAGAGAGAGCACTATTGATTTAGATTTTTTAAGGTATATTTATCAAAAGCTTTTTCTTCGCAGCATCAATAATATTTTACACAGTGAAATTGAAGGGAACTAATACCAAGGATGAACCAAATCCAGTTTAGAACACTTTGCTACCTGTCAGTGCTTAGTGCTTGGGAGACTTAAGATCATCTGTTTGATGATTTCTCTTGCTACATCTTGAGTCACTGACTAAGGGCATCTCTGAAAAGGTCATTTGTGGAAGTTTTATCTTAAGCTGTTGTGTCCAAAGAAGACACCAAAATGTCTGGTATTGATTTTTCTTACACTGCAACATTACTCCCAGGAGTAAGCTACCAAAGAGCCTATGGACAGGAACATGCCACAGGTCTTTGACTACATAGAATAGAACTATGGCAATTTCATTTTTTAATATTACTTGTCCTTAACACACAAAGAAACTGGAAAAACCTTAAAGTGATTGAGATGTGATATAGAAGTTGAAGATGTTCAATGCTCTTTATGGACCAAGACTCCATCAATTGAATCAAATATATAAGGTTAGCAATTAGGTCCAGTTGCTGTACTTCAGACATATCCTGTGTGGATACTCCTTGGAGAAGGCTGGTAGAGGAAGAGGAGGGAAAATCAGAACACTACTCCTATGGTTATTATAAATATTGAAATATTTTATATTTTATAATAACCATATAAATATAAAATATAAAAAGAAGTCATTCACTTTCTAACAGTTTTTTGAGCAAATCAAACTTTTCAGAGATTTGTACTGTTCCAGTATTTGAACCATGATGACAGCTGTATCTTGCAGAGGAAAAACTACTTCCATCTGATCTAGACTCACCTTCCCAAGCCTTATGATTATCTCTCTGCTGCATTTTAACTTGTTGAAGGAGAGACAGTTTGCCAAGTAAGCAACTATATCACTTATGAAAGTCTCAGTGAGATGTAAGTTACACAGTGCATATACACAGACGCACACAACAGTGAATTTACACTTTCTGACACCTTAAAGGCTTTTCAGAAGTCATGGCAGCTTCAAAAGTGTCTGCTTTCTAGCAGCACGTATACATGTATAACTTTTTGTCATTTTTTTCCCTTTGTAGTTTTGCTGACTGCTACAGCTTTTATTCCTGAGACATATCAAAGAATATAGATAACAGAAGTCAAAAGAAGGCAAATTCATAATCACATTCAAATGCGATGTATAACACACATTTTAAATTATTTTTTATAGACGATTCATATTTTCTCTTGCAGTATCTTATATTTCTTTATGTTGATAGCCTAGCTGTAGATGAGAGTCAAGAAGGAACAAATCAGTGTCTCAGTGGGAAAAAAGATGAAACTTTCCTGCTGCTTTTGGAGAAGGAATTTGAGTATATGGATGAATCCATTTTGTCTCACAATGTACAATATATTATATAGGAAATCCAAGCAGGATGGATTTATCCATTCTTTTTCTCTCGACAGCTTATATCTTTTAAATTTATTTATGGATATTACAGGAGGAGAGGGGAATGTTGTCACTAGATGATGACAGGATAGGTTCCTAGCATGGATTACTAATAAAGACCTTCCCTTAGAGAAAGACAACCAGCAAAACAAGCACACGTGAGAAAATTGCTGTCATCAGTGCTAAATCCTTCCTCATTTGTTTCCTTTAGTACTTTGCCACATTTTGTTTGACCTCCAGAATAATCTCTTGAAAGCCAGGTTTGTACCTGGGTCTCCTTGTGAATGCTGCAGTGCAGAAAAGGGAGCCCTTTCTGAGCACAATTTCTATATTTTGCCATTTTTAACACATCAATCAGTCATAGCAAACAGTCAATCTGCCCTGCTAGCAGTCCTGGTGAGTAAGGCAGGGATTTTCAGTGTCAGGTCAAAAACCCTCTCTGGCTCACATGTATTAGTGTTGCTCTCAGCAGGAGCAGCGCACACACCTCAGGCTAAGGTTCCTTTCTGCCAGCACCCGGCCTGAGCTCAGGGTCATTAATTCAGCCCATGGTGCTCATCCCAAACCAGCTTGAAAACCTGGTTACAGGAACAAGTCCTTCATGGAGGTCAGCATTGCCCACCAGGGAGAGAGGCTGAGGCTTATAAATTAATCTCTCTTCACCACTTGTTGGTCAGAAAGAATGATACAGGTGAGTGTGATTGACATATCAACAACTCTACTGAATTACAGTTACTATGGGCAGTCCTACCTGGGAGCCTCATGGGCTGTGATCTTCTGCTCAAATTGGAACAGCTCTGCATTAACATTTTAATAATTTTTAAGCTATCAGTTTGGAAAATTTTCTGAACAAGGAAACTTCATCCTTACCACTTTCCAGACACAATGGGAGAAATTACATCCACCCGTGCTTGAATTGTTTTAGTAGCACTTGCCGAAGTTGATTTAGTTCCAGTAAAAATATAAGCAATATAATTGTCATTTACCAACTTCTCTGGATTAACTTTAAATTGTTTCTAAAGGTAATATATCAACATATTTTAAAAGAACATACTTTCATGTAGAAAGGAAGACCTTCCACTATAGAGAATTAGTTCTCCTTTTCTTTTTTTTTTTCCTTTTTTTTTAATGTAAAGAGGTGTAGGTCCCCAAGCACCTGTAAAACAAAAGAGAGGAAACATCAAGGGATTTATAGTTTGCTACCTAAAAGTTTGAGATCTCTTTCTCTGAACATATTTCAGAGGGTTGAAAGGAAGTTGGACTGCAGTATGAAGCTAGCAGGGCAGGAGACATGAGCTGTTTTGCTGATTTCAAAATGGGAACTGAGGTTGTCGGAAAAAAACCCTCAAAATTTTTTATTACCAAAGGCAGATTCAAAAGGCTGTTTAGCAATGGAGGATAAAAAATACATTAGCACATTCTGCCATTAAAAAGTTTGCATAAAGGGCATTTGCTGTGGCAGATATATTCCAAGAAGATCTATAGCTATGCTGCAGTGTTTTCCAGTATGAACAAAGCACCAAAGAATTATGAATATTTTTCAAATTTATTAAATATATGTCTCGATGGATCATCACAATTGTATTACAATTTCTCCAAAATTGTAAAAAATCACCTTAATTTTGGTAAAGAATTTCAGATTCTAGTATCTCTTAGATTAGGAGCTAGAGTGTTAATAAAAATATACAGTGGGCCTATCCTTACAAACTCTATTTGTAGTTCAGTAAATTTCAGCTATCCCACCTTGTTCTACATGCTCAGCTACTATAGGATGTCATATAAACAATAGGACTTAATTTCATCTGCTACAACTTTTCTGTTTTGGGATAGAAAGGAGAGAAAAACTTAGAAATTCAGTCCTCATTGATTAAATTCTAATAATAACAACTCACCACCTAAGAGTTACAATGTAAACAGTGAAAGAATAGAGAAAATTCGACCCAGTATCTTCTAAGCTCTGAAATAAACAGTTGCCAGCAGCTCGTATTACATTCTTGTGAAGTAGCTGTTTACCAATATTTTGATTTCTCTGATGGCAAATCAGACTCTGGAAGGAGATATGAATCCCATAAAGTCCAAAAGACAGTCAGATCTGGAATTCTCTTCAGTCACCAGATAATAGTTCTTATACCCACTTCAACCCTAAATTCCTAATGCTCTTATTTAAGGAAACCAGCATTTTGAATGTCTTTAGTGTGTAAAACTCCAATTCCCCTCTTTTTGTCTTTTTTTTGTGCTTGTTTGTTTTGGTTTGGTTTTTTTTTGTTTTGCTTTGTTTTGTTTGGTTGGTTTTGAAGATTTTTGGTGATTTTTTTTTGTTTCCTTCTTTGGCTCTTTTTTGTTTCAAACTTAATGTGTGTCCATCTGTCAGTGTCCTGTATGCTCTGAAGTCTGCACAGCATATCCTCTGTTCTTATGCAAGCTATAATCCCATGATACTGTAAAAAGAAAATAGAAGTATCATTTTAAGACACAGCTCATTGAACCCATTTTAATTAAAACTTTTTGAAATAGATTTAATAAACTTCCTAATCTTAGCTGCAGATTAGCTGCCTGTTTATCGGATGAATGCACTAGGCACATTTTCACATTTTGGTTTGCATACTTAGAGATTACAGCCCTATTTTGTCCTGAAGGTATTTTATTTGATGAGGTCCATTTTAAGCAGCCTAATTCATGAATTAGCTGCCAGTGTAGGGCATAAACCCAATCTAATTTGAGGGACCCACATAATTTATTCTGCATGATGAATTCTCGCAAGGAAGCAGCGGAGCAGAAATACCTTTCACCAATAAAGAGAGAACCATGAATTTAGAATGGCAAAAAACTTCAAACCCCAACAAAAACAAACAAATAAGGAAAAAAAAAAACCTCAACAATTTACAAGTACACAATTCTTAGCACAAAATATTTAATCCATAAAAGCATATGCATAATAATAATTATTTTTTTTTCAAGGAAACCTTAGAAGTAATATCCAGAAAGGGAAACATTAGTGTAAATCTTTAACACTATTTCTAAAACTTTTCTGTAATATGTAGGCAAGGAGGAATTTTGGAAACCACATTAATCCAAGACATTCCAATCTGGATATACAGGTAATTCTTCACTCTTTCTGCCAAGCAGAGCTAACCAAATTTCATGTGCCATCTGATTGTTACAGCCTCTTCAGCTGGACTTGTTCCCTGCCAATTTCAATCCCAATAAATGCAGATGCATAATTGTACATAAATTGTCTGATTTACTTGTTTTGCAATTCATCTATGGCCTTCAGTATCTTTCAAAAGCCCTTGAGTCAAAATGGTCTGAATCTGAGCATTAAAGCTTACAGAGCTCCAGGCAATCTTTCCTCTCTTTTTTGAAACTTTTCTGAATTTAAAGTAGAATATAGCCTGCTGCTTACTGGGACCTTCTTTAAGTTGAGAAACATCAAAATTAAAGTATTGCAAGAAGCATATTGCTCTACTCAGTTATGTGCACCTGAATATTTAGCAGTGCTATGCTTTCAAATCTTGCCCTAATAGATCAGTGCAACATTTTTCATTTGTATATAAATAAATGTTAAGCTCTTGTAGGTTTGGTAATGCTTGATATAGTGAATGATATCTTTGTTTTTTTCTTTTTTTTTTTTTAAATTTTTATTCTTTTTAGGATAAACTCCACTCACAGGACCTGCAAAACTGGGTGAGATTCAGGTATTCATCTACCTGAGCAGTCAACACACAAGAATAGAGTTGACGAATAAAGCAAGGACACAGTGATTCTCCTTGAATTGTCCTTAAAGATTTTGCCAATTAGAAGTTCATGAACTGGTTGTACCATGCAGACAACAACGTTCAACAGCTGTGCTGGAATAGGTTTCTTCATGAAACCTCCCAGAAAAAATGTGGAAATCACTACCACAAAATGAGCAAGAAAATTGTGTGGATTTTTTAATCTTAGTTTATTCTAACAAGACTTGTTATTTGAGTAGGTATTGTCTACGTCCTGAACTTTCAAAATATTGAAAAACATTATCTAATACTCTGCTCTTTTCCAAACATATTGCTTTTAACTTATAAGTTTTGTTGCTACACAGACCATTCTGTATAATTTTCTGTATATTTTCTATGCCTACTTCATCCTTTGTTTTGAGGGATCAGAGCTGACTCTATGACTAAGATAAATGTATTTTCATCTTTATTCACAAAGATTTCGATATCTCTTTCCTGAGAGGTTATAACTAATTTGGAGCTCATCACTGTGTTTCCACGCAGAGCTGAAATGTTTTCTCCTTGAGCATTACTTTGCATTAACTGTCTTCAGGTTCCATCTACCCTTTTATTGCCTAACTTCTCAGTAACATGGCAGATTTTTGCACCTCTTTGAGGTTAACATTCAGTGACAAGCTCAAATGCATTCATTTCAATGAATTCTTTCCCCTCACTTGTAATGTGTTCTCTGCAATAATTAGCTATATTCTACATGTCAGCGAACCTATAAAGATCATTAGAGCAACTTGCTTGGAACTGCCATTTGTGAAAATTGCTGCCTTTTCTTTAGCATCTTATTGATTTATGACAGTGTCAACTCCTCAAAGCTGCAATACACTACAATTTCATGGAAAAGTATGGTACTTTTCAGTATAAAATCCACCTCTAAATCTTACAATTAATATAACTGTGGATGTGGTTTAAAAAAGACATGAGACTGCAGAAAAGCAACCTATACATTAAATAGGAACTTTGAAAGACAATGTGTCCTTTTGGAAATAAATAAATTGTCTCTCAGTATCCTGGGGTGACGTTTTGATGCTTGTATATCCCCATTCATCTGTTCTGTGCCTTTAAGACCGGCTCTGAAGAGTGGAAGTTTTGTTTGGGTTTCTCTTATCAGGAGCACAGAGACAAGCGGTACATGGGGCTGTTTTTTCACTTCCAGCTTCAGCTTGCTGCTTTTGCTTGCTCTCTTTTTCTGCTCTTGCTTCTGCTCTGCTTTCTGCCTCTGCTTATTAGCTAAACAGTCCACATTGCTTCTAGCTAAACAGTCCACATTGCTTCCTGGAATGTTTCTCCTCTCCTGTTTCTGTGACCATCTCGAACCTGCTCTGGACTGGGATCCGGGAACACCGAAGGTTTGGCTGCAGCAGCTGGCCCAGTGCCGGAGGGACTGAGAACAGAGCAACCATCCCCGAAAGAAACTTTCTGATTTTGTCATCTTTCTCAAAGCGGTGTCATCGGGTACTGTTCATTTTGTGTGCTGGGGGGGTGCTGTGTCTGTCAAATAAACAGGTTCTTTCCACCTCTCTCCGAGGAATTTTTTCCCGAACCGGTTCGGGGGAGGGGCCGTGTGGGTTTCGCTTTCTGGAGGGGCCCTCCTTTGCAGATTCTTTAACAAATTTGCCCTAAACCATTACACTCAGCAAGGACTTAAAGAACAGGGTTGTCGTTTCAGATACTGTCAAGGCCACAGAAGAAAGTTGCCGTAAGAGAAGCCACCACATCAGGAATTGGAGATAAACTCGGAAGGGAGAAGTTATGACAGGAAGTTGCTAATTCCAGGCCTGTCAGAGGTGAGATCTGGTTAGCACATCCTGGTTAATGTGTCTGGACAAAAATTCCTACTGCGGGAAACTGTGTGGAAGGCAGCAACTGGTCATACACATATCACCCCAATTTGTGGGGTGATATGGCACAGATGGCACCTGCAACCACCAACCACCACTGGAGCACCCCAGACTCATTTCTCAGGTCTTCCACCAGAGGACTGGGTGTGATCCACAGCATAAAAACTTCCCCCTGGGGCAGGTAGCAGGGGATTCTCACCTGAACGTGAACATAACTTCCTGAACTCTTTATTTTGCATGTTTCCCCCATACTTGATGGATCAAGACTTGTGACTATCACTTCGACCAACAGACATCTAAATTGCAGCAAATATCGTCATCAGATCCACAGGTGCTGATAATTTTCCACTATCTACTCCTGTCTCTTCTTTCTATTACTTTCTTTCCCTTATCTATTTCCTTAAGCAATATTTTCATATTTTTATATTGTCATATTAATATAGATAACAACCCAAATGGTTTTACTTACTTTCTACTGCAACCAAGTTTTTCTTAAATATTTATACTACCTGTCTGTATCTATCTATATCTACATATATCTAACCATCTATATCTATAATTATATTTTTGTGATATTTTTATTTTAATTTTTTTATAAACACTTGTCATTCTGAGTCATTTCACTCTAATCCACCCCAAGGAACTTATCAACAAGAGCCCCAGTTAGCCTTGCCTTCAGAACTGATAGCAACACCCTCTCAGAGAAGTCAACTACCAGAACCTGCTACCAGAACCTGCTATCAGACCACATCAGGTTCACTGAGCAGCTGAGGGAGGATTGTGCTGAAATGCACACTGAAGATTTAACTAGCATATGGATCCAACGACAAAGAGTTAGCTGTTATTACATCATGGTTGGCTTTGAGAAACTGGAGGAGGAGCAAGGGAACAAGTATTGCCTAAGTAGTCAGATAAATCCCACAGTACAGAAAGTCACAATTTGATTTGTTACTGTGAGCGAGAGACAATCACAGGGCTGGGGGTTTATTTTAAAGTATTATGGAATTAATCATATTATGACTTCCAAGGGAGTTCCTCTTTTTAATAAGATGAGGTTCAGAATGTTTCAGAGCAACTGCTATTCAATAATTGCTAAGTACTCAGCCCTTCATAACACAAAACACTGTCTCAGACGTTTTTATCTATTATTAGTGCATAAATGAAAAAATAATTAAGATTCTGAAATGTATTGAATTTCTGGTTATGCAATAACATATTAACACATGCAAAATTAATGCATAGTCTAAAAGCACAATTTATATATGTGAAATATAAATTTAATTTTAAAATCTTAAGAAATTAACAACTCATGTCTTAATTGAGAAAAAAATATTTACTACCTCCTACCCTCCCAGTGCACTAAGTGAAATAAGTTGAAATACTCCCATATATTTTTTGCGGAAATTTATTCTTATGTCTAGTGTCAAAATATAAGACAAAACTTGCAAATTTTCCTCAAAATGAGCAGGAAAAAACCCTTCATTTTATGAGATCTGAAATATAATATTTTTAGTAACTTTGAGCATAAGCAAAGGATTATTGATTTTATAAAAACTTATAAATCTATAATCTTTAAAATTTATAATCTATAAAATTTATAGATTTTATATATTTCTTGTGCATTGAAGTGTTGCAAGAGATAAATAATTCTAATTATTTTGTTGCCTTCTTTGTTGAAAACCTAGGCATAAAATAAATATATATGTCTGCAAACATGTAGCTGTATTAAAAACAAATGGATAAAGACAAACAAACAAACAAAAACACAACAAAAAGCCTAAAAAGCCCACGTGAAAAAGTAGCAACTAAAATCTATCTACATTTAATTATAGCAAACTTTACATATTCCTGGGCAGTACACAGTGTGGATTTAAACCTCTTTGGACAAAGACAAGGAAATTAATAATGTAGTGCAAGCATTGGTTGGTGCTCTGAGACTTTAAGTTCTGGGGAAGCGCAGGACCACGGCTACAATCTCCAGCTTAATGAAAACCGTGAAGTTCACATCCTCATTTTCATAATTTCCCCTTTGCTGCTGACAGATGGAATTAAATAAAAATGTTGTGCATTGGGCCAGACTGAGATCTTGTTTGAAAGAAGTGTGAGCAAAAGCATTAAAAGAATTTTGTTGCTGTTCACCAATTAAAACATTATTTGTTCCCCAGTAACTGTGGCATAAAATAGGACCACAGTTAATTGTCTCCCAGCTGTGGGATTAACACTAAAACAGAGAAAGACTTACAGGGAGAATTCATAAAAATCTTGAACTTGAACAGAGAGGAAAAGACAGTAAAATACAAATGTGACTTCACACATTTCTCAATTCACAGATGCACAGATGTTGTTTGTATCAGGTGAGCTTTCTGTTGTAAAGGTTCATTTTGCAGTTTCACAGCTCAGCAAAACGAGGGAGTAAGGCAGATTAAGTGTCACTGGTAAATTGAACTTTTAGTAAAGGATAAACTCAGAAACTCTGTTTCTGTTCCTGACTTGCAGGTTGGAAAGCAAATATTTCAAGGAAAAAGCTGGTCCTTGCGCACAGACATTTAGCAGAAGGCTGGGTTAAGGTCTACACATCTGCCAAAATCCCCTCCTTGCCATCACCAGGCAAAGTGGCTCAGAGCAGGGTGACACGTTGTGACAGATGCAGCTGGCAGTGGTCCTTGAAGCAACTCAGCCCACTCACTCATGACACACGTGCACTGCCAGGGGCTGGAATTTCATCTGCTGGCAATGCCACCCTTGCCCATCCCTGCATGTCCAGGGCCTGGTGCTGCCCCACTGCTGCACTCTGGCCAGGCTGCTGCTGGCCAGCCACTGGGGCCACAGCAATCCTGACCTGCAGTGCACGTGGAAGAGGTTGTGCCATCGGAACAGAAAGGGCGCTGTTTACAATTTAATGCAAAAAAGCAATAAAGCAACAAAAAATATGATCTAAATGAAATTTGCTTAGGACCTTAATTGGCTGAGGGAATCAAAAAAAATCCTTCTTAGCTGCTGCCACTGAGGATTTTTTATTCATAATCACAATTGACAATTTGCTGTTCAAAATACATCATAATCCTCTAAAGTCCTTTTTCTTGAAATAGGGAGATGCACTTTAAGTATCTGACAGAATTTCTGGGAAAGAAAAGAAATGCAATAGAGTAATTACTAGTTATTAATTCTGCAGCAGATTAGTATTTCAGAAAATACTTGGTTTGTTACAGAAGTATACAGTTCATAATAGAATGAAATCACAGAAGAAATTGTAATGTTAAGTAGAAAATGAGCTCAGGATGACACATGCTGACTTCTCCAATCTGATGTGTGAAGTGAAGGCAAAAAAAGATGAGTTCTCTAATAAGACAGACTAAGAAAGAATTAAATATTAAGTTAATCTAAAAGGGGGCAGGACGAGGTTTATGTTTTTTGTTTAATTTTTGAGTTTAGATATTTTTCCTTTGAAAGTAAATGAGTGTTTCTGAGGCTTATACTTTATTTAAATTCTAAGTTTTCTGAACTCTATGTGCATCTCCCTGTACTGAAAAGAACTGAATATTGCAGGCGCTTAATTCACAAGGTGTTAAAGCAAGTCAAAGCCATGAAAATGCCATGGTGCCATTTAGTGAAAATTTATCTTTCACTGGGAATAGTTGAATTACAACTGAAATGAGATTGGAAATAATCTTTTCTTCTATAAACCTTGCACCTGGAAGACAATACATCTGTTTAATATCTTGCCACTTCTATAATTCTATGTTGTACCTGAAACTGTTCTAGCAGTAGTCACATGGGGCTTCTCTTCTATTTATTTTGTTAAATTAGCCCAATTATTATGAATGTCACCTATTTATTCCTATGACTGTTTGTCCAACACGGGGATGTATGTATAATGCTTAGTCTACCCCATGCTTGAATACATTTAAGTACAAAAGAAATTAAATTCTAGTTAATTTGAGACTAACAGGAAAATGTTATTTTTCTTTAACAAATCATTATATCCACTATTCCTAAACATTCTCAGATTGTGATTGCTATCATTATTTTATTATTAAAGCAGGAGCTAGTTTAGGGGAATTAAAAAAAAAATTCTATTAAAAGAAATTTGTGAAAAGGTTTGGTTGGGGGATTTTTCCTAAAATTTGCAAACAATAAATATACTCCTATTTTTTTATATCAATACATAATAAAAAATAATTTAAATGCAATACTAATCTGTTAATTAATATTGCATATAAAGTATTACTGTGATCATACTTTACTGGTATTGTAAATAAATATAAGATCTTTAGACAACTAATTATTTTCTCATTTCCATTGGCCAACCAGCAACTTTACATCAACATACAAATTAGTGAATATGAATGGCTGCATCTGCTGCACCTCAAGGGGGAACACTCCACTATTCTTAAGTGAGCATTTATTTTGCTCCGATTTTTGCTGTTTTCTTTGTTCAATCCTCTTTCTTTGTCTTTAGTGAAAGAAACGTATCCAAGTTCCTAGGGGTTTATCAAAAGACCAGATGCAGTTTATTTTCAGAGACTTCAGCGTTGCCTGTACAGAACTTCAAGTATGGGCCAGTGTCAACAAAATTTCTTAACTGTCGGGTACTAGAAATGCATGTGAAGCAGAACAGCTGAATTGTGAATTGGAGCAATTTCATCATCTCTCCATGTGGAGTACTATTCCATTTTTATTAAAAACCACCCTAGAACTAGAAAAATTAATTATGCCAGCTCTGAATACAAATTATTAAGTCAGTTAATTTTAAAAAGAAACGTCAAGAAAAATGTCATTTTAGAAGAAGGAAAATGCGTGGAAATATAGGGAATATTTTTTATCAAATGTTTAGTATTAATAGCGTACAATTTTTTCACCCCACTGTTTGTCCAACATATTTTCCTTGTAATAAACAAAAGTAATGAGCTTTTAAAATTAGCTTTGTTTCACATGTTTTTTCAAGAAAAAGCATCTTTCTGATTCAGTTATTCTGGTTATTATGATTGGTAGGTCAGTGCAGGCACTTGGCTGAGTCCATTGGTATAACCCCAGGGTGCCTCATCGACCTCTAGTACTGCAACTCTTTACTGTACTGCAGGAGCCTCTGTTCAGGTCCATATAGGAAAGCCACACTTAATAAAATGGATATTAAGAACGCATGATGTTCCCAGGTAGCTTTAAAAATAAAATGTTCATTTTAAATTTAAACTACTGTCAGTATCTTGACTTTTCGAGATGCAAATCATATTTGTTTTTCCAGGTCTAGCATGCTGTTACAGAATATACACAGTGTGTGAACACACAAGTATGGACACACTTACATAGTTGTGATTAACAGTTGCATGAAAACTTGAAAGAGTTGCCAAGATATTAACCCCTTTAACTGCCAAAAAAGGCCAAAGTTTAATTTAGCTAATTAATTTTTATCTTTAAATGTCCTTGAAATTTCAGCTAATGAAATACTAAAGAGGTTCAGTCTCTCTGTCTTCTACTCTTCTACTCTTCTTCTTCTTCTTCTTTCTCTTTTTTTTTTTTTTTTTTTGAGGTGGAGTGGGAGTTGGTTGATTTCTTTTAATTTCACATATTTTTTTATGTCAGATGCAATGGTCATTTATTTGAGTTCACATGACATGGGGTTAAAGGCATATTAACTTCAAGAACTGGTATTGTTGTTCCATGTGTGTGTTGATACCCAGGAAGAAAGCTATAAAACAATAATATTCTCATGTACAATACTTAAGTCTCTGAAAAGTCTCACAGGTTTTAAACTGTTTTTTAGACATAGTTGTTATTATGCCTTTCATATTTTGACAAGGAGAAAGGACTCAATTTTCTGTTGTGGCTGCCCCATCCCTGGAAATGTTCAAGGCCAGGTTGGATGGGGCTATGAAAAACCTTCTTCAGTGGAAAATATCCTTGCCCACTGCAGTATGGTTGGAAGTAGATGATTTTTAAGCTCTCTTCCAACCCAAACTATTTTATGATTCTATGAACTCCAGTGCCCTCAGGAAGGGGAGCAGCCTCTGCTGAACTCTGCCAGGGCAGAATTACACAATGTAAAAGCCTGCACAGTAAAACAGAGAAATACTGAATCACAGACAGTTAATTAAGAACACATGCTGCAGTAGCAAACAGATCCCTACTTCTGCTCCTTTTACAGAAAGGTGACCAAGAAAACCTAGATGCCAATTGTGTGTTTTTCCACAGGGAAGAGCATATTCAAGCAGTGGAAGTGCATCCACAAAGCTGGTGTGAGGAACATGTATCAGCTCTCACCAAAAGGGAAACAGCTGTGGCAAATTCCACTGGATGCATTTAGTCCATGTTTTCCTCTTAATCATATCTGGTTTGGCATTGTGGGATCATTCTTTGTTGCTCTTGATTTACATATGCAGAAAATGAGATGTGCTTGAACTACTTTGCACATTATTAATTTATTCTACCGGTGTATAGTGCTACACATGTCATAAAGGAACAAAAATGCCTAATTCTAGATTTCCCAAGGTTTGGTGACAATCCAAACAAAGTAATACTTATAATTATTGAGCTATGCCATGTAACTCAAGTACTTTTCCGAGGTTAATGCTAAAAGCTGTAAAATTTCTTTCCAAGATTGACAGGGGTAATTTTCAATTTACTTAAATTAGGTGTAGTAGTTGGCATATTTTAGCAATTACATTTCAGCTGTGACTATTCTGGAGCAAAACCCCAGTGAACTTTGTGATTACTGCAATTCACTTTCCTCTTGTGCTGTTATCAGGATGGAATTTCTAAACCCTATTTCATTTATTTAGCCTTCTTCTTTGATGACACTATTTCTGCTCCAACCAGCTAGTCAGGTATAGGCTATTTCTGTCCTTTCAATGATGTTTTCAGACCTTCTATTCAACGTATCCATGTAAACCAACTGCTCTTGTCAAGATGTTTTGACAGCAGGAGCTCGCTACTTCAGGATCAATGTGTACAAATTAGATCTACTAATTGCATTCACATTAAAAAACCCTATTGGCATACTCTTTGTCAAACAGATTTTTTCAGGAAATACAAAATATTTCTAGCTACTAATGCCAGCAGATAAGACAACAGATAAACAAAGAAATTTCAATGGATCCAGGAAGTAAGTATCTGAATGTGCTTCAGAAAAAAGCATAATTTTCCATTATCCACAATATGAGATAAATTATTTTTTTTTTCAAATTGGAATGCAATTAGTCACAAAAATTTTAAAATCCAGTTACGTTATGTACAGAATACTTGAAATTCTCAAAATGGGTTCAAATAATCTTTTTTAGTATTGTTGAGGGATGCTTTATAAAAAAAAAACATAACAAAACAATTGTTAGTAAAACAAAAATTAACCTTAACAATTTAAAGTTAAACAACCTGAAAAATTGTACAGCATTAGTGAAATGGATAGTGTTGTCTTGTTAAAGCCTTCAGGATCTCATATGACATAAAGCTAGTTCAATCTCTTCCAGAGCTGGCCATTTTGCTTGAAGATCAATAATCAGGCTAGGTAGTGTTTTTAGGCCACACTTATCATAATGGATTTACAACTAGAGAAAAGTCAAAGAAAAAAGCATGATGCTTACATACAGAGGTGCCTTGTTGAAATGATTGTCTAGAAAAATATATGATAACTGCAGTCCTTATTTAAGACACTGTATTCAGTGAAATTCTTCTGTCATGTTTACATTCCCTACTCTTTTTTATGAAATCTTGGAAGATTTGATAAAACTTTCAAAAGCTTTCATATCACTTACTATAGTAAATTTTTCTCCAGAATGTATCTAATCTGTTTTTTGAATTAATAATTTATAGATGATCCTATCTTTCAGTAATTAAGTAGAGCACACTTTGAAACAGCATTCAGAGACAAGCATTATTATGGTTCTTGCATTTGATTCTATCTTCCAATTTTTCAAATTTGTTTCGAAGAATCCTTCACTCACTGTGGAAACATGTTTAGCCTTGCTCTTTGATATACTTTATAATATTTCTTTGTCATTTCCTCTTTTCTGTTGCATTTTTATTTCACAGAGTTCTTCATCATACCTTACTATTTCCCAGAGAGTGTAATTTACTTCACCAATTTTGTTTTTTTCATTGAGCATTGTCTTTCCTAAGGAAATAACACATATTCCATTATGGGTATGTACTACAGTATGTAAACTCAGAAACATGCTCCACACCCACCTACTTTGCATGATATTTCAGTTACTCTCTGAGTATATTTCTAGTGAAAGCTGGCCATATTTCACAGTGAATGTTTCTGACACAAACAACATATTTGTTTTCATTCAGCCGCATGGTTTTTAATTCTGAAATTGAAGGTGTTTGGAGCACAGGGTCATGTAGTCTGGTTTTTGCACCTGTCTGAATCTGGTTGTATTCAATGCCAGATGAAGAATTCAACACAGAGGGTAAGTCAACAGCCTTAGGTGAAAGCTCAAAGCCACAAATCATCATCCAATTGAAACCATTCAACTAAAACATTCCCTTTCTTTTTTATCTCTTCCTAGCTATTCTTTCCAAATACAGAAGGATTTTCTTGACAGCCTTTTCCCTTTCCTCTGGAGAGGAAGTGGAGAGGTGTTTTTTAGGAGTACTGTTGTGCTGCCCATCAGACAAATGGGACTGAGAACTGATATCGTAAACAAAGGATCATCAAGGAAAATTTCATTTATACAAATTGAAAAGAGGCTAAAAGTACTAGAATTAGACTGATAGTTTAGCTCACACTGACCAAAATAAAACATTTCTTGATTATTTATTCTTCTCTAAATTGCATCCATAACAATAGTAAAAGAACATAAGACTCACATTCTGGAGTATTTTCATCATCAAGAATAATTACAAAGAAACATGTTTTTAACACATTTTGGTTCATTCTAATTTTAGGAAGGTTTATAACACTTGTAGGAGATTTAATTCATTGTAAGTGACAAATATTAATCATTATCATAACAAGGAATTATAAATCAGGCAGCAGATTTTCTCTGTACTTTCTTTTATGATTCTTAGTCAAACCTTTGTAACTTCTAATTTTCTTAGGGAAAAATATAGATATCTTTTGTAAGGTACAATCTCAAGTAATTATGTAATTATTACTAGAATAAAGGAGCTGATCTAAAATATTATTAAATCATAGCCTTCTTTTATTTAGAAAATATTCCTAATTTTATCTAACATTAAGCATCCTTATATTCTCCTGATTATATTAAAACTATTGTTTATGGTTGTATGAGGTTCCTGGGGTTTTATTAACTTATAAGCATATATGCTTGCTTTTCACTCAATTTTAAATCTCTCTTCAGTCATCATTTCAATGTCTAGTTAATTAGGACACACATCTAAGCTTTTCCTTCACTGTAACCTAATTCCACAGTTTCAGTAGAGGTACATTTTGGAATATAGTCAACTGACTAAAAACATCTGCTTGACAACATTAATATTTCAAATTTGGAATATTATTAACTGTACTGGACTGTACTTACTCTCTATAAGATTATAAAATTGAAAAAATCTGAGATATGATTCTGAACTTTAATTTTTATCCCTGTAGTGGTTGAACTCAGAAATTTGACTCCTGAGCCTAAACAACTCGACCTAATTCTTCAGAAATACTGTCTAATATTTAATAATTTTACTCTTGAAAGTATATAAATACCTTGTTGTGGGGAGAAATATTGCCAGAGGAAAATTGCAGATGATCAGAGTGCTACAATGGAAAGTACAAGTGAAACCATTGAGTTATTTGTTCAGTGTATGGTTAGTAATAGTGCCTGACAACCTTGTTTTGGAAATTTGACAACATATGAAAATTTGTTCCTAATTATATTCATAGATATGTGGACTGTTATGCATCTGAAAAACTGCAGGCAAAGGAAGTGTTCTCAAACATAAACAAATAAAAATACATTTAAATATATTTTAAATTGCTTCAGGAATAATGTTCTGAGGTGCTATAAAATTTTACTAGACACAAGTTTTCTGGAAATAAATGCAAATTTCACACTGAACAGTTGATCAACTGTGAATGATAAACGCTCTATTTTTTTAAAAGAAGCATTATTTTTTGAATGATTATATATGTCAATAGAATCTCAAATCCTTTCTTGCAGTATTGAAGTGACCTGGTGTTCACATGGCACTGCATAGTACAGGCTGGAATCTCTTAATCATTACTGTTCCCTGACAAAGGTGCAGATTTGCAGGGTGGGCCTGTTCCACTTCGGGCAACTTTTAATGATACCTGATTTTAGCATGGCTCAACTCAGCTTCTCTAAATAACTGTGTCCCTCTAATGCTCTGATGCTGCCATACAAACCCCTATAAATGTGCAATAATAGATTTGCAGATAGTAGCCAAAATTACAGATGTGCCAACATATGGATGAGAAATAATTTGATCCACAAAGGTTTGATTGTTCTTACATTAAAACAACGGGCTTATTGTTTGTCCTTTCCATTCCTGGAGGATTAGGCTGCAAATGCCTCAGTGCTGCTTGCACAGCCTTCTGCATGCAAATAGTTTTAGCAGTAACACCTGTCCCTGTCAAGCTTTGCCGGGAAGTGTGCATTGGGGTGTTTCAAAATGACACCATGACAGCAGAGATCTTCTAACATGCTCAAGGTAACAGGCTCCTGCCTTAATCACAAGGGGCTGGAGCCAGGGCATAATCAGTGATGGGTCCTTAACTGCAGGATTTGTTCCCCGCCTCGGTTCACCGGAGCCTGAATCTTGCTGATTTCTCAGGCATGCTGCAAGGCCCATTTGTTCTCTGAGGCTTTTCCAGAGGGAAGAAATAAAATGAGGAGAGTTTTCAGGTGGTTTGACAGGTGATCTGGAAAGTCATTGTCAGGTTTTCTTTAAAAGCAGTGCATAAAACTCTGTAAATATGCAACGAGTGGGAAGGAAGGAGCAGAGTTTTCAGCAGGAAGAAAGAGCTCACTGCAGATTGAATTAAACTCCATTCAAAATATTTTATAAGATTCTAGGGGCACAAAACTTTTCCAAAACTTTAGAAACACTCTACTGTCATGCTTATTTCTGCTACTTATCTTTTATATCTGATTAATACAGCATTTTATGGATAACTCATAAGCAAGATGTTCTGAAAGGCAGCGCTCATATGATTAATTGAGTAACTTAGTTTGTCTGAGATTGAGAATTAAGCATTTAAGTTACCTGCATAAGTAATTGTCTATTTTCGGAAGAATGTGGTGTTTTTTCTTTACTTGTTCACTACTTTTAAATATATCTAAATAAATATTTGCTCAACTTTGGAATATTAAAACTTTGAAATTCTCTTTTGTGGCCAAAAGCATCCACAATCAGGTATGCTTTGTGAAAATGAAGGAGCAATCAATGATTGTTCTATGCAATGAGAATAATTTGAAAAAACCTGAGTGGAGAATTGCGAGGACAGTGGGCCTTACAGCCTGTATATTACAGAAATATAGCTATCCACCTTTTAATTACCAGCCAGTTCTAACTGAAAGCTTGACTTACTGCCTAACCTTGCAATACAAGGTAGTGAATTTTTATTAAAATTCCCATGAGAGTGCTGAGTATAAACACAATATAGAAGATACAACACTAAAGACAAGAGGTCTTTAGGATTCAGGTTTTCTAAATAGATCTGTCAGAGGAAGAATATCTTTTCCTCGTAGCTGTCCTGCTTATGACAAGACCTCTAAAAAACCTTATCCCCCAAATAAGATACCCTCCACACCTAACAACTGAATTTGGCTGCAGAGTATTTTGTTTACTTAGCCTGATTATAGCTAGTAAAAAATTTATCACACTTTCCAATAATGTGGGTACTGAATTGCTTGCAGGGTACATGATAAAAATCAGAGGTATTTATTTTGTGAGTTATTCTCCACTAGCTGCTGTTATTCTCAAGTGAGGCTGTATTTAAAAATGTTAGTGAAGACAAAAAGCCCAACTTTGTCATTTTTCTGAAGTTTGCTGGTTTTATGTCTGAGTATATTAGGAACCAGAGCACACAAAGCCGTATTGCATACCACTGATTTAATTTTTCTTTTTACAGTGCTCTGACAGCAAGGTCATTTATCTTTTGGATAAGGAATAAGAAGGAAAAAATGGAAAAAGGCAAGTTATTTCATTTGAAAATTGTGTTGTGTATTCTTGAGAACATTTTGCCACTGTCTGCTGCTAATTTTTATTCCACCACAAGTCAGCACACTCCTCATCAATAAGTTGATTTAGTGGCAGGTTTGGCAGTGAAGGTAAAGCATTAGTGGGCGTGATCTAGTAGGTTAGAATTACTTATTTGCAACTGCTTATTTTTAGTTCATATAGGATTAAAGAGCAAGCAAAAAAAAAAGTTAACTTTTATTTATACTTTGTTGGGTAAGTCCAGAGGCATTCAGTTGAGGGGGAAAAGAGAAGCCTCGGTGAACACCTTATCACTCTCTACAACTGCCTGAAAGGGGGTTGCAGCAGAATGCTCTAACTGGGATGTGGTCAAGCAACAGGAACAATGCCTTATTTGAAAGGCCATCAATGGTGGGCTGAGAGAGGCTTCAAGGGCTGGTTTTTGGTGTTGAATTAAACTGAAACCCATCTGGCACATCAACCTCAAATCAACATCTACAGGATGAGGCAAAGATTTTGCAGTTAAGGCACTAAACTGACCTGGAGGCGTATGACTGGCAGCCAACACCTTTACACTGAGCAAGTCCACTTTCCACAGGGTAGATTTTTCTAACATATTTCTCCTTGAGGTATATGGAGATTCCTCTCTTGGGTTTTGGGGATGCCCACCAAGAACAGTCCGCAAAGTTAACAGAAAGTGACTTTTCCATGATCGTTGGTATGGGTGAGTTACATCAATCTCTAATAATTGTTTCTTTTTGCTAGCTTTAATGTAATTGCTTTAATATTTCTTTGATTTAGTTCACTATTTTGTCTTACAGTATAATAGTAGCTTTAGCTTTTATGTTGTAGTAAATAATACTGATTAAGTTCTTTTTGTCTAAGCCTTTATCATAATAAGTAAATTTTTGTAAATATGTCTGATTTGCCACCATTAAAACCTATGGGACAAAGTTGTAAAACTTAAAAATGTTGATAAAATCTGATGCTAGGACTGGATCCAGGCAGACCCAGACTCCTCACTCTGAGGAGGAATTTAGAAAGCAAGGGGGTCCTTTTCTGCACCTCGTGGCTCAACAGGAGGGCTTCTCTAATAAACTTTGGAGCTCCCACTCTACCTGCAAAAGAGGTTGTAGCCAGCTGGCTGTCAGAAAACAAGTGAATGAATGAGAAGACATAGCCTCAAGCTGCACTAGGAGATGTTCAGGTAGAACATTAGGTAGAATTTTTTCATGGAAAGAGTGTTTAAGCATTGGAACCCACTGCCCAGGGAGGTGGTGAAATCATAAACCTTGGAGATGTTCAAGAAACGATGTGGCATTTAGTGCAATTGTTAATTGGTGAAGTGTTTTGCAATCAAAGGTTGGACTTGATGGTCTTGGAGGCATTTTCCAACCTTAACTATCCTATGGTTCTGTGTAAAGCTCTCCCCTTTTCTCTGAGAAACATAACTTTCTTGAAGGTAATGTTTCTTATGATTTCACATATCACAAGTATTAGAAGTCAGTGCATTAGAATGAGTGGAATGCACTATAGTGTGCATAAAAAGAAGGAAAAAGAAAGGAAAACATTGGGCTTCAAATTTAATTATAGAGCAAGAAGCGAAATATCTAATTTCAGGTCTTGTTTCCAAATATCTTAGAGATTTTTTCAAATAAGGTAAAATTATTCTACCAGGTTCCTGCTGCTTTGTTTCAGAGAAGGCCATTGGGCTGTGAGGCTCCACAACAGGGGTATGAGAGGAAAAGTGTTAACTTCTGCCCATTCCAAATATGTCTTTTCCACAACAGCTCTCCAACTACTTCCATTTTGAAAGCAGAAATTGACATGAAAACAACCATCTTTTAAGGTAAGAAAGGAAGGTGTTTCTCAAACATTTTAAAGTTTCAAATTTAATCCCCTTCAACCTCCCTCTTAAACTGAAAGGCAATAAACTTCAAAGGCTTTCACAAAGAAAATGAAAAAAATACTAGAATAGAATATCTGAAATAGCCAGTGCTCTTGCTTTGAGTGGCAAGGATGTAGATGAAAAGTAAAGATCTATCCTAACAGCTTGTAGACACTTGTGTTTTCTAATGAGAGACATTTTTTGTAAATAGTCTATGTATTTCTTTCTTCCTGTACTGAAAAACAATAAACATCAGCAAGTAGCAGAAAACTCCTTGTTATTTATTGAATTCATAGGCATTGGCAAATAAAATGAAGTGCTAAAACTGGCCAAATTTGTGAAGTTGCATCTATAAGTCCAGACAAGTTTACTGAAATGTCCTGATATCCTCTAGAGTACTCAAAATAAGTATTTTCAGTAAAGTACATAACGGAATTCCTTTTCTTTCAGTCAGAAGCCTTGTACTTCTTCTTGAAAGACTACTGAGAAAATACTGATCAGAACTAATTTAAAATGTTTATAAAGGGAAGACAATCAGAGCTTTTCACATTACAAGGGATAGTGAATATAACACAAGACTGCAAAGTCACTGGTCTACTCAGGCATGTTTTATTTTTTTTTCTTTTGTAAATTATTGAGGAGTGTGAGCTTTTGCATTCACCTTTTTTTTGTTATTGCCTTAACAAACACTTCTAAAAATTCAAACAAAGAAAAAAGCATATTTTCTATTATATTTTAAAATAGTTCTCATGCACCTAGATGAATTACAGGCAAATTATAACTCTTTTTCACGCAGTGTTTTCCTTACCATCCAGCATCCAGTCTCCATCTTAAGTTGCTTTCCATTCTCTGCATGTTGTTTTCTCATCCAATTTCATGTCACACAGCTTGGACTTTTTTATTGATATCTGTCTCAGATATCGTTAGCTCTATCACTGATTTCTGGACTCAGAACTTTGACCCTTTCATTTATCTCCATCAACACATTTTCCTTCCCGCAGCAGTTCTTTTCAGTTGAAATACAATGCTGTGCATTGACTACCAAGTTGTACAGGAAGTTAAGCATTGGCAAATATTACGCATCCATCTCTGTTTCCTGCATTAACATAGAAAATCATACATACAACCATTGAAGACTAAAATCAGACTACAAACACTAAACTTAGGCACCTCTGAAAATATTTCCCATGATGTACTATGGCCCCCAAAAGTCTGAAGTGTTTGAGTTACTAAAGCTGAATTTGGAATGATTACCTGTAATCCTAAAGCATTTAAATTGAAGAACTGATGACTTGCACTCTACCTAGCAATGTAAAACTCAAGTAGGGCTAGATGATGACTGACATAGCTGTTTGCTCATCATCCTTTCAACCTTGCACTTGTGCTATTCAACAAGCGTCATTCTGCCATTTGAAATCATCTTGCCAGCAGGTTTTAAACCAGTCATGAAGAAAAAATTATTTTCTAACAGAACTTTTGAAATTACTTTTTACATTCTGAATCAGTGGGATTTAATGCAATGATTGAAAAGAATTGCACTGATTTAAGAACCTGTTCAACCAGCAGTTCCTTTGATGAATATTCATCTTTCACTTATCTTAAAATTGGATTTCATAGCTATCTGTTGCCTGCAAGTTAGAATCCCTCAAGCACTTGGCATAGGCTTGTTTGAGGTTTGTAATTCTTTGAGGGTAGACTCAGCCTCTACCTTATGGTTACAGAGTGCTTTGCCATAGCCCAAAGATCCAATAATTATCTCCTTCAAGAGAAAGATGCAGATTCCCTGCATGAAATAATGAGCACTGAAGAATCGCTGTCTGAAGGTAGATCTGTCACATGTGAGAACTGGATGCAGCATAACTGTAGGCTTTAGAAATCTGCCAGGGCACTTCCAAATACAATGGAAAGAGAGATGTAAAAGTCCATGGGTAGAATAGTCTTACCTCAGGCTTTATAACTGTGGGGAAAAGCTTTGCACACATCTTAGGCCTCTAAACCCTCTATCTAGTGTGTGAAAGTCTGAAATCATTTGATATGTGTGGTTGGGCTGTTCCTCTACAAGAAAGTATGAGAAAAATTTTGCCTTAGAAAGGAGAGAGAGAGAAAGCAAGAGAAAGAGAATAAGAGTGATCCAGTGGTGCATATTGAATTTTAAAGCCAAGTTAAAGCAGCACAAATGGCATAGACATTAACACAGTACTGTTTGTTACAGTTTTTATAGTCCTGAGCAAAGGCAGAGCATGTCATAGAGCTAGGTCATTTTAGTAACGTTTTCCTAGGCAAATACAACAGTAAGATTGAATTTTGTATTGCTGTTTCATGGTTGTTAAAATGACTCTGTAAAAAATTATATTGCCTTAGAGGATAGGTTTCTTTAGGGAATACTGTCATAATTTACCAAAACCAGCTAAAACTGAAGTCCACTCAAATCCATTGATTAAAAATACCGGAGGACCTATCCTAGCTTCAGTTCCTTCTTCATAATTATGTCCCCTGTAGAGCTCTTAAAACAGGTGGAAAAAACTTGAAGTGTATTTACGCATAGCTAAAATAACTGCTTGTCTTTTGTCAGGATGTTTATTAGTGTTAATTACCCATGACATTTAGATTCAAAGTTGATTTAAAAATTCTGATTAGCAGATTTTCAGTTAAGGACAGATAAAAATTACTTTTTGCTTTTAAACATGAAATATCCCCTTGACAGTTTTACTCAGGAAAATTCTTGAATACTCATGTAGGAGACCCATCCATACAAAACCTCTACTAATCTAGATTAGCTAGACTTTTATGAGACTATGTGGGTCCTTATTTCCCTTTCAAGAGATTAGTACTTTGCTCTCGTGTATATTACATGTCTCAGTCCTGTATGAGATTCAGAACTTGCATTAGATCTGCCAATACCACAAAGACTGAGAGCTGGATGAGGGGGAAAAAAAAAGAGTTGGCATTAGAGCTATATAACTGTGTTATTCACATTTAAGGTTTGTCTCATAGATGACTGACCACCAGGATTTTAAAACAGGGTTCATCACATTTTTCTCCTGGACTTCATGACCACTTTTATGTATTTTACCTTATTCCAGATGTATGCTGCCCTCTAGATTCTCTTAATATGTGAAAGCTGAAAAAAATTTTACACCCTGGTATCTAAGAGACCTTCAGATCATGAAACATTTCATTTATTGGTTTATTGGGAAGCAGTACAGAATACATTCTGAAAACAGAAGCAACTGTAGTGGTGTGGCCATCAAACTGCTTGCTGGGTTGCAGCAGATTTAGATCCCCTCTCTCTATAAATTTAGGCTTCTTCTGGGAAAATACAAAGGTCCAATCTCATCAAGCCCGAAGTCTATACATGAATTCAAGTTAATTTAAGGCTATTTTTAGAGGCAAAGAGAAATTAGATATCCCAGGCCCTGATGAATTTCAGTGTCAAAATACTACTTTTATCACAGCTAGTGGTGAGGATTATCTGATTCATTTATTTTAAAATAGAAGGCTTTAAATTGCAGTATATTGCAACGTATTGTTTATTTCATTTCATAAGTTTTTTTTAAAAAAATCCAACACACTCCCCCTGCTCCCAAAATATTTAGTGGAACATGCCTATATAAATGTATTGAGTTTGCATGGTCAGGTTTTTGTAGCTGGGGGGCTACAGGCATAGCTTCCCTGAGAAGGTGCCAGAAGCTTCCTCCCTGTCTGGCAGAGCCAGTGCCAGCTGGCTCCAAGGTGGATGTGCTGCTGCCCAAGGCTGGGCCCATTAGAAATGATGGTGGCTCCTCTGTGGCAACTTATTTAGGAAGAGATAAAATGTTCTTGCACAGATGTAAGTGGGGCCAGAAAAGAGCCGGGTGAGGAGTGGAACATGGGAGAGGAATATGGGAGAGGAACATGGGAGAGGAATATGGGAGAGGAACAACCCTGCAGACAGCAAGGTCACTGGAGAAGGAGGGGAGGAGGTGCTCCAGGCACCAGAGCTGAGATTCCCCTGCAGCCCATGGTGAGGTAGCTGTGCCCCTACAGCTGATGGATGACAATGGGAATGCTGAAATCCACCTCCAGCCCTGGGAGGAGACCCACAACAGAGCAGGTGGATGCCTGAGAAGAGGCTGTGAAATCATGGGAGGCCCATGCTGGAGCAAGCTCCTGGCAGCGACCCGCAGATCCATGGAGAGAGGATCCCATGCTGGAGCAGGTTTCCTGGTAGGACTAGTGACCCTGTGGGGGATCCACACTGGAGCAGGCTGTGCCTGAAGTACTGCACCCCATAGAAGAGTGACCTGTATTCCAGTAATTCATGGACAATTGTTTCCTGTGGAATCAACTCATACTGGAGAAATTAATGGAGAACTGTGTCCCATGGGAGGGACACCATCCAGAAGCTAGGAAAAGAGGGTCCTCTCCCTGAGCAGCAGCAGAGACAACATGTGATGAACTGACCATAATCCCCATTTTCCATTATCCTGTGCTGCAGGGGAAGAGGTAGAGCTTGGAAATCAGGGAGGGGTTGGGGGGAAGGTATTTTTAATATTTATTTTACTTCTGATAATCCTGCTCTGATTTTGTTAGTAATAATTTCAGTATTAATATCCCAAAGCTGAGTGTTTTGCTCATGATTGTATTTGATAAGAGATGTCTCCCAGGCTTTATCTCAACCCATGAACCCTTTGTTAGATTTTCTCTACCCTGTCCCATGGCAGAGGGGAGTGTAAGAGTGGCTTTGGTGGATGCCTGGTATCCTTCCAGGGTCAAACCATTACAGTAGTTCAGGTTCTTAAAAAACAGGCAGGGGCCCTTTAACCTGAAATGCACTTTTTTCTACTAGGTATAGGATTAATGCTTTTAGGACAATACTCACTCCAAAGTGTGGTTGGATAGGGCTTTGTGCAACCTGGGCTAGTGGAAGGTGTCCCTACCCAAAGTATGGGCAGTGGAAATAGATGATCTTTAAGGTACCTTCCTATACAAGCCAATGACTCTATGATTTTGATGGTATTAAAATCATAATAAACATTCCTTTTTTTAACCATAAAAAATAAAAAAACCCAGTAACAGTCCTAAAAAGAGCTTAGTCATAATGACTATTATTGATGCTCACAGTATGAATCAACAGAAAAAAACCAAAGCTTACTCAGAGTGATCAGTATGAAAATTGGTTCCAGTTAGCTTTGAAGATCCATCTTCACAACTTTTTGACTTGGAAACACTGCACACGTTCAAAACTTGTCAATGATGCATTCCACAATCATTAAACAAACATCAGTATTTGCAGAGATCTTCGTTGCTGTAAGAAAGCTAATTTTTAATTGTATCAAAATGTAACAGGGATAAAAGAGTAAATTTATATCACGTTGAAGTAGACTGCATGTCTTTAAATTCAGTGACATGCTGTAGTTCTCGACTATTGACAACTTCCATGGAGCACACATTACTTTTGCAATACATACACTTCAATAAAGCATTTGGAACCATTCTCCTGGATGTCATACAAAGATGACACACGTTAATACCATTACCTAGCTATTCTTTGACTAAATACATCTATGATGCAAAAACGTAATTTTAAGCAAGCATAATTTCTGCCTTTTTGTATCATAGGTATTTGTTTCTGTGGCAATCATCAGCGATCAAGAGTGACATAGTCAACTAAGACAGATATTAGAAATCAATCATTATTCAGTATAGAGCTGAACATTTGATATAAGTCATTCATAGAAAGCACATCACTTTAACATGTATAAACATGAGGTATTTAACAGATCCCCACCTCTGACATAAAAGACAATACCACTTGCAATCTTTTCAGCTTACTGTGTAAAAATGCTTGAAATGTGAAGACAAAACACCCATGCCTGAGAAATGCAAGCAAAAATGGTGTAAATTGCCATATTGATACTGAAAAATATGACCTTTCTTGAAGATGATTACACTTCCACATCGCCCAGAGGACAGGGCAAAGTGGGGTAATATAAAAACATGGTTGTAGTTCCTCAAGCTGTATTTCAATCTATTCCACTCACAAATGACCTGAAAATGAACTGCCCAAGCACAGCAAGTAGATTTTTATAGGATAATTTCTGTTCTTATAGGTAAAGTTGGATTAGTAAGTGCCACATTAAAGTACAAAATCTCCACTTCTGACTCTCAGACTTTGCATAAATTTGCTGTAAATTGTACAAATATTATATAAATTCTGCATCATCTCTGTTTTGCTGCTTGGCAGAAAGACATAGACATGTACCTGTCCAAGAATATTTTTTTCCAGAGAATCCATTTTTGTCAGTACAGAGAACTTAAATTTTGGCAAAAAAATCATTAAGCCTTGTTCTGATCTGACACAAGATATTGGAAAGATTATATTTCCGAAAATATAGTAGCTAATGTAATTTGCTTTGTCTGAAAAAATGACAGACCACAGGAACAGATTTCCCTGAGAGGTAGTGGAGTCTCCCTCAGTGGAGATACTCCAGAACTGTCTGGATGGAACTCTGTGCCATGTACTCTGGGATGACCCTGTTTGAACAGAGGGGGTGGACCAGATGACCCACTGTGATCCCTTCCAACCTGACCGATTACCCGTGAAAATGGTTATATTGGTCAACTGAAAAACTGCCCTTGAAATCAGCAAATTTTGTTTCTGCACCTCAGCATGTTAGTTACAAAAGAGAATGGAAAAATAGTATTATAACTTATAACAAAAATATATAAATCTGTATATTCAATTTTGTCTGAACTTTTATTTGTCCTTAGATTCTAATATAAATAATAATACAAATTGGGAAAATATTTTTCTATTGTTTCTTAAAAACAGATTTTTCACTACAAATGTTCTCCCGGACACACTTTATATTAAGAATACATTTTTAAGTAGGTTATCAGTTTTCAACAATTGTTATTACCACTGGTTAATTGCACGTTACAGCATATGACTGGAGAAAGTTTGGTTATAAAACAGATTGATAAGCAATTGCAACACATTTTGCAGCTGAGCTTATATGTAATTAAAGCATGAGCTGCACTCCACAGCATGCTTATTACAATCTATGTTAATTATTTATTAAAATTTTTCAAATTGAACCGTTATAATGAAGTACAAATTAAACCATTAGTCACAGATAGTGCAAAGACTATAAGAGCAAATTTAGTTGCAGCTCTTAGTTTTTTATGAGTTTAAGGATCTGTCAATTATAAGCAAGTTATTAATAAGAAAATGTTTAACTTTAGTGATTTTATTGTAAGATAGAATATCTGCTTCCAACACAAACATAATGGGACTGTGCACTTCAAATTTAAAGGATTTATATTAAGGCCATCCAGGACTGTATATGAAAATCAAAGAGGTGACAGCACATTTCATGACTGGTCCCTAGATTATTATTGCAAGAAGTGGGATTATGGCATTGAAATATTTGAACCAGAAACACTTTCATTCCATGAGCTTCTGCAATTCATATAAATATATTTCCTTTTCAAGATATTCTAGTACATAAATTTTCATTTTGAAGGGTGCCAATGCTCCTCATCTATTTTTCTGTTCAATCAAATCATCTCAGTGGAATATACTTTTGTCAAAAACCTCTGAGAAAACTCATTTTATACCTGTGAAGAAAGAAAATGGAGCTGCAATGTTATTCCTTGCTCTGAGGAGAAAATTCATCTTTTCAGCCTTTTTTTTTTTTTTTTTTTGGCAGTTCTAGTCACTTCCTTGACAAATACACTTACTATGGCTTATATTGTAGAAGCCTATCAAAAAATCCACTCAAACTGTGCTACTGCCTTCCCAGCAGCACAAACAGAGAGTGTTGAAGTTCAGGGGAAAAACTGGTCCCTTTCAGTAAATCTTTGTGCATAATCCTTCAAATTCCTCCCCAACCAGGTCAAAAATTTGATCATGGTCAAAAATTACACTCAAAAGTTTTTTGTAGCATCTGAAGTCTATACTGCCATAAGGTCTGAGGTATGTCTCATTCAATCTTCTTTCATAACTCATTTGATGGTTTTAAATAACTTCATAAGGATAAAAGACAGCTGTGAAATTATTTAAGAGCAGATGCTAATTTCAAAAATGTCTGAGTTTTTCCAGATGTGAATTATTGTTGTAGGTCCATCTCTAGTCATATTTTAATTGACTTTTCAAACTGAGACAGAGAAAAGGGAAACATTTGTTTAGAAAACATAGTCAAGAGAAAAAAAACCCAGACATTCACAAGAAAACTTCAGCTCTAAATATGGTTTACCTAAAAAATATAAGATGTTTCTCACATTCAGAGCATAATGAAAGTCAAAGTGACTTCAGATGACTTAGGTCAAACAGGTCTAACACTAGATTTCTTGGAGCATAAAATGTGCAGTCATCCCAAACACTTTCAAACACTTTCATCTTTCCCCTTGTTCTCCTTCCAGAAAACAATTATTTTGATAGTAAGAATGATTCTCAAAAAAACCCTTTACACATAACCTTAACATCACAGTAGTCATGGTAACCTGATCTTAACAGTAGGACATCTTGATAAAAAAAGATAGACGTATCAGGAGGCAAGCTACAAAGATGGTCTTTTGAGCAGTTCTGAGATAACTTCTCTGAGGTAAATGGTGATGAAATCTTTGTTCCTGTTGCATGGTTTGAGCTGTTTCCCTCTCTGTGGGAAAGCATGTGTTGGCTCTAAACCCATTTCAAAGTGTTTATTTTAGCTACATAATTTTTTTTTGTTGAAAGGTAAATATTGAATAACTCCAACAGTGTACAACTCACTGGAAGAAACTTGATTTTTCACCTTCCTGCTTACTCCTTTGCATCTGTGGGTTTCCCTATAAGGAAGAAAAAAATCCCCAACATATGTGAAGTGGTGATTTCTAGGAGTATTTCCATTTCTCCCTAAAGGTGGCCAATTCGCTATGAACATTCAAATTTCCTGTTGCCTCATTTTCAACAAAATGACTGGAATTTGATATTCAGCTATCTTTGAGTCTCTGGGTTGACTTACTTATTTCACAAAGTGTAATTCCTAACATTATTTGACTTAATGGATGCTGAGATAAGAACCTTGTCACCTCAGTTGTCTGTAGGCTACTTAAGCAGGACCCAGAAACTTGCAGTTCAATGAGGTTAAAAGGCAACCTCCTCTTAATTCCCCTAAATTGACTTTTCATTTCAGCCACTAGCTTATGAATTAATTATAAGTGATTTTTTCAGTAGGCAGATCACTTTCCCTGAGGTTTGTGAGAAGACATTCTCATGAAAAGATATTCAGACAATATTGAAATAGTTAATACAGTATTAAACAAATACTCTTCTTTTACTTTAAAACTGGTACATTATCAGAAAACCTATTGAAACATATAAATCTAAAGGTTTATCACAGTCACTGGTTTTTTTCTTCCCTGTATTTACAAAGCTATTTCATCTTCAGGTTCAACTGTCAGAAAAGGCTGAGAATTATTTACATTATTTCTAGATCTAGTTAATATGTAAAAAAATATTCTCTCACACTCAAAAAGAAATGAGCTGCTGCACATCATATTCAACAAATTTATTGGACTGTGAGGAAATGCGTGGAATTTTGTGACATATTTTAAGTGCTTAATTTTCTTCAGTTCTTATGTAGAAAACAGAAAACCCCGGGACCAGTCCTCAGCTGGTATAAATTGCAGTTGACTAGGGAATCTATGGCAGTGTGACGATCAACCCCTACTGGGCCCTGTCCCTGGAAAGTCATCATGACAGAGATGATTGTCCCTCTGCTGCCAGTATAAAGAAATTATTTTCTATTCCCTACTATTAAAAAGACCCCAATAACCTCTTTATTCAAAAGAATGTGCCTTAACTTCTTTTTTTCATCTTGTCTAAAAGAAGAAATATTATTTGAAAATGAGCTCTCAGTGTTAATCTGAGTGGAGATTGTTTTGTTTGGCATTGTTTTCTCAATTTTTAAAAGATTTTCTAAACTTTTTTCAGTGTTGTGTTGTTATTTGTCTTTTTTTTTTTTTGTTTGGAGGTTTTTCCTTGTTTGGCTTGTTTTTTGCATTTTTGTTTGCTAGCTCAAATTAAGGATTTTTGGGGCCACGATTTTCACAAGTAGTTCACATATTTTTTCTACTTGCCTAATATTTTTTAAGAAGGTTGCTGATATAACAACATTACAACAAGGGGCAATTGTTTTAAACTGAAAGAGGATGGATTTAGATTAGATGAAAGAAAGAATTTTTTTACAATGATGGTGGTAAAGCACTGAAACATGTTTCCCAAAGAGGTGGTAAATGTCTTTCTTTGGGAAAACCCTGGAAACATTCAAGGTCATTCGAGGTCAGAAACCTGGTCAAATTGAATATATCCCTGCCCATTTGTAGGGGTATTGGACAACATAACCTCGTCCCTTCAAACTATTTTATAACATTCATAGAAACAGATTCTCTGCTATAATTTTGGATTATAAGCAGTAAAAACAACTGAAGAACTGTCACATAAATTAAAAAAAATCCATATGTTTGATAACTAGTAAGGAAATAAAAATAATGCTTGGATTAATTAATCTGTTAACTACTTTTTGATATTCAGAATGAACAAAGGCAATATAGATATCCGCCACCGAGAATGCAGATGAAGAAGAGAGTGCTGAAGATATTGCTTCCTACAAGATTTCAGTTTAAAGCCTGAGTTTGCACTCCTAGCAGCCCTGGTATTTTAGACTTCTTATAGTATGAATATATGTTGAAAAGTACTGAACTTTTGCAGAGTGCCGTGGTCACAGCACTAGGATAATGCAGAATGTGCAGTTATGACAACTTTCATAATTGGCCCTTTGCTCCAACACATTTTCTGTCCTTGCTAGTTGTGAAATTATATCTTTATATTTTTTGGAATTTTGCACATTCTTTCCAAAATACAGTTAAGATATTAACAATTCCCTCTCCCTTTTCATGCTCTTTGGGCAGTTTCTCCTGGTAACACAGAAGTACTTGCCAAGTAGTCAAATAAACAACACTTCTATAGCTGACCTGTTTTTCAGAACTTAATTAATTTATAATCCTTTTAAGGGTGTGTGAGGCAGAAGGAGTTCCTTTATAGATTGTAACAGGTGTCTTGAGAATTATACTGATTCTCATCCTGGTTTACAGCCATTGAAATTCCATTAAAAGCAAGGCTACTCCTCCTCCCATTTCTAAGCAGTTCTTTAAGCTTCATTTTTGACATTACCCATTGAAAGCAGAAACACCAAAAGTGTTTCACCAAAAGAACACAGCAAAGTGCCAAAATCTATAACACTTTGTATGAGTTTGATGAAATTATCATGAGACAGAGTAAATAACTTAAGCTTCACAACAGACTGGAATTCCAAAGTTTGTTTGCTCAGTCTGAAAACAAATCATTGCAGAAGAACAACTTAGCACAAAGAAGAAAAGGCATCACTGGCTCTGCAATATGTACTGACTGGATTATTTGACTGAAGTCAGGCTTCACTGCCAATAGGTAAATAAACAAACTCTAGCTTAGTGATGACTTACTTGTCTCTCACAAATGTCTGACAAGCATGAAAGCCAAACATAGGTTCTTCTATACTCTATCAGGACATAATTTCTCTGTAATTTAAATGTTTTGTTGTCTGTGTGTTGGAGGTGTACATGTGTTCCTTGTAACCCAAATACTATTTCTCACAAATACTCCTTTCTTTCCTCCTTTCTAATTGAGCTGTCATTGCTCATGTTACCAAAAATTCTTCATCCCATTTTAAATTGTTTTCTGCAAAACGTTATTTTATTTTCATTTGATTTAAACCAGGTTGAAATTGCAAGTAGAATTTACATTAGTCTCCAGAATGTCAGACAACTAAACCAAATGTACTTTATTTAATCCTCACAGGAATTTATATTTTCAAGTAGTTCATGCTTGAAAATATCCTCATGTATCAGCTGAAGAACTTGAAATAGCTAAATAATAATTTTCTTTGGGATGGCAAAAAAAAAGTAAACCATGTTTGCAAGCTTAAATTGCTAAGTATATGCACTTGAGCTGATGGTACTGTTTTGGTGTATTGCCATGACAGCCTATTTACCACTTCTTTTGAATGGAAAATATTAGCTCAATATGAGCTGATAAACAATTTATTTATATGAGAGTGCATAGGTGTGGGTCTATATAGATGTAAAAATCCCCCATGTTTTCTTCTACAAAAAGCAGAAGTGCCAACAATTAAAAAAACCCATACAAACATCTTTAAAGAGGTCACACCTACCCAATGTTCTATATCAGTTGAGGGGTAAGAAAAAAGAAGATAAAAATTTTCCTGCTGTCAACATCATGTCTGAGGTCGAACAAGCAAATACAAAATTCTAGAAGCATCAACACCTAGAAATTACTCTCTTACAACCATCACTGTACTTGTGGCTCTGATTTATACCCAAAGTCCCATTAGTTTCAATGAAAGCAGAACATGAGGCCAAAGGGCTGCAGAATGCCTTACTTCAATATTGGTCCACCACCATCATCTTCTAATAAAGCAGAGGGAGAATGCAAAGAAAATTAGCATCAGCATAATTTTCTTTAGTCCTTGGATACATTTGCTTGTATGGCTACCATCCCATTTCTGTTAATGATGCTGGAGACACTGAAAAGCACCTCCATGTCCATCAGGTTCAAGCACCTTTACACATAATAAATATATAGTTACAGCCAGTGGTTGCTCTCTGGTATATTGCAGCTCATAAAAATTTTTACCAGAGGAGTGTAGAAATAAAAACTCCAGAAGCATTTTTTTCCCTGCTCACCTTTTGCTGGTCTTGATCCTACAAATGATTTGCAATAATAACTTTATAGGTGTGCTTAGTAACTGCCACTGTGATGCCGCTTCTGTGAATGAAGATACTCTTTGAAGTCAAGTATTTGCAGAATCTCCAGCTTAGATAATAAAACCTTCAGAGTCTTTCTCCGTTTGATGTGATTAGCAAGAAAGGAACAATGAATTGAATTCTGTATTTACTTTTCTTACAATCTAATGTTCTTGTTCAGAAAATGGCTCTGTGTAGGCAGACCTCTTGTACCTGTACCTGAACTCTTTTGACTCCTACTGAATATATATGTAGGCTTTAAAAAGCTGTTTTAAAACATGAAGAAAAATAGGAAGAAAAGATGACTTCTTGCTCCCCTGATCATTCAGTGTTAACACCAATTGTCATTAGGAGAGCATGGCATTTTCCTGTTTTAGAACAATTAAATGTCAAATCCTAGTATTAGACAAAACTGTTTATGGGTATCATTTCAGTTTCTGCTTCCTCTTCAAAGAAAAGAAAACTTTTAACAATCTAACTTTAGACAATTTAATCTTTCTTTTGCTATTTTTCAAAAAACTCATTTAAGACAAGGAAATAATTTTCTTTGAGTGGTAAGAACAGCAGGAACTGATTTCCCCATGAGGAGAATTTGTATAATAAATTATTTTCAGTTACAGTAGTGGTTTACTTTAGATACTGGATCTAAATACTATGAAGCCTTCCTCTTCTTCTTTCATCTGGTCCTACTCACAGATACATGAAAGCAATTTTGTCTTCCTATATGGCTATTTAAATAAAGTGGAATCTAAAAGTTAACTGAAAGCAAAAATGCTTAACATGGAAACACCTCTTTGCAGCTAAATTTTCCCAGTGTATGGTACAAGGCATTTAATTTGAAATAAAATACAACATTGAGAGCAAACTTAGAATAAACAAATAAATAAATGTATAAAAAAAAGAGTCTCTTGAGAGACTTTTTCCTTAGACAGAGGAAAATAACACCCTTTCAGGCTTTTTACAGTGTTATTTTTATTACTGAGAGATTTCTCAAGGCAGAAGACAAAAAAAGGGTACTTTCACTTCTAGCTTTGCAATTCTTTGGGGGAAAAAATTTGCCTATATATGTTTGTGTAATGCATCTCTTCTCATACAGGTGTGCAATTGTGGTGCAATGTGACAGTGCAGAGGAACAGGGCAATGGGGTGTCAGAAAGTGTATTAGCAGTATTTGGGAGCAAGATCAAGAACGGAGAGTACTGCTTCACTGATCTTCTGGGTAAACGTTCCAGTTTCATTCTTGTATAGGAAAGGTGAAAGCTTTCATAGTGTGAAAGAGGCACCCTGCACTGATATGGTTGTATTACATCTCATGTACTTATTAGACAATTCTGACACAGAAAAAATGCTTGTCTCACAACAAAAAAGATAATCAGTCATTGATTTCAGCACCCAAAAGGACATAATTTGTGTGATCTTTATTGAAAATTAGCATGTTTTGTCCAATACCTTGATATATCTTCCCTTTTAGACAAAGACACAAAATATGTAAGTAAAGGTTGTGCGAGGTGATGAGGAGTACAATATACAAAGCTAGAGTTCCTTTCACACTTTTAATTAAAAAAAGATTGGATATGACCTCTTTCAATTTTTAATGCCTCAAACCCATATTTAAACTTTTTTTTGGGACGGGGAGCGGGGGGCAGAAATTTGGCTCCAACTGTTTACTGCATTTTACAAATCCTAGACAAATGTTCTGAGCTTTCTCCCTAAAATATTTGCATATGAGAAACTGAAGTCATGCTCATATTTGTTTGTGTTCCATGAATCTACTGAAGCAAATGCACTGCAGATCAAACTGGGGTAATCACAAAATAATTAACCAGTTGTTCAAATTTCCCATAACTATTTTTTAGTCTGATTGAAGCCTTATAACATCTAGAGAAGATCTGTAGTAGGATCTGTCATCACATTTAAGTGGAGAGGGAAACAACAAGGGTAAAATATGATTGTTTCTACTACCTAGGAATATCTGCTAACACAGAGAACTAGTCTGAACATTACCCAAGTGTTCCTAGACCGTAGGATGTCTCTGTATTTCCACAATCCATGCATCAACACCAGCAAGAGCTATTTCTAAGGAGTTGCAAACATGCTGAGAGTCTGAAATTAGCTTTCTTGGTGACAATATATGATGTAAGAACATGACAACTTGATTGCCATAATAATGGAACTGCCAAACTTTGCCAGGGAGGAAGGCAGAAAAAGGGGGAAACATGAAACACATTGCAATTTAATTCTGACTTTGGTCCAAGATTGCTTTAATTTTACTCATCTACTCTGAGAACCAGAAAAGGAACATTTTTTTAAAGCCTTCTGATGCTAAATGACTCTTGGGGGATGTGAAATTATTATCTCAGTTACAAATTTATTTATACCCTGTATCCATGTTTTACTATGCGAGTATTATTTGTTGTTGTCTCATTATTTTCATCTTGAGAAAATATTCATATTTTAGCCTAATTGGTTTCCCCAGTACAAACAACAGAAAATAAAAATGTGACACGTTCCCGTAACTTGACAAATATTTAAAGAGTTTTGATGGGGAAACATAAAGCTAGGTAGATTACAATTGCTTTTCTTGGGTAACTCTCATATTCATAGCTGTTGGCAGCAAAAGTAAAGATGAAGGAGAGATTATATTGATATGTAACACATTTCAGCTGAAAAGGCTCTTCATGTGTCCTGTAGTATTCATATACAAAAATACATAGGAATATTGATTATATACATTTATTACACAGAAACAACAGAATTTTGTATACCAGTCAAATGTACTTGATAGTATAAGGGAGGTGAAGAGTAATTCCTGCAGAAGTCAAACAACAGGTAAAATCCTAAGTAAGCAGAACACCATTTTACTTCTGGAATTCCACAGAAACATCAAGGTCAATATTCCCTTGTGAAACGTTACACTGTCTCATTGATAAACTACCTGAAACCTCCACTTCATGAAGTGGTATTAAGGCTCAACAAACATAGCAGAGCTGAGTTAGCTAAACTGTATTCATATCCTTCACCGAATTTCAGAGTGATTGACGCTCAGCCACTTTATCCAGTTATCTCCTGCTGCTGCTGCTGAGGTCTGATCTTGCTTCCTTATCTAGATGAGATCCCAGGCAGGTGTTAATGGCAGTACCAGAGTACCTTATCTCCCAGACTGAATGTCAAGACACATATACTAACTTTCTCATTTGAGAAGTCAGCACAGGAATGGATACTTGAATTTGGATATCATGACAAAACAATGTATCTTATTTTCTTTAAAGCATTTCCATGAGGATTCATAAGGATTATATGAATGCCCTGTATTACTGCTTCTATTGCATCAGCAAAGCATGCAATGTCTATACAGTGTTGCAGCCTGCATAAAGCCTGGAAATTTAATGCATCACTGTCTTTAAATAGCAAAGAGTGGGTTAATACCATCACCAGCAATTGCAAGCAATGTGGTCTTGCTCTCCCCGTTGTAATGGAGGCTTTTTGAACAGTAAAAAAGCTTGATTAATTTAGTGACCACTAATTAATATATGGTGGTCGAGCCTGTCGATATTCACTGACAAGGTTATCATCAAGATGTCAATGAGAGGCAGAGTGAATATCTTAAGGACTTCAATGGATTCCAGCCAAGAAATAATAGAGGGGAGAGTGGCAGGGATAGATAGTATACTATTGTACCACTGAGGAAAACCAGAGGAGAATAGGAGAAAATGTCTGAGCCTCATGTTTGCTCTGAAGAAAGTTTCTATTGTCTCAGCATGGAACTGATAATTAAATAGGAAGCAGCTTGTGCTCCCAGTGCTCCTTCTACTGAAGTCTCAAGAAAGTTATGTCATTAACTCCATAAGCAGTAGAGCTGGCTACATAGTAGCTAGTCTGGCTCTCAAACAAACAAATAAACAATCTCATCGTAGTTTATATACATATTTTTAAGAGAGGACTATAACAGCCTTTAAGCACTCTGCTTAATAAAAATCTGTTAACAATGTATGTTCTCAAATTGTTTGGAATCTCTCAATACATACAATAGGTAGGGAACCCCTACTATTTTTCATTTAGAAAAAGTACAATGCATCATAGAGTTGAAAGACAGATTTTTAAAGATATAAAAGTGTTTAAAGGTGAAAATGTGATATTTGTCAGAAGCAGGTGAAAGATAGGCATGTAACTCTTAAAGATATTTCAATCATTATAAAACAATGGAAATTAAATGCATAAACCCTTAAAAAATGACATTAGTTGTATCATTAGTCACAGGCATAAGTTTCAAAAACCTGTTGTTGGGTGACTTTCTAGTGCCACAGAGAAACTTTGGAATATAAATAGCAGCAGAGACTCTTCTCTGTAAAAGCATTTTAAACCTTTCTTGGAGCTTATGGCAATATAACTAATTAAAGTCAAAGCCAGTGTAATAATATTGCATCACTAATTCATGTAAAGATATTTAGCTGAGAGCCTTATGGTCATAAAAAATCTTTGCCAAAAATATGTTCCACTTCTCCATGTGCTTTGACCAACTCTTTTGGTTTTGTGCTACATAAGGATTTGGCATTAAAAGATGTCTCATAAAAGAACAGAAACTCTCATGAAATGTTTTGCTCCAAATGTTTCAGAAGTAAAGAAATCCTGAATTCAGACAAGTATAATTTTTTCTTCATCTTTACTCTTAATCATTCATTCACGTGTACTTGAGCTGCGCCTCACAATTCTCATGCCACCTGAACTCCTCTGCTTCATAATATTCTTTCATCCTATAATCTATTTCCTATACTCTTGCTGCTTCCTCTTTCCTATTCCCTCTGTCATTTCATTCTCTGCATTGTTTCATGATTTACTTTTGGCTTCACAGTGATTCTTCTTCCCTCTTCCTTATATTAATGTTTTCTGCGAGTCGTGAATGACAAGGATGTCTGAACAAATCCAGTATCCTCTTTTATTCTCCACAAAAACCATGTGAACATGTCTGCATTTAACAAGGACAGGCAATACAATGCCCTGTACTCAGAGGAATAGGTTATGGTTTATTCTTCTTTGACTAGAGAACTTCATTGAGAGTGGCAGGAACTAAAGCGCCTTAGAGATTACTGTTTGTTCCAGATGAATTGTCATTGTCACTCTGCAATCTGTGACCTGTCTGCCCTTCTTTACTGAAGTTGTCTCATAATTAACAAAGCTACTGTGTCCTGAATCTTGTGAATACTGTCATAAAGGGCATTACTTGGATTGTCCAGCTGGCAAATAGAGTTTGGCCCTTACAGGAGCTTTGAGCATCCTGTTCTGCAGGTGACATTGATTAGATGTGCTGTAAGGAAGAGATGACATTTTAAAGGTTTGAATATGCAAATGATTTTTCTCCCCACGGAAGGGATAGCATTATGAAATGTTGCAGAAATTACTCTTACTGCTCATCAAAAAAAAAAAAACCACTAAAAAAAGGAAAAGGTTCATACCTCCTCACTTACTTTGAGAGAAGGAGCAAACAGGAGCTAAAACTGGAATGTCCTGAGATAAATTTGTGTGTTGAAAACTATCTTTACCACTTAAATTTTCTATTCTCTTAAATGTGTGGACACTGAATGGTTTTTATGTCTTAGTTGTGTGACTGAGACAGTTTGCTGTACAGGTCACCAAGCTCTCTGCCCTCCCTCTGTCTGGTGTCATAGACTCAGCAAATCCAGTCCTTCTTCCCACATGGCCAGGAGATTCCTGATGATCTCTCTCACCCCCTCTTCCTTTCACACCCTCCTGCCAGCAGCAGGGGTGATAAGCAAACCTTCCCTCTGCACTGCAGTTCATCTCACGATTCCTTTTCCTCCTAGCTAGGCATAGCTTCAGATCTATCAAGTCTTGTTTGGTAGAAGACTCACAAAAGTATTTCAGGAGTTTCCCTGCTGTCAGTTTTTCTTCAAGTTTCTAAATGGTTAAATCACAGACCTTTCTCCTGTAGGAGAAGCCCACAAGTTTCCTCTGCAGAGGTGACCTGCTGGATTTGTTACCTGCACTTACCCCTGCCTGGTGTTTAGCAAAGCAGAAGAGAGAAGCTGCTCTGTACTTCAACTAGGGGTACAAATCATAGTCAGATCCTGAAAATAAAAGGTTTTCCTCCTGCAAGGCATACTCCCTAGTGTCAGCATAGAGCAAAGACTCCCATGCTTGGGCTCAAACCTGATAAATGGTTCTATGCTCCTGCATGGTCAGAACCAAATTAATATATGAGAGGCCAGTATAAAAAACAAACTAAATACAAATATATAAGTTAAATATGTTTTCATCTTTTTGTAACAACTTAAAACCTGTTTAATCTTTTTTTTTTAATAGGTATAGATGTGGGCATTGTATAGGTATATAGGTATAGATCTGCTCCCTTTTCAACCAGATTATTCACTGTTTTCCACTGCAGAAGTAGTTAGCACAAGTAATATAAGAATAGAGATGTGCAAGCAGAGAGAGAAAACTGAAACCTCATGAAACACAGCTTCAAGTAATGAACACTCACATAACCCACATAACTACCAGCCAACAGGCATGACGTATTCTTCAACATCAAGGCTCTTCCCCAGTTTTCCAATTAATATCATTTCCCTTTTAGTAGTAGCCATCCTGAAGATATTTTTTGCATTTTGCCAAGCATGAGCCATGTAACGTTACTTTGTTCTTTCTTAGCTAGCTCTTCAATCATTTGTCTTCAGCGCTGTGATTCCAAGAAAGCATCAAAGCATTACAGAAGTGATGAGCTACAAACAGTGCCCAAACTAGGCATTGCCAATCTTCTATTTTAAAATAATTGCATGAGGGATACTGACATGAAAAAGCAAGCTTTGAACTATTATTAAATAAACAGCTTAGCTCTTATATAATTCAGAAAAGAGTCAAGAAAAACAAAACAGAAGTGGATCAAAAACCTTTCTGCCTATGAAGGTTAGTGGGGCCATGTCACCAAAACTTTACAGGAACAGTCCTCACCAGATGTTCGGATACTGTCTTATTAAGGTTAGATCATTACTATCATATTTTATTTAGTGATGTCAAACATAAAATGTGATAAAATGTAAAAATGGGAACCTTGAACAATGAGAGATAGTCTTTAAAGTAGGCATTGATTTGGCAATGCTGGATGGCCCATTTTGGTGCCTGAATCCATATTTTTTACCACATGACTTACGTGGGTGTTTGGATAAGCAAACTCTGAATATGAGACCACAAGGACAGAATTTGGCTCAAAGAAAATGTGGGTGCTGAGGGCCATACAGTTTTTCAAATCAGGATTGCAGCTTGGCTGCAAGAATTATTGAATTGAATGAGCCCCTGAATATACAGGCTTAAATGATCAAATGAAAAAAATGCAACCGACTCAAAAAATTTCCCTGAGCCACTTTGAAGGTGTGTCTCATGTTATAACTTGAGACATCAAATGGAGACATAAACATTTGCCCTTTCTTGTGATATAGTGACCAAAGACATCAGGATGTTTATATCATCACACTTATTCTTTTCCATCTTCATCACACTATCCAGCTGAAACAAGTATTAAAGATGATTTGTGCATACATCTATGTAGATAGGTTACATATATAGCTACATTTAACACCAGTACATTTAAAAATATGGACTCAGTATACATTTAAGAGTTCATTTTAGCAATAAAAAGGTGCTTCCAACGTGCAAAATTGAAATGTAAGGTCTTAAATGAAAGAGAAAGAGGAAATTTACGCACACTCATTCTCCAGAAGGAAATAGGATACAGTAATCTTTGTACAGATTTTAAGTCTTTGCTTTTAACTAAAGTTCATGGTATGGTAATGAGCTGTTGATTTTTGTCTTCAGAAAATGTTTGCATCCAGTAGAGAGGCTTTAGACATCTGGCATATGTAAGCATGGTAAAGGGTTATTGCCTAAGGGACAATAAATGAGGGGAAAAGCATCCCTCCAAATGCACTCAAAATGAAAGATGAGGTTGGTATCTTTGCAGTTGGAAATTGTCTGTCATCTCTTAAAGTTATCACAAATCACTCTAATTATAAAGCATGTTATAAATGATTTTTAAATGTCTTAAAACAAATAATATAATTAAGCAAATATTTTACTCATTTTTGTGAGAAAAATATATTGTGACTTAAATTTTCCATGTGTATCAATTCTATACACACTTCAGTTCAAATAAAAATAATTTAATACAGCTTGAAAAAAATTTACTGGGTGACCCTGGAAAACCAACAGAAACATGTTTTAAATCTCACTAAATAATGACAAAATGCTTCAGACAGAATGCTACATCACCATAAAATATATATAATCACTTTTTAGAACACTACTGGGTAATGGAAGATGTCTTCCTGTTTTTAGGTCAGTGGATCAATGTATTTGTCTTTCCAGAACAGAAGTGGTTTTGTATAACAGGATGTCGTGCCCTGAGAGAAAGGGGAAAGTAAGAATGGAGGTCTCTAGATTAAATCACTGGGAACCTAAGCACAGACTCATAGCAGCCAAAGCATTCTAAATCACAGCACATCAGTCCAATCTCCAGGGGCCTACATAGGTTTGACATTAGTTGATATATACGTTTTAAAATCCACTGATATAATAATAAGCACATATTGTATGGGGAGAAAAATATTCAAGCTTGATTGTTAAACTTTGTGTTGTGTTGTGTTGTGTTGTGTTGCGTTTTTGTTTTGATTTGATTTGTGGATTTATGTGTAGGGATTTTACCTGGTAGAACAGAGAACAGCAGGGAGAGAAGATACAGGAGTTTGAAGAGAGTGCAGACTTCTCACTGGTTCATCACCAATCTCAAACGCATCATTTTAAACCATTTTTTTTTCCTGAAGGATCATACTGAAATATACCAAAAGAGCACAGAGGGTAAAAAACTCTCCAATCTGGGAGAAGAATTTTTTACTGATTTAGTCATTATGAGAAAAAAAGTCATGATTAAGTGTTATGAGTTCTGTCATTTTTAGTTAGCTTTAACTCAGTCAGCATCATGTCTCACTCTAGTTCTAATATATAAACTTAGAAAGTAGGTAAAACCAAAATCCATCAGGGCTGTTAGAGCAGCGGTTACAGAACTTTTTCTAGAATTCATTTCCACTTGCTTTTTATAAAAGTCTCTATATATACTTTTAAAATGGATTCTACATTACAGAGGTATTTTGCCATTATGCTTGCCATTCTGAAGCAGGTTTAGGAAAAGAATATTTCTCTTGTTTTTAATAAGGTAAAGGTCAAATTGCTAAAGAAAAAAAAAATATGTGTAAAAAACCTGGCAGTTCTCAAGAAATACCAGTTTGGATTCTCTAACTCTTATATGAGTTTCTGGTCTTGAAAACTGTTCTACAGGTGTCAACATCATTTGAGCACTGGGATTTCCAAATAAAGAAATGGGAAAAACCAGGGCTGTTCAAGACATATAAAAATGTTCAAGTAAAAATTCTGAGGTCTGAAAAAACTAAAATTTTATTTCAGATGTGCTGGCCAACCTAAAACAATAAGAGAAATCAATTATAATTTTGTTGTTCAAGTCATAACTTTTCTCCAGACAACTCAAATACATTTTTTTGGAAGGCAATGGTTCCTTTAAAGGTGACCCTTTGTGTAAAACTCAGCTGTTTCTTGATTCATTTCAACTGCTCGCACTTTTTTCCAAACCATGCAAGAGCAAACTTTTTTTGTAGTAAAGTAGTCGCAGGTGTATAATGCATAAATCCATAGGAATTGTCAGCATATCAGAAAAGCAAGGGTTAACACCCAGTAACAATACAGAATTCCAGAACTGATGGCTGTTTACTACCCAGACTGGACTTTAAGGGGTTGATAATGATTAGAGCCAGTGACAACAGTTAGAAAGACTGACCTGTGGAAATATCTGCCCTTTTATCTCCACCTCACTATGTAACAGCTGGGAGGAAAACTGCAGATTTTCACAGGACAAGTGGCTCTTCCTCCCTTTGAGAGCTTTCAACACAAAGAATTAAGGAAAGAACTAGGTGAAATATATATTGTGGTACGTATGAAGATGAAAGAATGAAAGCTGAAGTTTGTTAATCTTGTAAAGTTGGAAGAGAAAGTTTTTAAGAGTCTTCGAATACATGAAAATTGCTTTGAAGAGGATATAAACACTTTCGAAGAAGTTATGAAGACATTTGGGTCAGAAATCACAAGAATGAAAGCTGAAGAGCTGTGAGTAGGGTCTAGGCAATAGGAAAGGGAAGTAAGGGGACAAGTGGGGCAACATATTGATGCAGTGAGGGGGAAACGTTTGTAACAAACCTCCACAAGGAAGAGATGCTTTAAAATTATGCTTTCATATCTGTTCTATTCAGGGTCTGTAGGGATTCCCGAGCTCATGTTCAACACTGAGATTTTCTCATGGATGTTCTTGCATTGTGTGTGTGGAGGAATTTGTTACACCAAATATCTGGTTTGATGCCTGGCCCATAGAATTACATTAGCAATTTCTATAGGTTTTTTTCCATATTTCCATTCACTGAGAGAGTGTTTTTACTGAGTCAGCTTATCACAGAATGTGTTTAATTAATAGTTTATTAAAGATGTTTTATAGTAGTAAGCAATAATAAAACAACAAATTCAGATTTCCATTGTATATAATGTTACGATAATTACTAACATCTCAATATGGGTGCTAGGGGACATAACGTTTTCTGTGTTGGCTGAATACCACTGTATTCAGCTTTCCAGCCCTCTTCACCAATGCACCCTTGGTAAACAGTTATGGAGATTTTTCTATCAAATTGAATCTTTAAACATTCTTTTCTCTTAAGGTAAGAATTTTCATTTTTATGCATTTTAAAAATGTATTTTTATTAAACAGTTCCTTTAAAATATATTAAAGGATAGCTTATTATTAATTGATAGCACCCTGTCCTTTGGTAAAAGAAGAGCTTCAGCTGAAATATTACAAATAGCATTAGTGATCTCATGCAGCATCCATTTCCCTGAAGTGCAGAATGCATCAGCTCTGATACCTGTACAAAACCAAATTTAAATGTAGTTTTCTTTTACATAAAGAGTATAATGAAAACTATTTTAGCCAGTGCTTCTGCAATGGTAATGGCAGGTAACTGAGGAAAACTTTGGCTGAAATATGGTATTAATGCTCTTTCTAACAGCCAATGCATTAGTTATACCAGCGAGCTGGAGATCTAATGCAATCTCCTAGGGTTCTGCAGAAAATCCACAAAATTCATTTGGAAAACATAAATTCTGAGTTTCACACAATGGTGATTAATATTTCTGAAAACTCGTGACTACGCTATAAACAGCCATTCCACGGCCACTTAGAGCCATTTCTCAATCAGAGACTAAGGACAAGTCTGCAGAAGTCTTGCTGAGGACAGATTTCAGTTAGTGAACTAGGCACAACAGGATGTGATCCTGGTGCATAATATCACAAAGCCAGAAAATATGCTGAGATGTACCAGGGCTGCTGGCTGCAACTCTTACATTAGGTAATGAATAATCCTCTAGTTTCACAATTTCCTTAGAAATTTCCAATGGCTGACCTTTTCCAGGGCAGAAGAAAACAGAGAGGAAATTGCACTAAGAAAATATTTTTTTAAACCATAGCTTAATTATCTCATTTCTCCACGAATTGCTGAACAGTGGACACAGATACATGCAGTCACATCTGTGGCCCTGAATTCTGCGTCTATTCCTTGAGTAGCATAATAATGATTAGAAAATAGTTCCCAACTACTAAAGGTGTGTTAGTAAAAGGCACGGATCAGTGCCACATGTAAAGAAATGTCAAGGTTCTCTGGGAGAGCATGTACATCTGGAAACTTTTAGATGCCAGCTAGGGAGGAAGAAGGATAAATGTAGACCAAATCTGTCTATTCTTTGGCATTTGCAACAGAAGTAGCTGAGTCAGGATTGCAATGCTGAAATTCAGAAGGGAGAAGCAGTTTCTTCCACAGCAGATAAAGGTAGAGTGATCATAGGAATCAATGTGCTTCTGGGATTTCTCCTGTAAAGCTTTGGATTCAATTAAATTGAAAATGTAAAATCTAGGAATACTGGAAATTCAGTAACATTCAAATATCCAAACAGAGATGACATTTCAGAAACCAAATGGGGTTTCTCTGAAAAGTGCAAGGAGAAATATTTCAGAGTAGACCTAAACCCCTGCTATTTGTAGTTAAAACATAGTAGGAAACAGGTAATTTTTCACTTCTTTCTCAATGTGCCTTGATGGATGTCACTCAAAAACATATCACTGTTTGGACTGGATTCAGTCTGCATTTCATGTTTGCATTCGAATTTAGGTCTGTCACAACTGATAAATAGTGATAAATGTGACATTACTGTGTCTAAAGATCATTAAATGTCAGCTCATGCACTGGCAGCAAAATGGCTGGCAGAAAGTCAATGATGCAGGAACTGTATGGAGTGTGAAGAGCAGAGATGGATCTAGGGCAGCAGGGAGTCGTGCAAGCTGTGAGCAATCAATCAATCATTTTATGCTGAGGGAGAACAAAATGAGATGTAAAGGGAGTTCACTGTGTAGAGGTAGAGAGAAAAACTTCTTGTTTATAAGTGTTTTGATTCATGTGTGTATGCATTTAGTAACCATGAAGAAAACTAATAGGCCAGTAAAAAACATTCATTGTACTCCAGCAAATTGCTTTGGATAATTCCTCTAAAAATTTATATTCTACTGTGGGTTTCACAAATTATTTATTTATCTATTTATCTTATTTATCTGTTGCTAGAGCCTGGATAGTTTATTATTTCCTAATTTTGAGTAGTATCATAACCTGCAAAAATTTGTGTAAATAACATAATTGGCTTCTGATTTAGAGGGAATACAGTAAAAACCTCCAGCAATACAAAAAACAGCACACACATGGAATCCTTTTATGTAAGAGCATCTTCAAGCAAGTATATGCCAACTGACTTATTCTTTTCATGAACATGAACAATATTAAAAAAAAATGTGGCACAATTTTACTTTCTTGTTTTGAGGAATAAATCAAGAGCAGATCCATTTGGATTTTTGGAGTATGCCAACAAGAAAGTGCACAAACTTGATTTAATGACTTTTGTCCACAAAGATTACCTAATTTGGTTCCAAAAGTTATGCTTTGAGTAACACAATGCTAATACTCTTCTAAAAGAAACATATTTCTCTCTTCAAGCCACTTTTTATAACCCAATCAAGACTAAGACTCTTTTGAAAATTCTAGGAAATACCTTTTTCAATTAGAAAGTGTTTTAAAAAAAGGCAAATAAAAAAGCAGTCCTTTCAAAACAATGTAAACTCTCTGTAGCATTTAGTGTCCCCTACAGAATTTTCTTGTTGGCCTGTAAACATACACTATTAACCATATAGTTACAGTGACAAATGCAGAAGTTGAATTCCATGTATTTGCCTTATGCAAAAATGAGAAAAAAAATCTTAGCTATGTTTTCAGCCCAAAAAAGAGGTGATCTGAGTTCAAGTTCAATGTTTAAGCAATCTTAGAATAGTGTTAAATAAACAAGACTGTCTGTGTGTCTGTCGTACATATGATTCGGATTAAGTATTTCCCTTCTTACAAGCCATTCAGACCTTACACTTTAATAAAAGTCTTTTACTAACCTCCAAGTGTATTTAGATCTAAGGCAATGTTAGAAGTGTATATTATATATTTCTTTTAACATGGTTAGCAGGAAGATGCCCAGGACATTGCTCCTTGCATGGATGGGGAGCTGCTCAGTGAGAGTGCAGTCTGCTTTCCAGCCAAAGCAGACTCAAAGTCCTGCTTGTTCGGTGCCCACTTTACACAGACTGTAACATTTGAAATGTCACATTTTTCAGATTAATTACATCCTCTTACACAGACATCTTTCCAGAGTTCACACCTCTTTGTCACCTAAGTCATCCCTTAAGTAAAATCAGAAATACTTGAATACACTGAAAAAGTAACAAGGGATATGGACAGAGACAGTAATTACTGAACACAAAGTTGGCCCTAGTTCTTCTCTCAAATAGTTAGGACGGGTATCAACCACACAGGCTCCCATCCTTCTTACCACAGTGAAAATAAAAGAACAAAGAATCTGAAGACTGATTTATCTTTTAATACATAATATGTGTTAATTCATTAATTATATTTCATAATTTCATTGAATAGTTTGACAAATGAATCAGAACCTCTGTCATGTGCAAAGGTAAATTAAACAATAACCAAATGTGAATAATATGTATTTGTGATTATTTTGTCTGGAATAGAGATAATTTTCTTCATGGTAGAGGGTATAGGGCTGTGTTTTTGATTTGTGCTGAAAAAAATGTTAGCACAGGGAAGTTTTTGTTTCCACAGAGCAGTTCTTGCACAGAGTCAAGGCCTTTTCTTCCTTTCATCCCACCCCAACAGTGAGGAGTGGGGCACAAGGAGTTGGGAGGGGACACAGCCAGGACAGCATAGCCCAAGTGACAAAGGGACATTCCTTACCATATGGTGTCATGCTCAGTATTTAGACACAGGGGGAGAAGAAAGAATGGGGAAACATTTGTAGTGATGGTATTTATCTTCCCAAGTCACTGTGCATGATGGAACCCTGCTCTCCTGAGGATGGCTGAAAACCTGCCTGCCAATGGGACTTGGTGAATTGAGTCCCTGTGTTGCTTTCCTTGCATGCACAGCCTTTAATTTATCTATTAAACTGTCTTCATCTCAACCTATGTGTTTTCTCACTTTCACTCTTCAGACTCTCTCCCTCTTCCACCAGGGGAGAGTAGGCAAGTGACTGTGTGTAGCTTAGCTCCTGGCTGGGCAACTAATATTGCTAACCTCAAAAATATTAAGAGATAATTAGATAAGTCAAGCATCTGGCAGCAACCAAGCACCAAAGTGTGACTTCTCTTTACATTTAATCTATAATTATATATCACAATATGAAGATACAGAATAAGCAATAATAAACCCATGAGGTCTTTGTTAACATGACATCCTTTAATGAAACTCACGCAGCAGCAACCCAAGGCAACATTACAATACAGAACAATAGAAAGATGATGTAAATATGTGGAAACAAAATTGAGAAAAGCTAAGACACAAAATAAAGCATTATAACATATGGATATAACAGATACTGAGTCCTAAGCTGGTTGAGTATGCATAGACAGGATCCCATATTTGAAAAAGATGCTGACTTTCTCCAGCTTATCCACAGGAAAGACAGAAGAGTTTGAAAAGCCAAGAGAAAGTGAAAGTTTTCTATGAAGAAAAAGGTAATGAATTGAGTTTATTTAATCTTGTAAAGTTGGAAGAGAAAGTTTTTAAGAGTCTTCGAATACATGAAAATTGCTTTGAAGAGGATCTAAACACTTTTGAAGAAGTTATGAAGACATTTGGGTCAGAAATCACAAGAAAACCTTAACAGATATTTAAACATAGAAAAAGATTGCCTAGCAGAGTTGAAAAACTCCATGTGAGTTTTGTGAAACAGTTGGAGATAAATTGAAAGAATGACTCAGATATAGACAATATTGTTCATGTCAAGGGGATGGACTTAATTACCACTTAGAAAAATGCTTAAGCTGTGGGTAAATGCTGTTAAAATCTGCATCACAAATGTATAGGAGATAGACTAAAGGGTGATTTTTTTTCCCCTACTATCTAAAATGGATGGGTGATATCATTACCTTCCTTGCATGCTAAAGGAAAATCTTTGCTTATTGACCATGTGTTGTAATCTTCCATATTCACTGTTTGAACTCAATGAAAAAGCCAAAAGGTAATTTTCAGTTCTCAACTATAATGTCAATAGGCTTGTACAGTACGAATAGAATCTTAAAATGTTTTACACAAAGGAAGGAAAATCTCTAGGAACCTTAGCACTTGGAGGTATAATATATTGGAGGAATAACAGAAACAGGACACATCTATTAGAAAGCTATACTTGGGGTCAAATCAGAAATAATAATAATAAAAAAAAAAACAACCAAAAAACATCTATCTTTCTTGAAGAATTCAAGATTCAGTCCTTATAACAACTGAAGTCCTGCAGAAAAGTACAGAATAGAGATGTAATACTGGTTCGTTCACTTTATGCTTTTGTTAACATGTATTAGGAGGATGGAAAGGGAGGATAAAGCAAAAGGAAAATGTAGCAACAGTGAAATGGTTTCAATTAGTTAAATATGTTTGTTGTGATATTTTCACTCTTGTGAAGCAACAAAATTCTTGACCTCCACAATTGTGAAAAGGTAATTTTTAATTTTTTTATAAATTTCAGCAAGTGTTTGCTCCTTCTGTTGTCACAACATCCATATGTAACAAAAAGTATTTTACCCAGTAAATTTCTTTTAGATTTTCCTTCTCAAAAATTAACACCTGTTCAAAGTAACTTATTGGGGAATAGGAATGGCTGTTTCTGTGTTCTCATTCCAAAAGAATTTGCTTAATTCACTGAGATCATTCAATATTTTGCTAAAAAGCCTAAAGAGTTTTCTGCCTCTCCTCTATTTTTTTTTTCCGCAAAATTATTTTTGTTGATGATAGGAGTTTATTTCTGCCTTGTGATATCAAGCCTTGTTATGCACAGAAGGCATTAGTCATGAGCCCTGTTGCTAAAGCAATTCCCTACCCATGAACCTCAGCTCACCTGCACAAGCTGACACTTTTGAATGTCAAATCCTCCTCCCAAACCAATCTCATTTGCAAAACTTGCACCATAAGATTTCTTAATTTTCATTGATTTTTCAGTTATTCGGTTGTCAGTGTACAGTGCTGATCACAGAACTGCCAAGAGGGAAGGCTGCTGGCTGAAGGAAGGGAAAAGAATGACATTTTTATACATGCTACCTAAGTTATATTTATGTAGTGAGCATATTCCTCTCTCAGGTACTTGAAAGGAGTTGCACTGCTGTCTGTATAAGTCTTGTTCTCTGTGTTTTACAGCTACCCAGATGAATATTAATATGAGACATTGGGGGGAAAGTTAAGAAAGTTACTTGTAAGCCTTGGATAGTAATTTTTTTCAATACATAAACAACAACAAAAAAGGATCTCTGCTTTTCATTTTAAGGAGAACGTATCACTTCTGCTCAGTGTAGCAAGGAGAAAGTTTCAAAGAAAACATGCACTTCTCGACAAGCACAAACTGTGAAATGTATTAGAAAATAAAGGTTTTAATGTCAATTATCATTAAAAACCTTATTTTCAAAAACACTTCACAGTTTAGTCATGCTGAGAAGTGCTTCTCATCTTTGAAATTTTCAGCCTGCTACACTGAGCAAAATGGGTGCAATTTTCTTTTAATTGTTTTGAACACCATGTGTGAGAGAACATGACAGAATGCAAATTGCTTCTACAAGATGTAAGCAGCAAGTAAGTTGTTGAATTTTGTGGCATCTCTCTGTGAGCTGAAAGCATGAGATGCACTACTTTTTTAGCAATAGGTCAGGGAGGAATATCTCTCTCCCTTGTTTGCTCTTTCCCTGGTTTTAGTTTGCAATTCAAGACAAGAAACCAAGAGGTTTCATGTTCATAGTGCAGGAAGAGTTCTGTCCTCAGCAGCAATAGTGGAGACCTTGGGTCAGAGCTAAACCAGACTCACAGCATTTGGGGTCTTTCAAAGTCACCTGTCTGCCTCCCAGCTATGCATACCATAATGCAAACTGCAAAGCAATCTTTTTTCTTTAGTCTTTCTAGCTAGCCAGGCTGAACTAGGGCAATAAATTATTATGGACTAAGCTCCACCATGCATTAGTCATAATGCAGTGCCACACTCTTTTACACAACAGATCAGCATCTTGTGCTGATCCTTGTCCAGTGAACAATATATACTGAGAACTAAAAAATAATAATGAAATACACTGACTGCCCAGGTTTTGGTGATTTTTTTCCCCCAGAATCTCTGCAGAGTCAGGTATTTCTAGTTTGACCAACTATTGCACAGATACAGCAATATCAAAACAGGAAGAGGGCAAAACTCAGACTGTCCATGAAATGAGGCAATTAGCAATAGTGCAACAAACACTTTGGTTCTATCTCATATGACCAATTAGGCACTACTGATGAGGCTAGCAGAAGATGTTTCCCTCTGTAGTACTCCTCTGACTTTGCCTAGCTAGTTCGCTTTCTGCAGCACTGGGTTATAAGGCACAGTGGTCAGATTTCTCTTTGAAAGCCTCTAATGATCTGACAAAAGTTTTCAGTTGAGTTGCAATAGAAATTCCCCCAGGATAATTTGACATTGCATGATTATTGCAATAGTTTCTACAGATATTCCAAAGTCAAATTAATATAATTCTTTTAGGGGTAAGTGCCTTCTGCAATGTGGTTTCTTTGTGCAACATGACAGAGCTGTCACACGATTTTTATCAAACTTCTTGCGGTTTCAGAAAAAAAAATTCTCTTGTTCTGTCTTCTTGTAGGAAACAAGGTTACTCCTGGACATCATCTTGCACTTCAGCTGCCCAGGAGAACTTGAACTTTATGATATTCAATTCAATTTCTGATCTTTTAGATGGAGGTTCCATGTGAATTTCCATACCTGTTCTCACTCTTAAAAAGACGACAGAAATGAAATAAATAACAGGATAAACAGGATTTTTTTTTGTGAGAAAAAATTCACTGAGCCATAACATAGAGCATATCTACATATAGCTGGAAATCTGTGTAAGGACTGCTGGAGGCATTCTGAGCCCACCATTAATGTCACAGGGATGGATTTTCTTTTTATAGCACAATAGAAGGAGACTCTTTTGAGACAAATTAAGGGATATGTCTGCAAAGGACTGATTAATAAACGTTTTTGTGGAAACCACAAGTACAAAAATGCTGACGGCATTCTGGAGTGCTTCTTTCCATTCTTTCTCTCCTTCTTTTCAATGATAAAGAAATGAAGTCTATTCTTTTTCTTGTTCTGTGTACATGAAATGAGTTTTATCCTATTATAAATTTTGTCTTCTTATTTTACTTAAACATGACCATTATTCTTTTAATTCATTTACTCTCATGGCACATCTGGATTACAAACATTTGAAATCGAGATAGAAGTCTTGCTCATTAAACATGAAAGGCAGCTCTCTTCAGCTTAAGCATAAATGTCAAAACTGAAGATTTTCCCCGAACAATCCAAAGCAAAACTATTGAAGAACTTTTTCTACTAAGATTGCATGTGTGAGCAAGCCATGTTTAAGAATGACCATAGATAAATCCACATGGCATAGACATTTTTTCATCTTCTGTATGGCAAGAATGAATTAAACATTGATTCATTGCATGAGCTATCATAAAAGTAACTGCTTAAAAAAAAAAAAAGGAGAAGCAACCAGGTATCAAAAACATTCATTGATGTCTACTTTCTTACTTTCTTCCTACAGTGTAAAATGGAAAGATATGTTTTTGTATACCTTGTGTTTTTTACATTTTAAGTCTCAATATTTGTAGAATTCTGATTTTTCACCATATCAAACATAACTTTGAAAAATTTTCAACAGTTTTTAATAAAGGTCAAGTTGTCTTATTTGAGTCATATTAAAGGTGTTCCTCAGTTCAGATCACAAAGCATTCTTTTCTTCCTTCAATCTCACATATTTTCATTACAGTCCAGATAACTTATTTCTGTCTGTGATCTCTCTTTTAAGTCTTTTAAGTCTTCTAAGGGGAAGTAGGGGAATATTTAATTTTAAATAAAGTCTTGTGTGCAAGCTAATCAGAAAGGGACACAAGTCCTGGAGGCACATAAAGACAAAAAATACAGGAAAGTATACCATGAATGAGACATTGCTGAGGAGAAAAAAACCATTGCAGAGTTTTTTATGCTCTCTATAACCTTGTGTAAGAGGGCTGTTATGTGCCTTAGGTATTCTTGACACAACCTTTTTATTGCCCTTTCATACTGTACCCTTGCTGACTCTAAGTACAGAAAAAAAGCAGGAAATTTATGCTTTCTATATATTTTATATTGGACTCTTCACTTTGGCATTTGAAGCCTAATTGAGACTGTTGCTTTTAATAAGAAAAGAGAAAATGTATAAGAAGACCTCAAAGAAGTAGGCAAAATTTATTCCAAATAAATTCAGATATTAATATATCACATAATTTTAATTTTGTCATAGAAGCATTAACAGATTGTAGCACCTTTTCTATACAGATAATTAGTCATAAATAGTGTGTTATTGATCATAACTCCATATAATTTGAAGGTCTTTTTATTACTGGTTGGTTTGCATGACAATAGTCCTGCTGGTGACAGACGGGGTACAACTGTCTCAAGGGGGGAGTGTTAACACGGCTCATTGAAACAAATTTGAAGGGACAAATGGATACAACCAGGCTCACCAGAGAGTGTTGATCTAGGAAAGAGTGTCTGGAAAGCTGCCTAGTAGATATGAACCTGGGGATACTGGCCAACAGGTGGCTAAAAGGCATCCAACTTGTGCCCAGGTCACCAAGCAAGCCAATGGCATCCTGATTTGTATCAGGAATAGTGTGGCCAGCAGGACAAGGCCAGAGATTATCCCCCTGTACTCAGCACGGGTGAGGCTGGAATTTGAGGTGAGCACCTTGAATTCTCTGCCCAATTTTTGGCCCCTCACTACCAGAAAGATGTTGAGGTGCTGGAGCAGGTCCAGAGAAGGGCAACGAAGCTGGTGAAGGGTCTGGAGCAAAAGTCCTGTGAGAAGCAGATGAGGGAGTTGGGATTGTTTAGCCTAGCAAAAAGGAAGCTCAGGTGGGATCTTATCACCCTCCATAACTGCCTGAGATAATGCTGCATTGAGATGAGGGTTGGTGCCTTCTCGCAGGTAGGAACAGGCTGCTCAGGGATGCATTTGAGCAAGCATTCCTGGAACTATTTAAAATATGAGTAGATATGGTGCTTAGGGACATGGTTTACTGGAGAACATGGCAGTTCTGGGTTAGTGGTTGGACCTAATGATTAGAGATCATTTCCAGCCTGAATGATTTTATGATTCTACAATCTACATATAATTAATCCTAATCACTTCCATGAGCATGAGTTGCATTACATACACAGCCAGAAACCAACTACAATTTTGGTCCATCCTGATACACAAATATGAAAAAAGTCTTACAATACAATGTATAGATAAAAATACCAGTAGCAAATAAATATGCTGTGTGTTCTAGGTGTGGCAACTAAACGTGAGACTTGGGTTTCTGGAACACTGAGAAATGAGGATCTAGTGCAAGAGATATACAAAGCCCAAGGCAGGACTAAAATGAATGTCTTCTATGATGCAAACCCTCTGTAACAGAAGCTTGCATGTATGATATTCTTTCCAAAACCAGAGTACTCATCAATTACCAACATATATGTGGGTAAGAAGCCTTACCAAACAGCCCAAACACCTTTTATATGGTGAACATATCATAACTGTTTCAGCTTTTGTAAAGTATGAATTTATATTAAAATTATATAGCTGATTCCTCTAAAGGAATTTGAGAATGTGTGCTATAAGAAGAGTGATGAGTCAGTGAAATTTCAAGATAAAAAAATGCCCTTGGTGGTAAGAAGCTGAGCAGTGCGCAATGTTTCAATTGCTTTGCTCATCTTAGAGTGTCCTTCAGTTCAAACACCTCCTTAGATCAGCAAAGGTCTATGCTGTAAGTGACAGCACTGAGCTTCCTATACGTGCATGAATTATTCATTTCCTAAATAGATACATTAAAAAGAGAGCTATTTAGAATTTAATGAATATTAATAAGACCATTCACCAACATACCACATATATCTATGCTAAAGAAATCAATATGGAGGTATATTTATTATCAGCGTGCCTGGAAACATGCAACACTTTTCCACTAATATCAGAAAAAAAAATTCACTTTCGAGACCCGAGTTACTTAATCTTCAGCATTCTGAAAGCACAGAGGGATTTTACTGAATTGAAAGCAGAATATTACAGAGAAAGGGACGATTAATAAAGGCCCTATTTGCTTAAACCTTGTGCAAAAATTGGTCTCTAAAGGAAAAGTTAATTTCCTACTAAGCCACATTCACGAAAAGATAAACATTCTAAACTACAGACAGCAAATACAAATGTCTACACCACGTAGTCAGACCTAGAGTTTTGGTTTATTTTAACACAATCCTGCATCTCTTACTCTGAAATTGTCTGTCAATCAGACCACAAAAATAGCAAATTATTTAGCAGTAGAGCGATATGCTGAAACCCACAGAGATCGAGTTTTAATAGCAATCCCAAATAAAATCTTCAATTTCCTAATCTCCTTTTTTTAAAACACTTAGGGGAATTGAAATTCACTTTTGAATTTGTACAAGTATTTGTGACAACATGTCTTCTAGTCGTCATTCAACACTTTAGAATTCTTAAAAAATAAGGTGCAGGAATCCAAAGTGTAGCACTTATCTTTTGCATCAGTCAGGCACCATATTTTGAAGCACTTCTGCAACCAAGCTAAATTATTACAGTAATTCACGCTGGCACAACTTCTTGCAATCACAGGTTTTTGACCACAAGTTAACATCAACACAGTTGCACAAGCTTGCTGGAAATTCTGCAGTTGCTCCTTTGCAGGTAATCAGTTTGCCTATCAAGAAAATGTTGTGCTTAGGAAGTTTTCTTCCTTCAGCCCTCCCCTCATACCATCCTTATTATTTTCTTCCCTCTCCATGAAAGGTTGGTGACAATATTTTGTCTTTGGGATGGATGCACTCTCCACTTGTACTTCAGATCCACCTTTGGGTTTTCAGGCATCATAAGAATCACTGGGTCAATGTGATGATGATAAGGAATCCTTCAGATCACCTGGATTTCTTTACTACTGCTACCATAAATTAAAATGAACTTTTTTCTGGGTAGTGACAATTAGGCAAGCCAAAATTAGTTGTGTAGCATTAAGGGTACCTCAAACACAATGTGCTAAATAGAGTAATTCAATTGATATACACACATTGGGAAATGAGTTGGGTTGTGATCTCTGTGATCTGAATGAGGCTGAGTCACCTAGTACAGAGTCAAAACAGATGGTTGCAATAAAGGTAACCAGGATTCATGTAAGTGGTTTTCACAAAGTGACTCACCTGTCAATCAAGGCTTAGAACTCAGCAAGAAAAGATCACTGATTTAATAAAAAAAAATTTGCCCCAGATTTAAAAATCTGTCACAAAGAGAAGAAAAGTTAACAAACAGAAAAACTAGTATTGCATCAAGGTCAGAGGTATAAGTCTTTCTCAACAAAATATTCTGTCAAAGACCCTGATGAAATTACACATGATAAATGTGAGAAGGCTTTTGACAGGATCAAGAGCACTCAAAAATTATCTAGAACAGTGTTTTTACATCTTTATTGAAGAAAATGTGGGGCTTTTTTAGAAAAAAACATTTCTTAGTTTTAGTAATGTCAAGAATAACGTAGAGTAGGCATTCTGCAATTAGAACTGAGCTGTTTCCTAAATCTACCCACTTACAACCCTTTTTATCATTGTGCAAGTCTCTTTACGCACCTTATAATACTGCAATTGGCCCCTTGTCAAAAAAATGCTGCTTAAGCATCTGCAGTTTAAAATCCCTCTCCCCTTTGCCTCATTTCTGATAAGAAAAAATAAAATCTAGTTACTTTTTAAGGGGGTTTTATTTCCTTTCTCTACCAGCTCAGATGTAGCTGAATGCAAGGACTGCAGTGATCTACTATTTTCAGATCTGGCAATAGTGGTGACAGTCTATTAAACACTGCTTCCTTCTATTCTCCCAGGTTTGGCAACATGAACTAAAGTGGATTCTTCCTTGGCCAGTTATGTTAGTCTTTGGTTCCTCCAAATCGAGCCTTAGTTGTATGTAGAAGAGGCGTAACAACACAGTTCTGGCTATCTGAAGTCCTCAAGGTGCTGTATGATTATAAATACACAGTGTTAATTACATTTCTTCTATAGTAATAAAGCTTTCAGGTTTGAAGTTAAAAAATTCCCCATGGAAAACATTGCTGTTTCATTTAATCCAGAGTGCCTAGAGGAGATTCCATTTGCTGCTCTCAGTTACATTAAATACTTATTCTAGAAATCCATGGGGAATTTCTGTTACACAGAATGCTGAAGTATGCAGAGTTTTTCCAAATATATCAGATGATATAAAGCATGAAAATATGAATGATTTATACTAATATATATGGGGACTGCTCATTTAATTGGCAGACATATGTTTTCGTGTCACTAAAGGATTTAAAAGCTCTCAGTTTAAGTATATCTAATGTAAAGCTAAAAAAATTATTAAAGTTAGTGCCTTTTCTTTGACAGTTCTGTTTTCCCTCTCTGAAGCGGTTGAAGTAGCATGAATACATATCCTTGTTTCGCAATGTCATTTTTAGAAACAGTCTATATTAACTCTTATGCAGGAGTCATTAACAAGTTAATTTTCCTTGGCCTAAAACATTTTCATCATTTTTATTTCCATCGATTCAAAAACTGATTATGGCTATAACCAAGAAATCTGGTTCCTTGTTAGCCTATTCCTACCAACTATTACCTTTCATCCCAAGAAAATAATCAGTGACTCTGTGACTACAGTCAGATTCTCACCACTCTAGTCCAATAGTTGGTGCCCTTTTGGAAAATCATGGATAGCTAATACTCTATTCTTATAAATTCCTTGTTGTTTTGCATTTTACTATCAAGATGCTTTGTGTATTCCACTAGGAAAAAAAAAATCTATGAATACTTTCCTAGATTTGATGGGGGTTGCAGTATTTCTGCCTCAACTACATTTTCACACAGAGGGATCAAGGCAAGTAAATCAGAAAATCATATATTGCATTCTAGGTAGGATATTGCAAAGGCTTCTAACCAGGTGTATATATATTATACAGAAGATTTTGGGCCTGGTTCCAAATTCACCTGTTAGATGCTCATGCTCATGCATTACTGCATGCCGAGGTAACAGAAAAGAATTTCCATCCAGAATAAATCTATTTGGATACCTACAAATTTGGAAATTTATAGACTCTAAACAAGGAACAGAAGTACCATTAGGGAAACAAGTATACTGTGTATCTGAATCTTAAAAGGCATGGAGGGATCTTTAAGAAATCTGTTGAAAAGCATTGAAGCTGATGCGTGGGGTCTTGCCCCAGTATGATCTTGGCATGATGTTATTTGTCACGTCTATCAGGATCCTTGCCAAGACATGCTGTTTCTCTGAGGTGGCTCTTGTGACAAAGCTTCCTTTCCAGGCATACCAGTATGGAGGAAGTAGTATCCAGCAGGTCAGACCTTTGAATACAACTTGGGTTTTGCATGGGCCATAGTCATGAAACCTCAAAGTGTTTCTAGGCCTTATAATTTTTGTTTTTCCTCTGTTTTCTTCTCTACTGCTCAATAACTTAGAGAGGACCTAAATCACGATGGACTTGATAAAATATTTTTTTTAAGTTTCCAGAAAAGGCTCTCCAAATAGCTTAGAGAATTCTATTGTGGTGTCAGAAATAACTAAATCCTATGACATGTCTGTTTCTTATGCATCTGAAGAAATATGGAAGTGAATGTTATTTAAGCAACAGTTGCAATTCAACAGGAATGGAGTTTCAGTTGTTTCAGCAAAGTTCAGCAAACTCCTCATGCATTATAAGGATCTAGGCTAGCACTTGTGTGACTCACAAGGTGTATTTCATTCATAATGATTCTATTCTGTACTTTTTGCTGGAGCAAAATGTGATGTGTTAGTATCTTTTACAGAAATAAATTATCTATACCTGGCAGTTATTAAAATGTACATTTTACAGAATAAACACTAACTTCCTTTTTAATGTGTTTTAAAGCTTTCAAGTCTTACTGAAAAAGCGTCTTTAACAAATCAAATATTAATGCTTAATAAGAGGTAAGAAAATACTGAAAATTGCAAAGTTTAATTTTTAAAAAATATGAAGTGTTAAAACCTAATTGCTATAAAATATTCATGGTTAAATTATTAAAATCATTATTAAACCCCTAATGCCTAAGTCATCAATTCACAAGCTCTGTGTAACAGAACTTCATGAACCATATTTTTTTTTTCTGAAGGCCTAGTGATCACATACCCCTGTCGACTCAGTTCATGCACCTGCTACAGGACACAGGTCAGGCTGGTCTCAAGATATCTGTGCTTAATTCATATAAAGCTACGTTCAGACTCACATCCTGTCTGTTGAGAAAAGCACAGATATGACCTTAAGATGCCAGAGAATCCATATTTCTTTCCTGAGTAGTTTCACAAGAAGCAGTGTATGGAGCATAAATGAATCCCATTTATCTGGTCATGCCTTCTGACAGCTGCTTCCACTTTCTAGTAATCTATATTGCTTTTGAAATAGCTGCAATGAACCATTATCCCACAGACTGACAACATTTTGTTTTCTGAAAGTGATATAAAAAAGCAGCAGGAAGGTTACCTTCTGAATCCAGCTCTCTGACTGAACAACAGCAAAAGCTTATAAAGCAAATTCCAAAAATACATGCAGAACTCCCAACATAGCTTTCTATCGATTTTCAAGTATTGTCCGGTTCAATTTAATGCAAACACAAGGGACCTGCAGATGTCATTTTTATATTTTGGTACCATGAATCTTTTCCAGTAACAAAGCAATGCATTACTGGCTACATCAAGCATCAGCTACATTAGTATCCAGCAGACAGATAACATCATTCACTGATGTAAGAATTTGAGGTTATTAACAGGATAAGGAGAGTTAATAAAGGTATGAATATCTTTCCCCTGCTTATCATAATGAAAGCTTGTTCTGAAAAAGCAGTGGGGGAACAGAGTGGGATTTCTTCATCTAGCCCTCAGATTTTTAGAGGGGAAAAAATGGAAAGAAACCTTATCTTTCAGCATCATTATCTTTGAGATATCTGTCACATGACAAATTTTACAGTGACACATTAGCACAGAACAGTATTTGCAGCCTTCCTGCATAGCGCTCATTAAACTTTAATGAAACACTATTTCCAAAATTCACTGCCAAATGCACTTATCCTACAAATGTCACTATCAGCAATTTTACATGCACTTCTGGTGGAGGAAAAAAAATTGTAGGTCCCCTCCTTTTTCTTTTTAATACCTGAGAAAGGTCAGTTACAATATGGCATTTCTCTGAGTACTCCAGGTCTCTTGGACTTGATTCTACCTTTTCTGCCCTTGTTTCTGTCAAAATACTTCTATCACCTAAGATAGTTTTATCAAATTGAAAATGAGCTGGAGTAACTTGCATGGAATTCCTATCATTGGGTCCAGTTAATACTTCAGCACACTTAGCTATGGAAGGGATGGATTGTACCTGGTTTTTTAGCAAAATACCAAACAAATTGATGCATAACACCATGATAACTTTTTTTGGTCTTACTTTTTTTAATATTTTGAAGTGATTTTGTAGCTTTTCGTTCATTGTCCATGCAGAAATTTGAGAAAGGAAATTTAGCAGATGATATTAGAACAAATATAAACAGAAAGCCCCAGAGTTTTTCATGGAAAAAGGGTAGGGAAATTATGCTTTAATTAACATTAGCCTATCCTCTGTTAGCCTGTTACCTCAAACACCTAAGATTCATAGATGCTCATTTGTCAAAAGAAATTAGAAAGGTCAGAGAGTCTTCAAATAATCAGAAAATTTTTTTAGTAAATTATAAACTGCATGGAAATTGGTATAGTAGTTCCAGACAAACTGTATAATCACAAGGCAGAGAGTTTTGGATAAAGGGATGGAGTGAAAGGAAAGAAAGAAAGAATTTAAGAGGTAGAAATAAATTAAAGAACAAGAACAAAAAAGGAATAAAAAAGAAAGAGAAAAAGAGAGGAAAATGAGAAAATGATCAACAGTCCTGGTTCCTGTGTAAATCCATTTGAGGGGATATAGGTCCTCGTTTCACCTTCAATCCACTTGCTAAGCATTGGTCCATCTGCATCAGTCCAGCTGACGAGATGCCCACAGTCCAGGAGGTACCACCCACGCTTGGCAGGGTGTACATTTAAGTGGGCATGTATCTATGCAGGTAAGTTCTCATTTGCAGTCTGTTCTTTCAGACCCTTCTGGAAACGGATTGAAGGGCTTTTGGGGTCTTTGGTGGTCTCAATCTCCCTCTGCAGTCCATGCCCACTTCCTGCCACCCATACCTGCCCTTGTGCTGCTCTGTATCTCATTTCTGCATTACCTTTATATCTAGGTGGGATCTACAGAGAACTCTACCAGTTCAATAACTATGATGATAATTTTTGTATTTGTTCAGATTTACTTGCAGATATAAAATGTGTGGATATCACGCTATGTTAGGAATGATAAATAGGTGGAACCAAAAATCACTTGAGTTCCATGGCATTTTTGACAATTGTATTTGGTACTGTTCCTTCAGCATGTTGCACTTGAGCAGGGAAAATGGCTTAAAATTTTCCACAAAGACCAGTGTAGGTAATAGTTCTCATGAATACTCAACAAATGCAGGGTATGACCATTCAAATGGTCAACCCTACTTAGAAACAATAATGTATGGATTTCTTTTTTTCTTTTACTTTGTAAGTTGGAAGACCTGTGTGCTGTTAGTTCAAGTTTTACACTAGTGAATGATTTCCTTCAATTCATTCCTGCTTCCAATGAGTTGCAAGCAGAATTTTCTCGCTGGAACCTATCAGCTTTCTTAATTTAATTCTTTTGTTTTGTTCAGTGTCATTTCTTTGACAATTTTTGTTTTGGCCTCATTATCTTGTGAGTTTTGAATATTGAAGTGCACTTAAGGCACTAAATGTGCTGGCTTTCCTAATTTTCCTTCATTTTCTTCATTTAAATATGATCTGCATTAGAAAAGATGCTTATGATTCTTCAGCACTTTTCTACCTTCAGTACTTTTCATTACCTTGATCAGCATAAATTAACAGCAGAAGCAGCATCATTTTGATGAAGTCCCTGATGCCACACATGCTGCAGTAACAATTGTTTTGCTGACTCCTCGGACAAATAAATAGAACAATCTCTTAATATATTCTGACATTCCTTTGTAGAGCAGAATGTCTCCTATTATTGCTACTAGATCTGCTATTCTAATCCACTTAAATCACTATGAATTTCATAATTTAAACTTAGTCATCGGTTACATTTCCATGTACATTTCAAATACAGATTGATATAAGAAACATTTCTAATGTATGAAACTTTTTTTTCAGAAGCAAGAAGTGAGAAGAGCTAATTGCTTCTAACCATCTCACAGTATTCAAAAATGATGCCAAAGAAACCATTGCAGATTCCAGTCTCACTCAAAAATTAAATATGTAATTGGGCACTGTATTGTGTAGGACAAAAAAGACAATAAAATTAAAAGATAAAATTTTAAAGATTCTAATGTTTACCAACCCAAAGTAAGTGTACTTAAACAAAATCTTACTGCTTTTCCTTTGTAACTTGCAAAATATCCCACTGCTACATTTCCTCTATCACAAAAAATTAAACACCTCTATCACTTAACATATATTTGGAACATAAATGAACATTTATTTAAAAGAATAAATACCAAAATGATGTAGAAATGTATGCTGATATTTTAGCTAGAAAGGCCAGCAAGTAAATGTGAGCACAAGCATCATCATTTCCATTCATCCCTAGCTCCATGATTGTGTAAAATTTAGGTTTACCTCTACTTCAACATGATTCATACACTCTTTTAAACTCCCCAGACAAAACTGAGAGATGTCCTTTAAGAAAGCAAAGAGTACAAAACTGGACTGAGATTTAAGTAGATAGACTTTACTACATTATCTTGAAAATTAAGTCTTATCCTTAGGTACAAACACAGGCTTACTCTTTGATTGGTATAGTCCAAACAGCAATAAAAAAGATTACATTAAGAGAAACAACTCACTCCTGTCTTCACTGTAGTGTGCTATATTCACAAAGAACTCTTACTGAGTTAGTTCTTGTACTTTGTACAAGTACAGGGCATTCCAAATTTCTATCAAGAGCAAAAAAAACACAACCAGGAAAAGTATATCTACTTTTGCAGTCTCAAAAGTTGTATGGTGAAGCCAAACAAGTATCACCTTTTTTGTCAGTGATGCATTTGTAGATCATTCACTAGACTTCCTCTGATGAATTTCCAGTATTATAGCCCATATCTTCAGAGGTTCATGAGTTGTGTTCTTCTTATTTTACTTCTATAGTGAATTGGCTGGTAGTTCTTCAGTCTGTCTTCTACCTGCCTAGTGTGATATGAAATACTTTTATGTATCACTTAGGAATTTGGCAACACAGATATAAATTCTGGCCAGGATTTTGTTCTAAAATTCTTAGAAGCATTTTCTAAGTGACAAACTACTCCACCTGATGTATTAATAAGGTGGGCTGCGGTTCCCTTAGTACTGCTAAACTTCTCAAGATCAGAAAATGCACCTCTACATTGGTATTCCTTCTTTTCTCAGGTAAAAGACAAACCTTAATCTTTTTTCTTTTTTTGATCCTTTCTGTTCTTTTTGAAATACTACTTTTTATATATTTAATAGCTACAGAGAGAAAAAAAGCAGAATTATTTCATTAATTTTCAAACCAGAATGGATAAAGAGAAAATAAGTTGTTTGCAGTCCTTATGCATTTTTCTGAAGTGATTATACTGCCTAAGTCTTGTTTGTTCTGTCCACTCAGAAATAAAAATTGTTATTCAACCTAGATCCCTAAGTCACAGGTTTCCAAAAAAAAGTTAATATGCAACAATCTGCATCCCTCTAAAGCTACAGACAGTTTTTAAGGCTTGTCATATTAAAAGCTGCAATAATTATTCATTTATTTTGTCATATATCCTTAATAAAAAGACAAGCGAAGTTACTCCTTTTAATTTTTTCATGTTGGAGATAATTTTAAATGGTTTGAAAGGAAGAGGAAAAGACTAGCTACAGGAAAGAAAAATTATGGGGTATTTTTTCAGATCAAAATACTAATTAAAGGCCAAATTCACTTTGTGTTAACAATTAATAAACTGGGCCTGACATTCAGTGGATATAAACTGACACAGCTGAATTGAAATCCATGGAATAAAAGTGATTTATATTAAGAACCCAGTTTGTTTGTTTGTTTGGTTTGTTTGTTTGGTGTTTTGTTTGTTTTTTATTTGGGGGGGGGTTTGGGTAAATACAAGCAGATGGGAATAAAAGGTGTTGAAACACACTTCCCACCTTAATAGTGTAAGCAAAGCAATATCACAGTCCTTTTATTACTATTGTCCTGGATTTTCTCATTTTGCTTTCATCTAAGGGAAAACCTGATGTAAGGCTAACAAAATTGAGGGATTAACAAGAAACAAAGCAGATATAAAACTTCAGATATTCATTTGTTTTTCAAATGCATGACAGTAGCAATTATATTACAGTGATATGCTTTATGAAGTTTCATAAAAACTGTTGAAAATGCAAGTTCTGTTTTGGACAGGAAACATACAAATTTTGAATTAACCTTCCTCTTCTGCCAACAGGTAGCTTTTGCAATTTCGGGTGGCTCATGCTGTGTCCGAGATGTATTATGAGATAAAAGGCAAATTAAGTTATGGATACAGTTTTCCAGTAACACTCTTTGGCATGCCTTTCATCTCAGAAGCTTTTAATCTGCCTGTTTCACCTTTGACAAAAAACACTGCAGTTAAAAGTACCAACCATGACTGCACAGAGGGGTAAATTTGGCAGCTACTATATTCATAACCATGCAGATCAACCATTAATGGTCACACAGTAGATGTTTAGAAGATCACGTTTATAGATTTATTCTTCAAGGAGAAGGATAGAAAAAAATTACAAAATGGCATTTTCTCATTAAGGCAGTCTCTTTTTTCATAGCTGAATAAAAGGGATGTAGGTCATTCAGAATTCAGAGCAAGTGAAGCACAGCAAAATCCTTTGCAATCATTTCTTGTGACATGAAATATTATATCTAATGGGTGTTGCTGATACTGGCAGCAACATTGTGGATGTATCTCTTCCTAAACTGTGAAGGGAAACCAAAAGGAATAGTAAGATACCTCAGGTTGAAATATTTGCTTTATCACCGCTGCAGCAAGCCAGTCTGGCAGGTTGACATGCGTAAAGGTGCCGCTTTAGGAGAAGAGGTGCTGAGAGGGAGGAGAAATTATTTTTGCACAAAGGTACACTCCTCTGAGCACAGCCTTGAATCCAAGAGAGAAAAAAATGTAGAAAAAAATGTCTCATTCATCTCAGAGGATGAATGAGACAGTCCATAAACTTGTTTCTCAGAAAAACTTTGATACCAGGACTTCTCATGCTCTGAATTATCCAAAACATTCTAAGAGTCGAGCTTCCTGGAATGCTATTACAATGACTGTGCAGTAATCTCTTCCTTCAAGTGGGATTTATAGACTGTATTGGTTACAAACAAATCATAAATAGCAATTTACTTCCAATTACATTTTATTATTTGTTGCATTAGTACATAAAAACAAACTACAGAGAGACCATGACTTCTCAAATGGAGTAAACCCAAATATTTTCTCTGAAAGTTTTAGGAATTTGAAATATAAACTCAGTGTTACTGTGAGTTACTAAATAATGTCTCTCTAAGTTATTAATGCTAGGACTACCTTCTTTGTTTTGACAATGCAGAATAGCAAAGGAATTCATGCAAGTACTTCTTAATCTTCTCTGAAGCAATTTAGAATAAATCTATTTATTCCATTCCCTAGCTGTGATAAGATCTTAAATTGAAAAATAATTCTAACTATCATGTAAAACTGCTTAAACTTTCAAATACCATTTCTATTTCCCAACTATAAAAAAAAGAAAATAGCTGTCTTTAGGACATATAAATTTCACTGTGTGGTGATGGCTCATAGATATAGTCAGAGTAGGCAAATGAAAGGTGAGTTTTTAATGTGTTCTCAGACTTGTCAGCTTGTCTTTTCAGCATTGATCAACAGGATTTATATGGTCTAGGGACGGAAAAGTCAATTTTAACAAAGCTCCTCATTTCAAATTCCTCCAGCTTCTTCTCTACATTTCCAGTTCTTATTTGAGAGCTTCATATCTTAAGTTTTTCGCGACCTAAGAAATACTATCCTCCAAACTACAATGCTGAATCTAAGCAATAATATGTAATAAATAATATTGTAAGGTCATGATTGGTAAATTCTTAAAATTCTATTGGTTTGGAGCTGGTATAGCTCATTATTAGGAAAAAAGTATGCAAATAATCGACTGTTTTACTCTTTTTCTTGAATTCACACCAATTTTCAGCTCAGAGGAAATACTTTTGGCCAATTTATGAACTTAATTAGAGATGAATAATAAAATTTATTAAAAAGATGGGCAATGAGTGATATGACCTACAGTGGCTAAATTACTTTGTTGCTGCAGGCAATACCGGTTCTACTGAAGGTTCCTAATGCAGTCTTAGGCCTAATCTTATTCCTACCCTAAAATCTATCCTGTTTAATGTAAAATGACAAAGTCTTTGCAAATTATCAAAACATTGAAGCTTTCTGATATTTGATCTTCTCACCGGACAACGGTTCCAATCCCAACATTTGCTTAAGCTGGCACTACTTAACAATATGACTTCAATTGCTTCATGTGGCCAGAGGCAAATGCTTTAAACTTTCAGATGTGAGGAAAAGGTTATACTGGCCTAAATGTCTGAAATGTGGAGGGCTCAGGAGCACATCTCAGTGAACATTGAACAGAAGTGCTCTCCTGCAGAGCTGAGGAGGGCTGGGGAGGTGTTACAGAAACTGTTCTAGGCCAGTGGTTGTGACCGCAGGGAAAAGGCAGGGGAGAGTGTGGTGTGCAGGCTGTGGGATACTCTTGCTTAGTAGATCCTGTGACGTGGTTACCACACTGACCAGCATTTCATTAGGCAGTAGGGTGAGAAGTTTTTGAATCAACCTGATATTTGAAAGTTTCGTATCTTGCCATGAGCCCTTCCCCTGAGAGCCCCATGGAACTGTGATCTCACTTCCACATGTACCCCCTTTTATATTCCTGAGAATATAAACAAAGTGGTTAAATTATACAATATCACCAGGATTATATTTAACTTCCATGGTTTTCATGACTGAAAACTGACTGGAAAACTGGGCAGACATAGTGGTGTCATTTGCAATCTTGTCTCCAACAACAATGACAAGTTCTCTTCATGTGGTACCATCTGATGCCTCCAGGAGTATATGACTGTCTGCCTCTGCTCACTTCTTTCTACATTTAAATACCTCCTCCATGAAAAAATGTCCTGTATTCTGATCTAAACTCTGTTTGAACTGTCGAAGCAATTTTAGGAATAGACAAATTTTTTATAAACTTTTCTTTACTGTTTTAGGGACAATAATTTAAAGTGGCTCAGCAAATAACCTACCTACCCTGTGGTAAATCCCAGACATTATGCTTTTGTGTCTTGCAAACTGACACAAGAATTAAGAATTTTATTTCTTTTAATTATATCTATATCATCTATATCTATATCTATATCTATATCTATATCTATATCTATATCTATATATCTCATCTATATCTATATCTATATCTATATATCTATACCTATATCTATATCTATCTATCTATCCATATATTTAATTATAGAATGTCATAAGACTGTTAATTCAATTCAATATATATTTTGCCTATCTAGTCAATGAAGAGGGAATTCCTATCCAAGAACCTTTCATTTGGGAATACAGGTCTATACAAAGAGATATCTATATCCACCTATCTATCTATCTATCTAGCTCTTTATCTATCTCTTTCTAAAAGGCTGTGTGTGGCTAAGAAAGAATCACATACAGTGGAGCGGACAGCTTTAATCTCATTGGAGTATTTTGGTCCTCCTAATAATATATAGTTTGGTCCTCAATTTCATTGCCTTCTGTTGTTTTTCATGATTGTTTATGATTCAACAAGTAAAATCCCAAATGGTTGTGAAGCTTCTATTTCTCCATTTTCTTGAATGTCAGGTTAGGCAGTCACAGATGAATACTCTTGTCTACCTTATAATGCAAATTATTTTTAATTTGTTTTGCCTATCTCCCAGAAAATCTTCAGAATGTTATAGAGACATTAAAAACTTCAACCACAATGATAATTACATTTACATGACAGATTTATTTTTCCAGAAAACTGTTCTGTTTTCTTTTTTTCTTTATAATCCCCTGATGTACACCCATGCTCAGGTATTGTGATCTATAAACATATTCTATTTTGGTAGATAATTTTATCCCTGGTGGGAATTTTTGTCCTTTCTTTTACTGTAGACTTACAAGATAGTTAAGCAGATATCTCTCTGCCACTGTTTAGGCTCTTAAGTTGAAATTACACTTCCCTGGCCATATTTTCTGTCAAATTCCATTCCGACATTGATTTGAAAGTGTTGACATCCATTGATCCAGTATAAGATTGACAACAGTAAATGGAGAATAAGCCCCCTTTTTAATCTCCAAAATTACTCTTTCCATGAGTAATTTATATTTCTAAATACATATTTGAAGTACAGCTAGTATCAAATTTTCTCTATTGCATTTCACAGCATAGGATTTTATAATATATTCTGCAGAATAAAGTCCACAGCTTGTCAGTCATTATAAAAAGAATAAAGTATTTCTAATCTGCAATTGCATAAATTAGTTGCTTGAAGAAAGAGCCCTAAGGCACTACAGAGCTAGACATTGTTATCATTTTTGAGGTGGCAAAACTGTCTAGTCTTTCTGTTCCACAGAAAAAAAAACCCAACAGAATTTCTATATTAAAAATACTATACCTTTTTAAAAATAAATTTTAAATTTTAATAATAAAGATATATTAAAACTGGAAAGATTAAAAATTGATAGAATTGTTTGGTTTTTAAAATATATTTTATGTTGGAATATGTAGTGATTTGTCATGCATTTTAAAAGGCTGCTTTTCAGAACATCTTAACACAAATTTATAATGGTGGAGCTGAGAGTGTGCATGTTAGCATTTTAAAACAAAACCAACACAATTTTTAACATTCTGCTAATCTAATCACATTGCCAGCATCAGTATATGAGAGATCTCCAGAACATTTTTTTGAGAACAATATTAGGGGAAATAGCAATGTAATTTACATGTGTAAACATAAAAGTGGAAATAAACCCTTCTGTTACAAATTCCAGTTATCATTATCTCTATTGTTTTTTTCACAAACAATGTCAAGAGCTAAAATATGACAACACACATTTAATGGATGCACTCTTATGGAAAAGCATAGAATCAGTGAAAAGCATAGAATCAGTGGAAGGAATCCCAAGGATCATCTGATCCAACTTTTTTTGTCAAATGTACAGTCCAGACAAGCTGGCCCTGTGCACTCTAGGAACCAGATCCTGTAATAGTTTACATGTTTAATGTACTTGTAAAATATTTTTGAAAACATTTCTTATTACATTGAAAAAAAATTCTTAAATTTCTTCAAATAGTAGTTCAACAAATAAAAATAATTCCAAGCTTTTAAAAAGTGCATTTGTTTCAAAACAAATTTTATTTCTGTTTCATCTAGAAATGGATATATCTAATAATTAAATGCAGAATAAAATTAATTAATGAAATTTTACTATTATGTGTTTGCTTTGTTTTTTTGGAAGCTGGAGAAATGTATGCAAGGAGCTCAAAATAACAGAATCTAACTATTTCATATGTCTCTTTATTGTGGAAAGGGATAGCTAGATGTTTCTACAGTGTACAATATCCTCTTATTCTTCTATGAACAAGTGCTTCCTTTAGAAATGGGATTGCCTTGTTTCCTTAAATTGTGTGCTATCCTATTTTTAAAAGTATTTTTAAGTGCACCTGTTCAGATTCTTGGGTTTGCTCATAGAAACCCTGAACCAATACGTTTGCCCTGGAAAATGCTACAGCAGAGGTGCAAGTCAATATCCAAAAAAATCCCAAACCATACCAAAACAAAATGCAAAAAATATGTCAAATTCTGTGATTGATATAGAATTTTAGTTCATTTGGGAGGGAAAGTATCCCTTTATCCACTACAGCTCTACTCCTAAAGAGCCCTTTTGTTGATATAATCTCTGGCTTTATAAGAACAGTTTTCTGGAATGATGGCACTATGCTGACAAATCTCTTCAGGACAACTTTCTGACTAATCCTGCTGATACCAGCCGTAATACTCACAGGCTAAGTTGCTATCAAGCAGGTATGCAGGGAAAAATCACACTAGAAGGGCTAATAATCAGGAGAAGATGTGATATAAACATTGTTTTTTGGAACAAAGCAGAACTACTCACCCAGGAAATGTCATAGGCAAGTGACCAGCTTAGAAGGAAGAGAAACTGTCAGTGAAACAGTCTGGAGAGTCTGCCAAAAAGCCAGATGCTGCTACTGAAAAACTACCTCCCACAAATTGGCATTGGTGTCTTACAGAGCTGGCACTCAGTGGTGGTACCTGCTTTGCTGAGCCACAGTCTGTCTGGAACATATTATTTTACTAGCCTTCTCTATTACTAATAAATGGGCAATATTATTCTGTTTTCACTTATTAAATTCTCCTTAGAAGGTATTGTGCTTTTGGCAGATATAAGCAAAAAAAAAAAAGGAAATGTGAACACCATGTTTTTGAAGGGAAAAAAAGTGGTGATTTCTTTTAAAAATGCTGCACAGGGCATATGATCTTCAAACCTTGCTGTTTTCTTACTGGTGTAATTTATTTCTTCAATATTTTGACATTATCTAGGGATGACTGTTGGCACTACAGTTGTCACTGCTTGGAGAAATGAGCAATTTAATGAATTTCTGTTCACTGAGACACTGAAAATTAAGGTTATGGAGCCTGCTAGATGTGGAAAAGCAGCTTATGAAAATTTCCAGTACCTATAAAAGGAATAAACTCTATCTTTCTGCTGTGCTTTCTGCAGAATACCTATACAAAAAATACAAAAAGAAAGAAATATAAATTAAATTCCTTGATTTGAAAGAACTCTCATATATTATTGAGAAGGGAAATTCTCAGGAATTAGCCCTTGCTTATGAGAGGCTAATTTCTACAGCCATTGTGAAATTCTGATGCATGAAACAAAGCTCTTACCTAGAGTCAATCAGAGTGCTGGCATGATTACTACGTAGGGGAACATCAAGGTACTGTTTATTTTGCACTGAATTGCATCCATAGAGGAATTTTATTGTCACATGTTTCCAAGAGTAGCATCCTTTCTGCAAATCTAGACATAAATACTTAAGAGTTTCACAGAATAAATGGAGAAATTATTTCTCATAAATTTCTGGAAATAGAATCTGCATAACTAGACAGAGGTTTTCATCTTTTTTTCTCTCAAGAGAAAATTCTCAGTGTTCTCTGAATTCCATCAGAATTTCTTAGAAAATAACTTGTAAGTCAATTCTAAAATATGTGAAATACAAAAGAAATTGAAGTGGCTTCTGCAAAAGCACTATATTATCAGTAGACATTCATACAGATCAATTAATTGTGACAGCAAATTAGACACTGCTGCTTTCTGAGAATCATTCTTAAATAATATGCAAAAGCTCTGTTATTTCAGATAACGTGTTGCCCCTTATTTCCACTGAAAAAAATACTATTGAGTTACAGAATGCATTAAGAAGAATGTCTTGTTCCTTATTATCATTGATGTCTCAATCCATAGAAATGTTAACATACTTTTGGTAGTAGTTCATTGTTGCATAATGGAAGGGGAATATCTATCTGGTTCCTGCCTCATTATTTTCAATACAGCACTGAGATTGCATTAGGATTAACTGAAACGTAAGAAATACATTGTAATCAGAGGGCTCAGACTTCACCAGTGTGTTTTAAATTAACAGAAGGCACTTCACAGATCAAGCATGCTCTGCAATTTTCTGTGTTTCAGTGGATGATGGCAGACGGATCACCATACATGATCACATGCACCCGATCACTGTGGGACTAAATATTTGTGATAAAATCCTGCTGGGCTGCATGTGTCAGGGGACACAGAGGGCTAGTGGCCCCTTGAGGGAGATGAGCCAGTAGCAGTGTGTCACGGCATGTCTGGCAGGACAAGGACATCACAGAGATGGGACATGGTCCCACAGCTCCCAAGGAGGGAGAGAAGGGCAGGACCAGTGCTGAGAACCAGGGTCAGACACAGCCCTGGGGAAACCAGACAAGCGTGGGAGGGTAAATGGGCAGGTGGCTCCCAGACCTTGTCACATGTCACCTCCTCACTGTGGCGGAGCTGGCTCCCACCACTCACAGCCCAGTCTTGGGGAAGAAAACTGCAAAACTTGTCATTTAGTCTTGGAACTCATATTACACTTCTCCACACCTGCCAAGAAAGAGTTTGAAAACTGAATATAAACAGGAATTGAAAATTGAAGATTATCTAGCATCTTTGCAACACTAAATGAATCAAAATCTTGGGTTCCTGACTTAGTGAATACTATATGGCCTTTTTTGAAGAATTTTAAAAAGTTTTCTCTGCTTCATTGTTGAAATTAAGAAGGTAACTCTAACATTTACTAATGTTCACTGCACTGTTCATTAACTGATAGACATGTTTTCACAAAAGATTTGGTGAGGAATTAATTGATCATAAATTATATCCTCTCTAGAAACAGATATTGGCAAATCATAAAGAGGCAATATATTCAATTCAGCATCATATGCTATGTTTCAGGTGCCTGCTTCATATTTTGAATTCTATGAATTGAACAATCCAACTCTCTCTAAATAAAGGACAACACATACTTTTAAGAAAATGGTAAGACTTGCTGAATGATTAAAAATTACAGTGCTATACTTTATGGAGTTATTGATACTGCAAGAACAAATATCCTTTATGAATCTTATAATAGGAAATAGTTTTAAATTCTATCTTTAAACCTTCCATTTCTGAAGTGTCAAGAAATTGAGAGTGCTACATCCACTTTTATGCCTAAAAGACTGTGGAAAAAATATTTTCTTTATGTAATTTCATTGAGACAGAAGTCTATTTGCATGCGAATTCACTGAATTCAAATAAAGTTATTGAAGGCATAAGCAGCGTTACAAATTTATTTTGAACACAAACGTATTCAAATGTACAAAATGCACTGTAGCTGAAAATATGTATAATTTAAAATGAGCTCAAAAATAAGATAATTTCATTTTATATTTGATGACCTAGGAAATACAGAGAATAGAGAAATAGTTGCTTTATGAAAGGAAATGGCATTTTAATGTATTTCCCAAGGAAACAGTTGTTAACTATTTTTAATGTAGATTTCCTTTATTTTTATGCAGTGTGGAAAATAACTGAATTAAGGGTTAGAGGACAAAAAGGTGTTATGCCACAAAAAGTTCATTATGAACTCAGCAAAAAAATTTGAAATCACATGCAAAATGAAATATTACAGTTCTCCACTTCAACACATTTATTGGAAGAAATATTCCGTAAAGAGTAGAAAAGTATTTACACACCACATTGGTATGGATGAAAAATATAAAAAACCTGCTACATGTAGCATTCAATTCTATTACAAGTGTGATATTAAAGAAAGGTTTTTATCACAATTCCTCTGGAATTTTCTGTCGAATTCATTTTCTTGTCAAAACCATAATTTTCACATTACTATTATTTTCCAGAAGAGATTTTAAATGCTTTTATTCCTCTACATTTCCCAGTGTGAATAAGAGAGTGAAATATTCATCTTTTGATAACATCAGCCTGTACATTTTTTAATCCTAAATATTTATTTGGTTGAATTTCACAAACGTAAAGCTGAATTTCCTCATGGTTCATTGTATTATGAAAGTTGTTTTTCTGATTGTCCTTCCTTTATGTAGATATGTGTCCTTCAGAAAGACATCCCCTGATTTTTCTAATTAAGGTTATTTCGGGGGTCTTTTCCTACATTTTTACTGAATCTAGTGCTAAATCCTAGTACATTGTGGCATCCTGCAAGCACTGTAATTTTCCATTGGTTCCTAGATGCTATGCTCACATAATTCCTCGTGCATGTTCTACACTGATAAGCACTTTCTCACCATGTGATGGAGGTTAGCTGAGCGACCTAGAGAAGTTAAAGAAGAGAATCATGAGCTTGAAGGACTGAAAGAAGGGAAATAAAATAAACCTTTATATTTATCCGCTATGGACCTCACCTTCCCAGTGGAAAGTGAGTAATTGGTGAGGATGAATAGCACAAAAATAAGTATTTAATTTTGTGTTAATCCTCTCCCAGTCATAGACCCTTTCCAAAACAGGTAGCTGTAAATTATCCATAATGAAAGTTATGGGAACAATAATTAACAAAATAAAATTCTAGGAGAAATTGTTCATTTGGACCAGAGATTCACACAAATTAAAACCTAGAGACAGTTACCAGGAAAATATTTGTGTCATTGCTGCAGAAGAGGAGGTTTTGATCTAGAAAAAGATTATTTTTCAGTTTAAGAAGTTACCTGCAATATGTTTGCAGATTGTGTTGATGACATTAATGGAATGAATCCCAGCACAAGAAAATTAATAAGTTTGGGGGAAATTTAGGGTGAATGTGTCTCATTTTAACTGAAGTGAAAATACTTATATTATTCCAGACTACTTTACAATATAAAAATACAATTCCAATAAATAGGCAATCCATAAAATTTAGTGAGCACAAACACACCTTCATTATTTAACAGATTAATACATTAAATACTTCTGAACATCTTTTACCCATGCAGACATATGCATGAATAATAAAACAGATGGTCAGTCCCTTCTTACATACACACTGGACTGAATTTGTGCATACAATGTCAACTAATTATTGAGTTGCAATTCCTCAACTTTATTTTTTAAAAAAACCAGTCTTTTCCAATTATCTTTGCCTGATTCAAAGTACCAGAAAAGACTAAATAGATCCTTGAAATGAAAAAGAAGAACATACACTGCTATTACAAGGATGGGAAATATCTAGTGATGTATAGAACGCAATTTGCAATGCATTTTGACATCAGTTGACCAAGGTATTGTTCCATGATGCTTGGTTTAATTTCTTCTTCTCCAGGACATCTTGGAATATTTTAGGGAAGACATACTTCTGATTCTCATGGACAGTCTGCTTTTCTTTCTGTGCAAACTGAAGAAGTGATGTCACCTGGACTGAGTTCTGTGGGCAAGACACTCAAGGAGACAACTCCTTCATTTTTCATTGCATGTGTATCTACATAACAAAACCATTATTTTGTCTTTGTTGTGTGTTCCTCATTCCTGCGTTGTCTGTCAAGGGTAAGTGGTGCATTTCACAGGAGGAAATAGGTTAATTACTGGCATAAGCATGGCTTCTCCTGCACATGATGCAGTGTCACAGCATCTGCTGTGCACTTGCATAAAACTGCAGCAGGCAATGTGGGGGAAATGTGGTGTCATTGGGAAGTAATGGTCTGAAACCATAGGAGCACCTGCTTCCTCCCAGGTATCTCCTGGATGTATTACTGTATACATCAGCTGCATCTTGCTGTAGCTGGTAGCTGTCCACTTAATATCCACAGAGTCAGCATGGGTCTGGTGACCACTGGTTTGGCTCAAATTAGAGGCCACAGGCTCGACATCACTTTCAAAATTAAATCAGTTCCTTATATAGGACACCATTTATGTCCTATGGGTTACCATCTGTCATACATATATCATCAGGTGCAAATTTAGTTAGCAAATTGCTTAGTCCATAAAATAGATACTCAAGCTTCAGTCATTATCAGAGCTGTGTGTGGAGTTTAAATACTATATCTGGACAGTTTTTGGCTTGGATTTCCTCACTGTACCACTAAAGTCTTACATATAAAGCAATATCTTCCTGCTAAAGTTTTTATAGGTGTAATAATTCTCTGCAAACCTTCCTCTAGCTGCTAATAAAGTGCTTATCTTACACACACTTTCAACTTTTCAAAGAAAAGCCATTTTGATTTAAAAGACACATTGCAATAAAAAAAATTGTCTAACTTCTTGAATTGTTGCTACTAATGAGTTAACATCTCATCTCAACTACTGATGAGGTCAATGAAAAAACCCGAAGAAAATGGGGAGGGGGCCATTCATCAGCAATGGCTTATACAACAGTAGCACTCTATAAACAGGATGAATCAAAAACAAGGTTGGCTCCTCCTGTCTACCCTCAACTTAGTGGGTGTGTTTATTTTAAGGCATAGTTATTAAAAAAATGTGCTGTGTAGGTGTAAACAGGACAAGTCAGGAAATATGCTTTGAATCAACTTGTTTTCTTACCTTTTTTTCTATCTGCCCATCTAATATCCTGTTATCTTCATCAAATACCACAGAGTGGAAATGTTAATGATCCAACATCTTTTACATACGGTATACTTTGTACATAATTCAAATGTACCAGACCTAACTGTGTAGTAGGTATTTTTATCAGTAGTAAAACCTTCTCATACTTGCATTTAATAACCAAATAGAGTCAAAGCTAAGGAAAATAATGTCTGAGAAAAAAAAAAAATTAAAAAAAAATAAAAATAATGAGAGTACAAGACAGATTTTCGACACTTGGGGTTTTTTTAACTCTGTCCAGAGATTAGAAATTTCAGGCTCTATAAGTGGTTACAAAAATGGGATTATTATCTACAGCATATGAGTGCTGTAGATAAATAAAATAAAGAAACCAAATCCAAACAAAAAGAGCACAAAATAAAGGATACAGTCAATTCTAACCAAGTTAGACCATGAAAACAAATTGAAAAGAACCCTAATGACCAAGACACATCATAGTAAACCATCCATCAGTTAGACACTTTCAATGTCTTTCTCAGTTTCATAGGGGTAGAAATTGTCCTGTCATGTATTCCTATCGTGTCAACATATAAATTAAATCAAATTCAACTGGAATATTCCTGTTTGATTTATCAGGGCCATTCTATTAACATTTTGAGGGTTTTCATTTTTCTAGTAGGAGTTAAGACTCCTTTATTTTTATTTAGGAGTTAAGACTAGGGAAGGGTAAATATATTTGGGTTTTTTTTTTTTTTGCCATGTCTGCAAATAAGAGTTGAGATTTGACTGAATTTTAATATTTACAAGATCCTTCTGAAGTTTTGGGGTTTTTTTCCAGTCCACTCTATGATGCTGATGACAGTATTTACAAGAATACTGAAGACAATTAGTTACCAGCTTGTTGGGTTTTTTCAATTAAATACTGAATGTTTTAAAGAAGTGCTGTGATCCCACAGACAGAAAAAGAAACTAAAGCTCTACCTGATGGAGCACCAGTGTCAGTTAGTGAACACTGGTCAGCTTGTTTCATCTTGTGATGGAATTTGTATGTGCCTCATTTCCCTCCATGCCTTCTTTCTATGGCATGGAAGATAGATCAAACCTATCATGATTACTATGGCCAATTATTGCCAGAACTATTATTTCAGACAGCGTAAAGAGGGTAGACAAATTCTGTGGTCTTGAACAAGTCCTTTCTCTCTTTATGTGTACTGTGTGCTAGGATGCTCAATAACTATCACTGCAAAAAAAAATTGTTTGTAAAGAAACATCAAAAAGTAAAATGTCCTGTTAGATTTATGTTTTGATAATTATTTCCTGTGTTCACTTTGCTTTTGAGAGACCAAATATTCATACCAATTCTGTCTCACATAAGGCTTTTTCTAGACAAAATAGTGCTGACCTTTACATTCTTGATGATCACTTTACTGAGAGTGAGCAAGTCATTTTTATGTCAGTGTTAGTAAATGTTTATGACAATTTTGCACGACTGCTTCATACAACATAGTGTTTCTGCTTTTTCTGTCATTAGAGGGTTTCAGAGAAATTTGGTCAGCAAGAATTTCTTTGACAGTAATAGCAGGAAAACAGGATAATACTAACAGGTCATATTATAGGAAACCTGTCAAAGTAAGATTTTTGGGTCAGGAAAAAAAATAAAAGGCCAGTGGCAGTTCCTGGAACAGACAGGAATAACCTTCATATCAAAATGGATTGTTTAACATCCATTTTGGGTAAATATTGCACTGAAAGATGGAACACACCCTCCTATATACATCCAATATCAAGCTTATACTAGAGAATTGAACGAGAATCGCTTCAAGAGAAGTCCCAGGGTCTTGGTGAAGAAAAGTAAGTTCAAAAAAGTGAGACTTTTCTCGTAGCCTCAAATTCAATGATTTTAATCCAGGTAAACTTCCAGTTATGTTTCTCCTTCAAAACCCGGGAAAATCACTCTTCACAGATGAGGACGCCCACAACAATGAGATTTGCAGATTCACAGATTTGTGAGGTTTTTTAGAAATTTTAAGATTTAGGCAACCAATTTAAAACTTAAAAATCTAAGTATAGAACACCAGTTTATTTTCTGATAGGAAGATGTTAGATCGAGAACACAGAAGACATGGATGTAAAACTGGAAATAAGAGATTTTTAAGCTCTGTCTCACTAAGATATTGTCCTCTTGCAGCTATGTCTAGAATTGATTTTTCCAGGGTTATCAGTTCAGTTATCTCAGGAAATAGTTTGTCTTTTTTTACTATGCTTCTATGGTAGGATCATCCAAAGGCTGTGATACACTCCTTAAGAGTTGTCTTTAAAAGATTGTGGTGAGTTGACTTTGGTCAGCAGCCAAACTCCCACCTTGCCTCTCACTCCCCTCTCCTATGACATCAGGAAAAAATAGAAAAAAGAAGACTGGCCCTAAATTTCATTCAGTATTGTCTGGAACCAGCTGAATGGTGCTTTCACTGGAAGTTAAAGCACATTTTATTAAATTTGAACATTATCTGCTTGATGCCTGTTTTGAACCTCATACATAATGATGGTCTACTTCTATTTGTCATCTCTTACTTTGCTTCAAATATGAAAAAAAATCAACAAGTTCCATGTTTATGTTGGGTTGCTTACAGTGAATCCAGGAGTTTTTACAATCTGTCTGATATCAATACAACATATAATAAGCATTTATAACTGTTTTTAATAGGTTATATGATAGGTTTCTCCTTGAGCCAGATCTTACGAGCTCTCAGAGAACTTACCACACCCAAGATAGCCCAGCTACCCTGAATGGCATAAAATTAGCAGGATGGCTTCTGAGATTGTGTTGGAAATAAAAAAAGTTCTAATAAAAGGCAAAATATCAAAGCCCTTACAGAGAGAAACCAAACCAGGGCCAAGAGGTCCTTGCTCCTGCTAAAACACCCCACAAAAGTGATTATTTCCTTTGCTCTCTTCTTTTTCTGGTGAATTACCTAGGCAGGACCTCTTGGCCTCGGTCCAATCAGGCCGCTCCCAGGTCTGAGGAGAAGTCCAAAGCTCCTATGAAGTGTCTTTGTACCAAACTGAGGAGAGAAACTTCTGGGCTTTTTGCCTTTTTATGCAGCCGAGGAATAATTTGGTCACTCTGTCAACAGGGGGCACATTCCTACAGTTGCGTACCTTTATTGGGCAAAAAAATTAAACTCTCACTGAAAACAGACATCGGATGAGATCTAAGAAGAGAGTCCCATAAACCAAAAACCTTTAATAGAAGATATTTTATCTTTCATTTTTGTAAAAATTACTGTCTGTTCAAGTATCCTGTGAAAGAACAGATTTTAGAGAGCCAAAGACAGAATCTTACTGAGTTCCAAAAGAAGCCAGTTCACAAAGGAAAATCACATGGAATGAAATGTATAAATTCAAGATAAAAGAAATGTAAAAAAGTTGTTGTTCTTTTAAATATTAGTTGTAGACGCTGCATGTCAATGAAATAGAAGTTATTTACTAGAAAAGAAAATAAGAGAAAGAAGAAAAAAGGAAGTAAGAGAAGTGTTGCAAGAAAACAAGAAAATATATTTCTTAAGATTAATTTCCTTTTGGTGAGAATAAAATTATTTAAAGTTTCTGCAAAACAAATTTGAGCTGTAATATCCCAAGCCTGACCATATATTTTAACATCAAAATGCATCATGTAACAGTATAAAGGGTCATATCACAAGAGCTTCTGGACAATGGTGAAAATTACTTGTTGACAGGTGAAGAGCAACTGGAGGAGCATTTTCATATATTTCACCACTGAATTTTGGAACTGCTTCAAAATTATTCAAGGCCAGAAAATATTATTTGTTGAACAAAGTGTAAAGAAGGTTAAAGATTATTTTTTTCAGCAATGTCACGTACAATGAGATCCAAATAGGTATGCAAGTAGAGCTATTTTATATGCTTAAGTGACAATATGGCAGTGCTGAGCGCTATAAATCAGGCAAGAATTTCAGTGAGACCCTTTATCCTTCATCATATATTTTTACACACTTCAATATTATTCCTGAAATAACTATGGAAGTAAAATTCCTGTTTTTCTCAACTGGCAAGAATTTGCGAATTTCTGATATTTTTTACAGCTACCTACCTGCCTAATAGAGAAACACTGCAGAATCAGTAGAAGAAGCTGAATTCCTTCACGTAAATCAGTGTACAGCTCTGTCAGGCTATGTTGATTCTTGTAGGAACAACAGTTCCATGTCAGTTAATCCCATGATCAATCTTAAAGAAAGACGACAGATTTTAGAGAAGGCAGAAAAGTCAACAGTGCAAATAAGAGAGCAAAAAAAGCAGAGGGCAAATCAAGGGAAAAGCCCCAGAGGATCTTACTTTTTCTTGTTAGGTCGTGTCTTTTATCTCCGTGATTTTTATAGACTCACACATGCTTCAACTCTGAAAGCTAATGGGCTACATTCAAGTAAAAATGTTATGGATTTAAAGTAAAAAAATAGTGAAGTGTCTTTTTTTTGCAATTTTAATTTTCAAGACTCCATCTTATACTAGATTTGATTACATATTTTTCAAGAATATTGTGTGCAGATGCACCTTATTTTGGGCTTTATAGTAATTGACAATCTATCAACATCTTATTCATTAAAATAATGAGAGTGAAAATGTTTCAGTTATGTGATCAGTTCACCGAGATGCAATGCACATTGATGTTTGTCTCTGGATTGTGCCTCTTTGAAAAGAAGCAGAAACCAAGAAAACAGGTTTCAGGGTGATATTACATTTTAAGGAGGAAGGAAGGAAGGAAGTGGTGGAAGGAAGGAAGTGGCGGAAGGAAGTGGCGGAAGGAAGGAAGGAAGTGGCAGAAGTGGCGGAAGGAAGTGGCGGAAGGAAGGAAGTGGCGGAAGGAAGTGGCGGAAGGAAGTGGCGGAAGGAAGTGGCGGAAGGAAGTGGCGGAAGGAAGGAAGGAAGTGGCGGAAGGAAGGAAGGAAGGAAGGAAGGAAGGAAGGAAGGAAGGAAGGAAGGAAGGAAGGAAGGAAGGAAGGAAGGAAGGAAGGAAGGAAGGAAGGAAGGAAGGAAGGAAGGAAGGAAGGAAGGAAGGAAGTGGCGGAAGGAAGGAAGTGGCGGAAGGAAGGAAGTGGCGGAAGGAAGGAAGGAAGGAAGGAAGGAAGGAAGGAAGGAAGGAAGGAAGGAAGGAAGGAAGGAAGGAAGGAAGGAAGGAAGGAAGGAAGGAAGGAAGGAAGGAAGGAAGGAAGGAAGGAAGGAAGGAAGGAAGGAAGGAAGGAAGGAAGGAATCATTTTTAGAAATGATCCAGTGCTTAACAAAGAAAAATAAATGCTCCAAACAAGGTCACACAGTATTAAACCAAAACAGGGGTGCATAAAATACAGCATTTATTTAAGACTGGGAGAGGTATATTGAAACTTTAGACTGCTGTTTTCTCCACAAACCAAACACGAGTACAGTTTACAGCTGTGGTGGTGTGATCCCCCCTTCCCCCCCTTAAGCCATAACCACCAGCACTGTGGCAGCTTCATCCGGATTTTGTGGGATGGATGGCAACATGGTAGCTAAGGGCTCTCTGAAACAGTGACCCAGAGACGTTTCTGATATGAAAATATCTCTGTGAATCAATTATTTTATGCCAAAGTGGGCAATCCAGGGCCCATTGAGTTCTCCTGCCTGAATGAAGGATTTCCCCTCTAATAGTAATAAAGTTACTACTTGATGATGGGAGATTCCTGGGCACAAATGGCTCTTGGTAAGTGATTAATAGCATGTTAAACTCTGAAATTTTGGCTAAGTCATATAAAGGATTGGTTGAGCACATATAATCCTTTAGCCATAAAACATTAATCAAGTCTGGGAGCAGGATTAGTTGCAGCTGCACTTAAGAGTCCTCTCTGAAAAGGGGGACCTTTCTGAACCTGTGATTCAGTGGCAAGGTCTCCCTGATAAACTTTGTCCCACCTTGTGCCCTGTGCAGTTAATAATCAGGTCTACTTTGCCATTGAATCCTGTTAAATCACTGTTGGATTTAGCAATGAATTTTCTTTGTTCACTGGTTTATATCAGTGAAGGGTATTGTTGCTTCTCTATTGGAGATGAAGTCCATCAATCCCTTCATTACAACTCACTCCTGAATTTGGCCATTCAGGGGAAGTAAATAACATGCAAGTGTCTAAACTCACATAAAATTTCACTGGTGACTCCTCATGTAGGGCTCAGTAATTGGTGTAATACCAAAGTGACCCTCTCACATCACTTACTGAAACATGCAGCTGAGATCCTTGATCTCCCCGGAGACTATTTGCTCTTCAATTTTCCTTAGTCAGTTGTTATAAATGACAGGAAGATTAGTTATGCAAGCAGTATGGTTTGGTAGATTAAAATGGATTACAGCCTGGATTTAGAAGTCACAAATTCTTGAGTCCTAGCTGATTTTTATCAAGAAAAATCCGAGCAGAATTTGAAAGAATGCACTTGCACAGGATTTCCTAAAATGTATGGGTATGAGAATTTATAATCTTTTTGTTGAACTTTGGAAAAAGTGTACAAAACTTTTTACAGTGACATTGTTGTAAAGTTTGGAAGGTGATTATTTTTTGTTAAATTATGCAAGAACTTACCTAGTGGAATTAAACACCCATATTATAAGATTACTTGGTTACAAAATCCACTGAAGTCAAAAAGAGCATTGTGATTGCATTTCAAGATAGGCCTACGATGTGTCTCTCTGATAGGGAGATTTGCCATTCTTGAATTCTGTTAGAATGCTTATAAACACACATAATGCATATAGAATTTTTAAACATTATATTTAGCATTTTTTATCAGTATGCTGAACTATTAATTATATTTCTTCTAGCAGATGATCATGTTTCACAATTTTTCATGTACTCATATTTCAAATTACTAATGCTGTCCTATCATAGATAACAGCACTTGGATTCCTCCCTTTTTAGAATTTTTCTGATAGAGGGGGGTCATCTTAGTTGCCTAAACTAAATGCTCCAATCAACAAAGAAATATGTGGGGTGCCCTGAGTAAAAGTTGCTTATTTCCAGCATTTCTACTGGGTATTATAAAAGGATCAGAAATTACTATAATTCCTGAAATTATTTCAAAAGTTTATTTCTTAAAGATAGAATGAGAATTTTGCCAAGACACAGACAGCTGAGCACATAGATGTTAGTTACATATAGCTTGTGTAGGAAAGTCAACTATTGCCTTTTTCCGGGTTATGATGTCATGTAACCAAGTTTAATATCTAGAAGTTAGGTCGTCTAATGGCTGAAGGCCATTAGGATTTAACAGTGATTTACGTCCCTTCTGCAGTAATTACATTAGGTTTGAACATCCTGAGCTTGTGTTACAATTCACTGCTTCATTTCTCATGGTTTTGCTATCCTGAACATCAGCCAAAGGTACTTCACTCATAGAGTGGTCAGTCACTGGAACAGACTCCCCAGGCAAGTGGTCATGGTGCCAAGATTGTCAGAGATCAAGGAGTGTCTGGACAATGCTCTTAGTCATATTGTTTAGTTTTCCATAGTCCTGCAAGGAGCAGAAAGTGTGACTTGATAATCCACAAGTCCTTTACAATTTGAGACAATCTGATTCTGCAAAATATATGAAATTTTCAACATTTTTTTTAATATGAGTCTTAAAAAAGGTCTTTATGCGTATCTGTACAAGCTAACCTGAAACAGAAAAAGAGGACACCGCCCCCCCCGCCCCAAAACAACCAGTCAAACAGATTAAAGGCTCTTGTTGCACACTTCCTCAATACAGTTTTGCAATTTATAAAATGTGCAATTTTCTTGCTATTGCCTCTAAGTTTCTGTCTCAAATCTTGCAGGCTTTCTTATCCTATGGTGACTAAGACTGATAGGAGAATTAAGCAGAGGGGACATTAGAACACATGTAGGGTAGCCTAAGGCTGGAAAAAGTAAACTTCTAATTCTTTAATTTGGATGGAAATGACATCTCAGCTAAGCCAGGAGCAAAACTCACTTGATAAATGGGAACTGAACAAGCAGTTAGGTTTTTGTATTTGTAATACACAATGAATGTTTACAAAAAGTGCCAGGGATTTTTCTTCAGTATTTTTTTCATGCCATAGGTTCTACTAAAGGCTTTGCAAATCTTCCCCATGATTCATTTTAAATACTTTTTTTAAAAAGCCAGATTGAAGAGGTCATACTTTTGCATCCTGAATGTGCTTTATTTTGTGTTTGACAGTGCGAATGCATGCTATCAGCAATGATAGATATGTCTTGCATTTTTACAAGAGATTAAATCCTTTTGTTTAAATCAATAGGGCAAATTCATTCTTCCATCAAATGTGTTTGCACAGCGGATGAATTTTACTTTGGTGTTTTACACATAAAGCATAGCTGAAAATTAGGAATTGCTGCTTAGTGTTCAGTATCTAAAAAGCAGAACATTTTAATGTGATTTGAATCATGTATTTTTTTTTCAACTTGTATGATCCAGAGCTAAAAAAAGGTAGTAATGATAAAAATGCAATGTAAGGTTGTATTATTCTATTACAACAGTATGATAAACAGTTGGTTGCATAAGAAATGAGAAGAGATCAATAAAAATGAAAACAGCTGAATGGCAGTCATTTAATTTATTTGCTCTATGAATATGAAGGGAATTCAGTAGCTATTCCTCACTTCAAGAATATAAACACTAGAAAAAAGACAGCATGATATGACTTTACAGGTATGTTTTTTGATGGAAAATTGGATATTCTTCTGAGTGATTGAAATATATCTATGTCATTTATTTTTGTATACCTTCTTATATTAATTGCATTTTTGTTCATTTTGGGAACACAATTATGTTTCCCATTTTTTTCCACTGAATGTATTATCGAGTCACATGTAGATTTTTCTACTTTTATTCACACTATTTAGTAGAACCTTGCTTTGTTCTCTTTTTGGAAACAACCAGTCAGTTGTCAAAATAAAACTGTTCTGAGTAATGTTGGCAGGGCTAAGAAGACTGAGACATACACTACACTCATACATTGTCTTTCTTTTAACACTCAGTTTTATCACAATTCAAGTATCAGAGTGTTGACTAAATAACATCTTGTAAGACATTAGATAAAGTATTTTTAAATTATAATTATAATTTAAATGTATAGTTTAAATTTTAATTTAAATTTATAATTTTAATAACAATGAGATCTCAGTGTTACAAAAAGTTTTACTTTGCCATTGGAGGAATTGGCTGAAATGGCTGTCGTTCTATTGCAGTTGTTGTACAAAAATTTCTGTCTTCGGCTGTAGCGTGAATAAAATGTGTGCAGGTGCTTTACAATGAAAACAGGCAAAGCAAAGTTAGAGGAAGGAGTAGCTCAATCTCTCATTATTTCTTTCAGGTTTTTGTGTTTCCAATCGATGTATGTAAGCCTGTAATTCTCTCATATACTCTTTAATCATACACAGCTACTCCTGTGAGGTAGACACATAGAAGAACTCATTTACTCAAACCTACAAAGAGATTAGTGGCCTTACTCTTTTTATGTATTTAAATCCTTTTTGTGCTACTGCACCTGAAAGACTTGCTTAAAGTCGTAGAGGAAATCAAAGCTGGAAACTGATTCTGCATTTACCAAGTTAGTTCCACGACCTTTGAAAAGGACTTCCCTTTTCCTCTGATCTGTAGACTAATCTCCAGCTGAGAGAACCACCTATATTTGCATCACACAAGGCTAAAGATCAAAGCATTAAACTCTTGCTTCTCATTCAGAGCTGTGTTAACAGACTTCAAGTGCCTAGTTAAAGCACTTCAAATGGGTTGCTAATATTGTTGGATGTAATTTTGTCTCAACTTGAGCAAATAGCTGTGGACACTTTGTTGAAGCAGCGACCAGCAGTAAGTGGTCTTTTATACTGTATACTAGTATGTGGATTGCCACTTGTTCTTAAAATCTGTCATTGCCTCCAGAGATTTTACATTCAAGTTTGGTCACAGCCAGTGAGGTGGCACTACAGACTGCCCTACTGCTGCCTAGGCAAAACCACAAAATTAGAGCTGATGAAACTGTGTCTTTGTTGTGACCAAAAATACTGTGCATGGGTACCCTGTGATGGCAGGTTGCCATAAACATCCCCATTCTTATTTAAATTATGCTTCTTTCAAACCACACCTTGGAAGCAACTGTGAGAATCTATGACTGAAAATATGAAAGGATGAATTTTCACATCACCTGCATAAAACATAAAAAAATCCTTATGTATCTTGCAGTTCTTTTTCTGTATTAGATAAAACGTTAGATGATCCCTGCACCTCAGCTACACAGGAAGTACAACCTTTATGAAAGTTTGGAGTGCCACTTCTAGTATGGTCTTTAATACAGATGGTGAGAATGTCATATATATTTCTTTTTTATTCATTAGATTTAAAACAAAAATGGTCACATAAGCCACAGATAATCAGAGAAGCATATTATATGCCATAATTTCTCATTAAGCAAGTCCATATGGCTCCAATTTTATTTTGCTTTTCTTCCAAAAAATAATTGTGACTAGGAATTTGTTCCTCCATTAGTGTCATTTGTTAATTCATATGGCTGCACACAGTGAACTGGACAAGTGTCAGATTTCTGTTTTTCAAAAACTGTGTTCCAGATTTCTTTAATAAAACACCTCAGAAATCTCCTTTCTCTCCTTGCTCATAGAAGGCTCTATGCTAATTGAAAACAGATCACTCATGACACTTAGGGGTATATCACAATAGATTTTAAGGTCTGTACAATTTATAAGATAACAGTTAATAGACTAGTTTGGGATTTTTTCTATTTTCAATATAATCTTACATGTAGTGACCATCTGCATAACTTCTGATAAGGACTGGTAAGCCGCTGGGGTGAAATTCTGTCTCGTTTGAAGTCAAAGGCAAAACTCCCATCCCACTAAGTAAAGAAAAACCATGACCTCACTTTCAGTTTTCATCTCCGTTGTCTTCACATCTATAGTAGTTTTTCTGCTTGATGAATAAACGTTGCATATAGTACAACAGAGTGCTAAGTTATGTGAGATTTAGGAATGAGAAACAATGGCCACCCTTTCATGCTGAATATTTATGTAAACTATTGCTTCAGCTTTTCTTGAAATGTTATGTGTGAGAAGATGGCTGCAGAAGTAGCTTGCACATCTTATCTAATTTTTCTGAGCTAGACACTGTCCAAGTGGCAGTTGTTATTTTGTTTTCCTCTTTCTGTGTTACTTCCACTTCAAATGTTTATCAGCTGCAAATGGCCTACTCAGGAAAGCAACACAGAGGATGAAAGACAGCAGAGGAGAAAGACAGTGGTAAGTATTGCATACTTCCATTTTGATATATGCAAAGAACAGCTTTCATTGATCTTTGTTTGTACTGGGTGAAAGGATGCTTTTGGTTTTGCCCTAGAAGCATTGATCAAGTATTTTTGCTAATATGCTGTTGTTGTTAAACATTGCAGAGATGCAGAGTTTCTATCAATTCAAAGAACTTTTTGACGGCAATGACACAATTTTTTGTTTCATATAGTTTTTTGCATTTCTCAGGTGAGAGCTATAGAGGTGTTTTACAAGATTGCATTTAATTTCTGTTTATGCCCAAGTAAAGCTGATAATTCTACAATAATTCATAAGATATTGAACTGAACTGAATTGAACACCTAGTGATCTGTCTCAGATTAGTATTGTACAAAATTTTATATAAACATCTTTAAACATTATCTTTGTCTCAAACTCAGTTTGTTGACATGTAAATTTTACTGCTCTTTACTTTCTCTTTCTTCAGAAATAAATGAACTTGAATTTCTATAACATTTTTAGAAAATATGCTTTCAGTAAAATGTAAAAATAAAAATGCTGTTAGTGATGCTTTACTGTTATTTCTTTTTGTAAAAATCCTATTTTATTATAATAAGTGAACTATTTTCTTTTTTATTGTAAATGCTGCTGCAATTGTTATTGTTATTGCTATCATTACTGAGGTAGGGGTGAATAAAAGAGAGGATGCTCCAAGTCTTTTTCCTGTGTGCAATTTTTTGCGCCTGGATTTTGTCACTGCTTTCAAACAATCCGTATACCTTTCATGGGATAACTCATCAGAGTTAAGTTGAACCTCAAGGCAGAGACAGGAGGAATAAACTCACTGCCATCATAAGAGATGATCATGTATAAAACAGCCTGAGGAACCCAATGAGGTGCAACGTGGGGTCCTGAGGAGCTTTGTTCATGTAGTTTGTGGGTCACTTTCCCTCATATTTGAAAAGACCTGTCAGTCAGGTGAAATCTCCAGTGACTGGATAAAAGGGAATATCATTCCCATCCTTCAAAGGAAGGACCATAGGAACTACCAACCAGTCAACTCCACCTAAGTGCCTGACAGTGTTGCAGAAGAGATTTTCCTGGAAGATAGAAGATTCCAAAAAGCATGAAAGGCAGGGAGGTGAATATACACAGCCAACATGGCTTCACAAAGGGAAAACCATATCTGAGCACCCCAGCAGCCTTGTATGGAAGGATGGGGTGACTTAATCAGCAGTCAAGGGAAGAGCTATTGATGTCATCTACCTGGACTTCTGCAATGCCTTTGGTACAGTTCCTTACAATGTCCTGAACATTAAATTGGAGAGAGAGGTTTCATGGACAGACTGTTAGATGGACAAGGGATTGCCTAAATCTTTTGGCCATGGCTAAGGTGTCTGTTTGTCAATGCCTTGACATCCAAGGGGAAACAACTAGGAAAAGGACTTTGGAATCCTGGTGGATGAGCCGAAAATGTGTGTCTGCAGGACAGAAAGCCAAACACATGCAGTGTTGCATAAAAGAAGCATTTCCAGAAGGTCATGGGAAAAAATCTGCCCCTCTGCCCTGCTCTCATGAGACTCCATCTTGAGTACTGTGTCCAGGGCAGGAAAGGCTTGAGCCTGTTGGAGTAGGTCCAGAGGAGCAGCACAAAAGTTTCAGGTTCATTTAATACCACTTCTATTGCAACAGAATGCAATCTGAATTCAGAGACAAAAGTGATATGTGGTATTATTGAGAAAGGTCTGTGTCTTAATAAAGATTTTCTGGGAGGCCCATTTGCATAATTGTTCTGTAAAATGTGTTTCACTTATTAAATGTGTAAAGAATCAGGGCACTGGATTTACTTCTTAGCTGCACAGATTTTTTTCAGGAATAAAAAAATTTTCCTAAAATAAGAATAAAGTAAGGGAAAAAAAATTGGCAAAGCACATTATCTTTTCAGTCACTGCCAATATGAGATGGATTGTGTTTGAGAAATTAAAAAGTGAAATACAATGAAGATCCACTCTCTGCATTCTTGGCTATGAAGTGTGCCTTTGTGCACTGCAGTCACATCCCTCTGGCATATTGGAATGGAGCCCCCAATGGAGACAGAGCCAGAAGACATGTAAATCACAGGAAACAGACAACTTTGTAATTATCTTCTGAAAGTGATTATCTCAGATATTCAAAATCACTTGCTACTCCTGCTTCGTAATGAGAGGTGAATGGTGATATTTGAATAAATGAAAAAAGCCTCTCTGGAAAAACTGAAAAACATGTGAGTGCTCTCAGCAAGCTCTCAGCAAACTTCTGTGGATGACAACAAAGAAGCCTACCTGGATTTTCAAAAGGCTTTTAACAAGGTCTCTCATCAAAGGGACAGATACTGTAGAATTTACCATGGCACAGTCTCCACATGAATTGAATAAAACTTCAGCTAATTAAATCATGTACCTTGCATCTTTCTTTTCTTGCTCTTCGTCTGAGGCAATTTATACCTGCATATTATTTCACATTGTAGGCACAGCATCCTGAAGTATATTTAATTTCATCTGAAAGGTGAAAAAAAATACCTCAGGATGTATTTTAGGAAACAGAGGTACATCTACTTCTCTTTCAGACTGAGTTTTCATTCACTTCAATAGTAAAAACTATAAATCAGAAAGTTTGCTAGGGTGAAGATTGCACTACAGGTTTGGAGATTTATATCTCTGTGAAATGCTAAAATATGTAGTCAAAAATAGCAAAGTGAGAAAAGCACAGAAGGTATGTTGTGGTGAAAGTTTGCTCAGTGTGGGTGGTTCTGTAGAACTAGCAGATATAGTTGGGAGATCATTGTAAGAGTGTTCCATAGTAGTGGCACTGAGGTGAAACCAGAATAATTCATGGCAGAAAAAACTCCAGCCAGATATACCCCAAAGACTGATAGGAATATTTCTATTGCATCTTGGGCAGATAATTAGACAGAAAGTGCTGTGGACAGGAATACTCTATTGGAAGATTACTTGCATATTCTTCAGAAAAGAATTACCAGCAATGCCAAGCAGAAGACTTTATCCTCCACTTGTTCACCAGCATAACTCTGCAGTGTTTATTTGCTTCTCTTTGTAGCAGACTTTTGTTCGTATAAGAAATGATGGATAAGATCCTTTAGCATTGTTACAAATAGTGAGAACATCAATAAAAAGAATGTGTTTTTTTTTCAAAACTTATTTCAAACCATTTTCATAAAACAGGCATGTAAAGTTCCATTAAAATCATACCAGAAAATTTATTATCTCAGAAAATGAGTTTTTAATTAAAAACCTCTGACATTCTCAAGAAGAAGAAACATTTGCAACAGATAGCAATCCAGCTAATATGAAAGGCACGCTATTTTAAATCAACTTATGGTTTAGTCAAAACTTCAATCACAATCTTAAAAATCTCTGCAGTGATAAGAATTGGACCCAGATGAGAATTTGAATCAAAGTAGGATAATAAAATCATGCAACTTTTTGCAAAAGACTGAAAAGGTCTTGCATAAAGATTTCTTGTATAAAATCTGCAAATCTTCATTTGATCCAAACAAAATTAGTGTGACTCTTACAGTAGATATTTCAGCTGGAAAAAACCTAGAGAGGCAGATGAAGATTTGTGAGAGTAGACAGTGAGTTTGCTTGGCATGCATAAGGGTTCACATGTTTGGTAGTACTTTTGGCTAAGCTTTGACTCTAATATCAGCATTATCTGCAGTCCTAAGACAGGCATATATTGCACTGCTGTTTTGGTTTTTTTTTTTTAATTATAAAGATATTAATATTTTTGCGTTGTGTTTGACAGATAGAATATGTCATTTTTAGAACAAAGATAAATATGTAGTGAGCTAAATATGTAGTAAGTATAACTTTTCAATACCTAACAAGCCTAGTTCTTAACTTCAAAGAATAAAACATCCGGAGACTCACTTTATTAAAAATACAATAAATAAAAAGAAAGACCGCCCCCTGCGAAAACTCAAATGTCCATTGAAATTAAACTGCAACACCTGATGTCCCGTGAGTGAGAAAACAAAAATCTCAAGTCTGAATAATCCAAAGCTTTACTGGTAAACTCAGAATTAATAAGTCATTTAATGCCTGAAAGTCCCTGCTTTATTCCCTGCAGTAAGATGTATGACTTACTGATGGATGAAATATTATTTACTAAAGTTCTAAAGAATCTTGCTCCTCTCTGTATCATTACATCCTTATGAAGTAACAGAACAAGATGTAACACTCAGACTTTGTCTTGTTGTTGTTGTTTGGGGAGGTTTGGCTGTGTTTTTTTTTTTTTTTTTGCAATTTAATCCAAAATTTAAAAGCTTTCTAGAATTTTGTGACTATTTTAAAATTCAATGGTACAAACTTAGTGGAACTGTATGTTTTAAAACCATAGTCTTGCTGATGAGTTCATGTGCTATATAAAGAATGTACTTACAAACTTCTTTTTGATTACAAAAAATGTATTTTTAAAATAAATTGATATTATAAATATAAAATCAGTACTGGTAACTGTATTTGTGAAACAATCAAGAAATAAATGACTATTTGAGAGAAAAAAAATCCAGTTGCAAAAGAGTAACAGCATTTGAAATAAACATTGTATACAAGAAAACACCTTTGAAGAAATATTTGTTGTTAAGTGTGTTGAAATATCAGCGAGAAAACACCAGAACTTCTCTGCAGCAGAGGTGTGATAAGACCCTGCTCACCTCTGTGTCAGGTTACAGCAGCCTGCGCTATACAATGAAGTAAAAATATTTTGACACATAAAACTGTGTCATCCTTCCTGGAAATTTATGATTTAAGGGCTCCTTAAATCCTCAGTCCTTTGTGTTCCTCTAGAATAGATGTATGCAGTTCAGACATTTCTACAGTCTTTTCCTGGCTTCCAGCTTCCCAGCCTTACCTGGGACGAGCCCCATGTCTGGTCAGTTTGGTATAGGTGTCCTATGGAGACCTTCCTGGGATCCCTGAGATCATGAAGCCTTGGTGACTTGAAAATCTTCACCCACCACTGCAACAAGAGCACAACAGCTCTTCCAATCACACACATAAAATCAGCTGGCAGACTAGAAAGATTGTTTCCACAAATTAAGTAGAGAAAATGAGATATGGCCAGGACATCAGTTTTTCCGAAGCACAGCTGTGGAATAGTTAATGACTGTGAGTGGTAGAATTCTCAGTTATGCTCATCTTGTGAGAATAATGAAGTCCATTTAACAGCATGCTTCCTCTAAATGCCATGCTCTGGACTTTTTCTAGTACAAACAAAAAGAAAAATGCCACCTACTGAGTTACAAACACCAGCAGTGCCTGATGTTTTCCTAAACCATTTTAATTTACCTGAAGCATAGAAGGGATTTAAACTCGTACATCTTGAGAAATATAGAAAGATCTAATAACCATAATAGATCAGAAGATGGAAATAGTTCTTGTTATACTGATAAAACACACTGTTTAAATTATTTTACAGAATTCAAAATAAATAACAGTAACTCACACTCAAATGGTCGAATTTGGTGGTTTTAGGATTTGTCTTATAGCTCATATTACTTAAAAAATATGTCTTTTGAAACCTGATATTAGGAGGAGGTAGAAGTTGTGCTGCTGTAGTAACACCACTTTTATTTAGACAAGTCGGAAGAGAAAAAAATTGTGCAGAGTATGCAAATTATTAATTTTATGCATGCTAATTTCCTTCAGCAGGATTAAGGGCTACTTTTATTGTTTTGCTGAACTTGACCAGAGGCAACTTCTTACAGAGAGTATTATTTAGATATGTCAGAAATATTTGATAAATTCTATATGCCATGTTTCTGTAAACATTTTAACTAATATCTTTACTTCTGTTTACATGGCTCAAAGGTTTAATTAATACAAGAAAGTTAATCTGGATTTGTACATAAAGAATGAATGTCAAGCAACAAAAAAAATCTCATGTATTTACTTGCTTGCTTGTTTGCTTTTCTTCTCCTTTTCTGTCTCTTGTTCATTTGCTCATTAAATTACTTGTGGGCCAGGATTGCTTGTTTGCTTTTTTTTTGTTTTGTTTGGTTTCTTTATTTGTTTGGTTTGTTTTTTTTTTTTTTCATTTTCTTCTTTTTTCCTTTTTAATTTTATTTTTCAAATATATTATGACTACATGAACTTTTATTTTTCTCTTTGATATGACTGGAATGAAGGACTACATACCCACAGTTTTTTACTTACTCATCATTATAAAGATCATGAAATATCTTTCATGCTCTTTAAAGATTGATAAGCAACTAAAAGCCAAGAGATGGGGCAAGGTTAAGACTTATCAAGAGTTTCAGTAATTTGTTTAAAATCATTGTGGTCGGATGTTCCACTAAAGTCCAAGGGCTCCCAAGTCAGTTCTCTGCAAGAATCTAATAAAATCCACCATAGGTCTGTAGCAGATCTATTTTGCATTGAAAAAAATTATGGAAAATATGTTGCAATCAAAGAAGCCTCTCTGGAGATCTGCAAATCACCCACCTGAGTAAGTCCTTATTTGAAAGAACTCACACATTTGTCATAATACCAACAACACTGTGACTAAATGTAATTGACATGTACTTTTCTAACCTTTTGGAGAGAAAAAAAAATTAGATAAGACTGTACTAGCTTTACAGCTACATGCAAAAAACCCCACAAACTAAGATTACTTTGTAAAATTATGATGACTTCTTTGACCTGGGAAATAAAAAATCAAGGTTAATAATGAATATGTTGTAACTCACAGACTGGTAAATTTGTTAGCAAATAAGTCCTTTTAGATCTATGTGTATAAATGAAGCCACAGGAGTGGCACTGGGAGTTCACTTTTTCTCCCATACTTATATGTCGCCCGTTAATTCGTACCAGGTAGGATATTCATAGTGCAGTCTTGTGTCTAACTTCTGCCTTCTAAAACCACTGCTAAAACATCATCATCATGACTAATGAACAGTAACCTACTGACTTGTAGAAACTGTACTATTGATTGCTCTAGGAAATGTATGGATATTATTTGTGGGAATGTATTAATGAGAAAAATTACTCCAGTATTAGCCTTCTAAACCACTAACAATTATTTTCTGAAGGACGTGATTTGCTGCTTTGGAATCAGAGAACAGATCTGCTGTAGGGAAAAGGGAAAACAGATACTTTATGGTACTCTTAAGTCAGTGAATGCTGATAGTAAGGACACAAATTCTATTTGCAACCCCAGCAATAGAGGGTTACCAACTTAAAAAAAACCCACCAAGTAATTTCTTTATCTCACAATTTAAATGCCACTCACCCTTGTCATGGTCTGGTTTTGAAGGTTTCTAGTTTTGTTTTGTGTTGTTTGCAGAGCCAGTACTTTGATCCAGAAAAGAGCTGGTGCTAATGTCAGTGGTGGAAATACAGCAGGACTTTTCAGTAATAAAGAACAACACCTTAAACCTACATGCCTTGGTACATCCCTGTTTCTCTTCTCTGTACATCCTTGTCTGCAAGCATCAAAACAACCCAGTCAAGTATCACAAGTTATTGCACATTTATGATATCCTGCCTCTTGAAGCTAGTTTTATTGCTTCTCTAAATACTTGTTTTCCATGAACGACAAAAAGATTTGTTTGTGACAATCCTGACATCCTCAGCACTTACTGTGATGGGTGATGTGGTGAATGAATATGAATTGCAATGCTCTTCTTGACTGTTTTGCACAGTTAAAGTAGAGAGTACTGAGCACATTTGCATTAAGCATAGTCTCTTTCAGAAGAAGAAATGAACACTTGGAATTTGAAGACTGTCAAAAGCATATTTTGTTGAAAGGGAAGCCCTTAAATTTTGGCATGTTTCACTAATGGCTTTTCCTGACAGAATTTCTTTCTGAGCATCCATTTTCTACTTTTTAATATCTTGTCTCTTGGACTTTAAATCTTTCATGTTGTCCTTTTCCCTGAAGAGAGAGATTTCAGCTACTGTTGGCTTTGCTGTTAAATTTTACACCTCAGTGATACTAAAATATAAAAGAAGCGATTTCATGGCCTTTTAGCAATGTAGATGGATGGATTCAGATCAGAGAAATGGATTGGGCCATAGAAATCATCTAATATATGCCCTTATTTAATTTGTGATAGATCCATTAAATTCAAAATATAGGACTGGAAATTGGTGTTAAACTTGAATTCCAGTTATGTGGCTTTTTTTGTTTGTCTGTTTGTTTGCTTGTTTGGGGCTTTTTTGCAGGTCACTGAAACATTTAAAAGGTGCTGAGGTTTAAACCACTGGTGCCCATAGTTAATAGGAAAGATTTGAAAAGCAGAGGTGTGATGAACCACCAGTGCAAAGCACCAATAACTTGCTAATCCCCTTGAGATAGGATATTACTCTAAATATGACCAGTTCTGATTTATTGTAATATGTATGGCTTTTTTCTTTTTTGTGTGAGTGTGTCTAGGGTATCTTTTATATTCAGTGTATGGGCTATAGAGGGGAACAAGAAAAGGTGTTGAAATAAATATATTTGTCACAATGAATCTGTTGCCTTTGTGACACTCTTCCTTCAGTGCTTTGTGACCAGAATTATAAATCAATTCAACAGCATAACCCAAAAGAAGGCAATTACTGCTCTGATCAGTTAACCTTATTTCGGTCTTGAAATGACAGAAATAAGGTTAACACTGGTAACACTAGATCTAGGGTCCAAGCTCCTTAGTGCAGGTTTCCTGGAGAAATTGTGTTTCCAACTAGAGAAAAACAGTAAACGTCATCACTTGAAATTATTAAAACTCACACTTCAGCTTCCAAATGTATGCAGCAGAATGCTAAAGAGGCAATTAAAAAATAATTTATTTTATGTCTTACCTTTGAAGTATTAGGACATTAGCACAGATAAATGTTCTACTTTTATGGAAACACTTGACTTCAATAAATAATAGCATAAATACGACAACTTGGAATTGCCTTATCTCTGACATCTTCATCAAGACATGCTTGCCAATCTGACTTGTATTTCCCTCCTAACACCTTCTAACAAAATATGATGTATTGATTTCTTTTGGAACAATGCCTAGTAATTTCACCTTTGACAAACTGACAACTTCCAAATGAAAACGTATTTCACTGCAGAAGTACACAGATCTTCACAGCAGGGAAAATGTAATTTAAGGCACACTATTTGTAAGGCAGCATTCTTCTTATGAGTGAATGAAAACGCCACAGGCACAGAGCATAGTTCTTTTTGTGTTCAGTTAGTGGAGGTAAGCTGACCTCTTCATTATGTGTTAAAGAACAGTGTTTTGTAGACTTGTAAAATTCCTTGGTAAAGCAGTAGAGAATAGTTAAAAATGTAACATTAATAAAGACCAGTAGCTCTCTGGGCTTCACAAAAAACAACTGCTGACTCTTTGGCTTTTTGCAATTTTTTATCAAATGAAGTTAGGTTTTTTAGGTGTTAAGCCGGTTCCCTCACTTGATGATTGCTGCATTTGAAACCTCAGAGAACCAGGGTAGATGTGTGAACAAGTGCTAGATGTGCAAGAAAGAGGGAGGACAGACAAGAAAAGGAATTTTCATGGATTTTTTTGTTGCCTTACAGTTTAGTAATTTGTAAATAAACTTGTGTCTACAGTTTCTTTCTTTTTAAAATTAATTACTTCTGTGTCTCTGACCATGAAGTAATTAAACAATCTACTATTCTTTTGGACTCAAGGTAAAAAGGAAGTAAACATATCTTTGATTAATATTTTGCACTATATTGCTCCCACAAAGAAAATCAGAAGCCCTGTGTTTCAGCCAGAGCATATGACCTGGCTTACTTACCAGAGAGGACTCAGCAGACAAGACCCACAAAATGGTTCTTGAAATGTAATAGTATGTAAAAAGGTAGGTCATTAACACGCAAAGAAAATTTGCTGTTCACGAAAAGCTTCGGTAAGATCTCTATTTTCAGAGGTGCTTTTGCCAAACTTTCAGTGGGTTGAAAAAGATCAGCTTCCATAGTTTGAGAATTCATCTATTCAAAAGAGCACAAAATAGACATAAAGTATAGCATTTAGAATTATAGGTAGCTTCTCAGTATTTTGGCCTTTATGTCTAGGTTTATGACATGGAGTTTCTATGTCTGAATCCTGTTCAATTTTGACAATGGAACACTATAGTTAATTTTAATGTACTTTTTAAATGTCCAGTTACATCACAATGCCAATGCTCGTTACTCAAAAGTTTGCTGGGGGCATACCACATATATGGAACCAAAGATTCATCACTCATCTGAATTGTTTCATGACAAAAGGAAACCCCCAATATTAACACAGTTAAAATGATTAAACAAAAATTTTCCAGCCTGTCCTTTTCTCTGGTTTATGTCCACATTCCACATGTTTTGACTGGCATTTTGTCTCTCTTTCATGAATGAGAGGCAGTATTCTGCCAAGTTATAAGCATCCTCAGTATCTCCCTCTGAGATATATACATGAGGTTCAACATTATGTATTTTTCCTCCCTCTCATGGGTCTGCTTTGGGCTATTTTTATATGTGTAGGAGTTTTTCATTGGATTTTTTGGTTTGGTTTGCTTTTTGTTTCCCTCTTTTTCTCACAGTCCAAGTTCTCCTCTCAGAGACTTTGAGCTAAAGCCAAAGACTTAGACAGTTGCCTCCCATCCCCAGCTCCCTTCAAGGGCTTCCATTTGTCACCTCCTGAGTCCTCAGCCCAGGAAGGCCTTCACCACATAGAGGGTCATGGGACCTAAACTAGAAGAAGAGAGACCACTGTCACTCTTTGGCAGATGTCAGCAGTTTTTATTGGACTACATAAGGCCATAACTACAGATTAATCGTTCTATCAAGACTTTGTTTTGCCCTCCTGTAGAACAAAGTTCACATGTGAAATAAAACACTCCCCATACCATGAAATTCCACAAGAGATTAATTGTATTTTGGCAAACTACAAAGCAAAGCAAATTGATATTTTGAAAGATGTGGTCTGTTAATTAACTGTTTCTTTACTTATTTTATACACTTTTACTCTTAAAATTGCAATTTAGCTCACAGGCATGTAAAACTGTCCAGTAAGGGAATAACTCTCCATCACTTTTCCTGCCTACAACTTCAAAGTGTTGTCTAGACCCATATTTCAAACTTCTGGATGCTTCATTCAATCATATTATGCTTTAAATATCTCTATTTTCTATTCTTGACAAGTTTTTGAAAAACAGGTAGAAAAAAAAGCATCTCAGCTAAATAAGGCAATCAAACACTCAGTTTGAGGATTTCAGAAATCAAAAGAATAAATATGGAAGCCAGTTGAGAGCTTCAGAAACAGTAGTCAGGAAGAAATCTTTGCTCTGCAATTGGTACCAAATGAATTTTAAAAAGCATTGTAATCACATTACTTTTTGTGTCAGTTGAAATCTGTGTCTGTGCCAAAGTTTCTCTGCTGCTCTTTTGCAGGAAAAAGAATCCTGTGGATCCCAATTACCAGCCTTTTCTGTAGGCTAGAATCACAGAAGCTGAAAATTTGGAGTCACCTACTTTATCTCTGAGTCTTGTCTTTGAACTACATTAATAAAGGCCAATTTCTGTCATTACTTCTTAACAAGTATCTGCAGAATGTAGAAAATTTTTGAAGACAAGTCAGTTTCCTGGAGAGTTAAATGGAATTATTCAGCTGAAGAGACTATATTGTGAATAGAGATATACACACTTTTTCATTGGTGGAGCATGTGAGGAATGACTCACATCCAAAGCCTACTAAGATCATACTGGTTTAACAGGTATTGTGGGTTTCCTACTGTTGCTTAAATTAGTGAAAAGAAATTCAGGAAAAAGTTGTTGAAGACAGCAAAATATTGAAGCTTGGTGGATCTTCATCATCCTAACCACATGGGTCCTTGCCAACATCTCAAAGACTAATAATCTTTCTCACAAATGTACTTAAGACACAGTAATTTAGTACTGCTATGCATCTGTAACTTTTAATTATCTGTTTAATCAGGCTGTGAATAAACTAAAGTAGGTTAATTTGAAAAATCCTATTTGGACTAAGTGTTTTGACTGGCTTTGAAACACAGCCAGTACCCAGTGAGATTATAGTAATGAGAAAAGATGGATTTTTTTTTTCTGGAATTTGTGCTATTAATTTGGGTATCCCACAACATCACATATTTCAGCAGACTGACATTTATTATTTGCAATCAAGGTGTCACATGGTGGCAAAAAAGCAATGACCGGTGAGAGTCTATATGTGATGGAGAAACATATATGGTTATGGATTATATCTTTCCAGTCATGTCTTTTTAAACTTTGCCCTTCAAGATAGTCTGCTAGGTAAAACTGTGCTGCCTATCTATGTGATGTGAACAAGTGCTGTACTTGTCTTACCCAGTTTATAGCCTGAAGAAATCTGTTATTACACAGCATCTTTTGACTACTTGAAGACTGTTCGTTTGCATGTTATTAAGGTGTAATAATAGACTCATGTCTGTAATGTGTATTGTTAATCTTGATGTTCATTATCTCCACTGTATGCCTCCAGGGACTGCTATTTACACTGCTATGGAAATGCTAATTAATTCCTGTATTCAAAGTGTCAGCAACTAGCTTCTCATTTCCAAAAAAGTATTGTGCTACTTATATTGTTTTAGAAGAAAACTGGGGGAAGGGTGAAAGAGGTTTTTGAACTGCAGGGTGGAGAGAAAATTGAAGTTTAAATCACTCTGATATCTGCACTATACTAAGCATTCACTACATCACAAAATGCAGCGAAGCTCTACTTTCAGACTGAAGACCATTGTGCTTTCTAGTCACTATTCAAGCTGCAGGAATTGAATGTGTTTCACTGAATATATCTGTGTGTGACTGTAAATTTATGGATAGAAGAAAAAGGCTGGGAATGTATATCAACTAAATGCTTCTTCCGGTTTCAGACACTGTTCCTGTATTTCCTCAGCCACCACATATAGGTGGATAGGATAGGATATATCAAATAATGATAAAAATCCACCTCATGCTTGAGATAAATAATTCACTGAAATTATTGGTGTGTGCAAGTATTTGGGGAATAGAGTTTTGCTGTTTCCTGGTATATGTATGAGTAGCCTCATTGAGCCATTATTTAAAAAAAAAAGTTCTTAACCTTGAAAAGGATGGGAATTTGTCATTTCATACCTCCCTACAGTTATATGTCATAGCTATTTCAGTAGAAAGGTGAGAGTAAGAAACCCAGGCAGCATACAGATATTTAGGCTGAAAGGAGAAAAAGTCTCAGAAAGGAAGGCTCAACATCAATCTTCTTTGATGTTACACTACCACATTTTAGGTGAGGATGATCAGAAACCTTAAAAACCTTCACATGTGTAAAGAGGTAATAATTTAACAGCCAAGTTGTTGGGGCTTTTTACTTGTACTATACCTGTGGAAGTATACAGTATATAGAAAATAAATAAATATTTTAAAAATGGCCATACAGTAGCCTTCTATATTTAACAGAATATTTTTCTAAATAGCAAATATTTTAACCACCTTACATCCTTAACTCTACTTAATGAAGTGATGTATACAAATTTCTGTGTTTTGTGAATGAAACATGTAAGGAATAGTGAATGCTTCTGATAAAGCTTTAATCCAACCCAGAATTTACCAGCTGTGTTTCAAGCTAGTACAAAACAAGAAAAATATAATCGTTTTGATTTGCCTTACCAGAACTGACTAGGGTTTCTTGCTGGCCAGGGGTCCACTTTGTTTCTTCTGAGGACTAAATGCATTTAGGAGATGCAATGTCAGACAAGGTAAATGCAATTCTAATTTACTGTCTTCTGAAATGTTCCAGTCTCATTTATGTGTAAGTACTTGTGATTAAAAAAAAAATAAAAGAACCTGATAACTAATTTTTCCATTCACAAAAATGCTCAGTAGTAGAAAAGGCTCGATGGAAGGTAAATACCAGACATTTCTGAAGTTGTAATTCTGGATCATGAAACAGACAGGGGAGGTTATTTAGAGCATAAAACAAGAAACAAATTTTGAGAACTAACTGTGATGTTACTTTACAGGCCTTTGAAAATGTGTCTGAAAAATATTAGCATAAACAGGACCATAATCACATATGCATGATTTTCAAAAGCACAGAAATGCTAAAGAAACCCTGTGCCCAGTACAACAAAATACAAAAAATTTTGCAGTTAAGCAAAAAGAGACAACTTCTCTTCAGATACTGTTAGCCTTGAGATACAATCGTAGTATAGAACAGCATGCTTTGCTATTACCTTTTCTATGCAGAGGAAAAAAGGTATGTGTGATGTTGTGAAAAATCATTAAAAACTACATAAAAAGCATGTTATACAACAGATATGAACCAGATTTGAGTTCTTTACACACAGAAGATGCCTAATAAAGTTTAAAAGCTCACAAAATACAAACCACCAAAGAATTCAACAAACCACCAAAATCCAATAGAGAATCAACCTATAATTATGTTATTTAAATTTTATTAGCATATGTTTTAAATGCAGCTTGGCTACTATGTGGTTCCTCTCTGTAGTATATGGAATACTGTAACTATTTTCCTGAAAACTCCTGAATTGTACATTTTAACTTAGTCCCATTTTCATATGCATTAGTCCATAACAGAAGGATTTTACAATTGAATTGATGAAACCAACAGAGAAACTGTTGTGAAGAGCTTTTGTGGAACAAAAGTGTGACTGAAAACAATCTGTAGCTTGATCTACTGTTTTCCTGAAGTGGTGCAATAACAGTGATTTCTGAAGAGAAAGATTTTCCACAGATAAGGTTAGAGGTAGATTGTGATCATTAGTTGTGCTAAATTGGTTTGTTGTGCATTTGAGTGCTTTCCTTATCTTTGCATGGTGGCAGTGTTATGACAAACCAATAGGACAAGAACATCAGGAAAATTAAATTTCAAATAGTCATGTAATCCTCCAGGGCTCATGAGCCTTCAGAAGCTAAGGTTGGCTGAAAATCATCTAAAGTTGTGGCTTTTAAGAGGATGTGTATACATGGAGTTTAAAGATACAGTTTTTCTAAGATTAACTGCCTGGATAATTTGACTTAAAGCTTCTGCTTTACATAAATTCTTTTCTCTGACAATTCGCAGTAACTTCTCTGACATTAAACTGCCATAGTATTTAAGTATTTCTTATTGAATCATGCAGCTGCATTTGCTTTAAAATTTCAGATCTTTTCTTTGAAAAGACTTGAGTGTACTGGGCAAAACTTAAAATATAGATCTTAAAGTCTCAGGGGAAACCATGGCAGTTGTTTTCGTCTTGTCTTTAAACTTTCCAGGTTAGAATGTAAGATGAAGAATGTAGTGTTCACCTCACTAGAGTTAAATGCATACAGATCACATTCAGCAGTTATGGTCACACATACAGATCTCAGGATTTGATTCAAATGTTTATGATGTATCTACACATGGGAATGACTCACTTGGCAGGGCCCTGGAGGAGATCAGGAACTGGTCTGAGGTTGGCCAAATCATAGCTTTCCAAGCCAGAGGACAAAATGAAGATGTTTTGAATTCAGAAGGGAGTTTGATGTGACACCTGAAACAAATAAAGGTTAGAAAGACAGTTCTGCCTACAAATACAATACCTAAGAATATAAGGAATAACCACTGCTCTGCCAAGTCTGAATTCTGCCTTGGACACTTGCAATAGAAGTGCTATTTAGGGAGGACATGCAAGCCTGGGCTTTTTTAGGCACTTGTCCAATTATTTCTCTAGTCATTTCTTGAATCTGAAGGTACTGTGTGCCTCTGCAGTCTCCTGTGTCATAAAGCTGCAGAAATGCCTTAGTTACTCTGTAGAGAAATACTTTCATTTATTAATCATAAGCTAATCACTAAACTATTGGAATAAGAATCCCAATATTACCAGTTAGATGGTGCCTGGGCCAGTTCTGACCCTCGCTGCTGGGCCAAAGGCAGCACTGTGGTGTAATTCACCCCAGAGATACCTTGGCTGTTGGAGATTGCAGCAGGGCACTGAACAAGTCCAGGCTTGTCAGGGACTCCGTTTACCTCAGGAGAGAGAGCTTCTGGCGATGGTGAAGAGAAAAAGGAGAGGATTCTGCTGGAGGGTTGAATGTCCAGATGTTTATTCCATGGTTACAGAGGTCTGAACTGGGGCAACTGCTCCACCAGAATCGAGGCCGCATGGTCTGATTAACCTTTTAAGCTCGGGGACAGGGGAAGGGGAGGGGACAGGTGAGCTACCAACCAGGTGAAAGGGGCAGGGTCTCAAGGGACTAGGGACACCTATACGGGCCAATGTCCCCCAGGCCTGAGGAGCATCCTTTGAAATCGACCAACCACACGACGCCTTGCTGGTATGTTAGCCTGATTGACAGGGCACACTCAGCAAGGGGCGAGGGGGAAGGGAGAAGGGAATATTGGCACACCTGAGGAAGGGACCCGGAAGCTAAACTAAACATCCTTTTAAGTAATTCTTAGCTCTTGTATTTTAGGACATGAGGAACAATCTGCCTTTTGGATTTATTGGGGTTTAACCCAGTCATCAACAAAGCCTCACACAGCCCCTTGCTCTCTCCCCCATCAGCAGGGCTGGGGAGAAAACTGGAAGGGTAAAAGCTGGAAATCTCATGGATTGAGATATAGACAGTTTAATGGGGAAAGCAAAAATCAAACATCCAAGTGAAGTGAAATAAGGAATTAATTCCCTGCTTCCCATGGGTAGGCAGAAGCTCAGCCATCCCCAGGAAATCAGGGCCCCATCACAACTGGTAACTGTGACTTGGGAAGACAAACACTATCACTCTAAACCTGTCTCCCTTCATGCTTCTTCCTCCCACTTTATAACCTAAGAATGATGCCATATGGTCTGGAATATCCCTTCAGTCAGTTTGGGTCTCCCATCCTGGCCATGCCTCCCATGCAACCCTAGGTTCCTCACCAGTGCGGTACTGCAAAAACAAGAAAAGACCTTGTCTTTCTGTAAGCCCTTCTCAGCAAAGCAAAAAATAACTCTATATTATCAACCTTGTGTTCAGGACAAATCCAAAACACAGACCCATACCACTACTATGAAGACAACTCTACCCTATCTATAATCAGCACCAGATTATGTACTATATCCTTGATATTGTAAATATGAGTAAATCCTGCCCTCTCTGCCTCATCATTCTCCACTCTGCAGAGTCCTGGTATTACAGCGACCTGATGAGGTCTTCGGGGTGAGAGAAGAACGAGAATCTTGGTTGATGATCAGAAGGCTGGATTTATTGATATATGATATATAATACATTATAGCTATACTAAAAGGAATAAAGCGAGAAGTTGCAGAGGCTGCTAAGCTAAGAACAGCATAGAAAAGAATGAATAACAAAGTTCTGTGTCCAGCAGAAAGCAAGGACAAAAACCTCCTGTGAGTGGTCAGCAAATCCAAACACTCACAGAAACCCAATCACTGCTGCACCTGTTGCATTCCACACCAGCCGATAACAATTGTTTACATTCTTCTTCTGGGGCCTCTGCTTCCCAGAAGATGAACAAATCCCAAAGAAAGAATTTCTATGAAAAAATGTCTGCGACATCCTGGTTTTGTAAATCTCCCTTCACAGGACTGCTGCTCCATTATTAGGGCTGCTCTAGTTGCCTTTCACTGTTCCTCCCTTGTCTTCACATCAGGATGAGTTCACTCTGAAAGAGGTCATCCTTCCTGAGATGTGCTCTTGAAAGAACTCTAACTCTGTTTGCGTGCACTGCTTTTAGTTGATTGGCTTTCCTAAGTCAGATATTTATGAAATATATCCTTAGGGCTCTTATCATAGATGATGTTATTTTAATCTTTAATACCTGAGGTAAGGCAGTACCAATATCCCCATTTAGGAGATAGGACACTTAGACACAGAGAAATTGGTAGCATCTGGCATCATTATTAATTTAATATAAGTCTCTTAAGCTTATGCCATCTACAGAGAGCAAGCTGCTCTAGCCAGGAAAATATAATTTTGCTCTTACTAGCAGAAGGCGATGGGTCTATTCTGGTCTAATCTGGCCTTGCAAGGCCCCAAGGATTTTCTGTACATTTTTTGCCTCAGCTGCATCTCAATTTTTTACCATTGTTAAGTTATCAAGTGGTTATTTTCTAACCTGTTTTTACTGAACCTCTCTAAATACCTTTAATAGAGATTTGATTTATGATAAAGTAGAACTGGAGGACAACTGGAATTATAAATCTCTGTCTGGTAACCCATGACAAAGATGCAGAATTTTAAGAAAAACATTTAAAATAGGTCTAAGCAGATCCAATGGTGAGAAAGAAGACCGTACTATCATGAACATCATGCTACTACCCCAAAAGACACTTGTTTAATATTTCCTTCTTTTCTGACAAAGACTGAACATGTTGGCTGTGCACTGGGGATAAAGGAATGATGGGCAGTACACCAGACAAAAGGCAGAAGCACTAGAAACTTTTTGTATTGCAATTCAAATAATTCTAATTTTATTAGAATTTTCCATATTAATTGGGTTAGGCCCATAAATAAGACATTATTGTGAGTCGGAAGATTTTTTAAGCTCTGTACATATGCTTCATCCATAAGAAGTTTTGGTACGTAAGATTGCCTTCTCCATGTGGATTCCAGCATCCAAGAAATTTAGTTTTAATTGTCCCTAAGTCTTAAGTTCATCTAGACCAATATACCTGAAAGGTATGTCTATTATGACAAAAAAATTCCAAATGAGTGTGATTGTAGTTAACATATAAAATTTAAGTGGCATGTAACCCTTATGGCCATCTCTAGTTATTGTGATATAACCTTCAAAAGCATTATTTGTTTGTTTTTAGACTAATTTTTCAGATACAATATTTGGAAATTGAGTGTTTCCTAAAAATCACTTGAATAAGATATAAATTCTGTTAATATAATTAACCTGTTAAGTGGAAGTATGAAGTTTGTGACTAATTAAAGTAATATAGATTAAATTTTCACATTTTGAACAGCTCTTCCCAAGATGAAATTTTATAAAGCTATCAATTTTTCAGCTACATTGCAATGCCAGCTCTGTGATGAGTTAAATTAACAAATTGACAGTTGTATTAATAAATTGCCTCCTGAAACAGCAGAGCTGATGTATCTCAAGCTTTCTAATTACAAATGCTTCCTGTGCTTATCTGTTATTCTGACAAGAGCAATATATGTCTGTAGGCCAGCGGTCAAAAATCAAGAATAGAGAAGAGAAAAAAAAAATTTAACTTTCCATTTCTCTTATTTCTGGTGGGACAAACTTGATACAACAGTATTCCTTCTCTGACTTAAGATTACTGGTAGAAGATTCACACTAAACCATAGAAAAAATATCTTCTGAAATCTCTTACTTCATCAAATACCTTTTCATAATAGCTTTATGACTTGTTTTAAACCTTGTTTAAAACTTGTTTTGTGTCAATCACTTATACTTCAAGAACATTGAATGCTCTGATCCTTTTTGAGATGATAGATGTTTCCTGTTAACTGTAAATAAATCCTAGAATTATGTAGGTCTAGTAATTTTCTAGTAATCTAGTAGGAATAATAAAAGTTTTAACCAAAACTATAGGTTACCTGTGTGGTCAGGGAGAAACTGAGTATTCTGTTACTTAGCAGAGCTGTGTAGCTTGAGTTTTGTAGGTACAAACAAAAGAGCTTCACAAAAAACACTCAATAAAATTACCTTGTTAATAAAAGGGAGCAGGACCTGCAGTATCACTCCTATATTGTAACCTTGTTACAACCTTGTTGTAACTAACTCTTCTGAGATCCTCTGCACTTAAACACAGTTTCTGATGAGATTTTGGCAGGGTATTTTGATTATTTTGACCTAAAGAAGTACAAAGTTTTGACCTACTTTGACCAAGTTGTAAGGAACCCTACAGGGCAAACTCAGCATTCAGTTTACAATGAAAGGTCATGGGTTTAATGACCAAAATATTTACACATTCATTTATTACCTGTTCTTTTATAGCATTTATATACCATAATTATTACTGCACTCTGAACTATATAATGGACTCTCCATCTTAAACTAAGAGAAATTCTGTCCTAGTTCATACAAAGTCCATTAGCCATGTACAATGTGGCAGAACATGCTTTCACATTACATAGGTTTATGTCTGATTTACTACCCTATTGAATATGCCATTCTTTCAACATGTGGTGTGTACATAACAGATGGGTTTACCTAGATTGATTTCAAAGCAGTCAAGGTTATATCTTTTACAAGCTTTTTGTTTGGTTGTTTTAACTAACAATTCACAAAATATAGTACTATAGTACTGTCTAAAAAAAGCCAGTTTACGTCTGAAATACTATTTGGATTAATATAACATTTTTCTCTGTTAAGATTTAGAAGCTGATTTGTGTGTGTTTACTTCAGTATTGGTACATTGATCAAGTCGTTAAACTCACCGCTTTTGCAAGCTTAGAATTTTTGTTTGCATCAAACATGATTTGTGATGGTGCATAAAGCTTCCTGGTTTGGAGTGCTAAGATTTATATGTAAGTATATAGGCTAAATCTCACACAGCCTATATTGTTTCATCTCCCCATTCCTAAATTGGATATAGGAGTATATAGAGAGGTTAATTTTACCTGAGTTAACCTTTCATGAAGCTCAAGCATTGAACAGATCTTCTCCTCTGAATTAAATAAAGAGATATATCCTAGGATATATATAACAACTATACAGCAACAGTATCCATGTCTTGAATTCTCATTTTTCAGTATTAAAAGTTTTTACATTTATTAGTGTTCAGTAGAGGGATTATGCAATTATAAATTGAAAAACAAAGAGGCTATTATTATTCACAACAATTTTATATGAAAATGAATCTTTATTTAATATTTCCTAAAAGATATATGGTGAGTGCACTGAAATAATAAAATACAAGACAAATTTCAGATTTCATTATTTATTTGTGTGTCATAGACATTCACAGAGTCAATTTGAAGAAAGCATACGTGCTGATGTGAGCAAATAAATTTCTCAAACATGATCAACATTCATCATGTACATGATAATGGCGGTCCCCATTTCAAGTGTCCTTGACATGACCTCTTTGCTTGGATCAGATGTGACTTCTTGAACTGATTTTCTGGTGATTTTCTATAACTGAGCAGTCTCCTTGTCCTATGTGGCAACTCCAGCATGCGCATGAGCTTTTCTAACATAATATTTTAAACTATGTTCAAAGCATCTCCTACATAGAAAAGACTGAACTGTAAGAAGGTTCTTAGGTTGTCCTGGTTGCCTACCCCAGATATTACCAACAGTGCATTCATATAGTTGGCCCTTGCAAAGTAGGAACCTGCTGGGGGAAATCTCTAGGTCTATCCTACTCACATAGGTACATCCCGGACAAACAGATGTGCCACAATTTAAAAACAGATTAGTCTAGAGTTTCTCCTTTATACAGTAAAAATGTCTCAAATTTCCTAGATCTTGCATCCCCAGGATATTATGAATGACAGATTTTTAGAATAAAAGAAATCTATTACATTCACACTTTATCTTAAGGATCAGGAGTTGTCTTTTTTATTCCCTAAAAGCAAATCAAGGCTATGAAGTACTATTTTAATATGATTAAAATAAGACACCGTCCTGGAAGGTGAAGACATCTAACTGATACAATTTTACAGATTGATCTTGTTGCATCTGTCTCTAATAAGAGATCCAATCCTCTTGCATCTCTCATGACACTGATTGTTAGACAGCCTTTGTATTTGCCCACTAACAGAACCTCTTTCTCTCAGTCCTCACCAAACTCAGAATATTAGGATACTAGCTTGGAAATTCAACAAACTTGCATTAAACAACAAGAACATTTCTGTTCTCTTTATTTCTTGCTTGAGGAAACTGTTCCTGGACATTCCACTACTTACTCAATTGCAGTTTGTTTCTTACTTGTAAAACAATAATGATAATTATCATAATAATAATTGTGGGAAGTTGACTGGTGGTAAAAATGTAATGGTATGGAAATTATGAGGGAAAATATGATTACTGCTACCTGAATGGAAGGCAATCAGCATGCCTAATCTCCCAGAGAGAATACAATCTAAGGACAAAAAGGAGGGTGGAGCAGCCAGGAGCTACCTCAGCCAGGCTCTGTTGAAAGCCTTGCAAAGAAGGAAACTCAGTGGTACTTTATAGCTGATAAAATTGCCTACAGTCCTTGAACCTAATCCAGTCACTATTTTACTTATAAAGAGTTTATTTTTTAGTTTACTCTGCAAACTGTTAATGTGATTTCTTCAAGGGCACTGGCCATTGCTGGCAGCAGATAAAGGTGTGAAAGCCCAGGAGGGGGTCTCTCTGTTTGGCATGTGACCCTGAACAGTAAAACCACCCTCCAAAATTGTGAACTGTTCAGTGAAGAGTCCCCATAACAGGACACTGACAGACTGGTCAGGAGCAAGGGTCTTGGCTTTCATGGGGTGCTGATACCTTCTGTTGTCACATGACACTAAAAGACTGGATAATACATTTGAGGAATGTGAACTCTATTGAAAATGATTACTATTTCATAATTAAAGAGAGGTTCCTTGCATGTAAAACCCTAAGTCTAGAAGGAATATAGACATGAGAATGTGGTGTCTAATTGTGTGAGTACTCCAATAACTAGCAAGAGATTATATTAAAAAAAAATATTCCCTATATAATCAAACCAGCTTCATCATAGCAGACACAGAAAGAGATGAGTGCAGCATAATAGTCACATATAAAGCAAGCTTGAATTTTTTTTAATGCAAGCCATAAGTGTATTTATTTCACATAAATTTTCATAATAGAATTTTATAAATAACACTGCATTATTAAAACACATGCATAGTCTCCATAGGAACTGTTTCTGTTTTGGGTGTATTAAATGTCAGTGCATTCTCTCACAGTCCCAACTGATTTCTGTGTACAGTGACCTTTTGTGTTTTTATAGACCCCTACATGCAGCAATCATTGCTAGTGGGAGTTTATGTGTTTACCTGAAGTCAACATTGCCAGAAAAAAAGAGAGAGATTTAAAAACTACTCTTTCTAAAAATGTTAACTTGGAAATGGCTAAGAGAGTCAGTAAATGTATTCATCTCTTTCTCCCCTTCCTTTCACTAGAGAACCTGAAAACTAAATGCTAACTTTGGTGAACTGATTGCAGATGTTAGCATCTCAGAATAATTGTAAGAGAGGGGTAATTAATCTATTTTCTTTATGTAATTTATCTTCCAGTCTTATTTCTAGTGTTTTGTTATTTTTAATAAGTGAGATGCATCTACACTTCTATAGCTATTATACATACTTTTTATTTTGTTTTTGTTTTCATTTTTGTTTTTTTATGCTGCAAAGGAATGCATAAAGCATGCTAGAACACGGACAGGAAATCATGCTGGATATTATAATTAAAAAGTGTTGTTAATATGTGCAGCATTTTGTATCTAGTATTCTACTGCATAGCAATTGTGTCTCTGTTTGGAGGGCTCATTTGAGGATTGGAGGAGTGACTGCAGCAATCCTCCCAGAGCGCAGTAGGAACAGATTTTCAGTACTGGCTCCTTATTTCCCCAGCAGTCCCTGGGGTGCAAAGAGAGGTGAAGGAAGGGGAGGAAGGATTAGTTCTCTGCCATGTTGTTCCACCTGGTTTTGATTACATATTTTTTAAGGGGGCAAATCTAACCTCCTAACTATCATAAGTGGAGATTACAGATTTCAAGGAACAAAATTTCCCTTTCTCATCTACACCAACACCTACAAGTTTGGGGATTCTGTCATTGCCCTTTGTCATGAGTCAAATATGGGGTCAGTCAAAGGTGATGAAAACATGATAATCAAACTGTGACTGCCCAATTGGAAGAAATTCAGAATCAGTTAATTCAATATTTTTGCTAGTAGGAAACATTTCACTACAGATTGCTGATACCAGCTACAGTGCTGTTTAAGACTGTCATAACAGAGACCTTGGCAGGACTCCAGTCTCATAGAACAATAGATGTAATTCCTGTGTCAGAAAATTACAAAAATTATAAGAATATTAAAGCAACATTATTATTTCCCTTCCTAAGTCTGTCAGTAATCATTATAGTAACAAATTAGTCATGTTTCTCTTTTGGACAGCTATGAACATGTGAATCTTCTTTTTAAAAATCTCACTCTGAGCCATTTTATAATTGCTCTAAGACCCTCCAAGGCATATGTCACCATGCCTTTGAGATGAGCATTATCTCACAGCAACACACACCTTGTCATGTATTATTTATCACAGTAAAGTGCCTTGTAATTTTCATTTCAGCAGTTATATCTGGCTTTAAGAAATAGGGACATACTTCATTTTAACTGTTTCAGCTATAAAATACTTTTCAAACCTTCTACCCAGATTTGAAACTCTGGATGCTGACAACAACGAGTGCCATTTTCAGTAACGTTCTGCAAAAGACATTATAAAGGAAAAAGTAATAGCAAGTCTTTTTTTCACCTGAGAATGACAACAAACATCCCCCTTCTCCACGTGATTCTCAGCACCCTTTCCACTGGCTTCACAGACTGTGCTGTCCCTTGGGTCTCATTTTCCTTGTGATATGACAGATGTAGCACATGATAGATAGCTGTTGCCTAGATGTAGGCCAGGATTCACTTGGAGAAAAACAGATGGGTAAGGATACCTAAGGGGCCAAATCTGCCCCATATTTGAGACCAGTTCTTTGTCCTTAAGTAATGGCAGAAGACACTCCAAGGCTCCTCTGTCTATAAATTAGGCAATGCTGGGAAATACACCTCATCATTCTATTTAACTTCTAGGCTGTTGAAAAGATTCTTAGCCTGGTGTTGGCTGGGTTTTCTCTCCCAAAGAGGAGCAAGGCATTATTTGAGAGTGTGCAGGGTCTGGGGAGTGTTTGCAAAGAGCTGTTTTCCCACCCCACTGGGAACCACAAAAGCATAATGGCAGAGGTAAAGACTGTAACATGCCTGTGGGTATGAGTGAATGGTCTCAATCTGTGCTTTCTGATTTTATCTCATTTACAGAGTCACAAGAAAATAGTAGCAATCATTTACAGGGAAACATTAATCGATGTTTAGGATTTCTGAAGCATTGATTACATTTCAAAAAGCTACATTAACTATTTTGACCAATGTTAATAGCAATGTTCATTGGATCTCCTCAGATGTGAGAGAGGGCTTTCAAAGTCTCTGAGTATAAACCAAATGAATAAATAAATAAAAAACAACAACGCTGTCCCCCTCTCCCCGCCCACCAAATTTTTAGCTTCTTTGCTTGCTGTATAGTCTTACTTTTTTAGCTTCCTTACCTGCTATATATTCTGACATTGGGAAATGGAAATTGTACTGCACTAATTTTAATTTGCACTTTTTCAAGTTAAAAAAATCTGAGATTATAATTTTGTTTGAATTTTTCCCCGTTTTCTTTGACTGCATTGTGAAATTAGTGCTAAAAGAAACTCACAAGAGAGTTTTATTTCTGTTACTTCTGTTTCATATAAACTTACTTCTCATGGCTAATAGGTGATGGTAGCAAATTTTGGGATATCTCTGTTATAACAGCTTTGCACATTCTTCATTATAACTAATAATTCTATGTGACAGACATACTAACTAGGCATTTCTCATAGAACCTGAAAGACATGTGAAAAAAAAATAAAATAAGGGAAAGAAGCCAAACTGAACAAAAAAAAAAGCATTCACTTTGATTAGAGATTTTAAGTGAGCACAAAGGTGAGTAAAAAACTTGATAGGGAAGTTTAGTGTTTTAATCGAGGAATGAAAGAAAATGTTCCTCAAACATTTCTTCAACTAAAATCAAATAGAAGATCTTTTGCACTGTAGCCTAGGCATGAACTGAATTAAGACCACAATTCTTTAGGATTAGGTGTGATATCATTTGTCAGTTTTAATGTTTTTAGATAGCCTAATTTCACTGCCATAAAATACTCTGTATATTCAAAGATAATGGTTGCATCATCTAAGTAAGAAATGACCCTTTTCAGCTTAGCTCTTGTTGCTTATGAAACATTGTAAAATAAATCTAAAAAAAAGCGGGAAGGGGGGACTGTACTCACTGAAGGATCAGTTTCCACATGAGAAAGTAACTTAATAACTTTAGCTGCTTAATTATGTCAGCATTGTACAGAAAAGCCTCCTGTACAGATAAATTATAGAGCATTACTTTAGTTTCCAGTGCAGAACAGTTTCACTCTTGCATGCAATTAAACAGATTTGTTCTCAGCCATGAAACCAAAGCATGAAACCATATTCCTCTTTCAAGCAACAGATGTTATTTGAAAGAGTTACATTAAGAAAAGCATTCTTGGAATAACTACTGGTCTGTGATATCTTACTACTAGCCATTTAACTGCTACACAAAAAGGGTTTAAAGTATGCTCTCAGAGATACAGTCAAGACTGATTTCAAAGCAAGAAATATCTCAATTATCTAAATATTATAAAAGAGCTAGAAAAGAAATTGATTTAAGTAATTCATGTTTGAAAACTTCCTCATTGATACTCTCATCATGGTGACAGAAATAATACTTTGCAGAAGAATATAGAACTTTAGGTTAATTGTTGATGCAGGAAATTTTACCTATGCATATCACAGAAAGTATAATTTCCATCTTCAGAAGTGTTAAAAAATTGAGTAGATGTGGCACTTCACTATAGAGTTTAGTGGACATGATGGTATTTGGTCAAGGTTGGATTTGATGATCTTGGAGGTAATTTTCAAACTTGATAATTCTATTCTATGGTTCAAATAAAATTAAATAAATGTAATGTTTCATTTTTTAATTTTTTATTTTATGAATAATGTAATGATATGCTTGGTATCTTTAAAACCTCCATCATATTTTACCAGCTCTCAAAAAGCTACATTAAAGGATCAAACATTAGTGACACCATTCACACTCTTAAATGTCATGTCTCTTGAAGATTTAAATTCACACAATCCACATAATTTTGATTTTAAATGGCTCAGCTATGTGCTATTAAATATATAGATTGTGTTGGGCTTTTTCACTTCCCCAGTTAAACATACTTGAATTCAATATTTCAGAAGCTTGCATGTGAGCAACCAGGATGCTGATATTTTCTCATTAGAACATGGTGATGAAGGTACCAACATGTATGTGTTCCCCTGCAGTTTGCTCAGCTTGGTGTTGTAGTTAGCACCTCTTCTGACAAAAATTACTGAAACAGTCAAGATTTTTCTGAAGAGCGGTTTTCCTGAAGACATTGTGAAAACTTGTTGGTTTCAAGCAGGACAGATTTTTGTCTATGGAGCTGTAGAGGAAACTTTCTATTTATGAAGTTTTGCATGTTAATGGTGATATTTCAGAAAGCCAGGCTTCATTTCCAACACTCGATCATGGTCTCCCTTCTGGATTAGCTACAGCTCATTATGAAAAATGTGTTACATATAAGGAGTCAGGTGAAAGGAGAGAAAGCTCATTAAGTTTCTGAACTAAAGGTCCTTAAGGAGAGACAAAACCAATTTAAGGTTTGGTAGGGTTCACATAAAACATTTCATTTCAGTTCATTAATGAATACTTCAGTATGCTATGAATCAATACAAAAATTAGAACGTCATTTTTATTTATTTAGTCTTTCAATGTTATAGAGAATGTATTTTTTAATAAAATATTTAACAGTTTGGGTAAAGAAAAAAAGGACAAAATGCCCAAACTGCCCGGCAAGAGATAGAATGAAATTAGTTTCTGTGATTTGTTACAGGAAGTTCCCTGAAATATATCTAGGAGCCCAGTGTATGACCTTCCTTTTCAGAGTTACTTTTCCATTTAAGGACCAAATTTATCTTATGAAACGTCTAAATTATATGTTACTAATTTTGTGTGTGAGATAAATTTCTACATTGCTAGAAGTTTTATAGCATTTTTCCTTAGCATTTTCTAGAATATTATTTTCCACAGACAACATCTTGAGTGATACATGTAAACCAACCAGACAAAAAAACCCACACCCAAACCAATCCTCTCCTTCAATCAGGCTTCTTGATTTTACAAAAAGGTCTTGTGTGCAGCCAGCATTTCTTTTTTTTTTTTTTATGCCTGTAGCCTGTATCTGATGGAAGAGACAAAATGTGCTTTATTTAGACAGATATGTGAAAATTTTAAGGAATTTGAGAACGGCCTAAGGAAGAATGTAAACTCTTAGTTGTAATATAAAACAAGCAGTTCATATTATTATTGCTAAATGTACCCTGTAAAAGTGCTAATGTTAACTGTGTATTAAACAAATAAGGCTGCTATTGAGTTGAAGAAGTTGTTTAAGGCTCATTTTAATGTTGCTTTAAGGAAAAATGTTATAAAATTTTATAAAATGTGTTGAAAGTAAAAAAAAAAAGACCAAATATTGACCTCTGATTTACTGAGTTATATAATTCCTATGAAAACAGGATTTCTTGATATTAATGAAAGCTTTACAACTGAGAGGAGAATTCAAAAATTATTAAAAATAATAATGAGATGAGTGCACTTGAACTGATGTTTTCTATGTATGCTGCAGACTTTTTTATGTTGGTTATTAATGGAGAAAAAACAGTGCTTTGTAGAAATGAACCAAGAAACACTGTTTTATAATTTTCATTTACAGTCATTCAAAAGGCTATATGCTATGTACAAGGTTAAATAAATTATATCCCCTTCCATTACATATGCTTAAGCCCTCAAATGTGTGATAAAATATATCAGATGAAGGAAGATTTGCAGGAAATGGTGTCTTGCTATAACACTTTCTAGAGGGTTTTCAAACATCATTCACTCTATCTGGTAGATTGATTATTGCATTTCCCTACAGATGGAAAACAAAATTCCAATTTGAGAGAAAGTATGCAGACTGAAACTACTCATTATTGACAAATGTGAAGAGCTGGGTCTCCTCCTAGGATTACATATGACATTTGTGACCTTTTTACATTTTGATGTAATGAAAGTTTGAGTTCATAACAGCGTGACTGGGGCCACTTGACAATTGTAATGCACTTTGTGAGTGAAAGGTAGTTAAGAAATATATCTGGAGAAAAAGAATTTAGTTGGCCTTTTGTGCAGTCTGAAATCACCAAAGTTTCTGCCAAGGTTTTATCTATAAAGAGGAGGGCATTCAGTCATATGCTTTCTCAAAAGTAAAGTTTTTCCTCAGGGATGGTTTTTCTGATATTGTAGTTTAGAGGTCTAGATAGCAGAATCTTTTGAAGAGCCCTGTGGTATATTTTGAGGACATAATGAGGAAAAATGTTTTCCTTTTTAAGCTTGAGAGTTATGGCAGAAAAACAATCAATTTTTTTTCAGCTCTGTACCTGTTATTGATTTATAGATAACATAATTGTCAAAGAAAGATCTTTAATGTTATCCTTTCCACATCTCTCTTCCTCATGTTTTCAGCCAAACAATCAGAACTTAATGCTTTAAAAAATGTGCCCCCTGGTCATGGTATTTCAGAGATCAGCTTATTAAAAATTTTTTTTGAACATAACCCTAGATATCAACAGGTAAGGATGTTCCTCAGACCTGACACTCTTACTAATTTGATTTTGTAAAATCATGTATCTTGCCTACCAGAAGTACACAACCTTTTTGTATCACAGCTAAGCCCACATAATACATGCTTAAAAATGTGTTTTGCAGCAAACATTTAAAAAAAAAATCCTTCATGGCTCTCCCTCCAGCAGATGTGCTGGTTGAAGCTCCCCACAGGCATAAGGACCTGAAAACACAAATCTGCTTTTAGCTGCCTCTAGAAGGCCTCAACCACTTGTTCTTCCTGATCACAGGGCCTATGGTGCTGCAGTGTTACTCATACCCATCCTCTCTGTAATCCTTACCTGCAAACTCTAGGTTTATCACCCACCCCAAGGCAGAGCACCATGCATTGCAGCTGAGGAAACGGAAGTTTAACCTCCTTGGTGGCTGTTTTTTAGGGGTTTTTTTTGTTTGCCTGTTTGTAGGATTTTTTTGAAAAATAAAGTTTTTTTGATTGGTTAACCTAATATAAAGACATTCTTACAGTAGGGAGGACCTTGAGGCTATGCACAGACACAAATCATGAACACTAAAAATGAAAGCCAAAGATACTAATTTTAGATGTGCTTGCTGTTTTCTTTAAAAAGAGCTGTGGGTAGTTGGAAGTTTAGATTTCCAAGATCTATTTTTATACTGTAATCTCAAAGGCTTTTTTTTCCTGTGCAACTAATCTGCATGTTATTTCTTTCCTGACAAATGGTAAATACCAAACTATATATTTCTCCTTTGTAGGAAAAATGGTACATATTTTTCATGTAGACATAATTCTCCACATTTACGACAGTAGCAAACTCACAATGCATTTTAATAGAGAAAATAAAGGATTTTGAAAAATTGGGCATAATTTCACCACACAAGAATCACAGTTTCTCTTCCATAAAAAATAAGAATAGTTTCACTAGTTTTAAAAGTTTCCTCATCCTTTTTTGAAAAAAGAAAAACATATATTATTTAATTTCAATTAAATGAATGAATCAACAGTTGCAATGCTGAGAAAGACCTGAATTACTTCTCCAATCTCAAAGGTTTCTAATTTAAATACTGGTCAAACCATCTATGAAGTTATTCTGAGTATTTTTACTGCAATTATGAAATGTACATAACTCATCTCAAAATTATGGCACACAAGTGTCACAGCTGTGTAGTTATTCAGCTTTAACTGTGTAATTATTCAACTTTTTTCCCCACATATTTTCAAGCTATAAATGCCTCTATTATGTCAGAAAATGTGTATTGATAGAACAAAAACAATGCTGCAATATCAGTACAAACCCTCAGAAAACAATATTAAAATTAGCTCAATAGTCCTTTAGACAATCAGGTTAAGATGATCTTGCTAAATTTATGTACGAAGGGATTTGTTTCAGAAATTAATGCAGCAACATCATTTTGCATGATAACAATGTGATTAATTTTAATATCAATCATGGATTTTCCAAATGCAGAAACTGAAAGTTTCATAGATAACAAGTGTATTACAAAAAATTAGAATCTTAAGATAGTGGAGGTAATTGATATATGGTTTGTATAATCGGAATTTTTTAAAGTGGGATATGGCATTCGAGGTTTGGTTTGATTTGGTTGGTTTTTTTATTGTTTTGTTGAGCTTTTTTGTAGTTTGTTGAGTTTTGTGCAAGACAGGAAAATTAATTTAGTGAGTTTATCAGGTCTTCTTGTTTTACATAGCATAGACAAGAGTTAGCATAGACAGAAAAATTTAAGAATCCATAAAGATACAATGGTTGTTAATAGACCAAAGCTTTCGAAATACCACTTATGATAGAACATAAAGAAGCCCTTTTCATCTTGCCTGCCTCAGAAGCATCAGTTCTAACAACAGAGTTATGCAATAAAACAGAGAATGCAATAAAAACTCATTGTAGGAACCTCATGACGTTCTAGAAGTGCAGTGGAAAGTACAATTCAAAGCCAACACAAGCAACAATCTTTGAATGTCCATGCTTCAGATCTGAGGGCTCAGCTCCTCATTAGTAAGTTTATACAACTAAATTATTTATCATATTTTCACTCACTTCAAGTATTAGAATGTGGAAGATTAAGGTAAAAATTGTTTGGGGTGTACAAAGTTGTAAATTTGACCCTAATTTTAGTTTAAGAAATAAAATTAAATGAAATATTTTCAAGCATTCATCCCTGTCATACACATGTGGCTGCATTCAATTATTGCTGACTGACAGTGCTCACAATTTAAGCTTTTCTATAATTATAACACCAGCCCGCATTAAATAGATATAAACCTGCATCACTATACAGGTGAACTCATCTCCAGTTTTCTTCACAAGGAACATTATAATGTGAAATTTATAAAATTTTCACATTTCCCTTTTCCAAAAACTTAATCTCTTTTTCTTCATATTATCTTTTTGTGATGCATTCAGTAAAAATAAAAATACCCAACTTGATATTTTTGCTTTAGTATTTTCTATTAGTTACTTAATATGAACTAGATTTTTGAGAGACCAAATATTATTTATATATAGAATACATTAAAGATTTTCATGATAATATATTTTTTTTTGTTTTGTTCTGGTGTGTAGGTGATGATATATAATGTGTAACAGTAATTGTGTGATAAGCTGATTTAGCGATGCTGATTTTCCAAAATGAATAATTTCTTGTATTTCATAAGTTTTGCACTTTTGAAATAAAATTAGTTTGAATAAAACAAAATCTGTAGTAACTAAATGTAAGAGAGGATCTTGGCTTCTTAAGATATCAATAATTATGAAGAATTTAAATACAATTCAGGACTCTAACATGTTTAGAGATCTCCATGATAAAAAGCAAAACCAAAATAAGATTATACAGAATAGCACATATCATTTTATCAACATTTTATCCATATTTTGAAAATAAATGAAAATCATTGGTAGACCGAGGTGATTGTAAATGATTTTGATATGTTAAACTGGTGATTTTGTGATAGCACAGGCATCAGATATAATTCAATTTCTATTATTATCTATAGTGATAGTTATAGGTGCAATAAACATCTCTTTTGTACATTTCTGCCCCATATAATTGTCATAAAATCACGAATTTTCAAAGTTTTTCAGCAAATTCAGTGAAAAAGAGGATTTTGTGTTTGTAGCCCTGTGGTCAAGTTCATAGCTCCTCTTCTTACTTTTTTTTTCAGAGGCCCTACTGATGATTTCAGAATTGATAAAATCTTGCTTGAGAAGTATAGAAAATAGAACCTGAAGTCCAGAATCATCTTCTGGGGCTGTGTAAAAGAGCAATCCTCTGCCACATGTAGGCTATTAAGGGAAAAAAAATATTTATTTTCTCCTTGTTGACACAGCCCAGAAGTGATTTACCTCAGAAAGAATATTCCTTTATACATATTGTTTGCAAGTGTTTACCATGACATCCATAAGCAGTGATCAGTCATTGTAGCAAGTCTGTAATATAGGCCCTAAACTGAAAGTAGGAATAAGACAATAAGAAAATATCTGTTAAAATGACCCTTGAAGAGGGCAAGCACTATTTCGCCAGGTGTGTTTGGTAAATCCCATGCCAGAACATTTAATTTCTCTTCATCACTAGAATCTTCAAACTGCTTTGTCACTTTCATTTTCACACTTTTTAATTGCTTTTGTTCTGAAATTTGTCCTTTCCACCTTCTTCAGTCCCTTCGTGTGTGCTTTTATTCTGTGTCAAATTTGGCTTAAAACCTAAGACTTATAAAAATGAAAATCATAAAAGACAAGCTTTGGCAACAACCTCTGGGAGAGATTCTGTTTAAATAGGCTGTAGAGACTTTTTTATATGTCATAAGCTTGAAAAGGAAGTGCACTACTCCTAAAATTATGGCTAGTAGGTAGAACAAATGAATTTTTCTTAATATATAAAGGCAGCTCAGATTGAAAGCAAAGAGACAGGCTATTGAGCTAAATGATCTGCATGAGTAAGCCAAGGCACACTAAAATATTATCAAACAGACACTAGAAATTATAGAAGCCAGCATTAGTTTAAATGGTTGAAAACACCAATGTTTCTAATCTTTTTATCACCATGACCTTGATTTAAGAAATTACTCTTTAAATTATTTTAAATAATTTTCTCCTTCACTTGTTTATACCGTTTCCATTTTCTCTATTGTTTCCACTATGGTACAGACATAAAAGATGGCAGAGCTACTAATATCTGTGTTTGACATGTAACTCACATCTTACAATAATTGTTCCTTGCTTTTCTTACCCATCATTACCTTACTAATTCCACACTTCAGAATCTTCCAGAGACCAAGTATGCTGTATACCCAAAATTTCCATTGCTGCAGTTGATAGGAACTGCAGTTTGTCTTAAATACTTTTCATCTCAAACTTCTGCATGGTACCTCAAATAGCACTCCCATGAGTAGAATCAGTGTATATAGATGAGTAGTGTTAAAGGGACCAACATTTTTGCCCCAATGTTTTCCATCCAAACGATTTCTCTTGAGGAGATTACTCAGTCTGCTAGAGGGAGGAATTATCAGAGATCATGCACTGATGTCCTCCACAGAATTTCTGTAATGTGTGAACAAAAAAAAAGTCATGGAAGAAAATGAGTTTTATAGTTTACAGCTTGGGGTCACCAAGCATATAGGTTCAAATCTTTACAATAAAATTTTTATATTAAGCAGTACTGATATTACAGGCTAAATAAAAAAGCTAAAGCAGAATCAGCTGCTCTAGAACTGTCTTCCTAAGCATCCTATGAGCATGTTATCTATGTAGCAAAATGGAAAGTTAGCTGGCAGTTTTGCTTTTGTGTTCCCAACCATTTACACAAAGGCTGTTTGGTATGCTTTTTAGAAAAATGTTCCCTGCAGAGTATCAGTGAAAAACATATGTTCAATAAAAGATGTTTTTACAAGAAATCTGTACTTTTTCACTTAGAAGTTTTTACTAAGGAAATAAAAAAAAAAGCCCTTCAAAGTTATTCCATGAGCAAATATAAACATGCAATGCCTTCTTTTGAGGAAAGCCTGCAATGATCATTGTCATCCTTATAAATAAACATGTTTATTTAAATTTATAGTAACCAGTCAAGAAGAATATCAAAGTGCAATATTGCGTTCATTAGCCAGATTTACTGAACTGGCAATGGTGAGTTTAAGGACAGCCTTGGATCATCACTGTTTCCCAATCAACTCTACATAAATTGGTGTGTTTAAGCCTCACACACATTCCTCTGGGATGCATTTAACTTGCTGGATTCTCAAGGCATGTGGGCAAGCAGAGGCTGGCATTTCTCTTCCTGTCTGTGGGAATGGATGCATAGACCTGGTTGTCATTACATTAGGAAATTAATGAAACGGGTGACAATAAATCTAATTCAGTACCAACATGGGCTATGAATCAAGATTAAATTTGAAATTTTGATCCTGGAAAACCATTCTCTATCACCAAGTCCTCCAGTATAGGACTCTGTATCTCCGCTTCTGATGATACTTTAATGTCAACTAATCCTACCTGAACCTTCTACAACCTAGTGATTTTTATATTTGTGGCTTATTTTTGGAGACAATTCCCATTAAATATAACTAACCTTATAAATATTTCTCCTCTTTCCATGACCTATAATTTAGAAGTTTCACAGTCAATTTATATTGAACTGACTTATTGTTCAGCTGCTGAAATTCAGTAATTTAATTAATTTACATAATTTAATCTTGAGTTATACCAAGACCATCATACCTGTCATCATTCTTTAATTTTTTTCGATGTCTAAAATGCATAACGAAGGCTTTACATAACATACAACTGCATTGTAGAGCATTTATCAATTGAGATAATATACAAGATAAAGGCTAAAAAGTAAAGAGACTGTGGATAAGCAGAAAATATTTTCACTAAAGATTTTTTAAAATTTTGTTTCTTTCTGTCTTGCAGTATCCCTGAGGAACACGAAAGGTGATAAGGATAGAAAAGCATTTGTTTCCTGATAATTATATATAGGTAGCCAGAGACTGGTATTTTGCAAAGAACTTTTGCTGTCAAGTGTCCTTTGGCTCAGTGACTGAAAGTAAATTATACACATCTTATATACTTCTGTAACATTTTTACTCTTTCAGAAAAGACACAGACAAGTACAGAAGGCTGAGACCCTCAAATCCAGTTGACAGATGCTATTTTCAGCAGCAGCAGAACTTGTCTTTATTTTCAGCTGTGATCTGAACAAATTAATATTTTTGTCGTTCACTTCCTTGGGAAATATTAAGTTAATGATTATTCTTCTGGCCTGTTTTATTTCTCACAAAGATGATAGTTGAGACCAACTGATTTCGCAGCTCGTGCATTTCTAGAAGGAGTGGAGAAAAAGGAGGCTTTGTGGGTCACATTTTCAGTATTAATACTTGCATTTTCATATTTGATTGAAAGTGCAAAACCTTCTGTTATGATACTGTTGCAGCTGACAGTGATCTAGAATTCTCCTTTTTTTCTTTAATTCCCTCTCTTTATTTTTAAGCTGACACAATATTACTAGTCTAGTTACAACATATCCTGCTATGATTTTTGAGTTTGAAAAATAATTGAACACTAAAAGCAGCAGGGTACAAACTTATCATTAAGCAATGTACTGAAACTTTTTCTTGGATCTCCTGGCAATGGATCTCCTGGCATTAACAAGACTGTGAGTTACCTACATGATCTCTTTTTCCAATTTTTGTTCACTCTTTAGTATCTCTAATGCAGTTGGACTTTTAGTTAGCTGTACAATACCAAGCTATCATTGAGATAAAAATCATCATCCTATGAATAATTATTAACTTATGCCTAAATTGTCTGTTTAAAAAATTTCAGGAAAACAGGAACTGCTTTTAACCTTAAAGACAAAGGTAGGGTTTTCATGTTTTCTAATGAGTGTTTTGCCCTAGATGGGTATAACATTTTTCTGAATGAATTGGTGAAATCCTTTTGCACTTTCCTCACCAACAGTACCATCTCTGAGGGGACGTAACAACAGTGTTTCAGTTTTCTGAAAGCAAAACAAAACGGGAGTGGGAAGCAGTCTCCCAGCATGAGTTTTTTAAGGAAGTAGTCTGCTTTCCATCACATTTCCACTTCTTCCTTTCACAGGTAATAAAGCCTCAAAAAGCAGTCTCAGAAGAAATTTCATCCAGCTGAAGAAACCTATAACTCCTACAAGTCAGAGACTGTTAGGGAAAGACACTTCAGAGGAATAAAAATTGCGTTTTTAAATTTAGATACAACATTTAGTTGCAAAATACCCCTGGAATCTACTCCAATAGGAGCAAGTTTAAATCTTCCTAACTGGTATGCTTCTGCATTCACAAAACTATTTACTAACCTTTATTGATGATGTTGGTTGGTGGGGAGGAGGGGAGAGAGACAATATGTTCTTCAAAACATGTGCTCCAGAAAGCTCATTTTAGACTTACATAATCACAGAGCACTTTGGGTTGGTAGGGACCTTAAAGGGCATCTAGTTCCCAGCCGTAGGCAGGGACACCTTCCACTACACCATTGTGAGGTTGCTCCATGTCCTACGAAACCTGTTCCTGTGGTCTACAAGGAGCATTCTCTTCTCCAGGTCTGAACAACTCCAGTTTTCTCAGCCTATCTTCAAAGGAGAAGCGCTCCAGCACTCTAATAATTTGTGTGGCCTCTCTCTGGGTCCCCTCCAACAAGTCCACTTCTTTCTTGTGTTGGGGACCCCAGACCTGGATGCAGTTCTCTAGTTGGAGTCTCACGAGAGCAGAATGAGGGGCAGAATCACCTCCCTTGACCTGCTGCCCAAGTTGCTTTTGATCAGGCCCAGGATGCAGATGGCTTTCTGGGCTGCAAGCACAAATGTCTGGCTCATATCCAGCTTTCCATCCATGAGAAGTCAAAGTCTCAAACCCTTCTCGTCAGGACTCAATGAGTTTTGTCTCAGTTTTTACTTGTCTGGCACCTCGTGATAAGCACCTTGCACTTGCTGAACTTGGTGATGTCTACTTCTCAAGCTTGTCCAGGTGCCCCTGGATGTTATCCCATCATTCTATTGCGCTAACTGCACTGCTGAGCTTGGTGCCATCTGCAAACTTGCTGAGGGTGCTGGACCCCAAGGTCTGTTTCACTGATGAAGATACTGAAGAGCACCAGTCCCAAGATAGAGCCCTGAGTGACACCACTCATCACCAGCCTTCACCTGGACATGAAACCATTGACTAAAACTCTCTGGCTATGTCCGTCCAGAGAATTCCTTATCCACTGAATAATCCACCCTTGAAATTAATGTGTGTCCAATTTGCAGATAAGGATGTCAAGTGGGATCATCTCAAAGGGCTTACAAAATCTAGGTAGATGACAACAAGTGATCTTTCCTTGTTGACCAATCCTGGCACCATATCATAGAAAGCTACCAAATTGGTCAGGAATGATTTTCCATTTGTGAAGTCATGCTGTCTGTCTTAGGTCACCTCCTTTTCTTGGATAAGCTTTAACATTGTTTCCATGAGGATCTGGTCCATTATTTTCCCAGGTGCAGAACTGAGGCTTATCAGTCCGTAGTTCCCTGGGTCTTTCTTTTTTCTCCTTTTTAAAAATAGGCCTGAAGTTTCCCCTTTTTCAGGGAAAGGGACTTTGTAAGATGGCCATGAACTTTCAAATTTGTTGGAGACTGGTTTGGCACAGGAGCCTGAGATGCATCTCATCAGACCTTGTAGACCTGTGGCTAGTCTAGGACTAAGACTCACAAATGAAACAAGTTCATATGTGCAATCTAAAAATCAAAAAATTATACCAGATCAAGAAAAAGCGGAGAAGCCTAGCCCAAAGGCCATTTTCAGGGCAGGAAGACAAGGCTCATCATAAGATTAAAGATTTATCACATATCTGGGAATGATAGTTGAACTGAATACAGATAGGAGGATTAAACATATTTTGTATGCAAAACCTGTAAAATCTAGCTGTTATTGCAAAGATAATTAATAACTTGGAAGGAGAGATGGAAATATCTCAACTTTATCATAGGCAGGATATTTGGAATACCAATGTCCTAAAATCATAAAGAATTCGCATGTACTTTTGAGAGTGAACACTGATAGACAGGAACTTGAAAGTTACTTAATTCTGGCCATGAATTAAAAATTCTCTGGGTTAAATCTATCTTTGTACATAAGAAATCATTAGTGGGTTATCTGGAGTGTATTTGCTTTGCTCCTAGCAGTGACAGGTTTATTAGAGGACAGTTACTGAGCTTGAACCAGTTATTCTGGTTCATTCACAGTGAATACAGGAAATGCATTTGTTTCTGTTGTATCGATGTCTTCTAAAGGTGCTGACAAAGACATTATTTTACTGAGTACAGAAATCACAAAGGATGCAAGCTAATAAAAATTACAAAAAGTTAAAAGAATAGCCAGTCACAGCTGCTATTCTACTCAAAGTAACATGAAAAAGCCCTTCAGCACTTCAGAATTGCATTATTTAAAAAGAATGCATGAATATATAAATATCATTCTTAGTCTTCTTTTGTTAATCATGTTTCCCTTAAATTCCAAAGGTATATTAAATGAGTTCTGTCTACACAGAATGAGCCTTGTTCTCATTTACTCTACTGTGTTCTTACTTCTTGCACAATGAAAATGAGTACCTTTGAGAAGATGCAGATTACCCCATGCTTTCCCTCATGATTCATTGATTAGGTCAGCCAAATGAAAGGCTTGCCTTTCATTTGGTTTGCATATTGCGTGCTCATTTACAGCAGTGTGCAATGAGAGTCAAGTAAGTTCGTCTGTTAACAATGTACACTCAAATCAGAGAAAGAGAATTTCAACACAATACTAAGAGTCTGAGAAGTATAATGAACATTTAATTTACCTGGCAATAATCAGAAATGGAGACAAAATATTAGCTGATGATAGATAGACATTAAATCAATAGGGAAAGTTAATTCCTAAAACCAGAAAAATGCAATTACTTATACTTTACATTCTGTGTATTTATATGATTTATGTAGGACTTTATCAGATACTTCTCCCTGACAAGCTTGACAGTAATTTTCTCACTGGCTCTGAATATTCACCACAAAAAGAACCAGTTTCCAAACTGACAGACTATCTCACAGGTTCTTGTATGCTCTTTTCAAATTTATTCACACTGGCCAGTAGTTCATTCCATGGCTTGTAAAAACGTTCTTTGTGAGAGCTGCTCAAGAGAGGTCAACAAAGTCTAGATCCCTGATTCTTCTGTGTTCTAATGAAAACTGCTTAATTGCATCAGTATGTGAGCAGCGCAATGAAGAGAAGGGAAATTATATCATACAATGTATCTTTTGGGGGTAAGTGTTTGAATATTACTGTTCTAATTTTTCTGGCAATTTGCCAGAGAGGCTCATAAATTAACAAGACAAAAGACAAAGTTAAGGATAGATACTGTCTAGTTTTTTAAAATGCATAATCTTGGCTCAGTCCCTAGAAATTTACTTCTTTCCTCTGAATACTAGGGACTGCCTTAGGGCAACATATATCTCTACGAAACTGGATGGATGTGAAAGGACTGCTGAGGACTAGTAACCATTGTGCACCATATTTTCTGCAATACTTTTTAATGTGTTAAATTTGATAGTCTGCATTTGGCTCTTGTAGAGGAATTTTCCCTCCACACACATATTCTTTCCATTTAAATTGTCTTCAAATCAGTGTGTCTCTTTGAAGCCAGTTTGCTTTAGGCGTTATTTATCTAGGAGCAGGAGATGGAGGTGGATCAATAGAGCTTTCTCATTGGTCTCCACCTTTCAGAAAAGCACACTGGATTGCTGCTCAAAAATGAGAAAAGAAAGGGTGAATATACTATTCTCTTAGAAGTTCACCTTCTTTCCTCAATGCTAATTATGTAAATGATTTGTACTCATGATGCAAAAGTAAATTTAAATTTTGAAATTTACAAAGAATTTTAGCTGTGTGCAAAGCCAGGAAGAATAGTCTCTATTACTTTTGTTCTTACAAGGATGCCTATAATTTTTATTCAATTAATTATTAGTTTACTTGGAAAATTCTAATTCCCTTCTTTATTAAAAAATTCTAAAGATTTTTTTGGGATGACTGTACAGAAGTAGTAAAGCAAAACTCTGAGTCTTTTTTTCCTTTCTTCTTGAAACAAACTAAAGGCCCACACTTAATTTCCTGATTTGAATGGCAGAACTGAGGCATTCATGAACAAACGTAAATATAGACAGAGGCAAATATAGACAAGCATAAATATAGACACAGATAAATTTGAAGATTATCCAGTTGATAATAATGAATTAATTCTCAAAATTGGCACAGGACAAAAAGAACCTTATATCTTCAAGTTACTCACAGCAAGAGCATTTCTTCATCAGCAACAATATAAAGCATGAACTATCTCTGTGTATCAATGAGAAGGACTCAAGAGTTATCTTTGAAACCTCAAGTTTTACTTCTGTGACAAGGGGGAAAAATGTTACCTATCTTTGTTAACTTTCTATTTGACTTGAATAAACCTTAGAAAAAAAACCATTTTATTTACAATGGAAGAATTGTATCCATGCTTTAGAGGGTCTGATCTTCTACACAGTTTATATTTCTTCTTGTGACAGCACAAACAATAATATATTACAAATGCTTATGTATTGTTACAACTAAATATATGTTCATGTATTTAAGTTAGGAGATTAGACATGGTTCTGATGGGAGTGTTTAGAAGACTGATAAATCAGGCTGCCTTTACACATTAGGAACAAACCTTTAATAGATCCATTCATTCATTACCAACAGACTACTTGCTAATGGTTTTCTCCTACACATTAATAACCATTACCACTACGAACTCACGTAAGTTGACAGCTCTGTCTGAAGTTAGTGGTGAGCACACTGTGTCCTGGAGGTGATGTTGTGCAGTTCACAATGAGTGCCATGCTCCTTGGTGATACTGAGCTACCACGGTCATGGTGACCAGCCTGGACAGCTCTTTGGTGAGACAAATCAGAGAGGAGACTCCTGTCTTCTCCATCCTTCCTCTTCACTGTTGGTGTTTTAGCCTTCTTTATACCCCTTTTCTCACCAAACAGGGCTTATATTGCTTTGGATTTTCCAATTCACCATTCTGGAGTATTTGGCAGGAGGTTCTGCCTATTGGCAGTTTCTTCTGCTGGTCTTGTTCTTTATCTTGCAGATTCTTGGTGTAGTCTTCCTTGAGCTTCACCAATGCTTTTAAGCCCCGTTGGTGGTTACAACAATCCCATGTTTACATAAAATGCATATGCAGGATGTCTGGCTGTGCTATCACAGCACTACAAAACACATACTGCTGGTAACACAATTTTAGTACACTTATATTTGTTGGTTGTGATTGTATCCTGATTAAAACACAGAGGTTTTATAGGTCTTACAGTCAGGTCTCTACTTCAAATACTACCAAGAAATTTCAGATCACTATGTGCTTTATGTCCTCGAAGAACCTTTAACTTGCATTTTGCATTACATTGCTATTACCTATGAAATTGCAAAGATTTTGTGAAATATGTCAATGTGAAAATGTGTAGCTCTGTTTGTAAACATTCAGCTCACTAATAATTGCTAATTATAGAACACAATGGAAATCAGAGTTAATTTATTGCCCAGAGTACTTCCTAGAGAGATACCATGATATATTCAACTATCCAAACAGCATGTTCATTGGCATTTTGATGAAATTATGCTGCAATTACTCTATAAGCACAGAAAGGATAACCAGATTTAAAATATAATCTTGAATAGTTAATATGATTCAAAAATGGCCTACAGACATTTAAAACAAAAGAGGAAAGGATGATGTTGTATGTTGCTGCAAGTGTTAAAAAGGACTGAGATGTGATTTATTTTTACACTGATATAATTAAATGTGAAATGTAGAGATTAAATAAAACAACCCAAGTATATTAGCATCTGCTTTTACTATTAATTTGTCACTTCTACATTTATTTTATCGTTTAGGCTTCATCTTAATTTCTGATTTTCAGGAATATTATGTCTGTGATAAAAGATCTTTAAACATGTGGTATACTTTAATTAACTTACAACCACATTGAAAAAGAGAAAAGAACTATGCATATTTTACAAGAGATGGTACTGATACCAGTTGTGGGTTTTTGTCTGAAGAAGGTTTTTTTGTAAAGACATGAAAAATGTAGTTGATTTTTTACAGTGCTTTGCATTTGAAACTTACTTTCATATTTGTGTGTATTTTAATTATTGTTAGTAAATATAGTTCTCTGTTAATTTCTTACATTTATCTTCATCTTCCTTCAGTATTCTTTCTTCAGTTCATCTTTCTATAGTATTTCCTAGAAGGAGTAAAAATATACACACTCTCAAAAAAAGAAAATTAGATGCATTATTGCACCCTTTTACTTCATCCAGCTAATTTAGAAGACTGCCATTTGCATGAGAAAGTATGTTCTACCAGAATTTGTGACATAATTTCAAGATTAAAAAAATATTAATATTTCATATAAAGCATGCATATGTAGAGTTCTTAATCTAAACAAAAGAAAGAGAAAGTACTATATATTTCATATGAAGATAAGGAGATTAAAAAATGTGGTTTTGTCTGTTTTCTCAATTAATTAATTAATTTATTTTACAATAGCTAGAATTAAGTGAAAAATTATTTCTTTGTTTTCTTATGTTATTACTATAGATTTTCCTGGAGATGCTCTAAAGTACTACTTAAGTAATGTCTATCATAACTGAAGAATCATACTGTTTTAAAATACTTCAACTCAAAAGGCAAAAGTAATCATTGGTATTTCTTTAAATGGCTTGCACTTTAGACTAACAGTGATTCATTAATAATTTGAGATGCTTCTGTGGTCTAAAATTAACTCAATCCCCTGTATATACATATTTAAATCCCTGATGAAGCATGAAGAGTTTAAAGGTATAGAAAACATGGGAATTGAAAGTATCTCTCTACACAGTAAAGAATCTGTTCTGTGGGAAAGGAAGAGCTTCAGGTTCAAAGACCAGCAACATTCATGAAACATTAAATTCAGTTCAAATATATATTTCAGAGGAGAAGAAAAAATACATTCACAGAACAAACTGCAATGAAATTTTGTTAAACATAATCGAGGATGGTTTGCATAGGAATGCAAAAGAAATGGTATGTGGGTTCAAATGTTAGAATTTATATTAGGTAGATACTTCTAACTAAAACATTTCGTAAGTGCTGAAAGTAAGCCAGGAAACCTGTTTATACAAGAAAGCTGAGACTTGTGGTAGGTACCTTGGATGTTACCCTGAAATGATACTTCTAATAAGGAGCATCCCAGCACTAAGATGCACAAATTACCACCTGCTGTGACATCGTTACAGCAAGTGCAGGGGCGGTAATTATGGGAATTATGGAAAATAAACGTGGAATCCCACTGTTTCCAAACACCTGCTGATAGGTAGAATGCCTGTTCATATTTTCCTTTAAACATGATTTTTTACTTTTGTGTGAATTGTTAGAAGAAAGCAAACATTGCTTTGTATTGCTGAAGTCCTGCTGAAGTGGCAGGCCAGATCGGAAGTGTGTTGCCACACACACTCTGATCCTTACCATGAGTTTGAATTAAGCACAGCTTTGAAGGCAAGCACACAATGAAGTGCCATCCAGGCAGTGTTACTTCCCAGTTAAATACCAGTGAAACTTACCAAGATGTGAATAAATGAAGTTTCATAGAAACTGTTAAATTTGAGCTGATAGAGCAAGATTTCTAGTTTGTGATGTAATTTAAGTGATACCTATGGTAATCTTTCAGAGAAGAGGTCCAAAACAAGACAGCTGGAAAGTAGCAATGTGCACTTCTCATTTCTTATATTTTTTTCCAGTTATATATACTTAAAATGAACTTATGAATTCAGTTTCTTATTCAATTCACACAACTCCAGTGAAAGGTGCTCAGTGTTTCACAAGGTTTGAGGTTTTTCCTGTTACATTAGAATGAGAATTTATAGACTTGGGAATCTGGTAAGTAGTGTATCTCAGCTAAATGGCAGGCTTTTTGGGGAGAGACAAAAATACATTAGGTTGCTGCATTTTTTTAAAAATCAAAATATATCACATCTAGTAATTTCTGGTATTTCTAAATGAAAGTGACATTATGCATTAAGCAATGCACTTTAATTACTTAATAGTAGCAAGACAATTAAGAAGTTGTGGAAAAATTTGTTTAATTACAAAATACAAATTAGGTATGTTATAATTAGAAATATTGGGTTTTCGTGACAAGGTTTTGGTAGTGGAGCGGATTACAGGGATTTTTCTGTGAGAAGCTCACAGAAGCTTCCCTCGTATCTGACAGAGCCCATGCCAGTGAGCTCCAAGATGGGCCTACTGCTGGCCAAGGCAGTGGTAATGCCTCTGGGATTACATATATAAGAACTGGGGAAAAACAGAAAACTGCACAATTCTAGCTGGAGAGACCAGTGAAAGCAACAACCCGTCAGACACCAAGGTCACTGGATAAAGAGGAGGTGCTCCAGGCACTTGGAGCTGGGTATCCCTTGAACCCTGTGGTACAGACTATGGTGAAGGACCTGCATCCTTGCAGCCCATGGATGTCCATGGTGGAGCAGAAATCCATCCAGAGTCCAAGGAGAATTCCACACCAGAGCAGGTGGATGCCTGAAGGAGGCAGTGGCCACATGGGAAGCCCATACTGGTACAGCCTGTTTCTGAAAGGCTGCACCCTGTGGGAGGGACCTGTGCTGGAGCAGTTCGTGGAGAGGGGCATCTTCTGGGGAGGACTGACACAAAAGTTTTAGAGCATCATCTCCTGTGGAAGAGACCCCATGATGGAGCAGAGTGAGGAGTTGTCCCATTGAGGAAGAAGCTGTGACAGAGATGTGTTATGGAATGGCCACGCTCCCACTTCCCATTCACCTATGTCCCTAGGGAGAAAGAGGTAGAAAACTGGGCATGAAATTAGGCCTCAGAAGGAGAGAAGAGTAAGAAGTTTCTGAAGATTTGTTTTTATTTTCTCATTATCCAACTTTGATTTGTTTAGTAATAAATTACACTAATCTCCCCCACATTAAGTCTGTTTTGTCCATGACAGTAACTGGTGAGTGACTTCTCTGTCTTTAACTTGTCTCATGAGCCTTTCATTGTATTTTTTCCCCTGTCCAGCTTTTGAAGAGAGTGATAGAGTGGTTTTGGTGGACATTAGGTGTCCAGCCAGGGTCAGCCCGCCACATCAGACTAGCAACATTTCTCCCTTAATGACTATTTCTTATATAAGAGATAGTTGTCTTTGTAGCTCACTAGAAAGATTTAAATTTTAGATATCAATTATCAGCTTTTTAATGACATTAAAATATAATTTCAAATTCAAATTAAATAAAATTAATCATTATTACTTGTGGAACCGTTATTAAAAAGCAGAAGTAGTAAGAAAAATGGAATAAGAAATAACTTAAAATATTAATTTTAGAATTTGTGAAATTAGTCAGGAAAAGAAAAAGAAATAATCTCTTGTATATTTTTTAAATATCAGGTTTTGCTTCATATTATCTATTTGGCTTTTGTGTGTCAATACTGTTTTTTTTCTGGTACTAGATATTCTTTCTCACCAGTTGACATTTTGACTATACTCCCTCTGACACAGGAAAACATACTATTTTCTATTTCTGGAAATGCTAAGTTCTGTCATATCCCTGTCTCCTTCTTCCTGGGCATACTTATTATGAATTAATTATTGCATCACTTCACCTCTTGCATTTTTTGGTCTTGAAGGCTTAATTGGTGTTTACAGTCACTTTTTAGGGTGTAGCATAGATATTAGACGTAAAACATGTCTTAGAAGAGAGTCTTGTTAAAGTCCATTCCTTACTCTGAGTTGCAAAGCTCTTGTACTCACATATGCCTTTAAGATTTAATCTTTTTGGTATGTATTTCACTCAAGAAATGATGTAACTTACAAATATTAAAAAATACTAACAGCTTATTCTCAAGGTGGAACTATGTCAAGACTGGAAGACATAACTTCAAGCAACTTCATATTTTTCTCTCTGTTTGAAGTTTTCAGTCATAGAAACAGAGGGAAAAATGTAGGTCTAATCAATTTATTGCAAAATTTCATCTTCTGAAAATGGTATGAATTTTTTCTCTTTCAGTTAAACTGAATTCAATAAGCAGCTATCTTCATGAAGCTATCATTCATTACAATAGGTCTGTCTCTCACCTGTGTAGAGTTTCATAAAATTACATAAACATCTGACTAAGTAAGCTGTCTTGTTTACCATTTAAATGACAGCCTATTGTTAGAAATACTTTTTTTTTTGGTGAGAACTTCCAAGAAGGAAAATTCTATAAAGAGAAGATAAAGCTGTAAGGATGCAGTATCTTAAGTTCCTGTTACTTTGGATATGATGGACAAGTATTTCTTGGAATGTATTTCCCAAATCTATAGGCCTATTGTATTAGGAAATTCTAAAATAAATAAAAATAAAATCTCATTAAGGGTGAACTTTTAAAAGTACACAAAAGCAATCGACAAAACAGAAAGCAATTCAAGAACTTTTCAATACCTGAAAAATTTCTGGCTTTAATGACAGAGAAATAAGTGTGTTATCTTTTGCTCTCGGATGGATAATCTTTCATGTTGGTTTTTTTCTCTTCCTTCCTACTTAGTTGACAGGTCTATAATTGCCCAATATGCCCTTTTAGAAATAAACTTTCAACTTCCTATAGACCATTAAGCTTTTGATTTGTCCCTGATGGCATGTCCTTATTTATCTTCTCTCCAGCTTTTTGTGCAGTGTCTCAACTCTCCTGTAATGACTACAGCAGTATCAACTCATTATCTGCTTGTTTTGCCCATTCTTTGCTCATTATATTGTTTCTGTTTCCCCATAAATGTCCTTGGAATATTAGTTCTGTGTTTTCCCAGCAGAACATTTTTATGTGTGCAGCTGGTGAGCCTCCTTCAGAAAACCTCAAGCTTCCTCTCTGTTGCTGCACTACTCCAACAGTTTATTCCCTATTTTGACATGAAACAAGTACACACATAAAGGTACTCTGCTGAGGCTGCCTGCTGCCTCTCAACTGGAGATGTAAAAACCCAGCAGGAAAGGAACACCAGCTTCAGATTTCTTTTTGTTGCCCCCAACTGTGCAGGATGTTGCCATGCTGTTAAATCCAGCTGACTTTCTGGAAGATGTAAATTTACCAAGATCTGAGGGGGCTGTGATCATCCAAGTTCCTGATGCTATGTTCCATAGGAAGTCATACCTATTCTTACCACTTGCCAGTTGTCAGTCTCCTCTGGCTTCTTTCCAGCCCTTCTCATTTTTTCTTGCTGACTATGACCAACATTAGATACATTTCCTTTCTTTCGTTTTCAAAAATCCATTTGATTCCAATTTGTTCACATATTTTTCAGAAGGGTGCCATATAATCCACAAAAGCACTTCTCTTTTACCAGACCAACTTTCTTGGGTAAATTTTTCATTCATAGAAAATTGTCCTATTTATTTATCGTAGCTTATATTAAGCATTTTCTCCAGGACGCATCTGTACATTGAAATTGTTTCTTTAATTTCAGGTGTGTGTGATACTTGCAACTATTGAAAGCCAGTATGCACTTTAATTTTTGTGAGGTTTTCTTTCTCGTTAGATGATTATTCATCCTATTATTTCTCCTCTAGTTCTTTCTATTTCTGACACTTCATTCTGAAAACACCTCTTCATGTAGCTTTGTACAACATTTCAAGCAGCCACACGTATAGCTTTTATTATTATTTAATAATTTCAAAACTGATTCTAAGTAGAACTTAAAAGGGATGGAGTAGAATGCCATTTCATACATCAACCGCATCTCAATGGAGCAGAGTAAATGGAGTAAACAACAACAATGAGATTTACCAAGTACATTCTGATACAAGACACATTTGGAAAAATCTCTAATCTCATTTTCTCAAGGAGAAAGAGTAAATTCACTTACTGTTCATCCTCTAATGTTCCTATTTGTTCTGTTGTGTAAGTTTGCCTCAAATAGATATTTCTTATTTTAAGCTGTCTTCTTCCATCCTTAATGTGGTTGGACTTTCTCTCTTTGATAAGGTATTCCAAAAGTTGTTCTTTGGATAGTACAAATAAATTGAAAGGCCTGGGGAACGTCATTTTTGATTTGTAGGTATTATAAGCCTAAGTGTAAGAACAGCGGCCAGTTTGCTCTTTGCAATGGGATATTTCTATTTTGTGGCCCTAAATGACGTAAGAATCATGTTGGTGACCATTTCACTAGCATCCTATTCAACTGGAAAATAAACACAAATGTTCTTAGTCCAGATACAACTTTTTCCTCTCTAAGAATCAGAGGGCTAACAAGTGTTCTTTGTCATGGTTGTAAGCAGTGACATTTTGTCTGCTGTTTTTATTTTGAAAAGACTTCCATTTATAATTTTATTTTGTCTAAATTATAGACCTATGTTTTCCACAAAGTACTTGCAGGTGTCATATCACTGAATGAAAGATGGAATTAAGCAAGTTCAGCTCCTGCTTTGCCCACAGTAGTAATGCAAACCTAGCAGACAGTACTCAAAAGAGCGACATTTAGAAGAGAGCAGATGGAGCAGAAGACCTGACAGCTGCACTGAATGTCCCCAGATCCTCCTTGGGACTTTGTGCTGTTTCCATGGAGGGAATGATCTTAGGACAACTAGGGATGCATTGGGAATTTATTTTGTTCCTTAGTTTTAGAATATATTCAGAATATATTGAGGTCATATGCTCTGAAACAGACCCATACTAAATGAAAGCAGAAAAAGTGGGGATAATTGAGAAATTTAGGACAAAACCCCAGAAAAGTTTATACCTTGACTGATCTGAAAATCCCCCAAAATAACCACAAAACCCAAGAAAATGAAATCAAGTGTATCATCTTGATCCACTTCCTACAAAACGTCTCCTCAATTTAAATAAAATGTGTTTGGAAAGTACCACAAATCACCACTGATGTGCTCCAATTTGACTGTTAATAAGAGCCCTCCATCAGCACAGTCAGGTTGTGTTCTGCACTGAACTGCTGAATTGGCACTTCTGTTGGGAGAATGAGAGAGCTGAATGCCCATCTTGAACCAAACATTTCATAGCTTAGAGTTCAGCTGTGCACTTGCCACAAAACAGTTCTTTCCTGTTTTCCTCACCTGGACAGATAGGAATTTTTTTGTTGTATTTATTTTGGTACATGTTATACAACAACCTCCCCCCCACAAATGACAGCTTGCTTATCTGCAGAATCTTTACATCTGGTGGTGATGGCACGTTACTTTTTCTACACTATATTTTCATACATTGAGTACACTGTTTCTGTGGTCTTTGCAGATATTCCTATATTACCTAAATTCTTATATTACTTAAATAATGAGGTATTTTTCTTTAGGATAAATATTATTCAGTCTGCGTGGATTTCATAGGCCTACAGATTTAAAGTAAGAATATTTAGGTATGAGAATGAATAAAGATTCCAGTCATCAGTTGAACCAGATATTTTTTTTTCTTTTAGGCTGTGCAACAGATTGAACAGCAAAATTACATCCTAAAGCAATCTTCTTTAATTAGTAAGAAAGTTTTGGGTTGGGGTTTGATGGGTTTGTGTTTGTGTGGTCTTTTAATCTCCTCCTATTTGGTAAGCAGTCATGTCTCAGATTCATATTCTATTCTGCATTCAGTTTAAGTCCTATATTAAAATTCATTTTATGTACACATTCAGCATGTTTTATAATGATATCTCATCCAATAAAGGACAAAATGTGTGACTGAAGTACTACTGTTGTGACAAAATGCTAAATTTATAATAAATGCCCTTTGCAATGTATCATTTCACTATTTCACACTCCAACAGCTTTAACCCAGTTGCCTAAATTGTCTGTCAGATGCATCAGGATCTTCGTATTCCACTACACTACAGGCAAGCAAAAATCCTTTTTGACTTTGGTGACAATGGAAATTATCTTCTTGCAAACAGGTTTTGTAGCCTTTTGAAAAACTCTGTAGAATTTTACAATAATATCCTGTTAGCTAGACTAGGTACTGGGCATCAGATTTTTTTTAAATTATTTCTATCTTTTTTATTATTTGTGGATTAATTTTGTTTATGTCAAATTTTAGATTCTCAGTCTGTTTATCTGAAAGCAGCATGTAAAACTCACCTCAGAGACATCACATAAGGGTTAATTAATGCTTCTATTGTGCTTTGAAGTCTATAACGAAATCACTGCAGAGGCTGCAGTACTGTTATTATCATTACCACTGTTACTATTTACAGTAGTTCACACTACTTTTTCTCTTTGTCTCTTGGAGTCCTTGATCCCTCTTACAAAAGAAGCTTAAAAATCACATACCAGTGATGTGAGCAAGATATATATTTAGTAGCTTTATACCCTACTCATGTGGCTCTTCATCAGTTTGCCACAGGGAAACATCTGTTGCTACATGTCACCTCTCTTGGATCTTACCCTATACAAAGTTTTCTTGTTTTCTGTCTCCTTTATCCACCAATGATGCTCTTTATTTTCTCTGGTTCTTTATTATTTAATTTCTAATGCCTTGAATGCACTTCCTATAGTCACTTGCTCATTTTTATTAGGTTTTTCATTTTCCTGTCATTTTGTCACTGTTTCACCAGCCATCTGGCCTGCTAATTTTCCTCTGACTTTTAGTACTTTCCTCATCATTGCCTCATGTACATTGGAAAGAAGTGATTACATCCTGCTGTCAGGCTTGGATTTTTAATTTTTTTTTTTTCACCAAGATTACATCTTTCTCTTGCTTAGCTTGTATTCATGTAGTTCCAGCCATCAGGAAGGAAACAACCAAGTTTTCATAAAACACCATGAGTCTTATAATTAAAAGAGGCAAAATTTAAAGCATAAATTATCATAAAGGTTGCATTTCACCTTAACTAAAGTTAAAAGTCTACTTTGTAGAAATATTCACTCCAAGAACTCTCTGGGAAGTAATTTTAATATTCAATAGAAATAAACAGTGATTTTAAAGTATGATTTAGAAGATCTATTTCAGACAACAATAGAGGCCTGAGCTAACTTTCTCCACTGACTGTAGAAATTGTGTGGACTATAAGTTTAGCTGAAAAAAACCTACATTTGGCCTGATGAATCACAAACCCAGACTCTGTGTTCAGCTGTGGACAGAAAATCTTATCCATGGCTGATAAAGTGCTCAGTAAGAAGCTGGGCTCAGAGTGGGTAATATTTTTAAAAACAAGACATATGTTTTAGTAATCACGCTACATTACCATAGGCTTACCATTGCTTACTACATAACCAAAATGTTCAGCCTTTCATAGTTTTTCAAGTTACTTATTTGTTTCAGAGATGGCAGCTACTTGGAATGCCTTGGCTTTGGCTCTCTCAGGCTTTGGCTTGCTCAAGCACATTAGTCATGATCTTAAGAAAGCTGAAAAAAGACAGCCTCTGCTGATGTTCTGTACTCCTGGAAATTAACCTGCAGCTATTTCAAAGTGATCTCCTGAATCTGAAGCAAGCAACATGTCAGTCTGCCCATACCCTTGTATGTCATTTTCTCTCATTGACAATGAAAACCCTGACACATTTCCTGAGGCCATTTTGACATTTTCACATCAAAATAATGTGGTTCTACCTAATGTATTTCTAGTTATTGAATGATAATTACCCTTGGTAATTTCTATTTTTTAATGCCATCCATTTCAATTGCAGATTGTGATTGAGTCTTTGAAGGAATTAGAAATTGGTGAAAATATATTTTTCCTATAAAGGACAAAACCTACTGTATGATAGTCTGTAGCACAGGTGTCAGGTCAGGAACACAAGTCCCAAGGCTATTTCTGAGCTAAATAAATACTAAACAAACAGCCAGTGTTAAAGGGATGGAAAATGAGGAACTAGTGCTCCTTCATAGATACAGCATCCTGTGCTGAACAACACTAAACATTATTTCTTGACAAAATTGGTTGCAGTATCTCACTTGAAATTGTCATTGATATCTCTGGTTCCTGGGACAGAAAAAAATACACACTACATGTTTAACTGAAGCAAATCTTCAGGAATAGGGACAGTGTTATTCAGGAGGCATTTGTGGGTTGGTTGAGGTTTGTTGGTCATACTACTAAAGCTATGTTTAGCATTTACCTTGGCATTAAAACTTTGTTCTTGAGACAGTGCTGTGGTTTGAATGCAACTGCATGACTTGAACAATTCAGCTTTGTCACAAGGATGTAGCTGATGTTCAAAACTTGTATTAGGGATTCTGAACTACATCTTGCTTTGCTGCCACTGATGTTTGTGACAAGGAATGATGCCATTCTCTCCTAACTTCAAAATAATTGCCTCTAAAATGTGTTGCTGCTACTCCAAATGTTCCTACAACTGTATATGTGTATCATCTCACATGCCAGAGGCTGTTTGACTGCTTTCAGTTTATGTGATGATTAGCATTGTTTGATGAGACAGCTCTTTGCTGTTAATGTCTTTGAAGCTGGAATTGTATTTATCTTGGAATTATCCCATGACCAACATAGATCCTCTAGTGAGTGTTCTTTTTCTCTGGCAATTTCCTGACTGCTCACTCCTTTTAAAGAAGTCAAAAAGTGATTTGCTTTTTTGTGAAATATCTCAATAGCTGATTCAATCACTACATTTAAATGAGACAGAAAAATATAAATAAATCAAACCCTAATGTAAACCCAGGGGGCAAGAATGGTATTCATAGTGTGAACAGAAATATTTTTGACACAGTAGGTGAATTCCTAGAGGAGATTGCATTATATATATTTGTGTGCATACATATATCTATCAGTGAGAATGACTGTAATATTTCCTTTATTCATATATTATCAGTTTCTGGAACATTGATGTAAGAACTAGAATTGATTCAGGGAAATTGCTGATTTTTATCAGTATTTGAAAATCATCTAGTACTTTTTACATATTGATAAAAAATTAATGAGAATTAATTATGATATTTGCTACCCATGGTTGTAAATAATTCAATGCAATCCTTTATGGATATGTTATTAACTAGATATATATGACCCTGAAGGATCTTTTTTCTTAAAGGATACATTTCTTCAAATGGTAGACATATTCCTGCTAGAAAAATAATAAAAGTGCATATTACATACTGCCAATGTAACTAAAGCATGTTACTCTCTATATTGTCACCTTGATTCCACATCTCATTATATCCAAGCATCTAAATTATCTTGCCGCCTTTGTATTTTTTTGTATGATGGTATTTCTGATGATAGTGCTGAGCAGAAACTGTGTCAGGAGGGGATATCTGTAAGAAAGCAGCTAAATTAACACTGAGTTTACTTTTTATGTGATTTTCTACATTGCAGCTCTGAATCTGAGTTGGCTGTTTGAAAAAAAGAGATAAACTGTCAGTTTTGGGGGATTCTGAGTTTTGTTTGTTTTCTTTTTCTTACTGTTTGCTCTTGCTTTATTTTGCAATAGAATTGGGGAAAAGAAATAAGAAAGGGAAAGGAGGGGCCATGTGCTGAGTGCATCAGCTGTCTGACTGGCAAGCCATCTGGACACATAGGGTGTCTCAGATGTCTTGGTCTCACAGTTGGCTGCAAACCCTTCCTTGAGTTAGAGGGAGGGAAATGCTGAAGCCTTTTGATAGTCAGGGGACATGTGGCTGAGGCCAGGATGAGGAATGTTTCAAGAGGACCTCTTGGAAAGAGCTGCCAAAGCCCAGTCTCAGTGTGCAGAGTAGATAGATAGGACAGTTTGGCCTTTATGACTAGCACCTACAAAAGCAGAATGTGTGATGACTAATACCTTATAATGCAAGGTTAGTTACCTCATGTGTTGAAGTAAGAAGTTTTCTGCCACTGGATTACACTTAGTGAGTCTGGACTTGCCATTTTTATTGGGAACTATGATAAACAGAGAACAGAAAGAGGAAAAATATTTCAGAACAGACTTAGACGTAATGCCTGATTGGTATAAGAATCTCACAAGGCTGGTGGCAAATGCGCAGATGGACCCCTGAAAGCCGGATGGCTGCTTTCATTAGGCTGGTGGCTGCTGAAGTCCTACATTAAATCATAAGACATTCTCACTTTTTAAATCCTATTTTGTTGTTTCTGAGTAATGACAAGGTGATGTGTGCCTCGTGCTCACAGTCTAGCTGTCTGATATGTCCTTTCTTTGGAAGTCTTTAAGCAAGGATGAATTTTAGCTGCTGACCTGCCTTTAAGGAAGGTCATATTTCTAAATATTTTTCCTGCTTGAAGATGAGTATCTTATGAATCACATAAATGATAAAAAAATGATAAATACTGTCCATGTTAGGATGCAGATTCTTCAGCAATTTGAATATGAATGATGAAGTACATCATTGATATCCAATAATACTGTTTCTTGCCAAATGTTTAAACAGCATGTAAGAACCTGATAAAATACCTAATTGTTAATAAGGTCTGCTATATATTGACATAAGTTTTTGAATTAGGTTGCAATACTGTCATGTCTGACCTTAATTCTGAAAGTCCTAAAAATATCAGTCAGTATTATTTTCTAACATTAAGCATCAATTCTGCAAATAAAATGCGAATATCTCTTGCACAAGTTCTCCATTGTTTTTTTTTACTACACTTTTACTTCTGTAGGAATTTTCTGCTAGCACTTCAATGCCTGCTGAAACAGCTATATAATTTTAATTCAATTTCACAGTAGTTTTTCTATTTTTAAGTATAGTTCAGTAATCTGAGAATAATGTGACTATACCAGCAAGAGACTCAGAACACTTCTATCCCGTGTGAAAGAAAATAATTTTTTCTTGGTTCTCTATAATTGCATTTTCATTTTCAGGCTCATCTCCCTGGTTAATAACCAAAGTATTGATTCACAAAGAAGAGTAGTTTAAAAACACAGTAAAAATACTTTTGGATAAAATAATAAAATTGGATGTGTCATGAAACTTCAGAAGACATGTTCTTCTAAGACAGAAATTTATTTTTAGATGTCTTGAAATAATATTTAGATTTGCATTTTAGCAAGGAGCGCTTCATTCCATTAATGGTGGTTTAATTACTATATTTTTGTTAATTTCATGACTTTTTTTTTTTTTAAAGTCATGTTGAAATTAGTTTGGCTAGAGAATTTAAAAGACAATTATATTTGGTATTGCAGGGGGAAAATTTGATGGAAAAAAATAGTATTATGTATATGTAGTTATCCAATCCTTCTACTTACAGGTGGATCTGTCGTAGTTAGAATAATTGTTCTTATAAGTGTGCTGTCCAAAACTTTCCTCAACAATACTCTTACAGTCACTTATAAATTTGCCATCTCTGTTAGTCATGTTGTCATTTTCCACTCTGAGTATTTGCTGGTAATTTTAAAATGCAGTGGTTCAATGTAACAATTTATGTCTTTTTATGCACAGCAACAAAAGAGTACAAAATAATTTGCAACTGCTTCATGAGCTTCACTTTGCTATTTTAACATCCTTTTATATACTTTCATGTCTTATCTGTCTTCTTCTTTTCCTATCCGTATGCAAAAATATTAGAAGTACAGTAATTTTTTCAACTCTGTTTCTTTTGCCAGTGCCTGATATCTATTGATCCAAATGTGTAATGGTGATAACAGTATCACATGCCAGTGTGGAACCCACATCCAGGTCCTTAAATCCCTCAGGTTTGTGAAGGCACTTGGACTCACAATATTTTTTGATAATTGAGGCAAAATGAAAATAAGTCTCCAGGTGTCTTATTACTGAAATGCTGAATAATTTTCTTAAAATAATTCTTTATTCTTTTGTGTTCAACAATATTGCCTTGGTTTTTGGGCTGTTTATTTGGGCACAACTCTGAGCTAGTAGCCACATGTGCTTTACCCCTAAAACTGAATTATTCATTTTATCTCCAAATAGGACAACCTACCTTTTAATATGTCAAGCCTTTAGTGATCCTTTTACTTAAATTGGATTAATTACACCTATATACAATAGATAAAAGCCTAACAGATAATAAAAATAGAGTGCAACCAATTCCATCAGCATCCTTGATACCTGATTCACAACTACTTTTTGCAGCCAGTTGTATTTGGATTCTCAATCTGAAAAGTATGCAAAGGGTGTTCCATGAAGGAGATGTTCTGATATTAGAATCTCTGCAAGAAAATAATACAGAGATTAATGTGTTTTCTACATCCTACAGTAACTTTATTGTTAGCCAAACTTTTTGTTGCCTCTTTCTGTACTTCAATGCTCTTAACTGCTGTTTTCTGTCTCTGTTTTAAAACTCTGATGTATTCAATGTATTCCAGATTCACCTAGATTTCATGCTGTGCTCTATGCTTTCTGAAGTGTCCAAAGACAGATGATAGGCAAAAATTCTTTTTTTTTCCCCTTTTCCCCATGATACTGTACTAAATGTGGCTACTCAGCTACTTTATTTTCCCCATCATCAAACCAGCTTAGGATATTTGTGGTTCAGTTATGCCTGCCAAGCCAAGAATCAGGCTGGAGAAGGTGCAGTCTCAGCATCCCAAAAAGAATAGTAGAAGAAATCGACTTTTAGGACATAGTCTTCCAAAGCTTATGGATAGACAGAGTGAAGGCAAAAGAAATACTCTACTGAAAAAAAAAAAAAAAAAAGGTCATGTGATAGAAATAAGAAATAATAATAATTCTACAAAAAAAGACAGAAAGTGCATCAAGTTAATCTCATTTCAGCTATTCTTAGCAGTGCTGTAAATTGCCAAAAGCCTGTAAACCATATTGTTTGTTTGACTAAGGATAGTTCCAAGGTAGATATTTGATGAGGAAAAGAAATTGAGTTCAAAATTTGAAGCAAATGCTTGAGGTGTTATTTGCTGCTATCTTTCAGTGGTGGTTTAAGCCCAGCAGGAAATTAAGCACAACACAGCTGCTCACTCAACACCCTTCTTACCTGCAAATCCAGTGGAATTGGGAGGAGGATCAGTAAAACCTGTAGGTTTTGAGGTTAGAACAGTTTAATAAGCAAAATTAAAGTACATTACAGTATTTTATTATTGTACTTATACAGTACTTGTACTGTACAAATACAGTAATAATAGTAAATTATAATAATTGGAGTAATGAGGTAAAAAAGCAAATGAGGCACTACAACCTCTCATCACATGCTGACTGATGCCAGATCCTCCTTCCCAAGTCCAAATTAGTCCTCATTCTGGATATGTGCCCCCAGTTTAAATGCTGGGCACGAGGTTCTGCGGTGTGTAATATCTTTTTGGTCAGTTTGGGTCACCTGTACCAGCTTTGCTCCCTCCCAGTTTCTTTTGTGTTCCTCTTTACTACAAGAGCACAAGAGTTTAAAAAGTCCTGGACTTAGCATAAACACACCTTAGCAAAAAACGAAACATCAGAGTGTTATCAACAGCATTTTCATTTTGAAACCAAAGCACAGCCCTGCAACAGCTACTGAGGAATTAACTCTGCCCCAGCTGAAACCTGAGTACTTTGTTACCATCCTATTTAAGATGTCTGCACAAGATTCATGTATCTTCTCTAGCCACAACTAATGTAAGATTACTAATACAGCTTCTTGAGATATACTACTGGTTTCTTAAATTTTCCCTTTGTCTGTCAACTTCAAGCCTTTCTCAACCATTTCTATATTGAGAAATACTGTGTCAAGATGCATTGAATGTCATTTTTATATTAGCACTGGAAGAGCAATTATGACAGAAATCAGCATGCTCTGTGAACAGCGTTAACAACAAGAAGGTCCAACTCATTTAATTAGTTACTATTTCCCTAAAGATTTGAATGTGTGAAATGTTCTATAAGCAGTGAAATATTTTATTATCACTTTACTCAAGGTCCTAGCTAGGCGTAATGAGGGAAATTTGGATTTTCTCATAGGAAATTGGACCAAAAAATTGCTGTCAACCATGAATCCTGGGAATTGAGCAGCTAAAGGGATTAGAAAAACCCTGAGTCAAACAACTTTTACTGCGGAATTAAAGATTTACTTTTTAATAGACTTTGGCTCTAAATTCATTAAAACTGTTAATACAAGAAACAATTAAGAGCCAGCAAAAGGAATTGGGCAAACAAAGACATTAATCAAGGGCTCTTCAAAATGAAAAACTCTTTAAAAATTATATGGAATATCATATGTTATCAAAGTGAAACTCCAAATTGTTCTCAAAAGTACTGCAGAATAACACATGTCCAGATGGAAGAAGACTTGAAGTACTGCATTCATTAGGGATAGTAAATCATGCATTATTTTGATATATAATAAATTATGTTGGATTACATTTCTTTGTAGACTGAGTCTCTGAGAATATACACACATAATCATAGCTATAATCTTGGCTACATAAATATTGAAAAACTTATGCCTAGCACTACATTTCCTCTTTTCAAATACACAAATAAAATGTTGTGGAAAAATCTCCATCTTCCGTCTTTTCCCCTTCAGATGAAGAATTTTTTATGAATAATTCACAATATTTTCCACAGAGACAGAGAATAAGAATCATTGATGGAATTGTAACTATGTACATTTCCTTTCAGTAGTCAGCTTGGGTCACTGAAGCAGAACAATGATTTTAATTTAGGTTTCCCTTCTTTATTATAGACACTAAGAAAATCCCTTCTACTCAATATCCCATTTTGTATTCTATGACTTGGGAAATAAGACTTCTGAAATTTCAGTTTGGTGTACTAAACAATGCCCTTATGCCATTTTACAGAATCACTGAGACTCAATCACTGAATCATTTTAGCCATTTTTTGTTGTAGAAATACAATGCTTTGTGAGCTATAGTTTTATATGTATGTTTTATTAATAAATAAAGAAATGAGGAAATGTTCATATTCTTCTATTTCTTTTTTTCTCCCTTCATTACATGGCAATTTCTAGTAACATTGCTATTTTCTGGTTTTTATGATGTTATTGAATTACCTCTCTAATCTTAAGGAGGTCCTGAATGATAATTCTGAACTAATCCCCTATCTAGGAAGAAAGCAAGGACTGTACTTTTTCAGTATTAGTAATACATTATATCACTATGCTTTTTTGTGATTTTTTACATTTTCACATAAAAATAGTACACCTTCCAAAAATACATCAAAATTATCTTTATTGCTTTCAACTCTCCCAGTAGATATGCATTGTGAAGATCAAAGAAAGGATCATAAATAAGCCACAGTTACATGATTAATGCTATCACAGATGCCGAAAGAAAAAAAAAGACTAATTTGTCATTTTAGCTTATCTTCAGGAATGCTGACTTGATTTGATGGTTGAAACCTCAATAATTTGCCAGGAGATTAAGCCCAAGATTCTGATGTTATATCTGAAAATGGGAATGAACCTGCTCATTCATTATGCATTTTGAAAAAATGAACCCTTTGTCTGTTTTTCTGCCAACGCAGCTTTGTAGTTCATTGTGCGCTTATTAGTGTTTTGTTTTGTTGTTTGTTGTGTCACATTACTGCTTTCCCTAGCAACCCTCACCAAGCGTAAAGGATTTTACTGTAGGAATTTTTTTGCAAGGCTCAGCTAAATCCTTTCCAGTTTTAATTTAAGCTTATTTTACTGTAATTTTAAAGTCCCAAAATGCAGCAGTGTATTTTTCAAGAATATGTTGTGTTATTTTGTGGTCAACAGGTGAGATAGACTGCCTGGAGAGCTGCTGAGCATATTTAGGAAAGGAAGGTCAATAAACTGTATAAATAGCCAAGGGGAAGTGATGGGTCCTACAGTTATGACAGTGAGGAGCAGGGATACTCTAGTTTAAGCAGACAAACTGCAGGGTTGAAGTGAGGTGTAGAAACCTTTATACTTGTGGTTTGTCTTCTTTAGTTCTAATTTTGCTCTACTGTAAAATAAAAGTTGAGCACCTTGTTTTCATTCATTTATTTATTTTCTTAATTTCAAAAGCTTCCCAGTCTTTTGAAATAGTTGTTTATAAAAGGAATAGTCTGGACTGAATTTCCTTAAAGTAATTTCCAATGCAGTGACATTTCAGACATCAAGGTAATGGAATAAACTCCTTTTATCTGTGGGAAGACCTGAAAGCCTCAAATACAAGTAGCTGAAAAGAGACAAGGGAATGCCATAAGAGGATGATTGGTAAATTGAGCATAAATGGGGCACGTGCCAGTGAAGTCAAAGGGTGCAATGTAAGGTGCAACTATTGCCCTAATCATTATAGTATTTAAGTTTTGGATATTGTTTTTTTCCCTCTCATGCAGGGCCAGATCCCATGTAGCAATTACAGTTATGTGGACTGACATTAAGAACACATAAGGCTTTGCAGCAGGGCACTGTAGGTAAGGGATCTCCCACAAAAATTCACTTTCTCAATCATCAGTATAATAAATATGGAAATTATTTTATCACTAAAAATGTCACTTAATGCAGTTCTCTCTCAGGTTTTTTTCTTGTGGTGGCAAAAGTGATGGCAAAATGGAACAGAGCTCTTTCAAAGTATTTGTTTTTAAAATTAGGATTAGTATTGTCAAAGATTTTCCCCAAATGCACTTTGAAATAATTAGTGAATAAATATAAAAATAAATACATTTAAATCCAAACAGGAATCTTGGAACTATGTTTAATTAATCTGGCAATAACTGTGGAACTACATAGGAAAGCCAAGACAGGCTATGTTAAAATTATTAGCAAATAAATCTAACGGCCAAGTTTATCAAAAATCTGGAAGGGTTCTATACTGAGCAAAAAAAAAAAGGGACAATCATTATGAATACTAGCTGACTATAAGATGAGTTTTTACAAGGGCAATATTACAGATAAACATTGAAAATTGTATGAACAGATGATTATTATTCTGAATATGAAATAAACATTGGAAAAGCAATTTTCAAAGGCCATTGCTCAATTACTTTATTGATTATGATTAAGAAGACTAAATGATCAACAACCCATTGCATATTGTAAGAACTCTGGTTGTGGAAACATTTAGAAAGAGTGGACAGCTCAAACATATAATTTTGAACACTGATATTTATACCAGGTGAACTTAATTACAATTTGTAGCCCTATAGAATTATCTAATCACCATCTGCTGCTCCAAAAGCAGTAAAAAATGATGAGGATACCAGACAAATAATCTGCTCCTTAATAATGTCCATTTGGAACTCCTAAAAGAGAAGGCACCAGAAATAGAATAAGAATGAACTAAAAAAGTTCTTATAGAAATACTAGGTTTGAATCAGAAGAAAAATCAGTGCTGAGCAATTACTTATTAAAACAGTAATTGTTGTTTATTTCAGTAAATATAAGAAGAAAACTATCTATGTTTTATTAAATAGTCTTGGTCATCAGTAAATGTACATGTATGAACTAGAAACAGTGGATAGAGACTGCTACTTTTATGGCTAGATATAAGTTTACCAAAAGAGGATAATCTGACAGTTAATAATGCTACAGATTTGTCTTTGAGTAGGAAGAGAGACACTGGTGATGGAAACCTGGAAAGGATGTGTAGGGAAACAAGGAAGGTGAAGAATGAAATATGTGGAAAATGGATTTTATTACAACTGTCCACAAACCCTGGAGACTGCATAAGGACTTTTTGATGGGACTTTTTTATTTCTGACATGTACATCCATCATCTGTTATGTTATGTTATGTGGTGTATTTGCTGTGGATGAGTTTATGTTTAGCCTAGCTGACCCCAGAGCAATAATTATTGGTTTTCTATTCCAGCTCCTTTTTATAAATTATCTAATCAGTTCAGTTGAAATATTGAAATGATGAATCTCTTGATTTTGGATAGAATTTTGGGCATCTTATGCATGTCTTTGAAGATTTTTCCCCCCTTTTTGGGAATACAATATGATGATGAGGTCTGGGTTTGTTTGGGGGTTTTGATAGCTTAACTACTTTGCACTGCTTTTGGAGTTTCAATTTACAAAACTCTTGTGACATTAATATACTATCTGATCTTCCAAATAAATAGGTGGAATTCTGGAAATTGATGTAGAAACATTTAGCACTACCAAAATGCAATGATCTCATGATGGTTGGACCTTTTTTCCTCATATTTTAAAGACAGAGGTCTCTCTAGGAAGAATTTGTGTATGTCAGGACTTGAAGCATGCAGTTAAAATGTCTCAGAACCGCTGTACCAATAAGATAAACTACCATGACAGGCACAGATGGCAAAGAGGAAGGCATTAATTTCAGGCCTACATGTAAGTGAAAGGCTTGGAATTAGCACACTGGGCAAGATTCCACTGTGCAGACTGTGGGAAAAGCACAGAGGCAACAACAGGAAGACACTAGACCTGGTGAGACAGATCTGGGTAACCTATTCTTACAAAGTCTCCCACCATGGCAAATGACTGGAAAGGAAGCAACTGCTTGAACACATCCCGTTCCAAGCTGTAGGAATGACATGGACACCTCTGGATAGCTGGGTCTTGGGCTATATAAAAGTAGTACCCCCAGAAATACACTCTGAGGACCTCCACCACTGAGCAGATCAGAAAAAGGCACCACCAGTGGGATGCCATAGAGAAAAAAGAAAATACACTCTTCCAGTGGAATTTATGCTCTTTATGTACTAGCAAATAGGAGCAGTAATGCTAGCTTTAATGGATTGTTCATTATATGAATTAGGTGCAAAAGCCCTTGAAATATGCAAGGAACAGTCTAAAGATATGCCTATGATTCTCAGTGTACCTGCAGACTAAAACATCATTTTAGCCCTCTTCCTTCTTGCTATGTGTATGTAACTTCTATTCCCAGAATTCTAGTTGCATATGCATGGTGGTCATTGTGATCTGAATAATTACAAACAAAAAACATGAATTTTCAAGGTGACCTTGAAAAAGGTGTAATGAATGCACTGTGCAAAGGCCCCACTGCACATTAAAACACAAGGTATAACCACCAATGTTTCCTTGTCAGTCTTTATTTGCAGTGATGTCTACAAATGAACTGCACTAAAATATCCAAGAGGAAGAAAGAGAGATTTGCTACTTGGGCTCCATAAGTTTACTTTATACTGTATTAAACTTCTTACAATGCCCAACTCATTTATTGATAGGAAATTATCATTACCAACTTTGTTATACTTCCATAAGAAGTTTGATTTCTAATCATGCAGAAGGTACAATTAAAATAAGTGTAGTAAAGTGGGTTTTTATTAACTTTTTTTTTTTGAAGGTTGGTCCCACCTGGAGACAAACTCTTTTATTGCTCTTCAGATAATTTTCCTTCATATTTTTTGCAGGGGTTCAGAGTGATGCTCTCAGTGGGGTAGCTGGTCCCACTGCTCTTCCAAGGACACACCAGAGAATAAGACACAGAAGACTTGGAAGAAAAACTCAAAAAGAAGAAAAATATTATAGTGGAATATCATGGATAGGAAATAGAACGGGTTGACAAGACACTACATGTCTTCAGAGCTTTTCCACCGTGTCTCTGTAGAACACTTCTGAAGTTTTATGAGAACTTATATTAAGGACTGCTGCAGGAATATCACCTGGATACTCTGAGATAATTTGGTTTGAATCTGCTGTGTGCAAAGATTTCACTCCACAATACCAAGGAGAAAAGCTAGTGCTCCATTTCCAGAATGACAGTGGAACAAAAAAGTGTAATTCTGTTTTTTCACAGATAAAACTTGAAATTTTTAGTGTTACTGAACATTATTGCAAGTGTTGTGGGTCTCACCAGAGTTCTGGAAATCAATCTCCACAATATTTTGCCCCACTTGAGCCCAAGAGTGGTTGGATGACTGGAAACCCCCACCTGGGTGGGGTTGGTCACAGGAGTCCAGAGCACATGGAACCCATTGCCCTGAGATGCACATGGTTACATCCCTGTTGTCCTTGGATTTTATGGTAGAGGAGACCACACTAGGATCCAAGGATGTAGCTATTTCTGGCTTTTCTCTCTTTCTCCCCTTTTCTTCATCTAATTTCCTCTCCTGAAATATGGGTAACTTTAGGTTTAATGGGTAGAGTTGAAGTCAATGCTCTCTAAGAAGCTTAATTTTGACTGTTTATTTTGACTCCTTGTACCTTAAGTCTGGTCTAAATAAACTTGTTGAGCAAGGACTGGGGCTCAACTCTTATACCATAGAAGAAAATGACAGATTTTTCAGGAGGCACCATGCAGCAGAAATCACTACAAATACGTGATTTTTCCTCCAAGTTCTTTCATTACCCAGGAAACCTTACTTGCTCAGACACTTTGATGTTATACTTCATCACACATAACTCACCCTCTCTGTTCAGTTTTATGAAAACATTATTATGCAACCATGCAATACAAGCACTGTCTTATTTTTTGTGTTTTGAATTGGGCACACACAAGAAAATTCTGGGATAGAAGGACATTATATAGGGTTCAGTGGAGACTTGGTAGGAACTGTTTATGCTCTGGATGATGCCAGTCTGTGCCATTTGGCTTAGGATCAGAGAATAATTCCAAGCTTGTTGCTTTTAGTGAATATCTATAGTCTATAAGGCTTATGAATGCAACAGTGTTAAGAGATTTAATAGCACATGTAAAATTTAATATTTTATTATTTTAAATGAAATTTTATTATTCATAAAAAATTATTCACTTCTAGCATTTTGAATGATTGGCTGATTCTATCACATACACATGGAGCTCTGATGGGAATGTAGGGAATGAAACTGAGTAAAAGTCTTTAAATAAGAGAAGTATTAACCTCAAATTATCTTCTAATACTGCATCTGCCCTGGATGAATGATGGGAGGCAAATCTATTATAGCTGGGAAGGGAAACTGAAGAAAAGCATGAGGATTTGAAGGAGCTATCGGAAAAGAATTTTTTTCATGAAATTTGAATTTCTGGCTCCCTATACTAACTTGTTGATAATATTTACAGCAGAAGATTTCCTGTAGCTTTTGAAATGTATGTCTTTATGTTAAATGTTCAATATATGTTCAATGCGCATAGCATGGTTCTTTAGCAAGATTATTCCATGTATCTTAGGCTATTCATTATTTTGCTGTTTGGTACTTAAGTCCTCTATATCTAAGCATAAAAATGCAGGGAAAATAGAATAAAATATGATTGTATGCAATAAATATGAGGAAATACACAAAGAATCCTTTATAGGAATAATAAAGGAAAGATCCTTATATTTACTCTTCTTACACTTAGCATATAAATACACATGCATATGCCTTAAAACCTAAAAGCTAATTCTGAAAGTTCTTTGTGGGTTTACCAGACAGTGTATTTATTTAAAAATAACACTGTGTTATTTTTAAAAGGCTGTGGAAATATTACAAACTTACGTGTAAACACATAGCATGATAGTGGCAACTCAGGAGGTGGAATATCAGCTTCTGTGTCATGTTTTACAGAGGCATTAAGAATTTCATCATAGCCAGAGAGTCTGCTATTCACTAAATTGCAGAGCATTTTATGTAGGGACTATCTTTTAATATGTTTCACTGTATTGTCAAAAGGGTAATAAACTTGACAAAGGTCTTCATGTTTTTGAATGAAAAATATTTACAGACTGAAAATTGTTGCTTGGTAAGTCAACTATGCAACCTCATTCAAAATGAAAAGAAATGTCAAACATTTAGTATTTAGTCCTAAGAAAGAGCCTCATTTTTAATGTAGCACTAAGAAAACATATAATTGAAAAATTTAACAGAGAGTGAGCTAGAAAACTGCAATTACATGGAAGACACTGTTTGCATTCTAGACATTTTGAATGGCGATCTTTTAGAAAAGTCTCAGCATGGTAACTGCTATAGAAGGGTAACAAATAAATAAATAAATAAATAAATCCAACAAAACCAGCAAAAATAAAATATCCTGTCAGAAGATTGTACTAAAGTTGTTTATCAGAGATATATCATAGATGAGAAATACAATGCATTAACTTCATGTGGGTGAAACTATATATATAAAAAAGAGCAGTACATTTTCCCTTACACTCTGTAGCTGTGTGTTATCACTGGATCATTATTTATGAGCAGCCGTAATGACTGTTCTCCATCCATGGACTTCAAATATTGTCATTGAAATCGGGGTTGTTGTTTGGTTTTGCTTCTCTAATATGGTTAATCACTTGTTTGTACGTATTTCTAGGCAGAATTGCATTTCTATGGAGAATTACACGGGAGATGTGCCTCCCAGCCAGGATCACACAAGAAGCCCTAATACACTGTGCTACTTGTGCTGAATTCCAGCTCTTTCCAAGGCCCCAGTTCACTCAAATGCCTTGATGCCTCTAGTTCTTATTTATAGCAGCCTTGTTTTTATTGTTCTATGTCACTTTGAGGTTAAGCACATGCTTAGAAATCTGGCTCAGTTGAGATCTGAGAAACTGACCTGAAATTGCACATTTTACATGGTATAAATAAGAAATTTGCAATCAGTATAGCAACATCTGCCGCACTTTGCAATAACAAACTCAGTAGGAACACGTTCAGGAGTGGATCATGGCAACAGAGGAATTGCTGAACTTAATTTTTTTTCTATTTTATTTTATCAAGCTAAATCCAATGGTTTTGTCACTGGGACTGTAGTGCTCATTTACCAACCACCAGGTTATTATTAGATGTTCTTAGTTCTACATAAATTCTGAACAGAAACTTCTAAATAAATCAGCATTTTCAAGTGTCACAGATGAAAGCACTTATAATTATTCAAAATATAAGGTTCAATGTGATTTCAAAATCTAGATTTCTGCTTGAAACACAGTAAAATATGTAGTGCATTATTTGATGAATAATTAACGAAAAAGTCAAGTTAAAGTAATAAAACCATACTAGCTCAAAGTTTAATGGAAAAATCTAGCCTTGCCCATCCTTTCTGCTCTTGGTCCCACTAAATGCCTCCCACCACCACTTCACACTTCAGTTTAAAACATGTTTTCAAATAATGTTGAAGTAGAAAAAAAGTCAGTGTATTCAAGTACAGGCAAATCAGCAAATTGTTCTAGTGCTGTATGGTGCCCCAGCCAGAGAGATTCAGCTACTTAGACCACAGGCCTCACTTTGAGAAACCTACTGCTCTGGGGGCTGATGGGGTCTGTCTGTAAGACAAGGGGAAGAATATCCTCAGTAACGAGCTTGCTCAGCTGGTGAAAAGGACTTTAAAGTTTCTGGAGGAGAGGAACCTCAATCCATCCCAATCCTACTACTTGGATGCTAGTGGCAGTGGGACAAGCCCAGAGCCAGGAGATGGAATTTCAAACATTCCAATCAGTAAGCCAGTTTCATTGGGGCCCCAATTTAAAAACCTCTATTCAAGCAGATTACATCCTTGTTTCCAATCTGGACAGACATGGATGTGATAGATGGGCCACTTGGTGGATAAAAAATGTGGCTGGATGGTCATACTCACAAGTTGCATTCCAAGTCCAAGTGGTGGTCACTGACAAATGGTGTTTCTCTAGGGTTAATGTTGGAACTAGCACAGTTGAATAAATTTGCTGGTGACGTGGACAGTTGCACAGAGTGAATCCTTAGCAAGTTTGCTGATATCACAAAGCTGTGTGGTGTTGCCAGCATGCTGGAGAAGAGGGATGCCATCCACAGGGGTTATGACAGGCTTGAGAGGAGGACCTGTGCAAAACTCATGGAGTTCAACAAGACCAAAACCAAGCAAGGTCCAACACATTAGTTGGGGAAATCCCAAGCACAGGTATAGGCTGGGAGGAGAATGGATTGACAGACTTCCTGAGAAGAAGGACTTGAAGGTGTTGATTGATGAGAAACTCAAAAGAAGCTGATAATGTGCACACACAGCCCAGAAACCAATTGTATCCTGGGCTGCAGCAAAAGAACTGCAGAAAGCAGTTTGAAGGAGATGATTCTGCCCCTCTACTCTGCCCTCATGACACTCTACCTTGGGACATGCATCCAACGCCTGGGCTCCCAAAGACGTGCATGGATCAGATGGACAGAGTCCAGAGGAGAGACAGAAGGTGATCAGAAAGTTGGAGAACCTCTTCTATGAAGACAGCCAGAGGGAGTTGGGATTGTCAAGTATTGAGAACAGAAGGCTTTGGGAACACCTTATTGCAGTCTTCCAGCACCTAAAGGGGACAAAAAAAATTCTGGGGAAGGACTTCTGACAAGAGTGTGTAGTGGTAGTATGAGGGAGAATGGCTTTAAACTGAAAGATAGGAGGTTTAGATTATATATATATAAATGAATTTTTTTACCATGAGGGTAGTGAGACACAGTCACAGATTGCCCAGGGAAGCTGTAGATGTACTGTCCCTGGAAGTGTTCAAGACCAGGCTGGATGGGACTCTAGAAAACCTGGTCTAGTGAAAGGTGTTCCTGTCCATGGCAGGGGGGGTTGGAACTAGATGACTTTAAGATCCTTTCAAACCAGAACTAATCTATGATTCTATGTGTTTAAATAAAGGGGTTTTGATAAAGTGAGAGCTAGAGTTCTTAAATTAGGTTTCAGCAACATTTTAGATTGAATTGACATTTCCTTGCTAAATTTATCCTTTTTCTGTCATGGTGGAACAGAAAAGGTTAACGAGAACCTGAAGTTTGCAGTAGAAAGTTCCTTGACATATTGATTTTTTTGTTTTGTTTTGTTTTTCCTTGCTCAAGACGTCACATGCTGCCTAGCAGAGTCTGTGTTTCTTAAGCACACTTGTTGAAGCCGTCTACCTATGGAGCATATTTTCCAAGGCTGTACCAGCATCATTTATGACTCCATGCAGAGTGCTCTTAACTCTGGAGATGTGTTGTAGAAGCAGGGTCTCTTGCCTGCTGCTCACCACCTACAGTCTGCCAGTTCCATTTGTCTCCAAAAGAACACACTCGTAATTCCACATAAAGAAAGGTAACTTTGTTGGAAATTACCTTCAAAAGTAGACCAGGCTTCCTCCTTGACAAATGCTGAATGATTAATATGGTGGGTTAACACAGAGGTACTAAGTGAAAAATACAAACATATAAAACTTCAAGAAAGGGAGAGATTGTAAAAGATTTTTGTGATCATTTTAGATAGAATCCACACTGTTGCTAATATGAAGTGTCATATTTTTGTCTAACTTTACAGACCATATTTAAAATTATTAAATACCAGTAAGGCATGTAACACTTCTGTGTAAAGCCAAGCTGTACACTAAAACTAGTATCTTATTTTTAACAGTAATCTCATAGTGAATTAGGATGTAAGGTAAGCTTTTGAGGGTATGAGAGCTGCATTTAGAAGTTCCTACTCTACAAAACTCCTCCAGGTTTGTTCCAACAGTGGCATAGCTGTACAAATAGAGACCACCAAACAGGTCCATTTTAGAAACACCTGGATTTTAAAGTCTAAGTTTTCTCACATTTTAACATATATCGGTTATAATATTTTGTAACCTGACAATTAGAATCCAAAACAAGAGCAGCAGCTGTTTCCTGTCGAGAATATGACTAAAGAAAGTGTTTACAGTACTTGCACTGCAATAATTAGTAAATAAGTCTTTTTTTCCTGACCAGCTGAGGTTTGGTTGGCTGCTTTTTTCCACTTTCTTGATCAAAGACTAAGAAATCTCTCTTCAGTCATTATTGATTATTCAGTCAGATGACTGATCAATGGCAGTGATTAGAAAAAAGAGATATTTACTAAACCCAGACCAGAACCTGATCTGAAAATAGTTGATTATTTTTCTGTGACAGTCTGTGGTGCTCAGGTTTCATCAGGAAAAATCTTAAATGGTCTTTATTTTAAACACACATATATATGTGTCTGTGTGAGTATATAAAAATAGAGGTGTAAAAAATAAAAAAGGAGGTATATCTTTTTATGGGTTGATGCTGCACCTGGCTGTTCTATTCCCAGTTTTCAGTGTAGGGGGCTGAAATTTGCAAATAACTTGGAAAAATAAAAGAGATAACAGCAAAGTCAACAGACATCCAAATCAGTCTTAAGTGCACATCTTAATTCATCTTGTGGAAAAAGGCTTGCACGATCAAGGCCTAAACTGTATCTAGGTTTATGTTCACGTTCTTTATGTTAATGCAGGCACTCATTATTTTTTGTAACAATTTTTTTCCAAGTGTAACTATTCAACAGATTAGGAACTCAGGAATAAAAAATAAAGTAATATAAACAACAAAAGGTGATTGGTTCCAGGAGAAAAGCTCTGTTAGTTTTATGCTTAATGTATAATTTTAAATTTCACAGAATCACAGAATCACAGAAATTCTAGGTTGGAAGAGACCTTTAAGATCATCGAGTCCAACCCATGTTCTAAAACCTCAACTAGATCATGGCACCAAGTGCCACATCCAGTCTTTTTTTAAACTCTTCGAGGGATGGCGACTCTACCACCTCCCTGGGTAGATGATTCCAGTATTTGACCACTCTTTCTGTAAAATACTTCCTCCTTAATTCTAGCCTGTATCTCCCTTGGCGCAGCTTGAGAATGTGTCCTCTTGTTCTGTCTGTTGTTGCTCGGAGAAAGAGACCGACCCCCAGCTCACCACAGCCACCCTTCAGGAAGTTGAAGAGAGTGATAAGGTCACCCCTGAGTCTCCTTTTCTCCAGGCTGAACAACCCCAGCTCCCTCAGTCGTTCCTCATATGGCTTGTGTTCTAAGCCCCTCACCAGCCTCATTGCTCTCCTTTGGACCCGCTCAAGCATCTCAATGTCCCTCCTAAAGTGAGGGGCCCAGAACTGGACGCAATACTCCAGGTGAGGCCTCACCAGTGCTGAGTACAGGGGAAGAATGACCTCCCTGCTCCTGCTGGCCACACCGTTCCTGATACTGGCCAGGATGCCCTTGGCCTTCTTGGCCGCCAGGGCACACTGCTGGCTCATGGTCAGCCGGCTGTCAACCAGCACCCCCAGGTCCCTTTCCACCTGGGCACTGTCCAGCCACACCGTTCCTAGCTTATATCGTTGCAGGGGGTTATTGTGGCCAAAGTGCAGGACTCGGCACTTGGACTCATTGAACTTCATCCCATTAGATTCTGCCCATCCATCCAACCATTCCAAGTCCCTCTGCAAAGCCCTCTGTCCCTCTAACAGGTCAACACACGTTCTCAGCTTAGTGTCATCCGCAAATTTGCTAATAAAGGACTCTAAGCCCTCATCCACGTCATCAATAAAAATATTAAACAGAACTGGCCCCAGCACAGATCCCTGAGGGACACCACTGGTGATTGGCCCCCAGCTGGATGCAGCACCATTCACCACCACTCTCTGGGCCCGGCCATGCAGCCAGTTCTGAACCCAGCAAAGAGTGCTCCTGTCCAAGCCACGGGCTGCCAACTTGTCTAGGAGCATGCTGTGGGAGACAGTGTCAAAGGCCTTGCTGAAATCCAAGTAAACAACATCTACAGCCTTCCCTGCATCCACTAGGCGGGTTACCTGGTCATAAAAGGTGACCAGGTTGGTCAAACATACCTACCCCTCCTAAATCCATGCTGGCTGGGTCTGATACTCCGGCCATCTTGTAAATTTTGCGTGATGGCGCTTAATATAAACTGTTCCATTATTTTGCCAGAGAGAGATCTGTGTTGAAGCATGTCATTTCAATTCTATCAATAATCTGTTCATAAAACAAAAAAGTTAATCCACAAATTACAGAGAAAGCATTCTGGAAACCACTTGATGTCATATAGTTTGATTATGATTTCAGAACTCTGTATTCTTTGCTTCACACAGCTGTACATGCTCTGGGCATAACAAGTCTTTGCAAGTCAATATATCATAGTTCATTTACTCACCCTGGAGCAAATGCCAGGTACTAAACCCCATCATTGAGTAGAAAAGATATGAAATGAAAAAGAAAATGGTGTTTAACTCCCTTGGGATTTTTACAAATATGTGGAGAGAGAAGGGAAAGATGGAAAAGTTAAAAGTCGAGTTTTGAACTTTGCCTTTCTGCCAGTATAATTTGCAGAAACAGTAAATAAAAGTTAAGTAATAGTAATGGTTGAGATATGAAAAAAATGAGGCACTGTTCAAAACACAGAAACAGTGTATAACAAGTAGTTCTTCTTGCTGTCTGTATTTGATATATATTGAAAATAGGTTTGCAATATTTTTCACCTTCTCAGTTTTCTGAGGAAATGTAAATTTACTCTTACAAGGAAATATATTGAGCAGGATAGTGGTGTTACATTGACAAGCATTCTAGAAATTCAAATTCATTTTATTCAGCTCTTACTGTAAATGCATCTTTCTCATAGATAGCTACGACTCACGAATGCACAGAATACACATACAAGAAAGAAATTGCAGATTTATCTGTTAGACTAAGTTTATTTGTAGAGAAATGAAAAATAATAAAAATACAAGGTTTGGTGGCACATGAGAAAACCCGAGGAAGGATTTTTGAAAGAAAAAATCCCAGTGGTACAATTTCTCAAAGACCCCAAAGCTGCATAGGTATGAATTGCTTACTTAAATGGAATTTGGACTCGATTTTTTCTAATTATGATTTAATTGTATGCTCCTGAGATGCTTCAGAAAGAAACATAGCCACAATAAGCATGCTCTATGATCAATTAAAAGATGAATCAGCTGTTGCAGAAAGTGATTTAAACCTTAGAGGGGTTGAAGGTGTTTACTGGTATCCATAGATCATGTAGAGATTCAGGCCAATTGCAATCCCAAATTAGATTCCTCAGTAGGATGTCTTTTTGTGAGATAATTCAATAATTTGTGCCAAACTTCTGTTTAACTCTGAACAGAACAGAGCAGCTTCCTTTGCTGCTTAATATTGATATTAGATATTGAAAAAGCAAGCTTGTTTTCTTTGTCCAACTCCACAGACGGGTACTGATTACTCATGTAGATACAGTGGACTTTCAGCCTTAAAAAAGTACCAGTTGTAACAATTCCAAAATGCCCCCTTTTAAACTCAAAGAGGAATAGAAATGAAGCAATGTGTCACACAGCAGAGTCAGAAAGGCAGGTTTTTTTCAGAAAAGCATTTTCCCATATGACATGTCAAAGATAGATCTGCTATTTTCTTCTGGTTTGTATTAGAGGAGTCAAGACTGCCTGTATTTCCCACAGGAAAATGAGGTGTGGTATCTATAGGAGCAACTGATGGCTTTGCATTCATGAAACCTGAACTCTCATGAGGTATAGCTCTCAGAGCTACTGTATCTAGGGAAGCAAATTCTGCTAGAAACTCAGAAAGAGGCCCTGTTTGATGTGATAATGAGATGATTATTAGAAAATATTTTAACTGCTTGTGGAGAGTGCCCTATGATGGTTTGATAAAGGTATATCACTGAATAACAGATAGGTAAAGCTATATACATGTATGTTGCATGCTTATTTAGAGAGATGGTCAAACAATATCAATTTGAAAAATTCCAGGTTTTTTGATTTGTTTTCTCTGATTCATATACTTATAGAGCAGAAAAAAATCAATAATTTCTCTGGAATCAGACTTCAGCAGAAAGTGATGAAGCTGGGCATGGCATGATTTGATCTCCACATTTACTATATTTTAAATTGCTAGGGCCAAAAGAAATCCCTTGCTAAAAAATTAGCAATTGAAGAGCATTCCATTGAAGGGCCAAATGTTATGATCCTGTTTTCTGAGCCAGATTCTGCTTTAAAAGAAACTTTAAAAAGTAACTTAAAAAATGTCACCTTTTAAATTTTTTTATAGTTATTTTCCACATCATTGCATCTAATGTTAGGAGGAATTGAAGCACAAAACGTCTGTGATGTTCAGTGAGACAGTGACTCATTGGTCACTCAATGATGGCTTTCATTCAGTGAAAGCCTCAGTGATGAGGCAGAAGAACAAAGACCTCTATTTGTCACTCTGCTAGAGAGACAGTCAAAGATGTTTCAAGTAGGTACCTTTTACTAAATTCCAAGTTGAAGCCTGATTCAGGCTTAAATGCTGCCTTTAGGTATAGTCCAAAGTATGGGAGAAATGAGAATGTTTAAAGCCTCTCGAGGCATTGCTGAGGAGTACCTTTAAAGTAATTTAAAAGGGATGACTTTTCTGCAGCACAGGTCTCTGTTATGCTGGAGTGAGAGTAAGGGTTTTATTCAGCTTATAGCTTCTTAAACCTGTCTGCTTTTAGACTGGTAAAGCTTTCTCACCTTAAAGAAACTAAGAGCATGGGTTTAGGAAAGATTTAAGTTATCTGGATATAATGTGAATATATAAAAGTATAAGAGAAGGTTTTGTGAGCCTTTTCTGCAAAGTCTGTCTTCAGTGGTGGTGTGAAAGCACAGACTATTGCTGCAGGACATAATGTGTGTTTTCTGGTCTCCCTCATATGAATAGAGCCACTTGTTTTCAGAGAAAAAAAAAATTAAATTATGAATTCTTACAGGTGACTACTAATTGAATGCATGTGTGCTGTGGGGCAACATACAAACATGAACTTCTGAATTCCCTGACAAAAGCCTGCTACGCCTGTGACCAGGACAGGCTGGTGGTAGATTTTGATAATAGCCAGATTTCAAAAAAGAAAGTGCCGCATCATACAGAGGCACAAGACAGAATCACCTATTTGAAGGCTCATCATATGTTACCCTTCTGCACACAGGCTAATAAAGCGATGAGAGTGAGGCTTTCAGGGGCTTGAAGAGGTGGTGTCCAAATGAGTGTTCCCAAAAAGCAGATCTGGTTTCAGAAAGATGAAGCTCCTGCATGGAGACAGACTCCTAGAAATGGGGTAAGCTCCTGAAGATGGGACCGATGAACAGAGAATGGTGCTGGAGCTGCAACCACTAACAGCTGAGACAGGCAACACTGAGTGATGGCACAGAAGGAACCAGCATGACTTTCTGCCCAACTGACCCAGTGCAGTGGCCACCTTCCCACTGCAAGTCCAGAGAGTGGGTATGTGAAACTATAGTGTGGGCTAAAGGCTGTTGTCTGTGGGGGGATAGAAGGAAAAAGAATAGAGATATTGCAGAAGGCAATCTCACCCTTGAGGAGCTGCAGCTGTGCTAATTACCAAAGATTAGCAACAGGCCTGCCCTTAATAGGCCACAGCTGTGTCCAATAAGAATGAGTGCTATAAAAGAGTAATCATGGAGAAGGTATGGAAGTTTTGCAATAAGATGGCAACAGTTGTCTTCTTTATTCTTGAATAAACTGCAGACAGACAATCAAGGTGCTAGTATTCAAAGGTGTACAAGCTTTCATCACCCCAGCAGTTGTTACTGTAAACAGGAGCCCATGATACAATAAGTTTTATGTGTTTGTTTTATTTCTCCCCCCAGAGAGCTGTTTCAGACTCCTTGATGTGTGTCTGGATGAAGCACAGGTGTCTTAATCACTGCAGGAGGTTATCCTTGGAATTGTAAGAGTCTAAATTAATTATTTTAAAGGATGTGCTATATTACTTTCTAAACAAGATTTTTTTTATTATTATTGTAAAGTGCATCTTATTGCTGTGCTACTCATTAGGATGTTTCCTCTGTGTCAGTTCAATAGTCCATAATAGCCCTTGCTGTCCTGTCCCCCATTTGGACACATACACACTTCTGTGGCTTGAATCCTATGACTTTTCTAATTCATGTACCTTCACAAAATTAGCCACTCAATATTAATACCTTCATGGAAATATTTCAGGATATTAATAACATTGCTAAAATATTTCAGAATAAAGAATGAAATCTGTATGTCACCCTTCCAGTCTCATTTCTCTCTAAATCTATTCTTGCCCTCAGTTATGTAAGAACGAGGAAATGGCATAATTTTTGTTTTGTTTTTTTTTTAATTATTATTATTTGTTTGTTTGTTGTGGGTTTTTTGTGTGTGTTTTTTTTTTTCTTTTTTAGACTCGCTAAATTGCTGTGGTATTCTTATTTCTGCATGAAATACCCTCTGAGTCTCAGTTCCCTCTTTTCCTGGCAGAGATGACTTCTCAGAAGATCCAAGCTCTGCAATATCAGTGTGTTGTTAATATCTCTTCTGTAAACTCTTAAGTGAATCTGGCAGTTGGTAGTGATTATTAACCTTGCACTGAACCAGCAATTAATCTGTTCAGGCTGCAGAGGAAGAAGAAAGAGAGAGAGAAAGAACGAGGGAACACAACCTGCTCTGGCTCAGTGATTCTGGTGAATCTGAGTACCCTGGTCTGATATTGTTTAAACTCATTAGTATTCTCTATCTAATCTGCAGATTTAATTCATTACATACATCATTTCCCCATAGCCTATACACCCATTTGTAATTTCTATGACATATTTTTCATCTGCATGCTTTATCCTTGGCAGAGAAAACATGAGGTTAGGAAACAAAACCTTTGATAAATATGCATTTAGTGGTGTGTGAAGTAATAATAGAAAAAAACCCTGGGCTTTTTTTATTCCATGCTGCATTGTGCTGCATCATCCTAACCACAGAGTGAAGCAAAATTTGGCTCTATATACATTTAAAATTATCTTATTGCTGTTGGCATCTCATTGAACTTTACGGACAATGCATTATCATTTTATTGTCAAGTCAGAAATGAGTAAACATAGCTGCATTTTCCAATGTTATTTGACTTATCTTTCTGGGGAGACCAGACAGGTAAGTAATTTATGGCTGCATCTTTACCCAGTCTGACACATTTGTTAGATGCAGGAAATTCAGAGGTCTCATCACCTAAAGGCAAGGGTGAAAACCAATCAAGCATGTAAGCATGGCTGCATGGAGCCAGTGAACAAAATGCAGAGCTCTGTTTTTAGCTTTCACCAGCACCAGTTGTCCACAGAACAGCAAAAGGGAAAAACATATGTAAAGAAATATAATTTTCTTATTTAAATACCCAGCAGTCTATAGCTCTTGGCCTTCCTGAACCAAAGGATCAAGTTTTCTTTGTTTCTCAAATTTTTACCATCTACATATTCTGTGGCTAGTTGTGAAACTTCCACTTATACATGATGTGAATATTTTAATTTTTTATAGCAATTTTTGGTTTCATTATGGCCTTAAATTCTTCTTCTAAGACAAAAAGAAAAATCATTTTCTCCTTTCTGACTCAATGCTAGTCACAATATTTATACAGCTCCATCATACAGCCCCTCAGTCATTTCTTTACCTAGATGAAACGACTTAGTCTATCCAATCTTTTCTTGTTCAGGAGCTGTTCCATAACTTTTTTTTCACTGCTGTCTCTAAGCCTTTTCCTATTCTGCTACATTCTTTTTGAGATGAAGAGACCAGAACTGCACATAACATCGAAGATGCTGACACACACTGAAATTATACAGTGGGTGAATGTGTAATTACATCCTTTCCTCTCCACTTACTGCAGGTTTTTCTGTCATCCTCAGACACCTCTATGCAACCTCTCCTTGCTTTGCGAAAATAAATACCTTCCAGGGGTGATGGTACTCTGTAAGACTGCTAAAGCCATTAGGTGCCTCCCAGTCCCACCTCACCTTATAGGTAGTACATCTTCATAATATGCCGCCATGACTATGTGTAATTTTATTCCGTATGTCTTGAGATTGCATTTTGCCTTTTGCAAACATGAGACAGCTTGCAAAATTCTCTTTAGCTGTGCTCAGAAACATTTGCATTCTTTGAGCATCTCAGTTCTTCCTGATGTCCCCTTGCTTGTTGATATACATTATCACACAATCATTTGCCTGATTTGTCTCAAAATCCCAGGAGAGATAAAGGAACTATCTTTGCTTCTAAGCTGCTGAGACCCTTCATATTATATGTTGGTTTTTTCATTTAATGAGATATTTTTCTGTAGCTTTTTTGACTCAGAGAGCCCTATCTGTAGTAAAGTCTTTCACAGACAGGTCTAGTGAGAAATCTTCAAGGTTGATCATTTCCTGAGGAATTTACTAATCATAATTTATAAGGTTGAAAACGTGTATACAAAGCACATAACTGGAAAAGTGTCTCAATACTCTCAGTTCATTGAAACACTCAGATTATTTCAAAACAACTTCTTACGGTTAACTGTTATATAAGTCTGATATGATAAAAAAAATTCATATATTTTCAAGTGAAAGAAGATTTGTGGGGAGTGGTAATGTTTGTAATTTGGCCAATTTCTGTAACATAAAAAAAGCAAAGCAAGGGCAAAAAGCCACAACAACCGCAAACAACCCAAACTAGCATCCTCTCTTGTAGTAGTAATGACAAGGAGAAATCCTTCTTGGAGGTCTGAAGTTTCTTATAGAAATAAGGAGACATCAAGAGATGTTCCTCCACTGAAGTTCTTTGTGCCAAATATTTCAGACCACAAAAGTCATATTAAATTCTAAGGGTTCCTATAGATGGATCCCTGGAAAGGCAAAAACTGGCACAGACATACATGGAAGAATATATACACATTTATAAACAACTCTCCCACTGTCAGTTACAACCCTGAAGTTAATATTTCCTTCTGGGCTCATATGTGATCGAGTCAGTGATTTTCTAGTCATAAAAATTTTCCTCAGTCTTCATTGGCCCTTGGCTTGCCTGCTACCTGTTGACTTTTCTTAGCACTTGCATGAGCCACAGTATCTCAGCTCCTTACACTGAGATCCATCTCAAGAATCAATGCTTTAGCTCTGTAGATGCTTCCTGAAAAAGAAATTCCTCAGAACATCTAAATACATAAGAGATAAAATGAATATCTTTCACAACAGTGACAGGTAAGGGCAATGGAAACATGGCAGAATCACTGATCAGGGTAAATGATGGCTTACACAATGTTTGCTTCTTTCAGATCCATATATGAGGTTTTACACGCTGACCTCTAGACATGCAGGCATACACGGGCCTAAGCATATGGAAAGACACATCCCTGATCCCATGGAATAGGCTTTGCTACTCTTGTTTCTCTTGCTATTATTTGGCTTATCAGGTTATTCTCAGACCTGACAGAGGCATCTCCATGGGGCTCTGAGCAGGTCAGGTGCGTGGCAGGAACCAATGATTTTGGATGTTTTATTCCTATAGTTATGATGTGGTCAAAATCACAAAACTCAAACCACAGATGCTAACTCTGATCTTTCCCACAGGGAAGAGGCTATTTTTGTTCTTCCTCGTTTAGTCCATCCAGACAAGATTACTAGGGTAATGGGCAGAGTGTTTTCCCTCAATAATCTAAATAATCAGATGATATTACAGAATTTAGTTGCCCTGTATTGCTGAGCACACAGTGCTACCAGGAGGACATGCAGGCTCTTCCACAGCGCCTCTTCAGGTGGTCATTACCTCACCCATTTGGTGTCTGAGAGTTTTAGTTCTCTAAACTGTAAAGTCAAATACTAACACCCATTTTCTTAATCACCTCTAAATAGGCATAAGCACATATTACAGAATGATTTTAGAGAAACAGCAAGCTATTCCATTTGCTGTCCATCTGCATTTGAACAGTATTCACAGCACTTGAAAATACCTTTTTTTAATGGATTATGTCCTATATGTCAGTGAATTATCTGTACCAAATTACCAGTAAGTTTCAGGGAAAATTCTTCTGTGAAGAGCAGGTGTCTCCCACAGTGTGAGACTGCGTGTGCTCCTCTCCAAAGCAGTGTCACATACTTCCACCGGAAGTGGCAGCTCCTTTCATCAGAGATGCAGAGCTTCAGTAGTTATTGAGTTTGGATGATGAGATAGAATTAACTTTGAGTAGGAATAGCTTGGGGTTTTTTGTGTGATTGCCTATGAAAATAGGTCTTATGTAACTGTGTATTGTCTAATGTATTTATAATAAGTTTTATGTATTTTTACTAGTTTTGTCAATTCCCGTTTGTCTTTTTCCTTTACAGTCAACCAATTTTATCCAGAATTGCTTATAAGCCCTTACATTATTTTCAACCAAATTTGAAAGAGTAGCAAGAACATAATTATGGACAATAAAATATTTATTAAGTATGCATAAGAAAATGAAATTAGCACACCTAATGAGAAAAAAAAAAACTAGGAAGAACTCAGCCTCAAATCTTTCATTTGGTAATAGCCAGATTGCTGTCTGTAATGAGCCTTGCAGAACTATTTTTTCGCAGATGAACATTTCACAATTAAGCACTGGGTCTGTAGGTGTACAAACAGGTGTGAAACTAGGTTTCATTACTTTTCCTTCTTATTGAAAAAATTGATAAATAACCTCTTTCATGACTCTAATGTTTTCCAAAATATTTTTTGTACCAGATGAGGATGTCTGCACAATGACCCATGTTCTTGAATGCAGTCACTGTTATGAAAAGGGGAAGTTGTGCATTGTTTTCTTAGTCTGAAGACTGTTAAAACAAAGCTGGATTTTATACTATAAATTCTCTTCCAAAAGACTTCTCAATGTTCTTCCTCTTTCAGAGGCTTTAGTAAGAATCATCCATCCTATCTTCACTGTTGATAACTCAGACCACAGCACAAGGGAGATATATTTATGGCTATTGAATAGTAGATGCAGAAAGATCTTGGTGTACAATTAATTTTCAGGGAAGACTAGAATAATTCAAAGTCTGCCCACACCTCCATATATCCTGACAAATTTTTCCACCATAATTAGAATGACATTCAAAATAACAGCTACCATTTTCCCTGAAAACATAAACAAACAAACCTTCCCCAATTAGTTTCACAAGACGACTGAGCAGGCAGAGCTAAAGATTCCATTAGGAGCTTACTATGCTAATCTAATTAGCCTGGGAAACACTCACATAATATGGAACCGGAATCAATAAAAATTCTGAAAAGCTAAATTTACACTTCAGTCACAAAAAGGATTATGGAGACATTTTACCATCCCTTTGCTTATAATCTTCATGAGCAATAAGCAGAACAAACACAGTTCTTATCAGAAGGGTCACATGCAAATATGCATGACATGGTCTGAGTATTCTTTGACATGAAAAAAATAGCAGAATTAATTTATGAGCTTTAATGTAATCCATAAACAATTTACACACTGTGTTGTTTTTTCAGTGAGGAGAAAATATATTCAGCCTCCTCAAATAATTTTGGAGCTTTTAACAATTAGAAATTCTTCTAAATCTAGATTCCACTTCTACCAGTTATATAAGCTTATGTGGAACTTACTCATAAGAATGCTCTCAACAGTTGTCAAAGTAACGGGAGCTCATCTTTGTGGGTTTTGCATCATAGCTTTTAGTGAAAGAAGAAAATACTACTCTTAAATCAGCAACAGAAATTGCAGAAAGTGGCTTAGCTGTTTTCAAGGACAGAGACTCTGAAGCATGTTATAAAGCATAAGAAATTTCCTCGAACTTTTCCATCTAAAGTGAAATCTGCATTTAGTTTACCGAACAAAATGAAGTAAATCTGCATGAAGTAATATGTAGTTATAAACATGCGAATGCATTTAGATAACAGCGATATTGAAAAAAATCAGCACTGAAGAAGCAGCATGGCAGCATGTTGAAAAAGCACGTTGAAAAAGTTTTGTTGTAGTGAAATTGTGTGTAAATGTGCCCTTCATCATCACTTCAGCCACTCCACAGTGCTTGTCTGGACAGCAAATCTAGCTTATTCTGAAGCTTCTGTCTCCCTCTTGCCTATTATTTTGCTATGCATCAGGTAGCTTCGAGGCAGCTTAATTGTTTCTTCACACTATGTAAACCATTTAACTTCTCTGGCATCCTGCAGAAATTAAGCTCATTATGGACCCAGTGGCCCAAATGACACCACTTTCCCACAAGGTGCAGCAGGGAACTGTATTAGTGTAAAGCTCAAAGGAAAAAATATATCACCTGTGACACATGGCTGTAGAGGGACTGGAAGAAGAAAGTGATTTGTCAAATTATATTTGTAGTGGTCAAGTGAGGTTAAAAATGGTCAAGGGTTACAAATACTGATTCAGAATCTTGTCAGAAAAACTGGCAAGGGTTATTCTCTTTCATTATGATGCAACCTCCCCCCCACCCCTTCCCGCCTCCTCCCATCTGATTTCCCCTCTACTGTCTGTCATCCTAAGACATCTGAAATCCTTATCCTTTGACCTAAATTGGAATGAAATTAGTTAAACAGTAGAATAACTGTAAAAGACTAAATGAGAAAGGGGGAGAAATCCAGGCATTATTATTCAGTAGGATTTGTTGGTCAAATAAAGATTAAATTGAGTGAAATTTTGCCCAGCATTTGTTTGAAAGCTAGTCTTTTTGGGTTAGAAACTGGTGTTGAATCTGAGTGCTCCAAAATGTGATTCAGAACACGATTTTCTCTAAATGTACTTGCCAGAGGTAAATGTAATAATTTATGGAGTGTGCAGAAAATGTTTTCTTCAGCTATTTGCTATTCAGAAAGGGTTTTCCTTTGCTCTTACTGTTGGGCTTTTATGCTGGCAGTCTTATTAAGGTCAAGCCCTATCAAAATATTACCTCTGGGGTCAAAAGGGTAGTGTAGTCCTTCCCAAGGCTATTACACATTTTGGTGATCAACTGCTAGAGGGCACTTAAAAGAGATCCAGAGCAGTACACCAGCCCCAGGAGAATGAAACAACATCTAGTTTTTGACAGCTTCCTGTAGTCATGAACTGGGAGATTTATGAGGTTAGATTTGATCTCTAGTCCTTCTAAAGCCAGGTATGCTGTATGCTGCATTACTAAACAGGCTAGTAGGCAAAGCTAATATAGCTTCTTAAAGGTGAACTTGAAAGGCTACTTTTAAATCTCCAGCTAGCTAGCTAAATCCATTTTAATGCCAGCTGTGAGAATTAGGGAAATGCAATCTCACAGGTACATTTTATTAAAGCAAACAGCTAAAGCAACACTCTGTCTACTTTCTGGTAATGTTTCTTCAGCAGTAATGGAGGCACAGGACTAGAAAAAGTGAATTTTCATTTATGTTATTTAAAATTTCTAATATTCTACTGTGTTGAAAGTAGTCAGGACCATGTCTTCATCCTGTTCTGTAAGCCCTAGATCAGTATCATCTGACTCAGCACCTTAAACATGCTAGGAACTTCTAAAACTTTAATCCTCTTTTTATGTCGTGTTACATTCATTTAAGCAATTAAAAATTAAATGAGAAATCTAGCAACCTCCTCATAAAGAGCAAGTTTTGAGAGACAAACTGTTAAATGACACCTTGCACTTCTGCATATTTTGTACTGTGAAAGAAAAAGTAAAGATTAAAAAGCATTTGAGTACTTAAACGGCACCAAAATCAGCCTCAGTATTTTACAGATATGATAAAACTGCTGAAGTACCTATGAAACACACAGGTTCATGTGTTTGATTGGAGCACAACTTTGAATTGCCCTGTTATTATTATTAGTGCCCCAGAAACTGGTACTTGAAATGCCAGACCTCAAAGTCTGTGAATAAACCTTATGTCAGTCAAATAATAAGTGAAGCAAATAATTTCACGGGAAAGGGGGGTTCTTTATGGAAGAACATATTCTGCCATTTGCAAACAGAAGAGTAAGTAACTTCAGGAAGAAAAGTAAAAAGTATATTCCTGAAAAACCCCAGAAAATAAATTCTGTAGGATTTATCCAAAAGGAGGATCTATGAAGCATGTGATCATACAGTAGAGAGAGTGAGGCACAAGTCATATTTTTTACAGCCATTATTGGGTGTGTGTTGCCATCAATCTTGATTCTTCCTGAGTAAAGCCTTACTTCGTGTAGCAACCCCACTAAAACCAAAAGGCATGCTAATCTGACTCTCATCAGTGCTAAACAGATTTTTACATTTCACAAGTCTGTAATTCACCTTTCTGAGACAAATGGTTCAGACTTTCCCTTAGTATTTACCTTTTCCCCCTCATTTCTTAATTATGCTGAAATTCTAAAAGGCTTTCTGACCACACTATTTTATTTCCTTGCCTTTAATTGATATTGCTTCACAGGAGATATTATCAATTATGAAGATGATAAATGACTGGGTGTCTTTCCAGAAGCTGCTTCAGCAAGCTGTCAGATGTGAGATTTATTCCTGGCCTTAAGGTCAGGATTAGTTTTACCATCAAAATGCAAAACAAAACAGGAGAGAGAGACTTGGTTTACTTAGAAATGGTGCAACTTGTCAGGTGTGATAGTGTGTTGTTACTTGATAATTAGTTCAAGACAAGCTTGAAGCTGCTTCAAAGTACATTTTAAATCAGACCATACTAAAGAGTCTTTGGGGACGCATCAGTAACAATTCAGTGGAAGAATAGGATGCTGTGAATGCTTGTTATTCAAGTATTTCCTTTCCTTATGCATGAGTTATATGGAAGCAGTAAGAACATATTTCTTCTTTTTCTCTCCCTTTGATGCCGATAAAAATACAAGTCAGCCAAAACACACAGTGAACTAAGAAAGGTGAAGCAAAACTCTCTGCAGACTTTAATCCAATTTCTAGGTTACCAGAGATGATGACAATAAAAATAACTAATGAGAAATTCCTGAGTATGTATATTTCTAAACTATCATTATATGGAGTTTCAAACAAGAACAAAAGCAAGAAAAAGAATTCAAGGTCTCTGGGATTTTTGATGCAAGTTTGCAAAAGGCATTGGATGCTGAGTTCCTAGTCCGTAAATAAGACCATGTATGAAACAAAAAAAAGTATGACAGTTACAAAAGTCTTGTTAACATTTAAAAAATCAAGGAAATATTTTATTTGTGTCTTATAAAATAACTCTTTTTTCATTAATTTAAATATTCAGTGCCTCTAAATGCAAACTTTATATTGTCATCAGTTTTCACTTCAAAGAACTCTAAAAGATATATTTGAAGCTCTATTATTCATCAACATATGGGAATTCAAGGAATGAAGTATTTCACAGAGTTAACAAGGTGAGTGAGTGTATATTGTTTACACACTTTATTTTTGTCATATTATAATCTTGAAGTATAGTAATTCTAAATAAATGGCAGGCTTATCAAATACTACAATCTGCTCAGGGTTTTTTTTTTTTTTTTTGGTGTCATTAATAAGATGTTGTAGTTTGGATTCTGATTGCTCACAAACTAACAATTGACTGATAGTTATTTTAATAGGGGGTTAGGTTCATGGAAGGATTTATGCCCGTCTGCAATGATCATACAATCAGAAAACTGTGGAATGGTCAAGAATGGAAAGGGTATCTGGAGGTCATTTGATCCAACCTCCCTGCTAAAGCAGATTCCCGCAGAGCTGGTTGCCCTGGACCATGTCCATCTGGATTTTTAATGCCTCCAAGGATGGATACTCCACAACTTTCCTGGGCAATCTGTGCCAGGCCTTGGTGACCCTTACATTATAAAAGTGTATCCTGGCATTCAGAGGCAACCTCTTCTGTTACATCCATTACCTCTGGTCCGGTCAGTGAGCACATTGAAAAAACACATCTCTGTCTTTTTTATATTTTTCCTTCAGATATTTAGGTACATTAATGTGATCTCCCTGAGCTTTCTCATCTCCAGGCTGAGCAGCCTCAGTTCTCTCAGTCTTTCCACATAAAAGAGATGCTCCAGTCCCCTCATGGTCTTTGTGGCCTTTTGCCAGACTCTCTCCAGTATGTCCAAGCCGCTTGTGCACTGAGGAGCCCAAAACTGTGGAACACTCTGGGTGTGGCCTGACCAGCGCTAAGCACTGGTAAAAGGTGAAGAATCACCTTTCTCAACCTTCTGGCAACATCTCCTAAAACATCCCATGATACCCTTAGCTCTCTTTACTACAAAGGTATGATACCAGCTCATACTCAGCTTGGTGTCCATCAAGTGGCCTGAGTCCTTTTCTACAAAGCTTCTTTCCATCTGGGTGGTTCCCAGCTTATATACTGGTGCATTGGGTTGTTCCTTCCCAGCTGCATAAATTTGCATTTTCCCTCGAAAATTTCCCTGTCAGCTCATTTCTCCAACCTGATAAGGTGTCCCTTGGAGGCAGCACAATCCTGGTAGATAAACTAGAGGGTTTATCAACCACTCTTCCCAGAAATTCCGGTGGTTTATAAACCATTCTTCCCAAAACTTCCCAGCTCTGTACCATAGGCAAACTCTCTGGGAGGCTCATCCACTTTTTCTTGCTGATTAGGTGGAGAGGCACCCACTACCATGTCACTTGCACCTTTCTGCTGGTATGACACCTGTATCAGTGATGAAGGACTATGCACCTTTTCTTTTCTGAACTGTACAGAACCTAGTCATGGAGAATTTTCAGGATTTTTTTAGTGGTCAAAATAAATACTTTCTTTTATTGTTCTCTGAAATTCATTGCTTTTGCTCTTTGGAGGTGTAACCACTAAGGGATGATAAAGGAACATATGCACATCATATACTTTTGCTTTTTCTAAGACATAACTGTACCATAGCTATATTCTGTCGGGTACAAGACAGGATGTGCTGGGGACCTGAACGGTTTCCGCTACAAGGCAGGTGATAAACAACATTCTCTATGTGATTATGGCAAAAACCATTCTGATATTCTTTGGGATTGCATTGAGCAGAGCTTTCCTTATGTCTGAATTTGTGCCAGAGTAGCATACACTAGGGTAAATTACATGCATTTATGCCAAGAATAACTCCTCTGTGATTTTAGTAAAACCTTCATACAAACAAGCATACTATCTATTTTTAAAAGTGTCTATACATTCATATTTGGTTGTAGAATATCCAACAGGGTTCAGCAAGTGGTTGGCTACGATATTGTCACAAATTTTATGTAAAAATAAAAGCAAAAGAAAAATCTTTGTACTTCCACTCCTTTATAAAACAGTGTGAATTTTTTTTCTTCTTTTTAATCCCACTGGTTTTATACGGGAGGAGGGAGATTCTACAAAGCTACAAAGAAATGGGAAAGAACTTCATCAGATGTGGTATTACATTATCTGCTACTATTGACAGCTTCTATCATTGACCTAATCTGTGATATGAGAGTAAAAGAGAAGTGGCACAAAACTCACTATATCAAGATTTAAGTTCATGAAAAGGGAAAATAAAATGAAAAAAAAAGTTATTAACCACTGAAATAAATAAAGTACAGACTCACAAAGATCATAAAAAATGTTTGACCACTATGAGAAGTGGAGAAAAAAATGTAAATTAGAAACAGAACTAGATCTGTGTCCTTCCTAACTGAGGATCTCAGAGCTGGACACAGCACTCCAGGTGAGAATCCCTCCCTTGCCCTGCTGGCCATGCTGCTGTTGACACAATTGCTTTTCTGGTCTGCAAGCTCACATTGCCTGCTGGGGGAAGTCCCTCCACCAGCATGCCCAAGTGCTTTTTGGCAGGGCTGCTTTTGGTCTGTTCATCCCCCAGCCTGTCTTGATACTGGAGGTTGCCCGGAACCTTGTGCAGGACCTTGCACATTCCTAAAGCTTAGGAGATTCCTATGGGTTTCCTTCTTGAGCTTGTCCCTCTGGAGAGCATTCCAACCCTCAGGTGTACCAACTGCACTGTTCAGTGTGGTGTAGTTTGCAAAGTTGTTGGGGTGTCCTCAATCCTTTTGTCTATGCCATTGATTAATTGAATAGCACTGGTCCCAGTCCAGACTCCTGAGGGGCATAAATTGTCACCAATATTCCCTGGGACACTGAGCCATTGACCCCTACCTTCTGGCTGCTGCTGTCCCACCAATTTCTTCTTCACTCATCAAATCTATTCCACTCCAATTTGGAGAGGCTGTTTCTTTGGCAAAGGCCTGACAGACCTTGGGTAGATGACACCTGGAGCACTCTCCCTGTCCACCAATGTAGTCATTCCGTTGTAGAAAGCCACTAGGTTGGTCAGCCAGGACTTACCCACGGTGAAGCCATGCTGGCTGTCTTGAGTCACCTCCCTGTCCCTCATGGGCCTTAGCACAACTTCTTCTGTTCCGTGATTTTTCCAGTGACAGAGGTGAAGGTGATGGGTTGGTGTTTTTCAGTATACTCCTTTCTACTCCAGACAACTAAAAACATTTTCATATCTCAGATGATGTTCCAAACAACAAATTCAGATTCATTCTGAATAAATGATAACACCTGTATGACTTGCAACACAACACAAAATACAGCATTTTTACATTTCCTGAAAGTCTGGCACAGTATGTGAGTACTAGGAATTTCAGATCAGTGTATAAAAGTAGTACTTTACTGAAAAAAGAATATTAGCCACAATGTAAAGCTTTCTTTAGAAAACCAAACCCCAAAGAAATTAAAAATCTTTCTGTGTGTTTGGGAATGATGCAACACTAAGTTAACAACAAAATACCCACTGAATTACTAGCTAGGAAGAAAAAAATTGGTCAGAAATCATCACTTTATTTTGTTGTTTATTGACTTCTGTAATTTTTTTCAAAGGTGGAAATGAAGTTAAATGGGATAAAATATGTTATACTTCTTCCTCTTTATAATTAATGAAAACCTTCCTCTGGCTGCTGAAAACTCACATACTGTTTTAATGGGAGCAAATCTTCCTCCCTAAATATTCTCCTCCATGAAAATAAAATTTGAATTTATCCTTTTCAAAGGAGAAAAAATACAGTCTTGACATGACATTTGCATTGCAGTGAAAGAGTCAATGAATCTGTGATAATGAATTAGCATTGAATTAATGCAAAATGGTATACTTTCTCTTGTATTCTTAAATGTGAGCAAAGGAACTTATATGATCTTTCACATGATCTTTAAGGAGATCTGATCTTTGCAAAATTCCTGAGATGGAATGAATTGACATTCCCTGAACTCTTTGCAGATGAGGCATTTAAAACAAAATTTGAATCGATGTGTGCCTGTAATACTATTCAGAGTTCTTTATGCAAATTAAACAAGAAAAATATCTTCCATCTCAATAAATTTATTGAATCATCTAGAAAAACTTTACTTTTAATGGGGAAAAAAATAATGAAAATGATAGAATAGGATGCCTTTCTTTCTACATCTGATTTTAGCTGCAGATGGATGCAAAGAAACTTTTTGAGGTGAATTATCAGAAGAGAGAAATAATGTTTTTGACAGAAACAGGTGGTGATATAATAGTGATTCTACAGAATAGGTAATATGTCTGTCAGTATTCTAAAGCAATTTAAAGATTAATGCACTCTTTCATTCCTACCCATATGATGTGACTGATTCTGTAGTGGCTTATTCTGTGTTGAGAATACACGTCTGTTGGAGTTAGATGAAATTTACTTGGGAGAGAACTCTAGAATAGGAAAAGCAAAGAGGATTTTTAGTTTGACTCAACTACAAAAGCAGAGATGTGTAATGGTCTGGTATGGTCATGGAATGAAAGGCACCACAAATATTGGTCCACAAAGGAAACAGAGCCTTGTATTAGACACTTACAGTTAATTTGCATATACTTTCTACTGCTACTTCCATAACATAATTTTTATAGAAATCTCTTTATTTCACATGGTAAATGCCCTTAAGGTTGAGTTTGGGTACAGAAACCAGTCTCTAACATGGACAGTGTTTAGTATTTGCAGCAAAACCTGCAATGAAAAGTATTTAAGTAGGCCTCTTCCTTTATTTCTAGGTCCTCAAAGGGAAAATATAATCTGTTGGAAAAAATAAGAGCTCTTTTCCTTCAAGAGATATCTCTGCTGCTGCTACATGTATATATATTGCATACTATTATTTTCTATTCTCTTGGTAAATATATTAAAAATAATGTTTTTATGCCTTTTTATATTTAGTCATCTTTCCTCAAGACAGCTAAAGTTAACTGTATACTATATACAATACTATATAGTACTATAAACTATTTTGCTATTATATGAAATGCTATTTTTATATTTTTTCTGCAAATTGGCTGTACAGCTCAAATGTTTCAAACCATAGATGCTTATTTTTAAAGAAGGGATAATAACTTTCTGTGCATATCATTTATGTCTGGATACTTTGAAAACACATTCCAGCAATAAATACTGCAGGTGGTTTCAAACTATGTGTGAGGGTGCAGGAGAAAATGAATAAAACATTTTTTCTAAGATCTGTGGTTCATTGTTCTACCTGATAATTTATCATGTAAATAATATATGTGATGTATGTAAACATACATGTCATGCAAGAAATGCTGAATTCAAGCAATCTTTACAAAGAAAATCTTTCTTAAAACTATTTTGTCATTAGATTGGGAAAGGGAAAAGACAGATGAACTTATTCAGTATTTATGAATAAGTAAAATAAGAGAGGAGGATCTTAGGGTTTCAGTGTGTATCAACACCAAACAAGTTGTCCTTATTCCATATTGTGTTTTTTATGCCTCTATAACAGTATGGCAACCCTTATTTTAGAGGAGAGATCTAAGAAAATGAAAGAAGGCAGTAATGTTTCTTTTTCTGAGAAAACTGCATTAGTAAATTTCTCTTACGTCTAAAGGGACGCACTTCTAAATGTAACAAAACAACTCAAGATATCACAACTCCTTAAGATCTCTGTTTCATCATGTATGTAAATAACACCTCTTTGGATATTATATATCCAGATTTAGGAAAGAAAGAAGTGTCATACCCTACTGGCAAAGCACCACTTAACAGAATGACTTCTATGTCAATGTTTCTAAGCAGTTTAATTGTGAAAGCAAAAAATCACACACACACAAAAATTATGAGCTTTATTAATTTATAAGAGGTCTATGCTCTTTTTTTGGAGAAAAATAAAACAAAACTCCATAAGCCAAAATTTGATTTTCACAATATAGTATCCAGATATTTCCTTTTAAAGGGTTGCGTCTGTCACATGCATTATTTCAATTTATAGTAGCACAGTCATTAATGCAATAACAAACCCACCAAAACCTACCAATACCATGCTACAAATCTTTTCCCTTCATTAGCAGGTGTACTGTTTCCTAAACTGGATTACTGCAATATTGGATATAAATCAGTGATAAAGCCTAATTTTCATACACATGCATGGTTTTGTATTAGCACCTGGGCTACAGTGGTTTTAAGGGGAAAAAATATTTTTAAGCTTAGGACATGAGTTGATCTCTAGATGATTTTAAATGCTTGGGAGCCAAATTCTACTAAACTCTAGAAGTCATGCACAAATACTTCCACGCAATGAAGCAGATCTTTCAGCTGTCAGGTGTCTGCTGTCATATCTTCATGCTGTAGGAGCACACTGACACAGGAAGCACTGAACAATGACAGATCTAAGTCACAAGGAATAAAAGGGGTTTTGGAATTCTGCAGGTGTTAATTTAACTTCTTAACAGATATTTAAAAAAAAAAAACCCAAAAAATAAAAAAGCAACTGATTTTATATTACCAGAGGGGTTTCAAACACAAAATAAATCCAGTTCATTTACTGGAATGATTTGAGGTCAAGAAATGCATTTTTGAGGGCATTGGAGAGGTAAGGTCTTTGTAATTTATGAGATTGGAATGGTAAAACTGAACACCTTCACGGTAATGTCAAAAGTTGTTTTCTTAGGAACAAGCCCATCTCTCTGGTCACTTCATTTTCCAGAACATTCTGATTTGGTAATGTGTCACTAGAGGGTGCTGCAAAGTTGTTTTCTAATATAGTATACATATAATTAGTATTTATTTTAATGTTTGTAGGAAATACAGGTCCAAATTTTCTGGACAGAAAACCTCTATGAAGTACTGATGAACTATCACTGGCTGATAGGCATGAATGTCATAATCTACAAAAAAGGTAGAAAAATTTTCAAGTTTAAATGAGCGACCCAAATCATAAGTTAATGAATAATAGTATGCTTTGAGTTTCCATTACATGCATTAGAAAGGGTCTTGATTAGGACACCTTTGCACAATTCTATAATAGTTCAAATTTATTTCAAGCATCTCTTCTCACTGTTAGCACTCTATTATGTTGAAGCAAGATGATTAATTAAGAAGGTGAGGTCTGTACTCTTCTGGAAATACTGAAGTAAAATCTTGTTCTTTCATATAAGATGAGGACCAGGCCTTTTTTTGTTTTTTATTGTTGCTACAAAGACTTCTAAATGGAAACAACAAACCAATAGAAGAAAAGGTGTGTGATATTACCTTGGCTGAATTGTGTATAAATAATACAAATCACAGCCTACTCTTCTGAGCTATCATGTACTTTTTGCATCTTACTTTACCAAATCACTAAATTACAGTGAAGAGCACCTACAATTTAGACTTTATTTAGATTTCTGGCAGATTCAAGACACTGTGAGAAATAATAGAGAAAACAGCTGCCAGTTAAAAGCCCCCTGTAAGATAATGAGCATCGAAGAGTGATACAGGAATATGTGTGATTAATGTATTTGTATGGTTGTCATAATTTCAGCTAAATACCATTCAGATGTGATAGCAGTACTTGGAGGTGACGGCTTCTTAGAAAAGAAGCCCATCTTATTCATGTACATCCTCTTTACTTTTGTTTGATAACTTTGTTCTGCCAGCTTTCCCTTACTTGTGATAGCTTTATTAAAATTAATTTCCAGTGTATTTACAAACAACTAATTATTGCCCAGTAGAAAACTATGTTTACAGATACTGGCTTTGAACTTAAAGGGACTCGTACAAGATGCCATAACATATTTAGAGACCTACAAATCCCCAGGACTTGCTGCTGGCACAGCAGCGCAAGCCACTGCCTCTTCTTGTAACCCTGGAGCATTGTGTCTCAACAAGGAAAGAGCTGCCCTGCCCACAAGAGGGCTAATGTGGCTGTGAAATGCACAGATTTAACATGTTGCTTGGAAAACATTTTCAGGAACTGTGTTTTTGCCTGCACAGTTGTTTGCAGGGAGATGTGGGTTCTCTGCTGCATGGACATGTTTGTGTAGAAGTGTGCCCCAGATGCAGAGCAGCTCTGTATCAAGCTCTGGCCCCATGAGCTGGCTGCTGGCTGTCCCTGGGAAGCTTCCCCTGCTGCTGTGGCTTGCAAGCTACCCCTCCTCTGGCACCTCAGGTTGCCCAGAGTATTCTGACCTTTCTCAGAGGTAATTCTCTTTACTTTCCCTGTCAAGCTCAGATGCTCTTTTCTATCAGGCAACAAAAGAATGCAATGCGAACCTTTGCACACTATTCCACGTAACTGTTGGACTCTAGAAGCTCCTCACAATGATTTTCAGTCCTCTAGGGCTTTGAAAACAGTATGAAAGGGCTAGAAATAGGGTGGAGGGGAATATTCTCAGCAAGGTCACAAAAATGATCAAGTCGTTATTATTGACATTTTTGCCTCTTACAGCCACCCATCTAAGAACAGAATGAAATCCTTGTCATTTATCTCCCTCAGTGGATCTTAACCCTGTCACAAACTGAAAATTATTTCCTTTCCACAATAGATAGTGCAATGTCTGAGCAGTAGTTACTAGTTACTGTGTCAGTGCAAAGCAATAGGCAACTATGATAAGTAGCTTATTGACACAGTACATGGTAATTTCTCAGCTGGAACAATTGTTTCAATACATGCTTGGGAAATTTGTAATTCATGGAAATGCTATTAGTAAATGATAAGTCATCATGGAGAGACCGCTATTCCATAGGTTGACACATGTACTGCCATGGTCTGCTTTAGCAGTGATCTGATGCACTCAGAAATAAATATTTTAAACAATTAACGTATTATAGTTAATGTTAATGATAAGAATGCATGCCCAAAACAACAGAAAGAAACATTATACTTTGGACCTTTAAAACTTAGATCTTACTACTAAACTAATAGAAGAAATAAAGTGAGTCACTGATCCTAGTTACAAATAAACAACTGTAATGTTTGTGGATTTCCCTTTCAAAGCCTTTGAGCTACAGTGGTGATGAAAAAACATCCACAGTGTGTTTTCATTTTTCACTGTAGTCTTCTATAACTTCATAATATCTAAACCAATTTAAACCTGTATTAATAAAAATGCTTTGAACTGAGACCTTGCATGTCAACTTGCAACACAGAAAGAATTTTTACTGTCAAGTTATGATCCTCTAAATTAGAAGTTGCTTTATAATTGAAATGCTGACACAGACTTCTAATTGTAGAGGTGTTGGCAGGTGCTGCTATGCTAGCATTATATTAGCAACTTTTGCCTGTGAATCTTGTTCATTAAAGGTTATGCTTATATTATATGCATACAGATTATAGGCTGTGGAATGACAGCTATGTAAAATCAGTCAAATTAAAACACATACTGTAGATGAAAACAGTCACATATTAAACAGATTAAATTAGTATCCCTCAAAGTTTCTTTCACTTTAAAAATATAGGTGGAAAATATTTTTATAACTACCTGCTTAAAAGTAAAATACTTTATGCGATGGTTTCTGATACAGCATTAATCATTAAGGGAAAATAAAAATATGTCTTCTCCTTTAACTAAACATTAAATTAGCTCAACTATAGTAGTAGTCTGAATTGCAAGTGAATAGAGCATAGACCTAATTGCTATAGTGTTCCAACCCTCCAAGCAGTGCAGATGTTATGCAAATAGTTTTGTGTTAATTTTCAGATTGTAAAATGTGGTCCTTTTTGCAAAATCAGAATGGATACCGACATGCATGCATACAGAGTTGCAAAAAAAAAAAAAAAATTAAAAACTCACTGAATTCCCCTATGTCTGGCTACTAGAAAAACCTTTCAAAGCACAGGCTTGTTTTAAGCAGTCTTAGTGACTGATCCACACCAAAACTCTTGATCAAAAGGTAGTAGACTTAGATAAAATTCAAATCTAAATCTTACTGAGCTGCTGGTTTTGCTGAGGGTTTGTGTGTGTGCATATTGGGAATGTTTGGGCTCTGAAGTAACAGTCTGCTATGTAGGTACAAATGTCTTCTTAAGCCTTTTCTATCCTGCAGAAAATCATGGTCTCAGTGTGGAAATTGCTGATATGTTCTGCTGGTGTACGTTAGCTTATTTCCATCTCTGCCTAATGATAATTTACAATATAAATGCCTTAGGGATGAGACCTGAGGTAGATGCTGAAATAATAAAAATCATCCCAGTAATGGTGAGACTTTTTTCTTCAGATTTTTAATGTTTCCATGTGCCTTCAGTGGGGAATTTCTGTTATTAAGGGTTACAATGCAGACACTAATAGACTTAAATAATTTAAAATAAAACAAAACCATAACCAAATTAAAAGAAAGATTTAAGAAAGATTTTTTCTTTTATATTTTATTTAGTTTTCTAGTTTTCCTTTGGGTTTTTTCTTTTTGCTTGTTTGTTGTTTTTTTCTGTTTTAAGAAGCTAGTCAGTTTGATGTTAAAAACATATATTTTTTAAGCTGGTTCTGTGGCATTAATTTATCCTTTTTACATGGAAAACATACATTCATCAAGTCACCTCCCAACAGTATATTTAAAAGCATTGTTTTTTTTATTAGCTATTATTTTAAGTAGATATCATATTTCCATATATATTTTATTTGACAAGGAGGGAAAGAAACCATGCAAGGATAAATATACTATTTCATGGTAACCTTTCAGTGTTATTTATTGCAAGAAGCTGCATTCTTTATTCATCCTATCTATTTCTATCCTATCTATGGCTTATCTATACCTATCTGTACTTGCTCAGTTACATAGATTTGCTTTTCTCAGTTTGACCCCAGGTGCATATGTGTGTAGATGTTCATTCCTACATTCATACATCCACATATAATTATGAATTAACATGTCTTCATCTTATTTGGTCAGTTTCTAACCCAACTTGTCTGCTGCTATCACACTCCATAATTTTTTATATCCAGTCACTTTTTTCTCTTGTCTGATTCATCAGGGTATTGGACCATAGTGAAATTATTGCCTTAATTTTTTTATTGGAAATTTTGAGAGAGATCACTGATGTCTTTGTATAAATTCTCAAAATGAAATGTATGGAATATCAGCTAAATCTTTTATCTATATCATTGGTTTTAAAAAGGCCCACAATTTTAATAATGGAGTTATTTTATCTGCCAACTGCATTGGAATTCTTTGTCACTGAGACAATATTTTATACAGAACTACTTGTTTGGTGATTTTTTGGGTACACTCAAAGCTTAGACATTTTTTACTTTGGATAACAAGCACAAATTAGGAAAAAAAGAACAGAGAGAAGACAGCTGGACACATTTTCTGTTCTTCTTCTATTTTTCTCACAATGTATTTAGGAGAAATTATTAGGATCCTGCAGCATTCTTTCTTCTCTTGCTGTGGTAAAGAGGATCCTCAGACAGCAGACTGCAGATATACTTTCAAAATTTGTCTCTAAATGAATCAGTGGAAAGAGGTGAAAAAAAAAATTGACATTACTAGTTATTTTTATAGTTGAAGAATAAAGTGTGCTATGAGTAATTTTCTTATTAAGAAGAGTCTTGGAGCCTGACATAGTTACTGGAGGGATGTTTGCATTGTCAGGAAACATAGAAGACAGGCCCATTTTTGAGGCTGAATTAGTGTTTTATCTTTATCAAAAGAAATACAGGACAGAAGAAGTGAGCCAGTATCAATTGCTCAAGTATCTCCTGCCAGACTGCTATAAGTAACTGTAAATTGGATAAATAAATGAACACACAAAGGAGTTGCTTTTAAAAGCCTGCATTAATTGTAAATAAATACATTTTTTCAACTGAGCAGTAATTATATATTTGCTCTACTCAGTGTCTCAGACTTTTTCCACTGCACTCATCCTTGCAGAGCTGGAACTTTACCTGCAGAAGTGCATGGTTTTCCTCATGCTTTTTAAGAGATATGCTTTTACTCATACAGATGAGTTTCCCTATTTTATAAACCCAATACCATTTTTTTTCTCTTATATATTTAGATCTGTCAAAGCTGTTCTTCCATAACATTAAAGAAATAATGTTTTGCTGCATGATATAATGATGGTTCAGTTAGCAGGAAAAAATTCTGTTGAAGGAAAAACTGTTTTCTGTAAGTAAAACCCTTCAATTCAAAGCAGGGATGTCTTTAGTTAAAACAATCTGTTTGTGGTCTTACACTGATTTAGAAGATGTAGCTTAATCCTTTTCACAGAATCATAGAATCTTACAATGGTTTGGGTGGGAAGGGAACTTAAAAATCATCTAGTTGGAATTCCAATCCCCACCATGCATAGGGAAACCTTCCACTACACCAGCTTGCTCAAAATCCCACCCAGCCAGACCTTGAACACTTCCAAGGATGGGGCCTCCATAACTTCTCTGGGCAACCTGTTCCAGTGCCACACTACACACACAGTACTGAATTTCTTCCTAATATCTAGGCTAAATCTGCCATCTTTCAGTTTAAAGCCATACCCCCATGTCCTAACACTACATGCTTTTATAAAATTCCCCTCAGCTTCCTTGCAGAGTCCTTCTAGGAACTGGAAGGATAAAGGGTAAAAAGAAGGCTGTGTAGCAGTCTCTTCTCAGTCAGTAAGCCAAACTATCTCAGCCTGTCTTCATGGAAGGTGTGCTCCAGCCCTCTGATCAGCTTCATGGTCCTTATCTGGACTTGTTCCAACAGGTCCATGTCCTTCCTGCGCTGGGGACCCCAGAGCTGGATGCAGCATTCCAGGTGCAGTCTCATGAGGCCAGAGCAGGGGGGCAGAATCCCCTCCCTTCCCCTGCTGTCCCCACTGCCTTGGATGCGGCCCAGAACATGACTGGCATTCTGGGCTGCAAGTGCACATTGCTGGGTCATGCTGAGCTCCTCATCAGCCAACACCCTCAAGTCCTTCTCCTCAGGGCTGCCATCAAGTCATTCTCCTCCCAGTCTCTATCTGGGTTTGAGATTACCCTAATCCATGTGTAGGACCTTGCACTCAACCTCGTTGAACCTCATGAATTTCTCATATACCTCTTCAAGTCTGCCAAAGTCCCTTTGGATGACATCCCTTACTCCAGCATGTCAAGCACAGTTTGGTGTCATTGACAAACTTGCTGAGGGCGCACTCTATGGCACTGTTCATGTCACTGACAAACATGTTAAACAGTGCTGGTCCCAATACTTAGAAACAATTGTTTGAATGACCTTTACTGGTGATTAGATATCTTTTTAATATACTTTCTTTCGTTTTGGCAGAAAATTAAGCTCTCTGAGGACTGGTGGTGTGCTACACTCTGAATTAACTGACAAAATGCAGTAATTTTTCCCTTCTGCTTAATTGTATTGTGGAAACAATCAGTCATGCAGCAAAAGCAATTACATTTTTGTTTTTATTCTATTTTCTTACTATTTTTGTTAATATCAAGGTGCATACTGTGTTTGAAAAGATGCTCTCTCTCCAACATGCTGTCTCCCTGAGAGCAAGGAAGCAAAACAAATCCAACAGTAATGAAATAATTCTTGGTTTTGTGGTAGGGTATGGGGTATAAGAAAGACATGCATATGCACAAATATCTCATGAAAATACTTTCTCAAGGCACATTTAATAGATTTTGTCTAAAATAAAAATTAGAAAGATGTGTCTGCCCTCTGCAGAAAATTGCATCTGTTCAACAAACCCAAAACCACCTGAATGTCAGAAATACTCAGCTGAGACATTTTATTCACATCTGCTGATAATAATGCCCCATGGGCATTCAAAAGCCTCATGCCACTACTCTCAGTAGGTTTGGTTCATTAGCAAAGATTTTTCCCCCGATGCACTTTTGGCCAACATGTAACATGACTATTTTTTTAATGTACTGAGTTTTCATCTCCCAGGGGGAAAATGTATCTGTTTGCTAAAAGTTGAAACTATTATTGAAAAAAAAGTGCAGTGATTTTGTAACTCAGATATTTTACATAGGAAACAACCTACTTCTCAGGCAACTTTATTGGTAACATTGGCAAACATCCAGTGCTACAGAGTACAATACCAATCAAATAATGAACCAGTAGGCTGGGGTTCCTGTCTCAACTAATCCATGATATGAGTAGGTAGTGTGGAAAAACTATGATTTTGGAAAACATTTTTCTTTCCCTTTCAAGAATAATAAAGAGGATTGTTTTTCCATTGATTTGTAACACAGAAAAAGGCCCTAGTCCACTGGATTAAATTCATCACAACTGAGCTTGATCTAAGAGGTCTTTTCCAACCTAAATGGAACAAGCAGTTGTGAAATTGCACTTAGTAGTATGCAAAGGAGATAAACTTCAATCATGGAAATCTTATTAGTAATAACTAATTACTAATAAGATTTCATACACCATATTCATACACCATAACTCTCAATGTACAAGAAGAACAATACATCTGTTGATGTCTCATTGTACTGTTCATCAAATTATAAATGTAATATATTTTCTCATATTTTGTATATAGTATTTTAAAAGATCTGTAATACATTATTTTGTGGGCTTGTTTGGAAGAGCTTTGAATATATTTACCAAAGAGTTCATTTAACAGATTTTACAGGTTTTCAGAATAAGATATTGAACTTTTTTTTCAATATTCCTCCATCCTTATTATGTAAAATATTGCACATCTTAACAGCATTGATTTTTTTTCCCCCTTTACTGGAATACTTTGGAGTTCAAATTAATATTAAGTAACTTTCTTTAAAGTTCTTTTTCTTGACTCTTGAGCTTAATAGGCTGAAATTGAATTAATGGAGCAGAGAGGAGAGTGAGTGGGCAGGGAGAGCACAATCACAGTGGGTTTGGGGTGTGGAGTGCTGCAGATTGCAGCAGGACTCTCATTCTGGGACCTGGATTTCTCCTTCCATGCTCAGTGCAGACAACTGCAAGATACTTTATTTCCAAGGTAGAGCACCTCCTCCTCCTCCTTCTTCAGTGGCCTTCATTCTTTCTCTCCCATAGTCTCACTCCTCCATCTGAATGGAACTCTTGAAGTGGTTTTTTTTTTCTCTGCCCTTAACTGTGTTACCCCACAGGTGTTACTGCCATCATTGCTGATGGGCTTGGCCTTGTCCAGTGGTGGATCCAGCTGGCATTGGCTCTGTCTGTCTTTTGGGAAGCTTCTAGCAGAACTCCCATGGAAGACACCACTGTAGTAGCACCCCACTGCCATTAACAAAACCTTGCCATGCAAACTCAGTACAGACACTTTTAACAAAAGTCATTTTAACTACCTGTTTCCTTCAAAAGCTAGGAAAAAGACCTGCTTGTAAGGCCACATTTTCTCTTTCCCCATGCTGCTGTGCTGCAGTTTTGATCTGCCCAAGCACCCCAGAGCCCCACTGTGCTAGAGAACCTGGGGCTGCTGTGGGTTCTGCAAGTCCAGCCTATTCCGGGGTCTTCCCACCCCAGGGGTCTGGCCTGGGCTGGAGTGTGGTCATCACCAGCAGCTGACAGACATCTGAGTCCCTGGGCAGGACATATGCAAGATAGATTTCAAAGCAGAAACTAGTGCCTGAAACAGAATAGGGAAGTCTTTTAGTTTTGATACTAACCATTTTCTGGGAATACTCGGCTATATATTATAAGTAAGGAAGTAAATTGCTACAGCAATTAAGTACTCTTTCTGCTGTAATGGCAGGAGTGTGAACCTGGAAACAAATCTGTTCTGAATCCATCCAAGGATTACAGAAATCATGAAAATCTCAGGTACTTGAGGCAGTGCTAAGGAGTGATAACTGCATCCTTCATTGAAATGGCTTCTATTTAGCCCCATCATTTGGAAATGATGAAAAAGGGGAAATGAAAGGTAAAAGATGAATGTATCTACACAGAACGGTGAGAGTACGCATGAAAGATGATCCTCCACAGCATACCAAATATAGCTCTAAAGATCCAGGAGTTAATGAGAGTGTCACTGGTTGTTAATGCAGTGCTCTGCATGGGATATGAATGAGGCCATACCTTCCCATGGTAGGGAAAGTGTAATTTCAAATTGCCTCTGATACCAACATGCAACAATTGTGAGCAAATATTGAACTCATAATGGCAATTACTGCATTTTAATTACTGAATAAATTATGTTGCATATAATAGACAGTAAATTGCAAACATTTTGCAACTTTTTAAATGCTAAAAATCTGCTATCTACTAAGAGAAAAAGAATCCTGTTTTCTCAAAACCATGAAAAAAATAATGAAAACCATTACTTTCCTGAAGCTGATAATTTTATTTGAAACATGAAACAAGATAATTGGAAAAAAAATCACGATAGACACACTTCCCTCCTGCTTATCTTCCTTTTCTTCAACTCCTAGCTCAGATAGTTGCAACAGTAGGGAAATTAGGATTACATCATCTGTTCTGTGCAGAATACTAGAAGTATGAGTTGCATTGCTGAATAGTCAGATTTTTTTCTACTAGAATGCCCATTCTGTAGTTTGAGCTAATACACTATCCTGAAAATTTAATATCTTTGCAATCATTTTAATATAGAACAGAACAAAGCTGTGCTGAAAGATGCTTACATTTAAATAAATTAGAACAAACTAGCAAAATGCAGAGGTTGAGATACACGGTGAATTGTGCACATGAGGCAACTTTATCGAAAAAGGGCTCAAAACACATTTTATCTCCAAGTTCTTGAGAAATGAAAAGAAAATCAGCAATAAAGGGAGCAATAGAAGAAGCTAGCTTTTTCACACAGTAAGCAAACCTTTGTAAGGGCAGATCCACCGCATAATCCTTATTTACTGGAGTCTAAACTCTTGTAGGCAAATGTAAATATTCTGCACAAGAATGTCTGCACAATGCCGATATTCTTTATTCCTTCAGAGCAAGGCTTCTTCAGTATAGCTTACTGTCAATACAAAATAGCTGTCTGTGTAGAGAAAAGAAAAAAACACTTTGTCCACTGTAAACTTAATCTCTTGCTCCTAAATGAAGCTTATTCTAATTTGAAATAAGTTTTTCTTGAGTCTTGGCATCTAAATGTTTTTATTCAATAAATATGTATAAACAAGCTCCTTGTTAGAGATTCCACAAAGAGCTTTGATCAGGTCTCTAAATTATGATTTTAAGAGAACCCTATTTCTTGTATGTGTTGGGCAGTTTTCTTATTTCCTACATTTGGTAAAATCTGTAAACAAAAAATTCAGGATTTCATTAAATCACTGTGATATATAGAGATACAGTAAGTAAGTATCCCTACTGAATATACTCAGTTCTGTAATATGCAATGTGTGGCAGTATTTTAAAATTAAGGATTCTCTAATATTCACTGTGTTTGTTCTGCATGTTGTCAGTGTGATCTAGTGAGAGAGTTTTGGTATTGTGAGGTTTTAGTTAAGTTAGTGGTCATTTTGCAGTATGCAGTGTAAACTTGCATGTAGGCAAGGCTTGAATGTAGATTCAAAAAAAAGGAGGGTGAGGAAGTGGGGTGGTGTTCTTTAGAGTATTATTACTCAATCATCTAAAAAGGTTTGTATGTCATATTTTGTCATTTGATAATTATTTTGCAATGCTCTTAGCAGATATATTGCTTCCCTAGGTAGTGATTGTCTGAAGATTTCATTACAAACAGGAGCCTTCAGGGAAGAATGTTGCTTAATGAAATTAATCATTATACGGGTTTACTGTTTAATAAGGTACTTTGCAAGAGATTATTTCTTGATGGAATATATTAGTGCAGATATGCTGTTTTGACAGTCAACACACTATATGAGAGAGAGAGTAGGAGAAGGTGGGAAGGAGGGAGGGAGGGAAGGTGGAAAACAGGGAGAAAATTAAAAATATCTCTTCACCATACCTTTCTCTGCCCTCCTTGAGATGTACTGGGAATCATTTCACCTCAGTAGACCACATGCTTGTTGATCATGTCCTAGATAGAAGATGAGTACATGACTGCAAAGAGGGAAGATGTATGCTTGGTACATTTTTGAGCTTATTGTGCCCTTCAGGTGCCAATACAACCCAGATAATCAGTAGAGAGACTGGACTTGATACACAGAAATTGGATTTTATCTTCCGTTCACATTTTATCCTTGAGAATTTTTTTTCTCAGAATCAGAGCATCATTGATTCACTTGTCTTTTCAGGACGCTAACATGTTAAATTCTTTAATTTTTTTTTTTTAATAGTGCACTATCTATAAAGCTTGAGGCTACTTGCAATTGTGCAGCTTGGAAAACCTTTGTTTCATAAACAACAAAAATGAATCCAAGAGTTTGGATAGTTATAACAGCTTACAGCATCTTAAGAACTACTTCTAGTCAAGCTTCAGATCACACATTTCTGATAGATTTTCCTGAAATCTATTTTGTTTTACTTGAAAATATAGTTTGCTTCTTACACAGTGTTTATCTAACTGTGTTGACCATAAGATAATGTTTGAAGATTAAAAGAAGGACTATCTTCCATGACCACCTGTAGTATCAAATCACTAGTGTGTCATGGATTAGCATTTGAGACTTCTATAATTTGAGAATTTCATCCCTATCTTTGTTTGGATTAACATTCATCAAGACTTTGTATTGTCTCAAGCGTTAGCTCTACAGGAAAGAAAATCAACACTTTAGCATGAAATCAGAACTGTCTCACAAGTCTCTTAAGTCTAAACAACACTGAAAATCATCCAAGGATGATGGGGGAGGATGCAGAAGCACAAGTTTCAATTTTGTGTATGTCCAGTGCCAGGTTAGTTTTCTTCAGGCCACACTGGTAGAGGAAGACATGCCTTTTGCCTCACTGCTGAAGTGCTGAAATATCTGTCTTTCATGATAGACAGTCCTGATAGAAAAGGTATCCTCCCTCTCTTTCCATCCATGCATGGCATCTCTTAGGCATAGATTATTTTTATTTTTACTTTTCAGTTCAACATGTTTCCAGAATTCACAAATAATGACCTTCTGAGGTGAAAAAATGCTATATACTCCAGCAAAAGGTGTATTATGGATTTAAAATAAAAAAAAATTAGAAATGTTAAAAACAGATAAGGCTTATGAAAGGGCATGGCATTTTACTTGGTTTTATTATTTTGAACAAGGTTTAATTCACAGAAATTAGCTAGAGATCGATAAGCTTTTTTTTTTTTTCCTCAAAGAACACAATCTGCAAAAGATAGGAGGAAAAAGCAATTATTTTTGTGAGCATAAACTATCAGATTTGCTAATTTGGACACTAGCTTCACTCTGAAGCTTAGCCAGCCTTTTATAATTTAACAAGTAGCCCTGATAATCTGCTGCATTGTGCACAATCATTTACCATTTCTAATTAAAATTGACAACCCCCCTGAAACTTCCCCTAGACAAATGTGGCAAGTTTAGAATAGCTTCAATTGGTTTAACTCTTTGGGACAGTATTTTTACTTACTTAGGGTCCTTTTAGAAGAGAAGCAACAATATATGGAATGCTCTAGCAAGCCTGTAAAAATGCCCAGAAAATAGATTTCTTGTGATGATGTGTAGAGTACCTGCAGAACCTTTACCATATGAAAAAAACATAGTGAAAGCACCATTTTCCCTCTAGACATGTTAAAGATACTTTGTTCTTATTTGGAAGCAGAGTCTCTGAGAAAAATATTGTGTCATACACAATGTGATCACTGCTGCTGCCTGCATGGCCGCTTGTCTGTTAAACTCCAAACTCCTACCGCAAAATATGGTGTGTGTGCTTGGGCTCTTATAAATGACCTACTTAATCTTGATAGAGGCAGCACTGGACCACCTCATACAAAGGTAACATTTCATGCCTTCCCTCCTGCAACGAGACGGTGTCCTTGTGGTTCAATAAAGGAGTGACTGGAGGGTGACATACAACAATTTGTGCATTAGGAAGCCAGAATCCTTCAAGGGTTTTTTCTGCTTAACACTGAATTGTTACAGTTCTCTCTTCTGTACCTAACTGTCCTTAAAGCTCGTTAATTCAACATGTAAATAGAAAATATTTTTCTCTACTTCTGTGAAAATAAAACAGGCCTTAATGACTAAATTTTTTTTTAATTTTTTTTTTTTAATAGGGCAGATGAGATAGTGGGGAAAACATTGCTGATTTATATATGAGCTGTGTATGGTCATGTAAGAGCGTGTGCATTTTGCATATTTCAGGAGATGGATTTTTGCCTGCAGCAATGTAGTCCATTTCTGGAATGTCCAGAGTAAATTCCCGAGACCACACATGGGGGAAGGAAGACAGAGAGGCAGGAACAAAGTGATACCAAAATGCAGATCTGATGCTCCCCATGTATTAGGGGATTTCTGGAAATCGATGTTGTTAACATCTTGGCAGAGTACTGAAGTAGCTGTTGTAGAGGCATTTCATTCTGGAAGGAAAGTGCATTTTTTATTGATAGTGGGCCTCTTTTGCTGTGTGAATACAAGACAGATGATGCTGAAAGTCAAGTCTTGGCAAAGAGATCCAGCAAGTGTTGTAATAGACATACAATGCACATATTCAGTAATCATCTTGTTTATAATAAAAAGAGAACTGTGTTCCTTGAATGTATGTCTTGCAGGCAGACAAATCAAAAGATTGGTTCCAATACAGGATTTTGCTTTCCAAACTTTAAAGAAAGTACAAAAGAGGATTGGCCAGAATGCTTTTGGCTTTTGAAAAGATTTATTTTTCTGTCTTGCACTTGTGCCTTTTCATGTGGCAATGAGGTCCAGGGAGAGAGTAGTTTCCTTGAGAACTTGATGACAGAGACATTGTTTCAGAGAGAAGACGACGGAGATATACATAAAAGTTCTGAGATTTACAAAGAAGAAAATCACAAATATATAAGAAAAGAAAAAGCATACTATTTTCTGTGTCTTTCTTTTCTGTCCCAATGTTTGTGTGTTTTGTTTTTTGTTACAGATGAGTGCAGGAATTTTGAAGAAAAATCTCCATTATCATTTCGATTTATTACTTAAATTTGAAACCAATTTTTTTGTAAGTTCTTTGTGAAAAGAGGGAGGACATAAAAGTCCATAAAAAGTTATAGACTCTTTCCTAGTGCAATAAAATGAGTCTCTTTTTTTATACCTGTTATTTATTTAGACTGAGTAATGTACCTGACCTAGCCTATGCTTCCTTGTTTCTGTCTTTGTTGATGAGACAGATGAACAACATTTATTTCCTTGTTTCCCTCTCCTTCTCTCTCTCTTCTCAACTACTTGAATTCATGTACAGCATATTTTGGCTTCATGTATCTTCTTGCATGATGAAGCATCTGCCTGTGGTGCTGAAGCTACTGGCAGTGCCTGTGTTTGCCCCAGAGCACATTACAGATGGTAGTGTCATTGCAGATAATGATAGCCTAATATACTCAGGGTAGCAACAGGGGACAGATGCTGCTTTTGTTCAGGCTTCAGTGGCAGATCCACCCTGTAGACTGTGGCAGAGGGGAGAAAACGCCTCCCAAAAACAAGCAGAGATGGCAATTTAGGTAAAGGCCACTGGGTGGGGCAAAAGTGCACATCATTAAAAACAGAACAAAAAAACCCAACAAAACACCCTTGGATGATTTGTTGGAAACGGCAGTGAAATCAAAACATGATTTTTTTTTGCAAGTAGATTCTCAGATATGCAAAATATCAGTTTCTACTTATGAAACAGTACACATTCTTCATTACTTTTATTACTTCCATGATAATTTACATCAGATTACGCAGAGGACCATTTCAAGGCATTTTGTCTCTCAGGATATGGATGTGAGTAAATCACACCCTATAATCTTCCATCATCCCCAGTGCTTTTTCCAGGGAGGATTTACACTTACACATAAAATAAACATTTAAACCCCTACTGTAGAATGGCAAAGGCCTTTTCTTCAGGAGACTAGAAGCATCTAAAGTACATGCTGTTTATTTTTTGCCTTTGTGCAGCATAGTCAGATGAATACAGCCTTATCATATAATAATGTTAAGTAGGATTTTAGCACTATTTTTCACTGAGTGTAGTATTTAAACAAATTGCATTTTTCCTATTTCTCAGTTTAGTAGCTTGAGATAATTTTAGAAAATTACAAATTTTTAATGATTAACATGATTTTAGCACAAACCAGCATTTTTGCCTCTTGCAGTTAGTAACACTAATGAGGGAATAGGACTCAGGTTATCCATCTCATCAGTCATCCATGTTCAGCCAGTGTACCAGAAACACAGGAGAGAAGCCAGTAGCTGACTAAAAAAAAAAAAAAAGAAAAAAAATCAGTGTGTATGAAATTAACTTCTTGCACATCCTTTTACCAGTACTCAGATCTGTCATCTGTTTTCTGCTATAAAGTAATTGCTCTGCTGAAGGTCCTTGAAGAGGTTTCTTCCCATAGCACTGCTATCCTTTTCATATTTTTCTGTGGGAAGGAAAACTGTTGGCTTGACTTCAGCAAGCCCCTAAAATGAAGGACATAAGGAAGAATGGAGCAAGTATTACAGGCTTTTCTAAGAATTTTTTTCCCAGATGTGTTCCTGAAAAGTGATCAGAAAATGAATAACAAAATAATCCCCCTTGCCTTTGTAACGCTACCATAATTTTCTAAATTAGCCAAAAGAACTGTTCTGCATGTAGATGTTGATGAAGCATCTCCAAGATAGAATACTGCCCTTTCTGTTTCGAGAAGACCATAAAAGTTTTTAATCCTGTTCATCTTCCTGCATTTTCATGGTTGTATCCATCTATAACTCCAGAAGATCTCTCACATTTATGAACTCGGTAACTGTTATCACTTGTGTCATAGGGTCAGTGGACAGGACAGTACCAATTTCTGCAGGGAGAAAAGAACACCATCTCTTTTTTTGGCAAAAAGACTGAAGCAAGGTGATAAAAGCCATTATATTTCCTCAGTCATTTAACATAGTGGCTGGCACGATTTTTTGTTGACCTCACATCTTTCTGCAAACATCCCGATTAGAGCTACTTCCTGTGAGTAAAGCAGCCATCTGCTGGGGCTGCAAGTCCTTCTGCCCCTAGAGAGGACTGTTTCACCTGCTTCTTGTTAGACTAGCTGACTGCCTGGACTTATTTCTACTTGCAGTGCTTGGCCTACAAACAAACTGCTGATTTCAGCCCATTCCCTGTTCATCAGGCATACCAATCAGCAAAAACCATTAGAACAGATGTTACTATCTTTAAGTGGCTTTAAGAGAGAAGACACTGAAGAGCTGAACTACCTTGCAGAAATTTCCAGATGTGAAAGGGTCTAATGCACATCACTTTCCTGAGGTTCCTAGCCTGTGTATAAATGAATGCTATTGTCTGCTCTTGCCAGCTTTGCATTTTTAAAAAAATTAAAAAATAACTTGAGGGAAAGCAAGCATAGTAACAGATAACAGTACTCACACTCTTTAGACTGTTTCAGGGGATATCAACAGGGCAAACGAAAAAAACCTCCGCTAATGTCTCAAAATACCGTTTAATTGTCCTGTTATGGTTGTGCTAAACATAGAAAGAGAAAAATTAATCTCAACAAGTTATGTAGTTTTGCAGAAAGGGCATTTACTGAAATGTGAAGACACTATGTCTGGCTTGCTAAGTAAGTGTATAAATAAATAAACCTGGATATTGGATATCGAACTCATAACTTCTGTCTTGTAACAACAAGATCATCTCTCCACTCTGCTTTGCACAGCAAAGCTTAGATAGTAGCGCTTTTTAATAATGTCATTACTGATAGTACTTATTACTCAAAAGATTACCCAGTGTTGTAGTACAACTGCCAGTCAAACTGTATCTGCTTATACAAGAACTGAATCTGTTTCGTATGGCATTAGTGAATCTGAAGCACTTCAAACATGCAGGCAGCCCTGACCAAATACAAATTAGGAGACTGAAATACAAGTTTTGGGTTTTTCTCCAGGTAACTCTCCCTATGCTCCCCTATAGTACAAAGCAGTCTTTCAAATTATTTCATTTTGAGGGCCTACTATTGGCTTGAGCACCCTCTAACAAGGTCTTCTAAGGTATCTCCTTCAAAGCATTGAAAGGTTATGGCTTACTACTCTTTCAAAAATCAGCCATCATCCCAGTCTAAAGAAGTTATAGCTTTCCAGCCTATGCAGAGAGTACACTGCAGATTTCTATTTATATTTATACCTCCTGAATTTCTATCCTTGTCTTTGACCATAGAGAAACTCCTCTTTTTCATTATTGTGTCGAGAAATAAACGTGGCAATACATTCAATGTGGGTTCCATAGTCAATAAACAATTATCAATAGAAACTTGAAATATTCATTTAGGGCCTAAAGTAAATTTAATAAAAACTGCATAAGAATTAATTAACATAAAACACCCGAATGCAAAATGGATTAAATAAACTAAAATAAAGTTCATGTTTTAATCAGCAAAGCCTTGTTGCTTAACAGCTCCTCCAGGCTTAATGTTCAGCTTAGTTTCTGGATCACACTCTTTTAAATTGCTCCACAGAGACATAAATCTGACTACAGCTACTGTATACTCTTGTGAGAGTGAGTACATGTGTATATTTCTGAGTGGGAATGTGAAATATTGTGTGCTGGTGCATTGCATGTGAATTAGTCCTTTCTGTATTAGAGAAAATACATTGCAGTACTACTCTTAAAGAACACTGCCAAATATTTTAAGCTTTCTTTTGTTTCGGGAGATACCAGATAAATTCAAGAATAACATTGCACCCAATTAGATTGTATGAAAGCAGAATAATATTATTGACTTCATTGGAATTTTCCAGAATGACACCAACATGTTTGAAATCTTACATTAGCACAAAGTTCCCTCCCTTGGCATACCTTCACAGCAGTATTTCTCTTTCTTGAGGCAAAATAAAAAAAAAACCAAAAAACATTTCACAATCTGTTAATCCATAGATCTAGGACACATGTGTTTCAAAATAATGTCCAAACTTACACTTAAAGCCATGCAACTAGATAAGTTGTCTGGATTATGTCACATGTGTTAGCCTGCTCTGATCCACTCTGGCTCATCATGCAATCCTCTGAATATGAGTGAAAATGCAGCCTGAGATATCTTTTCCTCCTCTGCTTATTTATTAAGGTTCAGCAAAACTTGACCACATCACACTCTAAACAATAAGGCTACTGTTGCTTGACAACATTGAGCAACAAAGCAACCAACACACTAGCCAGAGGTTTCTTGGATCTAAATGAGTGAGAACTCCCAGCAGATGCCCACTGGCCCTCCTGGGACCCTGCTCTCACTTCTGGGAAGATGAAGAGAGAAATGTTGCGTACTATTAGCTGCGACACTGGGTCCAGGATGTATCAGACAAGTATTTTTTTTGTATGTTCAAGGACATGTCTAAATTTTCCTGACAAACATAAAAAACCTGTAAGTTTTGTTAATAACTACATGGAAATTAACTTGCATGGTCCTAGCTTATATGTTTGTTAATAATCTACTCCATTGTCCGGTGTGTATTTCTGCTAAGGACTTCTAGCTTATAAATTATCAAAGATTTTTTCCCCTAAATTTCTCCATCTGTAAATCATAACAATGTTATTCTGTATTGCAAAGATTGTGAAATAAAAGTATCAGGAAGTACTTTCTGAGCCTCAGGTAGAAAGTTTCACACAAGTGGAAAGCATCTTTTTTATTTGCTGAAGTCTATAAATGAATCTGCAGCTCAGAGCAGACTTGTGAAAAGCAATTCTTTGTGGCAAAATAGTTCACATGGTCCTACATAAGACAAGCAAGTTCTTTTGAGAAAGTTGTGTTCTTCAAGTACAGCTAATTGAATTCTAGAAATTTTTATGTGGGAGGAATTACTGAAAGAAATCCTGTTAATATTCATCATTAACATTAAACACAGCTTGTTGGGGTTTTTAAAGCAGTACTGATTTTCAAGTGTCTTGATAAATGACTAAAGATCACTGTTAAAGAGAGTCCCCTCTGACAGGCCCATGGCCACTCTATCTCAAAAAGAACACTTGTGGAAAAAAAGGATACTCATCCTTTCACTATTTAGATGACTTAGAGAGTCACTGCATGAAAGTTCTAGGGTTAATCACAAATTCAATAGAAAATGTTTTTAAGCGTGAAATATTGCAACGCGTTGGACAGCCCAGAAAGGACAAGCCCTCAGGTACACTCTTGATTTAAAACAAACTTGTTAAAATGCAAAGTTTTGATGTTTCTATGTTGAAATTCTTTCTCTGAAATAAAGGACTGCATCCATATCTCACTCTTAGACCCACAAAATTAAACTGATTTGATTTTGATGATGTGAAGAAAATTGCTCAGTCTTCTTCAGATATTACTTCCTAAAACATTTCTTTGGTAAAACTTTTAGAACTTTTTAAAAAAAGTTTTAAAAATGAGACCTAAATGGTTGCCAAATGGGTCTAAAGGCATCACAAACCAGAGGAAGATCATGAACTTCTAAAGTAACTATTGAAACAGAACTGGGGTTTCCCTGCTGCAGAGGGTTCACCCTGCCTGAATGCTGGAAACCCAGCAAAGCTTCTCTATCATTCCCCCTTCTAAGTGGAGCTGGGGAAAGAAATGTAACTGAGGGTTTATAGATTGAGATAAGAACTAGGAAAAATCACTCACCAAACACCATCATGGGCAAAACAGACCTCATTAGAGATGTTAATTGAATTTATTACTAACAAAATCAGAACAGGAGAATGAGAAGTAAAATAAGACCTAAAAATCACCCTTCTCCTATTGTATTTGGATTGCCCCTAGATGGAGGAAGGAAGGAATGATGAGTCTGATTCAATGTTCTCAGAAGGCTAATTTATTATTTTATGATACTATATTATATTAAAGTACACTAAACTAAACTATGCTAATAAATACAGAAAGGATACTCACAGAAGGCTAAAAAGATAATAATGAGAACTTGTGACTCTTTCCAAAGCCTCGACACAGCTTGACCCTGATTGGCCATTGAGTCAGAACAATTCACATGAAACCAATGAAAGCACCACCTTTTGGTAAACAATCTCCAAACACATTCCAAAGGAGCAAAATACAGGAGAAGCAAATCAGACAATTATTGTTTTCATTTTCTCTGAGGCTTCTCAGCTTCCCAGGAGAAAAATCCTGGGCGAAGGGATTTTTCAGAAAATGTGAATGTGACATTCTCGCATCCCACCTTTCTTCCCATCTTTCCCTCCACCCCCAAGAAGTGCATGGAGACAGGGAATGGGAGTCACAGTCACTTCATGACACATTGTTTCTGCCTCAGCTCAGGGAGAGGAATCTTTCTGCTGCTCCAGCGTGCGGTCCCTCCCGTGAGGTATAGTTCTTCATGAATTCCAACATGAATATATCCTTTGGGCAACCATTCTCCATGAACTGATGCAATGTAAGTCCATGGGGTGCAGTCCCTCAGGCATGGGCTGCTCTGCCCTGGGTCCCTCACAGCGTCACAATTACTACCAGGAAACCTGATCCAGTGTGGGCTCTTCTTTCCACAGGTCTGTGGGTCTCTGCCAGAAGCTTGCTCCAACATGGGTTCAAAGCCTCTCCTCAGGCTTCCAGTGCTCCAGTGTGGCTGTCCTTCAGGGGCTGCAGGCAAATCTCTGCATCCTCATGGTCCTCCATGACCTGCAGGGGCTCAGCTGCTATACCATGGTCTCTCCCACAGGCTGCAGAGGAATCTCAGCTCCTGCCCTTCCTTTTCCGCTGACCTTGGTGTCTACAGAGTTGTTCCTTTCACATATTCTTACTCCCCTCTTCTCTGGCCACAGCTATATCTGTGCAATAACTTTTTTTTTTTTCTTAAATATGTTATCATGGAGGCATTACCACCATTTCTAATTGTCCCTGTCTTGGCCAGTGGCACGTCCATCTTGCAGCCAGCTGGCGTTGTCCCTGCTGGACGTGGAGGAAGCTTCTGGCAGCTTCTCACAGATGCTGCCCTGTATTCCCGCCCCCCTTATGAAAACCTGGCCATGCAAATTCACTACACCTGCCTTGTGCCCTGTGTTGCAAATCTCTTTTGATGGTACAGTGAAAACTAAGATGAGTAATATTCTACACAAGCTAGTATTTCTTGGGGAGATTTTAGTGACACTTTTTCTGGGGGGGCTTGTGTTCCTCTTTTTTGACACTTCTTTTTGTTGCCATTTATCACATAAGCAAGGGTGGTCCTGGTTAATGTGCCCAAGAAATTGTAGCATGGACTTTAAATCTATTTCAAAGTTGTTTAGATGCACTTTAAAAGGGCAAGAATATCCACCCCGTACCTTGTGCTTTCTCTTCACTGAGTTCAGATACAGGGCAAGCTGCTGCAAAGAAAGTGTTGCTGCGAATTTGTCAGCAGAATGCCCCCAAATCAACATGAAATAGAGGTCAAAACAAAAGTGAAGGGCAAATCAGTTATTGAGCAACCTCTAAAGAAAACCAAGGCCAGGTAAATGCAGCTTATGTAAAAAGAGGAGATTCAATAAGTTTATGGAGCTGAAATCCTGATTCTCAGGCTCAAGCAAATGAGAGCTGAGTGGAGAATACATTTTATTGGTATCAATCTTCAGTGCTGTGCCACAGACAACTGACCCCATGGATGACTTGAAACACAGTTCTATCAGTCAGTGGATCCTTCAGTTCCTGTGATTCCTTACCTGGGATCTCTGCCCAGAACATTTTATGTTTTAAAAGACTGTTCATCTTTTAAAAGACTGTTCGTATAACAACTACCCGGAGTGAAGTAGAGGATCTCTCTAGATAAGAAAAAGAGGCTAATATTAAAAAATATAAAAAAAAATTTGAAACATTAAATGTCTAAATTTAGATGCTCTACAATTAAAAATAGCATGATTTCAGAGGACTTGCATTGTTTTCAGAATTATTTCAACATACAAACTGCATACTACTCATTCATTTGAGAAGCTATATGTGCAGACTAGTTAATGCATTTAGATATCTATAATGTATTGCAATTTAACCCTTTTACACTCATTTTACAAAGCCGTGTGTTGATTCCGCATCTACATTAATTCTGAAGTGTAGAGTTATTGATTAACTTGTAACATCCAAGCAGATCAGTTTGATGCTTTTCTTCTTCTAAACTAAGTAAACTGACTTGAAAAGTGACTCTGCATGTTGGTTTCTGATTACATCTCAGAACTACTGGTGATGAACCAAGCAACTAACTGAATTTTTCATTTTCTTACTCTCCTAATTTTCAATGTGTATTTGCATTCCAAAATTTGATAGCAAAGTGTGCAATGTATTCCCCAGATGTATAGAATCCACCGTAAGAACTAATGGTAGAATGAATGACGTATTTTTATTTTAAGAAATGAAGTATCATCTACATCTTCATGAGTCTGTAAATCTTAAAGTATTGACATTCTTACTGTCAACAAGCTCAGCTACGTATGAACAGCTTTGCCAGGGACAGAGTTAGGTTCAGGTTTAAAAAATCAGTTCAGTGTTTCACATAGTCAAAATTAGTTTTAGAAATCAGGATTGTAGCACACATTTGCAGCTGTAATACTGTAATGCTCATTCCATCCAGCCCCAATGCTGAGGTCTTTGTATTCATAGTTTACAATGATTATCATTTTATACCCAGGGAATTAAAAATTCACTGTAGATATTAAATTACTTTATTGCTACATAATAGAAGAGAGAGAAGATAGAGAAAAGAGAATCCTTCCTTCCTTCCTTCCTTCCTTCCTTCCTTCCTTCCTTCCTTCCTTCCTTCCTTCCTTCCTTCCTTCCTTCCTTCCACACAGATTTCTTTTGGCTGTTTGTATACTGTATTAAGATATTCTTTTATTTCTTCAAGATAGCACTATGTATTTTTACTCAAGGTTTCTTCATTCCACATTACAGGAATATAGATGAGTGATTTAATTGTTTTTATACATTTCATTGTCTGATGGATAACTGTATTTTTTGAAAATATAGAGGACATTGGATATCCAGTTCAATTCCTTCATGCTTCTAAGAAAGTAGTAATCTCCCCAGAAATCAGTTTCTTTGCATCATTCTTCTTTTCATTTGAGAATAAATGCTGTTTTGAAACATTTTTTTTAAAGCATTGTAACAAGCAGTAGTGGTATGCCCTTTGCCATAATCTCTTTAATTACAAATCATGCCTGGGACAAAGTGGCTCTGTGTAGCCATGATATTTCTTAAGAATAAATTTAGTTTGTGTGCTCTTTGGATCCTTTTCTTTATTTACTGCTGCATTTACTGGACATAAAACAACTAGAAAAATACTGTTCATGTTTTTTCAATTGAAAATACCAATTGAAGTTAAAAAACTCTGAAAATATTTTCTCTTCCTCCACTTCATACAAATAAGTTTTCTTAATCTCTCTCTATATAAAGATTTCAGGATGTCATAAATATTATTTGGGTGACCAAAGCTAAATTCAGAATTTAGTTTCAAGAAAAGAAACTCAAAACTCACTCTAAATGCATTTAATTGGATATGCAAGTTTTCAGGGCTTATACTTTATATGTTAAGACTTTTAACAGACTGCAGCATAATTGAACTATGACTTACTCCTGTTCTTCTATTACAGATTCATTCTGTTAAGTTATAGCACTCTTTTCACTTAATTTTCTACTTTTTTTTTTTTTTCCAAAGTATAAGGACTGCTGTTGGATCAAATAATTGAACTGCTAAGGGCCAAATATATTTGGATGGGAATCTATAGAAAATTTCTTCTACAGTTATTCTGTGAGTGAATTGTGTCTGATGAGAAGGTCAGCCAACCTGTGTAATCCTCAGCTATTCTACAGTGGCAAAATTATAAAGTGACAAATTTTATCAGATTTATTTTGTTACATCAGAGTACTGATATATGTATTATCTAACACTTCATATACCTTGTACTGTAGGGTGTTTTTTTGGGAATTGCCTTTTAAAGTGGAATTTCTCTAAAAATTTGTCATTTGAAATAATATTCAAACACTTTTGTATACTCTAGGTAAGAGCACAAAATAGTTTGGAGATTTCTAAGCTTTTGTAATTGCCTCCTAATATAAAAGTATCCAAATCAGTCTAATCAAACTCAGAACAGTGTTTTACTCTGAACTGAAAATAGCAAAGAGGGGTCCAAAACCACAGTTCAAGCATTTTAAGAAGTGTGTTATCTCAGGGTGACTTAGTCTTACATTATTCTACAGGTTGTTGTGGGGGTTTTGTTACTTACACCTCTTTTGTCTTTTTTCTTTTTTTTTTTTTTGTTTTTTTTACTTGAACAACACCAATATTTCATAAGGTATGGAGTAAAGTCAAATTACACTGAATGTAAATTAGTATAATAATGAAAATTTCTGGAACGGAAGTGAGCTTGTTCTTGGTTTTTTGTAATATGGTTATTTTGTGATATTCAACTCAGTGACATTTTCAAGCTATGCAGCCTAGGGAAGTTGAGGAATATTACTTTATGAAACAATTCATCTTGGGGAGAAATCTGCATACTAATCCTCAGTCTATGGCTAATAAAATTCTTTTTGACTCTATAGTGAGAGCTTTGATTAAATAGCAAAGGAACTATACATATTTATATATATATATATACACACATGCACATACACACATAGATACAAAACCATACATATGGAATCATAAATATAGATTAGGCGAATCTCAAAATATGATAAATAAAAGGGAAGAAGGATAATGAAAAAAAAATAAATAACATGACTGTCAGATTTTAGAACTTATGAGGGTACCATTTTGGCTGCCAAGAACTACATTTAAATTCAACAACAGTGAAATGCTTTTATTTTAAGATGTTGGTGGTGTGATCCCATCAAAAAGGAAGGTGAAGACTTTAAAAGAGTTTTATAGGAAATTATAAGCATTGTTCTTTTCTTGTCTGTTCAAGTAAAATACTTAAGAGTAATTTACAAATAGAAAATTATATTAATGTATATTCTATTAAGTATTAGTTAGTTCATGCTTACAAAGTGCTTTGAGAATGCACGGCATTACATAATACCAGACTTATTTTTACCATAATATCAAGCAACTCCTTTAGCTGCTTCCCACTTTCAAAATACATCACTTAAAACTGTTCGGTAATAGATGCAGACTTCCATCCTGGGTAACACTTGTGTGAAAGGTGCATCATTGAATTGTTCTAGAAAGGTAAAGACAGGAACTCTATGTTCACACTATATACACTTATAAGTGTTCCTGCAAAATTGTGACTAGTTCTGTGACCATCTTACATTATTATTACATGGGAATTGTGATATTGATTCAGATCCAAAGCCTGTCTTGAGCAGAATAACTATCTGAGAAAGTGGCCAGGTGCTTTGAAGTTCTGGAGCCCTCTCCACAGGCACTTCATATCACATACTCTGCCTCCACTTTTGATATTTTTTGGTTGCAACCAGAGATTCAACCCTGAATCATGAAGCACTTCAGTATGTCTCTATGTACAAAAATATTTTACTTTATGTATTGTGTGCAAAAAAAGCTAAGTTCTCCAAGTAGATGTGGGTGAAGAAAGGTTTTTGGCAGTTGAACAAGGAAGGAATTGAGTGAACCAGTGGGCTGCCCTAACTCTTACAATTGTGCAAGGGTTTCTCAAATAAAAATGCTGTGTGCAAACAAACTCCAACCCTTAGCTCCTTTTCATCTCCTAAAACCTTCATTATCTCTGTTATTCATGATCTTATTTTCAGTCAACTCTTTTTCATCCATGTTCTGACTCTATTTCTCTGATGTTTTATTTCTATATCAGGGGATTAGTGTGCAGTGTAACTTTGTGTTTATGCTAATCCTCTCACTCATAAATCATTTCTTTATTCTGGGTTTAAAACTAAATCAAGATAAAAACTCTTCATAATATTTTGTTTTGTCTTTCATTTGGATATTTTTTGATAGACCCTAAAGATACTGGCAAGAGACTAAAATGATACTGCACAAACCAGAATGAATGAAAACATGGCTGAAGTGATTGCAAAATCCTTGATTATGCTCCTTATTTGTTAATGTTTCAGTCTGTATTCACTGTATCTCTTATCAGGTTCTGTTCAGTTTTTAAAAGAAAGAGGATATCAGATTCCTGTCCAGTAAAAAGCTTCTTACTCTTTAGAGAAGTTCCTTACCTTAGGCTCCTCACTTCATTAGGCACCTACCTGCAGTTTGTGGCCTCAAGGACCAAGCAGAGTGAGGCTTGTGAACTAAACTGAAGTAATGAGTTCTTGCTAGGGCATCCTCTGCAGCTAGTGTGGCATTAGGAGGATCACCCTTCCCTTCAGCATGGCCATATGCTAATGGGTGCCAGGGGTCCTGGTTAGCAAATAATCACTACTGAAGGGAGCTCCATGAAGGACTAGAAAGGGACAAAATGGGCACAATTTGCCCTGAAGTGTTCCTGTGGATCCATAGTGGATGAAATCTCTTAACTGCTGTCTAGTCTTCCTGACAGCCCTGGAATTGCCAACATGACAAATGTTGGTACGGCATGTAAACAAGAAATTAGTCAGGTCATCATCTTGCATGCCAACTACCACCAATGTAGGTCTCTTCAGAGAAAGAAGCCACTCCAGAGCTGAATACTTCCCTTCAGTTTTCACCAGTTTTCTTCAGGTAGAAAAAGAAACACTATGCCAGTCTTGAGATTTCCTTTTTACTTCTTTCTTCCAGTAAACTATTTAAAAACAAAACTAAAATTCTTTATATTCTTTGGAAGCTGAACTCTATGTCAGTTGCAGTGAAAAAGGAAAGGAAGTTTTGAAATAGTGTTTTGATTTATTTTTTCTTTAAATTATAAGGATACTGGAGAACAATGAGTGCAGTTTTGTGCAAATAAGGTTTGCTCTGGCACTGCTGTGTAAAAACAATCACTCACTTCTGGGTTGTGAGCTGGAATATATTCCTACTCTGTGTTCTGTCTTCTAATTAGTTTTTTAATCCATGACATGACTGTGCATCATTCCCTCTCATTGCTTAATATCCTTAAACGAAGAAATCTTTCAAAAGGCTCTTGAAATTCTAAATCAGTTATATTGCCTGCTTCCATTATGTATTTTGTTAACTATCCCAAGTAGTACTAACCCTTTACGAATGTAAAAACCTCTGTAACAATAAGCTTGTAGGTTTTTTCCTTTTCATGTTTTACTCATCAGAGGAGGGATACACATACAGGAACTCAGATCTGTATGGTTCTTGCCAGTTCCTTTCAGTATTGAAAATGCCTGGAGAACAACTAATATGATAAGGATGGTAACTTTATTAAAACTTGGCATAGCAATAACCATTCATGATTTCTCTCTAATGAGGAGGTCTTTAAAATATCTTTTCTCTAGTAGCTTATCTGTTTAAATTCCGAGGGCTTGAATATTTTAGGTTTAGGTTACATTCTGCTGAAGCATACATACATACACACACATGTGTGTGTATAACTCTTTTGTATGTTACCAAAACAATGTGCACACCTGAATACTGACACCTGTACCCTCAAAATTAATGAACTGATATTATTTTTTAAAATAGGGTGTGTTGTCCAGAAAGGGCAGGCACAAGCACTTGCACACTCACTATTATTTTATTTTCTTTTATGCACAAGAAGAAACTGTGTAGAAGCCCAAATGAGAATTTGCTTCTATCAAACACGAATCTAGTCCATTTCTATACCCTGGTGCCTCTCTTATAAAAGCCAGTATCACATCAGACTGACAACTGGCAAATGCCCATACCCTTTCTACTGCTCTCCTCAGCAGTGCTTGACACTGTCAGTCATACATTCCTGCTCACATGCTGTATAAATCTGGCAAGTGTAGGCAGAAGCATGCTGAAGTGACTCTGATCTTTCTTGTCAGATTAATCCCAGAAGGCTCCACTTCCATCTCCAGAACTTGGCACTGAAGACCTTGGTAAGGTTCAATTCCTTCTCCATTCTCATTTGATATCTGTATGTCAGGAAACTCTGACTTGGCAGTGGCTTGGAAAGAGACCAGAAGAGAAGACCAGAAGAGAATATAATCAACCAGAAGAATGAGATCAAATCCAGACAATAAAACAGCAGATATGCCCAAATACCTTTTACATTATGCTTCCCAAAGAAGGAACCGTTGAAAAGTTTCTGAAGGAAACTGGAAGTATAAGTTTAATTTGCTTGTTCCTGCCCTCTTGTCCCTACTCTTTGTTCTGCGCAGTTACATATGGATTTAAGCTGAGAAGCTGATCAGGGAAGCAATACATGTTAAACAAAATTAATTGAAAAATTCTCTTTTTTCATAGCTTGATTTAACTTGAATAACTGAGCTGATCTATTTTGTCGGCTTACTTTCTGTTCAGCTGGGGTGACATTACATGTGTGGATGCCAGTGCCAGTGGTAGGAAGGAATGAGAAGAGGAATGTCTCAGCTGGCTTTGTTGTCAATGGCACTGAAACACACAATTCCACCCCTTGCCTAGCTGAAAACCACATATTACAGTTCGGAATGAGTTTTCAGATGCAGCTATTTAAAGCTCATACACTCATTATATGAAATGCCTCAAAGAAAAGAAAATTTTAAGAAGTGGTATGAAGATTTCATTTTATATATATATATATATATATATATATTAATGTACTTAATGTTTTTAAGGAGAATAAAATAAGTGAATTTTCTGTTGAAGATACAACTCCTCCTGATCTTCTTTCAAAACTTTTCTTTGAACATGCAGCTCTTTTTTTTTTCTATTTTTCTATGTGATAACAGTGGCAAGTAATAGGATGAAATTCTAATAAAGGAAGATTGAAATGTATCTCAGTTTTTGGTCCATAAGTCAAGAAATTAAAAGATATTTTAAATTTCATTTTTGTTTTTGTGCAGTCCTCTACCACATATTCTAGTATACTATTTGGACACTTTTCTACATCTCAATTTTTTTGAGTTAGAAGGCAGGGGTTTTGCATATATTTTCCCTTATATTCTGTTTCTATATCTGCTAATTAAGTAAATAGTAAGATCTTTCTTCTTCAGCTTACTAAGCTACCTCTTGGATAACTCTACTTCAAAGGCCGTGTGCTATACCCAGCCATTCCATCTAAATGCAGAGCCAGACTAAATGCTGTAATTCCTAATTTCCCCTGATCTTAAATCCACAGTTTTATGAATTAACATTAGCAGTCATTTTTTTTTGACCAGTCTGGTAAAATTACCTATCTGTAGAGATTTTGCTTTCATTTCAGAGGCATCAAAGCATGCTTTCTTTTGAAGTGATAAGTGCTTGATGTTGTGCCTTAATGCAGGACTGAATTGTTTTGCTTGGCCTGAGACTCGAAAAGCTGCTGGCCTGATCCTTCACATGGTAGAAAATATTGTGATCTGATAGCTGAGACTGAAGCAAGTAATGCAGGAGCTTGCCTGCACAAGGGAGAGGGTTTTGCCTTCACCTTTCCCTGCTAGTGCCTGTTTTGTGCTATTATCTCCTTTCATAGATGGGAAAGAATTTTAAAAGAGGTAAATACCAAAGCCTTTTTTTTTTTGCTCTGTTTTATTTTTTTCTTTTTTCCCCCTTTTGGTAGCAGCTATGTAGCCACTTCCAGTTACTGAAACAGGTTTATAATTATGGTATTAAATAGCGCTGTTGATTATTCTTCTCCTTAAACTGATCACAGAAACAGTTTAGAGAACTTGAGAACTTGCATTTAATGTTTCAAACACTATTGTGAGGGGGATGATGGTGCAACTGATCTTGAATCCAACTTACGTCAAGAATATTCTGCCAGGGGTTAAACAGCAAGTCATTCCCAAGCCTGAACTGCCAGTATTACCATTTTAAATGTTCCCCAATTAAATAATTAGGTGTAACTTAATAAATGTTTGAACACCACTTTGTTCCCTCTTCTTTCAGTCCAACTGTCTTGTAGTTTCTGTCACTATGGCCCACTTTTCAGCAAGAGCATGTCTTAATATTGACTGTATCAAATTAATCCTACGGTTTATTGTGGGCAGCCCCAGTTGGTCCTGTTCTAAGGCTTTCCCTCCCTTTCTGGTGAAAAGCACTTGTACCGTGGCCCTGCTGGTGGCCTGAATCACCTCAATTTGTTCTAGCAATCAGAGGCAGCTGCTCTCAGTGAAAGGAGCGTGGACCACTGAACAGAGCATTAGGGCTGACCTCAGGCTGAATGCAAAAGGCTCAGCCTTTTTGGCGAGGCCAGTCGAGCATGTGCAAACAGATTTGCTGAAGTACAAAATGGTCCAGTGATTTAATGCAAGTTTTCTTCTCCCTTTCTCTCTTTTTCCCTTTCAGAAATGAGACAGGATAGAGGATAGCCTGGGTACAATCTTAGCAACATCTGTTGCCTTTCACTAGGGTCTTGGCCAAGGCCAATAGCTATTCAAAGAGCTACTGACACTTTACTGAAAGAGAAGAAAGGCTTAAATGGAGAAGTGTTTGGACATGTTTCCCAACACATACAGTTGGATCTTTTTGTGGGTCAGAATGCTTTTGGAGAAATACTTCTCCACTCCCTCCCCCACTCCCCTCTTTTCGGGTGAAAATGTCAGAAAACAAATCTTCAGCAAATTACAGAGCTCAGTGGGCCTACAACACTGAAGAACAGTTAAATTTTCCTTTCTTTGCTTTTATTGTCTGAAATAAAGGGTGTTTGATGACCAAAATCTTAACCACAGTTAATAGAAGTGTGAAGGAATTTATGCTTAAGATTGCTTCACATCTGTTACTTTCTAATTTCCACATCAATTTATCTTTTAAAGTAACTAGTAATAGCAGTGGAGCAACTGCAGCATTTTAGCTCTATTAAGATGACTGATATTGTATGAAGAGATATTTTACAAAGTTATTTCTTATGTTTGTTTTCCTGTGTGCTCTCCCCCCACCCCCCCTCATAAACATTAATTTCATCCAGCACTTAGGAAGAGGCAGTTACCTGTTTCTCTCTCCCTTTTTTCCTCACATAGCTTTTCACAGGCAATTTTGCTCTGTCCATCCATGACATGCCTTCATAAAAATGACAGATGAAGCAGCTGAGTAACTGGTGGGTATATTATCCTCCTGCAGGCATCTGCTGCTCAAAAGGCACCTATTCTTTTGTTTGCCTTGAGACAGAGGATGTATATTGCATCCCATATATGAAGTCATTCTTATCAGCCTTCCCCTATTTTGAGGATAATCACAGTAAATTAAATAAAAGCTACTCAGAGGAAGTCTAGTAGAGTTATTCAATTACAAATATTTGCAATGAAGCTTGATGTAAGTACATGTCTGTAGACACAGAAGATATTGCTAGAATCCTCAAGGAGAAATGCTGTGGAGCTTCCAGTTTTACTGAATTTTTTGTTTTGATCAGGCCATGCTCATTAAATTCAAAGCAAGATGAATATCTGTGGATGAGCACAAGCTTCATGACATGGGATGTCTTAGAGTAGCTGACTCACGTGTATTATACTCATGTGTGTAGTAAATTATTAGTATCTATCTGTACAGTAGTACTTCACACTGAGATACAGGTGCTTGTGCTCGGTGTCCCTTGACTGACCTAAAAAACCCCTTGTCCCAGAAAGTTTCCAACAGAAATATATATGACAAACTTCAGTGACTCAGAGGAAAACAAAAGCAGTACTTTTGAAATAGCAAGGCTTGCAGGGCTGGGAACACCAAGGTCAGTGTTGCTGAATGACTAGGCACAGCATCCCAGTGACCAGCACTGATGTCTCCAAAGGGCAGATTGGAGGAAATATGATAAAAGAGTGAAGGGGATTGAATGAATTGCTTGTGGTGCTAGGACATTACTAACCTGCTAAGTGTGGGAGGAAGCAAGTTCCAGAGAACTGCTATTTTCTTTCATCTGCCCTTGGCAGTTTTTTTCCCTTACACATATAGCCGTGGGAAGAAGTAGAAGGAAATAAGGATTGTTTAGGCCCTGGTTCTGTTCTTGCAGCACAACCATTGCTGTAATGCTTTGGGACTTGCATCTTCATCTCCACCATTTGGGACTTGTAAAGATTTCCACCACTTTCTGCAGGAGTGGTACAAAATGTTGTGCTTCATATTCTGAGCTAGTTTTCAAACCAACAATAACATAGGTTTTTCATAAAACTTATTTTTGTCTCATTGACTAAACAATGTTTTCCCACTGATTTTAATGAATGCAGAATCTATCCCAAGGAAAGGTAGAAGTTGGATAGGATTAAGGGATGTATAAGCTTTTAACATTTTAAGTATAAAAGTAATGTCTAAGTTGTCATTTCTAAGGAATAAAAAATTTGATGGATACATTAGCTGGGTGGAAAATTGACATATGAAATTATGTCTCCTTCAGCACTCACACCAAGTAATTTTGAGAGTGGGCAGTTCAGGATGATGAAGATAGTGACATTTTTTTCTTTAACTCTCTTAGAAGACATTTCCATCTGCTTCCTATACAACTGCTTACATACTGGTGTAGAATTCTTTCTACATAAATATTCAGGTATAGCAGATTAGCATTTTGTTTAACATCCAGACTTGAAAAGTTGGATTGCTTGAAGGGGAAAAGGGAGGGTCATCATCATGCTCCTCACTTTTTGTGCTTCTTGTGCTTATAATACTCTACATTTTGAAAATGTGTTTTGTGGTTGTTAGGGACTTTTAGCCTTTTTTTTTGTCTCCAGTTTTGGGAGGGTTTTTCTGAAAGAGAGACTGCTTGTCCAATTTTTGCTGTGGTCAGGGGAAAAACCTACAAATAATAATAAAAAAAGTTGCTTACTAAGCTGAAGTTTTCACACAGGGAAGGTTATGAGCATCTTGAATACCAGTTATGATGCAGAAGTATACATAATTCAGGCCATTTATTCAGAAAAGACTTCAAAATTGTAGCTGTAATGGATGATTTTGTTTGTGCAAGTGTTCAAGCTTGTCTTGACAAATCACAATGGAATACTGAAACCTGGTTTGGGTTTAGAAGTCGGTGGAGGAATTATTCATATTAATTTTGTACAGTTGATGTAGAGTATAGGGTCTGATCTGAAGACAGACATCCTTCTATGTATGGGAAGTTACTGGTTTAATTGTGTATATATTGGCATTTTTCACAAGTAATTTAGCTGTAGATTTTCTGATGGATGCTACACAGTAGCAATCTCCCTGAAGCATGCAAAACTCCCTGAAGTCAATTGGACTCCCTATGTATAGCTTTTCATAGAATCAGACAAATTGTGATTCTCTATCACAATTCCTCTGAAAAAATTACATCAGTTGTACCACAGTATGAATGCCTGGCAGAATTTACCTTAATATACAGTAGAAATGCATCTAACCTATTTTTTTCAGCATACATCAAAAAGAGAGGAATGCTGATTCTAAGCAGTGATGCTTCTTCTCCACCAGCAGGATCTTTCCGTCATGACACATCAATCTGACACTCATGTGATTTTTTTGAACACAATTTGAATGATTTTTGTCATCAAGAGGAGCTCGTAAAAGCAGCTACATGACATCTGATAGAGAGTTACTGTTTAACTTAGCACCATTTCAATGTTAGTGCAGGTCCAAGGACACAAAAGTAATTGGCATTTTGCATGCTCTTCTCCATTCAGATAATCCAGAAACTGGATTATCTTCTGCTCCTGCCCTGACTGCATTTTTGATCATTTTTTGTTTGGACAACATTCTTGAATGAATCAGAATAAAATAGTTTTTTTATGATTCTGCCTCCCAGAATCCTCTCATCTCCTTTCCTATCTCTTATTCTTAGCCCCCCCCCCCCCCGTTTTTTGTTTTAATTCTAATATTTTAAAATAATATTCATCCTTTTATTACTAGCACCTTTCTTTGTCTGCTGCTGATTTCTCTTTTATTCCTCTATTGGTAATCCATACTTGCAGAGCACTCACTGCACCACACTGCCAGCTTTGTCACTCTGTATTGTATCTCAGTGCTGGCCAGCTTGGTACATCCACTTATAATATGATGAATAGCATCTGGAGCCTGGCCACACAGCCTCCATTCTGGTCCTAGTGCTTTTTTAAGCCATCTATCCTTACTTGTACAAATAGCCCATTCCTGTGTGGCTATAATGAAATTCTCCATTTTTCTTTTCAGTCTTCTGACAGCCTACCTGCCATTTGCCATCGTCCTGTGACATTTGCAAATTTTTTTCTATGGTTTTGTTTTTTAATTGGTTTATTCTTGTGCTGTTCTTACTGGTGTGTGACTAATAAATTACCCTCAATAGTAGAATCTTTTAATTTTGCAGCTTCCTTATGATTAAACAAACTTAGAGTTTTTTAACTTTACAAGTTCCCTTCCTACAACTCCCTTTGTTGCTGTTCTCTGTTATTCCTGACAACATCAACTCCATTTTTAATTGCATTCACTTTTATCACCTCAGGCAACTTTGACTTCTTATTACTTGTACAGTTACATTGCAGATTAACTAGATTTACTTTTGAAGAATACCACTCTTGCAAATATATCAGCTACTCAGATTTGCCAGTATATGTGGACCAAAAACGTCATCAAAAGACTGTGGAAACTCAAGGGAGGAGAGAGAGGAGCCAAAGAGGGACAGATGGAGCCATGACGGTAATGTTTAATTGATAAGGTAACACTTCCTAAGCAGAATGGGTGGTTGTGGATACCCAAAGTGACCTCATAAATTCCCATTTGAATCACCACTACTAATTACTATAATTTAGTTCATATTATGATGTCATTTTGACTGACACATTTTTGGAGGATATTCTGCAAAACATATTCTAAAGAACAGGTTGAAGAACTTGCTATTGTTAGGCATGTCCCCTGTGGTTCTACATTGGGTTGAAAACACTCAGAATATAGACAACATTGTAATTGTCTCAAAAATGTCAAACTTTAAATAGGAAAATAAACCTGTGAGGACACAGAAAGACAGAGACATCCCTCTGTTAAATGACTTTTCAAAGGCTGTGTCTTCAATTTCAATAGGCTTTATTTTTTTGCCTTCTGCAATTTATAGAAAAAGATACTAAACTGCAAGCTCTCCTGCTTGTTTTATGAAAGACCAATATCCACATAAATTTTTAAGAAAAAGAAAAGTTATCATTTTGCATCTTAGCGTACTACATTTTCAGTGAAGGAACTCTACAAGCTATTGCTAAGTGCATAATGGAACTTGCTTCTTCCCACACAGTGAATTACCAGGATGCAGGTAGCAGTTACCTGACACTGCTCTTTTTCAGAAGGTGCATAATGAGTGTACAGATAGAAATGTTAATATAGAGAGACAGTCAGAGGCTCAGGGGACTGAATACAACCACTAAACAAATTTGTTTTGCGTTTCTAGTCAAAATCCTCCATAAGCAGAGGCCACCGAAGCTCTCACTGTCTAAGAAGTATTTAAGAGCATGCTTCAGGACATGCAGTTTCAGGTTTTGTGGTCCTAAATCTGCCTATGGATCCACTCTACAGAACAGCAACGTGACTAGTAATGGAAGAGGCATCCTTGATAGTTCCAGAAGTGAACAGATGGGAAGGGTGCCAGTACCAATGTGTTTTGATGCCTGCAGTTACTCTTTACAGCACCTACCTAAGACACAGTCTAGCGTGGTCCAAGGTTTGTTCTGTAGACTTTCCTCTGGAAGTGCTAACACACCATACAACCTATTAGAAAGAAATGCAACAGTGCTGTAGGTGTGGATTCCTGCCAAAATGATCCATTCAGTGCTTTGGAATGGACTGAGTCATTGGCAAAAACCCACAATCAAGACAGTCAAGAACAAAATGTATTAAAAAATATACATTTGCTTATGTTACTAAAAATGGTAGATTGCCAAAAGTGACTAAGAATAATTGCTTCTTTATATTTCATTCTGCCTGTGCAATGAAATTAAATTGGCCTGCTTAGTCACATATTTTGCTTGGAGTCACTGTTTTACTCCCATGAAAGTCAAAGGGTTTCATACATTTTATTTTGATATGACAACATAAGCATTTAGAAAAATAATAAGACAAAAATATCTATCCTATTTTCAACAGTGTAAAAATAAGTTCAGACGTTTTCACTGACACACAGTTTAATGAAAGGTTTTGCTTGAGGGACTAGATTTTGGAACATAAAGCACATCCTTGAGAGAGGTCTGTTAGGAAGAAAGTCATGAAATACTCCATGAAGCTACACATGAAAGCTTTTTAATTGGGTGATAATTGACTATTCTATTTTTCCATTAGTAATATCTGGATCAGAATCAAAATTAATAAGAAAGAGTCCTTCCTTTATAATGATTTTAAGTGACTGTAAAACTATTTCGTCCCTATTTTGAACCTGAAGAGCAAATAAAGTTTGAGGATATTTGCTGAAGTTTATGAAACTCAGAACCTCTTGTAGATTCTTTTTTTATGCCATCCTGTTTGTCAACAAAGATTTTTTTTTTCTCTGTTTGTAACTGTTCTGTTTTCATCTTTGAAGTCGTGGCTACTGAATTAAGTGGTAAAAAGATAAATTTTCATGGTTACATCTCTGAATTAATTTGAAAGAAGATAAAGCAGAGGTATTTATGATATTTCATGATAGAAAAAAGATAATCTGTCCTTGAACCTTGTCCTCTAAGGATCAGTGCAGAGAGTCTTATTTTGATTAACTTGTAAAAGATGAATTAGGGATTGGGGGAAGGAGAACAAAGGAAAGGCGAATCCTTAATTACAATCTTAAGCAACTGTGTGCAATCATGGTTCAGGATTTTCTTGCCTGAATACATCTTATTAAGTTGGAACCATGCACTCAGACACTCCACAACTTGGAGAATGTAGATTGCTTCTAGTTGCTCTCTTTAAACCACTACTTCAGTTCACAAATGCCATGTTGAATTGCCTCCCTCTGATTAGAAGTGTGACATTGGAAATCACGTCTGAAAGTGAAGCTTAAAGACAAGAAATAGCAGTTACATATTACATTTATTAAAAGAGTTATGCATGCTGAAATTGTGTATTCAAAGACTATGAACTAATTCAGAAATTAAAATAATTTTTAAAAAACCTTTGTGATCCAAACCAATTGTTTTGTTGCTGTTTTTTTCTCATTGAAGTGACTTTATCTGCACATTACTTTATTAGTGTTGACAGCACACTTCATAGTATAATGTATAGTAGGAATGGAAAGTAATTATATATTCACATGATTGGTTTGTTTATATCATGTTGAAAATGCTTTTCTGGTAAATATAACCCAAAAGTCATTGGCCAAGGTGCATCTCTTACAGTTGCCCTTGGTACAGTCCATTGTTCTAAAAACAGTAGGTGTTAAAAATATTTTTGTCCGTGAAAAATGTCAGTTCAGCAGCTCTGCCAACATTTGGAACCTCTGCTTCTTTTTTTTTTTTTTTTTTTTTTTTTTTTTTTTTCTTCAGGAGGCGTGCTGACTCCGGGCTGATCACGTTTCAGTTGTGGATCTGTTTCGTGCTGCAGACCCAAACGGCTTCAGCAGTGCTGGAGGGAGGCACAAAGTTCGTGCTGCCGCTTTCCCAGCCGGACCACGTCCGAACAAAGCAGGTACTCATCTCCCAGAGCGGCTGCCCCGAGCAGCTCCGGGGTTGCGGGGCTCTGCTGCCGGGCTCCAGCCCCAGCGTGACACCGAGCCTTCTCCTGCTGCCGGCGCGCACACTCCGCTCTCTCCACCCTTTATTCTGGGAAAACACTCGGTTCAGTTATTCATCGTATTTTTTACTTTTTTAAAATCCTCCTCTCCCTGCTCACCACCACCCCGCGGTATAAAGGGCGGGCAGGGAGGCGTGACAGCAGCTCTAGGGAGACACAGGGCAGCAGGGCTGCGAGGTTTTGAGTGCCCCGAGCAGATCGGAGGTGGCTCTGTGCCCTGCCCGGGGAGCAGGAGAGGGACGGGGACCCCTGCCCGGCCCCGCGGCTGCTCCACGCCGGGCAGGAACGGGCAGGGAGCGTGGGCTTCACAAGCTGCAGGCTGAAAGGGCAAAGCTTTGAGGCAGGGACTCCGCAAGTTCGATTTAGTTTTGCGACTTTGTCTTCACGCCTCGAAAGCTCAGTCGAAGCTTGTAGGACAAATTGCGTGGTGGGTTGTGAGGTGGGGGGAGAAGTAAAAAAAAAAAAAAAAAAAAATCTTGAAGTCTCTCCTTCAACTCTCTGTTTCAAATGCAAATAGGGAGAGAGATTGGTTCCCGCCCCACCCCCTAGCCCGGCTCCTGATTTTTATCCAAAGGACTCCATCTGTATATCCTGTCAAGGAGGAGGAGGAGAAGAGGCGGGGGGTGGGGGGGTAGTGGGGCCGGGCAGGCTGCTTGCTCCCTGGATCCCGCTTCAATAGCCACCGCTGGGTCTTCGGGAGCTACAAAGAGTCCCTGTGCCGCCTCCGCGCGCCCTCGGACGGAGCTGGCAGCCGGCTCCAGCCACCGAGCCGTGATATCCCCTGCCCAGAGCAGCATCCCCACCTCCTCTGCTTTCTCCCTCCCTCCCCGCTCCTTCCCTCCCTCCTCTTCCTCCTCCTCCCGCAGCCACGATCCGCACCCAGTCGGAGCTGGGCTTGGCACCGGCACCCACTTCTCCCATCGTGTGCCCGGCGGCTGCCTGTGCAGTGCCGCGCCGTGCCGTGGAGGAGGAGGAGCGGAGCAGCGGCCGCGCTCCCATCCCCGTCTCCGCGGGCGAGTGCGCGGGCGGGCGCGCAGCCCCCATGCCCGGTGGGCGCCCCGCCGCCCGCAGCCGGCCCCCCCTGCTTGGGAGCATCCCGCCTGCACTTCGCCGCGGAGGCACCGCCGGCCCTTGGAATTAAAACACTCACCACGCTGGGCAGCCGAGGGAGAGGGGGAGCAGGTAAGTGCCGGCTGCACCTGTGCCTATCCTTGCCTTCCTTCCCCTTCCCGTTCCCCTCCCGTGTAGGCAGAGGGCGGTGGGAGCAGTGGCAGGAAAGGGCTGCGCGCTGCTCCTCCGCACCCGCTCGCCCGGAGCGGCTGTGCCCGGAGCGGAGCCGCCGCTCTGCGGAGCCGGCGGGGGCGGCGCGGCCGCGGCCGCAAGTTTGGCGTTCCCCGGGCTGGGGGCGGCCGGGACCGGCCGCGGGAGCGCCCAGCGCCAGGTGTGGCGGGGAAACCGTGGAAAGTGAGAGCACTGGGACTATAGGCGCGTGTGCACCTTCTGAGAAATAAGAGAACAATAGCATCACTCTTGACTCTTTGGAGAAGTCTCACAGACAAGCGGGGACGAGGGGTGGGGGAAGGGAGTACCACAGACTTCTGCAAAATATAGGCAGCCCAAAGTCCTGACTGTCTCAGTCCTTTCTGCCAAGCCAAAGCGGCTGTCTTGCTTGGGCTCGAAGTCTGGCGGTGATGCTACAGTGCAAAATATTATAGAGACAATGAAATTTCCTGAGTTGTTTCCCAGAGCTTTTGTCCTTCTATGTCAGAGATGTTCTAGAGTTTGCAAATGTTGAAATTATGGGAGCTGTTTCTTTGATTAGTATTCAGCTGGTAAGGCTAGCTCTGCAGTGCTTGGCTGATGCTGACCCTTCCCCCTCCGCCCTGTCCCCCAATCCATCCACACACGGGCATGTCCTGCTTTCCTTTCCTACAATAGGCTGTGTACACCAGTAGCGAGAGGTTTGTCATCTGGATCCTCAGACTTCTAGTTGCTAATGGAGGCAAAAAATATCCCTTTTTGAGATATGGTTTAGCTTTTATACTGCTTTCAAAAGGTGAAGTAGTTCAGGTGTGCCAAGATTCTACAAACGATGCCTTACCCGGGATGTGGGAAAGGATAGGAGATGGATAATTGTGATGTGCTCTGAATCTGGGAACTGAAATGCTGATACTTTAATCTTCCCCCCTTGCAAGGATAAAATCTTACGTTCTGATAGATAACTTGCTCAAGCCAAACCAGAGACTTGAAAGGGCAGAGTATACTTCATAGTCTCTCTAACAAGACATACTGACTTGCAATTTTTCAGCTAAAACATAGGTGTTTGTGCAGCTTTGCAGAAAATAAATTGCTTTTCCAGGACAAATAAATGAATACATAAAAGAGCCAAACTCTTGAGCATGCCTGTTTCTGAAGCAGTCTCTCCTTGGCGTTGATGCGTGACTTTACTTCTCTATGTTTATTATATCTGCTAATTGTTTCTGTGTTGCATTATTTGAGTTTGCTGGGAATTGTTACCGGTGAAAGCTATGTACTTTGTTTCTGAGAAAGGTGGGTCTACAGAACCCCAGGTGCAGAGCTGTTCAGATGGGCACCAGCATGAAAGTTGCATAACTAAATTAAGTTTGCTTACCCTGTAGCTTCGGAAGGTACAACAGGTCAACAGATAAAGATCAGCTATAAAGTGATGCTGATTTTTTTTCTCAGTAATATTGTATCAGTTTTAACAATGCAAAAGTGAAGTGAGGATATTTGGAAATGGTATGATTGTGCCTCATTAGAGCTAGTTCAGTGCAACGGGTGTGTTACCACCTTTGGAGGAAAAAAAGAACACAAAGACCACTTAACAAACCCAGAACAACTATCCAGGGACTAAATGTGCTGTTATTTTCAAGTCCTTTTACACAATTTTATAGCTTTTCAGTCTGCAACTACCAGGGGATCTAATCTAGACATCTAGACACACATTTATTTTAGGGTCATGAAGAAAGGCTAAGTAAAATTCAAAAAACAATTGCAGTAAAATCCACAATAAGGGAGGGCCTAGCTCTGACAGCTTTTAATATTAAGTATGTGCAATATCTAGGGTTTGAGTACTCAATAAAGGTTTAAAACTACCAGGAATATTAGGAATATATCTAAGGTAATATTCTGAGCTACCACTGCATGTTAGAAATGTGTGTCAGTTAATGTGAGTGAAAATACAAACATCAGTAATATAGCCTATTTTCTTGCAAAAAGCCATTAAAGATTACAATTTTAATCAAGGAACATTTCACCCTTATAATGGGAGACTTTACTGTAATTAAAGGCTGATGTGGGTCATTAGAATAGTGTTAAAAGTCAGATGACAGCCTCACAACTCTCCTTAGTCTACTTTCATTGATTTAATAGCAAGGCACTATTGATAATTTACTACTGATTTAGTAGGAAAATATTTTTAAGTTTTCATGTAAAAGTGTAATTGTAAATTATTTGTACAGCAGCAGAATTTTCTGATGAGAAGAATGGATATAATATCCACATAGATTTTCGCCTATCCTTTTCACATATGACTGTGTGTACGTACACATTCCCACATTTTTCTGTGTTTCTTCAGCAGTGAGAGATTTGACTGAAGAAAATCATTACTAATGCAAGACCCTATATTGTTCTACTCCAACTTAAATTCCTACTTTGCTATAAACCTGACTAAGCCTTTTCTCAAAGGGATTCAACTCACAAATTGACTCCCATGTGTGATGAAAATAGAAAATATTTTAAACTTCAGCTGGTTTACAGATGAAGATAGTGCTTGGGAGTCAGTCCTAGTGATGTCTAGTAAGTTTTTGTGAGTGTTTTCAGTCTATTGACTTCGGTATCTGATGTGTTCAGCGGTTCTTCAATGAAGGCCTTTCTTGAGCCATTCCTTTTCCTTTAGTTTATCACACACATTTTTTTTCATGTACGCTTTCATGCTGCTACTGGGTATTGTTTTCTCGTGGCTATAAAAATCATTAAATTCTATCTGAGACAGGGTGCATAAAATAGATGGTTGCTTCAGTTCTTCCTGTCAAACCAGGCTTAACTCTAAGCAGTAATGCAGGAGTGCCTCCTCTGGGAATTCAGCAGTTCTGCAAGAAAGTCATCCCTAGGCATTATGTGACGTTCTTCAGCTGAAATGAGGCTGCAAAAATTGAGCTTGTGGAAATTTAAATATTTGCCTTGATTGGTCCCAGATCCAAAAATACTGCTGGTGTTTCTTTTCAATAACTGATCAAATTAGCATAATCCTTCCCAGCATCTTAGATCTTTCAAATGCACCATGGCAAGGTGAAAAACCAATAAAACCCTTTCATATGGAGAAAATGATATTAGAAAAAAAGATCTTTCTTCTGCTAATTTTGCATGGGGAAGAAAACAAACTTACCAAGAACCCAAACAATTTAGCACTCTAGACACGTGCAATCTTATGATCAACTGCAGAGCAGTGTAAAAGACCAAAAGCTGTTGCTTGGTTTTCTTTATGAAAATTTTAAAAGCCATATAATTTATTGCAGTATACCTCGTGTTTTTCTATCATCTCATCAGGTCCTTTCACCTGAGTCAGAGGGTATTGGAGCCAGTTTAGTGTAACAGTGCCATATGTTTGGAGCAGTGATAGTTTTTTGCTAGATAACCAGATGCAGACTGCAGGATGTGCACTACATTTACAGATCTCCCATGTGAATATTTAGGCCAGTTAGCGGCAGGAGGTTGTGGTCTGTAGTTGTAATGTCATCTGGCACAGGGAGTTAATAGGTTTCATCGTACTGCCTTGACTTGCAGAGCTTCATTTCATCACAGGGTCCCCACCTCTCTTGCTCCAAGGCACCCTCCTTTCCTTTTTTACTTTCTCTGAAATAACTGATAACCAGACACTGCAATTTACACCGTAATTAGACGTGTTATCTTCTCAAAACCTTTTTGTCTCAAGGATCACATTCCTGTTCATGTGCCTGTGGAGGAGTCCCCTGTAATATTTAAGATGTGTGACATGGAGGAGCTGCAGACTTGTAACAAAGGGGAATTTTCTCTGCCACTAAACGTAACACCCTGTCCAATGGGCATTGTAAAATTGAATGTCAAAGCATAAATATTTCAGTGAGGGCAGTCCAGCTGTCAGGGGGCTCACCTGCTGGTTCTACTTTGTTTAAGGGATCATGGTTCAAGATCCAGTGGCAACAGTCACCCTTGGAATTATTTCAACACCCTGGCTCTGATTTTACTGAATGACTAAAGTAGAGAAAAAACAAGAAGCCCCATGGAATAACTATGCATTGTTGACCAAGCTAATGCAAGATTTACTTGCAGGTGGTGGCTGCTCAGTCAGTGAGGTCCATATTTTGGACCTCAGTAAATTTTGCAATGGTATCAAAAATTTAAGAAATTGATGAAAGGAAAATAATGGGGCAGGGGGGAGGACAAGGGAAGAGAAGACAATAAAATAGGAGTGGTAAATTCTTCAGTTACAACTCCAATGCGTGGCTGACAGTGAGATTTCAAACTAGAGTAATGCAATCCAGACTGGTGGAGTTTAGTAATGGAGAAGGGTTTGGATTTCCACTTCTTCCTGAAGCATTTTACACATTAGAAACACTTGAGGACAAAATATGCTGAAGGACAAAATCCTTAGTTAGGTTGAAGAGGTTGACAGGAAAATGATATGGTTCATAGATTAAGCTGGCACTGTGACACTGGTAGCAATGTGTGAGCAGAAGTCTGCAGGAATTTGCATTTTGGCTGCAAAGGTTAGGTGGTGCAAAGATGATCTCAAGAGCATTCAGCAAATTGCCCTACAGGGCTGGGGAAATCTCAGATGTGGGGAAGGAGGGCTTCCATGATATCTCTGAGACTGAAAACTTGTCCTTATCTGCTGGTGCTCATTGTGACACGCAAACAACGAACACTAGACTTGATGAGCTGTTTTAGAAATTATGGAGTGAAGCAAAATATTCAGAGAGATTTTCAGTGGGTGTAAATTACCCTTAATTGCTTGCAGTGAGGGGGACTATTCCTTTAAGTTGAGGATCTTATTCATGATCTGATTGTTTTCAACAAATCAAGATTGCCCCTTGGAGACAGTGCATAATAGTGTCTTTTTGACATTCGCAGATTGTTTTGGGAAAGTAGAGTAGTAACATTTTTCAGTTTAGCAGTGTATACCAGTACACTGTGGCTTAAATATAGTTTATTTTTTTTACAGCAGATGGGAGAAAATGTAAGGTTTATGATGTATATTGAATGAAAGGTTATTATGTTTTTCAAATGTGTATTCTTCAGTCTGAGATTTTATATATCAGCCAGCTATTTAAGAACATAAACAATTTTTTTGTTTAGTTTTTTGGGTTTTGTGGGTTTTTTTGATTATTACAGCTGTTCACTTGGACAGCACGTTACTGCTTAGTTGAGAGATGCTACCTGCACTGTCCAGATCACATAACATACTCTCCAAATTACACACCAGCTCTATTACTTTGTATTTTTCATATTTGTTATTTCCAGGACTACATATAAAGCAAATAGGGAAAACAAGCTTAGATATGAAAGCTAGAGCTTAATGCTTTAAATACATTAGAAGACAATTTTATTTTTAAAGGCCTAAGTTACTTTTTAGGTTGGCAAGTGTGAATGAGGAGATATGATTTGGTTTACCCCTATTTGGGGAGGGCAGTAGCATTTGGGAGATCAGAAACAAGATGTAAAGGTACACTTTTATTCTAGGGTAGTTATTATATCAAAAGTGTAAATATTTCTCAGGTTTTTTTTTATATTCTGAATCTTGTTTGTGCAGAAAGAGATAGCGTTTCCTAAAAGAGCATCTTTAAACAAAAAGTACTGAGAGGTTGCAGGTCAGTTTTGCCATCACAGTCAAGTCAGTAAATACAGATGACAGTGAAGACACTGGAATTAGAGCACTGAATACGCTCTGTCACTGTCAGTGTTAGTTTTATCCACTGCTGCAAGTGCAACCCTGAAATCTCAAGCTGTGACTTAATGAAGAAAAAAAGACCAACAGTACCTCTTACTTTTCAATTTTATGAATGCTGTGACGTTGCTTACGTGGTCTTGTGGACTTGATACTTATAGACATCATAGAACAGGTGATGTTGAAGTGTTAGTTATGCTTGGACAAAAAAATCTATATAAAATTATCTATCTGTCTATGTCTCTATCTGTCCATCCATCCGTGCATCTCAGTAAGAAGGGTAATGAAATGCAATTTAATAAATAATTCTTCCCAAAACAGAAATTATTTTTGAATATAAAGAGGCTTATGCTCTTGGAGGTATCACATATAAAAGGCAATGTGCTGGAAGAACTATAAATCAAAACCTTTAAAAAAAGGGCTTTAAGAGGAATAGGAAGACTTATCCTGAGGAAGAGAAAAAAGGGAGGGAAGAGTGTTTCAGAGCAGAAAGTGCTGCCACACAGCTGAATAAAAATAATTGGAATTTTGGAGTCTGTGTGGTGAAAGTATTTGAGAATGAGTAAACCACAACAACGTTTTTTTTCCAGGAGGTGTGAGTATTCTGCTTTTCATCAGATTGTGCTGTCTAGCATATGGACTGTTTTTCAGTTGGTATTTTGGGTGCATTTTTCAGTTCTGTGCTGTGGTGTGTGGCTGGGGACCATGGCACTCCATATGGTGGCTTTCATACTTTCCTGCAGGTGTAAAAGAAAGGATATAAGAGAACACTGTTCGAGATAAAGGTTAGAGCAATTCTAGGTTTGAAATGTCTGTTCTGAGCAAGAACAAGACATTTCAAACTGCTTAGTGAAAAGACTCTAACATATTGTAAATGTTTTACTGACATTTCTTAAGAAAATCCATTTTGTATTTTTATCTCTGTTAAATAACAATCTGCTGCCTCTTTGAAATAAACTGACAGTTTATCAATATCAGATGTCTTTAACATGATGTAACTTAGACACAGAGAGGGTAAATCAAGGATGCATAAACAGCCTCTACTACAAACAACACTTAACGTAGCTGAGCAGAGCAGTAGGAAGTGAACATATCACAGGGAAAGCACAGCTACTTCCTTACACTCATTGGCAGCCCTCTCAGTAATTACTGTCATATGGTCATGATTTACCCAAAGGGCCAGATCAAAACTGAGTTATGACTAGTTGGGATTAATCATTTCAAACTAGGCTCTTCTAACGAGGATGACACCTGCTTGTTAATCCTGCTGTGACAAGAATTTTGGTCCATGTTGAAGTGACATCTTATAACTGTAGAATCATGTTTTCAAAATTAGGGTCTTTAGGTAAGGCTTGCTTATTCTTTTCATTTTGCCTGTAGGGAGACACTGGATTTTCCTATTTGGAAGCTTTCAAATTGCTTCTGCTTAGCAAACACGCTCAGTGGGTTTGTGGTTTATCCCACCAGCCTCTAAGCAAAGCCTTTCTGGTGCAGGGCAGTACCACAGAAGGGATTACAATAAAAAGGCTTTAAATACAGCCTGTAATCAGAAGAGCTTTTTATTTGTTTCATGTTTCTGCCCTCTAGGTACCTTTGGCAGCACAATGCACAGGCGTTCTGCAGCTGAAAGGGCCTGACATACTGAAAACAGATAGTGGATATCGCATTTCACTCAGTTTTAGTAGTAATGGGTAGGACTATGATAATCAGTCCAGAGTGTTTAATGTGTATGTGATTTAATGTCTAGCCTTTTTAGATTAATTAAAAGTATAAAGGATGAAATCTTCTTTCTTCCGTGGCTTCCTAAGTAGCAGCAGTTCACTCCAAATTAATGCCGTTATCTATTTTAATTTCATCCTTATTTCCACTTCATGTTTGGCACTTCATAAATGCTTCTTGTCTCCCTTATTGCTCACTTGGACAAGGAGGATGTCTGTTTAGAAGACAGCTTTGCTTATCTGGTGATTCTTCTAAAAGGCAAAGCTATGTTTGGTTCTGACTGACAGAATTTATACTTTTAAAAACATTATGCTAAGTATATATTTTTACATGGGCAGAGGAGGCTCACAGTCATAAAAAGCAGAAAACAATCTTGTTTAAGTATTGAAGTTTCTCTTTCTAAAAAAATACATGTTTTTTTTTATTAGTAAGTCCTATTAGTTATGAAATGATTAAATTTTAAAATAAAAACAGATTTAAATTTGTTAATTCTGGAAAATCATTTATAATTAAATCAAGGTTTCAGAGAAAATACAAAATGACATTATCATCTGATCTTTCTGGGCATATTTCTGTATAAATATATAAAGTAGTCTAACATGTTTCTTACAGTGCCTGACATTTGCTTTAGGAATGTAGTGAAATTGAGTGGGGAGACTCAGGGCTTTTTACCAGGTCAGATTCAGATCAGAACAAATCATAGCATCTGGTCTACTGTGACTAAGAATCAATCAAATTGTTCCGATTCATCTTATGCACCTTCATTTTACTTTTGAGTTATATGGGAGAGAGTTAATCTATGATATATCCCTGCCATTATTAGAACTAGGTGCCTCTAGTTGGTTTGTAATTATATCATAGTAATGTTAAGTAAATGAGACCATAACAGACAGAACAGAAAATATCAAACCAAATGATTCTAAATAATAACTACACTTACTTTGATTGTTTTAAAGAGGAACAATTTTAGCATTTATACTGGAAAAAAAAAAAAAAACCCTGGTGTATTATGAGGACATTTAGGAGAAAACTTTATGGCTATAAATACAGTTGTATCAGCAGTAGTAATGTCATCCAAGAAGTTTGCTATAAACTTGGAGAGATTTATGTAAACTCATTGGTGTTGATGAGGAGAAAAGTAATGAATAAACAGTTTCCGTGCATGATGTGAAAACTGAAAAGAATTTGCATTCTCTAAAAAAAAAAATTAAAATTCTGACTACAGTTCTTGTCTTTTTCCTGCATAGGTACCCATTACACCATTTCTTTGGTGAAGGCTGTTCAGCAGTGGTGACATCTTCCAATCGGCCACTCTGCAGATTATTATCTCTGGACTCCCAGCTGACACCCTGCCGGAGGCTAGAGCTACTGAGACAACTGGAATTGTGCCTGCTTTGGTCAAGGCTTTTTCTTTCACCGAGGAGAAAAAAAAAAAAAAAAAGATGAAGTTGGGAAAAGTGGAGTTTTGCCATTTTCTTCAGATACTCTCTCTTTTCCTGTGTCTTTCTGGGATGAATCAAGCAGAGATCACAAGGTCCAGGTCAAAGCCCTATTTTCAATCAGGGAGGACGAGAACCAAACGCAGCTGGGTGTGGAATCAGTTCTTTGTGCTGGAAGAATACATGGGTACAGACCCACTCTATGTAGGAAAGGTAGGGGATTTAAATAAACTTTGGAGGGTGCAGATGCTTGCTTGTTGATGTGTTTATATGATGCAAACTAAAAATTGTAATTCTGTTAGCTCAGAACAGCAACGCATTGCATTCTCGTAAGAATTCAAGGTTCCTGTTGCAATTTTCTTTAAGACCTCTGTATATTAGCACTGCTTGTTTAACAGAGTACAGTAATGAAACTGTCTCACCACCACTGATAGGAAGAAAATATTTATTCCTTATACTGGGTTTTAAAACAGAGGAACATAACAATGAGTATTCTTTTTTAAGAGTTAACAGGTAGTTCCAGAAAGGAAGTTCTGTATGTTATGTTGTTTGGTCCCTAAAACTCAGCACTACTGAAAGCAAGAGAGAAAGAATCAGGCGTCTGTGGGTGTGATGAGTGAAAAGGAGGGCATGTCTGCATTACTGCTTTTCTTTGACATTGCCTGGCTGGCAGGTTGTCACCTTGGGGGCCTCGCTGTCCTCTGTGCACAGCACAGCCTTGTGGCTTCACCTCGCCTGTGGTGGGCACGGGTCCAGGAGAGAGCCAGCCCTTTTACATCAAGGCATCCCAAATGGTTCTTTCTGAGCGCCCGTCGCTGCACATGGAGCACGCTGAGCACAGCTGTGAATCCGGGACTTAGCTCATTTACTGCCTTGTGCTAGTGGGTAATGCGCTGCCTTCAGCAATTATGCAGGGGAAAAAAAAAGCCCACAAAACAAAACCCCCTCTTGTGTTTCTCTGTAACATTTATGTGTAATCATCTTATTGAAAGGAAAACCCATTTTCTCGGTAATATCAGAATCAATAAATAGACTTTCTCATTAAAATACAGCAAATGCATAGAAAACAAGGGAGTGACAGCTTTTGGCACAACAGCACACTTACAGAAAAAGAGATGAAGTAATCTGAAATCCACTGCTTCAAATATACCAGTGCAATGAATTTCAGCTTACTTAATTCATCCTACTGAGACAAAACCTTGATGTTTGTGTTAATGCAGTTAAGCACTTAGAATTTAATCATGCCAACGGAATAATCAAGTTAAATAGGGAACTGCTTTCATGATTGCAGCTATCTTTGTATTTAGGTGCTTTTCTGAATTGGGACTGGTACTTTGCATTATTGAACCCTTAAGAGAGGTGAACTAGAATCATAAATGTCATCTTGTGGTGACGTTACAGTGGTCTTGAAAGTTTTGGTAAAGTTTTACATTAAGTAGCAGTATCCATTCTGATGCCACACAGCTGCTGGTTGCCTGTGTGGATTTGTCTTTTAGGCAAATTTGTCCTCAGGTTGGAGTTTCTCTTGTGGCTCTGGAAATGGCCTATTTGGCATCCTTTCCTATAGATAAAAAAAGAAGTGTGGCTTGCAAATTTGAATTTCTCTCCTGGAAAGGAAGCGTCTTGAAATACTTGAGTGAAGACTAGTTTTGATCTGTAGTAATTTTCATATTCAGTCGATTGCTATATTATGGCCAAAAATGCTGTGGTAGTGCTGTAGTACATGATATTTGCATGCATGTGGTTATTTTTAGCTTCACAGTCTGCTCTTTCCCGTCCTTTGCAAGAGTCCTAGCATTCACAAGCAGATATCTTCCAAAACACAACCTTTTTTTTTTTTTTCCCCTGAAACATTCTGTGCCCAGTCTGCTTTTGTATCAGCAGTATGAATTGTTGGCTCAGGAATTTGTACCAGCAATCCACTTTGTAGGAAAAGCAGATAAAAATTTTCACTTACAAAAAGAAGCCCGTCTTCCTGGAAACACAGTCCTTGCTGAGCATCTTGTAAGATAAGATGTGCCCAGTTCCTAACCTTTTCACTGTAGAGGCTTCTCACTGTGTGGCTCCTGAGGTGCAGTCATGACCGAAGCCACATTCCCACACAGGGGAGTAAAAAGGTGAATAAGTGAATTTCTTTCTGTGTCTTAATGTATTATGTGTAGCACCACTACAAGTGTGGCTGAAGTGAGCAGCAGTCACCTTCCTCCCCCTCTTCTATTAAAAACATTGTTGCTCTTGATTCAAATCCTTTGCAGGCAGGTAGGGACAGAGGAAACCGAGATTTGGATAGGAAGGATGGATTTTTTTTTCCTCTCTTTTTTTTTTTTCCCTTGGTAAGGAAGCTGCAGCAAGCAAAAAGCTCTCACTTTTCTCATCAAATGCAGTGGAAGCAGGAACCAGACTCTGCAGAGTGCTCTGCTTCTGGGGAGGCCAGCCCTGCCCTGCCTTACGTTCAGGATGCTTTGCAGGGTGCCAATCTTCGTGCACATCCAGGAAGGAGGGACCTTCCTCCAGCTTTTAAGGGCTGTGAGATAAAAAGGCTTCAGAAACACTCAAGCAAATGGAGCTGTAATGGGGAATGCTGTCTCCTTGCCACTATTCAATTTTACAAAGCCCTAGGCAATTCTGGTTGGACGGCAGCATTTGGGGGATGTTAGGGTTACATGGCAAATCATTCAAGAGTTGTGAAATACCAATGTTAATTCCATGTTCAGCACTAGCTCTGTCCTCCTGGGTGTCTGCCTGCTGACACTTTAATTACATGATCATGCTGGGTAAAATCCTATTCCTTGTAAATAATGTAGTAGGATTCCTATTCATCTCAGTAAAACAAGTCCTTCTCCTAATTTTTCAGTGTTTTCATGTTTGTTTAACAAGGCTTCATCTATACCTGAGCATCTCTACTGCAGCCTTCCTTCCTGATATCCTTTCTTCGTTTTCCTAAATGCATATGTATTTTTTTTATTAAGGCAGCAGGGCCTGTTTCTCATGTGACTCTGGAGAAACCTCTGGAGGAGTTCCATTAATTTCACTCTAATAGGAGTCAGAGGTGACAGAAGTTTGGTGCCTTTTTTTATTCTCTTCTTTTAAAATTTAGCTCCTTCCTCTCTATGATATAAATTTAATCATCTTGGATGTAATTTCGAGCACTTCTTGGGAGGTGCTTAGCACATAATCAGACTGAACCATATACAGTTCTTTTCTGTGGGTCAGCACAGCACATGTTATGTTCACTTGAAGGAGTGAAGCATTTAACTGTTTAACACATTAAACTGTTTGGATAGGCACTGTTCTCCTCCAGACATGCCACGTAGGAGGTGAGGCAGTTAACTGTGATGCTTATTGAGCTAGAAGCATAGCTGGCTTCTGTTTTCTGGAAAATGTTTACTACTGCTTGGTAATATGTTTTTGTAAAATACCTTACTCTATATTTTCCTTGTAAATTATGGTAATGGAATCTGTTTGGAAAAAAAAATAGTATAGAGCAGTTTTAAGTGAAACATAAACACCTAAAATTAGGAAAAAATTTGTTGAATATTCTGTTATGTTGAATATTTGAAAAGTTGCATACAGTCTTGTAATTGAAGTTTCCATGGGTATACATTGGCAAAAAGGGTTATAGTAAAAGTAGAACTTGAACGTTTTGTTGGTCCTTTTTTGGTTTTGTTACATAACTATCAGACATCCAGGTTTTGGAGGTTTTTTGGTCTGATGGGTTGGGATTTTTTTATTATTATTTGTTTTAATCTGTTTTCTGCTGCAAGAGTATCAGTCTCATCAAAGCCATTATAATGACACAAAATCTCTGCCAGTAATAATTTCATTTTTCTTATTAGAAAATTTAGAAAATCCCAAACAAACAAAAGAAGCCACAAATAAACCTGAAGAAGCGAAAAAGGTCTTTGAATTCCGTGTGAGATGCTGATTGATAGCTGGCTTCACTGTTTTCTTTAGGATCCAAACCAACTCTCCTTTTCCAATGGCTCTAAATTTAGGTATAGGTAAAGGGCCATTTCAAGCTTTTTGCGGAATTGAACTCTTCCCTTGAGATCTCACTAACATATGAAGGATGGAAAATAAAACCTGGAGACTTTTGACCAAGCACAAACCCAATAAATTAGTATGTAACTTTGAGAGGCTCATTGGCAATTCTCAAAAATAATGCTTTGAACTCATAAAATGCCCTGAGTGTTGTTTTTTATTTATAATGTAAGAGAAAGTAAAGCGTAAGTCCTAATCTGCATTTTCTATATTGTAAAAGCAAGAAAAGGTTAAATGAGTGAACTAAGAGCCCATGGTTTCCTAGATCTCAGAGTCATTGCCTTTGAACACAATTTTACCTGCCTCTTCTGACTGTTTTAAGGTAAATAAACCTGTTGGATTCTATTTGGACAAAAGCGCATAAAAACTAATATTTGCGTTATTATTTCCTAGAGTAGTACAGAATGAGATGCATGTAAAATAAGAAATGAAGTTGAACTTTTCCTAAAAAATTATGTCATATAAGAGAATTTTCAAGTTCTACAAGTTTTAAGAGAACTTACAGGAAGGATGGGTTTTTAAAGCACCCATATAACAAGTTTATGTTATTATTAGAATAGAGAGTGGGTAGTTTTTTTCCCAGTCTCTTCATTTTGGAGGAAAGGATGCTGGATAGGAGAGGATACTGGGGTTTTAGATTAGTGCTTTGTTTTTCAAAGGTGCTGGTGAATATTTCAATAAGGTGATAGAATTACTCACATACTATATTTATCTGTGATGTGACCTTGTCTCAGGCCATACAGATGCAGTCAGCAGTAGGGCTCTTTTCATAGAATCACAGCCTGACAGTTTCAGATGTGGCTGACGAATTTTGACTGAGTTGGATAATAAGTGTCTTTGCTAAAATATTTTAAGGCAGGTGCTGCCCCCTCAGTCAAACTAGACTGAACTGTGGGAATATTACTGGCATTTAGGGAAATGGAGAGGACATGGGGTGATGTTACAAAGGCTAAATATAGGTAAAAAGGACTGGGCTGACTCACTTGCACATAGTGAAGAAGGAGATTAGTCAGGTGCAATTCCCTGGAGGGATCTGACCCTCCTGCTGCTTCTAGAGGCATCCAGAGGGACTAAGGCTCTCTGCTCAGCTTCAGTCTGGTTTGATTTTTTTCTCTAAGCATCCTGTGCAATGTAAATGCTCATGCCTGTTCTGCAAGTAAGCTCCTGGTTGAGAGTACCCATAGCTCTGCAGATTTTTGTTCATTTTCCACCCCAAGAAGTTTTGGAAAAAAAACCCTATTCATACACACCAAATTCAGAGCAGCTATTTTTCATCTGTCTTTGTGGCCTCTGTGTGGAAAACAGACAGCATAATAACTCAGAAAGAAAATTCCACTTTGTAATATTTTTTTCTCACTTTCTATTTGTGTTGTCTTTACTTTTATCATAATCTTTGAAGCACTGTTGTTTTATAAACTCCCAGAAGACCATTTATGGAAGGGAAAAAGAAAATCTGCTGTATTTCTGATATTTATCCATCTCAGGAACTCTTTGCTTTTCTGTGTTATGAAAATTGATAACAGTTGACCTTTTAAGTAAAATGGGACAAACCATTCTTGTCAAGTATTTTCCTACCACAAGTGCTGCAAGTGGAATGAATGAACAGACAAAATAATTAAGTCCTGCTTACTGGCTCTATGCATTGAATAGGTCTTGGGGAAGTGATGCTTCAGTTGTACTGCTCATGTATGACTTTACTATTTCAACTTGTTCTGCCCAGTCCCAGTATCATGCACTTTTCTTCACTGGGTAGTCAGTGTGGGCTTTGTGTGCTATTTCCGTGCTATAATTTATGTGGATTACCCTGAATAACTGAGAGATGACTGACAATCCAAATGTTCCCTCCTTAGCATGCAGGGCTAAAGTGTCTCTGGGGACAATGGTGAGATTAAGGCACACAGGAAGAATTATCCAAAAGAATAACCTAAAATCTGCTGCCTTTTCCTGGTTGATTTTATCAGCCTGAACAGCTACACTGTAATTTCTTCTCTCCCTTTTTACTGGAAGTCCTCTTCTCTCATAGCTGAATGGATACTAGAGAAGTTTTTATGCCAGGGATTTAAAGTGATGACAATTTCACAAGCCCAAGCACTAAAAGACAATTTATAAGTAATTTCATTATTAAAAGTGATAATAGAGTTGAGAGACTTATGGTTGGATACTGAACCAGAACATGTAGCTTTTTGATCTCTTTCTATAATATAGAACATTGATCCTTAACATGTACCATTACAGAAGAGGAAGGTTAGTGAAGGTGATGACAACATCAGTAAATTAGGTAGCCCTCATGGCAATTTTTCGTTCAATGGCACAGCCATGCTATTTATGTAATCCTGTAATACCATTCCTGTATTTCAGCAGAGTGAGAGGCTCTACCTGCAGTGCACTGCTCTGGATGTCTTTTGGGCATTATTTAAAACTAAATTTTATGAGTCTCTGACAAAACAGAAAAGCAATGGTAAAAGCTAATTTTGCACTTATATGTAGATGAGAGGCTCCTGTATGCTTGGCTGGTTATCAGAAAATGCCTTATCTTCAGGAAAGAATGAGATTTGAAGCTCTGATGTCAGTCAAGCTGATGCTGCTTCAGCTGACATTCCTTCTCCTTTTTGTCTTCAGAGAATGTACTTGGTCCCTTAGTTCTTGTTATTGGCTGTCATCCAGCATCCAGTTTTATGTCCATCCTCGTGTCTCACAGTTCTGTGCTAATGGCATTAGAAATACAGCACTGTAAAACCGTGGCTATCTGGGACTGTGAGTATTTGTATTGTTCTAAGACGAAGGAAGTCCATTCATGAATTATTTTCCTATCTAAAATGCAAGTAAACACAACCCCTGCTCTGAGGCAGTGGTCTTGTTAGGTGAGAAGTAATAGCAGATTAAGAAGCAGTGACAGAATTCAGAGAACTACAGTTTGAAAATAGTTTGAGAACAGTGGGTCACTAGTGTTCTTTTCGATGAAGATAGAATATTTCTTTTCTGAAAATGAGACTCATGCAACCTTTTAAAACATTATGAACATATAATTGAGAGCCCTTTCCTGCCTTTACTTCCTAGTATTTATAGATGACAATTTTTTTGAAACTTTTAAGTGCAGATCTGTTTAATATCTATGTTAGTACAAGGCTACGTCTTCTTTCAGACGTGTAAAGATAAAGGATGTTTTCCAATTGCTTTCAAAATATCAGACTGCATATGCTTTATAGTTTTACATCTTGTAGCCTGCTGTCACGCTACCTTTTTCATGTTGCCTTTTTCACTTATACATCTTCTGTTAGCCATAAGTGTCTGTCTGCAGACTCATTGGGCATTCATTTCATGTATTAAGTATTTTCCATGTGTCACCATCTTAAAGTGCTGCCAGGACTGTTGCTGCCTTGCCATAACTCTACTGCTGAATTTCTTCTTTGCTTCACATTTGTTTTTAAATATTATACTGCATTTCTTAATTTCCTGGCTCCTCTTTTTTTTCCCTCCAATAATCACATAATAAAACAGCACCTGTGCACATATGTCAGTGTTTCAGTGCTAACTTCAACCACTTAAAGGGAGAACCTGGGACAATATATTAAAGGATTCTGAAAAAAAAATCAGGGAATGGTTCCTTTGCATGCAATAAACTGGCTTTTACATAAATGCACTGATGATAAGTACTGGAAATCTTTTCAGTGTTATCTTATTATCTCGAAACTGTGCATTTCCTTGGAAGAGATAACTGAGCAAAGTGCTAATGGTGGAACTGCTGAGAGAAGAAAGATGTTAATACACTAAGTTGCTCAGTTCTTTTAGAATAACTATTAGTTACCTTATGCTATCAGCATCTTCTCTGTCACTTTTGCACTGGAAGAGGTTATAGGAAGGAGAATTAGCCAGTTAAAAATAGGCATGGGGGTTGTTTACTTGATATATAAATAAATGTTATGAACACCTAACTATAATTCATTTGAGCTCAATGCATAAATGGGAACCCTTTTAACCTTTCCAGGCAAGTGTAAACTTAGCCAATGAAGAAGCTCATTGGCAACAGATGCCTATCACCAAAATCAGTAAATAGGTTCATAAAGTTGAAGAATATATTTAATATTATTTCTTCCAGATGTTCTTGAAAAAAAAAATACTACCATTAACAGTTCTGTCAGTGTAAAAATATTTGGTGATGTTACAGCCCTGTGCTGTTGCAAAAGTAATATTGTTATTTATGTAGGTGTAAGGCACATAGTATGGGAGTAGCACACTACAATTCATAAACATAGCTAAGAATAAACCTTATTTTTTCTTCCAGATAAATAGGAATGCCAAGAGAGATATAGCTCTTTTGCATACAGAAGTTCATGTGCCATTACTCATGTACCAGGAAACACAAAATATGCCTTGCTGACTTGGTCTCAAGCTGTCTTTTTCAGAGTCCTCCCCTGGGAGAAGAAGCTAATTCTAAACATTCAAGAAGAAGGCTAAAATTTTTTTAATATGTTTTGATTATTAAATTATACTGTTCATAGAGTAACTGAAGATTTAGTCCAAAATCTTCAAATCAGTTTTATTCACACTTGGAGACCATTTGAGAGTATTAATGTTGCAATACAAATATCTGGTCATTTCAAAATTGAATATTTAACTGATATTTTATTCTGTAAGTTAGTGAAAGAGGAATACTGAAGATTGGTTTGCAACATATATGAACATATTCCACATTTTGTGAGTGAAGAAATAGTGGCTTCCATTCATACAGTACTCTAATGTTCCTATAGCAGCAAAGGGGTTTATTGTGACATTGTGTGCGGGTCAAAAGGTATATGCTAAGAATAACAAAGGACACTATTACATAGTAAATGTTTTACCTACAACACAGAAAATTCTTAGGCCCTCTCTGAGTAGAAAGAAAGAAATTTAATGTAATTTTCTAGGTGATGTAAGATTTTTCTGCATGATTTCCACAAAACATTGCCAGAGTCATACTGTTTCATTTAGTTTTTCTGTTTCTGTAAATCATGAGAAATTACCTTAGGGTTTAACAAGACATGCAATTCTGTTGCTGTGGAGTATGTGTGAGAAGAATTGAACCCAGAAAGTTGTTTTTCATTTGAAATGCTTCCAAAATATGGAAAATCTGGTAGTTGGATTGTTCATGTGTAAGGATGATAAGCTGCTTAAGCACTTCATACTGAGGTACCAAATTGTTACCCTGCTGACTAGGCAATCAGGCAATTCATTTTCCTTACAAGGTAGGCAGGTGCTGTATTACGTGAATTTTACCTTGTTATTCTGTAACAATGAAAAGTTTCTAGACACAGCTGGGAAAAGCAGATGGTCATTTCTTAAGTTTCCATAATCATGGTATAAACGTAATGCCATAAATTAGCAAAATACTTAACTTGTCTTTCTTACACAATCTATACACATTATATGGGCAGAGCAGGCATTTGGAAAAGTGCTTGGCATGTTTTTACGTTTCTTTTTAAACTGGCAGGGCTGTAATTCTAAATAGTCTACATATTAAATCTGCTTAAATAATTCCACTTGCTCCTGGATGTTCATATTCTTATTGTATATGCAGAGTGTTATCCTTCCCACCATCTTTCACCCTTTAGCACTTAGCTGTTGCTTAACCAAGCAATACTTTTAAAAGGTTTTCCTTTTGAGTCTATACTGTAGTCTTGTGTTCATCCATACTGCTCTTTCATTCATCCCCTCCTTTTTTGAATATCTTTTTGACAGTGAAAAGCTGTGAACAAAAGCACTCTATTGTTGCTTCATCTAAACAGGAAATAAGCCAAGTGAGACTGTTACTTCCTTTCTCATTGTAAGATTCAAATTGCACTATTCATGTTTGTTTCTTTCTTTACAAATTCATGCCCACTACCATGCTGAGAATCTTAAAGCCTTATTGCTTTTCTGGGTTTTTTTATCTTTATGCTGAATCAAGCATACTTCTGAGCAAGTATCAGTCCCAAAGCAATGGAAATAATAGTTGTTTGAAACATGAACCATGTTAAACAAGGTTTTATGGAGCAAACATGCAGGAATTAGAATGATAGCACTGATGAAGCATATACACAAGTGGGTATCTATGTCTAGGAAGCAATGGAGGGACCTCACATTGAGGAATAGTTCCTGCTTGTGCTGACACATTTATTTAATTTAGATTTATCTTAAAATTCAAGGAAAATATAAAAATTCTAGCTTATATTGGTTTTAGTTTGGGAAAATAGAGATTGAAAAAGTTAAAGAGAAGAAAAAGTAGGCCAAAGATTAAGTGTGAGATGGGAAGGGACATGATGAAGCATTTTACTTGGTTTTTATCACTCTAGAGCCTGATGTAAAACTGAAATCAATGAGAAAATAAATTTAGATTAAGGTATAACAGTCTAATCACAGAATGGCTCAGGTTAGAAGAGAACACAGTGGGTTGTCTGGTCCAACCTCCCTGGTCAAGCAGGATCATCTCAGAGCACATGTCAAAGGATTGTATCCAGACAGCTCTTGAATATTTTCAGTGAGGGAGATTCCACAACTCCTTGGGTAGCCCATTCCAGTGTGTGGTCACCTGCACAATAAAAACATTCTTCCTTGTGTTCAGATGGACCTTTCTGTGATTCCGTCTCTGCTTGTTCTGTCTTGTTCTATTGCTTGGTGAAGAGTCTGGCTCCATCTTCTTGGCATCTCTCTTCAAAATCTTCTAGACATTGGTGAGCACCCCTTTCAGTCATCTCTGCTTGAGGCTGAACAGGCCCAGTTCCCTCAGCCTGTCCTTGAAGAAAGAAGCTCCAGTACCCTAGGCATCTTTGTTGCCTTCTCTTCGACCTGTTCCAGGAGCTCCATGGAGCTCTCTCTTGTACAGAGGAGTCCAGAACTGGACCCAGCACTCCAGATGTGCCTCACCTGGGCTAAGTAAAGGGGCAGGATCACCTTTCTTGACCAGCTGGCAATGCTGTTCCTAATGCACCCTGGGATCCCACTGGCTTTCTTGGCCACAAGAACACACTGGCCCTTGGACATTTTGCTGTCTACCAGGACCCCTGGGTCCTTCTCCAAAGAGCTGCCTTCCAGCAGGTCACCCCCTGTCTGTCCTGGTGCATGGGGTTATTCTTCTCCAGGGGCAGGACCCTGCACTTGCCTTTTTTGAATTAGAGACAGTTCCTCTCTGTTAATCTCTCCCACCTGTCGAGATCCCTCAGAAGGGCTGTCCAGCCTTCTAGGATATTAGCCAGTCCTCCCGGCTTTGTGTCATCACTGAACTTACTGAGGAGACAACTGCCCTTCCATCCAAGCCATTGATCAACAAGTTAAATACTGGGCATAGTTTTGAACCTTGGGAGACACCACTAATGACAGGCCTCCAGGTACACCCTGTGCCACTGACTGCAGCTCTCTGGTTCAGCCAGTTCTCAGTCATCCTCACTGTGCACTCATTCAACCCACACCTCCTGAATTTGCCTGTGAAGATGTTGAGAGATACCGTGCTGAAAACCTTGCTGAAGTCAAAGTAGAAAATATCTACTGCCCCCATCCCTCCAAGCAGTTTCATTACGAAAGGCAATCAGGTTGGTCCAGTGTGAATTAGCATTAATGAATCCATGCTGACTACTCCTGATCCCCTTGTTATCATCCACATGGATAGAGATGGTCTTTTGAATGAGGACAGGGATTGAGGTGAGGATCACCTTAAGTGTAGGTCTTGATTCCCTACGCTCTTTGCTAAAGAAGCTACATGCATCTGTATGAATCACACATCGGTTTAGGTCACCTCAATCCACCCCATGGGTTCTAGAAAGCAGACCTGACATGGTTATGTTAGCACAGATGGAGAAGGAGGGCAGGTGGCCAGGTTTTAGAAATATACAGGGGAGTAGGTCTGTTAACTAGTAGATGTATTTGAAAGAGATAAAAAAAGTAAGTAAAGTTCATTTTTAATCAAAAGAGGAAAATGCTGTGTGCAGCAAGGTAATCTGTGATGCAAGACATCAAAAGCAAATATCATCAAGACAAAAACCTAGTAGAACAAGTTTTTATGCTTCTTTAATGAGACTAAGGAAGCAATGAATAGAAAATGAAAGATGCAAATATTTCTTATAAAACATTACGGAAAGGGCTGGAGAATTTGGAATTTGTTAAAAAAAAAAAAAAAGCCTAAAACATGAACAGCAGAGTGCCGAACAGCCCAGGACAAGACAGAATAGCATTCTATACATAGAGGTTCCAAGAATTACTGGGGCAAGATAAAGCATGGGTAAGTAAAAAACAACATGAAGATCTGGAGGAGTCCAAGCAAGTATGAGCTCTCAGCAGACGGATGGAAGGATGCAAATATGTGCAGCTGTCAGGGAAGTAACTGGACCATGTCCAGACTGTTTCCAAATCAAGAGCCAAAAATCAAAATGATGAGTTCTCTGGTCTACCATTTAAGAAGGCAGCTCACACCTTACAAAGCAATTTTTTCTTGGGTGCTAAAGGGATGAAATAATGTCATCCATGGTTTTCAGAACTTTAGTAGACACCTTTCCTTCTAGACTGGTATTTTGACATTGATCATTTCATGTAACTATATTTCCTCCCATCTGTTTTCAGGCTGCATGAGATTTTTTTCATGCAGACTAATTTCAGTGTCCTGTCAAAATTAGACGCTGTTCCACACTATCTAAGTCACAGTATCACATTCAACAATTTCCATTCATCTCTTATTTTACTAAGCAGAGATGGGTAGACAATGATGGTCCATTCTGCTAGTCTATTGACAAAGTCATCTTTCTGGATTTTTGGGTTTTTTGGCAATTTTACTTCTAGTAGCACAAAGTGAAGTCAATGATTGCCTTATGTGTGGGATGATACAGACTGAAGGCCCAGGTGCTTTGTCAGGCTTCCAAAATACCTGCCAAGCAGAAAATTAGACTGTGAGGAAGATGGAAAGATTAAGACGTCCACCCTGATGACAGATCCTTCTGTTTTAAGGATATAAGGGTCTGTATCTATATACGGTATTAAAAAGGGAAGATATTTACTTTTCCTTCTGAAATTATGTTGTCATATGTGTTTTAGACAGTGGCCAGTCTTCCAGTTCTGATTCTTTGATGCATGCTTTGTATTATACTTAAAATGCAAATACCATTTCGTAACACAGTTTGAGGCTTTAGCAGGATGTGCTAACAATTATTGTCTCAGATTATATTTTTTGGAAAATTACTTTGTAAAATAATTAGCAGGATAAAGGGGAGACTTTAACCTTCAAGGTTAGAAGAGTTAAATTTATTAGTGACCAAAATGATCTGCGGTATCACAAATTTTGCTGGAATCAAACATTCCTGTACGTGTAAATGACTTTTACTGATAAGAGAACTTCAGCAGAAATCGTATGTGTGACATTGTAGAGAGTCATGGAGTGAAACCAGATGCTTTTTCTTCCATAGTAACTTGAATCTGGTGAAAATATGGATACAACTGAGGATGAGCACTATGTTCAGTGTATGCTCAAAATCAAAATGCATCTTTGGTTTACAATAGAACTAGTGCAATAAAATAAGGTAGATTTTCTTAAACATTAAAGGTACTATTTAATAATGTTTGGTAGAAGACAACATCACTTTATAAATGATGTCTTGTAAGGCAAGGTAAGAATTTTTCTTTATGTATTCCTGAAGTTGTATGTCTCAGTAATCAATAGGCCCTCCCTGATATTTTCCTGTAAGTTTGGGCTCAACAAAAGCATTGCTAAATCTTTTATCTCAGTATCTAAATACCTTCAGGGTGGAGTGTCAGAAAAAGCAGTAGATTGTCACATGGCAAAGGCTGCTCAGGGCCCTGAGTCTTCACGTAGGCCTGGAAACTCATACAAACAATATGATGGTTTAATATGTGTCTGATGGTTTACAGACTAGCAGAAAATTTGCTCTTAAAAGAGACTGCATAAAATTATACTGTGTTACCCAGTAGATGAATTCTATGTGTGAGTCACACCCGCCTGTTCCAGTGACAATTTTTTTCTCACTTATTATTGCCATTAGTCCTGCTGAGCTAACACAGCTGAGAGACTCCAAACTGAGTGTCATCCTCAGACTTGTTTGTTATGTTTCACTGACTTGCACCTGCAAAATCCTATTGTAAGCTATGGGGCCCTACATTTTTGAAATTAGAACAGAATCTGAAGATAGCTTGCTTTTTTAACCAGGGCAAAGACTCTACCAAGAGTGCAGTATGAACAGCCTGCATATGACCTGTCCACTGGGTCTGAAATGCAAGACAAGGAAAGGAATTGCTGGTTTAATGCTATTACTTTTTATCATGATGCATACTAATAGAAGGTCTTTTACTGTCCCAATGCATTTTTTAAATTATTAAATTGGCTTGGTTGATTAATTAGTTTTGTTTTTTACCAGTTAATATTGAATTCACTAGATTTGCTGGTGCGCTACCATCCTTCCACTTGTACCACTATTTTTGTGTATATATGGACACAAAAGCATGGTTTTATAAGTGAACTGGCATGCTTTACCTTTGCCAAAATTTATTACAGAATTTAATAATGTATTCTAATTTCTTTAGTCTTTTATATAGGCAACGGTTTTACCTTCTAGTCTTCTACAAGTTTTAAAAGTAGCTGCAGAGCAAACTGAAGGGTATTCCTTATCATGAGCTGTCAGTGAACACTGACCACCAGTGATTGATGACTTCTGTGAACAGCAAGCTTTAGAGTTTCTCATGTATTCTTCACTGAAAACAAATTTTCAAAAATCTCTGAACAATTTCGTTGCCTTCTCATGAATTTTATTGGGCAAATATGAATAGAGATTAATGGAGAGCAGAAAAGTGGAAGAAGTGATGAAAAGGATGTATGTAAGAAAAAAATTTGCCTGCTACAAACTCCCAGAAGAGCAGGGGGTACTATTGGACAATGAATTCAACAGATTGGAATATGTGGTAAAAGTGTGGCTGAAGAAACACAGCGACCTTTGAACTTGTATATAAACTAGAGACAGGCAGAGAATATAAATTCTATTAGTGAATCACTAGTAAGATTAGGAAATAGAACTTTCTGTCCACTTCAGAAAGTTTGATTTTAGTGATTTGAAGTGTGTAGATATTTCATTAATTTGACTAATCTGCTTGTGACTTTTCTTTGCAGAAGCTCTTATTTGTGTTATTTTCACAAGGAGACTTTCAGCTATTTGTGAACAACATAACTATTTACTAAAATGCTGTTGTGTTTATATGACAACTTGTGTAGTTTTGAAGGGACAATTTACAGCAAAATAGCATAAATAAGATATTTTCATGTGCAGAAGCAATTAATATTAATTAATATTTACTGAAAATACCATTTTTCTTTTAACAAGTATAAAAGTTTGGCGCTAAAGTATAAAAGTTTGGCACCATCTATTAGTGTAGAAGGCTCAGAGGCCAATTAATAGGGATATAATTAATTATTTTTCCCCTTAAAGCTACAGGATCCTCAATTAATAGAAATTGTACCTTTCTTTCAGTGCACGGAGCTGTGCTGATTTACACCAAGCTTTATAGAGCTTCCCTAAGGGGACTTCCTTAAATGAAATGCTCATTTTAATGGACCACACAGAAGGTATGAGACAAGAGTGGAAATGCCTTGAGTATAAAGTTCTGAACATTACAATTGGTGACAGAAGGCCTATCAATGAGACAGTAATCCTATAAAAATACAAAAAGATCAGATTGTTTGTCGAATTAGACTTGCTTTAATATGGATGCATGCAAGGGAGCTGGAAACTTTGCATCTGTTTTGTATACAAAGTGATTAGATTGTGATCACTTAGTCCAAGAGGATAGAAATGATGCACAATTTTGCCAGGATGAGACATGCAAATTGGATCAATTAAGCTTTGAGAGCGCTCAGACAATCTGGTAGAGAAGTTTACATGCTGTGTCAAGTGAAACTTAGCAAAGATCAGTCCTGGATGCTGGGGGCAAGTATTATAGTGATTTAAACTCTAATCTTTAAGAGTAATACATTGTTTTCAGATTTAGTTATAAAATGGATCAGATACTATAATGAAACAATCAGATACTGTAATAAGAGATCCCTTATGGAGATGCTTGGTGGTACACCAGAAGTATGACAGAGAAAATAGTAGCAGTCATTTGAGTTGCAACATTTGAGGTAGAGGTGAGTAAATTCAGATGACTGATCTTGTTTGCAGAAAACAGAATGCACAATTCTAGTAACTCCTGTACCTTCGTGTTCACCACAATGTTTCAGAAGCAGGGAGTATTCTCATAAGTGGCTCACTGTGTGCCCTATTTTCGTTGAACAAAAGCCCTCTCCAAAGGGGTCAAGAAGAAAATGATCATTAGGTAAGAGTGCTGTAATTTCTTCAGAGACCATGTAAGAATTTGAATTATGCACCTGTTTCAATGTCCTTTACAGTGTTCAAAGGACATGTTGTTTTAGATAATCAGAGGGGTCTCTATGGAAATTGAAAATTCTCAATATATGTGAAATACTAAAAGCCTCAGAAATCAATTTTGAAAGAAGACACTAAAATTTTCACTAGAATCCAAATAGCTTACAGAATTAGAAACAGGTGTGCATAATTTGAATTTTAAGGTAGATTCAGCAAGTGTATATGAACAGTGTAAAATAACACCTTCCATTTCACTATTTTCTCAGAATTTGTTTATTAGTGGCACATACATTGCCTGTATCACCAGCATTTAATGGCAATCAGATATACAGTAAGAATATGTAATGGTGAAAACAGATGAAAAAAATCTCAGCATCATCATTGTATATGGCAAATCTCATATCCTTGTTTGTTTGGTTTTTTAAAATACAAGTGAAGTTCAGTCTTACCTCATAAATATCTTCTCATCATCTGAAATGGCAACATATGATTTAAGGAAACAAGGTATAATGACTGCAGAGAAATTTGATGAGATTTTCTTTGTTAAAAGCTTGTTGTAAACACCAGCATAGAAAAAGGCACTAGGAGAGCACTGCCTTTTACATAGAACTGTTAAAATCCTTCTAAGCTGGGAGGATTTACAATTAACCTAGTATTGTTCATGTTAAGGCAGTTTTTATAGGTTTGAATAAGGCATTATCCTCCCCCTCAAATATTTTCTGAAAAACAAGTGGAAAACCTGGGCATTAAAAGCATTTATTTCCCAGCACTTAATCCTGTGAAGTTTAAACGCCTGTCAAGATATGAATTACTATCTTGAGATCAGCTGAAAATCCTTGCGGGCCTGCAAGTTTGAATGGTTAAAAAAAAAAAAAAAAAAAAGCTAGGGAGAAATCAAAGTTCTTAAAGTATCTATCCACAAAAGATCACTTTAAATGATCTGATTAGTTTCAAGCAAGTGTCCATATTTACTGTGCATACTCTGCTTCAGCTTGTTCTGAATACTGAGCAGCTACTGTGTGAATTTATGTAAGGAAATCTCTTAAGCTTTCAGTGCTGCTTCTTATAATTAGGCATATGTGACACACATGTTCATTAAAGCAACCTTCCTCTTAGAGCAGGGGTTAAGGGGCTGTTTCAGAAAGATACTTAAACATATGCTTAGTACCAGCTCTCATGACTGTTAAGCAAGTCCTGACATGATCCACATGGATAAGGATGATTTCCTAACTTAGAAAATTCTAAACCAGGTTTAATGTGGTGTTAGCGCCAGGTTAAATTTCTCCAGATTTTGAAGCCAATTTTAAACAATGAGCTGTGAATTACAAGCCAATATATATATGGGTGGATGGATGGACTTGAGAAATATTTTTGGGTAAAATTCAATATGATAAGCTACCTTCAGTGAAATACATGATAGTAGGGGAAAGAAAATAAAATTTTCCTCTAGTCTGCTGAAAAAGAGAGTGCTTTATTTGTCATTCAGTGTTTTACCTTTACTTTTATATTTACTGCAGAGTTAGACATGGGTCACAGCAGTTAATGGAAAGCATTAACAGAAATATTAGGGTGTTTATCAAGCCAGACTCTAAAAGAGATTGTAAATGAAATGTAAACACACTAGCAACAGTAACCTGTGGTTTATGATTAAAAATTAACCAAGAGATTATTTTGCTCTTTTTTACCTGAACTCATTTTACAACACAAGTGTCTACATGAAGGTATCTAATACTCTCCACTTTATTTGGCTATGTACTGGTTTTTCATCTTACATTGTCATACTAGCAGGGAAACGATAATGCTTTACTATAGATATTCATTCCTGCTCTTTTCATATGCAACAATTCACTCATTTTAAAATGCTATAGTAAAATTTTGTGTTTAAATTCTCTGTTACTGACTTTTCTCCTTGACCCACTGTCAGTTCTGGGCACTTGTGACTTTCTCCACAACATGCCTTCCAAGGTACTAATTATATCCAATGTGGGCATTGTGTCAAAATTCTAATTTTGCTCTTTGGGTCTAGGAGTAGTCCCATTGATTTTAGTGAGAAGATCTATGGATTAGTTTGTGAAAATGCTTTGGGAAATACCTGGATGGTGTGAAATATTTTATAACATATAACCAATTTGTTCATATGGAGAATTGTCAATTTAAATTGGACTCTATATCTTCCTGAAAGTCAGCATCAAGTATTGCATTCAAACATACAGAATTTTATAAAGAAAGACAATAGGAATTTAGTTTTTTAAGAAGAAAACTCAATAACAAGCACTGTTACTCTGACATTTGTACTCTCATTTTTGTTAAAAATTAAAATTTGTATTTAGACCAACATGTAAATTCTGTTTTGTTCCGATAGGTTCTTTAAATATTGGTTAACAAGTCCATAGTTGTTTTCAGGAAATTAAAGATTAGTGAGTATGTGGACCGAGTTAACTACAATTTTTCTGTATTGCAAGTCTTTAATCATTAAAATGATCAGATCATACTCTCTTATGTAGTCCAGTACGTTATAAACTTCTCCAGACACTTAACCCTAGTTACTGACACTGCTTTACAGTTAGGTATTTTACCCTTGTCTTCCAGTCTCTCAGTGTGTCAGCACTTCCAACTAACACACAAGGTAAGATTATGAGTCGATCTTTAGTAGCATTAAACTTTCAAAAGCAAATTAAATGTGAGGAATTGATACAACATAAAACCAAAACAAAAGCAAATGAAGAAAGCTCTGCACCCTCTGGGTGTCTATTCCTTGGTACTAATGTTCTTTGGAAGCAGGTTCCTATGAGAAAAATCATTATCAACGAAGCAATGCTGCAAGCTATTTTGGATAGTTGAAGCAGAAAGAGGATAATCACTCTAAACTATAGATCAGTAGTTTGACAAAGAAGAGACAGTATGGGAGGTATAATTTCCAAGCTAAAATAAATACATTCAGTATAAGTACATATCTCAGAAAATACTGTAATAGCAAATGAATTTTTGTTTGTAAATTTGGTATTATTGATATGATAGTGAAACAAGAAGTGTGTATGATTATTTTTCCTGTGCAGTGCTGTTACAGATGATTTTATAGATTACTGAGTTAGAGATGAAAAAATAGATCCTCTAATGTGCTCTCATTTTCCATGGTTGAAATCCTAGTCCCAAAATATTATGGCTGAGTAGAAAAAGCATTATGGGAGAAACAAATTTCCAATTGCCATATTTGTATTCTGATGTCTTATTTCTGTTTTCAAGGAGAGATAAAAAAGTAAAAGCATTAATTTTTCATTATTGAAGGTACATAAATTCTGTTACTGCTTTTCTTGTTTCATTTACTCTCTTTCCCTTTCTGTGATATAAGGGACAGTGCATGCATGCATTGTCTGGTCATAATAACTAACTTACTAAAAAAATAAACTGTACTGAAATAACTAATAGAAGTATGTGCAGTGGTATAAGAAGGGAAAATTTACATATTCCTATAAATTTATATATTTGTGCACCTATGTATGTGTTTCGTTCTGAAAAATACATGCTTAAGAAACTGTACTTCACTATATGTGTGTTAATACTGTGCAAACAGAAATTATTGCATGTATAGTGAGGAAGTAATTTGAGAAGAAGAATGAGAGAAGTTTCTTGAAGGTTCTGTTTCTGCAAGCTGCTACACATTCATAAACTTTTCAAGCCCATGAACATTTGCTAGCCCAGAGAGAATCTTCTATGAAGTATGCTGAGAACTTTGGTATTTGTTTGCCATGCTACATTTTTAAAGCCTGAACACATTTGTAGAAGCCATATGTGGAGAAGGCAGGAAGGAAGCATCCTTGAAACAAGTTTATTATACTGCTGAAATAGAGTGTAGTGACTTTAAGGGAATTTTGTCTTACAGCTTCAGTGATTCTTGGCAACAAAATAAATCAAACCACTGGACCAGCAAATCCGTCGCTTTAGTATATAACAGCAAGTTGTTTGGTGCACTATGAATAGATATGGATCATGTGGAAATGCTGTTGGCATGTATGGAAGTGAACTTAGGCCCTTCCCTGGAGAAGAAGCAAGATCCAAAATAGAGCTAGTAAGAGCAAAGATTCAGAGTTTCACTGCAGTGGTTTTTTTCACATGATTTAATTGTATTAGGCAGTTGTATAAATGAGGTTTGAGTCATTAGTTTCTTTAAGCAAAAATTAAATCTATTTGCCTAAAACCAGCTGGTTTTATATAAAAAAGTAAGTCAGATGGTAAATCCATTCTATGTTGGTTTGTCAATGATGCTGATTTTTTTACTGATATGTTTAGAATGAGTACTCCTAGGAATAAATACTGATAGACTGAGAGTAGTGTGGGGAAGAAAACAAACGTCACCACCACCACCACCACCAAAAAAAAAAAAAAGAGAAAACAACTGAACCAAAAACCCCACGCAATGCTGAATATTGAAAAAGCTCTGTAAGGATTCCAATGTGCATGTTGTCTGCAAACAGTGTGGTTTGTTTCCATTCTAGGAAGCCAATTTCTGAAAAGTTTGAAGCCTGTGCATGAGGCGAAAGCAGGTCTCCTTTTTTGCACTTCTTGTTATGAACATGTTATGTTATCTATAGGCTCTTGGTGGTGCTACAATACAGTATTGCTGTCCCCCCACCCCCAATAAATATTATGCAATTAGCACATGATGATGCACAGTATGCAGATGGTTTTTACCTCCCAAAGCTGCCAAACTGTCTTTTTAAGAGAGTGAATGACAAACAGTCATTTTGGGGAGTGACATGTCATGATGATGGCCCATTAAAACTCCTCAAGAATACTCAGCCAGCTACATATGCCCACTCAGCTCCCTCCACAGCAGCAGCTGCTTCTGAGTTCCTCCTGTAGCTGCAGTAAACTTAATGGGCTGGCTGCACAATTCCCTGTCGCCACAGGGCATTTTGTGCTCTTATTAAAACTGGGGAGCGGAAAAGGCACAGATTTGTGACTACAGCAGCTGCAGAGACTGGAAAAGGACAGAAAAGGAAAGGGTACATGTGTGTGTATACACATGTGTACATGTACATACACACACTTAAAGGTATGTATAGATATACAATCTCTGTCTGTATAAAGACCTACATTATGTGAGTATACACGAGGAGAGAGAACGCTACAGAAACAGTTGAGTATTATTAAGAGAAAAAATATCATAGAAATGTGACATGGATGCTCTTATCACATCAAGTTTTCAGTATTTCCTATTAATTATTCAATTCAATAGCCTTTAGATGACAGTATCAGTTATTCCAAGGGGGACTATTCTTCTGAACTTTGTCTTCAACCTAGAAGCCTTGAGGGCTTACTTAGATGCTAACTGGAATATTATGAAGTGAAAGATTTAGAATTTTAGTACTTCTAATTTGAATTTTGTTTGAACAGTAGCCATCAAGGAAATGAAGTTTCACTGTTCCTTTTCCTCTTTAACCCCCATTTTTGAAAGGTTGGCAAAATTAAATATTCACTTCACTTCATGTGGCTGAGGTGATAAGATTATTATCCTCCTGAAGCACTCATCTACCGCTTAAAAGAATAAGGGCTGTATAAAGACTTTAACTAAACTCTGAAATTTTATTTGGAAACAATACAGAGGACGGAGGGAATAGTAAAACCTAACTGCTTATTCCAAGTGTGATGATGGAAGAGCATAAGTAAATTAATACAAATTCTTACTATTTTAGTTTCTTAGGCAAGAAACATTGATTCTGTAACAGAAAAGGAGTTCAAAAACTGTATTAACAGCGGAATTAAGGATTGTTTGAGGATTGTTTCTCTAAAGAAAAATACCTAGTTCACTCAAAGTTAGCTGACAGTTATAATACTCTCCCAGCCCATTAATCATGTTTATTTTGTTTTCTCCTCTGATCTCAGGACTTTGAAACCAATGGCAATTTAATTTTCAACTTCTTCCATTTTTTTTACCTCCTTTTTTTTTTGTTTTTGTTTTTTCCTGTACACTTGGAGTAGTGGTATTGCACATCCTCAGTAAAATTACACTTGACCACTTTCAGGTAATAAATTTTTTTAATTGCTGTTGCATTAAGCAGTGTGTGAAAAGAAGATGCTGGTAAAGTTATACAACATTACTCTGAAGTACTATTCTTGCACATCAGATATATCCATGTTCACTTTGGCTTTTGGTTTGTGAATATTTTTACCTTTTGTTTATTTATTTCCCCCCCCCCTCTTTCTTGTTAAACATTTGTATTTATTTTGCCTCATCCTCTGCTTTCTTAAAAATGACTGAATATCTTGATTGTAGACAAAGCTTTATTCTCACTGGTTTTATATACTGTTGAATTATGAAGGTCTTGAAGGTTCAAATTACACCAAATGTCATACATTTTGCCTGCAGGAGGACTATTGAGGACAATCTGTGGGATGAAAACTGATACTCCCAAAGGGATGTGCCTTGGTTTTACCTTGAATTTGAAATGTGTTCATTTGATAGGTAGTTTTTGATGACCTCATTGTATTTGTGGTGATCCTGGGCAGATATATGTATGCCTTGTGGTCATTCATAGGACTCTAGAATTACCTGTGTCAAAACAAAATGTGATTCAGAGGCAGTCTGAGTTCAGGCAGTCTGTAAGGTCAGTGCTGAATGTGAAGAGATCTCTGAAATGTCCTGGACCTCAGTTATCTCAGAAGTTCTTAGGTCTTTGGTCAGCTCTGAGCACTCCAGACGTTGTTTTGGATATTTTAAATCAAGTCAGAAGAGAGGTCTTGTCTGGGCTGGCCAGATTTTTAGCAACCCTGTCACCAACTCCTTGTGTTAGATAAATATAACGTGGTTATACTGTGGTCTGCAGCATGAGACCTTGTTGCATTCCCTTGTGACTGTCTCTGCACTTGCCTGACAAAGAGCAAGTCTGAAGGCAACAAAACAGTGCATGAAATTGCCAGTATGTCAACATGGCAAATTGTGCCACAGTGACGCCGTTGTCTGTGCTGGTTCCCCACTATGCTGACAACATTGCTGAGACAAGGAAACTCTGGCAGCATTACAAGCAGATTCCTTCTGTTCAAACTCTAATTAAACGTGTTGGAGTTTTGGGTATAGCCGATTATATTGACTTGATCTCTTGTCCTCAGTATTATCTGTTGTGCTGAAAGCACAGAATGGAGACCAGTGTATTTCTTTCTGAGCCTAGGCTTATACTATAGTTTTACATAAATTAATAAAACCAAAAGCAAACAAAAGCCCTGCAGGAGCTCCTTTATCACTTTCTCAACGTTTCTTGGAGAATAGACTTTTATAAGAAAATCATTACCTACTGAATAATACTTTCACTGGTGCCTGGGTATAAAGTCAATTATATGAATCACAGGCCTTTGCTGACATCAATAAAATGTTGAGGAATCTTTTTCTTTCCCTCATGACTTCCGTAATCAGACTGAAAGATAAATTTAAAAAGATGTCTTAGACTGTTGTTACTGAAATATGGTTTCAGTTTACAAGAATGATAGTTTCATGGCTCCCTCTGAAAACAATGATCCTATTAGTAGCTAATGGGTTTGTGAAGCCCTTAGACATTGCAGAAACGTGGTATGTGTGCACATTAGATTTTAATGAAATGTTAACTACATCATCTAGGTTAAATTTTAAGTATTAGCTATTATTTGCATTGCAATTGTTCCAAAGCACCAGCACTGAACCCTTAGTTATCCTGATAGTTCATAAATATATTGTTACATTAAAAGAAAAGAAAAAGAAAAGGAGGTAAAACCCCTATAAATATCTAGTACTTTATGAGTCATCACAAAACACATACTAATCTGAGGGAAAAACTGATTTGAAAACTTTGTATGTGTAACCATAATAAATATTGACTTCAAGAAAATCTGAGAACGGCAGTTTTAAGAACCTGGCTGTTGTGATGACCAGAATTAATAGAAGTGGAAAAATGGTGGTTTTGTTTCAAATCACCAGCTTTCTTTAGCCTTTTAGAAATTACATACTTAATCTTTATATACTCTTTTTAAGTCTTCCCAGAAGGATGAAGGGGAGAAGGTGGCATGAAGAAAAGTTTATTCTTCCTACAATCTGGTCTCAGTTGTTTTGTGATAGTAAATTGTGGTTATAAAATGGACAAGAAGATTGCTTCTAGTTTGGAGGTTTTTTCCTTTTTCATCGTTGTTTTTGATTCTTAGTGCCTCCTTGCATTTTGTGAGGAGGCAGGAATAAAGTCCTGACAGTTCCATATCACAAATAATGATGGATGCTGATGAGGAGGAGGCAGTTTTCATTCCTCTCCTCTCTTTCTAGTTACTTTCATAGAGAGAAAGGAAGGGGTGCAGACAAGGCAAATCCTCCTTGAGAAAACATTTCAGTTCTGCAAAGGAGAGCACATTTCCTTTGGTCTTAGAGAGCAATGAAGCTAGATTGTATTGAAGCATCTGATGTTTCTCCTGTCCATCTCTTTATCTCCACTGCTTCTGTCATTCTGCTAGTGTCAAAAAACCATCAGCTCCTCATGTTCTCCCTTCGATTTTCTTCTTCACCAATAATCTATAACCTCTGTAATGAATCATTAACCATGCTGGCACAGAGAGAAGCAAAAGCAAAGATAGATCTTTAAGGAAGATAAATCAGAAAAGAGAGGCATATGAACATTGCACCTGCTTTAAAGGAGCCTGAACTGAAAATCAGAAAAAGAGCAAACCTCCCATTCAGACATAGTGGCCAGATGAGCTGCTTTTAGTACTTTAAATGCTTTTAATACTTCAGTGCAATATCTCTGCTTACTCAGAAAAATTATTCTCCTTCTCTATTGGAAATACTGCTTTATTACTTTAATGGCAAGTGATACTAAAGGATATAATTTTTAGTTGTACAGATTTTAAAATAGGCAATATCTAGAAACTGTTGAGTATTGGCAATTTTGAAAAAACCTTTTATTTAGATTTCCCCAGAATAATTACCAGCCTAAAAGTCCACATAGACATAAATGCATTAGGGGGGACACTAGAGTAAGCTATATTGCTGTAGGGTCAAAAAAACCTGAGAAAAAATTTGGTTTATTAAAAGAGTTACGGTAATAACACCTTTGCTCTTTAGTGAAGCTGACTGCTTCCAGCTCTCACACATATCCAGCAAGTATTTTCTAAAACTGAGAGCCTAAAGAGATTAAGTGCTTTTTTTAGCTTGAGTTCAGAGTCAACAATAAATTATCTTCTAAAGAACAAAAAAAAGTTCACTTTTTATGTACATTGTCCCTCTGCCTCAACAAGGCTTATGTGGCTTTTACTATTAGATCTGTTTGCTCTCTGCTAACCTTCCTAGCACATCAAAAGTTATCCTTCTGGTAAAAAGTACATCATCTCTCTCTAGAGGACTGTTGCTTCCCTTTCCTGTTCTCATGTACTCTTGTATATGCAGGGATCACCCAAATCCAGAACTCTTAGAATCTTCACGTTAAATATATGCAGTATGTAACAAAAAAGCTGTAGGATCAGCATACAAGAATTGGATCATGAATCTTGTACTAAAAATAAGCCAAGTGGAATGAAAAGGCAAACTGGAGAGCCACAATCATGGATATTGTGTAGAGGTGGCAATGGATGAAATGGATTGGAAGCATACACCTGCTCTGTCTCTATCATCCCTCTTTCTGAAAACAGGGTGTTTTATTTACAATACCCATGGCAAACTGATTCTGAAAGAGGAATTGTCTGGAATGATCCAGAACGGAACCAGATGAGGTTTACTGAGTGAATCCCTGAATCCTCCATGTCTCTTGAAGCAACAATTTGGAAGTGACTTTGTCTTGAGCCTCTTTACTTCTAAAGTCATAGTCCCCATGTGCATATACAGATTGAACATAGTTCTGGCTCCTACCAGAATGGCCCTGTAGAAAGTGTGAGGAGTGAAAGACAAGCTGGCAGATGGCACAGCCAGAGATGCTTTGTGGAATCTTCCTGCAAAGTACTACTGTCCTGAGGATTTCTTGTTGCCAAATTAATAACAAGAATAAATAAAAATCCTAGGTCTTATTATTTAATGTATTTCTTCTATAAAAAAGGGGCAAAGAATACCTGAACACAACAACAAAATAACAAAAAAACCTGACAACAATTAAAAATGTACAAAATGTTTTCTAAAGCCAATGTTATATGGAAAATTGTACTTCTCACTTCCTACGATGTTAAATTAAGTATCTTGAATCACAGGTAGTTTGCAGTCATGTTTGGTAGTAGCAGACCTGTGAATATGATACAGGGCATCAGAATTCAAAGATTTTGTTCATACTTGCAGATCATTGATGCCTCTGCATTAATGACTCTGAAGATCACCGTATGGAAGAATTATGTTGTGTGAAACTGGAATATAGTTTCTCTATATGAAAACTGAATCAAAATTCTCAATATTTTCAGTGAAGTACTTTGTTTCTTTTTTGCGTTGTTCTCTTGTACTGTACTTTTAAGTTTTCTCAGATCTCCTCTAAAAAGCATATAAAAGTGTTGAAAAAAATCTCTTTAGAGTGCTTTGCACTGAATTGATTGTTGCATAGTGCCAAAGATAAACTAAATCTTGAGCTATGTCACCTTCCTGGGGTTAAGTAGGTAGAGAATGGTACATTACTAATTTGAGCATGGGCCAGCACAGTTTTTAAATGCTTAGTAGAACAAAGTTTTAATAAAAGGTGCAAAGAAGTTTGCTGTTCCAGAGCCTTAACCTTGGAATAACAAAGGTCCTCACTAATTACTTTACTAATCCATGTGGTAGCAGTTTTCTTACCAAGGCATCGTTCCAAAAAGTGCCTTCTGCTCAGCATTTCACTCCAGGTCACCAGCCACTCTAGTGCAATCCATGAGGAGATTTATGGACCTCAAAGAGGAACTCCTTAAAGAACAATGTGTTGTTAATCAGTAACCCACTGAGTGAGCAAATGGGAAATGCTGAAGCTACAGTATTTCTCCTTTCCCTGGGATGTGAAAGTCTTGCTCCATGCATCTTCAAGGATTTACTGGCCTCTCCCCCAAAGGTCTCTTTTTAATTTTTTTTCAAAGCAGTGCTGGTTAGTTATTTGGAATAGGGCTGGATGTAGATACAAGGTAAAAGGTAGGCTGTGCAGCCCTGCAGTTTAAAAGCACTGTGGTGTGCTGATGGGCTCAGCTCCAGCCCCATAGGACAGCACTGTGCTGCTCTCAGCAACTGAGATGTGGAAACTTTCCTTTGTCTGCCTGAAGAGATTTACTTGTACATCTCTGACGTTCAGAAAACTGCTCTACCTGATGAAATGCTGGGTATGCAGGTGTCCTCTGCTTTTCTCTCATCCAGCATCCATCCTAAAGTATGCCAGAAAAGGTGGAACAGCCTTTACAGGGATAATGTGAGAGTCTCAGCCACCCCAGAAAGACCAGCAAGAATATGGGGTATGAAGAAAACAGAATCACTTAAGAAAGACAAAGGCATGGAATTCTTGTATCCCATAACCTCAGTTCTTGTGAAATGCGATATTCAGCATGTCAGTCTGGACTGTAGGATTCTGGCGATGTAGGGAAACACAGACAGTTCCTCTGTAGCGCACAGGAGACATATGCACCCTGAAGCAGGTATTAGAGAAAGAAAGAGGAAGGAAAAAAAGGTCAAACAAAATCAAAGACAAGTTAGACAGATTCTTACTTGCACAGGCCACTGCTCCTCTGTAGGGAAGATGGATACTTCTTCCAGTCAAGTTTGAAAAAGCATTGAAAGCCCCAGCTGTCAGATGTGTGAGTTGAACAGAGGTATGGTTTGTTCAATAAGCCCCAGCCACTGGGACTGAGGAATACTCTGCTGTGGATCTCAAAAGAGCCTGAATGTGAGATACATTTTACCGTGGCCTGCTCACGGTGTCAGCATGGTTTATTCCTGTGTGTGCAGAGAAGTTGGGCTTTAAATGTTCGGGGAACTCCACCAAAGAAATCTTAGGCTTGTTTAGGTGTCTCTGGATTTAGGTAGCAGGAGAATAAGGGTAAATCATATTTCAAAATAATGTAGCTAATCTGATTTAGATACCCTAGTTCTGTTTTTCTGATCCAGTCAAAAGCTCCGAATTCCATTTCTGTCTTAAAAGAGAGGAGTGCACTGTAATTGCATAAGTATGAGATGTCCAAACATTGTAAGTGAAATAATGTGTAAAAAAATAGGCAGCTTTTTTTCCAGCTGAAAAATTCAAAACTGAGCATGAATACTTCCCTGCTGAAATAGGAAAATATTTTGCAGCTGTGTTAAGTCATGCCCAAGATAACAATTTTCTGCATGTATTTGGGAAGTGAATACTGTCACAGTGATACTCGTAACAGAAAGAAAAAAAAAATAACAATGAAAATTGTGATGATGATGGTGATGACAGTGGATGGACCTCCAAACTCAAGATAACATGGAATTAGGGCAGGTACACAGAAGATATGAGATAGAAAAATCCAAGCATATTTAACACTGTCTTCAGCTACAAATTAATCCACTTTTAACAAGCAAGAAAGTACTTTAAATTTTACTGGAATTCTTTTCACTTGTACAGTATTAAATATATCATATGTGCATGTTACTATAACATGATATCCAGATCAATTACAGTCTTGATGCAAGTTTGAGAAGTATGTAATAGATGTTTGAGTCTGTGTTCTGTAACAGGATGATGAAAAAAAGCTAGAAAACCTGCATAAACCTGCTCTGTAAGTTAAAATACCTTGAGTGATGAGGAAAAAAAAATTTTTTTCTGTAAGCCTATCTTGCCTTTCTAATGGGAGATACATTTTGACCTTCTGAAGTGTGTTTCTTGTGTGCCTACTACAAGCAGTTCCAGGGAAACTGCACCTGGCTTTCCATGCTGTGTTCTTCCAAAAAGTGCCAGGACACCTTGGTGTTTCTGAGAGTCTGCATTTTTCTGTAATTAGATAATGAAAAGGAAGATATGGAAGTGAGGAATTGAAGTTACAGGCCCATCAGATAGTAGTGAGCAATTTATCAACCAGTACATTTTACTTCATTTTATAGAATCGTAGAATATGCTGAACTGGAAGGGACTTTTCAAGATAATCAAGTCCAGCCCATGGTCTTGCACAGGAAACCACCAGAGTCCCACCACATGCCTGGGAGCATTGTCCAAACTCTTCTTGAACTCTGTCAGGCTTGGTGCTGGACCACTTCCCTGGAGAGCCTGCTCCAGTGCCCAACCACCCTCTTATTGAAAAACTTTCCTCCTATCCAACCTAAACCTCCCCTAACTTTGCTTCATGCCATTCTCTCGAATGCTGTCACTGGTCATGAGAGTGAAAGATCAGTACCTGCTGCTTTCCCTCATGAGCAATATTGACATATTTTACTGCTCTCTGCAGTAAACACAGAGAAAATACATAAATACACACAAGAACAAACACACACTGACATGAAGTTTTTACTGCCATTTATTTGAAGTCTCACCCTTTAGAAGAATTATAAACTGAAGTGAACAATGTGGTTAAATTCAGATAGGAGTGAAGTCATGGTTATGATCATATGTGTGCATGTGTTTGCCTGTGTAAAAATCTGGCATAAGAAGAGTGAGTTTTTTTGCAGGAAAGAATGAAGTTTTTGTGCTTAAAGGAGCAAATTTACAGATTATAATGGTCACACACATGCTGTGTCTGATAAACATTCAGCTTATATTTCCAGGAACAATAAAATTTCATGTACTACTGCTCAACACAGGAATTATTTTTTTTACATATCTCCATGCCACTGACTCTCTTGTAAGTTAATCTCATCTCTCATCAATTTTTCACCAGCTTCACTCTGATGTTGATAAAGGAGATGGTTCCATCAAATACATCTTGTCAGGCGAAGGGGCAAGTTCCATTTTCATTATTGATGAGAACACGGGGGATATTCATGCTACAAAGAGGCTGGACCGAGAGGAGCAGGCCTACTACACGCTCCGAGCACAAGCTCTAGATAGGCTGACTAATAAACCCGTGGAGCCAGAGTCTGAGTTCGTCATTAAGATTCAGGACATCAATGACAATGAGCCAAAATTTCTGGATGGTCCCTACACTGCTGGAGTTCCTGAGATGTCTCCTGTGGGTAAGTGCAAAGTACACTGTTGGTGTTGTGGGAAATTTGTTCCTATTGCCTTTTTAAAAGTTTCATTATTTTTTACTGTTTCACACTAAGCTACTTAATTATCTATGAGGCACCTGCAACAGTTAGATATTTCAAGACTAAACTGGAAATAACATGCTAGATTAAGTATTTACCCTTTCAAAAATGTTGTGAAACTCAAATAGCTATGCAAGGATTCAGATAACCATTTTATGGTGCATTTCTCATTCCAGGGCCCAGAGGCTTTGTTTTATCATTCCCATTAACAGTAATAGGTTTCACACCTATGTTACGGTACTCAGAGGTTGTAATTTATAATTTCATTCAGATAAGGTCTTTTCATAACCAGCTCCTCAAGTTCCTGATAGTGAATAGCATCATTTTTTTTAAAGTTTTGCACATTTTAGTAATAGTTTGTTGGATATTTCTTTCTTACACTGAAATTCCATTTTCTGGGGAATGTAGGCAAGCAGCAGGAACTGGGGTACAACTTGAGATAGTTCAAAGTTCTACTGAAATCAGAGAAGACTTAGATGCTTCAGACCCTTTGCTGGAAACTAAGAACTGCTCATTTTTCCTGAATTTGAATTAGGGAAGAAATTCAAAATCAAATCCACTGTCTCTTCCTTATAAAGTGACCAAATGCTCATCCGTTGTCAGGTGCCGCTGTTCCTTTGAAAGCTGACTCTTTCAGACCAGATTAAGGCTTGGCCTAGAGATGTTTCAGTAAATGTCACTTTAAGATGAAATCATAAATGCAAGCACAAAAAAACCTGACCAATCAAACAAACAAAAACAAGAAGAAAAAAGAAAACAAATAAAACAAACCAACTCTGGTTTACTACAAGTATGTGTATGGGAAGGCCCACTTCCACCTGAGAGAGTTCTGTGCTGATTGAAATAAAGATTTTCTTTGTTTAACTGATTTTAAACCACATTAAAATGTTGTACTCTTACAGTATGGCAGGACATAAAATTTGCTATAGTTTCCTCAGTATGATCTCCTGTGTTTTTGAATGTTAAACAATGCATCTAAATTGGAGCTAGAGAGAAAAAATCTTGCCTACCTAATTGCCCTGCAGCAATCAGTTGCAAACATTGCTTATATATTTGAAACTCAGCTTAGTCAATAGAAGATAAGTAAAACATTGCTAATGAGTTTTCTATAAATTTATTTTCCTAAGTAATGAGCATAGACACTATTTCTCATTGATACTTGGCATTTGCTCATTGTCACTTCAGCACTATGTGGATGGCTGAAGAGGCAGTACTAGCCTTGGAAGAAAGACACCACAGCTTTTGCAGAGTAACAGGGAGGAGATGAAGTTGTGATATGATGCTAGGAACTTTTTACTTCTGAACTTTGAAAAAATCTAGACAAGAGATAATCTAAGAGTGTAAAGCCTAAATAATAAACCTGAAAAATATGTTGCATTAAAATAAATTTGTTTTTTCTCAATTAAGATGCTCTTTTACTTTAGAATAAGATTATTTAAGAAAGGTGTAGCATGCAGCAACTATTAGAATTTTTTTCACTTTTGTCTTATGACCTGAAAAGAAATTATCTCCATAATTCACTTTTGCATTTCTCACCCCTGTCTTTTCTTGCACTGGCATATTGATGTACAGACAACTTCTACAGATATATGAGGTTTACTTACACATACAAATCCATGCCTCTACTCCTACCTATGCTCCATTTGTTTCAAAAATATATTGGAAATCAATCTGTGGGGAGTGCACAGTGTGCAGTGGAGAACATAAGGACAATTTTACAAAATGAGGTGCTTTGCATATTTTGTTGAATCTTTAAATCATAAAGGAGTAAAAGATATTTTCTCCCACATGGACTGTGCAACACCAAATGTATTTTCGATTCGGGTAAGTATTATGCCAAATTATTAACTGAGACTAGTGCACTCTCTGAAGTTTGTGTCAGCTAAGGGTGGTTTCAGATTCATGAACTCCCTGAAACTGCACATTTTAAACATCTTCATGATTAGTATCACACACCTAGCAAATACTGCATTGTTACAGAGTTAAGGATTAACATGAAATTCCTTTGTCACACTTTGTCGCATTTTGCCTTACATAGTTACAGCAATTCATACTTTATTCATAAAACATAATTTTTAATTAATCACCTAGAGCATCCATGAAATATTAAGGAGATACAAAGTATCTCTCTCCTATTTTGTTTAAAATTGTATCCATGACAAGGATTTTTAATTGAGTATTAAAGGAGATGAAAGAGATCACAGGATTATAAACCCAAATTAACTATAAAGCTAGGAAAACTATAACCTTTAACCTACAGACTGGTTATGCAAGTATAATTGTTCTGTATTTTATTTGACAAATATTTTTGGACATTATCTAAGGCTAATTGAAGTCAATCTCTTCTTTTATTTGAAATGACTTCAGGTCAGGTTTAAATTATATTTGGGTCAGGCCCAATTATATTGATTATCCTGAACAAAGTAAATATCTTGATGGCTTATAAATCTATTCATGGCAAAACCCCCAAAGATATGACTTATCTGAAAATCATAAGGATTTGTTTTTGTCATGTTTTTTTGAAGTGTGTCTGATACTTAAAAAACTGAGTAGCATTATATTTCAAACAAAAGGATACTGATCTGTTTGAGTTATAACCAAGGGAAGTAGGGATGAGAATTCCAATGCCCAACATAGTTTTGTTTTGTTTAATCTTCTTTGCTCTCCAGCCATATCAACAGCTTTGCTTGTTACCCAGCACAACAAATATCTCTCTTGCCATTTATTACCCCTGACTGTGATGGATAGAAATATCTGATTTATATAACAACGTAAAGCACGCAAAAGCACTGTATCAGGCTTATATCCTTGATACAGTGTGTAGTGGGCTTTGAGAACCTGCATGAAGTGTCTCTCCAGGCACAAGCCACCTCTCCTTCCCTTTGTCTGACCTTGCTGATTATCTGAGACCTTTCTTGAGATTTTTCTCCGAGTGAAGGCAATATAACGAGGCTGTGGGAGGGGAGGGAGGAGGTGAAGAGGGTTCTGACTTTCCCCTTTCACACTCCTGGAGGGGAAAGGCTGTGGAAGCATTGCTGCATCAGCTGTGGGTGAGACCTGGTGGTGGAATCATAGAAATACCAGAAGGAACCAAGCAGAACCAGTCTGGATTGTTGTACATACGGATCATGCAGAAATTCTGGATAACTTGATAGTAAAGGTGTTTAATGTTTTTAGTGGCAGCTGATACCATGTAGAGATGTGATGCCATCATGGAATGGTTTTGTATGTTAGACATAGTGAACATCATTAATTGATATAAATTAATACTTTTAATAACTGACTGCCTTAAAGGTCTATTTTCAATTTGTTTATGTGGCTACAATTCAATTGATAAGAGTTTGTGCAGTTTAAAAATTATGCATTTGGTAAATTATTCTAGTTTTAGAAACCAGTTTTATTTTGAATGATCTCACCAATATTAAAACAGAAGTCAGAGAATAATTTCTCATAAAACATTATTTCAAAATTTGCATAAAATATCCTGCAAGTTACTTGCAAGCTTTCTAAAAAGCTCTGTAGAGGTTTTTAAAATAATGCACTTAGAGATTCAAAATGGATCCATTGGATTTCCCAATGGAAATTGAGTTGAAGGATCTCCAACTCAATTTTCAGCAACCAGTTTAGCTTTTTCTCTTCCTATCACAGAAAAGGTTAATCTCTGCAGTGTCAGGAACATTGTTGAGCCTTGACTTGGCTAAATTTAAGTACAAATAGCATTCTAAATATAAGATCCTCTCTGCAAATATCCTCCCATCCTTTTACCTTAATATCAGAGTTAATAGGTCAAGTTCTGAGATTACTGAAATTTAGTAATCTCTATCAATATCTAGTAAACATTATGTTGCAAATTATCTTAAAAAATATTGAAAATAAAACCAGGGATCTGTACCAGTCACACAGAATTAAGTCTGTAACTACTATCAAGAAAAGAATTGTGTGGAGCATTTTAATAAGCAGCACAGATTTTTTTCTCATTATTTGCTACAATTGTTGAAAAGGTTTATGATGTTGCTACATGTAGAATTCCTTTTAATGAACTGATATCCAAGTTTTGTTAAAAAGACATAACTGTAGAGAAAGTTTTTTTTGAGGAATCCATACTTACAAAAGAAAGCTATTTTTAAAATAAATAACGCATGCTTATTTTTTTAACTCATACAAAATACACAAATATTTTGTAAGTAATATCTCTAACTAATATTTTAAGTTATAGTTGCAAAGCACAGTTGATATTAAGACACTAATGAAAGTTGGGGGTAGGGTCAGTGTCCTGTCTACACTTTGCACTCCAGGGCTCTGAACAAATTGACTAAATTAGATTTACTGGAACACTCATTTTGTGGGGTAGAGTAAAGGTGTGGTACCATTTGTTGACTGTCCCTGTTACCTGTCAGTCCTACCCTTGGATGCAGGTATGGCAGCTGATTGTCTCTGCTGGAGGGTGAGGCAAAGCATCCACAGACACAAGGAAGACAATTTCAGTGCAGGAACACAAACTCTTCTAAGATGATGTACTTAGAACTACAATGCAACTTCCCATTTTCCCTCACTTCTAAATTTATTTACTATCCATAAGTATCCCCAAAACTTTATGATTTGGGTCTTTTTTAAAAGGGAAGTATTTTAGTTTGACATCTATCCATTGCAGAAAGATTAGAACAGCAGTACATGGCAGTTATCCTACTCTGAAGGAATTCCTGTTCTTCAAGAGCAATCTGCTTCTTCTGGAAACGATCTCTGGAAATCCACAAATACAGATCTTTCTGTGCATTTGTTTCCTTGGAACAGATTTCCTACACATAGGACTTTTCACATAATTAGAATACCTTCTGTTATCTTGCATATTCTTGAAAAAAATGGTGTGCAGAAATCTCCCTCTCAGCATAGGGCTTCAAAAGCTCTTTTTTTTTTTTTTTTTTTTTTTTTTGTGTGTGTGCAATTAACAAAGAAATAATGACAATATAATGGGTTTTAGTTTTAGATCTTTCCCCCACTGATGTTTAGAAGAAGTTGATTAGCACAGAGGGACTGGAAAAATACCATTGCTTTTTAGTTACTGATTACATTTAAATGGAATTATCACAGAAAGATTTGATGTTAGAATTTCTACTTAAAACCCACCCTTTTCTGAAGGATTCATGTGTTTTAGGAGAGACACAATCAAATTCAGATAATGACTTTATTCATTTCCTGAAATGTAGAGGATTTGTTTGCTACTTCAATAGATTTTTACAGCAAACAAGCACTTCTAAACTGGCAGTATTTTGAAAATGTCTGTGCTGAGATTGCAGAGCTTGTAATTTCTTTGATCTTGTATTGGTCTGGGGCCCTTGAAAGCAGCAAGAGCAGGGGGAAAGACATAACTGTGTGAGAGGTTTATAAGCACTTTTGCCAATATTTGCAGACATTGTAAGCTTCATTGGCAGGGCTTAGTGACTTTGTAAATGTGGTAAGCCTGGCTTTCACAAAGAACACAGGATGTCAAACAGTCATTACTATACCCTTGTTCTCAAAAGCTGGATAGACTTTGGCAAGTTTAAAATAGGTCCCTGTATGAAATTACATCATAGAGTAATCTGTAAAATCACTTTGACATAGTGAATCAAAGCTCTTAGTTACTGGTGAACAGAAAATGGATGTATTTTTAGGTCCCAAAACTGATAAAAAACTTGATGAATTAACTAGCAATCTTCTTTTTAAAATTTCTATCTACTTAATAGTTGCATGTGAAATTTCAGGTTGGGAAGAACCTTTTCCCTGTCCAAAAATATTAGACTGGTCACAAGACAGAAAAATTGCATTTAAATGGAATTGCAACCCTACTACTTTGTCATGGATACTTCGGGAATAGAGATCAGGAATGTTGGCTAATTAGGCCATAACCCCAGTAATTTATTTTACGAATGATCATTTCTGGTCAGAATTCTTTCAAGCAGGACCCATCCTTTGCAGTCTGTTCCATTTTATGGAGGGCTGCACTTAATCCTTGCTCCAAAGTTTGAGTCCTGTGCTCCATTTATGATGTCCTACTTAACTCAGAATGGAAAAGAGGAGGAAAATGGATGAGTGATATAGTATAAAAGATAAAAAAAATTTCAGAGCTTTCTCCCATTTCCTGAACATTCCAAGTAAAACTTACCAGAATACTATTTATGTTAAGTTCAACGTGGACACTTGCTATTGCAGTTGATTCTTAAAAAGTCATTTCAAGGCTTGCTGGTCTTATTTTCAGATGTCAAAAGCTTGTCCTTTCTGAAAATGAACGTTGTGTTTAAAAAATGCTTCTCTCTAATTGTGTGAATAAATAAAGTCTATGAAGCAATCTGATCCTCTCTTGAAGATTTTTACTGAGCATCTGCCAAATTGATACAATATTAATTTGCAGTCTCACCTCCAAATGGGTCCCTGTGCTGTTCAATGGAAGGTCTGAATGTTACAGACAATCTGCCAGTGAGAAAAAATAATCTTTTCTGTCTATCAAAGGATGGTGACCATGGCCAAGGCCCTGGCTCCAAGTGTTATTTTATTCTGCTCTCAGCATACACCATGAAAGCTGTTGTCTAGAACAAAACAAATGGGAACTGACATGGAGAACATAATGAATAGGAGATGGATGCAGAATGAGATCCTCACAAAACATAACCTTCTTGTTAGCTAGTTAGAAATTTTTCTTTTTTATTTCTGTTAAAATAGAGACATTTTTTGCTTGAGGAATCTTTACACAATGGATAACCACCACAATTGATATTCCAGATATATTGAAGGAAATCAGTATTGCAAATTATTGAGTGAAATTATTGCTTTTTAAAGGAATTTAGAGATCACTTTCACCAGATTTTCTCTGAGCTGACACTCTTCAGCCATCTTTTTATGAAGCAGTAAACAATTCTATAGACTAACAATAATTCTGTGTACATTTATCAAAATTTGTAAAACATATATATGTATGTATGTTTGAATTTCTTATGAGTTATTACAATTTCAGCAAGCAGACTTCTCTTAAAAGGAAAACTACTACTACTGTATTTCATACTCAAAAAAACTTCAGGCTTCACCATCATTACTGAAATTTTGCTGACATATCCTCCACCAGACAAAGGCAGAGATAGAGAGGAGGAGCTAATGAGTGAGATGACTTTACTCAGCTGATTCACTGAGCTGTGAATCAATGCTTGTGACTATTTGGGAAGATGGAATTCTGTAGTAACTGATACTACCAGTTTACAAATAAAAACTGATTCAGTAAACAGAGTCAGCATGGAAGTGATGAGCAGTTGTGAAAAGCCACCTCACACTGTTCCAGATATGTACTGGCACAGCATATAGAGTAAGTGGAGTTCAGATTTTTCTCTCTTTCATGTGCAACAGTCCCTCAAACATTTTACAGGTACCTCTGTGGTTCAAGTGACAGCCACTGATGCAGATGATCCTACTTACGGCAACAGTGCTCGAGTGGTTTACAGCATATTGCAAGGACAGCCTTACTTCTCTGTGGAGCCCAAAACAGGTAAATTTACATAAACCCTTTGCAGTAATGTTGAGAAAAAGAGGAAAGTGTTCATTATAACTTGCTAGGAACTTATTAATATGACCACATTGTTAATTGAATGCATTCGTGTTTTGTTGATATTTAATCTCTTATTGTTTAGAATGCATTATGAAAGCCACATGTCTGAGCTATGTAATAAAGAGACTTTGCTGGAATGGAACTTATTATTTTTTCAATCTATCAGCTAATTGGTCTGCTGCCCATTGTCATCTCTCTTATCAATGAAAATTTCAAAATTCATTGAACATTTTTTCAGATTTCAGAAATATCTAAATGTCACATAGTCAGGTTCCATAAGAATATATTTAAGGCTCAATTACTCTCCATTCTACTTTTCAAAGTGAAGTTTAGTTGTGGAAAATGAATCCCTTTTTATTAATTTGAAGAAGGACACACTGTGCTTCTTATGCTTGTCAGATATAATATTTTGCGCCCACTTTCAAAGCATATTGCTAGTGAAGCTTTGTTTTTATAACTTTCTTGAAATGTGAATATTTTTAAGCCACAACCAAATGCAACCTTTAATCTTCTGTTTTTTTTATAAATATTACCAATTCTGCTGGACTTTTCATAATGCAGGAAAGTAGGTTTTTGCTCATTTCAATTTAGTGCTTGAGCCTTCACTTACACCTACAAAGAGAAGAGTTATAATCTTCATTTTGGATATAACCAAGCTGAGACAAAAGAGAAAAAATATCACCCTTTTAATTATAAACGATCCATGATATGAATCAGACCTGAGTCCCAATATTGTGACCAAAAAGTCGCACTCTATTTAGCAGCATCTAAATTTGCAGAAATAACTATTATAATTATCCCCATATTGCAGCAGATCCATGCTCAGCAGGGATATATAGCACTGTCCTTTTCCCTCCAGTGAGTATTATTCATAGGTTTTCTCTCTTTTTCTCCCTCTCCATGTGTGCTTATATACCATGTATGTTATGATGATGGCTACAGGCAACCAGTGAAAAATAATATGGTGGTTTCTGTTAAATAAAAATATTGAAGAATTCAGACTGAAATGTTTGCATACATTTTCATCACTTTGATGTGATACTCAAATTTCCTGTGTGCATGACAGTTTGCTTCCAAATGACTGGGTAACTTTACCTGGTAATTTAACTATGACAGAAAAACAAGCATGCCAGGAAAAGCAAAGTAGAAACAATAACACTATTAAATTGTATATTAATTGCATTTTCACACATGTTGAAAAATGGATGAAATAGTGCCAGGCAGTCTGTTGGTGAAATAAATGTTTCAATCCAAAGGTGATTAATGGCAAGTCCAAAATTCATAAGGGAAAAAAGAAATAAAACTCTAAGCTACATTCAACAAATAGCAGATGAAGAGATATGTGTCCCCATGTGCCTCTTCTTTATTTAGTTTGTTTATGTTTCTTTTACTGCTGACACTAAGTACTGGAGTAGCAAACGGCTGCCTCTCTGGAAATCAGGGTTAGCAGCTGTATTATGTACTGGGCATGAAATATTCATAAAATCATCATATTTTGAGAAGGCATATTTATTTTTTGATGCATATCAGCAGAGCTGAAAGAATAAAACATGGAATTTTCTTCTAGTTTTCATTTCATGTCAATTAATTACAAATTGTTAATTATTCAGATCATCAAATGGACATAAAAAATACTTCAGGTATTTAAGTATTTTATTACTAAATAAAAAAATTTCTTTATTGTGCCAGTGTTTTAGAAGTGGACATTGGTAAACCCGATATATGGCAAAATAAGATCATTTCATGTATCTGCAAAGTGTGGATCAGTATTGGTAAGAGTTAATGTCTTGAATGGGTATCCAAAAGATAGTGAAATGAATCTTGACCTTAGAATTTTAAATAATGAATGCTGAATATTCTGATTTCCTAGCTCTAAAAGAGTGAGAAATCAAATACAGAAAATTACATCTTGCATGGAAGGAAGTGTTACCCAAGACATTTTGAAGACCAGGTCAGGGAGAAGATACTTGAAAAACACAATCATGCACTGTGTTACCAAGTAAAGAAAAATTGATGGGTTTGGTGACTATTTAAAATAAGCTTATGGTATGTCAGTGCAACTCCTAGTCAAACCCTGTTATATTAGTGTTGGAATTAATTCATTCCACTCTTGCTGCAATCACTGATCTGCTGTTACCTTTTAAAGGCAAACTCAGCTTTTACAACAGCATATTTTTGCTTGTGTGATCCTTGACACCTTGTCTTTGTGCAGGTGTTATCAAGACTGCCCTTCCGAATATGGACAGAGAAGCCAAGGACCAGTACCTGTTAGTTATCCAAGCAAAGGACATGGTTGGGCAGAATGGGGGATTGTCAGGGACTACATCTGTGACTGTCACCCTGACAGATGTAAATGACAACCCGCCCCGCTTCCCACGCAGTAAGTTCCTTTGTCAATATGTGACTTGTAATATTATTCCTAAACACTGCTATTTTCCTTACACACTGTGCTATTTCTAAACAAAAAGTGCTTATTTTCCATGTTAAGTTCTTTGTTAAACACTGACTGAAAAACTACATCATCATCATCATTATTATTATTGTTGTTATTATTATTATTATTGTTGTTGTTGTTATTATTATTATTATTATTATTATTATGTAAGCATTGTTTTTCTTTGCCTCATGCATACCAGATCATTTGAAATGGCTTACAGCAGCAGGGACATTTATTAATTTATTTTACTTCCTCTCTGTGAATAAATAGACAAAAAAATAAATATCCTAATAGGTATTTAGGTCTTTCCAGTTAGGCTTCAGGATTCTTTAATTTGACCCTTAATCCTTTGTATTCCTTTGGCATTGACACATGCTTACAGTGTTTCCTTAAGAGTTAAATACCAAAGAGCTGGGAAGTCACCTTCCCTCCATTTGATTTCTTTGACCAAGGTGGCTCTCATCCTGACCTAAAGAAAGGAGCACACAACTGTATGCTCAAACCAGAAGAGCTCAGTTTATTCAAAGTGTTCTGTTTGGGGTGCTTTTTTATTAATAAAAAAAAAAACCAACAAAACGTGGTAACATAGAAAGTAATGTGAAGGATATATTCATGTCAGCTCCAGCTTCACCTCCAACGATGGAAAAAATAGATCTGTACATAATAGATTTCCTGTTATTTCAAGCCACCAACTGCTTGAAATAATAATAGAATAACTGAAGTTTCTTTTGAAGGTGAGGGTGTTATTGGCTACAGAATGCACTCTGATACCCTTTTGACAACATATATATCATTTTCTGCTTGAATAAAAAGAGCTAGAATTGTCAAGATGGTGTATTTACTGATAAAGAAATTAATGTATATTAGTTTCTAGTGATATTCAGATTGTGAACTGCCTAATCAAGATATAAACTATAGAATAATATATTTTTATATTGATATTATTTTACTTATTTGCTTTTCTTTCCTCTTTTCTGGTAAACAAAGTAAAACTGGATTATCAGGGACTCACATTATGATTTGCATTTAAGTTTTGAATTTTATTTTTGCCTCTTTGCCTTATACTTCTCTTGTCATATGAAGAAGTTGTGCCTGTTGTACTTGGAGTCTGTCACAAAGAAAGCCTAGCAAAAAGTGCAATTCTGTTACAAAACTGAAGAAGATTTTCTTGTATCCTGAGTAAATGTCCAGGCACATGATTTAAAGGAATGTAGATTTAAGAAAGCTAGATTTTTTTTTTTTTTTAGCTTTCAGTCCTAGAAGACTCTGAATTCATTAATTTTTTTAATTTTACAGGATCTTATCAGTATAATGTCCCAGAGTCTTTGCCAGTGGCTTCTGTGGTGGCCAGAATAAAAGCTGCAGATGCAGATGTTGGACCTAATGCTGAAATGGAGTATAAGATTGTGGATGGTGATGGCTTGGGAGTATTCAAAGTTTCTGTTGACAAAGACACCCAGGAGGGAATCATAACTATTCAGAAGGTGAGTCTGATTTTACCCTCTGGTTCTGTTTGGAACTCTTCAAGATGGGGGCAGGTAATGAGAGTATGAGCTTTTGTTTTTTAGAGCTTTGTCTGCTGTAAATGTTTCCATTGGTATATTTCATCTTGACTTGTGTGATTTTGAGGTTTTTAATGACTTACGCTGAAAAATATTCTGCATTTTCTTTGACAACACCTGTATTTTTTGAGGTGTGCATTTTAAAGAACCGCATTTGAATGAGAATATAAATTTTAGTCTCATTTTTCTTTGTATTAAATAGTAGAAAGTGTGAAAATGTATCTTGCAGCAAAAATGAAAGCTCCAAATAAAAAATGGATTCTGAAATTAACTTTTAAAATAATTATCTGGATGTCTTTATTTGAGGTTGTACTATTCAGAAAGCACACATTATTAATTTAAAGTTATAAACAGTAAAAGTAGTAGGTTTACAAGATCATGTATTATTTAAAATATTGTTTTAAAAAACCCTGAAAATTTTAAATAAGTTTTTTTTTCTTCAATCTTTCTACATGTGCAGTTAGAAAGCATTATGGAACTGAAGGATCATGTAGATAAAAAATTATTAAAACTAAGCTTTCTCATATTGCTGCAACACATTTTAGACTACCTTTTTAAGAAGAAAAAAATGCCCTCAAATATTTTTCAAGAATTTTTTTCTTTTAACAGTAAAAGAAATACAACACCTTAGAAGAATCTCTCATATAATTTCCTACTCTTAATATGTGAATGCTTGGCAAGTCCCTTTGTCATGCAAAGGGTGGTATTTCATGGCCTGGGCTTCCCACCCAGAGCTCAGCCTGCAGCTCCTACTGCAGCTGCGTACCCAGCTACCTACACTGAATGGATTTCCTCAACAATTTCATAACCCTAAAGTGTAGGAATAACTTGGCATTTTGGAATACATGTACCTGTGTTTCCAAACAAGGACCTATGTTTGTACTTAGTATTATTTCATAACAGATTTTTTCTCCTTAAATAGCTTTTAATCTTTGTAAACTTAACCTATCAGCTGGGGTGCTTTTTTGTCTCATTGTGTTGGGGTTTTTTTCCCTTCTCTGGTGTATCAATTTCTTCTAGCAATATAAATCTTCAGTTATATTTCTCTTTGAAAGAATTTTAAGAGTGTAAGATGCTGCAAAGCGATGGGCTAACTCTCTGATGCCCTTAAGACCTATTGAGAGCTGGTAATCATCCACAGATGTCACAACAAATGAAGTATGTTCACCCTTGAAAGATCATAATATGTGTAATGTGAATCTTTTTTCAAGGAAAAAACATCCATCTTAGGCTTCTTACAAAATGCACTTCTGCTTAGCACATTTGAAATACAAATGATGAAAAGTTAGTAGTCTTTTTGTTCAACAGCCAAATTCAGTGTGGCTCCTTCAGCTTGCTCATTTAAAGTTTTTGGGCAAGGATTTGGGAGAAATGTGCTTATCCTAGAGGGAGAACATTTACCAGTGCCACAATGAGCAGCACTGAATCAGTCAGGGTCTTCAGTGATCTAATATGAGAACTGGTGAGTTAATTTCCTTTTTTTTTTTTTTTTTTTTGTATGGTTTTGTAGTCATTTGTAGGTATTTGTTCCTGGAGTATTGTGATTTCAGTGCTATATAGTGGACCAAATAATTGCCATTTGTTATTTCTATAATCATTTTAACTAGGGAGCTGAACTGGACTTTTCACTACTGAGTGTTTGTCCAGAGAAGAGCTCTATGAAACAGCTGTTAGAATACATCAAAAGGGTACAAATTTTTGACCTGATCAAATGATCTAATCTGCTAATAATTTTTATACCTACATTCTGCTATATTTTGACACAAGAATTAAGACTACTTTCTCTGCAGCGTTTGACCTTTTCTCTAATTTTCCTACTATTTTTGACTTCTTTTCCTCTGTGTGGTAGGTAGTCCTTGGCTAGTGCAAGGTGCCCACCAAGCCAGTCTATTACCCTCTCTTCAGCAGGACAGTGTGTGAAAATAAGATGGAGAAGACCTTGTGGTTCAAGCAGTTTATGAAAGCAAAACTAAGGGTCACATGCATGCCAAGCAAAGCGAAAGATCTTATTCCTTATGGAAATGTCTGGCTGCTTCCTGGGAAGCAGGGCTTCAATTCAAATAGCAATTGCTTCAGAAGGCAAAGGTTGTAAATAAGAAATGCCCACTCCCCCACTCCAACCTCCACCTTCTCTTAGGTTTTATATCAGATGCCCTACGGCATGGAATATCTCTTTGGTCCTTTTGGGTCCACTGTTCTGGCTGTGCTCCCTCCCAAGATCTTGCCCATCTGTGTGGGAAATGTTGGAGAGACAGCACTGATGCTGTGCCAGAACTGCTTGGCAGTAGCCAAAAGCTGGCGTGTTGTCAATACCTTTCCAGCTACCAAAGCAAAGCACAATGCTGTTGTGCTGTGGGGAAAATTGACTGCCTTCACCCAAACCCTCACATACCCAAAAGTGATTTCCCACACTGAGGGCCACCTCCCAAACCTCAGGATGTCCTTAGCTTTTCATTTTGACTCCAGGGAACCTTGTGCTTTGCTGAAAGACCCTCCCTGCCAGCCTTGTAGAGAGCAGTGTCTAGAAATGAGGCACTGAAGCACAGTGCCTATCAGGCAACTGCACTGTCTTCTGGACAATAAATTGAATTAAGACCATTATTAATAACTGTGTATGCAGGTTAAGTAGGTTTCAATCACTGAGCCTTATCTGCCAGATCACTATGGGGTCAGGTTATCCCTGCATGAAAATGCGTGCTTGTTAGTAGCAAGTCAGGGAAGAAATTAAGTTTGTAGCCTGAAATCTGCCTAAAAAGTGAGGGAAGAAATTAAGTTTGTAGCCTGAAATCTGCCTAAAAATTTTACTGTCCAGCACATGATGTTCTGTACTCCTCTGAGTGCAATTAACATTCTCTTTTTCATGCCCTAAAATCAGCTGAGGTATTGAGAAACAGCTCAGCCTCAAAATGCATGCCTATCCTTTTCAACTTCTGATTATTGATATGCTCAGATATCACATTTGCGTACACATTAGGCAGTAGAATGCCAAGGCAAAGACTTATGAAAAGGCACGCTTGGGTTCTGAATGCAAATGGGTGCTTTAGTTTTGTGCACTTCTGCCGCAATTGTACATAAAGCTCAGCAGGCTGGGCATGAAAATCACCGGCAGTAACTGAGCAGCTGAAGGCACTTCTCCATTCATTTTTGTGCTGGGTGTTGTTGGAGAAAGTTTGGCACCTGGTTATCCGAGTTCCACACACAAGCTGAGGATTTTGCATTCTGTTTTTAGAAGGATAACCACTTCAAGACAACTTTGAAAGTTGACTTCCTCACTGAACACTAACACTTCTTTTAACACATAAGTAGCATTAAATTTAAAAAAAGAGTTTTTGTAAGAAAGAAAAGAAAACTGCAGGAAGAGTACTGAGATTTAAGAACTCACCATGTAAAGATGGATTTTTATGTTCCTTTTTATTTTTATTTCGCAGCATTCCTTTTATGGAATATTAAAGAAAAATGCCCAGTGAATGAGCAAAAATTGCAGGAAAATTATCTTGTTTGAAGCAGAGAGACACCAAGTACCATGATATTAGAATGAGAAAAGTGTTACATGGTTAGGTGTATCTCAAGATTACTGGTGAACAAATTTGAGTGTGTTTAATTTTTTGTTTTGGATTGTTTTCCATTCCTGTTTGAACACATTTTTTTCTCTGTACCCTGCAACAAAGAGATTTCATAACATCACGAGCCAGTGGGGAAAAAAAAAAAAAGTGTTTTTACTATTAATAGTGATTTTCTTTGAAATTTATGCAGTGTATTCCTTCCTTTATAACTCTTCTGCCTTGTTATACACCCAGATATCTCTCTGGCTTGCACAGTTTATTCAGGATTTTTCTCCTAACACTTTGAGAACAGTGCTATTTTCTGATTAATAGTGGTAGTTCTGCTCATAGTTCTTGCACCCACGGCAGGACTAGGGATTGCATGTTCCTGAACATGCTAGTACTGTTGCTACCTGGTGCCTTATGTCAGTGTGGATTGACTATTAGACTAAACCTCAGCTCAAAATCACATTTTGGCAATAGTCTGGCACTCCTGTAATTACTCCCTTGACCATATGGAAAGAGACAAGGGAAGAATGCTTTCTCTGTGTCATTATCCACGTGGTCTTTGTCCTTTCCAAGAGTAAAGAGCAGGATTGTACTACACCTTATGCAGCACAACTAAGAAGCATGTGTGCTTCTATCCCTGTAGAGTTTTTGCAGCCCTATGGGCTTTCACATACTCATCACACCTTATTTTATTTTATCCCAGTTAGGATACTTGAATCAAAATTGAATGAATGAGATGAGTAGTTCACGTATTGCAGGAAGTTGCTTAATTTCCTTCGAAACAAAAAAACACTACCCCCCAACAAAAAACCCAAACCCAAATAAAACAATCAAACAAAAATGAATAAACGAAAAACCTCACACACAGCATTTTGAAAATATGTGGGACAAGGACTAATTTTGTTCATTATTTATGGCTTACGTAGTGACAGCAGATTGTGTTTGGGTAGAATTGGTTTCTGTAAGATTAGAGAAGCTCAAATTTCATCTAATGCCAAAAGCTAGTAAAACAGTATTGAAGCATTTACTTGGTTATTGGCACTAAAAAAAAAATCTACTCTCTTCTGCAATACATTAACCAATTCATACGCAAAACATCTATCCAGCATGTGTCTACAATGGTGTATAAAAGTGTGTGAATCATTTTTAGGCTATTTCCAGCTATTTCATTACCTGAAATAGGATATGAAAAATTCTAGAAGACAAACTTTGACTTTCTTTTTCTTTGTCTTTCCTCTTTCTTCAGAAGTTGTAAATAACATTTAAATGAGACCTGTAAGTAAAATTCTCTGCTTAAACAAAGGGTGGGAAATTGGTAGGAAAGCTAATAAGGGTCTTTTCCTGTAACCTAGTATATTCATACAATTTGTTGCCTAGCAGTTTCAAGTCCCTGTGGAAATCTTCCTACTTCTTTATTTACTCACTTTCTCTTTTGTTAAATAATACTAACAAATAAATGAAAAGTTCTTACTTGTCAAATGAAACAGAAGAAATTTTTCTTATTTTTATCCTTTTTGGAGCAGTTCATGCTACAATTCTGATGTTGCAAATAATATGAGTTTGTCTAATCTCTGCACTGTAGCGCAGTCTTTTGGTAATTCATAGAATGGAGCAGAATAGAAGAGAATAGAATCATAAGATAGCATAATTAAGGTTGGAAGAGACCTCCAAATTCATCAAATCCAGCCTTGGATCAAATACCACCATGTCAGTTAAACTATAGTGGCACATCCAGTCATTTCTTGAACACTTCCAGGGATGATGATTCCCTGGGCAATCTGTTTCTAGGCTTAAGTCCTCTTCCAGTGAAAAACAATCTTTGTAATGTCCAGCCTGAACCTTTACCTGTCACATCTTGTATCTGTGTTGTCTTGTACTATCCCTAGTTACCTGGGAGAAGAGGTTGGTCCCCACCTCAATGCAATCCCTTTTTAGGCAGTTGTAGAAAATAATGTCCCCTCTGAGCTTCCTTTTGTCCAGGCTAAACAACCCCAGTTCCTTCAGCCACTCCTTACCCGACTTATTGTCTAGACCATTCATCAAGACAATGCAACCCTCACTCTGCAGAGTATTTTGCAATATCCATTGCCCTTCTCCCTGCACTCCAACACGTCCTGAATGGGGGCCAAAAACTGGACGCAGGACTCAAGGTGTAGTCTCACCTCTGCGAAGTACAGGAGGGCACTGCCCTTTTCCCCCCAGACACTCTGGTTTTGATATCAGCCATTGGCCTCTGAGGCATGTGGGCACATGCTGGCTCATGGTCAGCATTCCCAGGTTCTTTTCTGACGGGCAGTTTTCCAGCCACTCTGTCCCCAGCCTGTAGCACTGTTGAGGTTGTTGTCACTCAGGTGCAGAACCCTGCACTTTCATTGTTGAACCTCACACAACTGACCTCAGCCCATCGATCCAGCGGGTCCAGATGCCTCTGCAGAGCCTTCCTGCCCTCCAGCAGATCAAGGCTCCCACCCAGCTAGGTGTTGTCTGTAACTTACTGAGGTGCACTCAATCTCCCTATCCAAATTATTTATAGATATTAAACAGGACTGGACTGAACGCTGAGCCCTGGGGAACACCAGTGATTGGATGGCAACTGAAGGTAACTCCAGTCACTACCAACTCTCTGAGCCTGGCCAGTTTTTAACTCAGTGAGGAGTGCACAGGTCAAAGCCATGGGCTGCCAATTTCAAAGTAAAACTAAACTAGATGTGTAAATTGCCTTTAAGCTGGGTTTAGGAAAACATCCATCTTATGTGATCTTTTCAGAAAAATAAGAGTTGTAGAGTTTATGAAAAGGAATCAGGCATTTATATTTCTTAGAAGTATCTCAAATTTTTTTCTTCGTTCACACTGTGACTCAGTTCTCCATCTGTAGAGTAGGATCAATTCCTTCCTGTGGTTTCATTTGTAATTTGCATACTGCTATCAATGCTCCGTTAGTAAGGACTCTGATCATTTGCATAACTCAATTTCACAGTAGTGAGGGTGTTTGGAGAAAAAGCATAATTTTTCTGCATATATTGGAGTTTGAAAAAATGTGTCAGATTTTCCTCTGCAGTAGAAATCTTAGAATTGAAGAAACATTTATGGAAGCAAATGATGATTCAGTCAATTCATACAACAGATTCTGAAGTGTCCATGCTAAGCTATGTACAATTTTGAAGTGAATTCATGTTGATTTTTGACAGAATCAAATTGCAATACACATGAATGGAGTCTTGCCTTTGCTTTCTAAGCAAAGTACATACACAAACCCTTATTTCTTGTGGTTTCCAAAGCACTATTCCTAGAAATAGTGTACTAAAAAAAGCATCATTTAAGTACAGATCTCACTTTATCCACCAAGTAGCAGGCTCAAATTACACTTCAGTAATATTAATAGTTTAGTAGCAAAATATCTAAAGATAAAAACATGATGCTCTGTATCCACCTACACTTTTATCAAATATTTGGTAAAGTAGTTACGATAATTTAATATTAAAAAAGGCTGCAAGGTATATTTATGTACCATATGTGACTTTTTGAAATGTTATGAGATGTGATTCAAGCCATTTGGAACTCTATGGAGAGATTTTAGTGGATTAAAGGGAGGGGGGAAAAAGACTGAAGACCCCTAAATATTCTGCAGAGTGAGGGTTGCAGTGTCTTATTGCAGAAAGTGACAAGCATTAAGATTTCCCATGGCAGAGTTCTTGCTAACTTTGCCTTCATTTCTACCCTCAGTACACAGCCCCAACACAATATCACTAACTGGTATGCATGTTAAAGGCAAAAATATTGTTGTAGCATACTTTCTCATAGAAATTGACTGCTAAGAGATTATTTTAAAACCTGAGTTCATTCTAAAAGCAATATTGGCAATTACAAAATGGGGGAGGGGAAAGGAGAGGGTTTATACATAAGCTTTTGAGTGAAAAGCTATCTTTCCATTACTGTTAACATTTCTTTTTTTTTTTTTTTAGCTAGAAATTTTTCTTTCAATTCTATATCAGAGTTTACAATGTAAGAGCTTGAAGCTTCCTTGGTTCCTTTGAGAGATTGTGTGCATTTGTTTGATGTACTGCAGTTTTCAATATAAAACCTCAACTGGGCTTAAAAATGGGATTTTCACCTCTGAAAAGTACATTATTACAAAGTTACCATGCAATAAAAGTGAGCATTATAAAAATGGGCTTTCTGTGAGTTATAACTTGATATTCAGCCTCTCTAAAATAGAAGACTTGTTTTCCTTCAGAGAGGATAAAATTCTTACCCTTTAAAAGGAAAAGAAGAAAAAAAGATACAGACCTCACAAAAGGAAAGATATGGATCCTGCATGGGATCTAATCAGATAAGACTAATGCACAGATATTAATGAAGTTGTTAAGTTCTATTCACTGTACTGAAGGACTGAAGTATATGTTGTCCATTTAACCTTCACCATTGCTGCAGTAATTTGCAGTCTCTTAAGTTGGTGTTCCATCACTGGAATCTTGTGCTTTTGTTATAGCAGAAAATAATGAAGGCATGATCCAAAAGCCATTTAAATAATGTCTGTATAATAGACACCAATGATAATTAGATAAGAAGAAATAACAAAAAAAAAAATCTTTTCAGGTCACTTTCTCTGTCTCTCATGGGTGTGTGTGGCATGCAATTTCTTCATTATATTATCTAAAAAATGTTAAAATATTTATGCCAGGTTAAGAGCTCTTGCACGTTAATTATATCTTAGATATTTTGTTTGCTTTTCCAAGATTATATTCTGCCTCAAACTCTGATTGATACCTCTGTATTCCCCACAGGACCTGAGGTTGTATATCTCAGAGAAACAGATTGAAGATGTTGACTGTAGCTTTTGTAGACCTTGTCACACCCCACAGAAGACAGGCTCTGCTAGAAAGAACTGGAAATAACATTATTGCCACTGCAATAAAATCACAGATTACTGTAAAATGCATTTGTCCCTCCATAATCACCCTCTTCTAAACACCATCTCCACTGTGTATGTATATAGATTCAATTAAAAAAAAAAATTTCTTATTTTTCATTACCAAGGATCTTTATCTATCTTGAATGCTGCCAGCAGCATTGGGTACCAGAATATATCTGAGGGAATCCTACAGAAGGATTCATGTTGCTAAGAGCAGATGTTTACTTCTTTCAGTTACTGAGATTCCCTTACTAGTGAGTGACTGGTGTAAAGCAGGCATCACCAGCTGATAGCTTTCCTGGAAGAATTTCACTGCAATCACACTGAGGACCATATGGTGGTTTTCTCAGATGTACATAGCTATGTTAGAGAAGGTTGAACATACACTTAGTAAGACTGTTTAGAATACATATTTACACCACTGTTAGTTTTTCATCCTTTTCTATGAGGAAATACTTTACTCATGAGTGTGTATTTTTGGTGAATTCCCTACTAGTCAAATACTCCTTCATAATAAAAATTCATATCAAAATACGCTTCTTTATGATTTCAGTTAATAAAGATCTAAAGTAGTTTTCTTTAATCAATATAGAGATATGTGAGTGTCTTAAAATTAATTTGAAGAGTATTTATTTTTTATTGTACTAGTGTATTAAAACAAAACTAAAATTTGTATATTTTTTCCAATTACATATATGGTACAAATTTTGTCTATTAAATCAGAAATTTCATAATTCTTTTTACTTTGAAGGACTGTGCTGTTGACATTAGTTTGTCAGAAGAAGCTATATTTTCTGCAGCCTCATGACAAATTTTCATGTGTTTGATTAGGTATCACTGTAATCACAATCACCCAATTTCAGCAGATACCATGAGGATAAATTAGCTTTCTTTTCTCCACTACATACTTTTGTATGTTCTGATTTAAAATATACTGTTTATGAAAGGGTCAGTGCTTTTGTTTTTTGAGGGGAAGTTTTGGTTTTAGTGGGGTTTTTTGGGTTTTTTTTGGGTTTTTATAATTCAACAAATGTTAGCCTTTTGCCTTTCACATTTTTTGGGTTATCATTTCTTTATTTATTATGCTGTTTTTCAGGTCATAATTTTTTAATTAGTTTGCTTTTATTAGATAATGTAATGCCTTAAGATGTCTTAAGAGTTTGTCCACTCTTTAACCTTGCTCCTCATCTGATCATATCACTTGCCTAGTTGTTATCACCACAGAATGAAGTTTCTGAGGCATTTTCATCATTCCAACATCACGTTGCATTTGCATTATGGCTATGAGGTTGTTTTACAAAACACATGTATTGTCCTTTAAATATAAAACCAAAGTGAAAATAAAAAAAAATATTATACATGCTTTATTAATGAATGCTGACCAGTTGTATCCAGTACAGGGAGCAGTATCCAGACAAACTTTCTATTTCTATATCTGTTTTCCAAGAGCTGTGGATACTGCAGCTTTGATTCAGTGCAAGAAGTGCTTGCATAATATGAGGATCACAAGTATTCCTATTTGGAGAAGCCTTTTGCTGCCACACAGAGTTTGTAAAAGTTCAGTGCCTTTCTGAGTGTGTTGTGCTGCAATTCATTTTTCATGTTTGACTCTAGACGGTTTGCAGCTGCATTATCGCATCAACATAATCACCGACTTTAAGATGCTCATTTGGGATTTATCCGACTGTAACTAGATGGAGAACTTAGGCCCTTGTAGGTCAACAGATGTGTGTTTCACCTCTGCTGCTCCTCTGAGTGAATACTGGAATGTTTTGCAGATGCTGGAGAATTAATTTGCAAGCACGTCTCAGATCCCTGTGATGTATTCAGTAGCAGAACTGCAGAAAAACATTTTTAATCTGTTTTATACACTTGGAATTATAGTTTGAAGACATAGTTGAGTAACCAGATTGCAGCTTTAAAAGTGCTTCAGTATTTTGCTGCTGGTTTACAATGATTAAATTTGGAATTACAAAGGAATATTTAGTTGGTTGCTTGGTGCAAGCTGTCAAACTAAGACTATAGATAGAGGGTAAAAGGTTCTACTATTAACTTGATGTTTTCTTTCAGTAATGACCTCTGTGCTAAAATTTTACTTTTCTCAAATAAAATTTTCTTTCTGAAAAATCTGAATATCCTCAGATCACAGATGTCTCATTTTTATGGGGGGTAGTTTTTGATTCTAATGCAGTATTTATTTGAAAAGAAACTTCCTTTGAAGAAAATTAAAACAGAAGGAAGGTATAAAAAATTGCATGTATTTTGCTTAATAAGCAAAACAAACAAAAGCAATCTCCACACTTCATCTCAGTACAAAATATTGTGATATAAGCAGTGTAATTTAGGTCATTGCCACATTTTCTACTCAAATTTATAACATATTGGAGAAAATATTGTTTATTCAATCCAAATACTATACAAAACCCAATAAATTCAAAAGAAATTCAAGACAGAAAAGAATCTCACTTACAATTATATGAATGAGGTTACCTGTAAGTAACCTGTAAAGATTATATTGACTTCTTATATCTGGGTAGTATGTCACATGTTATTTACCATAAGCTTAGATAAAATATTAATAGGACAAAAATAAGAATTAATTCACAATAGTGAAATAATCAGTGAGAATCTGGTCCTCACAGAAGTTACAGAAATTTTTGCAATTATCTTAAAAATTTGTTTCACTTACAAGGTAGAACTATCTTTATCACTTAAATCATTGCGGAATATTCATTAGTGAGACACTGCAAATAGTTTTTTGAGAAAGCTGAAAAATTATCCATGAACTATGGTCTGTCATCAAAAGTGATGGTTGCATACAAATGGCAAAGATATTTTCATTTTATACTTACTGAAATTTTTAAGCAAAATAGTTTTGCGTCAACATCACTGAATAATAAATTTTCCAAATAATTTTTTTTCCTGTGTAGGAGCTGGATTTTGAAGCTAAGACAAGCTATACCTTGAGGATAGAAGCAGCCAATATGCATGTTGACCCTCGTTTCCTGAGTCTGGGGCCCTTCAGTGATATGACAACAGTGAAGATAATTGTAGAGGACGTTGATGAGCCACCTGTGTTTACCTCCCGTCTGTACTCCATGGTGGTGTCCGAAGCAGCAAAGGTTGGCACAATCATTGGAACTGTAGCAGCCCATGATCCCGATGCCTCAAACAGTCCTGTCAGGTAATTGCAAGAGTTCCTAATTATTTATGCAACCTTTGCATCGAAATTGTTCATCTTGTGGTGGGAGGGGATTTGGTTACACTGCAAATCATTAATAAGCTTTATTCCTTTGCAGAGGGAGATTCAGATGTTCTATGAGTTTGCATAACTTTTATAACCTGAACTACAGAATCTCTGAAAAAAAAAAAAAAGTTGAAATCTCTGTGAAACAAAGAGAAGATATCACTTCAGAATCCCAAAGGGAAGAAATCACCTGAAAAATCGCTCATATTTATTACTCTCTAAGCTTAGGAAGAGTCTATTATTATCTATAGCAAGTTATGTTCTCTTAAATCGACCAGGATAAAAAATCATATCTATATTATACACGTATGCTTGAATAATGATTCATAGTCTGTGTGCACTAGGAATGAGAATGTAATAGGACATAAATTGGAAACATTAATAAAAACTTTTTGCATGAGAAAAGTGGACAGGATGAGATGCATCCTGTTCTACTCAGGGTGGTTAGAGGCTTTTGGTTTTGTAAATTTTGCTGCAGCCAAATATCTTCCATTTGAATGGGAAGAGGTATGATCAGTAGAAATTCATATACTGTCAAGGCCCTCTTCCTTTGTCATCAGTGTCTGACAAACCTGCAAGTCTTCCACAATATAATGTCCAACATCATTGAGAAACCATAGGAGAACACAAATACTCAATCTTATGGTTGCCTGTATCTAAGGTCAGAGCTCAAGGGCAAAGACTCACCACCTTAGCTACACCAGTAATGAGCTACTTGTTATTTTTCTTACGCAGAATAGTAATATTCATTCTCAAAGGAGCATGCAAAGGATCTAGAGAGTAATGGTTATAACTTAGAAACTCTGTGAATTTAAACACCTGCAGGGGGAGGAACTCCGACACAATTAAAAGTTAGTACTGTTTCATTTGTTTTTATTGCTCACTTAGGGCATACATAGGAAAGATCATTGTGGGTATTTGTTTTCGTAATGTTAAGTCTTTCCTTTCATGCATTGAAAATGAACTTGGGAATCAAGTGAAATTTCTAAAGCAGAGATCTTTTGCAAAAGTAAAGCATATGTGTCACTCCTACAGGTGATGCAAGTGTTCTATCTCTTTCGTTATATATTTGCAACTTATTCAAAGTAGATGATTCCTATCATGTATAAACAAGTCCTAGATGAATGTTTGGCATGGATTTACTTGTGAAATTTATCTTTGCTGTGTCAGTATTTTCTGGCACTAATGTTAGCATCTGGTGTATAATATCTGGTTACCAGAAACATTTAGAATAGGCTTAAACACAGTTCCATTAATGTAGGCCATGCTCAGAATGCTTAGACTCCATTGTAAACATAAAGATGACTTTATTGGCCTTGATCTGGTTAATTTTTACAATTCCAGCATAAAAAATAATAATATCACCCTCTAATACCTTGAAGATTCTTTCTGCTTCAAAGTTTCTTGGAATTTGAGGAAGAGGAAAAAAGAAAAGTAGTGAGGATTTATCTGTGTGCTTGTGAACCTGCTATGTATATGGTCAAAGGTACTGAAAGATAATATAATTTAAAGCTGTTCTACATATGCTCTGATACATCAGAGACAGATTCACCTAAAATTGGAATGTGCTAAGGAGGATTAATGTATAAAACTTTTCGTGATCTGTTTAAGGAGTTTAAACTATTAATCTATAAATAAGTATTCCAACTTCCAAACATTGGATTATATTTATACTGATTAAAATCTAGATTTGTTACAACTCAGAAAATGTTGAAATTACAAGATCAGACACAGAACCTTGACAATACCAAAGACTAGGGAAAATAATAAATGTTTTGAAAATAAGAGGCTATCTCATAAGAACCAGAGAACTATTGATGTTTGAACTATCTTAAATAAAGGATTTAAAACCCCTGCAGCTCAAAGATTTTCAAGTACTATGGCTGTGAGGAATTAAAGGATTAAATATATTTAAAATATTTTTTTTAGAATTTTAGTATGGATACAAAGCTTATAAATAAGGGAAACTGCTTCCTATGCATAGAATTATTTTTCTCCTTGTTTCATAAGGAGATCATCCAATTTATATAACTTGTTTGCTTTTCTGCCCTCCTTCCCTGTCTCCCTCCTTGTCTCCCTCGTTTACTGCTTTCTTCCTTTTTGTATTTCTCACCTCTCCATCTCCTCCTTTTCCTTCTCTTTCTTCTCCTTCTCCTTTGACTGTTCAAGTTGCATAATGACAGCCTTAATAACTGGGAAATCTAAGGATTTCTAAGGGAAATCTGGCAGGAGATTGAATCTCAGCTGTGAGGCCTGCCTAGATTGACTACATAGCAGAGGTGACAGGTATGGTCTCATGGGGAAACTTGCCAGCCTCAAAGCAGCTGTAGAACACTGCTGACCAAATAAACAACAGTGCTGGCAAGAAATAAAGTGAAAAATGGCCTACAGTTAAGACAAAATGAAAAAAGAAAAGAGAAAGTGAAAGAGGGAAAGCAGTAATCCACAAAAACTGCTATTACTTTTGTTGCTACAACTCATTATTCTCTCTCTCACTGTGACATAATACAGGTAAACAATTCTAATTATGTAACAAGGTTCTTCACTTAGATTATACAGTTAGGAGGCAAAGATAAAAACACAGTAAAGCAGTAAAGAAGATGTATATTAGAACATAGAACAAAAAAAAATAGTTTCATAAGATCATTATGTCTAGGAAGTCACATTTTTTAATTGTCTTGCATAATTCTTTCTTTCCATGTTGTTCAAAGAATTTGTTTTATATTATATCAATAATCTAATATATCATCAGTGTGTCAGTAATTGCAATGATCACACTTGATCTGGTTCAGACATTTTAATCCATCGTGAGTGTAGGGAAGTGCTCTGGAGTACATACTCGACCTAAATGAGAGTACAAGAATCTGACCCATTTATAAATCTAATGTCAAAAATACTCCAGTTGTAAATCTAAATCTGCCTAATGAGCTGTCCCTTACTCTCAAAAGGGATATAAGAATATCACCCACAGCTGTTTTGACCTTTTTTCTTATGCAATTTTCAGTTTGCTAAGGAGCTCCTAAGGAGCTCCCCTTCCTAAAACAAATTGGGAGGTAAAGATGTGTTAAACCAAAGAGTTCAGGGCATGAGCCTGTGTTTGTTTAATGGCAGTAAAGCACTGTAAGCTGACAGTGATGACATGCAATCCCTTGACCTAAGGCTGCATCATCTTCCCTTTTTCACTCTTCCCCTGCTGCTCTGGGTGACTCAGGGGTTCTTGCGCTGGTGATAGAAAGCTCTGTGCTCAGACTGCCAGCCCCATGGGATCGGTGCCCGGCTGGTAGAACCCTGTAGCAAATTCCATCTCATCTTCTCCTTAGCTGGTTCTCAGGAGGATGCTATTTGATTAATTCCTGAGTTTGTTTTACAGCATAGAGGAAGAAAGAAAAGACAGAGGAATACTTGTAACCTCACTTGAGATGACACTCTGGGAGTGTAGCCTGCCACTTTCAGCACAAGTCACTGTGTAATTCTTTCACCTTTGCAAGTGAATTCGCTTCTCTCAATGCCCCAGGGAAATTGGACTGAGCAATGCTCAAACTAAGGAAACAGTGGAAGTGCTTTCCTCCTAATAAGAAATCAGTGAAATGTTTTTACAAGCAGTAAATGAGCATAAATGAAAAGTTTCTTTCATCATTTACCTAGGTATTCGATAGATCGAAACACGGATCTGGAGAGGTATTTCAATATTGATGCCAACAGTGGAGTCATTACAACTGCCAAATCTTTGGACAGGGAAACTAATGCTGTTCATAATATCACAGTTTTGGCCATGGAAAGTCGTAAGTATCCATAGGAAGATTTTTATCGACAGTTTGTGTGTAAAGCTTCAGGCTTGGTTTTGATGAGCTTCACTAAGAGAAATTCTGGCAGCTGCAAACTATGGCAGATAAAAATAACATATTGCTTAATGCAAAAGAAATCTATATGATCAAATTATAAAAATACAACAGTTTAGGTGTTTCCTTTTTCCTTTGCTTCACACCTTGTGTATTCTTTTGTCTTCTGAAAGACAAATACAAAGGAAGATGAAATATGTTCAGTCAGCAGTCTCACAGTAAGTGTCATTACAGGAAAGGTGATATGGAAGATAGGGGAGAGTGGTTACCCCATCTCAGTGAGGGTGCTCACAGTTGATTGCTGTTGGTCAGCCACAGCATTCTTAAAAGCTGTAAAAAAAAGGGGATGTGAATGCCAATGTGGTTTCATTTTCCTGACTCTAAGATACCACTGTAGAAGTTATTTTGTATTTGGTATCTTTTTCTGGTGTAAAATGAAAAGTGTTAAAAAATGTAGTATTTCAAATCAATACAAGAATTCCTCTAATGCAGGTTAGAACATAAACTTGTTCTCCTTTGAATACATTTTGTAAAGTACTTTTATATTTGAAGAATTTAAATCTTCAAATTTTATCTTTATTACTACTCTGTTGGGCTGTGATAATAAAAAGTTATCAGTTCTCTGGCTTGCTATTCTAAAAATCATCACTTCTTGATTTCCTGTGCTCAATTTAGCATTCAACCTGAAAGTTAAGATTTATCGTTTAGTGTCTCTATGAATCTATCTTCTCTTATCACAAGTAGTATTTTGGTCTAAAAACACAAAACAGAAAACAAAATTTTTCCTGGGTGGTAGCAAAACTGATGAGGTAGACAAGGGGCATACCTGAAATGAATGAAGGTCTAGGAGCAGAAGTAAAAACTTGTACTGCTTTAATTCATATTTATGCCTGCAGAGGAGAAATTTGGTGTCAAAAAGGCTTGCTTCTCTGGCATTTCACATGTGATATAAAAAACAGCCAAAAAACTCCCACCTTGTGATTGACATTTGGATGCTTAAAATATTTATTAAAAGGAGGCTGCAATACATTATAAAAAAAAATACATGTTTGAAATTTTGTGTAGATTTTTATTTTGTCCTGCTGTAACATTAATATAATAATTTTTGGTGAAAAAGGATTATAACAACTCTTTTCCCTCCTCTGAAAGAGAAGCAAAATAAGTATTGCACTCACTGATGTCTCTATGCTTAGTCCAAAATATAATTATTGTTTAAGGTTAAAGTATGACATTGGGCAATGAACATACTCATAGTTTAGCTAGAGATGTGTACCAGTTTAGGATGTGATTCATATTTAAGGTGTTCAACATGTTAATGACAGTATTGAAATACTTAGTGTGTGTATGCTTTAAATACTTTGATATTTGCTTCAGAATGCAGTTTTCTCTTCTTTTCTCTTATACATAACTGATAAAATTCTGGTTTTGACTTCTCAATAGATGGATCCATCTAAAGTTCAGGAAAAAAAAAAGTTTAACCTCTAATAATCGTGCTATTCTCCATATGAATAGTGATATTCTGGCTAGCTTGGTGATGATTTTACATCATCTTGCTTTTATCCTTCCATGTGATTTGATTCATTGCTGTGATTAGTGAGTAAGATTTCCAGTTTATCCTGAGAGTAAAATCTTTGATTAATTGAAGCAGCTGGAGTACATAAATGTTGGTCCAGAAGACCAAGACAAGAGCTTCCTTTGTATTTGAGAGAGGGATTATAATTGATTTGACATGCATATCCAAAAGAAGAATGCAAATAAAAAAGATAATGACCTTCAGAATAACTTGCAAGGATCTCCTCTTAATTGTTTTATTGGACTTTTCCTGTAGAGAATCCAGCGCAGATTGGGAGAGGCTATGTAGCCATCACAATCCTTGACATCAATGACAATGCCCCTGAGTTTGCCATGGAGTATGAGACAACTGTCTGTGAAAATGCTCAGCCGGGTCAGGTATGTCTTGATAGGTTTTATGTTTATTTTTACCAGATAATCAGCCATTCCTTATGAAAGCCTTTCAGATTTAAGAAAAATCCTCTTATGACAGTAAGAATGAGCCTCTGATGAACAGTACAAGCAAACAGTAGGAAAGATCCAGGTATAAAAAATATTGGTTGAAAGTTGTGTTAAGATCTCTGGCTTTCTTTTGTATAACTGATAAATTTTACTTAATTCACCTAATTTTGAATAATACTGAGAACACATACTTTCTCCTAATTTTTGTGAGAAGTGGGAAGCAGTAACACAAAGGTCATTCTGAGACTTAATGTTCACCATTCTGAAAATGGTGGACATTTTAATCCCCCTAGGAAGTATGGACACAGTTTCACAATGGGAATATATTCCTATTTTTTATTCCTATATTTTCAACTACACAAATGACTTCCAAGTAGTCCTAGACTTAACTAAATCTATTGCTTGTTGTTTGTCCTTTGTGTCCCTCATATTTGGCCTTTTCCCCTCTACTTTGGAAGACCTCACAAAATACCTGTACTTTCTCAGTCTCTCCCCCCACTTCCAGAAAACTTGTAAATGTTGCACCTGCAAAGATCCTGCACATTTCCAGGAAGACTTTGTGCTTTTGTTCCTCTCCCAGTGTATTGTCCTTCCTGTGGTAGATGTTTATTGCACATTTCAAAATCACCTCATAATTTAAATTCTGACAAAAACCCACTATGATTGTGTTCATGAGAAACACAGACTATGCATGCTCTTATTGTTGTACCTTTCTGTTTTCCCTGTGCTCTGATCAGAACTAGACCGGAAAGCTGGAGTTTCCAATTTTTGTGGATTTTAAATAGTGGTGACAATTTCTTTAGAGGTAGATTTTGACAGAATTTTAGAAAATTAATTAAAAACTATTAGTAATGAAATTTGAGAAAACAATATTAATATAATGTACCTTTCTATTTTCCATTATATTTAAAAAAATACATGAATTCGAATGCTCAGAAACATCACGGTTCCCTTATGAAGGTTTACAACATTGATTACAGCCACTCAGAACTACACTAAGAGCCATCCAGAAGACACACTTCTTCCACTGCTATGTAGTTTATTACTCCAAGCTCTGGCAAATGACAGGACCTAACTTTCTCCCAGAGCCTGCAGATCATTGCTTTGGCCAATAAATTTGGTACAGGTAAAGAGTTGAGTCACACATTAACAGTCTCTACATGCTTGGGAGATTAGAAAACCAAAATTCAAGATGATTAGAACTTGAGGGAGGGTTGATATTTTGGTAGGTAACAGAGGGGTTATGTAATGTACATGTACATATGCTTCAATGAAACCCTGATGTATCTCAAAACAGGTGATCCAAAAAATTAGTGCAATTGATAAGGATGACCCACCAAATGGCCATCAGTTCTACTTCAGTTTAACAGCAGAGGCAGCAAATAACCACAATTTTACATTGCAGGACAACAAAGGTAAGAAAACTTTGATTTGGTAAATATTCATCAATAGCACCTTTCATTTTCAATGCAGCATGCTTTCTATGACCTACATAAACTTCTGTTGTGGTAAAGAAATAAACTACAATCAGCCTGCCAAATAATTTTATCTGTAGACTATTTGTCAAAGGAATTAAGCTGTTGCTTGAATCATTTAAAGCCTTGAGCCAAGCAGAGCAGCATCAAATCTAAATCTTTACTTTTTTTTTTTTTTATCAGTCACTCTTCACATTTTTTGCATGTATTTATGGGTTTTTATCTAAATTATATTTTACCTTGGGGCAGTGACTGAGAAATGTCCAGGAATTCATGTCTTATTAATATAACTCAGGGCATAAAAAATGAGTGCACAATAGATGGAGATCTTTTGGGATTTGTGGGGGTTTTATTTGGTTTAGAAAAAACACATCTTTTCAGTAACTATGTCCCCTTTTGAAGAATGCTTTTGATAAAGAAAGGTGCCTATAATACTTAGACAGACTTCTTATGACTGTTTCCTCAAAGACTCACACTGACATCCCATTTCTGTTATTTAAAATATCTGAGAACACACTCTAATTACTGCCCTCATTAGTTGTACTGCACAGTACAGCAGCTGGGCACGTGTCAGGCTGTTTAGCTATTAGCTGTAGCAAACAGAACTAAATAGACAGGGTATTGCTCTTGCACTGCTCTTTTATGGATCAGTACTTAGCCAGAGCTACAAAGCCATCCTATTAGTAAAACAAGAAAAACAAACATATGGACACTGAAGGACACTGTTTGTACAGGCAGACTTTGAATAATATTCAGTAAGTGTAATGTGTGACCTAATAAAATTCTTTCATGCAGATCTTCCTTGCCTTACCTTACATGTAGTTAATGAAATGCTTAATTTTCTTCATATGAACAGCTTGCAGTTTAAAACTGAATTTTCTAACAGTAACACAGTCAAAATAATAAAAGTGCATTAGAATAGGACTGTTCAGAAATCTGACATAATGAAAACTGTAATGTAGTTAATGAAGAGACCCTCTTTCCTAAGAACTTATAACTTAATAAAAGTAATACTAGACTTTTGTAATGCCTGTAAAATCAGTGGAGGTACAAGACCCAGCAGCAGCTGCCTCATTCAACATTGGTTAATTTTATGCATCTCTGGTGTGATGTTATATCAAGAGGTGTTTGCATACTTTGCCAGATAGATCATAATAGATGACACAATAAGATAACTTTGCTGACTACCAACATGTCTGTCTATGGATAGATAGATAGATAGATAGATAGATAGATAGATAGATAGATAGATAGATAGATAGATAGACTGAATTAACATTTCTATACATGCTGGGAGATGTAACTCAGTGAGTACACAGTGAGTTTTGCACATATCTTCTTGAACACATGGGCTTTTTAATCACACAACTCAGACCACTGTCAATCTATACATTTTAGTCTGATTATAATAGCCGTCTTGAATCTCAGAAGAGTCTGAGAACAACAGCATTTCTTTGTTGCATGCACAATTACCTTGTTTGTGCATGGATGGGAATTTTTTTGCATTTGAAAAATATTTCATTGATCTTCAGAACCTATTCTCCTATTAATATGGTCATTGCTTCCATAATTATGATATCTATAGCTGTAAATAGTTGAAATTGATGCTTGTAAATTAACTGGAAACATGTATTTAGATACCTAATCTGATCACTGAAGGGTAATTTTTTTCTTTTTACATTTATCTCATCTTCACCTATCTGTCCAGGTTGTGAAAATGTGAGCTTACCTAAAAACAAATGGACCTCTGCATTTTTGAAATATTCTTTTATTGAAATTAAAAATCTTCTTGTTTAGTTGTGTGTGATTTCTCAGTTGATCTTACCTCTGCAGCTTCAAAAGTATATGGCTGGGAAAGGTAAACTTGTTGAAATAATTTTAATGTTTCTATAAAGTCTTTAAGTAGAAGGCTATAGTATTTATAAGCTTGTATTTCAGAAAAGTCACATATTTTATAATTTGTCTTTTTATTCCTTTATCTAGATAATACTGCGACAGTATTAACCAAAAGGAATGGGTTTCGAAGACAGGAACAGTCTGTTTTCTACTTGCCAATATTCATAGTGGACAGTGGATCACCTTCACTTAGTAGCACTAATACTCTCACCATCAGGGTCTGTGATTGTGATGCAGATGGTATTGCTCAGACATGCAATGCAGAAGCATACATCTTGCCTGCAGGACTTAGCACCGGAGCCCTGATAGCAATATTGGCTTGTGTCTTGACACTGCTAGGTATGTCTTCTTTCTCTTACCCTTCTTTTCCCTTCAATGCATCATGGCAAAAGATATGTGCATATAAACTTCAACATTCCTCTCCACCCTGATTTCTGTGGACAGGCACAGATAGTATTCAAGAAAGAACAGCATTTTGTATCATTAGCACAAAAAACCCTTTAGATTGGGATTATCCATTTAGTTCATTTGTTTCTATATCGAATTGCCTCCAGTCAGATATAAGAAATTACAGTAAAAGAAAAAAAAGTTTGACATGCATCAAATGCAATATTTAAGAAATAGACAGTACAGTTTATGGAAGCATCTGGTTTGGCATACTCACCATTAACCAGTATCAGTGTGTCCCTTTTCTACAGGTATAACTGTTTTTAAACATTTACTGATTTGCAGAGAACAAAAGATATTCAGAAAATAAAACAGATGCAATTTACTCATGAGAATCATAATTTATTGGCATCATTTGCAGAGTGATCTTTTGTCACTTCTGCAAATGGTAGCACAGCTGGATTTTATGTTGAGAAGGGAAACTGCAACTAGATAAAAGGCAGTAGAAAAGCGGGGAAGAGTGTTAACATCCTAGTTTGCCTAGCATTTCTCGTGTAATACCTAGTCATTAAGCAGTACATGGGAGAATAAAGGGTCAAATCAAGAAATAAAGATGAAGAATAAGTTGAGAAAAAGTGAAGTTTTGGGTTCTGTCTGAAAATACCTATGTTAACAGGGTACCCGGTTCAGCACAAAAGAATTTTCATCCGTTTTCCTATCAATTAAGAGATTTTTCTATTCCCTGTCTGTACATACCAGTCTAAGGAAAGGGAGAAGACCACAATCTTCTTATGTTGGTATAATCGCAGTGCTGTTTTATCTGCCATTGTTATCAAAGTAATTTGCATAGGTCAAAACAAGAGACTTGTGTCCAAACTTCTGTCCATGGCAGTATTTCTACCATGTACAGATATGTCTCCTTTCACACTCTGATTCATGTCACTGGAAACTATTAGAAGGAAAAGTTCCTTCTGCTAAAATGTTTCTAAAGCAGTCCAAAATGAAAAACCTGTTGCATACTTTTTTTACAGAGTAATAAAAATCACTACCTCTGCAACCAACTTACTCAGTAGCTATATATATATATATATAGGAGGTGGCATTTCTAAAGTTTTCCATCTACGTGACATAAAAAAATCTAACACCATAAGACTTTATTCTCACTCAACACATGGTTAGACCTAAGTTTAAGAAATGGAAGGGAATTATTGCCAGAATGCCAGAAGTTTTAATGAACATTTTTAAATACCATTTTTCTAGTAGCATTTCTAGCCAATTTATGTACACAAATGAACTTTATTTGGACATGAAGCTAAATGTTAGAGTTCAGAAAGATATAAAAATATTCTCTTATATCAATTGGCATTACTATCAGTGAAAAACACCCGCTTTAAACTTCAAGTCCAATATACTTAGCAATAAAAGACCTGTAACCATAGTAATTCATTTGATCCAAAAAGTAAATCTCACCATTTGTGTTATACATGAAAAGCTGGTTTCTGAAGATTACATAGGAAACTGCTTTAGATACCATGCAGCTTGGTCTGGTCATACACTTTTCTTAAATAGAAGCAGTAGGATTTCATGAAGACCATTGAGTGGAGACAAAGCATGTTGGCACCAAATAACTTGCTTATTCTACTCAGTACACCAGGGGTCAAATACAACAAATAAACCAACAAATGAGCTTTTTTTCCAGTTATTCTGAACAAGAGTTTGGTAAAAAAAGTTTACATATTACCACCACATCACTGATTTTATTTGTCAAAGACTTTCGTTTTCCAAAGTCATCTGTCTGAAGGCATCAACATTGTTTATCTAAAAAGACGTTTGTATGTGCCACCATCCCTTCCAGTCTAAACTGTTCCTTTTGAGTACAGTTCAAAGCTGCAGGAACAGGTTAGGCTGTGTTTGTATGATAACCCTGGCTTTGAGTACTGCATTTGGGTACTGTATCCCATTTTAGCAGCATGCCAGTGTCCATAAAGAAGAGGTACCTAAGCATCCCTGATGCCCAATGAAACCCAGCAGCTTGTCTGGTCCCAGAGATTTTCTGCTTCTCTCATTTGCTCCTAGAATACTTTTTCTGGGACCAGCTGCATGGTGGTATTGCTAGGAATTTACTTTTGCTCTTTGAATTCCCTGAGAAAAATACTGAAGATCTACTAGAATAGCATAAAAACAGGCTTCAGCTGCTGGCAAATGGTTCCAGGACTGGAACAAGGGATGCACATTTTGTGTAAGACTTTATCAGTGAAAAGAGAATACAGTCTACTCGATCAATATCTTTTCGTAACCCAAGATTAACACGCAGTACAAATCCAGTCACATTAATCAATGTTATCCTAATGTGGGTGCCAGTAAAGCAGAGAAAGCATGAAATTTGCATAGATGGAATGAATACATGCTTTCTGGCACCAGGGTCCTAAATTCTCATCCAGGTCTTACTTTCTTATAGTATGATAAACTTTTTGATCTTGCACCATATCTCCCTATGGCTCATACATAACCATTTGTCTTTACCAAGACCTGGAATGTCTCAGTGGGATTTCTTAGTGTTACTATTTTTACTTAAGCAAGTAATCAATTTTAGATAAGCCCAATGTTTTCACTGACTCTAAGAAGGAAGAAAGAACATTATTAAATTCCACTCTTTTTACAATAATTGCATATAACACGATATAGGCTAATTTTTCAAACTAAAATATTTTTTAAAAGCTAAAAACATTTAAAACCAAAAACTCTATCTTCATACTGACTGATGGAGTTCAAATGTTAAATTTTATTTCACAAGAAAATTCCAGCATTTTTTAATTACTCAAAACAGTTTTCCAATTATGCAGTAAGGCTAAGTTTTGCAGAAAGAAAAAAAAAAACATAAAAAGCATACAAAAAAGGTAGTTTTGATTCATTTTGGACTACACATAATTTTGAGGCAAGCAAGTAGAATTTTTTTTAACTTTTTCTGAAAATTATACAGTAATTTAAATCAAGACAATTTGTTTTTCAGTTAGCATCTTCTAGAAACAATAACTGCTTTTGTAACAACTGTTTAGCATAAAATGTTTACATAAAATCACACAAACAGAATATTCACCTGTAGATAACCTAATCACATTTGAGAAGTTAAGTGTTTTTGTTTGGAAAGCTATATTATCACAATACTTTTTCATAATTATTGTCTTTTATACTTCTGAATGTAATCTATTAGTGTCACCTATTTTCTTGGGAAGACTGAAGAAAGTTTCCTATTGGTGTGCCACTAAAGTTTACAAGGGTAATACATTAAAAAAATTTGAAAATACAGCTTTGAATCATTTTTTTACAGTTGAAAGACATCAAATTTGTTATCATTATCAAAATACCCAAATTAAATCAGAACACAAAACTGTGATTTGTAAACAAGAAGAAGCAGTTCTAGTGATAAGAATCCTATTCTCTTAATAATTACAACATGTACAGAATGTGACTATGTGATATGTGTAGGGTTTGGCCTTGCAGTTTTTAAAAGTGATAAATGTGTAACTGGGGGAAAACATTTAACTAGGGGTACCCAAAGCAACACTTCCAGAAAATGGTTGAATATGAAATGCAGCAGCTGTTTTCTGAAAGTTAGGGAGTTGATTAGGGTCACTCAGTATGGGCATTTAAAGGTCACAGTCACTTTGCAAATATCAGTCCAAACTGATTAAACAACAGGTATAGGTGAAGTTTGTTAAGTGGGAATTAAATTCAAGTTCCCGGAGTCTTGGCCTCTGTAATCCCCAAACTGTATCTGACTGTACTGGCAACTGCAAGGTATAACTAAATAGGTTATTAGTGTTCTGCTTAGAGGGCTGGGGATCTCCAATCATCAGCTTTATGAATCATGACACACCTAAGGCATAAACCAGTGTGCAGATCTGCTCGCAGCTGATGTGGCTTATTGCTATAGTAAATTCCTGGCTTAGGGGTGTAGTGTATACAAATCATGGTAATGCTTGTGATTTAGCTCTGTGCCTTTCTGTGTAGCTCTGCATGCAGTCTTCCCCCTCAGGGCCTCTCACGACTTTTATGGCTTCCTTACAATTATGCTGCAGTTGCCTTGAGTACAAAAGAAAAAATTAATACTAAACCAGAGAAATATGTTCGGGTGAACTAAACCTGACTTATTACCAGGTCATACCGAAATGGAAATTTCATGGTAATTCCAGAAAGCACACTGAAAAGTGGCAAAGCAAAAATCCACTCTTGCATTCGAAGGTGTTTTTTTTAACGACTGATTTGGGTGTACTGAAACTACAAACATTTAATGTATACTAGATACAAAGATAAAACTGTGCATTACCACAGCTATTATAAAGACAAACAATTTTTTCTTTTTTGCTTGGCTACTGTACCTATTAAAGGAAATCAATATTTCTAAAAATTTAGGTAAATCAGAAGAATTAAAAGGTTAGTTTAAATCAGTCTTTGTTAATTCTGGTTATTAAGACTTTATAATTAGCAGATTAAAATATCAATTGACTTTTTTATTTGTTACATCACATACAAAATCTGTATTGTCATTTCATCTCCTTAGTATGAGTTGGATGTATCTGTATGGAGCCAATCTAGTGCCCTCATTTGTGCCTGAAGGTTTTTCACTGTATTATTTCTTTTCTAACAATCATGAAATTAGGTTTTTAGAAGTTCAGACGGTCCCTAATTACTGACTTAATGTCTGCTTTTGTCATAAATGTAGGAAATAAAAGCCCACCATTACTTAATGAGAAATGAAAAAAACTTCGAAACAATTTGCATTTGATTTAAATAGCAGTGAAAATTGTTTAGGGCTTGTATTAATTTCTGCAGCTCCTGCAATGCAGCTAAAGCTTTGTTCATTTAGAGGTTAAACTTTATTGTTCATGGCTGCTGGAAAGGTTAGAAATTAATAATCTTATAAAGTTATCTAAATGCTAAAATATTTAACCTTTAGAAAGACTCCATATTTTTCTTGGCTTCAAGCAAGTGTGAGAGATAGAAGGAACACTATATAAAACATTCACTGTATCTGGATTTTTATTGTACCTTTAGGCAGACCTTCCTACTAAGTTTCCTCTTTTACACTTATTAGCATGTCTTTAACTTTCAGCATGAAGTATGTTAAGAGGGACAGTAGAGTAAAAATACATTCATTGAGTAAAGTAAATCATTAGCTGCTTACTTATATGACAATAAAAATGTGGCAATAAATGTTAAAAATAGTAATTAAGGAGTTATGTCAGTAGAAATCTTCTTTGAAATATCTATTTGTACTGTCAGCAAGGTAATTTCACTTTAAAATATCTTTTACAATAAGGGAAAACATTAAAAGTGGAGTGCAATTGTATCTAATGACAATTTTATGTTCTCTGCCGTATAATTTACAGCTTATTATACAAATATCAGAATGTTTTGAAATTTCACAAATGTCACTTTAAAGGTCAACATTTCATATTATTAAACTGCTTATGTAAATATTGTTCAAAGGAAAATCCCCAAACTGATGGCTTCTGAATTCAATACACAGAGGATGAATCAGGTAGATGCCAGGGGCAAAATATGTGAAAGGGTGATGTTGATTATGTAGTCATATAGTCATGAGATAGCTATTAGTAGATGGATTATTGGATATGCATTTGGTAGCTGCTGAGAAAAGAGGAAAGAATTGTTGCCTAATATATTTGTCAAAAATTTTAGGGGAAAAAATATATAGTTGCAGCTTTATTTTTAGACGTGTGGCTCCAAAGGGAAATAAAAATAGTGCAGAAAGGGATCTCTGGCTTTATCCAATTCCAATTAGTACCATAACATCTGTAGACATACACAGCTTTCTTGCATGTACAATTTACTGGTTTATTCTAGCCAAGTGGTCCTAATATTAAGTAATTTCTCACAATGACTTAATTGATACTCATTTTAAGATCACTCCATGAAAAGGCTTTCAAGAATGGTAGTCTCACATCATGCAATTTGTGGAAGCCACTTTTGAGACTGCCTAGGGAACCTCAAGCTTAATTTTATCTCTATCACCTTTTAGCTTTTGATTTTCCTTATGTTTCTGCAGCATTTAATTGGCATTGTAAGTAAAGATTGAAAATGTTATGGATGCATATAACCACATAATCTTAACATTAAAAATAATCATAAAATCAGAAGAGATTAATTAAATGTGGAATGACACTTTTCAATGTAATGTTATTTTTTCAGTCATAGTGATGCCTGTGATTTCCTAGGAGTGTCATTAACTCAGCAAATGTTATCCAGATGCTACAGTATAGTATTAATTATTTTCTAGGAGGATGATTCACACTCCATCATGTCCCACAGATGGATGCAATATTCACAATATTTGTTCCATATTTTGTGTGTCACCAGTGATGTTTCTCTACCAAAACTGCATTAGAACAAGAGGAGACTTGAGCTAGTTTCTTTCAGTGCTTTTGGCTGCCACTGCAGTTTAGTATTAGCTTTCAAGCTTAAAGAAAATTTAAGGGTTAAAATTGAATAACCAATTTACTGAACCAATTCACTGGTTCATCCAGTAAACTGTAGCCATAGCAGTTGTCATTAGATGTAAGGCATAAATCTCAAGTGCAGCACTTTGCACTTTTCAGGAAAGTGAGGTCTTACATAGAAGTGGTTTTATTCCATGAACTAAGACAGTCCTATTTTATACATTGCTTAAAAATTCGATGTTCTCCAACATAAAATTTTTAAACTTTATTTTTATTTAGCACATATTGATCATACACTTTAATGCCATCACTTTCCAAACTATATTTTTTAAATATTATTCTGTCAATTTATGAATGTGCTTTTATCACCTGGGCATTTAAGAGTTCAGGAAAAGCGTTTTGTTTTTTTTTTAAATTATTATAATTTCTTGGCTGTGAGATTTTCATAGTCAGACTGAAGTAAAATTTATGCTTAGCAGACAGTATAGGATATTAGAATTAGAAATGAAGACGCTAATCCTGAATGATTTGGAAAATAGATTCTTAGGGTCTAAAAAGCTTATAGTTTAAAAGCTGTTTCATAATCTGCTAGGTTTCACATCTAACTGCACAAATTTCTTACATCTAACTGTATAAATTCCTTGGGTCTTTGTCATATAAATTAATGGCTACTTCCTACGTTAGAAAAAATAGGAGAAAACTTTGGCACTGCTAAAACTCTAGCTTTTCTTTGTTCCAGTTCTTGTCTTGCTGATTGTCACCATGAGGCGACGGAAAAAAGAGCCCCTCATTTTTGATGAAGAGAGAGATATCAGAGAAAACATTGTCCGGTACGATGATGAGGGTGGTGGAGAAGAAGACACAGAGGCTTTTGACATGGCTGCCTTGAGGAACCTCAACATCATGCGAGACACCAAGACCAGAAGGGACGTGACACCTGAGATTCAGTTCTTGAGCAGACCGACTTTTAAAAGTATCCCAGATAATGTCATTTTTAGGGAATTTATCTGGGAAAGACTAAAAGAAGCTGACGTGGACCCCTGCGCACCGCCCTATGACTCCCTGCAGACGTACGCCTTTGAGGGGAATGGCTCGGTGGCGGAGTCGCTCAGTTCTTTAGATTCCATCAGCTCAAACTCTGACCAGAACTACGATTACCTCAGTGACTGGGGCCCTCGTTTTAAAAGGCTTGCAGATATGTATGGGACCGGACCAGAATGCTTATACTCCTAGCCTTGGAACCTTTCTCTGAAAATGCACTGAAGAATCTTAAAACAGAAAACTCAAACTAAAAGACTGAGGAAAGTTGTAAATATTTTCCCATTTTTTAAATTTTAGGTTGGTTTTGGTTTTTTTTTTGTTTTTGCATTGGTGGAACATATCTTCATTAGACTTGTCCTAGGGACTGCACTGACCACACAGAATATGAGCATTTGGTGGCATTTTTGATAAAATGAAATGCTCAGCCACGTTCAAATAGATAGCAACCCTGAAATACCTGCAGAGGCAACTCGCTTTCAAGAGTATGTTACACAGTCACCTCAGTGAGCTGGCATCTGTAGATGCCTTCACAGTATTGCTATATTGAGAATACAGAGTCCTTGTTTAAAGAAGAAACAAATTTTCAAATATATAACTCAATACAATATTACAGTACATTGTATTTACACAGGCAAGTTTTTTTTTAACAAATTTTCTTTACTCTGTGCATACAGCTTACTAGAACAAAAGCAGAAGGACTGATGAAAACAAACAAAAGCCCAGGAAATATTTTTTGTGTTTCTTCTGAGCTATTTAAGCAGAAATTTCTGTAATTTTCTGTGTTGTTTTCAAGAAATTATTGTTTGTACTAAGAAATTCCACAATGTATTGTCAACGTACAAAGTAGTTTAAAATTCACATAAAACTATAAATATGGAGGTGTAGTCCTATGGATGGGAAGTTTTGTGATGCCCATATAGGTATAGAAAAGGTGTTGCTATCTATTTGCTATTTTTTATTCTCTCTTCTGATTTGTACAGGAGAATTTATCCTTTTTTATTATTGTTTGACATAAAGTGTTATATTTATTTTGGAACTCCAATCTCCACTAAATTCAGGTCCATTTTACTGCCTCATGGTTTTAGACTTGTCAGAACATGCTGATTTTTCTCCAGTCTAAGATAAATGTAGGAAATGAAGCATGGAAGTGGAAAAATTACAGTAAACAAGGCCACCCACCATTCATGCGACAGAAAGGAGAGCAGCTCCAAGGATGTGCAGTTGTTCTTCTGAGCCATTACAAAGTCTGAGACATTTAAAGAAGATATTTGTACATTGAATTTTTTTGAAAGAAGACTGCAGAGGTAGCTGGGAGTGTCTTAATGCAAGATTTAATTTTCAAGGTTAAACATGCTATATGCTTCAAAGACTGTAAACACCTCACTCTTCTTCTTCCCTTCTCTTTTGCTGCTGATGAATCACAGTAAAAGATTTTTCTATTTCTTTCTTATGTTAAACAATGTAAAACTATTAACTTCAGAGGTCATCTTTAGATCCTTCTGCACATAAGTATTATTTCCCCAAGGTGTTAACTCACTACACATAATTTCTATGCTGGTTCAGGAGTGCCAAAACAGAAGGACAACTATTATTGGTTAATATACTGTATGATTTTGAAGTAGGATTTCTTAGAATAAGACAACTTTTTTATGATTCCGACAATATTTATACTTCATCTTTCATGATTTATTACTAGATAATAAGACATATATTCAAGTAAAATAGTGGGTTTAGGTATTATTTCAGATTTTTTTTTGTTTTAGATATAATGTAGATGAGTTCCTAAATTAGAATCTGTTCCTGCAAATTTTTTGCTTGTACCTAACTGGAAATGACTTACCTGCCTGCAATTACTGAGGTACACTGCATTGTTTACAGAACTGTGTTTGTGAACAGAAGGTGCTCCACAGAGAATGATGCTCACTCTAAAAGTACTTCTTTCTGAGAGAGGATCCTTGTACTGAAATCTTAATGTATGAGTGATGTGAGGCTGGGGGATGGGAAATTATCATTAAGGCTCTTTAATTTTTGCAGCCCAGCATTATCAATTAATTATGTGAAAGTGGCCTTCAGCTCCAACAGAAAAGAAAAATAATTTTAATCATCTACAACATTCTTAATTTGAGTTACATGTTAATAGACAATCATTGTTTCATAATTCAGTAGATTTGCTTCTAGTTGTATGAAATATATATATATAGGCATATATATATATATATGACAGATTTTGTAATGGAACTGAAAGATATCGTCCATGACTTTTAGTCATACATGTAAGATTTTCAATAAAAGTATTAAAAAATAGGAAAAAAATAACCATGTGTATACAGTTTAATGAGAGCAAGATATGCTGCAGAATATAAGCAGGTATTAAATCAGAGAGGTTCTGAAAGAACAGTTTTCATTAATCTCCTTGTTCTTTGCGGGAAGATAATTCATGCATCTGAATTAAGATGTCAAAAATGTTGATTTTACCACATAACATTCACAGGAGATTTAAATGTGGTTTAGAGTAAAGCCCAATTTCCTTGATTTTCTACCTTCTGTATCTGTAAAAAACCCCAAAACCTCCATTATTAGGAAACTATGTTAGGGTGGAGTTTCTTTGATGTGCTTTCTGCAGAAAAAAATATGCTTTATTCTGATACCATGAAAGTTGTGCATGTTTTCTGTTGCACAGTTCTAATTTAAGTTTGCTGTTGCATTCTACATGCTTCCCTGCTGATTGCATTGTTGCAGTTAGAAGGGAAGGTGCAAAATCCCCTATATTTGGTGACAGATATTACTATAGCATACACACAAGGGTGTGTGTAATATGAATGCTATATAATGCTCACCAAAACTTACCACGACTACAGGTTTTTACAGTTTGTAATCTGATTCCAATTTTGTTGAGTCTTACTTATGGTGCATAGCTGGATGGCATAAAGTATATTCTACTGACTAAATACTATAAAATGTAAAAAATATTTTTTCTGTCCTGGAAAGGTGATGAAATTATTTGGCAAATTAATTAGACCAGGCCTTTAAAAATACTTCCAATCATATTTATTTATTTAACTTTCTGAAGAGCTTCAGTATCTAACTAGAAGCCACAAATCATGGATAAAAAATAGGTCAAACATTGCAGTCTCTCCGAACTTTCAGCGGAATAACATGTCTTTCCTTCTGCCATATGCCAATGGAATAAGCTTATTTTAGATTGAGATTTCCAAGAATCTTGAAAAGTGCAGAGTTTTAAGAGTGCTACTAAAATACTCCTGCATAAAATTAAGCTGTTTGAAGAAGACTTAAGGGGAAGACTTCTTACTCTGTTTTGACCAGTATGAAATCTACTGAATTCAACAGATTCAAACAATGGACATTTTGACTAATATTCCCTATTCAAAAGAATAAATTTAGCATACTTTAGGTTATATTCCCACTAAGACATAGCACGGGCCTTCCTAAGCTTCCTAGTTCTGATGGCTGCTTAATATAATCACTGCAGGACTCATGAACTTTGATGTTACAAACTGAAATTTCTCCTACTCTCAAAGAATTAAGGGAGAAAAAAACCCTCAAAAAAATAAACTAGTTCCTTTTTACTCTTTTATTTGTTGTTTTGAAAGGGACAAGGAGGATTCATCAAAATGTCCTTTTTCAGTTAAAGTCTTTTCTAAATTTTTTTTCCTCTTTACACTTCAGGTGTTAGCAATAATTAATAAAAAAATCCTGTCTTTTTTATTTTAGAAGTTTTGGATGAAAGCATGTTATGAAATATAAAATTGCAGCATCTTATTTTTATGGACAAATACTCTTGTATGATATAAAGAAAATTCATAGTTTGTCATTCTGAAAAGGAAATAAATATAAATAAAGCATAAAATTTTATTGGCTTTTAAGATCCTTAAAGAGTTTAAAAGTGAACACAATTACCTATATCAAATCTAGTATTAAATTCTTGGTTGCAGTCCATCATGTGACTGATTTTAGTTTTTTTAATACAGATTTTTTTTGTCTACTTTAGAATCTATATAGAGTAATACTGCTTTGGGGCATCGTTGTCTTCACTTCATTAGTGGTAGAAGAGGTCAAGTATATTTTTACTGGTCTGTGACTCTAAGATGGAATTGCTAAAGATAGAAATGTCACTTTATTTGACAGAAACAGGAAAGTCTACAAGACCTCTAAAAATTGCTTTTTTAACTATGCCATCCTTAAGTCTGACAGATCTACATCTAAATTTTTCAGATGAATCCTAAGATCTGTTTTCACCCAGGAATGATTCCTTCCACACCAAAAATTATTCTTCAGTTCATTTTTAATGCAGCTAAAAATGCATTTTATTGGTCACTGATTTTTGAAAATAGATTTCTTCCTTAATTTTTGTTCTTTGAACTAGGGGAATCTCAGTACACAATATAATCTATTTTCTACATGAAGGGAGTGAAAAAAAATCTACATAACATAGGCTCTACTTTGTTACTATAATTTACCTTTTCTCAGAAAAGAAAGAAATAATATTTTCCAATGGTACATAAAATCCATGAAACCTTAGACCATACAATTGCCTACAAAAATGTAACAATTGAAAAAACTTGATTTTTCTCATCATTATATGACATGAGATTGTAATGGAATCTTTTTGTGAAGCCTTATATATCTGATCAAACACAATGAAAGAAGAAATAAGCATAAGAATTTTCTAGAAATCAGGAGAAGATCTCATTTGAAGCCACAGTGGTGCGTTGCAAACACTCCTCATATGTGAACACATATTTTCTAAAATTATGTGTATGTTTAAACATTCCACTCCCAAAACATTTATTTTAAAATACTTTTTTTTATCAGAGAGTATCTGGAAAAAAGTAATCCTATTCTCAAAAACTTTGTTTGTCCCCATCAATGCCTGAGAAAGAAAAATATAATTTAGATTCAGACAAAATTTTTAATATTGCCCCCACAATGAAAGCAAATTGGTGTCATGTTTTGACCCAAAATAGTTTAAATGATGCTAGAAGTGTTGCAAGGACTGTGATTTCTGTGAATTTTTCAAAAAGATTGTATCAGATTGAAATTCCTATTCCTAGAAATAATGTGAGGTTTAACTGGAGTTTAATATTTGGATGATTAACTAAGGTCATAAACCTGTTGTGATGGATGCTGAACCATTACTAGGGGAAAAATCAAGGATTTTACTTTCTTCTTCTCTTCACCAGGATCTCCGTCAAAGTCAGAATTTCAGTTTTCACCAAAGCAAAATCATGTCAAATCTAAGTTGAACACAGCAGGCAGTTACATGTTGTCTCTTCCTCACAAAGGCTAAAAGACATTTACCTTATTCTATTCACATATTCTTTTCTGATTATGTCTTGACTGCCTAGGTCATTCTACCTGAGACCTGTGAAGTTGTTGTGGTTGGAGGGTTCTGGGGGGTGATGTTTGTTTGCTTATGTTTTGTTAATGTTAAAATTTGTATTCTTGCTGAAATGTTTATGTTTTAATGAGCTGAGCTTTTTCATCAAGTTTTTTGGGTTTGTTTTTCTTTAGTCAAAACCATACTGGCCATGTGTATCCTGACTTTTCGTCTATTTTGTCTCCAAACTCACCTTCTTTTGTACTGTTAATAGCAAAAGAAAAGTCCTGAGGTGTTCCCTCTCTTTGATGTGAAGAAGCTATGAAGAAAAAGATAAACAGAGGATCAACAGACTGCAGTGAAACTAATCTGTCATTTTCTTGAAACACAAACTCACAAATTCCCTAGTTAAGCTGCCATTAACACCATTCAAATAATGACATGGATCTAATCTTAAAACCTTAAAATATTCTGGCATTACTATCAGCAATTTTTACATATTGAATAAAATCATATTTTAGAATTGTCAAGGTTTGTTACCTGTAAATCAGTTTCATCATAGTTATTTATATCACGATCTTGAAGCGCAGAAAAAGAAGGAAAAATTGCAAAGTAAAACAGCCCAAGTACTAAATACCCCTATGTGCACTGACATTCAATGCAGTGTTTTAATTACTGCTGTGCCTTAGTATTCCTCATACACTGACAGCTTTTCCTCTCTTTGAGACTAACTACTAATGAATTAAGATAGTGTGATATCGAGCCAGATATTCAAGCCACATTAGACCATTTGAGTTTGACAAGAATATTCAGTCTGAATTTTAATGTTCTTCTATTTCCTTAATGATCAGAACATCCTTTATTATTGTCATCGGGCTGTTGAAATTTTATGGAGAAAGAAGTGTTTACTGATTCACCTACGAAATGCTAGGCAAAATCTGGATCATGTTGAAGTACTTGGCAGATCTCCCTATGGCTTTTAAGTCGTGTCAAGATTTGTCCATTGTTAGGGGAGGCAGATAAATGATCACTTAGATCATCAGGATAAAAGATTTTTGCTTTGAGTTGGATACTTTTTTTTTTTACACAAACTCTTTTACTAACCTTCCCATTTTGGAAGGCACAATCTCAGAATGGTAATGCAAGTAGCTAAATAGAATGTTTTTAATGGCATAAGCTACTTACTTACTGTCAGCATGGTACACATAACTTTGCTGTACTGAATAGTACCCTTGTTCATAAAGAGAATTTCTGTGCACATGCTACATGCAGACAGTGTTAGGAAAGGTTTACATTTGATGAGGTACCAATAGTAAAATATTGCCTGGAGAACAAAACCAAACCAAAGCAAACACAAACAACAGTTTTTCATTAAAGTAAATAACACACAGAATTTTCAGGCTATCTAAATTAAGTTATCATATTTTTCTCAGACTGTGGGACCATATGTAGCCTTACTGACTTCAGTGACTGCAGGTACAATCCAAATTAACCATAATCTTGTTTGGACATATTTTGTTTTGCTGATACTTCAGATTTTGTTGAATCAAAGAAAAGGGCTGTAGCAAAAAAAAAAAAAAAAAGGTGACAGAGAGGTTAAAAGTATCATACTTTTTTTGGTGTTTGCAATGTTTCATAGATAATCTAATGATGTAAAAAATAATGTTTTACCATTTCCTACTGGAATACAATTTTCTGTTGGGTAATAATATTTTCATCCTGTGGAACACTGTTTTCCAACAGTCTGCTGTGCTTGGCCTGGCCTCATCTTCCTATTCAAATATTTTTTAAAAAAGAGTTATTAAGGGGAGAAATTAAATACATAAGTGACAAGCTTAATAAAAATTTTTCAACTGGTCGAGACATTAAGTTTTCCTGTTCTAGGTGTGAGGAACATATGAATAAGGCTCTCACAGGACATACAACCTGTTGATGCAGCTATTGATTCTGTCTGGATATTTGTTCATGTTTCTTCCCATTCCATTTCTAGTAGTTAATGATTTGATTTATCTTTCAGTGGAAGTTAGTATGTGATAACAAAATAAAACAACATGAAAAAATGATATTTAGTAGCAGCTGATAATGAAAAATAGGTTAATATATTATGTATGACTTTTTTTTTCTGTAGCTTAGCACAGTCCCAATATACTTTATTGGGACTCAGAGATTAATGTCGACCAACTTGCCTCACGTGCAAAGCAGCCCCACAAAGGAATTTTAATTCAAATAGCTACTACAAAATGTGGAGTTATTTAAATATTCAGAAGCCAGTGTTCCTTGGAAATAAACAGAGGTAACCAACAATCCATACTCCTTGTCTTTCTGGGAACAGGTAGATATATACAGAGAAGTCAAAAAGGGCAAACTCTTCAAATTTAACAACTGTAGTGAATATGGATGAAAATCCAATTGACTACAATTAAAAGCAAGGTAGAAACCCAGGAGATGTCTGTCAATGACAATCATTCTAATCAGTCTAATTTAGCCAGTTAAGGTCATCTGTATTAAGAGTTGTCTTACTTTAGTTGTAGTTGTAGTTTTGTGTACTACAAAAAACATCAGAAACTGAAAAGATTTATGTTGTCTTCTGGTCTTTTTTGCATTCATGAAGAGGCAAAGCAAATACAGAACAAAGATGTGGCTGACTGGCAGTCTGCAAGTTCAGCTTCACCTACAAGACAGATAAGACTGATGGTATGGGGAGGCCATTCTGAACGATAGGGAAGATTTCCTCAAATTCCTTGTGCTTGATTTATGTGTCAGGACCAGACCTCAGGAGAGCCAAGATCCTTGTGCCCAACAGTTTGTCAGGATCCCATTATGGGGTCTCCACTGGGCAGCTCACTGGAATGGCCAGCAGTTCAACTAACTTGTTCAAGGACACACACCAAGAGCATAAGAGAGACCCCCTCCCAGGTCCCTGCAGTCCACAGTGTTACCCACAGCCAGTGACTGTGAGCACCCTTGAAGGACTCACATGGACAATTCACAGTACAATATGATTAGTATAATAGAAAATTCTGGCAGGTTAAGGTCCAATGGTTGCTGGTGATAGTATTTGACTGCAAAAACTTATTCAAAGCAACATATGGATAAGCTCTAATCCCTAAAAATGTTAGCTAGAGATAATTATTCAGTCTGTATGGAGTATGATTCTTACCCAATAGACATCCTCATGGGGGAGGAGACATGCTCAGCTTATCAGTTGATCCTGGCAGTTATGGAGTCTGCCTTAACTTTTCCCAGTTATTAACTTACTTTTACAATATTTCTTGGTGTCTAAGTGAAGCTTTAGTGACTAGGCATGTGTCATGCTCAGAGAGAGGTGCTCATATCCCAAAGACAGGTAGCTTTGGGATGGAGGTGAGGATCAGTATTACATCTGAGGTAACCTTGGGATGGAGATAGGTGTCAGTATTGTATATTAAAAGAGTGATTTCATCCTGGTTTCTGGTTCAACAGTACATCTCTTTTTATCTCCCTTGGTAAGCAGCTAATATGTGGCTTATCATCTAAAAAAATATCACTGAGTTCCCTCTTCAGCAAGGATTTCAGCTGAGCTTGGTCACCATTTCTCCACTCTGCTCCACTGTCAGCTTCATCCCTCCCTTCTCATATATTGTGTGTGGGAAGTCAGGCATGTCAACCACATTCCATCCAAGGAACAACTGCATTCCCCCCCCCCCCCATTCTTTCCGTACTCTTAAAACTTCCCAGTTTTCTTTAATTTTTGCCTCAGTCTTTCTCCCTACAGTGAATGACAATGCTGCCTCACTCTTGATCCCTCCACAGCTCATCTCTTTCTCTAGCTGATATTTCCTAGAGGAGAGTTGTAACTTTGTGAATTCCCTGGTGGTTCATACCACTGATCCCAGATGTTGGTTAAGCCATAAAAACAGAACAATACTGATGTTACTCTTACTACCAATAACAGTGATACTGTCAAAAAGAGACACTGTTAGTCTTGGAATTGGAATATCACATTACTATCAGATATTAATTATCTGCCCAACTTTGTCAGTGATCTGTGTCACTGGTTGCTCCATCTTTGTCACCTGTTGACAAAAGGACCTGAAGAGGAACAAAGCACTTGCAATATTTTGCAGAATGAATATAATATGGCAACATTCATGTAACTGTTTGTTTGTTTTTGGTTAGTTTATTTCATTCATGGCATAAGTCTGGAGTAAACTATTCCCTAGCCAATGTCGGCAGCAATGTAATTTCAATGCTGTATATAGGATGGCAAGGAAGCTTGAGAAAAAAAACAAACAAGAGGTCCTGAAAGTTATTTGGCATTAAGATGCCATACAAATGCAATGTGATAGTCATACCAATGGAATGGAATGCTGTAGAAAAAAAATAAAAAAGAGAGAGAGAAGCAAAAAATCTCCAAACAAAATGTCTTCCAATACTTAAATTTCATACATTTTAAGATTCATAGAGTTTAAAATAAAGAAACATTTAATTAATATGCTTAGTCATTCTGTCATTGAAGAAAGCATTCTCTCAAATCCACAATGAAACAAATACAAATATTTTGGAGGGGTAGTATACTTTGTGGTGAAGTAAAAGGAAGCTACATAGCCTTCTGTTGAGTATCCAAGGAAGTAAAGGCAAATACTTGATTGATGTTTTAATATGAAAGAAGCCAGATTTACAAGTAACCAGAAAGGGTTTTTTCCTCTGTATTTTCTCCTCAGCTAACTTATTTCAACAGCTGAAGCTTGTTAATACCCAATCCTAAAGTAAAACATCTATATTTAAAACCTTATGGTTTAGCTACTATGAGACGAAAAAATAAAAACTTCATTGAAATAGAAGCTCCATCTGAGGAGGAATGATTAATTAATCTTGCTTGCCATTTAATCATAAGGAAACCTAATGGCTTTGTAAATTTGAAAATCAGTCTTCTCTTTGGAAATCAGAAATTTGACAGAATCTTCCTCTAAGTCCATCAAAGGCAAAGCCAGTTGGCTCCAAGATGGATGTGCCATTGGCTAAGGTCAAGCCAATCAGAAATGGTGATGTCTCCTCTGCAATAACGTACAGAGAGGAAAAAAAAAAAGTTTTTGTGCAGATAGAGTTGAGTTGTGGCCAGAGAGGACTGGGGTGAAGAAATGTGAGAGGAACAACGGTGTGGACACCTATGATCGTTGGAGAAAAGGAGCTGTTCCAGGGGCTGAAGCTGAGATTCCCCTGCAGCCTGTGGTGAAGACCATGTTGAAGCAGGTGCCTCCCTGCAGTCCATGGAAAGGAGATTTACTGGAAGGACTTGTGACCTGTGAGGAATACATGCTGGAGCAGGGTGTGCCTGAAGGACTGCACCCTGTGGAAAGGACCCACTCTTGATCAGTTCATGATGAGCTGTCTGTAGCCTGTGAGAAGGATTTACATTGAAGAAGCTTTTGGAGAAAGATTCCTCTCCCCAAGCAGTGGCAGAACCAATGTGGCATGAACTGACCATAACCTCCATTACCTGTTTCCTTGCACCACTGGGTCAGAGGAAGTAGAGCTATGAAGGAGGGACAGGAGGGCAAAGGTGTTTTTAGGATTTGTTTTACTTGTCATTATCCTGCTCTGATTTTGTAGGCAATAAATTCCATTAATATCCCCAAGCTGATTCTTTGCCCATGACTGTAACCAGTGAGTGAATCCCAGTCCATAACTCATGAACGTTTTCCTGTATTTCCTCTGTCCAGTTTTGGAGGTGAGTGGTAGAGCAGCTTTGGTGGGCACTCAGCATCCAGACAGCATTAAACCAATCCACTCCATGTGCTAGATGAAGAATCATACATCAATAAGGCCTCCTTTTTTTAATATTTAGTCTTCTATAAAATCTAATTTTTTGACAACATGAAAAGAAGCAAGAATCATAGTATCTTGTGTTTAGAAGATGAGCAAACTACCTACGCTTAGGATAAAACTGTAAAAGCTCCTGAAACACCTTGTTATTTTTATTTTAAAATGCTTTTTCTCTAAGTGAGATCCTACTGACTTTTGCTTTACAAGACAAACAGCAAATGTTACAGGTTTTATACATATTGTCCAAGGACATAGAGAAGTGTTGTTTACAGCTAACAGGCAGAAGACTGAGTGTGTACAAGATGACATGATGTTAGGTTAAGAGGATGCAACTTTAACCAGCTTAGAAACAGCACATCTTGTTTACAACTGACTGTATTCAACAGAGAGCTGTTAAGTATGAATTATTAAACTTAGAGCACTTCAGAAAAAGTAATTGAACATGGAAGAATAAATATATAAATTATAGTCTCCAAGAAAATAAATTTAACCTTCTCCTATTTCTAAAATATACATAAAATACAGTATTAGCATACAATTTAAAGGTTAATTAGCAGTGATAGTACACTAGTTTTATAGAGGTTAACCATGTTGGAAACTTGAAAATAAATGACTTTTCACACGATTTTGCAGACCTCTGTTAAAACCATACGCCTTCATTTTTTTTCTGTTATTTCTCATCTCCCAATTCCCCTTCACGTCTTTTCTCCTTTAATAAATCTTTTTTGTTGTACAACTTCTCAGTCTCTAAAAGGATAAGATTTATGCAGCATTCTCTCTATTTGAGTTGCAAAATTAGATTTCAGGGACGGGTTTTGTAAATAGTACTTCTGGTAGTGCTGCCTTCTAGATCCACCTTCAACAAATTTCTCTACCACTATTTACGTGTGGTCAGAATTTTCCTCCTTTTATAACAGGCAGGCAAAAGACATAAAACCAATACACTGCCCTATGTTTTCTTCCTCTGCATGTGCATTCTAGGAATATAACATTTTCATATTCTATGAACTCTAAAAGAAAAGCTTTTCTAGAAGCTGTGACACCATATAGCAGAAGGATAGAGTGAGACAGTGGACTCTGTGCCACAGGAAGTTAATAGTGAGTTGGGAAGGAGAATCTCATACCTGTAGGAACTCAACTACCTGTGCTGAGTAGGAAGGAGTTGCTAGTCAACAATATTTGAAAGACATTACATTACACTCAGGTGACGATCAGGGAGCCTATATTAAATAACTTTTGTTATTTGAAACTAGGTCATAGAGTCTAAGTCCTCACATAACTGCTGACAACTAACAACTTTTTCAGCAATCTCAATCAAGACAAAAAGAACTACAACAACACACCGAGTAAAATCCCCTCTCTCTGGTTATCTGATTACCAAAAGTTTCCTTCAGGCCATTTTTTAAAGTCACACCAGCTGTATTGGCCATCAAAAAGCAAGAATAAGAAAGCTTCAGATGTTAATGAACTGTTAATTCAGCATTTTTCTTATAGCATTGGAAGCAAAAGAAGATTGTTGACTAAGCAAAGAAAATTCAAGTTAAGGTCAGTCATAAAACCTTTCTGATATTTAGTATGCTATCATGCTCAACTTTCAAAACATCTATCAATTATGTTCAAATCATGTCAAAAGTAATTATTAAATGAGATATGTGTTTAGATAGACTTTAAATCCCGGTTTTGATAAAGTTCCAGAGTCTCCCTTTTTCCTCGCTTTCTTTTTTTTCCCTTTCATCTATAAGAAATTGCACACGCTCACTATGCAATAAGCTTAGTAAAATTCTGGAAGTAACAAGTAAAACATGTCTGAAACATTTTTATTTTCTAGGCACATATTTAAAAATAGATGTCATAATAACTTTAGGGACAAAATATTCTTCCACATGGAGAGGGCAGATATCGCTACCAAATGCTGAAATGAAGTAGAGGAATAAATTCTTTTAGATCATAAAGCATATTTATAACAGAGTTAACCACAGAAAGTAATCTGATATATTGAAATGTAAGAAAAAATTAGCCTCTGACTTTTTTATTTCTAATTGACGATGTTGATTGGCTTGAACGATGAACACAAGCATTGGAATGGAATGAGCAAAGATTTATTTTCTGTAAAAAGGGCAAATTTGAGTATGATCTTTCATTCAAAGCAGGAGGGCACTGATATGGAAGACGTACAAGCCTTACTGAATAAAAAGAAAACCCACTCAAAACAACATAGCATATGTCCGAACAACTTTTAGGAAAACAATGACAAACTATGGAAAAAGACTCTCCAATAGATTGTCCATGACAAAATTGTAAGGAAGTACAGAGAAAAAAAAAAAAAAAAGAAAATAGCCAAAATACAGTTAAGCTGAGTCTTTTAAAGAAAATTACATCTGTCAGTGACAAAGATAAAAATAGAAAAGGGTCAGCAGGAAAAGGAAACGAAAGCAAAGTGATACTAATGCACACTCAGAAAGGAGAAAAGATCAATGTTCATCTATTCCAATTGCCAAAGGAATAATTTTGCGTCAGACTTTCTTTTTTTCAATGTAACTTCTATACAGGAAAAAAATAGTAACCACGCCAAAGAAATGACAACAGAAAAGAATTTTGTGGCAAAAGTAAAAATATCTGAAAGGAAATAAAAACTTAGATTTCAAATTACAAAAAAATTAGAATAGTCCCATAGTTTCTGTCTTGAAGATTACAGTCCTTTAAAGAATCATCATTTGAAATTGACAGTCCAGTACTGTAAATGAATGATGAAAATGTTTTCTGAATGATGAGAAGGAAACACAGCACTGTAAACACATCAGAAATATGCACATAGCAGGCCTCGGTGCTGCATAATGGCCTAGAACTTATTTTTGAGAAAAAAAATTGCCAAATCCATGTAACTCTGTGTACCCTTGAGTAAATTATAAAATTACCTAGTGCAGTAGATACACTCCATATATATTCTTTGGAAATACACGTATATGTATATTTTCTGTCAGCTGATCTATTAGATCATCACAGTCAAGTCATCCCAATCTGTCTAGAGCTACAAAGCACTTCATGCAGTTCCCTATAGACGAGTGGACTTATATTCATTAGAAATTATGAATAGCCAGGCAACAGGAATGAGCCAAAAGTTGCGTTGAACAGATCAGACTGGGAAGAAATTAAACAATGATTTCCCTCAGTCATTCTTCCTGTGGTAGATATGTTTAATATTTTCATTGGAGACTTTCATGCAGGAACTAAGTGGACACCCTGAAATGTGGAAGTGTTAGAAAGCAGAAAGTGTTATCCAGACCTAATCAGTAAGTGGAAGAATTGGATAAACTTGGGAGCTAGAACAATTGAAATTATATTAAATTAAAGAGTACAAATTCTAAAGATAAATGCTTTAAGATTAATAAGAATTTGAGCCTATAAATGTAATTGTATGCAAGAAAGGAAAGGAAAACTTGAATACACTGGTGAGTAATAGGATGGCTGTGACATGGTTGAGAAAATAATAATAATATCCCAGAGTGCATCAAACAAGGAATTCTCATTACAGACAGGAAAATAGTACTCCCATTTTGGAACATATTGTCATGATCTTACTCAAAATATTGTAAACAATATGACTCAGCTGATAAGCATAAAATTTACCTGAATTTGATACAGAAAAAGATGGTAATGATGACTGTGAAAATAGAAATATATCTACAAATTCATGTTAGAAGAGATAGCAAACCACATGTGGAGTAAAAATTACCTTCTTTATAAGTGTGAAGATGTAAGAAGACAAAAATGATCTGCCTTAGAAGACAATGCCTGTCCATGACCAGAGGGATATGAGGTGGTCATGAATAATGTCATCACAATCAGAAAAGCATTTCTAAGTAGGGTCTTGGGATAGTATTTCTAATGATTTTGACTCTAACACTGAAATTGAAAAGATTAGAGAAAAAAGGATTACATAAAAATCCTAATTCTCATGATGAAAGATCATATGTACTCAACTCATTTAAATTTTCAAAAGTTGTTGAAATAAACACAAGGGCTTCATTGATCAAAAATGCCAACCCTGCTTTTTAGTACTACACACAATTTGTATGTCACCATGACTGCATCCTAGACAAACAAATTTGCTTTTGTTTTGGTGTTCCATCTTTCATTCTTCTTCCCAAAAAGCACTTGGAGACTGATCACTGACTACAGTACAGGTTCAAAAGTAGCTCTAGCAATACTGATAATTTTTCAAGTGTCTACGTGGTATTTCATACTTAGATACTGAAGTGATCATCTTATATGATTAGAGGAATAATCAGGAAGTAATCAAAGACTGACTGCCAGAAAACACTGGAAATTTGTTTCAATTTGTTTTCAGTCTCCTTACCTAGATAGTTTCATCTGACAAATGCTCATATTCTTCCTGTAATCTAGGACAGTGTCAATGTCCTTGATATTCTCAGCTGTATTTCTGTGCATTTTTGTAGCTTTTGATCTGATGTTGAAATACTGAAATCTTCAGTTGGTTGAAAGAAAACACTATTATGATTTTTAAGTTTAGGTCTTCCAGTGCCTGTCCAAGAAGATGCCATTCAATCTACAACTGGCGAGCACTGACCTCTATTGCTATAGAATTTTTTCCCCCTTTCAATATCTCTTTCCTTACTTATTTGCATTTATTTATGCATTTAAGCTACGTTATTGACTTTTTTGCCTATATGATTGCAGAAGTAATACCTCATTTTGTGTAACTGTTGTTTGTTGGGGTCTTAAAGAAACATTCTGTAATTTACAATTTTGACATTGCAAGGAGCAAAATTCTAGAAGTTAGAATGCCTTAAACACTGCAAATGTACATATCTCTAAAATTACTAGTTTTAGTTAAGCTGATCTAAATTTTCTTTTTTTTTTTTTTTCTCTTGACTGAAATTTATCTCACCTTTTCCAGTTTCTCTCATTTCTGGCTGAATATTTAAAGCTACCTGTTATCGTTCCTCTGCTGTATGTCACTCAAGATCGCTTTCCCAGGAGTTAATTGGGAACAAACAGCTCAGGCTGGCAGCAATAGCCTCATGATATTTGCACGCAGGAATATTCATCACTAAGTTTTCATGATTGATGCTGCTCTATTTATACATACTGAACAGAAAAGAGCAAGAAATCCAGAAGACCTGCAGTATTTCTCTTTACAGGAATCGAACTAAGAAAAAAGAAAAGGAGATTTTGTTAGATAAAAATAAAAAGGTAAATTGAGATTAAGGAAGGAGAAAATCGTACATTTTAATACTGAAAGAATAAACACAATTTCAATCAACAGTTTTACTATATTTATATGCAAAATAAATACAGACTAGTCTGGAAACAGATTATAATATTAATTTTTATTAATATTTTTATTCTCCACTACTTTTTCTTCTCTATCATGACAAGACAGTAGCAGGAAATTGCTGGATCTATTTTCTCAGTTCTTTTTTTATCTGTTTTAAAGCATTATTTTTACAAATCAGCTTTATGAAATACATATTTTTGAAGTAAATATAATTCATATACAGAAAGCAGAATGACTTAAAATATTAGATTCACTCATAGCTGAATCATGCTGCATTTAAATCAGTAATGCATCTGTTTCCCCTAATTAGGGAAAGGTCATTGTAGAATAAAAATAATAATTAAAGTGAAAATATTTCAGATATATATTATGTGCTGTGTGTGAAGAATTCAAAGTATTTTTGAAGCTCAGTAGCATTTAGCCGGCTATTAAAACCCTGTTGACACGGGAAGCTAAGAATCAGGGCACAGACAATTTAAATGACTTACCCAAGGCCACGCAACAATTCAATTCCAGTAACAAAAATAAGATTCCATAATTCCAGTCTCCTCTGTACCTAGCTATACTTCATTCCTGCCAAGCATCTGTCTTACAGACAAGTACCCTTGTTCTCAATTGTGAAGTGAAATGAAAGGAAATGAAGTCACCTTGTGTGATTTTATTAGATGACCTGTCTTAATGAAATATTGAATCCTCTAAAGATGGTGCATAGAATTTATCTTTCTGGTCCTAAATATGTTAATAACATTCTTTTACTCTTTCTTCTGTAGAAATTTTGGAAATAACAGAAATGCAGAAGTGTCAGCAGAGGTATATACTTACAAGGCCATCTTTTACAGCAGGGTAGATTTAAGACTAAAAGAAAGCAGATGTGATAGCAAAGGACTGACTGCATTAACAGCTTAAATACAAAGTAAATGGCATATCAGACAGAAATGTGAAGGAAGTGAAATACCTTCTATCTAAATATACACATGCAGTCGCAGCTGTTTCCGAGGTAACACAATGTGCCTTTCTGAACAGTAATTCCCCAAAGCAGGTGTAACTTTCAAGGGATGAGTAGAGCAAAGAGACATTCAGAACCATAGCTTTTCTAACAGCAGCAGTTAGCTATTTCAGGTCATTCTTTTCCTTGACATAGGCTTTTTTAATTATTGCTAGCATAAGTTTGCCAGGAAAATAAGTTCAGTCTTCTGACAAACTCTGTGTAGGCTTTCTGTAGGGTGATCTGTGGTTCTGTATGTTAGCAAAAACAAGAACAAAATATGTTGGTAGGAAACCAAGAGGAGCAAGACGAAGTACAGTTTTAAAGTTTCACTGCCTAACAGAACAGCTGTCTATAAATCTTCTGTACATCTTTTACCTTTGCAAAACTGGATACTAGCCAGCAGTGCACAATCCAACACAGGCAGGGAATCCAAATTTTTTACTGCCTGAAGCCTCTGTAATTTCTTATAGCTTTTCAGTTTGCATGTACAATGCTACTATTATGATTATACCCACACTTCTTTGCACACAAGATAGTGATTACCTAAGGCAGTGTGGAATCAGACCAAGAAAGGCAGGCAAGAGGACTCTTTCCTTATGATCAATATTTAAGTGAGAAAATATTGAATAAGAAGGAACACATGCATTTTCATGAGTACTCACTTTTTTTCCCCAACTGTTTTCAATAGCATTAAGCATTTTTTAATTAAGAATTCAGACAGGTGTTTAAATATTCAAATGCATAAAATTTTCCAATGGATTATCAATGCATTCAAATCCATTTAAAATTACATTTTTGTAGCATACCTGTATAAAATGCTACTTGCTCATCTCTGCAGAAGTCCTACTTAAAACCTATCACATATTTAGAAAACGAAACTCTTTCTGTATGATTTTGGGGTGCTTTAGCATACCTCTCAGTACTTTGTTCAGAGTGCTAGGGGACTAAAATATCTAGCAATGCCAGGAATGATTATACAACATCTAATTAAAAGATCTGGTAATCTTTTATGTTCTTTGATTAGGGTGCAGCAAGATGCACTCAATTTGTCACATGCTCAAAGGAACATTTACGGTGAAGGACTGCAAGTTTGCAATTTCAACAGCGTTTGTATGCTTGTTATTGCATATGATCCCCCACAAAATGTTTTATAAGATGTGATAAACTGTGTGTTTCTCATTCATCCTTAGATTTTTTATTCAAAGATTGAAAGTAGAGGTCCACAGCAAAGAAAGATGTAACTGGTGGCTTTTCAGCAGTGTAATGGAGAGCAATCATCCATCATTTATGTTCTCCTTCTCCCTCACACAGTCTTATACATATGAGGTAATAACTGCAGTTTGGATGAAACTGCAGCAAATACAAAACATCCAGGTTCTGCTGTAATTTTGATAAATGACAAAAATATATTTATGTGATTACTTTCTAATACTGCATCGGTATTTTACATAAGAAGATGATGTCATTCAAGGAAACCTTGAAAATCTGGAGAGGTCTGTTAAGACATAGATAAGATCATGTTCCACAAATCTGTTAAGAATGGCTATAGTTCAGACTAAAGGCCCTGTAATCAAAAGTGAAAAATTGATTTAGAAGAAATTTAGCAAGTAGAGGATATGCTGAAAGGTTCTCAAAAAAGTTTCCTGGGCTTGAGTTGGGAATTGTATTTCCAGGACACAAGGCAGATGATATGTCCTAGTCTGTACTACCCAACTGAAAGACGAGGATGGAAAGTGCTTTCACATCTCCAGGCATATATGTTCTTCCTGCCTTTTATCCCACTCATACTTTGCTTTCCTCAAAACAAACTACCCATTGCTGTATAAACATACTTCCCTTCAGAGACTTGATAGTTTTTGGTAATGAGAAGTTTACTTGTCAGAGAACCAAGGACCATTTTGAGTTCATGCATATTCCTCAGCTGCCACATCTGACCAGGCAATATGGCTTACTTGTTGGCACAGTTTTCTTACAAACCGTGCAAAAAACAGGCTATTCCATTTTGAGACATCATTTTAATCTATTATTTGACGCTATTAGTTGAGAGGAAATTGGTTCTGCAACTTTCATTTCTGTGGAACTGCAGTAAAATCATTAAGACTGGTGTGAATGGAGAATTAACAGGAATTTTCTGCTATAGAAGCAATGGAAGAAAAAGCAGAACACTAAGACTATAAGAATAGCATGTGCTGACAGCATGTAGCATTGATTTTCAAAACATCTGATTCAATAGACAAAATCTGAGTAAATTCTGAAGGACTGCAGAGGTTGAACAAGATGGAGAGATTAATCTCTGAAGAGTCCAACAGACACATAAAAAATGGAAAAGTAAGTCACTCACCTAAGAAAAACTGAGGAGGTGATGAGCTGATGTTCTTTGGAACTCGCATCATCCTGGAGCCAACTACTATTGTACATGAACCTTGGTCACTGCACACTGAAGAGAATGCTAAACTACAAAAGTCTTGGTGCCTGTGAGTATATGAGCATGGGTGTCAATGTGGCCAATGCAGTTGGGTCTATTTATTTATTTATTTCCACTTTGTTTCATTTTTAATAAAATCATCTTTCTTTTCTACAGGGCCTGCATTAAGTTTTGCTACAATTTTTCTACTAAGTTATGACATCACATCTTACCTTCTCTGTTTTTGTTTCATTTTTATTTTCTATTTCATCACATATTTTCTTCCTGCATGAGCTAAAAACAAAACAAGATAAAATAAACACCCCTCACCAAGAAATCCAAATAACTAATCAGTATGCGGACCCTAAAATTTGTTTCACAGATAATACTTCACAGACACAGAGGTTTAGAAGAAAGATTGCCAGAAGCTGAAGCACAGCCAGACAATGAACAAATTGCAAAAAATATTCCTTTAACAGAAATTGAACAAATACCTTCTTTCAAGAGTATACAATTTGCTCTGGCTTTTTGTGCTTCACAGATCTTGAATGCCTAAAAATTCTGTGGAATTCAGTAAAGGTCCAGTGGAGTGGTTAGGTTGACTTGGCAGGTACATGATTTCTCTATCAATGTAATTTGCAAAAAATTAAAACTGTATCAAAGGCACAGATTCATATAGTAGTATTTACTTCTTGGTTTTAAAACCAGAAAAGCATGAGGAATTAAATGCATCTACAATGGCTTTCACAGTTTTAAATGCAGTTGTCATCTGCATTGCCAGCCAGCTCGGAAGGCCAATGCAAAGGGGCAGCTTTTGGGGACACTGTTCAAAGCAGCTTTTGGGGACACCTTGTTCCCAAATGTAGATGTGCAGATAATGTAAATTCTATGGTAAGAATAATTGTATCAGGTCATGAAGGATGAACTCCAAAACCAGGCTGTCTGGCACTCTTACACTGGAAGTAGACAAAACCAACTCCATACTGGTTCCAGGAATACAAAGTGAGAGTAAGTGAAAAGAAATACCTCAATTAAATGCCTATTTTCTTAAAAAAGCCAAGAAATAACTGCAATTTCTACCAAGTCAGGTAGTTCAAGCTCTACAAGCTATAAATGAAGTCTGTATGTGAAAGCCTCACAGTTAATTAGCAAGTGACAGTTTAGAATGTTAACAAACAGGTGCCTGTGTGTCTAGATAATTTCAAAATAGTCAGAGCCTCCTAAATATTAGTTCAGTTTGGCTATCACTGCACAGTTAGCATTCTTCCATACTGGCCATTAGTTTAAACACAGCCAGTCTTTGATTACTCAACAAAAAATAGGGAAGGAGAAAAGGAAAGAGACAAAGGTAGGAAGAAAGCATGAAAGGGTTAAGAGATAATTCCAGAGTATTTCAACAACTAGGAAATTCACAACGGAGGAGGGTAGAGGATGGAAAGGGAGTCAAGTGCTGTTGTTTTTAGTTTCATCTTTTGCTTAGACTTCTTAGTGATTCAGTTCTGAATGATGTCTGTCTCTTGATCAGTCATAACAACTCCATTTTCACTGCCTTGGAAGACACCACTGACAGCCAGATCTACTGACCAGGCACAGGTTTAAGTCTGATATGCTGAAGCTGTTTTATGCCATGTAGAATAAAAAAAAACAGATGAAAACTAGAGAGAATCTGTAAGCCTGAAATTTGTAGCCAAAGAAACAACTGCAGCAGCATTCCCCAGCTGAGCCTATTACTGCTGCACAACAGTGATAATTACTAAATTTTTATATTTATCGAAAACTGAGACCTCATAAAGATCCAGCTACACCTTTATCTAAGTACAATATGTAACCATTTTCTATAAATATGGACATTTGGTGGAAGCATATTTTAATTATTAAAACGCAGGATTAAGGTAGAGGAATTTTTAATTATTTATTCGTAATGCATAAAAATTCTGCCTTTCAGGAAAATCAATCTGACTCATTCCCATTGTCACTGAACACATCACTGATCATCATTTAGTGATTTTTGGCCATGAGGGCTACAGAATGATTTTTTTTTTTTTTTTTTTGCAGTATGTCTTGACAGGAAACAAGCAGATTATCAGAGTTTTCGATCACAATGGCTTATGTGCATAAAAAACGACTATGCAGGCTATAATGCTGGAAACACTGGCACCAAGAAGTCTGTCAGTGGTGTGGAGCTGCACAGGTAGAATAAGACTGAGCCATTGATTCATATGAGAAAGGTGGAACACTTCAATTATTTATCTGCAAACAACTGCAGCAGCAGCAAACCCCTGACATAGCATAAGATGGTTAACTTTGAACTTGGAATAGATCTTATAGTCACTAAGGTACCTCAGAAGCAGAAGGCAAGTTGTCAGTAATTAATGGCTTGTGGATTTAAGAAAAGAGCAAGGTGTCAGCATTTACACAGCGAAGGAGAGGAAAGTACGAGGGACTAATCTAGCTGACAACTGCAGGGAGTTTTGCAAGTGTTTGCAAGCAGCATCTTAAGAAATATTCATCTGAAAAATGACTTTACTTATAAATGGATTATGGCATCTAAAACTCCACACATCTTTTATTGTCACTTTGGGCTGCTGGTCTTCTTCCATCTTGTTTAAGAAGATTTACCTTAAAATGTTTGTCCTATTTTAACAACAGCAGCACCAGCCAAAGTGAAGAAAAAACAACCAACCCCATTTTTATGTCAGAAAAACCTCTCTTTATCAGCCCAAATGGTTCCAAACGCTGTTTTTGTATAGTTCATGATGTGTGTGTGGCAGCAGTGGCTATATATAACACAAATACACAAAATGGGTGAGGTGGATTTCAGTCTACTGCTGACGTGCTGCCTCCTTTTATCCCTTTTCCCTCCTTGAAATAAACTGCTAAGCTTTCAAATGCTGTCCTGACTCCATGAAGTCACTTGACCTAAAGGGATTATAAACTTCTCACCTGTTAAAACTGTTCTTTGTTAAACAACTCAGAGAACCCAAAGCAATAAAAACTAGCAGAAGTCATAATGTCATCCAGAGACAGGGAAAGGAAGAATTCTGGTATCTAAATTGCTGTTTAAAATATCAGCAATGAAAATTAATTGAAAATAATTTAGGACCTCTCATTTTCTCTTTCCTATTTGGTGTTTATTTAATTTTTATAACACTACTACATTAAGTTCATGCACAGGCTGAACACATGTGGAAAATGACCTGCAGTTTCTTTCCTGATTATTTGGCAGGAGGGTGTTGGGGCTCTGTGGCAGCTGGGGTCATCAAAGAGCAGAGCCTGGCAGCGGGGCTCACCCCAGCACCCCAGCCAGGAGAAGGCAGCCAGGAGGGCACTGGGGCAGCCCCAGCCCCTGGCAGTGGGCACCTCTGTCTTGTTGGAGCCCAAGGCAGTGCTCTGGGGACAAATGCAGACAGAACAAGGACAGCGCTGCTTCTGATCATCATCTCAGCCTGGCCATCCTCACTTCCAGAAAAGTCACACATGGAAAAACAGAAGCTTTCTGAGAAGGTATGTGCCATGAAGTTTTGATAGCAAACATGATTTTATCTTAAAAATACAAGCAAAAAACAAAAAGAAAAAAGAAATCTGTCCTCCTTGCTTTCAGAAACCATTGTTCATTTCTTCTGTTTCCCAGATAGGATTTTAGCAACTGAAAATCAAAATATCTATTCTTAAATTAAAACATATAAAGAGAACCCAGAACAAAAAACACTTAGTGGAAGAAACTCAAACAAGGCTGTCGTGACAAGTAATACTCTTATCTAGAAAAAATAGTGTATTCGTGCAAACTAAACTTTTGAATCCACCACCATTCTTTGCAACTGAATTCAAACTAAGACCAGGCTGGTAGTGACTGCCAGGAGTCATACACCTTCCCCTGGCTTCTTATATCCCTGGATTTTTCTTCTGAGTGGTCCCTCATGCAAGTTTTGGGGGCCTCAGCTATTACAGTAAATGCTTGTAGGCCACTGGTATATACCAGATGAGTAAAATGATCTGGGATAATGACAATCCTTGGGAACTACCAAATGTGGAAAGACCTACTGTCATGGTTTGAGCCTGGCACAGAGCCAGTGCTCCCATGAAAACACCCTCTCCCTGGGGTCTGCTGTGAGATGTGACCAGGAATAAGCAAAACAGGCTCCAGCTTAAACACAAAGAACACTTTATTACCTAAACTACAGGAAAATAGGAAAAAAACTATAAGGAAAAGAGAAAAAAAAAATTGAAAACCTTACAAAAAACACTTTCCTCCTCCCCACCACCAGAATTTCCCAATCCGATACATTCTCCCAATTCACCAACTGCCCAGCCTGGCACCACCCTTTAGAATACTCAAACTTCAGTCCATGAAGAGGAGAGGAGTCCTTCTTGTTCCATAGTCTTTCCCTGGAAACACGCTGAAACCTCGTGTGCTTCCAATGTCACTCGGCACCGCCCGGAAAAGTCCTTTTGCCGCTTGTGACATCTTCCTTCCATGCTCACTGCTCTCACCACTGTGCATGGACCAGAGCTGCTTCTAGGGCTGTCTTTTAAGGATGCCTTGTCTCACTCCAAAAAGGCACAGTCTCTGCTTTGGGACATCTGTCCCCCCCATATTTTTCCAACCCCCTGGGGCCGAGGGGTCCCCACGATGAACCCTCCTGGTTCTGAGGCACTGCTTCCCCCCAAGTGCAATCTCTGTGTCACAGGAACAAACTGAGTCCATGGCCACACAAGACAAGTCCAGCCAAAAGGCCACTCCAATCATCTCTCCCCACTCAATCATCTCCACATCCTTCGGGCCAGGTCCTTGTCTCATCTCATCTCCTATTTCCCTTCTTATTCAGCTCCGAGGAGGATCAGCATTTTTGCAAGGCTCCAATCATGAAAGAAAGGGGTTAAAACTTCCAGTCTCTGTCTGTCTCAGGACGCCGATACTCCCACACACGCTGCTGCTGCTGCGCCGGCCTGGCCGGGCTGCATCCTTCTCCTCCTGGGCCGGCTGCTATCACATTCAGACGCCGACTCTCCCTCTCTCTCCCTCCTGGGGGAGGGGGCCATGGCTTCTCGATGTCTCTTGGGGCTGCTCCTCCACCCTTCCATCCTCAAAGGCCTTCTCACCCCCCATCTCTGTCCAGGCCCAGGCCTACCGAATGGCTGCCCCTCCCCCACCCAGCAGCAGCGGCTGGACAGGGGAGGGAGATCTGACCTCTTCGCCTCGACGTCCCAAGAGAGCTCTCAGGGCCGAAGCTCTGCTTTTTAACCCCTGTGTATTCTCAGAGGTGTGTCCAAACCCCACTGGCTACACCAGGTGCCAGTATCAAACTCCGAACACCCATTGGTTTGACCGCAGCATCCCAGAATTCCCACTTCTTCCTGGTCAAACCACCACACCTACATCAAAATGCACCCTGAATTTAACTTTTGCTTATTGGTTTTAGGGCATTTGGACTAGATTTTTCCCAAGCGGAAAAAAGCGTTAGGCATGGGAGAATTAAGAAAGGTATTTTAGTCTGCAGAACAGGGAAGAGTGATTTTCACCTAAGAAATGTTAAGAACTGCTCTAGGGAACAATGGGGCAAAATACATGGAGCATGAAAAGAATAGACCTATTGAGCCTTTTAGTTTTAATACTACTATTACTAATAATACTACTACTAATAATACTAACACTACTACTAATAATAATAATAATTTCCTTTCTATACACAATATCTTCCCCAGCTGCTGCTAATGTTAAAGTTATTCCTGTGTTGGAATCAGAATATGGAACATTCCTTAGCAATGCCTTATCCTCTATGTCTTGCTTTTTTTTGAGATATTCGAGCAATGAATTTTCTCTAGTGGGTATTTGCTGCCTCATCAAGTCGTCCTCACTTTTAAAATGTAAACTACTTTCTGCTCTCCTTTGATTCCTTTAATTTATTTCTGAAACTTCCTTCTGAGTCAGAGCATTTCCTCCAATCACCAGGTATGCTGCCGGGCTTTTATTTCTTTTGTATATTGTGTCAGGTACAGACACACTTAAAGTAGCCCTCGTCAGCATAACTCTGAACATTACAAGCCCAAGTTGTACGGCACAAGACTTTTTATTTCACAGTACAGGCTGGAGCTAACCTAATCTCTTTTAAAGATGATTTACGGCATAACAGACTGGTGAATATGGGCTAAGCTTTCAACCTTCCTCAATTCAGAAAAAAAATATGAATATATATAAGTACATAAGACTTGCCAAAAGATTGACTTTTTAGCTCAAGCTGTTGAATTCATGTTTATAGTTTGGAATCTCCCAGTCCCTCAGCCATCATTATTGATAGTTATTCAAAATTCAGGTGGACAAGACTACAGGCAATTTGATCTCAGTTTGAATTTAACCCTGCTTTCAGTAGAAAGCTTGGCTCAGTGAGCTTCAGAGTTTTGTTTGAACCAAACGTTATCTGTGCATCTATGAATTACAATGAACTTGATACAGACAGGCCACTGTTCAGTAGTGAATTTAATGTTGATTCTAAAAGCCTCATGACCCTTCATAATTTAAAATTTATTTCTATCTCAAGTTTTTAATTAGTCAATGGAATTCTACTTGGTATTTAATCTGATACCTTGCTTCATTTTGTTGATAAAGTATCATAAGAAAATAAAATCTGAAAAATAAGTATATTTAGCACCCTTTTCTTCTTCTGATTGCCAAGTATTATATTACTTGGACATTTTGTCACACTTCTTCCTTTGCCCCTCATCTTGTTATTACTATTCTGTGAGCAGTCACCATTTCATGTTACTGGTGAGAAGAACAGCTGTCATTCACAAAATCTTTCACAAAGAAATATCCTTTTGTGAGCTGTCATCCCAACAATTTTCTTAACAAGCTATTGATTTTTTTTTCTGTTCATTTCTCTTCACGTCATACATAGAAACTTCATACTTTTGAAGGTGCTGTAACTAGGAAGAAAATGTAGCGGATATGTTTTGCACCAAGTTTCCTCTTTTATACCTTGAGCTGCATGTTTCTGCAAGTTTTAAGTCCTTTCTATCATTATCTTTGCCAAGCAATCAAATCTCTCTTGAATGCATGCTGTAGTGTATTTTGTTAATTTATTTAATTACACCCCCATTTTCTGTATCACTCCCCCATTTTCTGAAACGGTTCTGCCCTCACCAGTTCTTCCCGCCATTGTATTGTCTATCATTTGGTTACCTTGGTTACCCCTGCCACAGTTTATGCCAATCCTCTCTGTTATATGATTTCCCCTCCCCTGTGTTTCCTTATATGTCAATTTGTTCTCCTCCCTGGGCCCAGTCAATCACTCCCCATTCCTCTCAAGCTTCCAGAATCTTCTTTCACCTGGGAGTTATGATTGGCTGTGGCTCTGGGGCCCCTCCCTTATAATGTAACTATTGGTTTTGCCCCAGTGCCTATTATGTTAAGTCCACTCCCTTACCTTCCCCTATTGGTCCTTTGTAAACCCCTCCCATGAATTCCTCCTCCCTTTATAATCCTGTTGCACCCTTCGTTCCTGGTCACTCACCGGCTGACACCTGTTAGATATCAGCCAGGCTGTCACTCCCTGGTTGTCACGTTGGGTTCTACAATAAATCTGACAAGTCCCCAGTGAGTGTCCGGACTCTTTACTCTCGTCGGCCAGCAGCGATTTTGTCCGCTGTGAGCACAGCCCGAAGCCTTCTGACGCTGAGGGGTGCTCACACATTTGCAGTTGGGTGTTGGCCGCCCTCCTGCCAGCCGGACACCTGACTTTGAGGCCACACCCCGCTGCAAATGCATAAGTCTTTAGAAGCCCTAGAGATACTGAAAGAACATTATTTACTTCTTTGGGGACCAAACTATAAATCACAGTCTAGCATTACTTTTTAAAATTTATTAAAATTCTGGCAAGAAATATTTATGCAAGTGACTACTGACCAAAACCACTAACCTTAAGCATAAACAGAGGTAGGTCTGGAGCAGAACGTTGTACAGATTTCCAATCAAATCTCGCCTAATTTACAAGTGTTCAGAATTATTTTTCAAAAACCAAAACATTTAAGAGAGACATTTTGAACAGGGTGGGTAGTAGTCTTAAGCCAAGAGAAGTTCATATTTGTGACTGAATCCCTCCTCTAGTCAATCTCTGAACCCACAACCTCTCCCTTTTTAACATATTCCCTTCTGGTATGAGCTACACAGATCTAGTCATAAATTTTTAACTCTTCAGTGCTCCTAAAAAGATTTAAAAAAATTAAAATAATTTAATTGTGGAATGCATACTTGGTTTTATACATTTTAACTAACCCATACATACACTAGCACAGAGAGCTTCATGTCTCCAGGTGCCCCGTGCAATCTACTGTTAAAAAAGGAATCACAGAGGAGAGGAGACCTCAGGAAATGGACACTTTGGTCACTCCTGTTTCCAAATGCATTTTATAGTCATTTTTCTTTCAATCACCCCACACAGCTGCAGCAGAGACTCTCTTCCTTGCTATTCTTATTTCTCCTCATTCATATTGAGTAAGAAATTTTACACATGTCAAACCAGAGTCTTCTTAATTACATCTACTGTAGAAAATTTAATTTTACTTGCCTCTTTTGAATAACTACATTTTTCAGACTATGAAGTATATATACAACACATACTTAAACAAGACTATGAAGTGTATATACAATATAGGTCAAAGGTCAAGAGTTTATGATTCTCCAAAGGCAGAGAGGCTGAAATTATTAAATGAAATAGAGAAATTAAAAATTGAACACAACTAACATTTTAGTCAGAGAGTGTTCCAATACATCTTCTGAATCATTAAAGTATTTCAAAATGAAGAAATGAGAAATGGAATACATACACATGCACACAAACACACATACCCGCAAAAATCTCAAACACACCAACCAAAAAAACAAACTGAAAAAAAAAAAACCTCAAAAACAACAAAAAACCCTACTAAAATACCTGGTGAATAAAGAAAGGATAATGATAACTTCTGTCTGGACAGAGAATCACAGAATATTCTGAGTTGGAATGGGGCCAACAAAGGTCATTGAGTCCAGCTCTGAAGTGAGTGGCCCATACACATACTGAACCAACAACTGTGGCATTATTAGCACCATACTCCAATAAACTTATTTAGAGGAATTAAAAAATGTTTTTAAGAAAGTTTAAAAGCTTTCCCCAAAGACCACAGACAAAAATATTTTGGAGTTAGTGACCCAAATACAAAATGAACGAATACAAAATATTCTTTGAATAATGTGATAGCACAACAAGGTGATAGGGTATTTTTGAAGCCTGCGATTAAAAAGTGAAAATAAGCTGTTTCTGTGACTGCTGGTTGCAGCTATGTATATGTGTCTGTGGATTTAAAGAACAGAAGCAACTCTCCTGCTGCGGGTACATTTTTGAAGGTTAAAGGTTAGTATCAGGTAAGGTACCTCCTAGAGGTCTCTCATCAGTCAGTTCTTCTTGCCTTTCTCATTACAAAATGTAACACCCAAAATCACAGACTTCACAAACTTCCCAGCAGAAATCAGAGAACTGTAAAATAGCCTCTTTGGGAGCTGGAGAAACTTTAGATGTTTTTTTGTTCAGGAAAATTTCAGGCTGTGAAGAGTCTTCATTTTTCTGCCAATTGTTGAAATATCCTTTATCATTTAATTCATAAAATTATTTCACTCATAAAATTTCATTAAAACCCCTACAGTTTTACTTTAAAAACTTAACCAAATTGGATTCAGTCAGTAAGAGAGAAATCCAGCAATAAGGAAGGGATTGTCCCACTCTGCACTAGTGCAGCCTTGCCTTGAATATTGTGTGCATTTTTCGGCCCTGAAATACAAGAAAAATATCAAATGATTAGAGAATATCTGAAAGAGAGCCGTGAGGATGTTGAAGGGTCTGGATGGGAAGCCACATGAGGAGTAGTTGAGGTCACTTAGTCTGTTACGCCTGAAGAAGTGAAGGCTGAATGGAGACCTCAGTGCCATCTACGGCTTCCTCATGAGGGGAAGAGGAGGAGGGGGAGACATCTCTTCTCTGTGGTGGCCAGTGACAGGACCTGAGGGAATGGCCTGGAGCTGTGTCAGGGCAGGTTTAGGTTGGATATCAAGAAAAGGTTTTTCACCCATAGGGTGTCGGGCACTGGAACAGGCTCCCCATAGAGGCGATCCCAGCACCAGCCTGACACAGTTCAAACATTGTTTGGACAACACTCTTGGGGACATGGTGTGACTCTCGAAGATGGTGCTGTGCAGGGCCAGGAGCTGGACTCGATCAAACTTGTAGGTCCCTTCCTAATCTGCATATTCTGTAATTCAGTGGACCCAGATCCTGCATCACAGCATGAGATTAGTGCTCATCCTCAAAGCTTCAAGTGACATAAGATTGTGTGGCCCCTTCCTCCATTAGGATTAGACCTATTTGGGCATGATGAGCTCTAACAAAGATCCTCTCAGCACCTCTTCGGAGAAGACATACAGACCTCTATATTATCTCTAAAGCTACCTTTGTTCTGTTTCTGAATGATTATTTTTTTTTTAGGATACCAAGTGCTATCTATCTATTTTTGCACAGCTCCTTCTTCCCCTTTCTGTCTCTGGTGATATCTTCTAAAGCTGCTATATCACTTCATATCTAGCCCACACTGATTTTAATTCCTCTGCCATGTTAGAGTTAAGCATGTTCACTTAAATGGAACAGTCACCTGTCCTTATCACTAAGAGACACCCTGTATAATGGATCTTAAAGTCCAAAGAGCAGCATATCAAAAAGGTTAACAGCAAACGAAATGGTGCATTTCAGTGTTTCTTAGGAATTCCATTAAAATTTAGTACCCATTATTGGTCTTTTTAAGATCTTAGCTTCCATTGAATCATCTGATTTTGTCCTTGTAGTTTCATTAATAATTCAAAAACTTTTGTTTCAAACACCTCATGTCAGCATCTTTGTCAGTGTCACGCTAATAGCTCAAACTTCACCTGCGTATAAAAGGAAGGAGATCAGCACAGAGAGAGAATGAAACCTGAATTCCAGGCCTGCAGTAGCAATCAATCAGAAGAAATGTATTTTACACTGAGTGATAATAGCAAAAAAGAAAGTTTTTAAAAATTAGTATTTTACTGTATGATAAATAGAATCACATGGTTTTACTGCAGAGAATATCCATAGAAAGATAAGCTATAAAATATGAACTACAGATTATATCATAGAGGCATCTCATAGTGGCTCATTGCCTACTCATTAGCATAATATTGCCAAACACTTTCATTCCAATTATGAGAAATGGAGAGGAGACTTTAAAATCAGTTCCTACATACTCCTTTACACTTATAAAATTCCTCTATACACTGTATCTCTGCAGAAATGTCATCCTTGGCACCACAAATAAATTCTGAATAAATATGCTTAAATACCGAACGTGGCATGGCTGAATGCATAATGAAAAAAGCTGAGCAAAAATAGATTTCTGACCCCACATTATTTTGACCCTTGCCAATGGCCTAGAAGAAATAAGGTCACAGTCAATAACTTAAAAGACAACAAAGATTCGGTAATTGGTTAAATAATGAGCACTACAAATCATTGCCACAAGAAGATAAGCTTCACTTCTTGTTCTGGTAAACAGGGACAGGAAAAATATTCCTTTCTAAACAAAACAATGCAAGCTATGCATACAGAAAGACTGTTTTAAGAAGAACTATACCAGAAAGCAAATACTCTTAAAGACTAAGTAGATAATTAAATAGGAATTTGCAATAGTCTCCAATAGCATAACTACAAAGGTAATTAATGAACAAGGAAAGAGGTGTAAAGAGGTGCCTGTTACAGAGATCCACACCCTGAGAAGAGTCCTAAAACACCCAAGCAATTTTAAAACAGAAACAAAGCCATAGAATATGGCTGGTTTGGAAGAGATGCATCATGATCCCAGACTCCAGCACTTGGCACTCCACAAGACACCCCAAGAGTCATACCAGGAGCCTGAGAACATTGTCCAAACACTTTTTGAACTCTAGCACGCATGGTGCTGTGATGACTTACCTGGGGAGCCTGTTCCAGAGAGCAAATATCCCACGGGCAAAAAAACTTTTCCTGAAATCCAACTTAAACTTCCTCTAACTCATCATCATGCTGTTTTCTTGAGTCCTGTAATTGGTCATAAGAGTGAAGAGATCAGTGCCTGCCCCTTCTCTTCCCCTCATGCAGATGTTGAAGACTGCAATGAAGTCTTTCCCCAGTCTCACCTTCTCCAAACTGAACAGACCAAGAAACCTCAACCCTCCCTTGCCCAGCTGGTGATGCTGTGCCTGATGGTCCTCAGGACATGCTTGGCCCTCCTGGCTGCATCCTATTTGCCATTGACCAAGACCTCCGGGTTGCTTTCCACAGTGCTGATCTCCATCCTTACATTCCTTAATCTATACACACAACCAGGGCTGACTTGGCCCAGGTACAGTATCTGGCACTTGCCCTTGTAAAACTCTGTACAGTTGGTGATTGCCCATCTCTCTTAATTGTCTCGCTCTGTCTGCAGGGCCTCTCTGCCCTCAAAAGAGTCAACAACTCCCACCAATCCAGTGCTGTCAGCAGACACAGTATTGCTTTGAGCCCCACATACAGGTGGGCAATGAACCTGTTAAAGAGAGTTGGGCTAGGCAAGAGCCCTGCATAGCCCAGCTAGTGACAGATGACTGGTCTGATGTCACCCCATCCACTGTAACCCTTCTGGCCTGACCCATGAGCCAGTTGCTCACACATCACTTAACACAGTTATCCAGCAAAGCTTTTGGTACTGTCTCTCACAGGTTCCTTCTGGACATGCTTTCCAGAAGAAAGCTGTGAGAGACAGCATCAAAAGCTTCACAGAAGTCCAAGAAAAATCCATCTACTGGCTTTCCCAGATCAACTAGGTGAGTTACCCTGTTATAAAAGGAAACCAGGCTCTGTTAGCATTATATTGCAAAGGTTCCATATGGTTGTCTCCTTATTACAAGAGTTTGCTACCTCCTCGATGTTTCTCACAGGCAGCTCCTCTAAGCACTGACTCTTCCTTCTTCTTATAGCAACCAACTGACTCCAGTTTCCCTCTCAAGCAACCAACCCACTCTTTTATAGCATTCTTCTCATTGGCTACAGCTGTGGCCTGTTAAAGTCAGGCCTGTTCCTAATCTCTAATAATTGGCTCAGCTGCAACTCCTTAGGGGTAAGATTACTTTCTATACTACATTTATTTTCTTTTATTCTATCCCCTACAAGGTTTGACAAGCAGGACTTTACCCTAATGAACCCATGCTGACTGTGACCCGGCCTTAAAATAATAATTCTATGTGTAGTTAAAAAAAACATATACAAGCTCTTACAAAAATCCTTCAAGTTTTTAACTTGAGGCAACTTGAAAGAGCAATTTGATCATACCCTTTAGGTATTTGCATAGCTGTACTTAAATCTTCGGTGTACTTGTATGCCTTTGTAGTGATTTTCATTCTAGTAAAGGAGAAAGTTGTGTCACTATTCACTAGACAGTTTGCTGGATGTGTTAACTTTATTTAATTATTTTAATGCTCTGCCATTTAAATGACAGGATCAAGTTTTTGAAAAGGACATTGAGAATGGCCTGCCATGTGTAGAGGCCTGAACTAACTGCTGGCCATCCCATAAGAGTACACTGTTAGTACCAGCATAGCAACTGGTTTTGAAGATGTGGATCCTCTTTTCCATACTGGAGAAGGAGAGGAGGGAAACTGCAGCTTGGATCAGGATTACAGTTGCCCGCTTTTGTGACTGTGACAGGAGCTGGTTCAGAGAAACAAACCAAAGCAAGATGACACCCAGAGTTCCAAAGGCAGAACAGAATTTTTAGTGTGCAACAGTTCTGTGAATCTGGACTCAGGAAGAGATCAGTTGCCATTTGGTCTGAAGAGGACATAGACAAAAACCAGAGTAACTGGAACATGATGAAGACTTAAAATTTGTATTTGAGGCAAGAGAACTATCAAATTTTCAGATCATGAAGAAAATCTAGTTCATCCCAAGTCTAACTTAACTAAAAAAAGTTAGCATTACTTTTAAATTATTATAATTCAAAATTACATTTTTAATGGAGAATGTTTTCAATATTTGTATTTAAACATCTCACTGTAGCTTTCAGGAAATAATGTGTAATTTTTTAAATGTTTGGGATAATTTTCAATCTCTTCCGTATTGACTGAAGTAGTTCTTAAGCAAATGTTTGCATATGCAATTAGAAAACTGTATGTCTGAATATGTGCAGCAATTATATTTGCAGCACTGTACGTTTCTGGACATTTATGCCATTGAGATTAGTTGCCTCAAATATTTACACTTATTATTTCATTTAAAATGTTATCAGAGACACTTCAGTTATACTAGAAATCTATGCTATGTTATTAGTTCATACACATATACTATGACCTTTCCTTTTTTTATCCATCTGCTTTTACTTCATTTTACTCTGAAGATGGGTAATTAAAAATTTCATAATATTTCATTTTACAACAGATATTTTGCAAGTGTGTGGGATGATGAGGAAAATCTTCGTTGCTTTGAGTGACATATCTTTTATTTCTGTTTCAAAAAGCACTCTAATCACATGTTCAAAAACTAATCTGAATTCCAGGAATGTTTTAACTTCAAGATGTGCACAACTGTCTTCTATGTCAGGACTAATGATTATGTTAATGGAAAAGTATATTGATATATAACTTGGACAACATTTGTGAGTTTCTCAATCTAACCAAAGAATGTCTTTTATTTTCTAAAGTTCTATGAAATTCTTTTGTGTTTCTCAATGAATTACTGCAACTTTGAAACATACAGTTTTGGAAGAATAGGCTTGGGTATATTGTTAAGTATGACATTTTTGGAGATTTCATATTTGTGTATCTAATGAACTGAAAGGTTACTTTGATGAAGTAATGATTTCTGCTCTGATCCCATATTCTTTAAAAATAAAATATGAGAGTTCTTCATGCTGAACTGTTTTTTGTTTTACTGGCTGAAGTACCTTTGGCTGTTGAGCAGGGCTTTGAGGCATATTTTCTGTTTGCACTTTGACCACTCAAGCTTCAAACACAACTGCTAAAATTTATAAGAGATCCCAAATCAATGACAAAGTTACCCTTTCCATGAACCCTAATTGGATTCACAAATATTTTTAAAGTTTTATTTTTAATATGCCATTTATTGACTTTACCAGTTATTAGCTTTTCTCTTGTAATAGGAAAGTGGTTCTAAAATCTGTATTTTGATAGTGTGATTCTTTGCCAAATATGGCTATAACTGAGAATTTTCTAAGACAAAACTCAGCATTGCTTAGGTGGTGACTCAATATGAGTGAAATATTAAAGGAACACAAGGTCAATGTCTCTTCACTTTGATAAGTGCTTTGATGAAAAACTCGGACAAATATATGTGTGGATGTATTTGTGCTTTCAAAGCAAATGAATTGAACAGAGTGAAAAAAGAAAATTTTCTTCCCAAGGAAAAGAAGGCTATCTGTACATCTGCAGTTTGAGATGAAAGGTAGCACAAGGACAATAGTGCTTTCATTGGTGGTGATCTTCTCCTATTATAGCTTGGCCCCACAATGCTTCATTTATCAGGAATGTATAATGGGAGACAGTTTAAAAATATCCAAGTTATAGATATTCTTTTCCTGTTGTATTTAGAATAAATGACTTACTGTAATACTGGAATTGTAGAAGAATTTAGTTCAGAACTTCTGGGAAAATGAACTTAATGCGCCCTTAAAGCATTCATCTGTTTCTAAGCCTTTGCAGTATTTTTCTTAAAAGACTAAGCCCATTTCAAAAATCATTGTCCATATTTTTCTAACATTTTTGTGGTATGAGTGACAAATGCACATTTTCCTCACTGCTGGTCCATTTTTCAGATCTTTGTGTATATCACAAATCTCATTTCTGGAATAAGAAGTCTATAGTTTTATCTGCTGAACACAAGTATTTACAGACTGAGTCTCATTAATTATACATCATGAAAAAAGTTTAGTTTTACAAATTACTTGTGATACCTTTATAATGATTTCTGCTGCATTTACAAGCATCTTTTCTCAGTTAAACCATACCAACTAAGAAACATGTACCAACACAGCAGTGTAGGAATATTCTGGGGAGAAATCAGCTGTAATATTTAACAGTCTGAACCTTTGTGAGGATATATATCTCTCTGCCCCTTCAAATTTTACTGTGTATCTCATTTGAAAGTGAAATCATGAGACAGAGACTGACATTAAAGGTACACACTGTAGTGCTGGGAGCTGAGGGTGCCCTGTTAAGGCTGGTTCCACAACAGCAGGCTCAGGCTGAATGTTGCCAACAAGGCTTGGCCTGTCAGGCACAAGGCTTGACTTCAGACATAAGCAAAGGGCAGCTCAGACCAGACAGCAAAAGTAGTCTGTTTTCCTTCAGATCACCCATCAATCCCTTGGGGATGAGTCCATAGAAAAGAATGGATAAGGCTCTTTAAAGACAGGGATTCCCTATGCACATTTCTCAGTGTCCCTTTCTGGAAGCCAGCCCACCATACCTCCTGGACTGGATAGTTACTGAAATTTCTATCTTAATGCAATTCTCTGGGCCTAGTTTCAATGCAGAGCAAGGACCAGCTCATTTACTGTGTTCCTGAAGAACCTATGCACTTTGCTACCCTGCCAAAAAGATATAAGCTTCTTTACTGAGAAGACAACCAAAGCACTGGGAACTATGAGTCAAAATGCACAGCAGCTGCAGGGATCTGAACACGGTAGGAGTAGGTCTCTGCTGGACAGAGAGTGGACATTGTGGGACAAAATGCCATGGAAGGAGGCAGGCTGAAGACAACAGAAACACTAAAGAAGCTGATGGCCAAGGCAGCAGAAAAATCAGAGAAAACTTTTAACATGACTTAAAGGCAGAGTTTGTAGGGAGAGAGTTGTCAGGGGAAAAGCATGGAGATGTTAGAATTCAGCAGCATGAGGGGCAAAGAATTTTTCTTCCTTCTTCATTAAGAAACCGTCCTTGGCCAGAGGTAGCTGAGGTTCAAGATCCCTGGCAGTGCTGGTAAGGTTCAAGATCCCTGGAAATGCTGGTGATTGATCACCTCAGGACCCAGTGAGATGCAACAGCTCAGCCTAGAGAAGGCCTTATATTTATGACATATCAGCTCATCTGACTTGCTTTTATTGAAGCAGAGAGCACCTGACTGAATAGTTATGCCAGCAGGTCCACAAGTCAGTGGCCCCTGTAAATAGTGCAGATAAACAGCTGGGAACAGGGCAGGGCTGGCAGTGTCTTCACTTGGCTCTGCTGCAGGAAGGTCAGGATGTGTGACCACAGCCCCAATATGGTGGTCAGCCACTCTGGTCAAATGCACCATTGGAGATGCTTTGTTATTTTGGTACCCATGTGCTAAATTGTGAGAAAGCAGCATGGCAGGCTTTATTCATTTACTTGATTCTTGGGATAGAAGGGGACTCTTCATCATTTTCTGTGATTATAATGTTCAAAAATAAGCTTCACTTACATTTATTAAGAAGATCCAGCATAAATTATTGAAAACTTCATTTGGTTTTTCTAAATAAGCCTGAAGTTTGCTGAATGTCCATCATCATCATCATCTGCTAGAAGCTTTCACCTCCCTTTCGATGAATGTTTGTCCTTTCTGGTTGCTCTTCTCCATGGTCGGGAAGATGATGACCTCTCCATGTGAATATCGTGCTCCCTCTGTCACACTCAAGGCTCTGCATTGCTACTGTGGAGGGACACAGGACAATTTTTCCTTTGCTCAGCTTTCTGGGTGTGTCATGTTTTTCTTTACTCACCACACTTACCACGTCCCTACCATTTTGGCTTCCCTTTTCTTTTGGCGTGTGTGCAATTCCCCCTGCAGCCTCAACTTGTTCTGTTCACATCCCTGTCAGGATTATGTGGTGCTGAGACTGCAATGACTCAGAGAGTCACTCTGGGCAGCTGGAATTGCAGCAGAGCTGAGCACTACAGGGGGAGGACAGAGGGCTTAGGCAAGGCATGATGCTGAGCTCTGGAGTAGGGAGACTTCCTGGCAGCCTTACAGGCCACCAGGGCAGCTCTGGGACTTCTGTCTCCGTTTTGATTCTGGCTGATCAGTTTCTCCCAGTCAAGTAATCTCTGATGGCTTTCTGCAGTCATCAGAGAAAAAAAAAAAGAGCATTGTTTTTTCATTTGGAAAAAAAAAAAAAATATAAAAGGAGGTAGATTGAGGCATATTTTCACCAAATTACATAATTCCCCAAAGAAGGTTCTAGGAAATTGTTATCTATAATAATGAAAAATAGGAAAAGAAAGACTTGTGGTGAGCTGATTGTGACCTCTTTGTTGGTTACAGTGGTACCCTATAGATTTCAGATTGAGAGGAACTTTACCCTCCCAGAAAGAAACAAGGGGAGTTCCAAAGGAGCCTGTATTTTTTTGCTATTTGCTGCAAGTTATATGTCATGATACTCAGAACGAACTGGTTGGTGGCCAAATAAAGTTTGATATAGAAAGCTAATGTAGTATGGTTCAGATATATAAAGATTCCAAAAAATAAACTATCATTCTCATCTTCCATGGCTTTATTGAAAGTAAAAAAACCTTCAGTATGTGAAAAAGTTTGATTTTCAAACTTTTATGACTTGTAGTTTTGATCTGGATATTAACCCTCTGGCAGAATCCGTCTCCTTTTCCTCTCACCCTAGCCTGAAGCCTTTCCACCAAAGGTAAACTGAGGTTCTACAAGCCTGGACTTGTTTCAGTGCCCAGCTGCAACATCCAGCCAGCCAGAAGTGTCTCTGGGGTGATACACCACAGTTGCCGCCTTTGGCCCAGCAGCAAGGGTCAGACCAGCCTAGGCACAATCTACTTGCTAATATTGGGATCGTATTCCAATATTTTGGCGTCCAAGCATGGGGCTGCGCAGCCTAAAAGCAAGAGTAAAAAAGGAACAGAACTCATGGCAGAGCCTGTTTTTTGAGCTTCTACTCCACCAAGGAGCAGAGATACTTACTGGAATGGAAACTGTTGCTGGCCAGGTGCAGGCAGGCTGGTCTCCTCACTGGAATAGGACTCCCCCTGGGCCAGGGAAGGCTCTCCTATTGTCCCTGGAAAATCAGCTCACCAGAAAGTAGCTTCACTTTCCAAAGGCACCGAACAGTCCACAAAACGTCTTGTGGATTAATCCCAAAGTCTCTGCTGAGAGCAATGCAGTCAGAGCTTTTTGAGCTTGATGCTCAGCTGCTGAAGTTTTTCCAAGGTACTGAGATTCCTTCTTGGGGCTGCAGAGTTGCTCTGTCCCACACTCGGGCGCCAAAGTATTGGAATACGATCCCAGTATTAGCAGGTAGATTGTGCCTGGGCTGGTCTGACCCTTGCTGCTGGGCCAAAGGCAGCAACTGAGGTGTTTCGCCTCAGAGACACTTCTGGCTGGCTGGGTGTTGCAGCTGGGTGCTGAAACCAGTCCAGGCTTGTAGAACCTCAGCTCACCTTTGGTGGAAAGGCTTCAGGCTAGGGTGAAGAGGAAAGGAGACGGATTCTGCCGGAGGGTTAATATCCGGAGTTTTATTCCATGGTCACAGACACCTGAATCTTGGTAACAGCTCCAACAGAATACTAGGCACATGGTCCTGGCTCAATTTAAGCCAGGGACAGGGGGAGGGAAGGGACGGTGAGCACCAAGCAGGTGGGAGGAGGAGGGTCTCAGGGGACGAGGGACACCTAGACAGGCCAATGACCCCAGGCCTGAAGGGCATCCTTTGAACTTGACCAACCACATGAGGCCTTGCTGGAATGTTAAGACTGATTGACAGAACTCACTCAGCAAGGGGGCGAGGGGTAGAGGGAGAGAGGTATTGCCGTGCCTGGGGAGGGACTGGGAAGTAAAACAGGGAATGAGCTCACACTGCAACAGAAGTAACTCTTACTGCAGAAGGCTTTAGTACAATTAATTAGTTTTGCAACTGAAAGCCCATTGGTGACAGCAATAAGGAAATGTTTTGAGAAAGACATAAATCTCAATATCTTCTTTTTGTTTGAGTTTCCCAATAACATATACAAACCTGCTGTCAGCAATACTTTAGCAGAAATTGTCAATTTTTTTTGCAATAACAAGGCAGTATGATCCACCCTGCTAAGTAACCAGCCTTGGGAAGACTCAGAAAGCTTTTCTAAAGCATGGACTGTAAAATAAAAATGAAATATTAGTTTAAGAACACTAGACAAACAGTTAATTGTGCTTATGATTTTCAAAGAACCTAAGCATCAAGAGCTTATATGTTAAATTCTGTTTTCTTCTCTACAAATTAAAAGTTTCTCTGCTTCTGGTCATTTTTGGACTATCAGATAATACTCAGCTAGAAAGAGTGAGAATATTCCATGGCAACTGATATGGGATTCAAGGTTTTATTATGTGGCCTTGAAGAGGTATCTTACCATAGTTAGTAATGGTTGTTAGAAGAGGTCCTGAGTATTACGATATAGCAGCAATTTGCCAACAGTAAGTTAGACTAAAATTCTTCATGTTACTTTATAGAAACACAGACTGAAAATATGCATGGGAAAAATAATTTGCATCACCCTAAAATTCCTATTTCTATGTCATGGCCTAAAGTACCTGAAGAGTTGACATCTATCAGCTGTTATAAATGAATTTATTCTAGCACTACTTATTTAAAAAAAAAGTAAAAAAAACCAAACAAACAAAATGACAACAATAAACCAAACACCAGTAACACCTGTTCTGTATTACATGTAATACAGTAGTAATACAGGGGTCCTATGTAATAAGTGGTAATCTCAACTGTTTCATCTCATATCAGTAAAAAGGGAAAAAATTCTTTAAACATATCTCTGTGTGTGTATACATTTAGTCTTTCTAGGTAGATATATTATGGCATCCTTCTGAATGAATACAAGGTGAAGCGTTCAGCACTTTGGAAGTGTTTGAATAACTTGCCTTGTATCAGCTCACTGTACAGATATAAGTTTTATAAATTTCATGTATTTGAATACACACTAACAGAAACTTCTATACATCACTAGTAAAAAATTAATTTATTTTCTATGAATTATCATATTTTTGTTTGCCAGAGCTATATTAGATGACTTCTTGAAAAGAGGTTTCTTATTCTATAAATATTTGCAGCTTATACCATGTATTATTTTGTTCATATGCATGTGTATTTTCTCCTTGAGCTAAACAAATAAAATACTGTGTCATTTAAACTACTAAATGTCATGTCACTTTAGCAGAGTCTTTTGTCTGCAGCGTAGCATGTCAATCAAAACCAGAATTCCCCACTTATATTTCTGCCTATGAGCTGAAAACCTGATGATCAGACAATATTTACAATACTCTGAATGAGTGTTTTAAATAGAGCCTTCCTGTAAAATTCAAGAGCAAGGACATTTTCTGCCCTGTTTTGTTCCCATTTCCTGTCTCCATTTGTCCAGAGTCTTAGAGAAGGGGTTTTCCTGTCAATTCTTTTCCAGATGGTGAAGAGGCTGATGACTCGCTCTTCTTACAGTCTGCAGCCTTATCAGAATGGATATTATTTGAGTGTTACCCTTATCTTCTTCAAAGAAAAAGACCACATTCAACTTTATTTCTAAGAAGATACTTTGGGTTTGGGGATATGCTTTTCCTTTTCTTTTCCTTCCTAATGGGCAGAACTGAATCTAGACCAGATGGCATTGCACTTTTGTCCTGATCTGTGAATTTATTTGCATAAGAAAAAAAAATAATAATTCCATATTATCTTGGATACTATTCACTTACTTTGCTGTGGCACTGATACTTTAAATAAAAGTATGAAACTTCTTTTATTCCAGAGATTACAGCATGCCAGAAAATATGTATGGAGTGTTTGTCTAAAGGAAGGAGAAAAATTCTGCAGCTTCAAGTATTCTGTTCATAACTTCTACTGTATTCCATTAGCTTGTCACATCCTGACATCTGAGTGATTCCTGAACCTTTTCATAGTTGGAATTAAATAGGAAACTAGAGCTGTAGTCACACTGCCTTACATGTTGCAGCAGCCTGTAATGTTCCTTTAGAAAAATATAATTAAATATTTAAAAATCTATCTGAGTAGGGAAGAGGTAAGAAACAGAGAGCTACTTAGGAAAGCTACAACGATGGGTATGAACATGTTTATCTCACCATGATATCAGTTTTCAATATCAAATATATTTAATGCTTGTATCCTGTATTGCTAGTAGCAAATAGACAAACTTGAGTAACTGTATTTGTGTGGAGCGTTGGAACGTAAGAGAATAGTGTAGAAAGTTGTTACTATCCTAATTTATAGCCTTTAATTTATTCTTGTGAGCTGCCTTATAAAGTTGTACAGCTAGTGATATTGTCAATATTCTAGAAGTGTAAGTCTAAATGTTTCTGGTAATATGTAATGTAAGTTTGAGTAATGAATCAAGGTCAGTGCGGAGACACATTCCAGAGTTAAACAGAAATTGCGCAAAAGATATTTGTACTGGGTTTACTATCTCTTGCAAAGGGCCCTGCAAAAGATAGTAAATGCAACATTAGTTTATGAAAAGCCTTAGGTTGATGTTCTAGACTGCGTAAAGCAAAACTAAAGCAGAACTTAGAAATGCATGTTCTTGCTGTGACATCTTGCCTGAACATTTGTGTACTGTTAGTCCTAAGTGAGATAGGTGAATATGTTATAAGACCAATTTACTCAAATATATCTTTCCAGAGATGCTGCAACTTTTAATTACAAGAAAAGGGGGATTGTGGAGGGATAGGATGTAAGAGAATAGTGGAGAAGGCAATCTCACACCTGAGGAGCTGCAGCTGTACTAATCACCAAACTTTAGGAACAGGCCTGCCCTTAACAGGCCACAGCTGTGTCCAATAAGAAGATGAGTGCTACAATGGAGTGGGTTAGCTGGGTGAGGGGAGAGTTGGAGTCTGTTGTTTGTGCTGTGAAGAGAGTTGGAGTTTGTTGGCTGTGCTGTGAAGAAGAAGGAATCAGTGCTGCAAAGAGGTGCCCAGGAGAAATCACCAAGAAGATATGGGAGCTTGTGCAATATGATGACAACATGTGTGTATTTGAATTAAAAATGCTTATTGCTCTAGTGACAAGTAGATTCATTTTACCCTGGAATTCCTGGCACTGTTATAAAAGTACCCAAGTTATCAGCAGATCTCCTTCTGAGAGCAAATAGCACCTTTCCAGGCTCCTTTAGTGTAACATTTTAAGACTCATTATGTTCAGTAGGATTCTGATGAACATGTGGTTTTAACATGATGTTCAATATCGGTCAAAGATAATAGATATGTAGACTATATGCCTCTGTGAAAAGAGAGTGATTTATAATTTTTTTCCATACTATTATGACCTAGGTTGTCCATGATTATAGTAAGGTTTAGCTTCTCTCCTTTTCCTCTGCTGAAATTGAAAATATAATATGTATCACCTAGAAAACCTCGCAGAACAGGGCAGAGATGTAGCAATTAAAGTCTACAGAGAGAATTCCCTCTGTTATGACTTTGAAATTAAAGTAAGCCCATCCTGATGTTAAGTAAACAGAATTGTGGAGCTATTTTTTTTTTATGATGGCATAAAAGAGCAAATCAAATCAATCTCAGAGGGTGAAACCTTGGGTTTGTTTTTTGTTTCTTAAAGGAACAGAGCTTTTACTAAACACTGTGGTGTCTGTTTATACAAGATTGTTTTTCGAATACCTTTTTTATTCTAAGAAGAAGTATGGATATATTGAATTCTAATTTGGTGCTTTAAATGGGATTTTTTTAAGTATTTAAAAAAGTGAAACAGCTTCAACCTCAAAATGAAGCATAAGAACAGCAGAGGCAGTAATGATGAGTTACAATGGAACTCTGGTCCTGTCACTGGTTACCACAGAAATCAGTGCCTGCCTCTCCTTTTCCCCTCAGGAGGAAGTTGCAGATTGCAATGAGGTCTCCAATCTGTCTCCTCTTCTCCAGGCTGAACAGACCAAACGACAGAAAAAAAGGTTTTGACATAAAGTACACAGAAATGTCTAATTGTGGGGTTTTTTTTCAATCTATACAAAGTAAGGAGTGCAGAATTTGGGAGCTTTTAATCTTACTTTTAAACATTTCTCCTTTATGTTAATGTCATTATAGATTGTAAATTCTTCTATCTGGAAACATTTCAATAATTCCTTGTCAATATTGTTTGGAATTTTGGGGATATTTTTCTTAATTATAGAATATAGGAGTTTGTTGCACATTTTTAATATACATACACAGGAAAGTGTTCATAAGCTGTTATTATTATCAGAAAACCTGCACAGAGATTTAGGTAATTAAAACAACCACATTCAAGCTCATAGTGACTCAGGTGAGGAGAAGATAATCACCCTGAGAACTGATTCTGTTTTGCTTTGTGTGTAATAGAAATAATCTATTGGCTCTATATCTATTAAAGCAGCTCTCTACTCCTTTCAATTTAGCTATATCGTAGAACCAAATTAATGTGTTTCTGTACTTCCCCTTCTGCCCTGTTCTTTGTAGAGTGAAATTAAAAACTCATATTTGATAAAAGGCAGGAAGCTGTTTTTATGCTTGTTGTTTTATCTCAACTGAAGAAGTACTTGTCAAGATTTTCTCCTGCCTCTTTCCTGCAAGTTAGGCTTCCAAAAAAATAACATCAGAAGTAGTTCAGAAAAATGATTTGCTGTAGTGTAGCTGGAGAAGCAGCTATTATCATGTTGTGTGTTCACTGATTTTTTGTCTTGCAATCTTATTGAATGCATTCCTGAACCCTTTGTTTTCTGGGCAGTGCCATCTTTTGCATAACACACCATCAGTATGCTCTATTAATACATCATTTGCATGACAGATTCAATGGCATGCTGAAACAACTGCTCTTCAGAGCAGCAGCACATTGATGGTTTATCACTGTAGCATATCATCTAAATGAGACAAACTAATAATATTAGATTTAAAAACAAAATCTACGGGGGTATTATGTAGGAGTGGATTCAATTCAGGCATCATAATGAAGGTGTAACATATAAATCTTCAGCCATCGTCACTTATTTAACAGAATTTGCATTCTTGCAGTGTCACGTTATTGTCTCCTAGATGCCTTGTCCCCCCAGCATGAACCCTGAGGCTCTGTGGACAGGTGAGGTGTTCACTCATCAGTACAACTCTCTGATCTGTCTTGGCATAAGACAATGGTTAAACTGTTCCCCAGAGTCCAATTTCACTCTCTTCTCCATTCCGGCTAATAGAGGCATAAGAATACGTCCCATAATATACTGGTAATGTTCTTCTGAGACATTCTGTTAGAGAGTATGCCCTGAAATATGATGCAGTCAGAGAGAACTGTGGCATTTATTACCATTAGTTACAAGGTCAAAGTCAATGGCACACAAAGCATGAAAAGAAGATTAGATACACAGAGAATACTTTGCTTAGGAATTGTCTACTAAATATGCTATTGCTGTTGGAAAGCTTTGCTACAGAGGAGGATCAAATAAGTTGAAAAAATTCTGCAAGAAGAAAGTCTTTTAAGGAAACTCACAAGAAACGAAGTAGTAAATGCTCTGCATTTGGTCTCAATCTTAGGAACTTGAGAACTCTGCTTCTTCTCTACAGAAGGCATTGAAGAATTGTCTGAGTATGTCTTAGATCTCATTGAAGAGTGTAATCTTTCTTCATTGTATGATCTCATTAGTACAATATCTTTGACTAATATGAAACAATTCCACTATGTGCATGGAGTTGGACATTTACAACTAACCAGTTGATTCATGCTAACTGCAAACATCATAAAAATTAATCTTACTGAAGATCTGCTTATTACTTTAAGTATGTTTCCAGTGTTATCTGTTAGCACATGAAGATAACTATAACTAAAGATTTTAGCAAACGAATCACAAGATTTTTGTAAGTATATAATGAACACAAACAAAACTATAAACTTAGGCACATATGGACACATGATTCATATAATATCCAACTCAAAAGTATTTAGTATTCGAGAACAGAATCATATCTCATTAATTAACTAGCTCAGAGAACAATGCTTTCTGCATGACTTATGCAGCCCATTTAGGAACAAGTGTGAAGCCTATGTATCTTCAAAGGAGTGTGCAAACCTTGGCTAACTAATCCATATATGCTAATCCATTTATTTAAAGCACCTGAATCTAAATGACCTTTATGAATCAGGCAGAACCTTTTTATGTTTTCACAGATGCTTTCCACAGAGCCTTCCTCTATGGGTCATTTTCTTTTTTTTTTTTAACCCGCTGAACAAGAAAAGACTGTCTGGAACTACCACTGTGTTAATCATAGTGCAAGCTCTGAAACTTAAGACTAAAAAAGAGAAACCATACAGTTCCACCTGCTCTCCTGATCTGGATTTTTCTGTGTACCACAAACCTTTCTTTAAATTCTATGAAATCCTGATCATTTTACCTGGTAGAAAGGACACAATCATCAATAGAGGAGGTATGAAGTCTTTCTTCTCAAAGGGTACCTACATCAGTACATCTGTAGATGTGCAACAGAATTTTTGGGGTTTGGACTGGGTTGTTTTTTTTTTTTTTTTGGATAGGCATTGTGCTCTGCTACAGGTTTTTACTGAACAATTTCAATCAGCATTTCATTCAAAACCCAAACCTTTCATAATCTTTAGCTCCACAGATCTATCTTTACAAAGATATTATTTGTTCTTTTGTTTAGCATCCATGACTTATTCTTCCATTTGCTCCCCCAGTTTGGAGTTATTTGACTTAATTGTAACTTTTCTTTTCTTACACTTGAAAAAAAAAAGATCAAAAAAGTATCAAAAAAAGTCTGTCATGTTATTACTATTTCAACATATAATTTCACTGACACATTTGATACATAACAAAACATTTGTTTAAGATACTTCACACTGATAATATATAAGAACTTAAACTACTGGGGTTTTTTTTTCTAAATTCAGTATGACTTTTAAATGTGTACTTTGATTTACTTAGGTTCTACTGTTAGGATTGTAAGGGGTTTTTAATCATCTGCCCTGTATGTACTACCTTATACTGGGGAAATCCTGCTGAAGGAAATAATTATTTGAAATAACTTAAATTACTTAATGCAATCCCTAGTAAAAAAAAATAATAAAGTATATTTTCTAGTCCCATCTTTTCTAGCTGTTCAACAGAAGGATTCCCAGACCAGTTTTGGAGTTTGTTAGTGGAAGTGATTTTTCTCAGATTCAGATAATTCTGAATGGTTTAGGTCTTTGCATATATGGAGAGTTTGTATTTTTGCCTTTTTCTGCTATGGCAAATACATAGGGATATGTTCCAGGGGTTCTGTTATAAGTCTTTCACTCTTTTTTGGCTGTCTGTTGCTTTAGCTCTTCTGCTTGACTGAGTGGTTTGGTTTGTTATCAAGAATAAACAAACCAAACAAAACAAACCAAACCAACCAAACAAAAAAACCAAAACCATAACCCAAACCAGACCAAAAAAAACCAAAATCCACAATCCTGATTTCTTTGGCTTTTAAAATATTTAATAAAATCATTATTGCCCTACTGTCTTTTCTATGTCTAGTTGTGCTGGATAGATGATGTAAATTAAAAACAACACTGAAAGAAATAAATTTTCCATTGATGTAGGCACTTAAAGACCTTTAATTAGCGTTAAACTAATTGTACACAGGATTATGAGCCTTCTGATGACAAGGAAAAAGAACCAATGTGCCCTAATATTTATATGGTAATGAACAGTAATATGTAATAAATTTTTATTACTAGTTGCTATATTTGCTTAGTTTGCTCCCTTTATCTGCCATGATTTAGATTTGAGCAACTTACTAAAGTTTCACAGAATCATAGAAAGGGACCTTAAAATTCATTAGTTCCAGCTCTCCTGACATGGGCAGGGACATCTACTAGACCAGACTGCTAAAAGCTGCACCTGCCTCACCTTGAATGCTTCCAATCATGGAAAATCCACAGTTTCTCTGGGTGAATATTTAAGTGTCTCAAAACCCTTACTATATAAATTTCCTCCTTTTGTCCATTCTAAATTACCCTCTTTTACCTTGAAACAATTGCCACTCACCCTGTCACTACAGGCCCTGTTAAAAAGTCCTCCTTCATCTTGCTTATACTCTCCCTTCACCTACTGAAAGCTGCAGTAAGGTTTATTCTGAGCCTTCTCTTCTCTAGACTGCACAATTCTTGGCCTGTTTTCATAGGAGAAGTGATCCAGCCCTCTGATCTTCGTGGCTATTTCTTATTGGTCTTCTAAGGACAAATTATTTTCCACATACCTAAACACTAACATTGAGATAGGTCAGCACATTTTCTAGCTTTTTCAGCTCACTCTATTGTTATCCATGCAGGTTCAGTATCAATTTTAAAACATTTCCTGCCTCACTAGACCTTGTTTGCCCTTGAATTCTCTTTGCTTAACAAGCTGTTCTTTCTTCATACTCTGGTTGAGTTCTAAGCGCTCAAGATGCCAGTCTGCTGATTGTGCCAAAATTGAAACTGAATCAGCCAGTGAAATTGCTTTGACATCTACAATGCTGGAAACATTACACTTTTCAAAGCCAAACTGAAGGCATTTCAAGATTATTTTTAGTTCCATGAATTTCAATTATTAGATGAATTTAGATGTACGTAATGTTTCGCTTGGGGCTGTTATCTCAAGATATCTCTCCAATTTTAGGCTCCCCACCAGGAGAAACAAAGAATGTAGTGAAATGAGCCCAGTGGAGGGCCACAAAGCCGGTCAGAGAGCTGAAATGTGGCATATAAGGAACCAGTGAGACAAGGACCTATTTAGGCAGGAGAACAGATTACTCTGGGAGGTGTTATCAAGGACAGCAACTTCTTCAGCCATGGGCACAAATAGGGTCAGAGCAGACTCTTGTCAAAGTGCAAAGTGATAGGAAAGAGTGCCATGGACAGAAACTGACACATGTGAAATTCCAATTATATATATTAGGAAGTATTTATTTATTTGTTTGATTGTTTATTTTATCTTTAGGGTAGTAAAATATTGGAACAGGAACCTATACAGTTTTTTTCTCCAACTCTGGGGAAGTTTAGAGCTTAGCTGGACAGAACTCTGAGAAACTTGATTAGATTATACTTGCCTTAACCAAACCATTATTTTGATGATGATGACAACTTCTGGAAGCCCCTTTTGACCTGAATTGTTCCATGATTCTGATACATACATTTTGCATTCTCAGACATCTAAGATTTTTAATAATTGTGTTATTTACTACCATGGTTTCTACTGTAGTGGGGATTGTTATTAATGTGCTCCCCTCTTGAATCAGCTAGATGTACACAACAGTATGAGATCAGAAGATTTTTTTTTTATTTGGCTTTGTGTGTGTAGCATCCACAAAACAAGTGAAAAACCACAAACTACTCAAATTAGTTTTACATAAAGAGAAAACAAATTACACTTACTGCTTGATGAGAGCAACTTTGTATCACTTTTTGAGTAACAAAGATTGTAAAAACACTGAGAAAGGATTGATACCCCCAACCCGTGCTTCTGGAAGAAAATCTGAAACCAAAATTGAGTTTCTGGGCAACTCAGATCCTCAGCTTTGAGCTGAAGTCAGCTAACAAGGGCCGCTGAAACTGGTATGGTGAGGTCACACAGGTCCCAGATATATGCCCAGCCCAGGCTCCTTCTCAGTGCTGCAGAACAGAAGGATATGTCATTAATTTCCTAGCTATTTCTATAACTGTGGCTTTTGGTAGAGTGAAGACTTTAGTATGCTGTTTATGCAAAGTGGGAAGGTTTGCCACAGTAAGTTTACAGAGAATTAGAATTTTCCTGTTTGCTTTTTATTCATCTTTCTATTTTATCTTTTGGCATTTATAGTGCCCTACAGCACATTACTTAAAACTTAAAGCCCCAACTTGCTGTTTTGGTAGCTCTAAGCTCACTTTCTATTGAGAGTACTATTAGGCAGAGAAGGTCAGGATAGAGTAAATATTTTGGTTTGGGATTTTTTTTATTAGTGGCTATTAGTAAAGTCAACAGTTCCTTCTATATGGCAGACCATCATAATTACAACAATTCACTCCTAGATTGGATAAAAGAAAGAAAATATAGTAGCTGACATTGGTTACCTTTCTAGAGACCAAATTATTTGTATGTTATATTTGCTGTTTACAATACATCTCAAAGATATGGCAAAATTATGACAACTGCTATATATTACATGCTGATTTTATACTTAGGAATGCCATAAAAAGAAATGTACAATCTTCCAGTTTCCATTTTCTGCTTTTAATTCCAACATTTGGAAAATTATGTTCTTAATCAGCTTCAGTTCTAAGTGTTTTCCAGAGATTTACTCCAGATATATTTAAAAGCATGAAAAAATATATCTCCAAGTAACATTTGTTGCCAAAAATTGAATTCTGAAATATAATTATCCATTATATTTCAGTGCCCTGTGTGGCACTGCACTATGCAGAAAGAAATATGGAAGACAAGAGAACATAAAGAAGGAATGCCTGCTTTAATGGGATTACAAAATCAAACCAGACTATTACACAGATTTAGTGGTGGTTACAAGGCTTTCCTAAAGTGGAGTGTTGAAGAAAACCAGTAATTCCATATGGAGAGTTATATTTTTACATAGGGGGAGAATGTGAAGTTTTCAAAACCTGTGTACAGTCAAAGTAGACTAAGTTAAACCAAATAGTTTGAAATCAAAATAATACCTCCGTTTGGTCATGGCCCCGAGCCTCACATCTGTTTCTCTGCTATGAACCTACATCCAAAGATGTCCTGCTTCCCAAAACTGGCAGAGGCGTCCATGAATAAGGGGATTGCATTTCACAGCTGCAGTGATACCGGTTGAAATGTTTAGGTATGATTGCACAGAGCATGGGCTCTGCAAGAAGGAGTGGCTGTGGCGCTGCTTCCCTTGACAGGCTAATTCCATGTGAAGGGAAGTCTGCTCCACCTGCTCCAGTTTGGTAGCTCTTCCCAGACACACCAACCTCTCCAATATCTCTTGAAGGACTTCAGATGTGTCACCACAAAAGAGGTATCATTAAAATGCTTAGATTTAAAAAGCATTTAAAATTGTTTAAATAAATTGCCTATTGCATTCATAAGTAATGAAGCCATATCCAGTCATGAAATTTGAATCTAGTTAGTATAAAGCCATTTTATGCACTTGATTACATTAGGAGTGTTACCTGTGTTATGAACCATACATCCATATTCTTCAATAGCTGGACTGAGTACATATTAAAACCAAGCAGCATTTGTCTTCTATAAGAAATGAATTGTAAGAGTGATTTCTATTTAAGCAGCGTTAAATAAAACATTATTGAGGAGGAGTATGAAATTTTTCTGTGAGCGGGAAAACGAAAAACTACAATACCACATTTTAAAAATTAATCCATTTTTACTCACAGAACAGGAAAACACATAATATTAATTGAATTTCTTTAGATGGCTTTAGGGTTTCAACTGCTTGCATTGAAGACAACACTTAAGAATCTCTCTCCTGCAAAGTTATTCCTTCTCTCCACTTACTTTATTTTTCATTTATCCAGAAATATGGAAACATTTTCATAGCTGAAATGGAACATCAAGGATCTGATTTATATTGCATAAAAATATTTGTAACCTTCCATTTTTACATTTTGCTTACCCAGCTTTATGTGGGAACATCAAGAATTCTTTTCTGGATGGAATTAAGAGGTTGGAAGTGTTCTTCACCAACTATATTATTACTTCCTGAAGTAGCTGAAATAGGTTAAGGAAAAACTTCAAACACATGGAAAAGTGACTTTAAGGTATTCCTGTCAAATTTTTGTTTTATATAGCATGACACATATTTTTGTGGGTTCTGTCTCCCACATTAATGTATTTGAGGTTTCAGCAAGGTGTAAAACTTCTTTGTGGCTTGTGATGTTAGAAGGATATTATTTTTATAAATAAATGTGAATTATTATGAATTAATGACTGCTTTGAGGTATTTAATGTTATGTTTGGCTATGGAGACCCCATGACCTCTGGTCATATATTTTATAAAAAAATATGCTGCTGACCAAAATATGTTAAAGACATGACTATTTTTTATTAAAATATAGGAAGAATCTGAGTAGCAGAGTAAATTTGAGTCAACATACACAGTTGTTCTTGGGTGGTTCTTTTTCCTACCCTGTTAATTTGTTTGTTGCTTTCATGATTATTTTGTATTATTTTGTATGGACTGTGCAGGTCCATAATCATAATAATAATTAAAATTCAAATATTTTAAATTAAATTCAGTAATTTTATTTTTTGTGAACAAAATATTGCTGTCTTGTAAATTTTATTCCAGTTTATATTGATGATTGTGTTTTATTTACAATAAACTTTAAACTCATGGTTTAACACTAGAAATAACATAAACAAGAATTATTTTTTAAATAATATAAAATTTATAGCCTTTTAAAACACATTTCAGGGGGAAAGCCTAGGGTTTTACAACTTGGTTTATTCCAATGGAAAATGGTGAATATGAAAGCTTATAACCAGTTCTATTATTATTATTTCTAGTAATTTAGATTTGGGGGAAAAAAGATCCATGAAACATTAAACATAATCTTCCCAACATGCTAGAAAATTCTGAGGAAATTCTTGATGGAATCTAATATTTCCTCCATTTTAAATTTTCATACTCAGCAACCAGTAGTTGCTCTATTTCTATAGAATTGCTTTATGCTGCTATATCAATTGCTACATTAAACAAGTATTTGTTTAGTGTTTGACAGTAGAAAAAAATACTGACTAAAATACTCAAGCAGACTTCAACTCTGTTAACAATTTTAAGATACAAAATATGTTTGAAAACATTATCAAGAAGGCCTTATTCTTTAATAGAGAGGAACTTTTAAATGACCCCATCTTAGCTAAACAGGAATAGCCTGCATGTGAAAGGTAATATTGTCTTGAGCCGTCATTTTTGGTAACTAGACCATAATGTTTGTTCCTATGTGATACTTTTGATTTTGGAAAGGTCTCTCAATGATATTTGGCTTTCTCTGCCATGATCCAGAGATTTATTCACATGTGTATTTTGAGAATTGTTTAGTTATTTCATGGAAGTTGTTCTTGCTTCGTGAACTTGTCCATAGGCAGACAAGTCTCCTTTGTCCATAGGCAGACAAGTCTCCTTTTATTAAGTCTCCTTAATAAAAATGTAACCTTGGATATTTCACACATATTGAAAGTAGAATGAATTAATTTCTCAGGCATCATTTAAGTTTTCACACCATCATCCATTCAAAACAGAGTAGAAATGTTGTTAACATGAATCATAGCAATTGGAAGCGTTTTTCATACTGGAAGAAAGCACACTGAAAAATACAATTTAACTCAAGATAGAAAGACAAATACTTGAGATATTTTATAAAAATAAAATAACCTGCTGGGAAAGAAATGAAAATCCTTTTACTGATTTAAAAATTATATTGTTGCACTATATTGTACCAATATTTATTCAGTTTGAGATTGTATAAAAATAAGCTGGAAAAAAACCACACTCATTCTAATTAAAGAAAATCTCAGGTTGTTTTGGTTTTTCCTTCCTTTTTTTTTTTTTTCTGGATCATTATTTACTTGTTTTCATGTGATACCATGTATTTTGTACTAATTTGTTATATTTTTTTATAAATTTGTCTTAATTTTTGATATAAAAAATTACTGTATTCTTGTCACAGTGGAAAGATATTTTAATAAAGAAAAAAGTACACATTTGTGCTAAAAGAGCTAGGAGTTTTCATTTTATTTTAAAAAAACCTTGTAAAGCACTTTATGGCACTTAGAGGGAACGATGCATTTGAATATATGAAAGTTTCTGGTTCTTCATCTATTCAGTAGCAGGTATATTGGCCTGCTGATATCCTAATGCTGCATTAGATTTTAATATGGCAGCCTCTGCATGGTAATGAGCTTTTATTATTAAATTTTAGTCTATTAAATTAAAAAAAGAGTTCCTAATGCCAACATAATTGTTTTGGAAAGAAAGTACCAAATGACTGTGAAGTTCTGGATATAAATTTAAGACATTTTCCATAATGTTCTCATGTTTCAGATAGTTCTCAAGCTCATTAATTTTTTTTTTTTCCCAAACCTAAAATCAAATGGGTTGTGCAGAAAGGGCCACTTTGATGATATAATTTAGATATGTAAAATCTGATCATTTTCTTTCTCACTAGTTCATTTCCACTTACGGCTCAGTAGAAGTAGAACTGCTTATCAAATATTCATTGTACAATGAACAATACTATTTTTGGTGATGTTTAAGCAAAATTTATAGAGTAAGAAAGGGAAATAACAATTTCACAATGCAGCCAGGTGGCTTTATCCTTTCCAAGAGAGTATAAATGTGTCTGGATTGAGGACCCCCAAATGATAATAGAACCCCAGATTTTTAGTTTTGTAATATAGATAGCACATGTTGCAATTTTACTTTTTAAAAAAATGCTTTTAATAGGGGTATTTAATGAGAAATCACTGAGACATTAGGAGCCATTGGGACAGTGTAACAGGGATTTTGTTTTTAACTACACTGTTTTCTGCTGCAAATCCAATTGAAGTTTTATCTATAGAAAAAAAATAGCAACAAAGCCACACAAACTGTCTCATATATAATCAACAGTCATACATATTAAAAATTATGCTTTTCACACTGGTAGATAAGAACGACAAATTTCTCATAATTTCAATTAAGGTTTTCTGGAAAGTCTTGAAAATGCTTTCTGTCTGCTCATTATCTGATAATGATGGCATCCAGATAATGTCATTATCATTAATTTAATCAGTGTTGCGGATTGTGAGCTTTGAGTTCTACCAGGGCTGCCTTGCCTTGAGTTATTACCCAGGATTGTTTTGTGCTCTTGAAATTAGTCTTCATTCTACTGCATTTCAAGTGGGTTTTTTACATTGCTTTTCTTGGTGAAATCCCGGACTTCTTGTTGCATTGGAAAAACATCCCCCCTGTGGTTGTTTGCTGACCAGATTTCATCTACTTTGTCTCTTAATCATTAAAAGAAAAATTAATAAAGAAAGATTCATAAGGATTTTGTAGCAACCTGTAACTTTGCTACTTAATGTAATCTCTTGGCCTTATGAATTTTTAAAATTCTCAAGATCTGTTACATGTTTGTTTTCATATACGGCAGTCTTCAATTCCATGTAAAAAAAGCTCAGCTGAAAATATTATTTTCTAATGAAAGGAAAATTGCTAAGTTAATCTAGCAGTAGCATTCTTTAATAAAAGCATATTGTATTTTCTTTTGCATTCCATTTACACTTGTGCTTTTAATTTTTCTATTTGGAATCTTTTCTAAATTTTGCATATGAATAATGTTAAAGTAATGTGCCTTTAGTTTCATGTATTACTTGTTAAAAACCTGGTACAACTCCCTTTCACATTCCTTGGTCACAGATTTATATAAAATACACTAACTTTTATATTTTTATTTGTTCCTTCTGAACACAAATTGCTGTTTGATTCTCTTTCTTTGAACTATACCCAGATTATCTCCAATCCATATATCTTCAATCCTTTATTTTCCTTTACTTTCATTGTGGTCCTATGTGTTCTTTTCTCCTTTTTTTGTGTTTATGTCTCAAACACTTTTTACCTGCTTTGATAGTTTTTCCTTATTCAGTGTTACATTTATTTTTCTTTTGGTGAGGGAGGCTTCTAAATATTTCTGCTTTGCCAGTCAGCTTTTCTTATTGTTCTGCATCTTTTTTAGGGTTTTTGTTCTCTGACAATGATTTAATCACTCTTTTCTGGAACAATTTTTTCATTCAAAGCCTTTTCATATAATATTGTTGTCTTCTTTTAAGTAAAAATACATAAAACTTTAAATCCCAGCATTTCCCAATTTCTTCTAAAACTGAATCTTTCATGATCTAATAGCAGTTCACTACATTCCTGTAATTGTGAATTTTTTTGCTTATTGCTGGGTTTTCAAAATGTTCAGTCAACTTCACTGTTATTTCTTCCTTCTCTGAATTAAACTTCTTTTCAAATCAGAGAAATCCCTATTTGAATCTCCAAATTTCATTTCATGCCCACATAGATTAAAAACCTCTATTTATTTTAAAAAAATCATTAGCATTTTTTTAACTTTTCTCTGGTTGTTTCTTATTTTGAGATTCTTATTGTTAGCTGAGCATCTTCAATTAGTGCATGAATGTAATCCATAGATCCACAGATCCATAGATCTTTGCACATTGGGAAAATCTTGTGGTGCCAGAAGAAGTCTCTTTTTTCGAGCTTCTTTTGTCAGAGGAGCATGGGAAGAACAAATTACATATCAGTGTGATGCTTTATGCCATCTGGAATGCATGCAAAGCATTCTGATGAACTTACCTAGCTGGATCAAATAATTCTCCCTGCCAACCTTAGAGGGAATTTGCTATGCAAAACAGGCAATGCCCTGGCTACTCTCTATAGAGCTGTCAGTCTTCACCACTTTTGAGACAGAACATTGCACCTGGTGAAATAAAATATGTCTACAGAGAACTCTTGACTGGGTTAATCAATTCTTTTGTTAATATGTGTGATTCACTGTCTCACTGTTTTAGTCTAGATATTTTATTCCTCCTACATTCATACATAAATTATCATTTATCACATAAAAACAAAAAAGAAAGAAGCTGTGAAATAAAATTTACATTGGTGACATGTAGAAGCTATTCAAATATAAAAAGGTATTTATTAATTAGAAAATCATTGGCCACTTGCTATAGGCAAAAGTTGTCAATATTAAAATTGAGATATCGAACTAAATATTGCGCAGTTCAACTCTACAGTACTACTTTTTCTATCTCAGATTTGCTCCTTGGTTTCAGATTCCATGTTTTATTTAGTTTTCTTTTAATTTTGAAATCTGAACAAATTATTTCTCTTCAAAGACAGATGGCTAACATTAATGGCTAACATTAAAATATATTTCAAACAAATCCATTTCTCCTAAATGCTGTAGGATGCTGACCTTCATGTGGTACTCTTATTTCTCTGTTTTAATTGGACAGTGAAATCACACCGTGGATAAGCCCTGTCATGTAGAATTATGAATTCGAACCCCATATCTTGCATGACTGTGTGGAACAATATTGTTGCAATACAGAAGAATTATTTTCTTTTTCACTTTTAGTCAAGGAAAAGGAATATTTCCATACTTCTAGGACATTTAGTTATCCTCAGTGATTAAAACAATTCGTTAGACGAGTTACATCAGGGTTTAAAAGTGACTCCTGTGAAATGGAATAATAAAGTAATTTAAAAAAAACCCAGAAACTTTATAATTACTGGGAATTTTGGCTGAAAAAATGTTGCAATGCCATACAGTATAAAGTTCAGAAGTAAAGGATCTGTTTTTCAATTGTTTTTGATAATTCTTTTACATACCTCTTCCACTATCCTAGACTTAATTTTAAGAGTTTCTCCTTTCTTCCCTTTCTTTCTGCCTTTCCTTTTTTCTTCTCCTTCTCATGTTTTTCCCATATGTTGAGTAACTTCTGCTTTCATGTTATTCCAGCTACTTTTCTTTATTTCCCTTCTCTCTAAGAACAGGTACATCGTGTTAAAAATTTGCCTACTTTGCCTGTTTTGGTCTTCTTCAACTCCATTCTATTCCTCTTTATGCTGCCCTTTCTGCTTCTCTCTTCCTCGAAAAAGCATACATTGGAACAAATGCTGATCAAATTATTATTTGTATAGCAATATTTGAACTGTGACCCGTCTCTATTTTAATTTCTTAAATAAAACCCATGTTACACATTTTGAAAGTCCCATGCATAACATTGATGAATATGTGATTGCATTGCCAGAGAATTTTAAAGCAAACGAAGTAGGTGTTCATGCATTACTTCCTAATTATGCTTGAAACTAGAAAATAAGTAAAAAAACAACAGGATTAGTTTTATAATTTTATTAAGATGATGACTCCAGGAGATTTATTTGCAGGACAGCAGAGAGACACCAAAAAAGCAAAAAGCCTCTTTTGTATGAGCAAAGGAGATAAGCATTCTTTTATACAGAAGAGTAAGGAACATTATTTCTGATGTATTGATAATTCAAATTTTAATTTGAAAACTTAATGAAAAAAAATTTACAACCATAGCTGTACAACAGAAGAAACCCCAACTTTTCACTTGTAGTACTAATTTTCCAGTTATATCAGTAACAGAACTGCCTTAAGCTGCCCTCCTCCTACAAGTTCCAACCATTTTTTTTTGTCCCATAATCTATTGTGTCCCCATCTACTAACCTCTGGGCATTGCAGGAAGAATGAATGAAGTGTTGGAAGCAAAAAAGGAGCCTCTTGATTTCTCCACAAAGAAACTTATGAAATAAAGGTAATTTTTGAAGAGATGATAGAACAAAAAAAAAAAAGATATCCCTTCCTTTAATGTACAAACTCTTACCTGGAGCTGTAGAAAGCCTTGAGGCAGGACTTAGCAGTGATAAAATATGACTTCTTATTGTATCACAATATGTGTTTAATTTTGCCAAGAAAAGCTGCTGAAAACAGAGTAAATTAAGTAACTGTCTTTTCTACAGATTTGCCTTTAATTCTAGTCGCTGCACAGGAAAATTTCAACAAATCATTTGCTATGAGAATTACCATTTGTCTAACTCAATAGACAAATTTTAATTTAGAGGAGCCATGAAGGCTTGTAGAGGAAGTATATCTAAACTTAGGATTCAGAAAACTTTTAAGCTACTTGCTGAAATCATCGTCTTGAACTTAACATATTTTTCTGAAAAAAAAAAAATTACATCACTATCACCTGAGTATGTATTTGAATGTACTTCAGTATGTCTGGAAGAAAACCTTGCTATTAATAAATAAACTGCTCTTTCTCCTCTTTTTCTGATTCATAATTTATCAAATTGGGCTGCAAAACTAGACATAGTAATTTAGTATATTAGTAAAGAGAGCCTGTCTTAAGGTTACCTATTTACTTCAGTGTATTCACCATCCACACTTCAGACAACAAACACTGAACAAAAACATTAAAAAAGACCTTTTCCACAGACTTAATAGGATTGTAAGCTGTTCTCAAGTCAATGTTGTTACCTGTGTTCCATTCCTGTGACCACTTCTTCCTCTCATCTTGTCCTAAACTTGTCTACTCCTCTGATAACAAAACCTTCTCTGCCTGATCTCACATGAGATACAAGTTGAATGCAAATCTAAGGTGGAAATTCAGTGTAACTCATCTAGGAGGATGGAAAAATTATTACAAATGTACTTAATGTGTGATTTTGCGCAGTGTATGTAATTCATTTTGAAATCTAATAGTTGAGTTTTTCTGGTTTTAGTTTTGAGAGAAAATTCTGCCATATGTTATTTACACAGACTTTGATGCTTTTGATCTGATCTGAAAAATACTCTAAAACCTAATAGGTTAAATTGTCAGGTGCAGGTTACTGTAATTCAGCTGGCAAACACAGAGTGATTCTTCCACCTCCCACTCCAAGTAGCAGAGATTGAGGTCAAAGACCTCAATTTCTTCATTGAGACTTTTTTGTCACCATTTAAACATTGTATTTTAACCTTTGAGTTTAAAGCATGGATGAAAAATTGCAACCATGACCCTTCCTTATTTGGGAGGGAGAACAAAAGATTTTTGTTGAACTAACGTTTTATAATTTGTGCAAATATACCAGAGAGAAAGAAATGTTGACAAACAATAATTGAGGTGAAATCTAAAGCCACATCCTAATTAGAGCTTTGCAAATCTTAAAAACTGGGCCAAAAGATCTGGAAGAGAGTTGATTACTTCAGACAGGCAGAAAGTTCTTTTAATACTGGGCTTTTGCATAGATCTTCCAAATTCCTGATTTTCAGCCTGTGGAAGGAATATGAAAATGAAGGAAAAAAAGAATTAAATTGTAAGACATTTGGAAGTGTCTTTCAAGGGAGTGATGGTGATGATACTAATAGATGTTTGATTATTCTACAGATTAGAGAAAGAGTTTTACTCATATTGTGTGAAACATCTGTAAAATGTGCATGCAGAAAACCTAAATACAGCTTCTTCCTGAGATGATATATATATCTATAATACTGATAATTATTGAGGTTCTCACAGGGGATGTCAGTACACTTAAGGACAAGGGTGCTATCAGAGGGACCTAGGTAAGCTGGAGAGACAAGGAGCATAAATTGAGCAAAAAGATGTTCAGAGTGGGTCTAAAGAAAACTTTATCTCTGAGAATTACTTATCAGTTTGCCCAGAGATGCTGTGCAATCTCCACCCTTGAAGGTCTTCAAGACCCAGCTGCACAACGTCCTCAGCCACGGGAGCTCTGACCTCAGAAGTGACCCTGCTGTGGGCGGGAGGTTGGACTGGAGACCTGAGCTCACCTGTGTGACATGAGCTATCCTTTGAATGTAATTTAAAGTTAAGAAATTATAAGAGATCTAGTGTACAAGAGTAAAAATGAGCAGACTTACACACATCCCCTTATTTCTGAGAAATTTCCAATATGAACTTTTCGACTGACATCTGCTCCCCTCTTCCCTGCTATTTAAATGGAATTGAAAAAGCATTTGTTCTCCTCTCAGGTTTTATCTAAGTAAAGGTTCAATTAAAAGCTTCTAAATATAATAACAAAGCTCCAAAACTCAAAAAATTAATCAATTTTAAAAATGTTTTGAGGCTGGAACCCTGTACCTTGAGTTTCACTTCACATACTTTGAGCCTTGTCAGCTATTCATTTTAGGTATTAGAAACTAAACTGAGACGAGATTTTAACTTGATAAAATTAAAAGTATTGTCTCACCACTGAAGCCACAGAGTGTCTCCATTTTCTTATGATAAAAAAATAATCTTATGTGCATACCATTAAAGTTGAGATAGATCTAAGAGCTATTCTAAGACTGAACCAAGTATTCCATCTAAGAGATATTTGCCAGCTGTAACATCCCTGTATTACATAAACTAGGCAAAAAGGCAAAAGACTTACCTGAGTGAATTAAGAACTTCAGATGCCTTAACAGAGATACGTAACTTCTCAGGCAAGTTTACTTTTGTGTGACATGAAATCTGATACTAGTTAAATACACAGAATAATAAAACATATTGAATGGTCATTAGTTGCTGGAAAACTAGCAGATAAAACTTCTACACAACTAGAGAACAAATGTATTTGAGGCTGGGAAAATTCTAAGATACAGAGTTTAAGAATTCACAAGCACCTTTAATATTAATTTGGATAACAGATAGTTTCTTCTTTTAGAATACACATGAAGTTTAGAAAGCTAAAGGTAAATTAATTCCGCTATTGATGAGAAAATCCCCTAAAAATGCAAGCCAATTCTAAAGCAAAAAAACCCCAAAAAACAAAACAAAACAAAACAAAAACAAACAAAAAAACCCCAAACAAAAAAAAAAAAAAAAACAAACAAAAAAAACTTGTTAGTGTTAGCGTACTCGTCAGGACTTGGAGAATACTGGAAGAACCAAAGCAAGACTTCAGTCCAAAGAAGTCCTCTTGAGATAAGATTGAGGGTAATACATTTAAAACATCATCTTTTCACTGCATCATATAATACTTTTTTTTGTATTGGCACAAAAAAATTAGTTAAAAAGTAACTCAGAACCAGAAATTGAGTGATATAGTTTTTCAGGATAATGAATTTTTTTTTATTCTGTTTACTTAACAGTTTATTGAATAGCTGTGGTATGCAGGAACAAAGGCCATACATGGGTGAGATTGAAAATCTGATGCAAAAGACAATTAAACTGTGTTGTCTTCAAAAAGCCCCTGTACAATCACAGTTCCACAAGTCTTGTTCAACTGATCATATTTCCAGAATTTGATGCTCCTGTTTTTTTTCAGATTTTCTGCAAAGATGCATATTCCTTTCAAACTCCCATTGATTGCCTGATTCAGCCTCCAAGACAGAGCAGTTACAGAATTATAGTAGAAATAGGCAATCCCCCAGCCAGGCAATAATGTGCATTGACTCCAATGATTTCAGAAAGCTGAACAATTGTTTTTTTAAGCTATATTATATTACATTACACTAATACTATACTAAATCACATACTAAAGAGATACTATACTAAGGAATACTAAAGAAAAACCCGTGACTGTCTCCAGACAGTCACGACACACGTGGATCCAATTGGCCAAGGAACCAAAACAAGCTTCAACAATATCGAATTAACAAGTCACTTTGGGTAAACAATCTGCATTACACATTCCACATGTGCCAGACAACAGGGGCAGTGAATAGAGATAGGAATTGTTTTCTCTTCTTCTCTGAGCTTCCTCTGCCTTCCCCAAGAAAAATCCTTGGGAAAGTTGTGTCTGCTGCTCTCTGTGAAGAGAGCTGTGGTGGCCACACAGAATATTGCTGAAATTGCCTTAACATTCTCACACTTCTGTGTTTTGGAGGGACTTTTCTCCCGCTTTGCAATTCCGGAATGGAGAGACACAATCAAAATCTTAGATTTAACCTACATAAATTATACCTTTCACCTTGGATTTCTATGGGCCTATTATAGTTGTGGTTTTCTACCAATATACTTTTAAGATGTTTTCTTACAGGGTCCTCTTTAATGTTTACCAGTCACAAGAACTCAGTTAAGTGCTCTAACCAGTATGATATCATTGATCAAGTAGCAGGCACAATCCCCCTGATGGTCTTCTCCCAAAGATCAGTGCAGGTGACAGCAGGGTTAAAATTAGTGCCACTTCATGTTTGACATGGTGACCTGCTAACTGGGGAGGCTGCAGATTGAAAAGCATTGCTTGTTGCAACCCAGTGGTTGAAAACATTCACCTTTTCATCCTCACTTGGTTTAAAACTATTGTTACTTTCATGGAACAGTGAAATAGTGGAAATACAAGAATATTTGAGATGCCTAAGCTGACACAATCGCTCAAAACTTACCTCAAATCCCCCCTTTTCTCTCCTGTTCTATTCACTTTCCCAATCAGATGGTTTGGCCTAATCTAACCCTGCATTAAAAAGTACTAATCCAAAGAATTCCAAAATAAAACAATTACTTTTAAACTTGCTTTCTGGTAGTTTACAGCCTAAAGAAACTGCAAGTGGGATCAGCTGGTCACCATAGCTGATGCAATCCATGCAAATGGAATATGTAGAAATGTATCTTCCAGTGGCAGCAAGAATTTGTTCCTGTTTGGAGATCTTGTGAAAAGTCAAAGTATTTGGTTTAGTTGTTGTGTGGGGGCTTGTTGGGCTATTACAACTTTATTTGAAATAAGCAGGCAGTTCAACAACTGAAATGTTAAAAGAGTCACCCTGCTTGTAGAAGTTTTCCAGAAATGGTAATGTTTTTGTCTTTTTTTTCCTCTCTATGTACGTAATTATAGGTGGAGGTTTGATGCTTGAATCTTGTTCAGACTATGAAGCCATTGTTATGTCTCTTCTGTTTTGTACAGTTTCATAACTTTTCTCTTTGCCATCAATTTTTCAGGCGACTTTCTCCTTCCCTCCATAGAAATGTTCATCATTAGACTGGAATGTATAGCAGATTTAGAAAATTTAGTATTCATTTTGCTCACTTCCAAAGTTAAACACATAGAAAAGTAACATATCAGATATTTTATAATTCCAGCAAGTATTAGAATTTCAAGCAGTGAAATGTGACTGCTTCAGTGCACATATAAGCAGCAATATTTTAAAACCAATGCCAGTTTTTTTACTGATGCCTTTTCTTTTGTTTTGTTTTTATGGAAATAGAGCATCTTTGGACTTAACAATTGTTGAAGATTGCAGCCAGTTTCTAAAACAGAGGAGCTAAGGAAGGATACAAATTTAGGGCTAAATTCTTGCAAAACATCAGGAAAATTTCTTTGATGGCAATGGATTAATTTTGATTTTCATAGATTAATGTGCTGATATATAAAATATATGAATATATATAATATATTCTATATATATAGAATATAAAACTTTAATTCAAATTTCAAATGATCTTTCTTATTTTTACCATAATTTTTACCATAAATTGCCATAGTGTATTTCATTGTAACATTAGCTTCTGCATTCTCTGCATTTATACAATGTGAATTTAAGAGAAGCAATGTAAAACCCAGAACTATAGAATTTACATGAAAGACATATGAAAAATCCTCTTTATGATATTTTAAAGCTATTAAATAAAATTATTCATGGGTAAACTGAGATAGGTATTCTAAAAAAATTAAAATTGTTATTGAGATTTGGGAGGACCTAAATAAAATTCTTATACTTTTTATTGTTCAAACTAAGTTTTAAAAATAATTTTAAATGTACTTCTATTTTGAATGTTTTGTAAATCTTGGATTAAATGGTATGAATTTTTACAAAAAGGAAAGAAAAAAGTGCCCATACCCATATTCAGGAGAGACATATCAGTAAGAAAAAGTGCAAAAAATGTAATATTTGAAGGCAGCTATCAAAGATAACAATGACACATGAAATATGGAAACAGCTGGAAGTTAATCAATGAGAATAAATCAAATGAAACATAAACTTGAGGCCATACCTATGAAAATTAGGGCTACAGGCAAAAAAAAAAAAAGAAATTAAAGGAGGAAGAAATGCTGGCATTACATAACAACTACATAATAGGAGCTAGCATTTAACTAGCAAAAGGAGCATATGATTTTACTGTTACAGGAGAGCCATTGTGTAGTGAAAATTTAATTAATCCTGGATAGCAAAACAGTAGTTGCAGGAGTAGTAGTAGCAACACATTTTTAAAAGATATGGAATAAAGGATATATTTTTATATCAATGTTCCTTTAAAATATATTTAAAATATATTTATATTTTAAATATATATATTTAAAGGATACCACACACAGGAAATTATACAGGCACTTACAAAAATGTGAATGATATATAAAACAGATTAAAAATAAATAAACAAATAAATAAATAAATGTGTGTTATATATATATGTGTGTATATATATACATATATATATATATATATATATATATATATATATATATATATATATATATAAAACATATGTTTTATGTCAAAGGGAACAGGCCTGCAAGTCTATCAATCCCACACAGGAAGGAGTTCTAATTTATTACTGTCAAGTGAGCAATCCAAGCCCAGGAAATTCAGCTATCAAGTCCAAAATAATTTCTTCATGACTATTTGTGATGCCACAATGATTCAAATGTTCCAGTGTTTCTGAGACTGAGCTACATAATAAGGGATCACTAAATGTCCATTAAACATTCTTTTTTGGTTTAATTCTCAACATACATCGACATTTCCTTGCAAAGTCTTTTATATAAAATATAGATTAAAAAGGCATATTTGCTTGAAAGTCTATTTTGAGAGCATGTCTTCGTCTAAACTACCTCAGACAGCTCTGCTTTTATAACATAAAATTCTGTATATCCTGAATTTGCAAAGCACCACAGTCTCCTGAATGGCATTCAAATTCATCTTAAAATCAGAGAACAAGTTGGTGAACCTCTATAGAAAGTAACATTTTTAGAGAACCTTAGATAGAATTTTGATGCCAGATGAAAGGTTTCAGCACAAGTTAGTACAAGTTTAATCAATTACATGAAATAGAATTATTCACATTGGTTTTGAATGAAGTAATTTTCCTTTCTAAAGTACATCACAAGACCAAACTAGCAAGCAATTAAATAGAAACATGTTCGGTATAATTGTGGACAAATAATTTGAAAATATTTTTATTTATATTTTCCTTTCTTTTTCTCCTTTAGATATTTTAAATTGAGTTTTTTCAACAAAAATTTAATTAATTTTGTCTTGAGTCAGGTGTGCTCTAACTCTGTGTGCTCTAACTCTGTATTGTTATAGCCAACTGACTATAACCCTGCCTCTGTATTGAGCTCTTAGTTTGCAAAAGAATTTGAGAAAACATTTTTAAGACTAAAATCTGAGGAAGAAAACTGAAGAAATCTCTACAGCATTTGGCCAAGTAAAACTGCATTTTTGCTCCTCTGCTGGTGAATATGGAACATTTTCCCTTTTTAAAGAAACCTCAGGGCTGGGCTCAAATCTCACAGTTTTCTTGTTTGCTTATTTCATGTATTTCAGGTCAGCCAAATGCCAGAGCTGCTTACAGATACTGTTTACTTTTAGATTGTTTTACCTAACCAGCATAAAATGTCATGACTCCAGGGAATAAGCCGCATCGTTCACCAGCTGATTTAAACAAACTGTGTATCTATAGTATGCCAAGGAAGGTCTGACAAAAAGCAAAATTTGTTTAACTTTGTTGAAGTATATTGAAGCCCAGTTACACACTAGATTTCAGTATGTTAAGAATTTCTAGATTTTAATGTATCACTCTGCCTGGAGAACATGAGAGGGATGTTTGATTAAAGGTATTTTCAAATCCATCTGCTCATCAACTGCATTGAGTTTTAGATTGGAAAAAAAGAAACTTCAGGCTTGGTATGGTATTATTAAATAATAAAATGTGAGCTAAAAATAAGACCGAGAATACAGTATGAATAAATTGAAAATATTAATGAAGCAACGTAATAAGAATGCATTCATTTTTAATGTTATTTTAAGTAAAAATATGAATACTTTATGTGTTCTTTTTAAGGTTTTCTTGAGGCAGTGACTACACACTTATGCAAATTACAATGAAAACCTATTTTTCCTGGTCCTGTAGCCATGTATATAACTACAATTCTCTCTAGTTGATATGGTAAATAGTACTTAAATTAAGTGTTTATCTTCACAATTTCTCTTTAAAACAGAATCTGTCAAAATAGGTAAAGTATTGTATCACTCGTTAATACATAAAGTGTTTATGTAATTAGGTATGCAGCAGAAGCTTTCTGAGACTGTGGAAATGTTAGTGTTGACCATCTATATGTTTTCAAGCTGTGCATTGACTCATAGTTCTTCTGGAAGCTCTAGTGGAAGAGCTAGGGCATGGTCTCCCTGGAGGAGACACATGTGGAGTGTAACCTGAAGAATGACACTGTGCCCCTTGGTTTCCCCTTGTACTCCGAGCTAAAATAGGTTTTTCATTGAATGCAATGCGACTAACATGCTCCCAGCTCACACTTCCCTCTTGCAATGTTACACAGAGAAAGACATGTAGGAATCCAGGCAGAAAGCCTTTATTGCTTTTATATTTTTGAAATGGAAACCCTGGAAGTTAAATGCAATGAGCAGCACTTAGGAAGGGATTTGGGTGTCAAAAACAATTGTCTCAAGCCATTTTAGAAGCATTTAAAACTACCTGGTTTATACTCAATACTCCAGTTTTAGGTTTTCTGGACTTTTTCTGTCATTTATACTAGACTCCGTAAGAATAGCTGAAAGGGTGTTAAATCTTTTGTTTAGCCACCTAACTTCAAGTTACCATTTACCTTTAACTTCCATCTAATATGTATACTATATCAGAACTTTCTTTGCTCAGGGTGAAAGTGGCTCTGTTGGTAGTTGTCACAGACATTTTTTCACAGAAATCCTTTCTTTGAGATTTGTGCATCTTCTGGGAAGCAAAGGCCCCAGAAGAAGAATGTAAACAATTATTATCAGCTGCTGTGAAATGTAGCAAGTGATCCTGTGATTAACTCATGCTCCGTGTTTACAATTAAGGGCCAATCACAGAAGCAAGCTCAGAAACAGATTCCCTGAAAACAGAACTTTGTTATTCATTCTTTCATTCTATTCTTAGCTTAGCAGCTCTCTGCAACCTCTTTCCTTATTCTTTTTAGTATAGTTATATTGTATTATATATAATATATCAATAAATCCAACCTTCTAATCAAGAAACAAGATTCTCGTCCTTCTCTCACCCCAGCGACCTCCTCAAGTCGCTGTAATAGGTAGTTGCTTTCATGTTGATGTGGTTGATCGAGCAAAATCTATTTAGATTTCCAAGGGCTTATTAATTACACCTTTTCTATGAGTCTCTCTTTTCTGCAGGCAGTGGTGAGTAAAAATGATGGCTTGGATGACCACATTCTTTCAAGAGAAAATAAAGGTTATTTTGACATCTGAAAAAAAAAAAAACCTCTTATCATTACCTTGTTTGTAACATTCTAAAGAGAAATTATGAAGGCCATGCTGATGTTGCTACATAAATTTTAGCCTTTTTTGGAGCTTCCCAGAAGAGGAATAATTGTTTTTTATACAATGGTGGATCAACTCCAGCCAGTGGGAAACCTCCCACACACGCTCATGTACTCCTATTCAGCAGGATGGGGGAGTGAATGAAAAGGGCAAAAGCAAGAAAAAATCATGGCCAGAGATAAAGGTAAGTTAATAAACAAAAAACCCAACAAAACAAAAGAAAACAAAACGCCAAAGTGATCACTCACTACATCTCATTAGCAGACCAACATTCATACATTATGTCCCCACAACCTGTGAGCACTGACTTTTCTAGAAAAACTCTCCCTCAGTTTTATTGCTGAACACGAACATTGCCATAGGGCAAGGAATGTCCTTTGGTCAGCTGGAGTCAACTATCCTGATTGTGTCCCAACTTCTCCACTTTGAAATACTGTTCCAGCACTACTCAGCAGTAATTAGAACACTGGTTTGGTCATAAGTTTGAAACATAGCACAAAAATGCAGATTATGAAGAAAATTAAGTCCACCCTAGCCAAGAGCAGTCCATGCTCAGCAGCCTACTGGGGGCAGACAGCATGGAAAATGAATCATAAATTAGGGTGAGAGAGTTCTGGAACACCCACTTTTTTCTTGCCCTGATACTCAGAGTTTAGCTATCAAAGTTAGAAACTGTTTTGTGCTCTCAGTCTCATATGTGTCAATGATGAACCACAAAAGAAGAGATTTTACTCCTCTTCATTCCTTGATGATTCATACAAATTAGGTAGAAATAAGAACATTTTTCTGTTTTAAATATACCTTCCTGGGGCCATTAAAAAACAACAAAACAAACACCCATATTTTTTTTGTAAAATTAAAATAAGAATTATAGCTTTCAAAATAATGGAGAAAATAAAATTTCTCCATTGCTCTGAAAATTTTAAATTAGAATTACATTCTATGCTTTTATTAATTGTTGGTTTGTTTCATGCAATCGGTATTAGTAATACTGGAAAATAAGTTATTTCTGGATTTTGGCAATCTGAAAAAAATAAAAAAAATAGATAGTTTCACAAGAAAAGTCACTACTGCCAAACTGAAAACTGAGAGAATTAAAAGCATTTTATTCTCCTAATGCCTTTAATTATAATACTATTATATTCATAATAAAGGCTATGTCTTTATAAAGATTTCTATGTATCTTTAGCCTGATGGCTAACTAATATTTGTGATTTTATAAGTCATAAGAATATTCAAGGATCATTTTTTCCATACCATTTTCTGCAAATTGAATTATGAGCATCCTTTTTCTTCCATTGGTAACTCATTGAAATAAACTTACCTATGCCCTAAAAATGCACAATGAACTGAGATATTACTGACAATTGTTGACAACAAAAGCTCTGAGTTGGTGAAAATAAACTACCTGCCAATACATGAAGGTCAAAAACATTGTCAGTACCATTATAAAAGCATGACTGTGACTTGATTAATCTTATGTTTGCCAGTTTGCCAGTTCCCCTGTGATAGCTGCTCAAAAGCTCTACTTGAAGAGGTGAGAGTAAAAGGGGATTATATTAATGAGGATCATGTAATATTTGCTGAGCTGGAAATCCTTCTTCACCGAAGAAGGCATTGTATTTATTTTTTCGACTGCTTTTTCTCTATAATTCCACAGAAATAAATGCAATTACTATAGGAAAAAACATCTATTTTTTTCCAGGATTGTGATAGCAGGAGGTATATACCCATTTGCTGGATGCGCAAACTGGATTTGTACTACATTGCACTGTATTAGAAGCGACTAAAATTAATTTAACTGCACTAACCCTTTGATCATGTAGCTGGCCTTTCCTTTGTTTAAGCTCCTTGCTTTTCTGACTAGAATTTGCTTTTGTCAGCACAGCAGCAAGTGACATATGGTATTTTTGTTGTTACTTGAAATAATCTTCTGTAGATCAGCTGGATTTCCCAAAAGAGCTTTGCATTCAACATTAGAGAGAGAGAGAGGAGATGAAAGAGAACCCCAAATCACTATACATTTCATGATTAAAAATCTCAGTAAAGTAACCAACCCCCCCATTCAAACCGATATACTTCACATTTTTAGCAATTAAAAAAGGATTAAATCTTCTCTGTGACATATCAAAATCTTGTGAACTTTTTTTTAGGAGGTGAAAGAGGAAAAGCAAGCTTTGTTTCTTGCAAGTCTACTGTTTTGGAGGTTCATACAAATGTCAGATGCATTCAGACAATTTACTTACTAGCTGCTTTCTTAGACTTTCCTTCTGATACCTAAACAAAAGGTGGTTGTACATTCTTCTGGATTATACCCTTGCTCCTGTCTCACAGCATCCAAATGTTGATCTGCCACTGGAATTTTAAATTAACACCATTTTAACACATCTAAAATCTGTGATTAGAAATTCCCAGACACAACAATATTGACCCTCATAATGACATATTAAAAAAAAATAAAGAAAATAATAAAAACCCAATATGAACCAAAGTTACACATTGAGAATGCTGAAATGGATACTGTTATGTATTTAGCATCACAAAATGTTTCCTTTGAAGTTAATGGATGGCATAACACAGAAACTGCTCAATATTTTGTATTCAGAGACAGCAATCTATTGTTTTTGCCCACCGGCACAGGACATCCTTTCTTTTCTGCAAGTTATTGCATATTAATGGAATACTTTTCTACTCACAAGCAACAAAAAATCAAGGCACCATTTAACCAGTGAAAGAGGCTGAATGAATGGGAAGGTTAATGCCTCAAACTAAGTTTAAGTTAGTTCATATTTTTTAATAATTGCTGTCTGCAATAAACTTATTTTAAACAGGAATATGATTCACAGTTCCTACAGGCTAAGTTATGAGTCTATGATGGAAGACAGTTATGCTTCAAAGCCTACAAATTCAGATAAAAAAATTACCGTAACTTTCATAAGTATTTCAAAGGTCAGTGAAGGACTGGAATGTTGCATGAAAACAAAAAAGAGCTATGGGCAAAATAACTAGAATTGATAATGACCTTTAAATCAATGAAGAATGAAAATCATAAAATACTTATCCACATGGAAGAGCAAAGATTCTCATAAAAAAACTTCACGAAAAGGATACAAAGTAAAATAGTTCATTATGACAAAAAATTACAGACTGGTAATATGCTAAAGCAAAAGATTTCTCTTATACAAAAAAGCCTCCAGGGAAATTTCATTTAAACATGTAATATACTGTGTGTATATTTGTGGGTGTGCATGCATGCTCTCATCTCTAGGCTGGGCTTAATGAAGCCAAGGGCAATTTTCAATGTCCTACTATTGCATAAACCTGGAAGGATTTTATCTTATGCTCCCTTTTAAAATAAAAATTAAAAATAAATTTTAACAAGTGAAAAGTGTTACCTCATTAATGTTAATTTTCAGTTTCTTTTCTGTGTATTCCTTTCTGTGTCTGCCTAAAATTTCACTGTGGCATTCCTCTTTTCATATAAAATGAAGCTGGTATTTTACATTTTGGTGGGCTTTGACCAGAATATGTTCAAGAGAATATTAAAGAATATTCAATATATCAAACTGCTATTTTTTAATAATTTGTCTTAGAACAGTAGGTGTGGTATAACTGCATTTACTTCCCTCTGCAGTGATAGAGAATCCATTGAAACCAATGCAGGGATTTCATTAATTTACACATGATTGCTGTCACAGACAGGATTTCAGGATCAAGTGACTGACTTCATTGGAAGACAAGAAAACTTATAATCTATGACTTCTTAGTAATTACAAAGATTCATTCAATTAGGAAACAAAATAGTCAATTTAAGGAATAATGAGTGAGCAGAATTCCTTCATCTTGAACAGCTGAATTTTCTTGTTATAAACTCTCTACTGCTTCACATAATTTAACACAAACTAAATATATCCTAGATTCTGGAATACTGCTAATAAGAGCTAGGGTAAATCTATGTTTGAGAACAGTTGCTATATGGAATGTTGCAACTGTTTCTGAGTAGTGGAATAGCCCCAAGTTTGAACTGAAGCATAGGAGGACATTGCATAAAGCACAAAACAAGAATTTGCACTTAAGAAAATATACATGTCCTGAGAATTAAATAGAAATAAGATTTTTAATTTTTTTTTTCATTACTTGATGGAGAGGTATGCAGGAATTGTAGCAGAGTTTAACTGTGAGTATGCAGGATGTAACGTTGAAGAAAATAAGTATTAAATTACCAGGTCTCTCATTGATTCTTATGTATTTTGCTCCTCAGAAATTAAAATCCATGTAATAAAAACATCTGCTCACCTTTCATCCTCCTCTACAGCATGCTCTGAATAGAGCATGAAGAACTCAGAAAGCTTGGGGCAATTTCATCCTTCTCTCTGGTGAACAGCAGTAGGACCCAAAGGAACGGCATGAAGCTGAGTCAGAGCAGGTTTAGGTTGCATATAATGAAAAAATTCTTCACCTGGAGGGTGGCTGAGCACTGAAACAGGATTTCCAGAGAAGTGATTGCAGCATGAAGCCTGACAGAATTCCAGAAGAGTTTGGACAATGCACTCAGGCACATGGTGCAACTCTTAATGGATGATGTTGTGCTGGGCCAAAGGCTGGACTTTTGTGATCCTTTTGGGTACCTTCCAGCTCAAGATATTCTATGATTCCATGATTCTAACATGCATCAATTCCTTTGTCAATTCCACTTTTCAAAACTGGAAGATTGCTGCTTGAAAATCAATCATTAAACAGCATTTAGTTTTTACAATATTTTCTCTTCTCTCACTTAAGAACCAACCCTGTCCCACATATTTTCCTGCCCTTAAAGCAAGCATCACTCAAATTCTTACACTGTGTACTATTGTTAAAACTTTTATTAGCTGTTCCAGTGTGGCCAAAGACCTAGTCCAACATGGCAGGTTTCCTTGATGTACAGTTGTGTTTTCTGAGTAGAATCAATTTCCCACACTATTTACTAGAATCTGTATTAGAAAATACAAATCAAGCCTTTGAAGAAAAGTGAACAGATGATCTGGCACAGATTTTTTTGTCCCTAATATAGAAATTCTACTCTTTAATTAATGGCCAGGCATAGGAACTAATTTGGCTGAAACCCTGTATGTAGCACTGCAGGTGCATATTTATTAGATTTTCAAATTTAATGAATATGGTGCAACTCCATGTTTGTCCAAAGGCAGAATTATTGCAAGAAATACATAAAACAGAACATCTAATATCTTCCATTCACCCAGAAGTCTTGAAGTGGTTATCTGTCCAAATTCTAGTTAAGCATAGACCAAACAGTGGATATTTAACAGGAATAAGTAAATAAATGAACTAGGTATCTATATTACTGTTATGCTATACCAGAGCAGTATGCTCTTAATTATCTTTTAATTAGAAGCATCTTAGATTTTTCATTTTAATTTTGATACCATATCACAATTAGAAGGGGTTATGTTACAGTAAATTATTTTATTTCAATACTTTTTGGAGGAATGGGAACTGTATTAATAGATCCCCAAGTCTGTGGTGTTAGCAGTGGTGACAAAGTAGGTGCTAGAAGGTACTTATGATCATGAAAATTCTGTAGGAGGGTGTACCTGTTATGCACTAAGAATATTTTAAAAATGATCCTCTGAGGTAAATCACTGAGGTTTTTTTAACACCAGAACTTCATTTCACAACTTATCCTGTCTGCATTCTAAAGGTAAATCAATACTTCTGTTAAAATCACTGTGAACTGTTATAATTTCTTGAGTGTAACAATCCCCTCCTACTATAATTCTTTAAAGCTTCTGTACTCAAATAACTACCAGGTCAGCAGAGCATGGGCTGGCTTAAAAGCATTAGAGGTCATGCTGTAAACTCTGTGTGGGGAGAGGAGATAAATGGCAGATTCTTCAAATCTGAAACTCAAGGGTGAAGTAGTAGATTTTAGCTCGAACAAAGCTTAGTAATATCCCACAAAAGCTTGCAGCCCCTTTTCTCTATTCTCCCCACCTGGATGAATTCTCTTGCATCTGCCAGTTAGTTACAATTGGATGTGACATCCTGTACTGAATTGATGTCACAGGGTGACACCTAATGAAGGCAGTAGTGGGACTACTGAGACTGTAACTGCATCTAGCTCTGACTTGTTAGATGGTTTGCTATGGACTGGGAAACAGAAAAACAAGCACAGAAAATGCTTGTTTTACTTTTTTTGTTTACAATTTACTTAACAGCATTATGGGCAGACATACCAGAGAGATCTGAGTTTTATCTGGATGTGTATAGGGAGGAAATAAGAGAAGGACTCATTACAGTTTTACATCTTACTAACATTTTTGGGGATGGTGAGAGCAGAACCAGAAGCCATTTGCAACCTGGAAATATCTGACTGCAGACATGGAGAAAGTCAAAGGAATTGGCCTGGGGTGTTGTGATCAGTAAGGCCATTGACTTCTTTTGCCAACCATATGACCAGCTAAGTGGGAAACCAATAAAAAGGGTAGGAAGAGGAGTAGGGGAGCAAGTCCTCCACGGAAATTTAACACCATGAAGATGAACCTGAGGTGTGTTTTTATGGAAACCCATTTCCCAGATACAATTCCTCATGCTGACTGGTTGGAGTAAGCATCCTTTTGCACCCTATCTGGAGCGCTGGTCGCAGTTGGACTGGGGCAGAAGTGACCATCTTCCTTTTGAGTGTGTGTCCTGTATGCACTCTTGGAATGGATTTTAAAACAGATATAAATTTTGTATTTTTTCCTGGTATAACTGGTCCTGCTTGGAATTGAGATCTAAAATTTATTTCACTTCATGGTGTAGTTCTGTCCTTGAGGTTTTATTGTTCTTGAATTCTTCCATGACAGTTGATATAATTCACTAATCCAACTTAAAAAAACTTTTCCAAACAACAACAACAAAAATTGTTCCACTTATTCTGACAGCATTAAGCTGTTGAGACATTCCAGATACAAATTTAAATTCATCACTAAATCATGAAATCTTAGAATCATTTAGGTTGCAAAAGACACTTAAGATCTTTGAGTCCAGCTGTAAGCCTAATGAAGCCAATGCCAGCAGATTTATTTATCAATATCTATTTTGATGCTGTTTCTAATTTTCATGTTGTCTCTAATTCCACAAAGTATATTTAAAAATTACTAGTAAAATAGTATAGATAATATACCAAAAAAACCTCAAAACAACCACAAATGCAAAACCCCACCCTTAAAAAAACTTTTCCAAATCTCATCTCAGTTTTGAACATTTCTGATGGGCTTAGAGGTAGATTTCTGGTGCAGCTGGGATCAAAGTATTATAATAGGGAAGATAAGAAGCATGTGCTTTTAAGTACTTACATACTTACACTTCACACAGTCCAGGTGGATCGTTTTCCTCAACTCTTGACCTTGTAAATTTCTTCCTGTATAACTACTAATAATAAGTAAAATAAACTAGAATTAGTTCTTTGAAACTCTGGATGAGAGAAAAGGCCTGGCTTTAAATGTAAATTTTTTTCCTTCCAGATGAGGCAGCATAGTGTACATGGCACAGGAGATGACCTGGCCATTTCTTCAGTCATTTCCTCAGTCAGCATGACTTGGAGTCAAGTCACACGCTGTGGTGTGAGCCAGTGCACTGAAAGATTCACTGCCAGCAAGGGAATGACACAAAGAACTAATGGCAAGTCACACTGCTAAGATACAAGCAAGTGTAGCACAATTGCGCTAATGACCATTTTGTTGGTACATCTTGAAACATAAGCATAAACATAAACATAAATAAATATAAATACATCCACTGTTTAAAGTATTTCCATATATTTGTCATAACCAGTAATGCCAAAAATTCTGAAAAATATGTATGCAAGGTGTTACACAAAATTTAAATATGCCAGATGGAGAGGGATAGTTTGGAAAAAACCCATATTTGGGAGTTAGAATACAAGAGAAGGCAGAGAGGAGACCATTCTGGAATTACAGCAAGAAGAATACAAAGAAATCCTCTCAATTCTTTCTTACTTTGTGAAAGTATTCTCAAAGGGTTTTCTGGATAACAATCTAATGAATTACATTTATCTGATAGCAGACAAGTCCTCTGGGGTAGAACAGTGCCAGTTTATATGCTTAGTGGGCATGTACTTTTCTTTTGCTCAGCCAAAAGAGCCAATAAATCTGCTGTATGCAGTGTCTCTCATCTTCATGAATTTTTTTCTATTAATTTCAATAGCAACTGGGTCAAAATCAGCTCTGCTTTTCTTTGTTTCTGGAGGAACCACAGTAATATATTGAAACACTATCACTTTAGATAGCATGACTAAAAAGTATAATGTTTTAGACTACTTTTGACATCTGTATTTATTTTGTGGTCATGGACAGTTTTGCATGCAATAAAAATGCATGAAAATGTTGCTTTACTATAATTATAATAAACTGCTTGATTGATGATTCTACCTGAATGCCAAATATTTGTGTCCAAATAAAATTGTACCAATATAATAATTTTTAAAATGTGGATACTCTCCTATAGCTCAATTACAATAGCAATTTTATGTAACATGATTTTCACAGAATCATAGAGTCATCCAGGTTGGAAGAGAACTTAAAGATTATCCAGTTTCAGTCTTTGTAGAAACACATACACTTCTGTTTTCTATGATAGCCTTTAGTTGGGCAAAATTGCACTTCCTAGAGGGTTATAAATCAAAATTACCTGCTTCAGAGAGTGTTTTTGTTTGTGATGAGCTAGTCTTAATCAAGTCCACACTTCCTTTCTGAGATTACTTTTGTGGGCACCAGCAACAGTAAAGGAATATCAAATACATGGCTTCCATTTCAATAAGTAAAAGATCCCTCATATGATTTCATCTACTGATTCCTTTCTGTCAGTGAACTTCACCAGTCATCCTCTACACAGAATTCAACTTATCCTTTCTATATTTTGGTGAGACAACAAAAAGAAATTAGTTTCCTAAAAACAGATGGGAGGACATAGCTTCAAGGACTCATGTATTTTGGATAATACGTGAACTTATTTTAAAGATCTGATATGATAATTAAAGCTGTTTTATATAGAGACATAGGATTTCATTACTATTCAGTTTTATTAGTCTCTGATCAATTCATAAATGATTTTCAGAAAGTTAATCATGATCTGATTTGAAAACTTCAGGATAAATTCTAAAGCTTGACAAATACTTTTCCTTTCAGGTTAATTTGCTCCTCAGTGACTGGTAAAGTATTCATTCCTATAGCGCAGGCATTGAAGATAAACACAGAATACAAAGGCATAGTCCCTTTCCTTACTACAGATGCTTTATGAGACCTTCAAACAATCATTTGATGCAAGATTTTTGTAAGTTAATGCCAAAGCTGAACTTTTAGGGTGCTGAATTGTATTAGGTTTTTGTCAACTTGCAGTTACAAGTCAGTTTGAGCTTTACTTACTGCACATTTCTTGCTGCCAATCTGTTTTTAAAAGTGCCTGGCCACCTGCTCAGGGACAAACAGTACTTATTGAACATTGTAACATGTTGAGGTAATTTTGAAACTGGCTCTTTGAACAAGATATTGGCCTAGGTAACCTCCAGAGAAAATTGAACTTTTTTTTTTCTTTTATGATTTCTGCATTCTTCCAGTGCCATTTTACCCTGGCAAATTTAAGAATTACTGATTTCCACTGGTTTTGAGAGGTTTTTTTTGTTTATTTATTTGTTTTTACATTTTCTAGGAAAGTACATATTTTCATTAATGCACATGTAGAAGCAGCAAAATTTGAATAAGTCCTACTTCAATAAAATGAGTGCAACAGAACTAAATTCTCATTTTCCTAAGAGACATAGTTTTAGATAAAAGAGCCAATAAACATGAAAAAAAAATCATTATTCTGTGTTTTGAATTTTTAAATATCAGAATTGAAAAAAATACTAATGCATGTACATGGAACAAAAATCGGCAGTTTCCTTTAAAAAGAAAAAATATCTGTATACCTATGTTCAAACTTTTTATTCCAACATAAAAGTTATATTAAAATATGAAGTTCCTTATGCTTCAGAATCTTTCAACTTAGCCAGCAGCAATCAGCTTTCTTAAAGAAAAAAATGCTGGCTCCAGGAATTAAAGTGTCTCTATATACTTATAGCTACACACTTCTGTAACAAACAATATGTTTATATAACTACAGAAAATATAATCCTTTAATTAATTTGCTGTAAGATAAATAGCATTCTAGGCAACTTTCTAGAATTAGAACACTGATTTAAAAAAAAAAAAAAAAAAGTAAAAGAAAACCTATGTTTTCCAAAGATGGAAATATGTTACAATATTAAGCACTCTGTTTTAAGGCAGGAAAATCTAGATCTAAGTAGTGCAACATCCATGCTGTGTGGATGAAAATACATGTTATATATATAAACCCACACATATTTATATGCAGTTACATATATATTCTCCATGTTTCAATTTACTTTACAGCATTTCATGAATAGCTAAAATCCTTCCATTAACCCATTTTATTTTACTTCTTTTTTTCTTTTCATATTGCAAACTACCCTGACTGAAATGCGAATTTCTCCCATGTGAAATCTTCAGGATTAGTTCAGCACACAAGTGTTTTGGAATTCTGGCTGTGTCAGCATGTCAGTAAATGGCTAAAAAGAAGCATCACCACAAGTAAAAAGATGAAATCTAACCACAGATGATTAGGGACTGGCACTTCAGGATATAAAAGCAGAAAAAAAGAGAACAGAAAATAAAAGAACATTTTCTGAAAACACTACTGTTTTCTTTAGGAAATTTATTTTATTCATTCATAGTTTATCAAGAAGGGTCTTGAGAAGTTGACCTCAGCACCATTTTGGGACTGATCTTTTTACAAAGATGAACTGTTTATCAACAATTTTTCCATTTCATCTTGGAATAGAAATATAACTGTTTTTAGGATAAGCTTTGCTAATTTCAAATTGAAGTTTGTTATTTTGTACAAATATTTTTCTATTATTAATTCAATAAGAGACTTCACTTTCTGCATATTTCCAGTATTTTTCTGTCTGACCTCTTTTATTTTTCTCAGAATTCAATTTGTATTTTCCTTGTATAGACATAATATATATTTACCATTCTTCTATTTTTAAATAGTCCCATCCAAGTTTCAAAAATGGTTAGTTTCCTCCTTTCAACAATCTTTTATTCTTTTCTAGTGTTGGGGTTTTTTTTACATACCTTACCTCAAACAATTAATTCTGCAATGTAATAAAAAATCGAAGACTCTCATTTGTTTATCTTATCAAGTGAGTCTACAAGCCATGCAATTTATTCAACGATATACTAGTTTGATGTGAAGAAATAAATGAGATTGTTACCTATATCTCTGTCTGAAGATAAGGACAATGGTTTCTTGCCTAAAAGTTTCCATTTTGTACAAAAAACACAAATAGACTCTTCAGAAAACATAGTTGTATAAAAAGAGATGATGAGACACCTGAGACCTCTCAAAATTTTGATTAAATCCCTGTTTAGCTTCTGTAGAAATGTATCTGTACACTGATCTTTATTCAAAGACAGATGCAATGCAAATTCTAGTTACTGTGTAGAAATAAATGGCATACTTATTGAAAAAAATACTACTTAGTGTATTTATTTGACTGAGAATTTTAATATTCTTCAGATAATTTGTTATTTATATGTATATATATATTTTTATATATGCATGCACCTTCACAAACACACACACACACATAAATATAGAGATTGAAATTATTAGATAAAATGGACTTGACTCAACTGTCACACTGTCTACTATTTTATTTCAGGAATTCATGTTATATTGCAGGAAAAATATGTCTCTTTTTCTGCATTATGTATTCTACTTCACCTTTTTCACTGTTTCTGATAAGAAATATATGAGAAGATGCTGAAAAGTCTAGAAATCTATAAAGCACTAAATGTAAATTATACCTAAGCCAACATCTGTTGTTTTTTACCTTATTCAGTGGCAGTTATGAAATGGTTACACATAATTTTTTTTAAGTTTTAAAAAACTTTCAATTACATGTGTTGTCCATATTTCTGAAAGTATATTCATGCAGGTCAATATACTTAAGGGCATATTTTTGACCTTATTTATAAATATAAAAATATTTTGGCAACTAAATGAACTCTAGACACTATTTTTCACAGTTATGTTGTATTTTGGATTTGAAACTGCTTGGCTAATAAATGCACCTTGTTTTGAAAATAAGGTCCTCTGTATATGCTAATTACCTCCAGATCAGTTATATCTAATCTCACCAAACAAAAAAAATTATGAATATCAGGAAACACAAAATTTTATTTGCAACAAATTCTAAAACTCACAGATACATAATAATACTCATACATAGACAATAAATTATACATTTCTTATGACAAACAGTCTTCAGTTATATTCAGTAACTATTTTGCATAATCATTGACTAAGTGGTACTCAAACAAAATGAGGTATACTCTGTTGTGAATCACCTGATCACCCATCTCAGTGTAAAGAGTTCTACTGAGTGACTTCCATCCAACTACGCCATTTTTCTGACATTTGAGGTCAATACATAACCTGCAGTACTTGAATTTGCTGCTGCACATGCCAGAATCTAGTACAACTTTGGTGCACAGAAGAAACTTGCATTCATCCCAAAATACTCAAAAAAATGTCCAGATTAAGGGGGTTTTTTGGTTGCTTTTTTTTTTTTTAATTAATTGGATTTTTTTTACCGGAACTTCATTCCTGCATGTATAGCTCTGCCCTAATAAAATATAATTATAACAGCAGTTTACACAAGTGAAAATTAAGAAAAACTTGAAAGCCCAAAAGACACACACACACACACACACACACACACACACAATTCCTCCCAGTTAAAAATATTTTTCAAATACAAAAAGTACTTAAAAAGAAAAAAAAATCCATCTAGGGGTAGCGACTTGTATTTCTCCAGAGATGTAGATATCTAGTCCTCTGTGGATTAGGTGGACCGAATTCCCTGAGTAACTCTAATCACTCTCAAAGTGATTGATAGTAATTAATGAAGTAATGGACATATATATACAGAAATAAGAAATATTGGTTCACTGGGAAAAGATCTATAACTTACAGTTTCCCTAAGAAATATAATATCTGACAAATTATATCAGATGATATAAAGACATATAATATTTTAAAGCATGTCTGAAATGCAGAATTATGCATGTAGAAGGGAGTGTGAGATGCTTTAAGACATTGGTCATTTTCCAATATTTATTCCAATTAATATGGTTTCTTTGGGGTTTTATTTGTTTATGAGTTTGGTGGTTTTTTTTTTTTTTTGTTCAGAGCAACTATGACTTCTGTTTTGCAACACAAAGCCTTTCAGAGTTTGTACATCAAGTGCATATCATTTGATACACAAAGTTAATTTAGATGACAGTGCCAGAGAATGGGCAGCCCATGGGGTTTGCTTTGTGTCAGATTTACAAAATATATATCATTTAATCAGAGAATCACAAAATCTACTGGGTCAGAAAAGACCTTTGAGATCATGAAGTCCAGGCTACGACCTAACACCACCTTGTCAACCGGACCATGGCACTCATCCAGTCTTTCTTAAACACCTCCATGGACGGTGACTCCACCACCTCCCACACTGTGTCTAATGTGAGGTATGAATGGCTTCATTGAAGACTGCTTTTTGTGAAAACAATAATTTTTTGTCAATTTCCTTGTGGGCTTTTAAAAACTTCAGGCCGTTGCCTGGAAATAACCTGTCAACAGGGAGAAATTTCTCTGGGAAACAGAATAATTTAAAGAATGAAGATAGTTTTTAGGTATACCAATGAGAGTGTTTTCCAACATTCATGAAGACAGAAACGTTATATTCTCTTCTTCCCACCTAGGTATATCTTTTCCATTGATACTGCTCTTTGTGATGCAGTGATGAGGGCTTGCAATAACGCTTATTCTGAAAAGCTTACACAATAGCTTAATCACTTTCTGTATTCTATGTACCATTTATGAAAGGAAAAGCAAAATCATTGCTAACTGACACTTATCTTTAGAACTTCCTTGGACAGAAAAAGACACCATTTCAAGTGTATGGGGTTTATACAGTTTGGTAATATAGTCTGGTAATGTCGTTTAGAATTTTTCAGAAAATTACATTTAAATGTCTTTATAAATGAGCAATACTACTTCAACATGCATATATTGCTGCAATTAATTTCAGTAATGAGAGTTGTGGATTTTTTTCATAAAGCATCACAGTAATAAGACTGTTAAAAAGACATTTAAATGTTGCAATAAAAATACTACACATCTTTTTCTGTGGTGTAATTTGTTAAAATCTTCCATTACATTTGACAGCCCTCCATTCACTCTCATTTCAGTTAATAGATATAGTGTACTCAATTTCTTGCCCTCTGAGAAAGTACTGGCAATATGTTCTGACCTATAATCTATACTTAAGGGTTCAGCAGCTATTTAGGAATGTTCACGGAGACTTTATTAATCTCTAATAAACTCAGCTCTTCCACTTCATTTCGTGGCTGAATGTAACAGTGTTTGCTTTCAAGACTAATTATAGAAGGCAGAGCAGAACAGTCAAAATTATGCCCCTGGCATAATTACAATAGACTTTGTTTATCTTCATGCCTTTAAACACCATTCAAATATGCAATAGCTTCCTTTTGTCCTGGATATTTGTTTTTGAGAAATGACATTGAAATTACTAAACAAAAAAAATGTTAAAGTGAGACGGCAAGAACAATTTAAATCTGATTGTAAGAGCAGCTAAAGCTTCAATTTAGAGAACAGTTGGAAAAAAAATCAAAAGAACCAAAACAAACCCAAGACTGGTAGCAAAATACTCTACATAAAGGTTTATTTGAAAGCAAATTTTCCGTACAAGGTGTCTTGTCTGTGTTCTGTGATTATTCTACTATTATAAAATGAGCATATCTCTAAAAACCTCATCTTCCTTTTTGATACAAGTTTCTCTTATACGCAATATTTACAAGACAGGGAGTACAAATGTACTCTGCAGAGGATACTATACAGAGCAACTCGAGTAGTAAAACACTTAACCTCTCCCATTTCTGTTACAGAGAGGGAGACTAAAGTATGAGTCTAAGGGGCCCTATAACAATAAAATAAGAGCAATAGCACTCGTGGTATAGTTCTGCAGTACAGATTAAACTCATCTGAGCAGATGTGGTAAGTCTTAATACTTTTTTTAAAAGCAAATATTGCAGGAAGTCTAATTCACGTATGTAATTCCAGTCCTTGCTTTTTGAACAAGACGAACTTTTTTTTATGTTTGCCTCAATTTTCAAGCACCTAGAATGAGAACTAAACATAGTGCCTCAACTTAATTTGAGTATATAAACTATGTTACTATCCAAAACCTGAAGATGTGACGGGTTTTATTATATTAGTCATTAACTCCAAATAACTTGGAGGATTAAGGACAACATACTATGTACTATATAATACATTAGAGTAAACAAGACTCAAATGCCCAGGAAAGGTTATATTTCTCTTTTGTTTCTTTAATCCACTAATTCAAAGATAAAGAATTTACCTAAGATCAAAGATTCTAGTGCAAACTCCATTTTATAGATTTGCAGCTCTCCTAAAGCGCTTGGAATACACAAACTAACAACATCACTTTTCATTTTGCAGTACCTTTCATCTGAAGATCTCAAAGTGTTTTTCAACTTCATTGCAGCACACCCTAAAACAGCAAGTAATATACATAAGGGACATGTTCAGCCCATCATTACTCATTGAAATTTATCTCATTATTCTTTAAACACTTGTGACAACACTGTAGCAAAATTCAATTAACTGAATACCTCCCTCTCCTCTCTCCTGTATTTCAGTTTTGAAGTATATTCAGTTTAAAATTCTGGAATTCACATAGGCATCATACAACTGAGTCATAATTTCTGTAAAACACCAGGATTAGTGCCCTCAGATGATGAAAAATGTCAAGAAATCTGAATTAACATATGTGTCTAGAAACCCATTTCTGTTTTTCTGCTAAGAGAAATAAAACCAGATTAATCCAGGAAAACAAATTAATTGAAAATTGTACTACACTGTGCCAACCAGAGATGTTGGATTCCTGTGGAACTGGAAATAAGGTAAAAGGCTAGATATATTTCCAATATCTCAGGCAAAAAGAACATTTGTTTATTAAGCCTTTTCACAAAGACAAATAATCTTCAGCTGTGTAGATGACTATTTGAACTTTGTCCATGTAAATATGATGACTGTGATTTAGCCATTCTGCTACACGTATTTTAAAGAAAATATTTAATTAACTAAAAAAATAATTATTCTAGAGGCATTTCTCTGCCATAATGGCAAAAGTCATATGAGGACATATAAGTCATAATAATTCAGAATGGATTAAAAAATGGCTCTAAAGTCCATATATTTTGAAAAACCATTGGTTAAGCAGTTTTAGACAAAAAAAAATGGTTTAAGCATCTTTAAAGTAAACACAGAATAAAAGCCTTTAATTTTTTTACCCTTCATGTCAGTATTCTAATACTGCAGGAGGATAAATTTTTCTCGTCCATTTGTCCCTTTTTTCTCAGGTTTACTGAGATCACATTCAAACACTGCAATGAATGTTATGCACACATCACAGATTAGCTCTGAGGGAGCTGGCAAGCCAATGTCACACAGAATGTTGACATGAAAAGATGATCTCTTAGATTCTGGAAACAGGTTAGCCAGGTGAATATCTTAGAAGTGTTAATCAGATGACAAGTAATAAACTTAGTTCCAAACTGGGAAACTTGGTAGTTTGCTACTTTCTGCAATATAGACTCAATAAATTTAGTTTTCTTAATAAAAAGAGTGCAATATAAAATTTTTCTGTTGCAATCCTTATAGAAATCCACTGTTAACACTGATATCAGGACTGAAGCTCTGTTATAAGAAAAGTCTACTGCAATGTTATCTGTTAGACACCACTACCTTGTTAATTATTCTATACTGATTATACTGGTTCCCAAATCCTTGCGCTGTGAGAACATGGAAAAGATGCAAATGACAAGGGAAAAATAATAATTGTGGTTTTTTAAATGTTTGATTTATTTCTAAAGACATAACACTATTCAGTTTTAATATTATGAGTAGCTATGGGTTTATCACATAAACTAAATGTACTCATTTTCATGGATGCAGAACCTGCTGTCTTATAATAACAACAGCTCTTAGGTAGAACTACTGTCCTCTAAAAACTACTTTATAAGTCTCATATTTTTAACAATCATTAAAAGAAAAAAAGCTATTATATTTATCCTTTCAGTTAGGGAGTGTGAGCCTTTCCTCATATACTGTAACCTACTGAAAACTGTAGCGTTTGTTGTTCTATTTTGCCAGATAATATAAACAGTCAACCAATCGTCGTACTGATCAGATATGTTTAGTCAATTGCTCCAGCAGCCACCTGAATGCCCAGCCCTTCTTTGAGAAGTGAATGTTATTCTTTCCATGGCATGAGCAACCTGGTCTAGCCTCATAGCTGACCCCATTGAGGTGGGATGTTCTGAGGTCCCTCTCAACCCAGATTAAGCCCAGCCAGTATGGTTCTGCAATTCAAATGTAGAGCCATTTGATGGATTTACTAAATTCTGGGTTTCATATTTATTAGCATTTTGAGTAAAAGAGACCCACCAGAGTGAACAGGGTGCCTTTAAGAAAGCGACTGTAGTATGAAATCTCCTAGTTAAAAAAACGCAAAAAACAAAAACCCAATCAAACCTTAAACAAAATGAAAAACCCAAAGCTCAACAATGAATCCTCAAAACCAACCAAATCAAAGAACAAAACCAGACTACAAAAGTACCACCATATTCTAAATTTTAAGGTCATCTAGGGAAGCTATTTCAAGAACTAGAAAAATAGTATAGAATGGATTGCCTATTCCTAATCAAAATAAACAACTCCATATTTATCTTACTTAACAGTAATAGCTTTCCTGTGTTGTTCATACAGGGTTGTTTTTCTTGTCGTATCTGGCTGGAAAAAAAGGTTTATAAATTCCTCTGTATCACCGTTCCTTCTAGATTAGTGTGAAGGAGATCTTATTTTTCTTTTTGATTTTGTATTTTCTAGTGGCCTTCATGCAATCTCTTTAAAATGCTTTTTCTAACACATCTGGGATAACTAATCTGGTTCTTGAAAGGAAAATCCCTTCAGCAGCAAAATCTCTGCTCTGAATTGGTAACATTTGCTGCACTGGCCACACTCTGCTTAACAGCTTTAATCACTTTCCTTGGGGTCTTATCTTGGATCATAACTTCAGCAATCATTGCCAAGCTTTGATTTACTGGATAGAACTAAAACTGTCCCCATTATGTGGCTTATATTCTCTACCCTGCCTCTCATCTCTGCTCTTCATGGAGAAGCATTATAATGTGAGGGTTTTTGTTTGATCTGAGATCCTGTACATTATCTTGAGCATTATTAAACTCTTCTGGAATAATACAGCATTTAGCTCTACATTTTGCTGTGCTTCATCTTGTTATCAAATGTGTCTGCTTCTACAAGTTGTCTTAAGTGCTAATTCAGATGTCAGACAAAACATGTGTATAAAAAAGTACAAATTTACAAGTGGAAAGAACACCAGATACATTTTTGGCAATGGAATGAGTTTGGGACAAATCTGTACTGAGAGGCCCTCAGTAAAAATATGGAACAACATTTATAACTTTAAATTAGACAAATATTCCATGTCCAGTGTCCATTATGTCTCCATTTACTTCACTTATTTCAAAGTCAGAAGGAATTTTCTCTGACATTGCATTATTTTGAGGCAACTCTTAGTGCTCTGAAATGCATCTTTGAAGCACATTGTTTTTAAGCCTGCTTTATTGAGGACATGGAGATGTTCCCATGTTGCATGTCAGCAAATATATGTTCATCTTTTGCCCACCCCTGACAAAGTCTAGTCACCAGTTCTGTGACTCTTAGAATTGTCTTTTTTGGGATTATTTTTATCCAAGAGTCGAGTCCTGGTGTACATTTTTCTGGAGAATGAATCACAGCTATTTTTGCAAACCTACTTCAGTGAATGAGGGTTTAGCGGTGCACCATGAGCATATATTGACTTCATATGTGCACACAGTCCTGGTAGGCATTGAGTGCTGTCTCTATAAAGAACTAACTTACAGGCCAGCTACACTTTGTGATACTCTGTACATTAGTCTTATGGTAGAAATAAGAACCAAGAGGGACTTTGCTCCATACCAGCAAATCCAGACATCACCTCAAAGCTGATTTGTCCCAGCTTCCATCAGGGACAAATTTTTCCATAAACATTTATTCATGTTCCATCTCTGTTCCAAAAATAAACTGATATATCTCAGTTTTGACATGCTTTGGAAAGATATGTACTGTACTTCCTATTATCACCCTTTGTTCACAGTGAGACCGACAAACTTGCTTTAGGAGTGTGGTGCTTTCAAAAAGCACAAACTCTGGCAATTACACAGGTCTGGTATCTCCCTTAGTAGACAGGCATGGCTATAAGATATTTTCTCTCATAGAAGCTGATGTTCAACATTCAGACATAAGATATTCAATAGCAATTAGCCTAATGAAGAATTATAGGTACAGAAAATTAGTATATGAATTTCAGTAGAGAAGTCCTTTAAAGGCAGACTCTCATCAACATTGCTCACTTAGCCACATTTTTTCTCTTTGAGCGAGTTTTTTTTTTTCCTTCAGTCCCACAGTAATCTTTAAGAAAGTGATCAGTGATAGCTTTGATTCATCTCCTCCAGACAGGTGAATAATCACAACATATCATCAGGAGTATCTGACAGTATTAAAGATGGCCTTCTTACTTTTGTTATCTTACCAGAAACTGCAGTTGGAAACATAATTTTTAGCTTTTTTCAAGGGTTAAGTGCATCCAAAAATGTGTTCTTTTTAGTAGAATCTCTAAGGTTTTGATGAAGTCTCAACTGTGGTGGAAAGGAGCAGTTTCCCTCCCTTTCCAACTGCTGATAATTCACTTATGAGCTCAGGCAATCAAGTGAGACAGTTCAGCTGAGAACATAACAGCAGAGATTTGTTTTCTGATAATTTAGTTCTCTGAATGAATGTACTGTGGGGACAGAGGAGCATCTAGGCTGGGACAAGGCAAGGAAATTGGTGTTAAGGAGTTGGGAGCAGGAGCAGGAGGGGTGAAGTGGCCCCTTTGTTATCAGCTCACCACTGCAGTGGCTCAGTTTCCCTTGGTGCTGCTCTTTCACTTCTCTCTTCTCTCTAGAGTCTTTGGCTCACACACAACTTTCTATTGTCTGCCTGACCTCACTACACAGGGACATGTTTTTTTAATACACTCCTCCTTTTTTATTTTGCAGTTCTGAAGCTGGACTGACCATCTGAAACTAATTGGAAAGTTCATCTATACACAGTCAGTGTCACAGCTTATAACAACATCCCAAGTGTTTGCTAGACTGAACCACAGTTTGCTTTCTCTGCTTTTTTTTTTGCCTTCAGCATTGTTGATTTAGCCCAGTAAAATTATGAATTAAAGATTCCACTAACAATGCTGATATCAAATATTTATCAGTTATTAGAGAGCAGTCCCTATTCTACCCCAACATTCAATTCTTTTACCATGTCTGTTGTAACAGCAAGCAATCAAATAAGCACTCTTCCAATGAAACAGTCATTCTTGTGGAAATGCAAAACTAAATTTATAATAACTGGTAAAATAATATGTGGATACTTTCTTAAGAAGTCTAAAACTATTCAGAAAAATAAATTATCACCCACAGTCAAGGGCTCATGATTCTTTTCTAGAGGAAACCAAGCATCCTGTTGTGTGTAGTAATGCAATGTGATGGACTTAAGAAATCAGGATACTTTCAAATACAGAAAGCTGAAGAAGGTTTATGGCCCTGTCCCTTGTTTCAACCACTACTGCCAAATTAATGCTATAACAAATTTGCTTTCCCTGAGTGTACTCTTCTGTGCTCAGATTGCACATGTATAGCAAACCAATATGCTTCCTCTGAGTTCTCTAAATGAGCTACAGTTTTCACCCTTGGTTTGCAAATGCCTCCACTCTGTTGACATCATATAACAATATGGCTTGCACAAGATCAACATTAAAATTAGATGATTATGGGACATTTTGTCAAAGAACAAGCTCTTTTAAGATATTTTGGTCCATATGTTCTCTCCCAGATAACCTATGATAGCAAAATGTGGCTATACATTTTTACTTTTGGAACAGATTATTTTCATAATTTTATTTTATTTTTTAAATAACTTCCATTTTAAGCTCTTCCCCTCCTTAATGTTTCCCAGGGTTTATGAGTACCTTGGAAACTCTAGGAGAACAAATTTTAAATGCATGTATTATCAGTAATTAGTAATGTTTTAAGATTATCTGGACCAACACATTGTCTAAAAGATAATTTTAATAGTTTATGAAGATATTAGGACCAGGTCCCATGCTGAATTCTCTTGGAACAAAAAATTAATCTTAAATTAGTCCTGCAGGGCCTGATGAAAATTCCAAGTATGCATCAAGGACACTGTCTTTTCAACATCACTGACTGCTGAGAGGGTACTTTTAAAATGTGTCTTACACTGTTTTTCTTTGCATATTTAACTTAGTGAAATTGTGCCTCTAAGTGCACAAGATGTATTTGAAAATACCAGGTGTATCATTTATATTGGTTGAGAAACAAGGAAGTGGGATTTTCTGAGCTTCAAAGGACCTGGATGTCTTTGCATTACTCATGACTAAACATTACAGCATATGTCTGCACTCCAGGGCTCAGCATAGAATAAAGGTGTGCCAGTTTGCCTTAAAATAGCCTGAGCATGTGCTTGTGGCAATCTAACCCCCACAGCATGGAGCTCAGCGAGGGCAAATTTATCCAACTTTTCATCCAGATCTGTTCCACAGTACAGACAGACTAATAAATAGAGATTGTTAGGACTTAAAAAAAAAAAAGAAAAAAGAACTATTTAATTTTATATTTATTAAAAAAAAAAAAAAAACAAAACGCCACTAAAGCTGTTGGAAAAGAGTTGAAATAAATCAATAACTGGCAACACTGTAATTAGAACAGAGCTTGCACAGCTTCTAAACAGACATCCTCACAAGCAAATCCAGGTTTATAATTCCTTACAAGGCTACAGATTAATATATTTCAGAAGAAGAGATCGGGGTGTTATTTGTCTCTGAATATGTAAGATTCTGTCCCTTGTGCTGATTACAGGGATGATAAAACTTTTACAGATCCAGTTTGTTACCAGCTTACAGCCTGTCACAAATGTCAGGAAAAAACATGTTCAGGAGGAAGTTCTGTAGAGTTCCTTAGTTCTTTTCATCTTCCAGACTTTACACATTTAAACATGAAGGCATTGTAAGTACATGAAAGGAAGTACATCAGATCACAAAGAAAAGCTTTATCTTCAACACTGACCTTTTTCAGGACAAATGTGTGTATTCATTATGACACAACACTGTTAAATGAGAATTTCTGTTCCATATTTTCAGTTGCTTTTAAGCAGTTTGCCCTGGGATTAGTCTTCCTGGAAAATCTCAGTAAAATGTGATGAAGAATGTGAGGGATAAAGTATTCTTCAAGGTAGTAAATAAGCATTTTATAATTTCTGTAAAGTTCTGAGTAAATGTGGGGGCTTTGCTAATTTTTATAAATTTAGATGCACACAAATGTGAAAGGGTATTAAAATGTGGAGGATGTTTGGATTTTTAGTGTGTACTAAAACAGTTTCATCCTTTTAGTACCTTTGTACATTACCTACACAAATAAGGAAAAAAAATTCAGGTTTTTTGGATTTCATAGAATTCATGTTGAAGGTTAAACATTTCAGAGACTTGATTGGATAGGAAACTGATTTGGGAAATGAAACCAATCTGTGCTGTGTGAATGCAAACCAGAAAATTAACAGAAGAATAAATAAAAAATAAAAGGTGTGAAGGAACGGACAGAAGGCAAATAAGTTTAATACCAAAAGACAGGCAGAAGCACAAGGGAATGCAAAAATCAGGATCCATAAATCTCATAAATCCCTCTTTGTGGAGTTAACTGTCAAAAATGACACCTTCTTTTCCATCAAAAAGTGTCCTGTGGAACGGACAGTGCATTATGGCTTACATTTGTTCCACTGAGAATGAACTCAGTGTTTTTTTTAGCGGAATCTGTGCTTTCAAAGAATTTTGAGGACACTTTGAAAAATCATTTTCCTCTTTTCCTTTTGATAATACAGGAAAATAAAAATAGAAGGCTATATTAAACAAAGTACCTCAACCAAACAAATATCATTACAAATGGCAGCCTCTAAATGAGGAAGTGACGGAATTACAGTCACATGAACAAAATATCACACTTTAAGCTAATTAAAATTGATATCAGATATTTTCAAGAATGACATATTATTGGACAAATTTCAGTCTGAGACGTGGTAAACTCAGATGCTCCTGAGAAATACTTTTATACCTTTCTGCATTGCATAAAAATGTTTTTCTAAGAATACTTACAAAACAGGCAGGCCTTTAAAACCATTGAGGAATTGTGTAACCCCCTTTCTTTAAGTATCTTATTCTAAACAGTTATGAACTCAGAAATAGTTCTTGTACCACAAAGCAATAGATGCTCAGTAGGAACTTTGCTTTGATGCCTCGTTCTCAGTTTCTAAAATGCTGAGCAATTTATTAAACCATAAAGACTTTTTTCCCAAACACATTTAATCACAGTTATTTTTAATGTTGATTTCTGATGACAAGGATACAAGTAAATTCTTTTTTGGCATAAGCTAATCTTAAATTCATAAAAAACCCCAAACCTCCAATGTTCTATTGCCAGATAGCAGGTGCCCTCACTGTGTTTATTGCATTTTTATTGCATTTTCCTCTTATGCAGGTTGATAAATAAATCTGTTCCTGGGGTTAAACAGCAATATTTATGTGTAGAAGTATGTACATTGAAAACAATGTTCTGTGAAAACAATTGTTTTCTCTCTTTTGATGTGACAATGGACATAAATTTGTAGACAAGAGTAGAGAAACCAAAATATATTTGACTTTGATATTTTCTTTGTGCATTTCAAGGACGTTTTAAGCATTATTTGGAGACAACACAAGACAGATTAAGGTTTTATTACTGGAATGGTACTTGAGAAAACAAAACAAAAACCAAAATGAGAGTTTACTTTTTGAAGTTCACCAGGAACTTAAATTAAGGAGTGATACTAGAAGAAGAAAGAAGCTCCTAACAAGCAGGCAGTCACTGGCCAGAGGAGATGTGTCTTTGCCTTAGGCCCTTCATGCAGTCAGTGATTAAGTGCCAGGAAATGGCTGACCTAGGGATCACTATTATTCCTAATAGAAACACTTATAAATAAATCTGAGAGCATGAAGGCAAAATGTTGAGATGTACATTGTCAGAAGAGAAGGCAATTCAAATCTAGTGTTCATTAGCACTAGTCCTGGAACACTGTTACTCCATAGATCTCGAAGAAGCCACATTTAATTCACACTGGGTTGAAATTGAAGTGAAACCCTTTGCAAGCTGGGTTTGTTGATAGTTTTGGCTTTTTTTTTTTTATTTGGGAAACTGTGGTATTTTATTGTGATGTTGTACTGATGCTTGTTTTTTGGTGGTTTTGGGGGTTTTTGTGTTGTTTATTGATGCTGGTTTTCATTGTTGCTTGCTTGGTTTAAGTTTTAGGACCAAAGGTACTAACACTGAAAAACTCAGTTTCACTGCGTTTCATTTGATTTAAACTTAATTTGGCTTCCTTTTAAAATAATCAATGAAGAAATCTTAATTTCATAGAATCACAGAATCATAGAATTACTTGGGTCAGAAGGGATCTTAGAGATTATCTAGTTCTAATACCCTGCTTTGGTCAGGGACACCTTTCAATAGACAAGGTTGCTCAGGGCCCCATTCAGCCAGGGGATTTCATAACACATACCAGTAGATTAATGTACAAATAAGACTATTGCTCATATTTAAGTTTAAAAGGGTTCACCACAGTATCAAAGTGGAAGATTTACCTCCCTGACTTTTCACTGCTGAAGCTCAATATAATGAATGACATGGCTGAAACAGGACACTGGACAAAAGAAATTCCACCATAATGTACAATTCTTGTTAATGAAATTTTTAATTCTTGACTGGCTTTGTACAGACTCAGAACACAGAATGAGTATTCATTGCCATGTAATGAGGGAGAAAATTTACTTCTCCTTTGTCCTTTTTACTTATTGAAGGTATTTCTTTTATTCTCTCATTTTCTAAAAATAATGCTAAATTGGTTCCCTAGAGTTAATGAAAAAAGTTGTTTATTGTCATGGTGAGAAAGAAGAATATGACAACTACTGCTTTTGTTCTCAGACTCAGTTTAGGAAATTGTTCTACTGCTGATCAGGAAATCCTTAGTAAATTAAATCTTGATATTCTTTAAGCAGATGTTGCCAGCCAGGCCAAAATTGCCTTGACAAAAATTAGGTAAAACCAAGGCCACTGCTGAATGGTTTGTATTCTTTCCTTTAATTCTGATTAGAAGGCTATGAAGAGAGGGGGTAGAACTTTCTTCCTTCATCCTACTCATGTTATCCATTAAGGAGCTGAACCTATCTCAAAGAGGTAGATTCAAATGAAACACAACTTAATTCTTCTTCCAGGGCAAGTGATATTGTTGACATTACAATCAATTACACTGGCTTTACTTAAATGATGCCTTATTATTGGATTGTAAAACAAAATTTAAAAAATATTTTGACATTTGGGTGGACTCAGAGAAAGATGTAGTCTAATGTTTCTCTATAACCCAGAATAGCGCATTGCTTCTGCTTCAAGAGATTCTATATTTTTTGTTAGTGATTAGCATTTCTTTAGTTTTTATACATATTTTCATTTATGCATTCATTTCAATATAGTAAGCAAGGGAAAAGAAATACATGTTAAACACACAAGTCTTGTCTAGTTTGCATTATCTGTGTGTTTAATCTCATTCCTCAGATATATATTGTGAAAGCAAAGATGAAATGTGAAATTAAAAAGTGGTGGTCTGTGCCTAAAGGACCTTAAATTGTTCTGCACATTTCTTTTCTTGTGCAATTCTAGCTATCTCTTGTGGAATCCGCTTTTCTGAACTTCTTAGAAGTCTGAGAGGAGACTGTTCCCTACAACAGATGTCCAAATGTTGCAGTTAGAAACATTTAAGCACCTCACTGCTATAACTTAAAAACTTCCACGAAAGAGAAAAGATTTTGGCAGAACATTATTTTATTTAGATTTCTAAACAGATATTTGAAATTAACTTAAAATTAATGTTGTCCTTTTTTGTTCTGAAATGATAGCAAGCCTTAGTAAAAGTTCTCTCTATTTAAAACAAACAAACAGAAAACCCACCTTTATTTTCCTCTCCTGTCAGAGCTTACATTAGAACTTGTGACTGCTATCATGTAATTAGCAGTGTGTATCAACACAGATACAGCATCAAAACAATTAATGTAAATTTCTTCCATACCTGTTTTCTGTGTATTGAACTTGTTTCATGGCATGATATGAAAAACGTGGTCTGTGGAAGGTACCACAACCTCTCTTTTTTCAGAGGTAGAACATAGTTGATTGTAATCCGCCAAAATAAAATATTTATGTTTAAAAGAAAAGAAGGGCCTGAGCTCTATTTTTAGGGGAGACTCTGATTTTGCTGGTTTTGCTTATTTTTTTTTTTTATTTCCCCCATTTGCTTTTTCCAAGTTGTTCCATTTATTGTTTCAGGAAGCCTTCCTAACATTTCTCTCAATTGCTTCTCCATTCCTGAGCACACTATCTGGGATTTGTCTGGCCTTTAAATCATCGCAAAACCTGAGCATGTGTTAGGTTCTTTTTTTCTATCTACTACCTTCCTCACCACACATACACATAGCTGAATCTGAAAAAGTGACATTTTGGTTATCCCAAACATTGGATAACCAATTGGTCCATTACCTCTGTGACCAAAAAACCCAAAACATTTTTACAAATTCTTTTTTCTCTTTTTTTTTTTTTGGAGGGGGTGTTGGGGAGGACCTGGTGTAAACTCATAACAACATGTATCTAAGGGCATGAAACATTTTTAATTTCAGAATTTTATAAAAGAAAAATATTTAATATTGACTAGGAGCTCATGCAGAATTCTAAAATTGTGCAAAACAAAAATTTTTAGTTTCATTGTCTGTTCAAAATAAGCTAGTATAGATTAGTTATGGTTAGATATATCTTTATGTATTAGTTAGACATAGTACGAATACACTTCTTAATCTAGACCTGAACTTTTTCTCAGTTTTCACCAGGAAAAAAGACATCCTGAAAATAAGCAGCAAACAATTAAAAAAAAAAAAAAACAAAACAGGACAACAGGAAAATATTTGATTTCTGAAATAGTTAATATAGAGGATGTATTACAATAAAACAACTGAAATGATGCTAACATTTAAGAGTTTTGTTGAGAATCAAAAGGTTCAGAACAGGAGTGTGAGCTTTAGACAAATCTTGTCAAAAGACACATCAGCCTGTCAATGTTTAGAGAATATTTGTTTAACAGTACTTCTAAATTAACACTCATATCCAAGTGACAGAGTTAAGTATTATCATTGAAAAGCAAACTGAGTGATAGTCTTTCTGCATATCCATTGTAATTTTATTTCTTTATCACGCAACTAACAACATTCTAAAACTAGGATTTGGCAATTACTTAGGAAATAATAGCCAAATGTAATATTTTTTTAATGTATTGAACACACAGCTCATAGCAAAATCATATTAAAAATTAATAGCACACAAGGAGCCTGGAAAAAAGATTTTAAAACACACTTCTCCCTTTTGTTAACAATAACCTCAAAACTATCCTGTTTTCATAGGTATCAAACAGTAAATTGACTAATATGAGAGCCATGAGACATTCTGTGCTAAAGTTTTTTTAAAAATTTTTTCCCCATTTTTATATTCAATACAGCATTTTACTCACAATGCTTCAATTTTTTATGTGGTCATATGCCAACTGCAAATAAAAAAGTGTTATTGCTGTGGAAAAACATCCACATTAAATAAATAATAATGAGAAAGTTATGAAAATGATGGAAACAGAAGGACATAGCAGGGATTACTGTACAGAAAAGTAGCAAAAAGGACTGATGTTGGTATTATGCAGATTAAATGACCTTAGTATACAGCATCCTCAGGGAAGTGCTGGATCCATTATGCTGTTGCATGTTTGACAGTGGTATCTTAAGGATCTGGTTTTCTTTTTGTATGACAGATAATCACACCATGATAAAGAATTTTTGACATTTAGGATCTCTCTAATCATGCAGGTGCAAAAAATGTGAGGGGAAGAAGAAAAATACAGCCAGAAGCAAAGCAACTAATCCTTGCAAGAGCCCAGACAGGAGCAGGACCCTTTACGGAATCAGTATCCCATTCTCAAGATCATGCAGATGGACTGAAAGAATGTGGGGAAAAATCAACATCTATTCTAGTTAATAAGTGCTGAGTTTCCTAAATGAAATGAAAGATAATAAGAGAATAAGAAACAAGTATTATGATCACAGAGAAATAAAAGCTAATATTAAAGATAATTATTTCCATTATTTTGGTAATAAATGCAGTCTAATTTCCTGTTTGGCCACACTCCCTTTTTATTCATCTATTTCTGAAAACACATCATATTTTTGTATTTTCTGGAACCATTAATGATGACTGAAATTAGGGGGAACAGATTTATGACAAGCTTTCATATTAATATGTCTTGTGAAATAGACTAAGTCCCAAAAGATGAGGTATGATTGAATTTTCATTTAGTAGCCCCTGTTGCCGTCTTTTGTAGATATTTTAGACTAATTTATTTCTCTGCTGCATTTGTGGTCTGGTGTTTCATTTGAATGCCATTAAAGTCCTGTGAGTGAAGCAGATGCCAGCCTTTGTAAGATGAATATATATGAGTACAGTTTTGGTACTCAGTTTCTCTGAAAACATTTATTAGGAACATATTCCTTCACCCAGAAAAAAAACCAACAAACCAAAACTATAATATCCAGCTGAATCTCCTTCAGAACAGTATTTCAGATTCAAGTACTAAATGGGCAAGAACTGATTATGGTAACACACTGAAAGCAAAAATTGTTCCAATTAAAACAGAAAGAAAAATAGAAATTATGGTCAATCCAGTAATAAAAAATAATAATTCTATTTGTTCTCTTCTTCCTCAACTTACTAAACAAAAAGGTTCAGAATCTGTCAGGTAAAAATGTATGTTTAATGTAAAGAATTCATCTAATTACTAGGTAAAAATTGAGTCTGCATTTTGCTTGTGCTCCCAGGATACAATGACTGACATATCTATTATGTGTACCACTAGTGATAAACTATCTTTTTAATTCAGTTTTTTTGCACAAATCTACTTTGATAGAACTGAACATGCTTACAAGGCATATAATTCCTTCTTACACAGACTATAATTACTAAAGGAATTAATGATCTAAATCTACATAGTCATTAATTGAAAAAGCTCATCTTTCAACAAAGAACATTCTAATAACCTTCAAACCCAGATGGCAAACTTCACTTTAACATTTTTTTTAATTTCTTTTTTTGTTTTTGCCACTTTGTATGTTCTATTTCCATGGATATATTTGCTGAAGTTGTCAGACCTTTATTTTATGATAAACTTTTATGTCTTTGTTCTGAAGCACAAAGGGGTTTCAAATGCAACACTTTATTTATTTTTCAAAGCTCAAAGCTTCTTAAAAGCCTCTGATGGTTTTTTGTGGGATTTTTTAGTTTGTTTTGTTGTTTCTTTTCCTTCCCTCCCTCCTTCCCCTCTCTCCCTTTCTAGCAATCAGCAACAATAGACCTCTTGTGATGCTCAAAATACAACTTCTTTTCTTCCTTGGTGTCAAAGAGTCTGCCTTCTGAGTGACACTCGTGATGACTCTAAAATGAGATGTGCAGTTGGGGTTATTTGGCACTGAAAAGCTTAACTCAGCTTCTACTCTCTCGTCTTCCATGAGAGCAAGGAGCAAAGGTGAAAGGTTGCTACCAGGAATTTGAAAGACGTGTTTCTCTGCAATAGTCTGCGCTCATGTTGCCAGGAAAGAGAGACTCCTGCTCACATAACATCATTCATTAAACTTTGAAACAGAAGCTATTTATTAAGGGGAACAAAGAGAGTGAGTTAAAAAATAAGATTACTATAAGATATATAGTATTATAATGGTATGTCTTTATCCTCTGTTCCCCTTTTCCCCCCAAAAATACTCAATAAAATTATATCAAGATCCTTTGTATTTTTCAGTTAATATTGTCAGGAGTTAAGGAAATCAGTTATGAAGACTGGTTTCATATTTTAAAATATTTTCTTACTAAAAGAAAGAATAATTTTAGACAGATTTCCTCCTGCTTCTTGAACTTTTAATACTGAAATGTTTTCTAAATTTGGCTTTCATATTATATATATATAATTTTTTCTGCACAAATTGGAAGTTACAAGAACAAAATGGAACAAGAGAGTGTCCAGTATGACCTCCTGTACAATTTAGGTCCATAAGTTTTACCAAACTACTCCTACTTTGAATTCAACGAGATAGGCTTGATTAAAAACGCCTTTCAAACTAATGTCATTATAAAGTTCAGGATGTTACACATTCTGCAGAAGAGATACTGCTCACATCATATTAGAATATTGCTCCAGAAATTACAAATATCAGAACACTGAAAAATTGTGATATGTACTTAGAGGGACAGATCACAGGGCAAGAATCTTCAGGAAAGCAGGATGATTGAAAGGAAATTGGAGAAAAGTAGGAGGTTTGTAATGATGACAAAGAGGTTTGTCATAAACTGTCCAGAAAGAAACTTCTTTTGAGCCAAAAAGAAGTAATTTTAATAGTGAAGGTTCTTGCTTTTACTTAAGGACAATTTCAGGCATGGGGAAGTAGCAAGGTCTGCCATAACGGAAGGAAGGAAGGAAGGAAGGAAGGAAGGAAGGAAGGAAGGAAGGAAGGAAGGAAGGAAGGAAGGAAGGAAGGAAGGAAGGAAGGAAGGAAGGAAGGAAGGAAGGAAGGAAGGAAGGAAGGAAGGAAGGAAGTGAGAAGGAAGAAGTGGGAAGGGAACGGAAGGGGAAGTGGGAAGTGGAAGGAAGGAAGTGGCGGAAGGAAGTGGCGAAGGAAGTGGCGGAAGGAAGTGGCGGAAGGAAGTGGCGGAAGGAAGTGGCGGAAGGAAGTGGCGGAAGGAAGGAAGGAAGGAAGGAAGGAAGGAAGGAAGGAAGGAAGGAAGGAAGGAAGGAAGGAAGGAAGGAAGGAAGGAAGGAAGGAAGGAAGTGGCGAAGGAAGGAAGGAAGGAAGGAAGGAAGGAAGGAGGAAGGAAGGAAGGAAGGAAGGAAGTGGAAGGAAGGGGAAGGAAGGAGGCGGAAGGAAGGAAGGAAGGAAGGAAGGAAGGAAGGAAGGAAGGAAGGAAGGAAGGAAGGAAGGAAGAAGGAAGGAAGGAAGGAAGGAAGGAAGGAAGGAAGGAAGGAAGGAAGGAAGGAAGGAAGGAAGGAAGGAAGGAAGGATGTCTTTTTTTTGTTTCCTGTAGAAACTCAAATATCAAAGTAAAGTTTATTCCCTTTTACATTATGGAAATCCAACCAAGCTGGTAGAAGATTGTTTGTAGGGAAAATTTTTTCAGCTCTAGTCACAGGGCAGCTATGCATTCAGATGTTTAATGTTGGGTGTTGCAGCATGGCAAGGTGGTAGAAATGCTGCAACCTTCTTTGAAACGTCTCCTTCAGAGGCCACGCAGAGTAAGGCCACAAGAAATGCCCTTTAAGTGTATTCCAGCCAAGACTTACTCCAAATCATGCTGAAGGGATCAGAAAAAAGACAAAACCATGTGGTCCGCACAGACTTGAGAATGGGGTCAGTGACCAATGCCCTGAGCGCACAGGGGAGGGCAAAGGGCAGCAACCTGTAGGGGCAGTGAGGGGTGAATATTTGGGGTGGGCAGTGTCAGCTGGCCAAAGGGAGAGGCAATCTAGTGTAGATTGGCAGTAGTGCTGCAAAGCACCACGGGTTGAGACCTCTTTACCAGCCTAGGTGGGGAAAAGTCTATGATGTATTCTTCCAAGGCAAGGCCCTGGGGATTTCCCTGAGAAGCAGGATTCAGAACATTCCACAGTTGGGGAGAAGGGTGACTGGAAAGGGATGGTGGTCGAGGAACCTAAGGGTCAAGAATGCAAGTTTTGTTGTTGGTTTGGTTGGTTTCTTGGTTTGGTTTTTTGGTTTTTGTTTTTGTTTCTTTTTGACCATTTATGCCTTATTCTTCATTTTGATCTGGTTAACACTTACTCCTGCATCAGTTCAGGAAAATATTAAACTACCTTTTTTCTATCCATGCTCTGCCTAGTAAATTTATCACAATCAGTTTTTGAGTACCATCCAAAGCTATGTCAGCTTCACTTGCTAAGTAAGAAAGAAAGTCATGAGCAAGAGAGAGATGTGGCATGGAATTAGAGATGGTAAAAAGAAGAGACAACACACATTTAAGACTTATGTTTATCAATTTGTTGGAAAACAAATGTTTGCAGTGGATTGTCTCAGTCTGAATAGCATTGAACTCTTCTTTGAGACTTCATTGCATCTTCATTTTTTATTGAGACTTTCAGTAGACAAAAAAGACTTTCAAAGGATGCATTCTGACCAGCTAGGAAGCAATAATTTTCTGCTGAATTATTAAAAAGCTGTTTCAATTTATTTTGAAATCTTGGAAAGTGTATGAAATCCTAATATTCATTAATTAGCACCTGTGAATGTTTTTTTTCTGCTTTGCTTTTATTTGGTTTTCTTATTTACAAAAATCAAAACAAGATAAAAAGTGCAATTAAACAGTTACAATGCTGAAAAGGAAAAACAAAACAAAACGAAACAAAAAAAAATTCCTTTTGAATCAAGTCAGTGGCCTAGATAAACCAGTACTGTGTTTTTGATTAGGCCAGCAGAAGAAAGGGAATTACACATCTGTGTTTTCATAAGCAGTATGACTAACACAAATTACCCTTTAAAATTTTCTGTATGTCTCTGTTTAAATATCCAAAATTAGAGTTTTAGAATATAGATGATGAAATAATGAGAATGCAACCATGCACATGGATATACTTGTATTGATACACATACCATTAAAATATAATAAGAATAAAAAATAAATTAATCACTTTGTTTGATACATTAATTAGTAAAAATTAATTTAATGAAGTGACTTTTAGTTTAACTTTCATCATTAACTTCAGAAAGATTTTTTAAATTTTTTTTTAAGGCAAAATGTAATTTTCCTATTCTCTAAATACTTTTTCACTAAGAACTGCAGTGATGACATGACAAATTATTATCTTAATTCGCTTCTCTGCCACGGGAATATTGCTTTTCTTCTCTCTTTTTCCCTTCTTCCTGTTCGTTATCTCTCTTTAGCAAATGGGTGATAGGTAACTTTTATGTTTATAATAGAAATGCCAAACTTCTTGGAGGTCAAATATATTAAAAAATGCATTTTGTCAGTACATAATGTCCGTTTTCCCCTCTTCCTGTGGACACAGTAGGTTTGGATTAGATGAATGTTCAGATGACACCTGATAGACAAAAGTAGAATTTCAGAATGAGCTTGCACAGGACTGTGTTGAAGCAAACGGAAAAGAGAAACAGGAATGGCATAAACCTACCCTGAGGCAGGTTTTTGGAAGGCAAACACTGATCAGGTCAATAGTATAGATTTACCCATCATGACCTATAATTATGCATACATTTCAAAGGTTTACATATATGATAGCAGGCAAATATTTTAATAGTCCCCTAGAATAGCAATAATTTTTTAAAATAGTTACTTATGCAACTGTTTTTCAAGGAATAGAGGGTCACAAAACTTTAAAAACTGACAGTATTTTCTGTGAAAAAGAGCCCTACATATTTATCTGAGAAATATTGATACAATAAAAAGATATTAACACTCTGCAAACAAGAATTGAAAGCCTTGAATCTGCTGTCATCTTGGCATCAGATTTTTTAGTATTCAGCAAGACACAATGCCTTTTATTTTGTTCCTTCACCTAAAAAATTGAGATGATACTCTTAAGTGAACTAAATCTAGTAAAGAGAAAGTTGCTGATGCTTTATACTGTAAAATTAAAAGTAATACTTAATAATTGCCTTTTTTTGGGTTTTTTTTTGGGAGGATTTTATTATATCTATGGAGAGAGAGGGGGGAAATTAAAGAAAATGGCCTGATGGACCTGATGGAGACATTTTTATACTGGAAAATGATCACCAACAGGAGCAAATTTGTAGAACTATGCATTCACATTGGAATTTTCCCAAGGCAAATATTTTTTTTCCCCTAAGAAATTACTTCTCATTTAGTTCTTTTTTCTCCCTTCTTTTAATTTCATTTTATCAGTATTATCTACATATATACATATAATTGCATCACAGGAAATAGTAGTTTCTATAGCCTCAAGCTCTTATTTCTTTTCTATGCAGGTTCACTACTACTCTCAGTTCCTGCTGAAACAGAGTAATTTAACTGTTCCAAACTAATTTTTTTTTTTTTTTAATTCCGCAATGTATGTATGTTAGAGAATTAGGTGTCATAATTTCTAAGGGGAGAACAGTGTAAGTTTTTTTAAATTACCTTCATTCACTTTTATTAACTCTATTGTTTATAAATTTTTTGTAACACCTCTCTTTTTAGGGCTCCCTTCTTGGATAATAGTTTCAACTGTACTAAACTGACCAGTGTGGTTTTTTTCATATAAAGTTTGAAGACCTGGCTTTATGCAGTCCATAACAACACACATGCAGAATTTGAAGTAAAATATTCTTGTATTCTTTGTCACACCTTAAAAAATTAGTCCCATAGATTTTCATACAAAGGATATTAAGCAATTCACTATGGTGTTCACAAGTTCTTAGACATCTTTAACAATTACAGCTATCAAAAGCTTTGGAACAGCTGAGATACGACATTTCAATGATCTTTAAAAATGCTCTTTAGGTTCCAAGAACCTTTAGGTTCTTTCAGAGCCACCATCTAACAAATACAACCTTAAGTCACTATAGTCAGAAGGAATTATTCTCAATATATTGCAATTCCCTTTCAATAGGAACTATAGATACTTTTTAGAATCAAATGTTTATTATCTTCCTCTCACTGGCTTTCAGGTCCTCTGCCAATTGGTTAAGAACCAGCGGCCTCAAATAATTTCAGATTTTCATTCCCCTTCTGACTTTACTGAACAAGCTTACTGATTTGAGTGTCTGTTCACTTTAATAGTGCATCCTAATCACCAGTCCACCAACAAACACAGGTAATGTGAATTTTCCTCCCATACGCTTGTCTCTTTACATATTTTGTGTCTGTGAAAAGACTAAAAGTCACACTTTGTTTTAATGACCTACTGGGGTAATGAAATCCACTGAGGAACTATACCTTGTGTAAAGGTTTATTTCCTTATAAGCTAGAAATACTATTTTTGGGTTTTATGGAGTTTTCCTATTACATGGTGAACAAGAAAATTGAGAGCTTGAACAGTCTTCATATGTTCTTAAAGTTTTAACCAACCCCACTCAAATTCCCTCTAGCCCTTGTCCTTTCAAATATTTCACATATTCCCAAATTTATGACAGGATGAACTGGCAAAGAAAATATACTTTATTAAAATAGCTTCAATTATATAATGACCTATTTGCATTTTAATAGAAATTTTGAGTAGAACACCTGAGACTTCCAATAAAATAGGGATTTAAATTTGCAGGTAATTAAGGATCAAGCAGATTGTGAAATTTCTGTTTGATCTATTTAATAAACCTGTTTACTGTCATAGACAATAATGTTGCTGACCCCAAATTGTCCCAAGTTATCAAAGCAAAAAAGTTTTTCTTTGACTGTACTAATTATTCAGAAAGTGAGCATTATCCATGTCGGAAATATTCTCTTTAAGTTGAGATGCTACTTTAGTTATTGCATCTGTAGCTTGTAATGGATAAAGCAGAATAAAATAACTGAAGAGAGAAAATGTTGAATATATAATTGTAATCCTCAAATTGCATGTAATATCCTAGCTTTGGCCAGCAGCTGTTGTCTCTGGATAGTTAAGAGTGCCTAAGGACTAACCCTACATAAATTCCATTGGCATTAATAAGACTTAGTCCCATAAATCCCATGAGTATTGATTGCAGAATGAAACTGCACAGTGGTTACAAATGGGTCAGAAGTGAAGAAATTGTACAGACAGATTGTCCCACTGGGAATGACTACTTGGGGATTTAATATTGTTCTCAGTTCACATCTGTGACTGAGAAGTGCAAATGGTGCCTTCTTTAGACACTTGATTGAGACAAGGGCAAGTAGTATTGTAGTACTGAACTCAGCCAAGTCAAACTGCTGTAACTTGTAGTTAGGTCTCTCTGGAATTTTCCATGTTTTGCACTTAATCGGCATATTCCTAATCATGTCTTTTCTGCTGACAAGCTACAGCCTCTGAATTTCAGGGCACATAACCTTTCCAAACATGTTTTAATCTTTTCAGCTCTTTTCTGGATGGTATAAGTACCACTGAACTGGAAGAATAATTCACAACTGGAATGAAAGCAATGAGAAACCAATTTCATATCCAGATAAAACAATGTTATGCTAAAATCACTTCCCCACCATATCTGAGTATTTAGGTGCCGGTGTATTCTAAGCACTTGATTACTTGGTAATGTCTACTCAAAACATAGCAGATATGTTGTAGGATGAGGTTGAGGAATGTAACATGAACTGTAGTTCATGGAAATGGAAATTTACCTTTATGGGGAAAGGAATGAGATCTTTTCCTGTTCAAATTTTTTGGTTGGCTGGTTGGTTGTTTGCTTTGAGTTTTCATTAGTTGTTTTAATACTTTTGATGTACTTTTTCCCCCTCCTAGCTAATGAAGACTTTTCTCATAAAACTTTGTGTTTAGAGTCTACAAAATCTTGCAAGAAAGGGTCATCAGAGAATATGTCAGCTGCTTTAACAATTCCTAAATCTTTCTTGGAAAAAATCCTTTGGTTCTCTAATTTAGTTACTCAATAACATTTAGTTCTCAATTATGTTCAAGGCTTAGAAGAAATTAGGTTGTATGTGTGATACTGTCTATGTCATACTAATGATCTTGGCTCAGAGTTGTTTGTGCCTGTGACATCAAAGTTCTCTTAGCCAGTTATGATCCTCGCCCTCTCCTCCAAGTGGGGACATCGGGCAATGCCATTCATGACCTTGTGTCCCCTGATTGCTGTGGGGAGCCCCAATGTTAACTTCTGTATTCTCCAGCCAGCCCAAGGACATCGCCCAGCGTGCACCAGTGCAGCCTACCCTCTGCAATGGGAAGGGTACAGCCCTGTCCCTAGTCGGCAGGGTGGCCTGCTCAGAACTTCATTGCCCATAAAAAAGTCCTAGAACTCCAGTCCAGCATATCAAAGTAGTGTCTGAAGAGCGACAAAGATGCTTCTGACCTTGGAGCTGTGTTGTAGTGTATTTTAAAGTTTTTTGTATTACTCCCCCATTTTATGTATTGTTCCCCCCTGTTCAATGTAAAATGGTTCTGCCCTCCCCAGTTTTCCTGCCGTAGCCCTACTGACAGTTATGTTACTATGGTTACCCTTTCTCTTAGTTATGTCAGTTATCCAAGTTATATAATTTCTTCTCCCCCTTACCCCCTTATAAGTAAACTTTCTCTCCTCCCTGGGCCCAGTCAATCACCCCCCACTCCTCCCAACTTCCAGTATCTTCTTCTCGCTGGAGGTTGTGGTTGGCTGTGGTCCTGGGACCCCTCCTTTACTTTGTATTCATTGGATTCCCCTTTTTGTCAGTTATGTTAAGTTCATACCTCCACCTTTCCTGATTGGTTCTGTGTTAACCCCTCCTTTGTACACCCACCCCCTTTATAACCTTGTTTCACCCCCATTTCTTGGTCTCTCCCTGGTGTTTCACCCTAGAAGCTGACTTGGGTTGTTCATTAAACCGGACTTAACCCCAACAAGAGTCCAGCTCCTTATTCACAGTCGCATTGGCAGTGAGATCGGTCTGCAGGCGAGCACAGCCCAAGGCTCTCAGACGCCGAGGGGTTCTCGCTTTGGATTGCAGCAGGGTGTCGGCCTGCCCTCTGCTAGCCGGACCGTGACCACCCAGGCCAGATACACCCTCGCCGCAGAGCTGGAGTGAGATAGTCTGCTCTCTTAGTGACATCCTGAATCAAGGACTTTTAGCACACAAGGGCAGGTACGCATATGTGGCATCATGGCAGGGCTTTAGCTGTGAGGAGTAGTGAGTGAGAGTCGAGTCTGATTGTCTCAGCCTCTCTGGAAGCTCTAATTTGTGTCTTAGGCCTCACAAGCACCTCTTTCTGGGAAAGGCTGAGAGGGGCCTCTGGCTTGACGTGATGAATCCTACTGCTGGTATTATATACTATTGTACATTTGTTAGCACCTTGCTAAAGTTAGAGAAGGTCACTTACCAAATCCTCTGTCCTTGTATGAATGTGACCTTTGTACTGTTGACACAAAGAATTTGTTAACTAAACAAAACTTACTTCATTCTGTTATTTTTGGCCCAGGTGTTTAATAGACTTAGGAGGTTGAACTTAGCTTTGAAGTTACAAATTTTGAGTACAACTTTTTTTTTTTTTTCTCCTATATGTTGTTAAGATCAACTGTTCTTCCAGGGGAAATTATAGAATGTGGAAGCTAGATTCCAAAACATCTGTCTGCCCTGAATAATTATCTGTAGTAATGGTATTAATTTCAACATTCAGCATCACAAATGCTACTTTTGCTTTCTGTATACACTAGAATCATTCTAAACTAGCCTCATTTGTGTCTATTTGAAGAAAAAGATATTTTAGTGACTCAGCTAATTGTGAATTTTGGTTTTACAGAATGATTCAGTGGCTAAATTTGCTGCCTGATTTATGTGAAAATACTGCCCAGAGTCAGATTGCCAGACTTCAAACTGTTTTATAAAATCAAAGTAAAATCTTGCTTATCTGCTATGCTGAATTAATCAGGCCATACCTCTTATTAAAAGGCAACATTTCTGGAAAACATCTACTAATAGTTTCCTTGTGTTTTTTAGGGGGATGTTCAGGTATCATTTTTATAGTTTTAGGTACATAAGTTTGATTGTTATTTTCATTTTTGTTTTAGTGATTTACCTGCTTCACCCAAAATAACTTGAGTCTACAGAAATGGTGTCATTTTCCTTATTAGCAATATAGCAGATATTTGAACCTAATGGTTATTTACTGTCATTTGGCACTGGCTGCTGAACAAGTATTTATATACCATCTATGGATATTTAATCTGTATCAATAGTATTTAGTGTCCGCAGATTATCTGCCCTGGAATGGCTATCTCAGGGATTATATCACACCTAGCAGAAATCCCACCCCTATTCTCAGATCAAAATAGTGCTGTGGAAGCATTTCTGATTACCTAAATATGCTTTTTGAAGACAAAAACTTTAGAACCCTTATTTTACTTTGTTGCACTTGCGCGAGGGCGTAAGCGGCCCTAAGTCCGGCTAGCAGACAGGGTATGGTGGCCGACGCCCCTATGCATCAGAAGCCAGCCCCCCTTGGCGTCTTGGCCTCGGGCTGGGCTGGATGTCGGACTTGGATTCATGCTGGACGAGAGGAGAAAGGAGGCGATCACTTGCTGGGGGTGAAACGTCGGTTTATTGAAGTGCCAGTGGCAACCAACAGATGGACATGCCCACAGCAAATGGCCCCGATCAGGGGGGGGGCGAGACAAGGTTTTAAAGGGAAGGGGAGGAGAAGGGAGGGAAGCCCAGCTATCCAATAGGAAAACATAAAGGGAGGTGCTAAACATAATTGACATACATAACTAACCAGTGAATACAAAGTAAAGGAGGAGCCCCGGGACCACAGCCAACCACAACCCCCAGAGAGAAGAAGGTTCTCGAAGGCTGGGAGGAGAGGGGGTGATTGACTGGGCCCAGGGAGGAGAAAACTTTTACTTATATGGTGGGATAAGGGAGGAGCAATTATGTAACTTGGGAGATTGGCAACTGAACAAGGGCAGGGTAACCATAGCAACTCAACTGTCAGGGCAACAGTGGTGGGAAAACTGGGGAGGAAGAAACCATTCACAGAGAGCAAAAAGGGGGACATACATAAAGTGGGGGAGCCAACTGAGAAACTTAAATACACACCACAACAGCACTAAAAGTGTTTCTGGTTTTACTTTACCCCCAGCCAATGTATTTGAATGATTTATGCAAACTTCTAGTTCTCTTCTCATGTGATATTGAGGAATCGAAGCTGAGTGCTGTGATTGAGTGGCCACAGACAGCAGTGAATAACAGGAGTATGTACATATTCCTAGACTTTATCTGTTGTGCAAAAATCTAGAGTGCCTTGAAAGACAATCAGGTGTTAGCTGTGTAGTTGTGTTCCATTAAAAAAATACTCTTGGATGTATTTTCTTTCCCTGGAATTGCTTCCAAATTGGTGAAAAATCTATATTTTTTTTTATTTAAATAGGAGTAAACTCTTTGATCTTGCCTGCAAATCTAATTAAATAATCTCAAGACTATTTTACTAAGGTATATATATACTGTTACTCCAGTCTCTACAGATTCAGAGTTCTATGTTTCAGATGGAACAGAAATTATGAATTATTTTGACCACATCAATTCTAAACACATTTTAAAACATACACACACATACACACAAATAAGTCCTAACATTTTTTCTTCTGGTTTTTTATTATGTTTTGCCTTCAGAACAAATTTTGTGTTCAGGATTCATAGTCTTATAGGAGAATAAAGCTTCCAATAAAAGAGAAAGGAATGTTTAAATCCACTGTTTCTGAGAAAATCTACCAATGTAGATAATATCAGTGGTACTTGAAGTATTAATATAAATTAATACTATGTTGTTAAGGTATTCATAAAGTATCTGTATTTGTAAGTCACCGTCTTTTAAATTGATACAGGTGATCCAAATCCTTTGACGCAATAGAAAAAATGTTCATATTTATAAATATAATATGTATGCATATTGCAGCTATAATATTTGAACAAAAGTTATCCTTTCCTACTGTATTATTCCAGCTCCAGCATCACTTGCACATGTTTGCTGCCTGTTCCATCCATTATAATTCTAAACTCTATATGTACTTGAAAAATTATTGGATAGTCCAGGACAGAGATCAGTTTCGAAAAACATCTTCAAATGTGAAGGCAATTATATATATTCTCTGTGTATCAAATCTCACTAACAGAATAAATTAAAAAAAGAAAAATCTTTGGTGAGGCACATTTCAACATAAACCCCACGTTTTTGGCAAAGTTTTAATGATAAAAGAATGATTCAGAAAACTGCATAGCAATGTTATGATTTCCATAATAAATCTTTGTCATGTGCTTTGCAGAAATCCCCTTATTTTTTAAATCATGGGGTTAAAGACTAAGTCATCTTTAAAAAATCTTGATATCTCCTAAAGAATGCAACACAGCTTTATCAAAAAGTTCCATAATACTTCACACACTTATCTAAATGATAATAATAAATAGCAATAAAGCTGATAGAATTAGAGGGTGTAAATAAATTACAGATTAGTTCTGTCAACAGGCAAAAAAGTACAAAAATAAATTTGCTAATTATAATAGACATTAAAGAATATAATAACCTAATTTAATAGACCTTTCTTATTTATACCAGTTATGCCTCTGAGGAAAATTGCACAAATATTCTTGAATTAATGCAAGTAAGATAGGCAAAAATAAATTGAAGTTGTTTCTAAACCACACTTCCTTTCTGTACACTAAAATGAAATCTAATCTTTCTCTGCCTGCATCTTCTAGTAATTTGTAAAATTTAAATTCTGGAATTTACAAATAAAAATTTTGGTTTAATTTTTGCACCTTTTGAAACATTTCTATTAAATTATTTTAAAGTGGGAAACTGATTCAATTTCCATAAATAGGCCTGTAATTCCTGCTTTTTAAAGTTATCAAAGTGTTTTGAAATATTTAGCAAAGTTTTAACCATACTAGGATATGGAAATGTAGCTTACCTAAAAACTATTTAGAAGGTTTTGTTGACTTCTCTGAATTGTTCTCATACACATCTAAATAAAAAACCCTGTTAAAGTGTTACTCATAAATGACTTCAAAGGAATATAACAGAATTTTATAGAAATAAAAGCTAGCCTGGGATATGCATTGCATAATGGAATTTGTGCCAAGGTATGCTCAGAAACATTTCTGTCTTTAATATTGTATAGTGATTAAGTATCAAGTATGAAAAAGGGAATAAATCTTCATAGGTCTTATCCATTTTTGTTCAAAACTATTTAAGTAATCCCATATTAACCTTTCTATGGTACCTTTATCTGTTTATTAACTGTGATGACATTTGAATTGCTTTCACATTCCAAGGTGAAAATATTTGCGTGTGAATATGTGAAAATATGAAAATATTTACATGTTTATATCTGTCAGATATCTGTGTATAAAACAGATATCTGACAGATATCTTTCTTTGTTTAGTTTTTTTGTTCAAAAATATTTACTTTTTTTGCTCATTTTACTATGAAACAGGACAGTAATTTTACATAAAAGATTATATTTTTGTCATCCTCTTTCCCATATTCTTAGTCAAGATTTAAATGCCCATTATGCAGAAGTTCTAAAACCGTATTGTCTATCATTGTGAAGTTCCAAATCAAAGATTATTTTCTACAAGACACGGAAGAAATCTTTCATCAGGAAAAAAAAAGAGAAAGAGATTGTGACAAACACATTGTTGGCATCCTTCTGTGCAACAAATATAGAACTAAAAGGAAAGGTAATTGAAAGGCCATTTTAAAAAAATGAAATAAGTATTGGCTGTCTCTGCTTTAATATTTCAGAGGTTTGGAGATAAAAAGTATTCTTTCTTTGACAGAAATCATTGTTCAGGCTGTCATCATTCAAGTCAGCAATTTCATCACTTCACAGCAAAAGCATCATTAGGAAAAAGGGGAAAAAGTCCAGATGAGACGCTTAAAAAAAAAAAAAAAACAACTAACCAAACCCACTTCAAGTAGCAAAAACCAAACTTTTTCCCCCAATATGAAAAGTCTGTATTTTTTTAATTTTTCAGACCTGAGAGTGATTCTAGTAGGATTATAGCTAGAGCAGATCTTTGTTCACAGTAATACAAGACACCGCAAATGGCATTAGTTTCTTTCTTAAAACACTGTAGTAGTAATTTAAGACCAACAGTGTGAACTAGTAAACAAAGGGTGGTCGGTGTTTTTTTATTCGTACTAGGGATTTTTTGTTTTTTTGGTTTGTTTGGTTTTAGTTTTTGTTTTTTTTTTTTTTCCATTGCACTAATAACACATGACTACTATTTTAAGTTCAATTTATTTTCATTTATTCTCAAATGTTTAGAAGATTAAAATTGTAGATGGTGACACTAATTGACAAGCAGGAAAACAAAGAGATTAGAGTCTGAATGCAATGAACTGGTTAATAATTTCTTAAATACCTTTGTACAGTATCGTCCTCTTTCATGGTCTTTTAAAAGAAAATAAAAGGTTAGAAAAGCAATGGAAAATCAATTAATTTTAAAATGTGATTATATAGCTAATTAGAAAACTAAAATAATCCTACTGGAGGAAATAATGGCTACATACTGGCCTCAGTACATGGTGAAAAATTAATCAATAGCAATGATAACTGATTACAGACATCACTGAGAGAATTTGGTACTGAATTCTGTACTGAAAGTCTGATGAAGTTGATGGACTGATCCAGGTCAATTTCAATTTATATAAGTGATAAAATAGTCACTTGAAAGATAATGACCTATGGAAAAATGGAGAATTGAATAGAACATTCAGGAACAGGATCATGAGCACCAGATATGGACAGACATGGGCCAGTTTAGATGAAATATTAGTTGATTCTGGAACTCTGTATTGTTTTTTCAACACAGAAAAAATGCTTGCAAAACCTTGTAAATCACAGTAGTAGGAATACCAAAATTGTAATCTTGCTAATAATAACTAATCATTCTCTATCAGGATGTGCTGGTACCTCAAATGCATCAGTTCTGGGTTCTTTAATGCAACAGAAGGGCTCATTACTGTATCACCCACACTGTATTGTAAAACTCATGCAGACATGGCATTGATATATGTACTCAATCACCTCAACAAGTAAAGATCAAACTGCTGATAAATTCCTCACCTCTCTAGAGGCCAGAAGTTTCTTTCTGTCAGGGTTACCTTCAGTAATGGTATTCCAGCAACATACTGAGCAAATAACAACCGTAATAAGACTGCATACTTTTCATTGCACTATTTTTCATCTTATTCTCACTGTTTGCTGATTTCTCAGCTGTCATGCCAAGATTTTGGTAGTCTGCTCTGTTTGATGTTCTTTTTGGCCCCTCTTGAGCTTTCCTGGGGGGTCTTTTAAAGACTCTGATTATAAAAGGACAGCAGCTGATCTTTGATTCAATTCTTACTTAGAACTTTTTATTAATGAAGTGGTGTAATGAAATTTTTATTACCATGAAAGGAGAGGAGTGGGGTTTGTTTTTTTAAATGAACATTGCCATAGGATGCCTTGTTTTTCAAATATCTGTAATAGAGGCTCAAAAAGTCAGTAGTCATATATGGGTTTGCCACAACCTTTTAAAATTTAGCTGTTTTCTTTTACATTAAATTTTTAGGAATTTATGAAGATCTGAATAATGAAAAATATCACTATCTAAATGTTTTAATGAGGTTATACTTATTATAATGTTTAACAATCTTATGGCATGTTGTGATGTGTGAACAGCAGCTAGATGACTTTCAAGTTTCTACATTTTCCCATGCTTTAGATATATTAAAGGTTAATTAATTCACATCTGACTCTTAATTGATTTTTTAAAACTGTGTGATTAAATCACAGTCTTAAATTTATTTATTTACCATATTTAATACGTAATTACACACAATCATCAAACTTGATAAACAATTACATTTTAAAAAGCAGGGAAATATCTAATAAGTATTTAAAATATAACATGAGATAAACAAATGAAGCATTCTCTCTCTTTTTTTCTTTTTTCTTTTTTCTTTTTTCTTTTTTTTCTATTTCTTCTGGTAATAGACCAGATGGGCTATGTGTTGAGTCAAGAAATTGCTTTAGAAGATTAGCAATTATTAAAAGATATTTTTCAAGTTAATGTATTCCAAGTAAAGTGGAATAGGATAAAACACATTTTATAATTAATCTTTTTTCTTGTTACTCTTGTTTTAGCATTATGATTTATTAATGATTTATTGCATATTAGGAAGCATTTTGCAAAAGGACTGCTAAATTGAGTTTCTACCTGGTTACATTCAGACAGTCTTTGACAAGTGTCTCAGGTGTTTTTAAGTCCTTGCACACTTTTAAGATATATCCAGATTATAGGAAAAATATTATTTAAAATCTTCATATTTTGCAAATAAAAGTACTGATTTTTGGGGTGAAACTTGTAATGATTTTAATAATTCAAATATACCGTACTCAATTCTCACATGAGTTTGTTACTAGGACAGAATACTTTATGGATATTAGTGCCTCCATTAATTGAGTGAATTCCTTTCAAGAATGCCTTCTAATTCTTTGGCTATTTAAGTAAAAAGTAAAAAGCTTCCTTTCCGGATTGTATTCCATTATCTGAAAGCTGAAAAATAAGTACCTAAAAACCCATGATAAAAATATTTTTCTGTTTGCTACAAACTCAATGGTTTGTGCTCTTTTGTTTCTACAAATAGAATAAATTATTGTCACACCTTCCCCAGAGCTGCCATTGTAAGACATTATTATTCTACACACATACACACACACACAAAAAAAAAAAAGAAGAGAAATCTATGTATTAGTATAAATACTTGTATAAATTATAAAGAAATTTGCAATGAAAAACAGTATTCTGAAAACCATATTGCATTTTTTAATTTCTTAATACACCAAAATAAGCTTTTAGGGGTTCCAAAAAAATCACATAGACGTAAGTGAAAAGAGTTAAAGGCCTTGCTGAGAATGTCTGACTACATTCCTGGCTCCACCTTCAGCGTCATTTCTAAATATTCTTCCCAAAACAACAGAAGGCCCATCTTTAAATAACACCAGAGTTGTTGCCAACTCATGTGAGTGTGTAGGCAGAGAAATGCCAAATCAAGTGGCCTTTGCGCTGGTTCCAGGCAATTTTCCTGTCTCTTTCTTCTCCATTCACTGGCAGCTTTCTGTCTCTCTCCTCCCTTTTCCATCGCTTTTTTGTGACACGTGGCTACCAGAGAGCTGCAGGATGCCACATGGCAACATCATTCAGGGACTCATCTAGGGCACCATAGCCAAGGGCAGTACCTTCACACCTACCAGATCTTGTTTTGTATCCTCTGGGACTGTGCTTCAGGGGCAGAATACATGGGCACTCCTAGGGGTGGCTGAGCTTTCCCCTCAATATCCAACCTGTCCTTCACTGGGAGGTGGTTGTCATATACTTTGTCATGTAAGACAAAATTTTTCTGGTTATATAAGCCTGAGTGAGGAGACTGTCAAAATTGTCTTGACCATTGCAACTGCTCAGCAAATTCAGCAGGATTTGCCACTTCCCCCTGTCCTGGGAAGCCTTCTCATCCACACTTTTAAATGAGACATGCCCAGTAGCAAGGCTACTTCTTGGAAGTGGGGCACGGTGTATTGATGAAGAGGCTACACTTGACTGTGCCTGCCTGCTTCTGCCTCCTTCAGGAGAGATACAGAATCTTCTGAGAAAAAAAATCCCTTTCTTTCCATGTATTTTAACCTTCATTCTGTTTCAGGGTTCACACTGTTTATGGAGCTCTCAGTCATTAATCTAAATATTTTATTAAAGGAAAAACTCTCAGATTTTTTTACAATTTCTCTTGTTTCTGAGTGGCATTTTAAAAAGAGCAAATAAATGTCTCATTTCCCATCTCATCCTACCAGTTACACAAGCAAAACAAACCAATTACACAAATAAAACAGTAGCTGGCATGGGGTCATATAAGTACAAGACCTTTGGGAGTAGTGGTTGAACTGCAAGGGGTAAGAGTTGAATGTACAGAACTAATCTTTCCTTTCAAAGAGGAAGTGTTTGAGTGTAGCTGCCCGCTGGACAGAAAAGTCTGTCACAGGCATGCATTTAAGGAAATGAGGAATGAGAATGTCTGTAAGAAGGAATTCCATATTAGCAGAGACATCACAAAATCAGCTCTAGCTCTCTATTGTCAATAGGATAAATACCACTAAGCTTGTACAATGGCTGGTGGATGAGGCAAGTGAAAGGGCCATATGAAAAGCTCTGTGAAAACTTGCTCAATAGCTATCATATTGCTAGAATATTATTCTGCAGTATCTAAAACTACCACAAAAAGAAAATATTGACAGATTTACTTCACTTATCCAATAGTATTTCTGGCTTTGAGTATTTTTTAAAATTATTAAATTTAAAAAACCTAACCATACTGTTAATTAAAAAGAAAAAAAAAATTGGAGCTTTACAACCTTTTCTATTTATTTCTCTATTCATTCATTAGTTCCCCATGAAGAATACTATGGTTATAGGTTTTCCCAAGGGATGGAGAGTCAGGCAATATAGATAAGCAGACAGGATCTTGCTCTTCCTGACATGTTTTGCACTTGTAAATCTACTTTAAAATGGATAACACTTGCTGCTTGCAAACCTTCACTAAGGAAATGTTCATTCATCATTTCGATTATATCTAAGGTCAATGTTCCTCCACAGCAGGCCATGCATAAGATAAGGCATAGATTTTTTAACAAGATAGTCTCCACCAAATAGAAGATAACTACAGAGATTGTCTGCAAGTAAGATGTATTTACTTTATTTTGTACAAGTGAAAGTGTTTTGGCCTTTGTTTTCCTTTGTCTCGATCATTTTGGCAGGAACTCTGTAGCCTATCAGATTTGCAGATCTGCAAAGCAGCATGGAAACATTGCAGAAAAAGATGTTTACAGACAGAAGATGAGGGTGGCTTTTAAGGACTTATCCCCCATTCTGATGCAGTTAGATTGATGTATCCATTTGCATTTATTTACTTTAGACTCATATCTAAAGGGTCCAAGAAAATATTTTTCTAGTTTAGTTTCTGATATCAGAATAAAATATCTGTTTCTTTTGAAATGGGGAAACCAAGATCCCGTCCGTAGTGCAGAAAAACATTGATAACATGGAAAATGAGGAAAAGGAGACTGATTTGGAAAATCTCTGCTGTCTTAGCTTCAGATTGATGCTCTATCTAGAAATGATGCTTCTTTTTCCATTTTGAATTTGTGTCTCTCCCTGGACTATTTAAAACAGAACAACTTTTTCTGCAAAATGAATAACCTGAAGACTTTCTAAATATAGGCTACAGGACTTCAGTATTTATAATAGCAGGAACAAGGTCAAAATGCCCAGACAGGATATGTTAATGAATAGATGCAGGTTGCAGTTTTTAGAATTGCTTTGCTGGTGCATTGCAGCAAATACATTTGTGGTGCTAGTTTTTGGTCAGTGAATGTACACATTTGATCTTCTGGAGTTGCACAAGGACAGTCAATGTGATAATTAAATGAAATGGTACTACGGTTGATTAGATGGAACAAAAAACTCCTAGTAAACACTACCTTTTACGGAGTGTCCTGTTTATCCTTTGATTTCCTTTCGATAAATTCAGTGACCTTTACCTTTTATACAGCCCTGAGACACATATCCCACCAATTTCAGCTTTCATATCTGTATGTCAGAAGTTTACTGACTGTTATTTCTCAGCATGTTGTACAACTCATATGCACATATCATGATACTTTTATAAAAATTGTGAACTTATGTTTCTAAGACATAGTTTTGATTAGTGTAGGTTTCTTAAAGTCAGAAAATATTTTATCTGTATGTATAGCAAGGAAGATACACAATTAAATTAAAATTATTTTGTGAAATGGTGAAAAATCATCAATTCTCAGACTTTGAGGAGGGAGGCCATGATGGTCAAGGTCTTTCCTCATCTTCTCTTATTCAAATTATTTCTCCAGGGGTGGATGAGAATCTGTTTGTCTGGGAGAACTGAATTTAATATTATAATCTGAACACAAAAAGATTATCATAAATTTTTTGTCAAATCCTTTATTTTTGCACTGGGAATACACACTTCTTATAGAAATTAACAAAATTTTGACCTTATTTAAAAAATCCTTTCCTTCGCTACTATTTAATACATGAATCAGAATATCTAGAATGTCAATATAAAATGGAATATACTTTAAACAGAGCCAACTTAGACATGAAGAATTATCTGAATTTTATAGAGAAGCTGGAGCCAGACTTCTCCAAGAAGAGCACCATGTAAGCATATAAGAAAATAGACAAAAAATTTAAATATATTAATTGAAACTAGACTAAGGGCACAAAAATCTTATTAGAAGAATGATTAAACACTGCAACAGAGACATGGTGGAAGTTCCCTGTTCATATTTAACACTTGACAGGGTTAAGTCTGAGCAACCTGTTCTAAATTTGATGTTTAATCTGTCTTTACAAGTGGCTCTGCATTGACCAGAGCATTGGACCAGATGACCTCTACATGAAGTACAGGTTATCTCACCAAATGAGTACTAGATATTCAGCAAACTGCCTTTTATGCCAAGTAGTCACATTCTTGCCAAGAGTTTTGCCTGGGTGGGTCAATATGCAACCCGGAGGAAATGGATTTTTTCCTGTTCTTGACAGATGATTGCCATATTGAAGTTCATCATGAGTTTGCTCAAGCTGTTAACTATGTGGATATGCACGAAAGAAGAGGGAATTACCTGAATAAGCACAAGAAAAAAAAATGTATTTTCTTGTTTCTACAGATGGCTTAAATAAATAAAGGATTAAATTATTTGAAGAACTGTGGTGAGAGATTGTTACTATTGCTTATATTGTCAGTACTTCTTGCAGCACAAGACACAAGTAACTGGACCAAAATTCTACTAATCTGATCTTTGCACTGGGCCATAACTTCATTTATACAATAATGATTCTTTGTTTAATATAAAACAACTTTTTTCTTTAAAGGTCTAATGCTATTGAGCTATGAAAGGATTATGACTTTTAAAACAAAATAACAGTGTATACCCTGAAGGAACAAAGGAGCAAAGCATTCTGAATTTAACATCTACAGATTTACTAAAATTTAACATCTACAGATTTACTAAACATGACTGTCTCAGACTCACTGATGTTACCCTCAAACTTTGTCAGAAATACCCAGCAAGCAGCACTTCACTCTTAGCAATCATACTAACTTTTTATATTCTGAAAGGCAGTGCAGGAATGTTTTTTAGGGTTTTCTAAAAAAAAAAAAAAGACTTTGCAATGGAAAGTGTGAAAAAGGATGCTCAGCAGGAAAAGGAAGGCTTGGAAAGCAAAGCCATTTACCATTTCACAAGCTGCACAGTTATAGTAATTTTGAAGTCATTAGTCATTGATATCCGTTTTTCAATTACAGCATAAACATGAATATGCTTTGCTTTTAAAAAAAAACCCAGAAATTGGACAAGCAATTTAGAAACTGTCTCAGACAGAAGGAATGCTAACATCAAGCAAGTCAGAGCAATTGCAACTTGCATAGATCAAAGCTGGAAAATGTGCAATCATTTAATATGAGTAGATAAGAAGGATCATATTGAAGATCACATAATGCCAGAAAAAAGACAGAAACGGAAGCAGAAAAATTGCTCTAAGTCCTATTTAATGAAAATGATGAAGCAAGGCAAGATTTAGTGAAGTGCATTGTTGTGGGTAGTGGCACTGAAGCCTGTCAAGAGTGTTATCTTTACCCAACCATAAACATAAAAATGTATAATTATAAGAAGGTGCCATGACCAAACTTAGTGAATAAGTAAGCACAACATTATTTCTTTGAAATATGACACCTTTCAGTGAAATAAATAACTACAAAATAATTTCCCGTATCCTAGAACTACAGTAATAAATACTAACTGTAGTAATGAATACAAATAATCAATTTTATTACAAATAATACAAATAATCAAATTACCATCAGTTGTTCCTACTACTTCTGAGTACCTATTATCAAAGTAGTTATTTTTTTGGGTGTTACTAAGAGTTTTATTTTCTAGAAATCTGATGTACTGATTTTATTTTTATTTTCTAGTAATAGCATGTTATTTATTACCTGATATTGGTGCTATTCAAGAGGTTAAAATGTCTAATACAAATCTCAAGCAGTGCAAAGGAAAAACTTAATTTCTGTGTGCTCCTTTAAAACTGCATGTTGTGCTGTTTTGTAATGTTCAACACTTACCCTGGAAAATACCTGTTGATAAATAATAAATAAAGACAGCATAGGTATGCAAAAAATAGAAACCATGAATACAAATGCCTCCTTTTGCTCAAAAAATTTTCAAGATATTTCTAAACCCAAATCTCAGATGTCATATGTTTTCCTTCACACTCTCAAGTTTTCACTCTAGTATTCAGTTTAGAGAGTTCTTCAATTAGACATTATTAGACATCCAAATCAATTTTAAATGACTTCTTTTTCAGAGATACTAAACAGACGTTATTCCCAGTGGAGTAAGAATATCAGTATATTCTCAGCAGTTCTGAGAATCATGTAATTTTGATGGATCTTACTGTAACAGCAGATAATCAGCTTCTTGTATGTATTGACTTCTAATCATAGATTTTACTTTTCTCATTTTCTCTCGCAAAAAGATTTATCATGCTCTTCTGTTGAGGGCTGTACATACTTAATGCCTTATCAAGTCTGTGTTGCTTTTTACTAAAATGCAAACTGAATCAAAAAAACTAATCAAGGTATTAGCATTTATGTAGTTTAAACCTAATTTCTATTTGATGTATTAATATGAGATCATAAATTACATCTTTTTTCCTACAAGCTCAATTTTTTTTTTCCTTTTTCAGGTGAAGTGAGAGAATGACATATGATTTTACAATTTTTCTGTTCTGTAGAAGAAAAGGTAATCATGGGTCTGAATATGTGCAAAGAAAGAATATTTTACTTGCACACTATTTTCCCAGTACATAAGGGTTTTTTTGATGCAACAAGGTTTTACTGTAAGACACCTGGGAGTTCAAAGAACCAACAGAAGCCAATGGTATTTATTGGCAACCATTTGCAAACTGCTTGATGACAAATAGTCAGATGATCAACAAAAAAAGATACCTTGAATCAAGAAATAAACTAAAATGAACACAGATATTTTGATATTAATCTGTGCATTAGATCTACATCCCTAAAAGGTCTATAGTGTCTGATGAGGTAATTTTAGAATATCTTCTGAGAAGATCTTCAGCAAGTTGCTTCAATGAATATCTGAGTTATCCAACATCAGGGAACAGTTGAACTGTCTGAAGTAAATAGCACCTAAGGGTCCTCATTTGAATGTGAAGATCACAAATATTATGGTTGTACATAGCAAAGTCCTTTCAATTTGTGTATTAAGTAGGAGTTGGATAGAGATGGCAAAAATGTATAGAATAATATCACGAAACATAGAACCATACAGGTTTAAAAAGACCTCTAAGGCTGAGTCCAACAGCAAACTTCACAGTACCAAGTCCACTTTAAATCATGTTTCTGTGTGCCAGGTCTCCAGGGATGACTCCACCACTTCCCTTGTCAGCCTGTTCCAAGGCATGATGACCATTTCAATAAAGAAATTTTTCCTTATAGCCAATCTAAACCTCCCCTAGGCCAACTTAAGGTCATTTTCTTTTGTTCTATCTCCTGCTTTTTGGGAGAAGAGACCAACACCCACCTCACTACAACCTCCTTTCAGGTATTTGTATTGAGGGACAAGGTCTCCCCTGAACCTCCAGATCAAAAACCACCAACTTGTAAAGCTTTATGGAAACTGTTGAGAATTTAAAAGCAAATGTCTTTTCCAAGTGTTGTTTATGTGTGTATTATGTATTCATTTAGCAGGTAGCTGAAGAACACCTATTCCATCATTTACTACACATCCCCTGTTTTTCTACAGAAATGGCTGGGTTCTGATTTGATTACACATTTAGGGATATTACCAAACAACAGATACCTGGCTCATTAATCACCAACACGTATTCATTAATGTAAATAGAAACTTACAGCATAAACTTCAGTTTCATTTTCAAGACTGTGTGCAACAAAACTTTTGTAAAATTCCACATAATCCATTAATTCAAGTATCTCTAGCTTGGAACACCGTATTAGTTGCATATCTCATCTGTGCAAATACTGTCATGTAAGAATTAGTATTTTACAGCAGAATAAATTGATATGGTTTTGTGTAAATGCTTGAGACTGTATTTGAAAACACAGTAATAAAATATGTTTTACAGTCTAAATTGCAAAAAAAAAAGGTTCTGTTTTGTTTGTGGGTTTTGGTTTTTTGTTTAGGTTTTGTTTTTTTGTGATTGAATACATAGTACTGAAATAGATTTCAGTGTTGTGTTATCTGAGTAATAGGTTTGGGCAACACTTAATATTAAAAACTGCCAGAAACACAATTAAGACAAGATTACTTATTTAGCTTCTTGTTCACTAACTGTTAGCAAAATGAAGTCTGAAATGGAACCTCCCTTCTTTCCCCAGCTCATTAATGCTATCTGCCACTTTTGATTTGTGCAAGGCTAAATCACTGAACACCATTTCCCTTAATTCCCCCCTGTTTTTTTTTCTTATATATATATCTTTTAGCTATCTGTTTTATGAATCTGTTTGTTTTGCACAACCTGGTTTTTGGTTGTGTGGGGGGGCGGGCACAGGGTCTTCTTCTCTGGGAAGATGCTAAAAGCTTCTGCCATGTCTGACAGAGCCAACCTTGATGGCTCTGAAGATGGACATGCTGCTGGCCCAATTAGAGAGGTTGGCAATGCTTCTGTGATGATGTATTTAAGAAGAAAATCAAAACAATGCAGGCACAGGGGTTTTTTTTCCAGGGGTTATCCCCAACTTGGCGCATGGCAGTGCGCCGCTGCGGCCACTGCCATGCTGGAGTGACCCGCGGTGAGTCTTCCCTGCTTGGCTGCCCCTCGCCAACTGTGCTGCAGGTGGAAGGGCAGGGGTGGCAGCAGCAGCTTCCCCTTCCTGGTGCCTCACAAGAAGAGAGGCACTAAGTACTGCCAGCGCCGTGGCAGCCACTACTGTCCAAGGGATGGTGGTGGGGCCTCCTGGCCAGTAGTGGAAGCGTGATGAACAATTACCTGACACGGAACCTAGATGAGATCAAATTCTTGGTGCTGTGGGGTCTTGCAACAATCTTTGAATTAGTGGAACTCGCTGACAATAGTACCTGCAAATAGCAGTTTTTCTTCTAGTGAGAGAAGAGGAATAAGAAAGAACATGTGAGGAAAAACAACGTGGTGACCTCAAGGTCAGGGAAAAGAAAGAGGGGAAGGAGGTGCTTCAAGCATCAGAGCTCAGATTCCTTTGGAAGCCGTGGTGAGGACTGTGATAAAACAAACTCTTCCCTGTGTAATGCATGAAGTCCACAGGGGATGCAGAGATCCACTGACAGCCCAAGGGAAAGGTGTTCACTCCAGAGTGGGTGGATGCTAGAGAAAGCTGTAGTCTAGTGGGAGACCTGAATAGGGAGAGAGAGAGAGAGAGAGAGCGCCTCTGCTTCCAGAAACAGATAGTGAGGGCCCTTGCTTCCAAACAAGAGCAATCTGAGCAATCTATCCTTAAAAGACTACATCCCATGGACGAGTGACCCATGCCACAATAGTTTTGGGAAGACTATTTGCTGATGGGAGGGACCCCACAGCATAACAAAAGGTAAGACTCCTTTCCCTGAGAAAATGGAAAAATATCTCAAATGACGAACTCACCAAAATCCCCATGCCCTTTCTCCATGAGCTGTCAGTGGGAAGAGGGAAGGACCTGGGGGATAAAAGGTGTTTTAAAGGCTTTTATTACTTCTCATTATACTCCTCTGATTCTGCTTATAATAAATTCACTTGATACCTTTAAATTTGAACCTGTTTTGCCCTCAGAGTGTTTTTCTCATTTCAACTCATGAGCCCTTTGTTAATTTTTTTCCCTCTCCTCTACCCAACAGTAGCAAGAGAGAATAAGTGAATTACTTTTGTGAGTGCCTGGCATTTGGCCAGTGACAAGCTATGACAATGAATTTTCCAGAAACACAAACTTCAGTTACTTTTGCCAGCTACCCTCATTTGTTTATACTCCTGCTTTATTTAACACTGTCTTTGCCCTTATGTTGCTTCAACAATGAAACATCTCTGAGCAGTGATGCTTTGCTAGATGGGAAAGTACGATTTGTTGGACAAACAGCAGAAGAAACTTTGAAAACATGCTACAGTGGTGCATAAGTCTTTACCTATGTGTTTAGCTGCAAGCATGAGTAAACTCAAATGTAATTTTGCAAAACTGTGGGAAATCTCAAGCAGTGTCTGAATTATTGTGGGGCATGATTCAGTGAGGCAGCTGCATTTTCTCTTGCCCCAAGTGTGATTAAAAAGATGTTAAGTATGAATTCACTCAATTTCTCATAAAATTTATGGTTGTCTGTGCACATGCCTCTACTCTTTTGTGGGGTGCTGTTTTCCAGCTTAATTCAAAGATGATAGGATCTAACTATGGTTTTTAACAGCTTTGGTGACTGAGAGCACAGCTCATAGAGAAAGTGTTCACTAGGTTTAGATTGTGTTTTTGATGTAATATTCTCTTTTAACAAAAAACCCTATTGTTTCTAAAAAATATAGAAAGAAAAAAAAAAACCCAACAAAATACATGAGTGCTGATTTGTCTTAAGCACATGTATAGGCAGAAACGGAACAAATATGAAAATTGTAATAACCTCAAACTGCACAACCTTTTTCCTTACTTAGTTTTAAACTGATGAGGTTCTTTTTACTGTATTACTGAACATCTCATAGTTATAAGTAAAGCTGTTTTTTACTCTCAGCACAAGTTAGGGTTTTTTTGTTGTTGTTGTTTTTAATCCTTGTTTGGTCATGAACTGTACATAAAGTAACATGTCTACTGATGAAGATCTAAAACCATGGATTTTCCCTCTCATGTGATAATGTACTGCATAAATAATTATGTCCTTAGAGATTAAAGTATGGCGAGGACTGTAAGCTTACAAATGCAGTTTCTAGTTCATGGTCAGGAAGGTACTTGGAGGTGCTGATAATGTTGGGGAGCTAGGGTGTCTAGCTAAAACATCCTTCCTACAAAAGTTAAGAATATTTGTGAAGCTAAGATACTATGTGAACATATTTAATAGATGCATGCATATCCACATAACCAGATCTTGACATTACTTACTCTAAAGCATTGTATGACTTTGTAAGTCATCCCATTACCTATTTATCTTTTTTTTTCTGTTCATGATTGGTTTGATGTTGGCTGGCTGCCTCTAATTCATTCCTCCTTCTTAAAAGTGAGGGGGCTGAAAATATGTTGGGAAACTTCTGAGTTGAGATAGAGACAGAGAGAAACTCTTAGCAGTTACTGTCACAGGTCACATGGACTAAACTTAGGGAAGATTCATTTATTCCCAATTAAAAATAGATTAAACTAGTGATAAAGTCAAAACTAAAATATCCATTTTCTGCCCATCCTCCCTTCTTCCTAGGCTTAACTTCCTCCTTCACAAGTCCTCCACTTCGGCCTATGGCTTCCTCCCCTATCCCACTAGAGGACAAAATCAATTGTTTATGGTGTCTCACTTTCCCTATGTGGCAAGTGAGCTTTCCCCTCTTCTATTTTGCTGGTGCATAGTCTATTTGCATTCCTCTCAGTCTTAATTACATAAATGGTCTTAATTATATTGATTGTCACAACTTTAACTCATTGTGTGATGGTTTAAACAGCATTAGAAAATATTTCTCTGACATGAGTAACAGTAAATTGTCCACAAGAGGTTTACGCTGCTTGTGCCAAAGCTCCAATGTCATTAATTTCTCCCTATACATATCCTTCCCTGCCATGACAGGTACTTGAGTATCAGAGGATGTTTGACACTGGAGCTCTCTGTCCCAAAGGGAGCAAGATGAGCTTGGAATTCTGCAGTTATTCTTACAGGGGCTGTGAAGAGAAAACAGTGATAGAGTCTGATTCCTAGAGAACAGGATAAGTATAAATCATGATTTCCTTTTTTAAGGAAAGAAGTGTAGAATGCTACTCTTCTAAATGTTTTTAAAAGTAATGTTTTTAAAAGTAATTTTGAAAACAAAAAAGCATAAGGTCAATTTCTCCAGAAGGCAGCTGAAAACTCATAGGCAGGTAAGACATTAAATTTGTGTGTTTTATACATTTTTTAGCTTCATTTTTTGAAGGGAGGATTTTAAATTGAGTTCATCAGATTTATCATTGTTTTCAGGAGGAATTTTTAAATATGAAACATTTTCATTGTATAAACTGAGGATAGTAGAATTTTGCATAGTAGTATTGGACAATAGTTAATGATCATTAACTTTTTCATGTGCAGTACTTTTGCACTCCTGTTGTGTACATATATCATGATAAATAAAAAAAAGTAGCTAGTTAGAAAACATTAAAAAAAATAGAAGAACTCATTACTTAACAGAGCTGGAAACTATTTTAAATGTTACCATCAAAAAACTATCCAGTATAGAAATAACTGCGTACTTATATCTAATGTCCTTGAAGAAGCAACAAGAGCCAAGAAATCCAAGACTTTATGTGTAAATTCAAAGAGAGGAACTGCATAAAAATAGCCTAGGGAGTTCAAAAAAATGCATAAGAAAGTTGGCATGATTAAATTGCTGAGTCAGAAAATATTTAATTCAAGAAGACATCATTCAGGAAAGTGAAATTGTGTGCAGCTGAGGAAAATGAAAGGAGCAAAAAATTCTAGCAGGTTAAACATAAAAGGCAGTCCAAATACAGAGCTGGAGAACAACTTCCAAAAGGCATAAAAGCCATAAATTCTTTCCCAAAGGCAACAGTGACAGGAAGGCTTTGCAGGTATGTGAAAAAAGAAGCTCCCTGAAATAATAATGTAATAGCAGAAATAATAAATTATAATTTGCATCTTTATTCACTGCTGAAAAAATTTAAAAAGTCATGGTTATTGTCTTCTTACACGGAGAGCCTCAGAGGTCTGATTATAAGTGGGGTGCTTGGTAGGAAGGTTTAAAAACCAGCAAAATGAACACAAACATATTACCATTATGTTTTTTGCTCTCAAAATAGTGGAAGAATGCTCTTAATTTGCTGGTAATGCAGTAATTAGGACTCTAAACTGAGCTATAATACTCCTCAAAATCTTTCTTATGTCTGAAGCTACTTCAGCTCATGAGGCTGCATGTTAAGTATTTTGACGTAAGGCATTCTGTTTTACATTTGTTTCAGATAGATGAATGTTTTACATTTGTTTCAGATAGATGAATGTTTTACATTTGTCCAAATGAGGTCAACCGTCTCTTGTAAACACTGGCTAAGTACTTTTGTCAAGTATAGAAGCTCTGAGTTAAGGAAATGAAGGAACATTTCTAAAAAAAAAAAAAAAAAAAAAAAAGAGAGAGCCTAATAGTCTAGCAGATTTATTACTCAACAGAAAATAATTGAACAGGTATTGTAATTTTGAGCACAATTAGATGCTAGTAGACTTGCTTGTTTCTTTTTCTTCTGTTTGGCACTATGCTTCTGCCTGATTTTTCCCATGGATGTGGTATTAAGAAAAATAAAGTCACCATGAAGAATTGTATGTTAATATCCTATTAAAGTATTCTTCAGAGAGGAAATGTTTCAAAAAGCCATGGAGTTTGGACATTATCACTTTATATACAAAAAGTTCAGAACTTTTCTGTACAGCTGACTGTAATGATGAAAAATTTTTGGTGATGGTATTTTCTATAATAGAGTTAATGTTACAAAGAACAAGACCCATTTTCAGTCATTTTAATAGTAAAAAAATGAGAAAAAAAATTTGTAATCTTCCACACTAAAGGGCTATAGAACATAAAGGTGTAATTACCTACCAATTGCTTATATACACATTGGCATTTAGGTTTGCAAGTAGATTTTTAAATGAAACTTGCTAGGTCTCCACTACCAATGAAACACCATCATGGCCAGGGTTGAGATGAAATATACACAAATGGTAACATTAGCTGTTGGAGTAATATATATGAAAAAAAAGGTACCACCATTTTGAATCACTCCTTTAGTAAACAGACACAAGCAGTACTAATTAATGGCTGTTAGAAGTACGATAGTGTGAACAAATAGCAAAAGCTTCATATCAGACAATGTTACTGTTATCCAAGATCAACATTAAATTTTCATTCATGAAAATGCCACAGCTGACTGTTTAAGTTAAATACTGCAGCATTCCCAGACACTTCAGAGTAAGATTGCATATATCTTCATAGGAATCTTCTGTATTACACAATTCCAAAAATAACTTTCATTTTGCTTCTTGTGTGTATTTAATAAACAAAATCAGTAAAGTAGAGCAATAACAGTAAGAAAATTTGAAAGTGCAATAGAGGAAAAATTTATATTTTTTACCTACTTATACTGTCAGAACATATATTTTTCTCCAGAGCAGCATACCTGTCATTTGCCCTGTATATCTCAGGTTTCTAGATGTTTCTGCAGAGGAGATAGTACAGTTCTGAAGGACTCATTCTTTGATGGACAGATGTGATTTTAAAGACTCAGGTATGTTCACATTACAAGTGAGGTGATAGGTGACAGAGGTAGGGCAAATACTATACCAAAAATAACTGTTACAGCAGTTATTCTTGATACTGTGTTCTCTCAGCACAGTCTTCTGCTATAGGAAATAATTTTTATTGGGAGAATAAAAATTGGTTTCCAAAAATAAACAATCAGCAACTTGCTTTATCCTCTAGCCTAATAATCCAAAAGTTATAGATGAGTTTAATCACTCTTAAATAGATATAAAAATAAGTACAACAAAAAATAAATGTTTCAATATAATTTCATGTACCATACCCTGTAAAAGTATCCAAGTCCAAAAAGGTGACTCAAATAAGGTATTGGGTTGAAGAGCAGTTACTACTTATAATAAAACCAACATAAAAGCATCAAAGGGTTGAAACTAAATCCAATTGAATTATTTAAAACACACTTACTGGAAGAAGTAGAGTGCAAAATGAATATGGAAAAGCAAAATTTCATTCCAGCTTTTTTTTCCCCCAGGTAAAGTGCTCATTATTCAATGGCCTTTGGTTCTTAACCCAAGTTTGTATAAAAGGGACTGATGTTATTCACAGATGACTGGCGTTTAGAAGACAAAAAAATTAATTTGTATTCTGCTGGAGATTATTCAAGTAGATAGACTGAGTCATTTATACATCCTAGAGTAAGATGACTAATGTAAAGAAAGTTGCAATATATTTCACAAATGATATCACATATGTGAATGCAGGTCATTCTAGCTGACTAAGCCTCTTAAAACCCCAAATCCTCTCATAGAAAACCTAAAAACAAAATGTGAAATCATATTGCCAACACTAAATATAAGGACTGACATCCAGAAGATCCCACCTGGGAACTCCTTTTCCAGTAGTAGGAGGGTTCTATTACTCTCCCTGAATTTCCTCAAGAGGTGCCTAACTGACTATTGTAATGGCAGAGATGTAACTGTTGAGGACTGAATATATTCATGGCAGCCTTAGCCTTTCATCTTGCACAGGTGAAAATCTTTTGAGAGCTTTTGCAGAGCCAGTGTAAATCCTCATAAGTGCTTTACAGTGTGCCTACAATTATGAGTCTATCGACTCATGAGAGTAAAAGGAAATTAAGTTTGAAATGTGTGAACTGAACCAGACCATAAGGACTCCCAAAAAATATTTTCCATCACAGGCATAGAGTTTTCATCTTACTCGACAACTGGCAAAAACTATATTGGTTCCTATCACCACCTAGGAACTCTATACAAAACTCTGTACAGTGAAAATACATAAGTCCAAGCAACATTCAGCATTGCAATCATTGCAAGTCTGAGTCTTCAGTACTCAGAAATATCACTTTATTTTGTGTCTGATACAGAACTTCAGTAGACTTCTGCAGTGAATTTTGAAGCATGGGTATATGTTAATCATGTCTGAAATATCTCTGTCTTGTAATGTTTAGCTATATAATAGCACAGCAAATAGACACTTTTACCTGTGCAGGAAATCTTGGACTTTTGTGGGTCTCTGAATAGAAGAATAAAGAACAAACTCTTCTGAATAGAAATAAACACAGTTAAAACAAGTATTGATTATTTCTATTACACACAAAGCAAAACAGAATCAGTTCTCAGGGTGATTATCTTCTCCTCACCTGAGTCACTATGAGCTTGAATGTGTTTTTTTTAATTACCTAAATCTCTGTGCAGGTTTTCTGATAATATTAACAGCTTATGAACATTTTCCTGTGTATGTACATTAAAAATGTGCAACAAACTCCTATATTCTATAACTTTAAAAATATCCCCAAAACTCCAAACAATATTGACAAGGAATTGTTGAAATATTTCCAAATAGAATAATTTACAATCTATAATGACATTAAAAGATAGGAGAAATGTTTAAACAGTAAGATTAAAAGCTCCCTACTTTTTTTTCTGCACTCCTTACTTTGTATAGATTGAAAAAAAAATATAAACAATTAGACATTTCTGTGTACTTTATGTCAAAACCTTTTTTTTACCATCGTTTGGTCTGTTCAGCCTGGAGAAGAGGAGACTGACGGGAGACCTCATTGCAATCTGCAACTTCCACCTGAGAGGAAAAGGAGGGGCAGGCACTGCTCTCTGTGGTAAGCAGCAACAGGACCCGAGGAAATGGCTTGAAGCCATATCAAGGGAGGCTTAGGTTGGATATCAAGAAAAGGTTCTTCACCCAGAGAGTGACTGGGAACAGGAACAGGGTCCCCAGGGAAGTGGTCACAGCACCAAGCCAGACACAGTTCAAGCATTGTTTGGACAATGCTCTCAGGTACATGGTGGGACTTTTTGGGATGGTTCTGTGAAAAGGGCTGAGTTGGACTCAATGATCCTTGCGGGTCCCTTTCAACTCAGCATATTCTGTAATTATTTTCAGTGATTTTTGTATTGACTGTATGTGACAAAAGGAAAGCTATATTCTGCCACCATTAGTTGCACTGATAAGGACTAATTTTGGTGGAGCACATGGAAAACAGGACGATGATGAAAGACAATTTCACCAAGGGTAAATTATGTCTGTTCTAACCTTCTGTGATAGAGTAACTACAGCGATAGAAAAGGGAAGGGCTACAGCTGACACCTACCATCTGAAAGGTCTTTGATGCAGATCCTACAGCATTCTTGGAAGTAAATTGCAGAGGTGTGTTCTTGATAGATGGACTGCTAAATGAACAAGGAATTGGTTGGATGGTGATATCTGAAGAGTTACGGTGAACCGCTCAGTGACCAAGTGGAATCAGTAACACATCACCATGTGTTACCCCCTCATGGGTCCATACTGGGGCCAAAACTATTTAATATCTTCATCAGTGGCATAGAAGGATTGAGTGTGTATCACCTCAGTATCAAGGTAAAACCAAGCTCACTGACTAGAAGGAAACTGGCATGCTAGAAGGAAAGCCATGCTGTTTTGGGGGACATTATCATGTTTGAAGTGTGGGCCATGCGAATTTTATGAAGTTCAACAAGACCAATTGCAGAATCCTGCACCTGAGCTGGAGCAATTCACAATATCAGCACAAATTGAACTTATTTGGAACAGCCCTGCGGAGAACACCTTTGGCATCTTGGTGGATGAAAAATCAAATTGATCTGTCAACATGTGCTTGCAGTCCAGAAAGTCACCCGTGTCCTGGGCTGCATAAAAAGAAGTGGGACAACAAGTAGGACACAACACTGCTAGAACAAGTCTAGAGGATGACACGATAACAATCAGACTGCTGGATCACCTCCCTTGTGAGGACAGGCTCAGAGAGATGAGGTTCAATCAGGAGAAGGGGATTGTCTGGAGAAATTATGCATTTTCACAGTATAAAAGGAATTTACCAGAAAGATGGAGAAAGACCTTTTACCTGGGCCTGTAGTAACAGGACAAGATTCATGGCTTCAAACTGAAAGAGGGCATTTTTAGATTAGATTTTTATTGGCTATAAGGAAAGAAATTTTAACATGAGTGTAGTGAGGCACTGGAACAGGTTGCCCAGAGAAACTGCAGATGTCTCATGACTTGAAATGTTCAAGATCATGTTGAATAGGGCTTTGAGCAACCTGATTTCATCAAAGTTGTTCCTTTCCATGGCAAGGGGGTTGGAATAGATAATTTCAAATACCCCTTCCAGTACAAATCATTCTGTGATTCTACAATTCTCTTTTATAAGTTTTTTAGAGATTGAGAACATTCTGTGGCTTTCAATATAAATGAGAATAAATTTTCTCATTTCTCTTTCCATACTTCAATGCTTACATCAGTCTTACCACATCTCAATAGTATACAACATCCTGGGGCATTTGACCTGATGTCATGCATTTAAATTTAACATAGCTGTTAAGTAGCTTTCTCCTTACCTGCACCACTTTGGTTTCCATGACTAATCTGGGTACAAACCATAGGTGGTAACTATAACAGCTTTTGAAAACTTCTGCCTGATTGACCTTTCTGTCATGCAGTGAGCTCAGACATGCAGTAGATCTAGACATGGGGAGCATTTTCCTGAAAGTCTGAAGTTGAAGGGGTAAGAGTTATGATGCAAGTAATTTCTGATTTTGTGTTTCTTAAAGAAGACTTATACCAAGTTCCTTTTTCCTGTTTGAACAGCAACTCACTCACATGAGTAATAACTCAGGGTTTTACTTGACCTATTAGTGAAAAATTATTCTCAAGTGCTCTACAAGTCCTGCTCAGATTAACATTCAAATGACTTCTAGAGGAAGCTTCCATTGATTCCCTGGGAATTCCCCATAGCTGGAAAATGTCACCTTCAGAAACTAGAGATGTCTTTAATTACTTCCTCTCTTGTATAACTTTTCTTTTATCTAGTGTATTATTTTACAGTTAATTTTAAATACAAATATTTATGTGGACTTAAAAACTAGAAGTATGACAAAAGCTCAGACAACAGTTGTACTTAATTTTTTAGTTATTCTCAATTTTTTAAGCCTATAACATAAACTTGTTATGATTACAACATACCCTTAGTATGACTAGTAATAATAAAACCTATAACTTGTTCTAATTTTGATTTTTTTTAATTTAAAAAAAAATGTTAATCAGAAGGAAAGATAGCATGGAAGAAAGAAAAGGCGAATATGCCTCTGTGATAACTTCATAGAAAAGACACAGCCACATAAATATTTCATGCTAGATGTGAATTCAAGAGGGTTTTTCTAGTATAAAACTTACGGTACCCTGGGTGAAAATAAGATAATTTCGGAATCTTTCTGTCTTTAACTTCTTTGAGGCTAATGAATGTCTGAAACTGAGGAGATAACATTGACCAGAATATACTGAAATTCATATTTTTTATCTTCCTCAAGATGTATAATTATATAATTCTTCAAAGCTTAACAGGATATTTCCTAAAATATGTGTCACAATTTTTTTAATGATAAAAGTTTTGGGGGGTTATGGTTTCTTTTTTAGGCCATGTCATGACTTATCAGATCCGCTTATTTCTTGGTTGGTGACTATGTTACACTGAACATTAGCTGTTTTGCTATTATGTGTTATATACAGTCAAAGAGTTTATTGTCTTCAGTGGTGAACTGTTCTATCTTTTAATTTCTCCTTCTGCCTGAATTTTTGCTCTTATATCATGAGACAATTATAGAAATCCTACACAGATGTTCTTACTAATTTTTTTCAATATTTATTTTTACTTTTTTTGTATTTAGCTGGAAATGGTAATTTTAGATGGACAACTTAAACACAATGTTAAAACTGAAGCTTATTATGCTGCTTATTGCAATTACTGCAATTGATTTTATTGTTTCTCCAATGTAACACTTTGCTTCTTACAAGGAAAATCACTTTTCTATTCTTTCATTAAATTTCTAAAGACCACTTGACTGTAACTCTCTCTATTGTGAGCCATATAATCTGTCTGGGAATGAAATATACTTATTATCTGGTAGATAGGTCACATTTCCTTCCATTAGCTTCTGTTGTGATCACAGCGAGAAAAGATGACAACAGAAAGAAAAAATCAAGAGCAGTATGAGATGGTTCAATTTGAATCATCTTGTTCTCCATCTCAGAAGAGACCATTTTTAATGTTTTTAAGGCTTTCAGTTCTTTTCCCATATTTAAGAGTGCACTTGACTCTTGCAATGCTAGCCACTCTTTCACCTTTAGCCATCATAATTTTCTTATTTCAATTTAAACTAACTCTGCCTTATGTTTTCAGAGTAAAACCAGCAGTGATGGATTCTGTAATTTGCAATTATTTTCTTTTTTTTGCATCTTCAGTTCACCTTTCCTGTAAAGCTTCATTAGCCCTAACATTTTTCATGATGTTTCTAATTAATTATTAGACACTTGGAGACTCAGTGAAATAGTTCCATTTTCCTAGTCCCTGACCACTCCAAGTGGGAATATTTGCAATATTAAGAAATCTATTCTGGGTAAAAGAAATAAATTATTTCTCAGGAGGAGACCTGGCCTTTAGAGAGAGTGAGTAAACTGTTGGGGGGAATGGTCCAGATTGAAAGGATTCAAAAATGCTATCATAGAACTTCTCAATGGGCATGACAAAAAATTGTAAGATAAAATTTAGTGTTGAGGCTGCAAATGAAAGCATGTTGTGCCGAAGCAATGAAGACTTGAAATTATTGTTTAAAACTTATGTCAAATTCTAATATAGTCATAAAAGTTGATGGCAACCTTGGTGGCACACAGCCTGAAGTGTAACAGGTTTATGTACATCAGTGCACAATGTTATGCTAAAATGATAAAAAGGCAGATTTGTGTGTGCCTGTGTATATTGTGTGTACACATGCCCCTGCACAGACACACATACCTGTATATTTTTTACACAGGTGTCTTTTTCATTTCTGAAAGTTTGAGGAAAGGTGTTGAGGCAGAGTATGGATGACAGGTGGGGAAAAATGTGCCATACAGCTTTAATATAAAAACAAGTTATTTACAATATTTATGACAACTGTTTTTCCTTACACACCCTCACATTTTAATACTTACAATTGCTCATTTCTTCTACTGTTGAATGCAAGAGTGTCTTAAAGTGAATGTTAAATCAATGTTTATTATTTTAGTTTTTATTCTAAAATTTTTCTTAGACTATTCTAGATTAAGGTGTTAATTGACATTTAATTTTGGGGACTAGGAGTGTGCTAAAGTTATAGTAAACATGATGATACTATCAAATGTGCCTATCGTAAATCCTCAAGAGCTCCTTCTAGTAATAAAGGATTTGACTTTCCTTGCAAAAGTGTTCAAATTTGCACTAAGAATAGCTTAGCAAATGTTCAGTGTATGCTAGTACACTTTAAAATGTGTAACCTGAAAAATGAGAATAATGTCATTTAACTTACATTTAATACAATTTAGTCTTCATTTCTATGGGCATTTAAATTATATTAGCTAATGTATTTTTATTAATGGAACTCTTGCAGTGAAGCACATTCAGGTATTGAAAAATCATGTTGCATATTTCTCTGTAATTGCCATTTGCTTGTTCATTTGGACAATAGGCTGTAAATGCACCTGTGACCACTTTTGCTGTAATTACTATTATTTTTTAAAAGTTATCACAATTCTTATAAATCTGAAAGAAACCACAAATAATGGATTCTACATTCACTTTTTTTTTCCAATTTTTAAGTCTTTAAAAACTGAACCCAAAAATATATTTCTTTTTCAGTAAGGAAAGAAGCAAGAGATCGCATGAATATAATGTCACAAACAAATGTGAAGTTGACTTAACATTTTAAAATTGGAAATATTATTATTTACATTTAATCTTCTGCAGTTTCTTGGCTTTCAAATAGCTTCATGAAATGCATCTCTTAACATAGTTATTTAATTCTGAAAGTAGCCTGAAGATATGAATTATCAGCTTGTCATGACAAAGCACTGAATAGACAAATGCTGCCTTTACTGGGAGGGACTTGTTCTTTGCCTGTTTTTAGTGGGTTTTTTTGTTTGGCTTTTTTTGGTTTTGGTTTGTCTGGGTTTTGTTTGGGTTTGGGGTATTGTTTGCTTGGTTTGGGTTTTTTGGGGTTTTTTTTATCATATTTTTTTAAATAAAAATCACAACTACCAAAAATTTACTCCCCCCCCCAAAAAAAAACCCAAACTACATTTGTGCTTTAGGGTGAAGTACCTTCTAGATCAAATAAATCCATATGATCCAGACAGACAGAGAGCAACAGGAGCCACAGATTTAAAAATAACTTTCCATAATCTATACAAAGCATATTCTAGGTAATGGACACTAATTTATTGTTGCACATGTGGTTGATAATTAATTAGAAATTAACCCAAAGTGCATTCTGGGTACATTTTCAAGACTGTTGCAAATTAATTACCCCTTAAAAAACAACCAAAACAAACAGGGAGTATAAGATGGGAATGTGTCCTCATCTTGTGGAAAATTAAAGGACCTAAACTGTGAATCTCACAGTATGCAAAATGTTTCCTGAGCAGCAAATTGATCTTTCGCTATGGCAAAAAAAGACTGGTACTTCCACCCACTCCACTCTATTTTGATTTATTTTGAGTAGGTATTGCATTTGATATTCGGCACTGCTGGTAGTTTATTTTCTACTGCATGAAAACAAAAAAATTCATTGAGATATATACTTGTTAGAGAATTTGGAATTGCAATTAAACAAAAAGATTATATTCATGGTAGTCTTTAATTCTTTTTTCTTGATATTTTACATGTTGTGTTTGTAGGAGTAAAAAAGCTGAGAGTGAGAGATTGGTACTTAAAAGCAGCAAATAAATTACTTTTGGAAGTGAGTTTCACTGGATGGTGCCATTTTGGGGCAGCTGTAACAACATCTCTGATGTTTTATTAAGCAGTGTTCTAATTTAATCCCAGCTGTAACAGTATTCATTCTTTTCAAGTTTTATACTGAGAACTGCTTTATATTTCTGTGTGCAGCTGCATACCAAAAAAACATCTATTCATATTTAGTCAATTTTTTAACTAAAAATATGAACTGCATTTTACATTCAATTATTACTGCAATTATATATTGTCCAGTAGGAACAGCATTTTGTACTTGAAAGGGATGAATAATACTTGGAATAAAAGTTGAAAGAAAGTGGCTTTAAAGACAGGGAATCTATAGCATTCTTTAAATAATAATTAAAAAACCCAACATGTAAATACATACTATTGTATGAGTACATATAATTCCTTAAATTTTTGTTATATGTATTTAAAAATGAAAGAATTGAAGAAAGAAACCAACTGAACAAATAATTACAATTGTCCTAAATTTTCTTCAGAGTATTCAAGGTTTATACATCTTAACTTTGTATCATAGAAAACTTGAGTCATGATTTAGTTTTCATTTAATTCACCTATTTGCAGCCAAAATCTGTGATGTATGCTGATAATGATAGAACTAATTTTAAAGCAATATTTAAATAACAGCAGGAAAAACTCTCTGTCATCAAGTATGTAACACTTTATGAAATTTTAGGTTGATGCTGACTGTATTACGGGTTATAAACTATTCAGTGAAACTCATCCTTGGCATTTTTGATTGAATAATTATACTCGTGGTTTTGTGTAATAACTTATGTATACCCGCAGTTAAATTTTTTAATATGGTAACACAATATGTACTGTCAAGATCAAGAATAAATATTAGGCAATCCAGAAATGAAAAAATGAAATGAGCTCTATTCTACTAGTTTTCAGAGTTCTTACCTACTAAAGCAGTATTGTTTTAATGGAATGAACATAGATGTAAAGAATTTACTCCTTTTATGTAAAACTGCGTAACAAAAAATAGTGAGCCTGTAGTTTAAGGATAATTTATACTATATTTGTTGATTTTCTTTATTATGATGCTTTAACTGATGCAAATTTTTGTGCAAGACAATCAATATTTGCTAACACTTTTGACAAACAGCATTGTCTTTGTGCATGCACATTTGTTGGTATTAGAATTACAATGGAAAAAAAATACGTAAAATAACTTTGGAGCTTAATGGCTCATATTTACAGATAGGGCTACCCATGGAATTAAGTGCTGGAGTACATGAACTGTGGTGTACTGCAAACAGAATCTTGAATATAAATTCATCAGATATAATGCTGAAAGTATCAGCTATTTTTACTGAGTTAACAAAAATTCAGCACTAATAGCAGTGGTTATAAATATAAATACAAGGTTGTGTTAATATTTTGTCAACTTTTCTATTGTTTGGTCAGAAACATTTCTTTACTATTTTACATCTATACCCTACTTTATATTATAAAGCAGTGTTAAAATCCTTATGCAAGCTTAGAAAATAGGCTGCTGAAGTGGTTTTGAAATTGGTGTTTCCTCCACAACAGAGGGAATTGCAAAAACTGATGATAATACAGTGGTAATACAAAGGAATAAACTGAGACAGAGTAAGATAGACTTCTAATTCCCTCTTTTCTCATTAAAACAGATTTTTTGGGTTTTTTGGTTTTTTGTTGGGTTTTGGGTTTTTTTGTTTTGTTTTGTGGGGTTTTTTCCCTAAATACTTTTTTTTTCTTTTCTGAGAATTCAACAAAAGATAAACTCTTCTGTCTTGAGTTTTGATAGTTTCTTCCTCTTTAAGTCATATCTATCTGTATTATATAGGTAAATATGCTAAATGAACATTCTGTGCATAGTTGGGACAATGCAGGAATGAGCAATTAATTTTTAATTATTAAACAAACAAATAAATGAGGATCATGAAAGTACAGAACTTTGACAATGGGTGTGGGGATCTGAAAAGGTCTGAGATCCACAAAGAATTGTATTGAATTTGGAACCTCTAGAGGTGTGGATATTAATATAGAAAGCTGATAAGAGGGAATATGAACTTTCATCAGATTGCATTGAGTATCCTGCATAAATAACATCAATGCGAAAAGCTTTAATCGTTCTGAAAAAAAGGAGAAAAATAACTAGATTCTCATTTGCCCTCCAAATCCTCTATTTCTTCAGCTAAAATAAATCTGATGGATGACACATCCCAATATAATGTCAGTGGTTTCAGAATTGCAACTCAGGTGGCATTGATCTCCATTGCAGCACAGCTAATGCATGGGAAACCTATCAAAGGATAGGAAGGAAAATATGAGAGATCAGGTATTTTTTGATTGACCTTGGTTTTTAGTTGCCCTGAGTTTTCTTCCAGTGCTCTTTGTATCAGAAGACAGCATCTAAAATGGGGAGAATTTTTCACAATAAAAATTAAAAAAAAGTGTGGCTTGTGATTTAAAAGAAAAACTATATTGGAGTGTTTAACCTTTTTTGTCAAGTAGTTTTTACTTAAAAAAAAAAAAAAGAAAAAACTCCGAGATTACATGCATACATCTCAGCATGAAGCTGAGTCAGGAGGTTTAAGTTAGGTATTAGGTGAAGTTTTTTCACTCACAGGGTTGTTGGGCACTGGAACAGGTTCCCCAAGGAAGTGGGAAACTAAGCCTGGCAGAGCTCAGGAAGTGTTTGGACAGCACGCTCAGGCACATGGTGTGACTCTGAGTCTGTCCTGCACAGGGCCAGGAGTGAGACTGGATGATCCTGATAGGTTCCTTCCAACTCAGAATATTCCATGATTCAATGATTCTATGATGGCAACGTCCTGTTAGTACTATAAATTAACAGTGTTAAAAATTGGAGTATTTAGGTAATCAAAGTTTTTGTCCAGCTAGTGTTTTTCTAGATAAATTTTCACTGGTACCCAAAGACAAGATTTTAACTGCAACTCCTGTGAGAAAAACCACACAAACAAATCCAAAAAACAAAACAAACAAACAAAAAACCTCACCACTCCCAAGAAACCCTAAGAAAACAAACCACAAGCAAACAAAACAAAAATCCAACTGCTAACTCCAAATATTAACTTGTTTGGACAAGTCAGCTTTACTTTTAGCTCTAGTATGATAATTTCAAAATATGCAGCTAGAGCATTTTTGTGGTCTGAGCTGTTCTGCTTTCCAAAAAGTAAGGGGAGAATTTTATTATTTACAGGAACCTATTTGTAGTGATTAATGAATAGTTTTGGCCAATAAAGGCTTCAGTCTTTCCTTGGAAGTTGTGGTCATATTGTGCCAGCTTTTTCCTGGAGCAGTCTTCTGGGAGTTATAGTAGAAGAGCCACTGGTTAACTCTTTAACACCAAAGGATTTTTGGGTATTTCACATCTTTTCCTCTCTGTCCTTGTTTGACAAATTATTGTACATGTTCTCAATTACCCTTAGCTATACTTCAACCCTGCAAAATTTTAGTGTATATTTTTCATGATTGTGTTAAATACATACAGGCAGTCTTTCACCACCTCAATTATCATTCACTAATTGCAATCCACACATCTCTTCAATCACAATTTCTGCACTGCCTCTTCTCTTTCCCTATTATCTTCCTCCTTCATCTTTCTAAAGTTGAAAACTAACTTGCCTCTTCATGTTATCCTATTACACCCATTTCTGTGTATTGTTTCATCCTACTTTCTCTTTGCTAATGTTGTTATCATCACCATAACCCTGAAATAAATTACCTGCTTCTCTTTATAAATTAACCTGCTTTTCTAGAGGATGTTTAAAACGCTTCTCCCGATTTGTGACATCTTCATTATTACCAAATCTTGTAATTATGTGAAATACCAAGTCAAAGTGCATAATTTAGACAACAATGAACTCACTAATGAGGTTATGTGTAAGTATAAGTACAGAGACCCTTTAAGAAGACTGAATTTGGGTATTTGGAGAAGAGAAAAGGAGGCTAGGGTAATAAGCATAGTATTTTTCTTTTCTTCTTTTTTTTTCCCAAATGTTGAAGCTACAATTGCTATCAACATGTGTCCACAGAAAGAAAACTTTCTCAAAATGATTTATTGGTGAAACAAAAATATTAAGAAAACCTGTTTCCAACATATATATATATTCCAACTTTAATTCTGTTTTCTCTTTTCTGTTTTAATTTGTTCCTATTTTGTTTCTACTTAGCTCTTTTTCCTATTACCCTCACTCAAAAAAACGCCTTGCCAAAAAACAAATAACAAAAACCAGAAGTACTTCCATTTTCATTTTCAGGGAAGCAAATATGTCTTAAGGAAATTATCATTTTTGTCATGCCATGTTAAGAAAAATCTGAAAGATTTTTTATATGTAGGATTTATGACATTCTTCTCGCAGGTGTGAAAAGAAAAGGGAACAAAGCTATTTCTAGTTTAAGGAGAAGATATTCCCAATGGCAAAGGAAAACTACAGTTGCTTCACTGAACCAGTAGTCATTGTGCCACTGTCCTTAATCTATCAGCTCCTGAAGATGGTGTGTAGTTGCGTTCATTTAAAGGGGAAGAAAGTAGTCGCAGCACCCCTCCACAACACTTGCATCCTGGTAAGGGGATGGATAATTCAAGGCATAGTTGGCTTTCCCCTAGACTGACCAGAACCCTGGCACCTGTCAATAACTTACTCTGGCACAAAAGGCCCATTCTGCTAAGTGTTTGGCTTTCCAGTATTTGTATTTAACTTGGGGATGGATCAAGAGGACACCAACATAAATGGACTCAAATTGTGCAAGAATCCCAGTTTATAGCTGTCAACCAACTAGAACCAGTTTGTTCAACATTGGTGTTTGATTCCGAGCATAAAAGAGGAATTAAGTTTCCCGAGGGCACCTGTACCAGGCTGTGTTTCACAGATGTGGTGAACATAGGTTTTCCCCTCTCCAGCATGACAGGTTACAGTACTCAAAGGCCTTTCCCACTGCTCTGGCAGGAACTCTTTGCTCCCTCTTCAGTTGGTGAAGGCTAGTGAGACAGTGACATTTCCATAGGGCATCTAAGTCATCTTTCTTTGGCACTCCTCTCCTTCACATTACATAACCCAGTCTCATTAAATTCTCTCTTTGCTGGAATATCTTTGGCAGTTCAACCTTCTTGTGCAGCCCCTGCAGCTGTGGCCTCTATGTCACAGTGAGAGGGAAAGCATAAGGGATATTCATCAGATGATGAATCATACTATTCACAGTTCTTATTCAATCAGTCATCCCTGGAAATAATAAACAAAAGAAAGAGTCTATGTCTGCACTCCTTACAGGACTCTTTGCTCCTGAGAGTCAGAGGGCTGTTGCTGTAGTACAAGCAACAGAGAAGTTCATTGTGTCTTCACAGATCTTTAAGGCTTTTCATCTTATCACATATTTTTCTGGTGATAAAGGAAGGGCTGCACTGTTCTTCCCATCCAATCTCCTCCCTGCTGTAGGACACGTGGAAAGCTAAGATAGTCAGGCCATCTCCACTCTGACTTCCCTTGGACCCAGAAGTGAGAAGGTAAAGACAAAAAAATACGCTAAGATAAGGCAAAACTAAAGAAGGATGTTTAGCAGAGGAGATAACAATATTTCCAGTTTCTGTTGGGTTGTTGAATTGCCCAGGTGATAAAATGTCAGATGAGTGTGTGTTCATGCATGAAAGGGCTACTAGAGCCAGCTGCTTACTCGGCTCTGCTGGACAATTCTGCACTGGCCTGCTGTGGAAAATTATTGCTTCCCCATACACTCCTGACATATCTACCTTCAGAACTGCCAAGGGCATGGCAAAGGGCTGTTTTAGCTCTCCACAGCAGTACGGCATATAAAGTTCCTGCAGTTGTTCTGACCACAATTTGTTGGCTATTAATCATCGATGCTTGCAATGCGTTGACACAAGTTTAGAATTAACAGTGCCCATACCAACTCTGGTGGTAAAGTCATGAACTTCTTTCTGATATCTGCTTGCAAGTTTCCATGCTGTGACTTGGAGCTGAAGGATCTCCCTTGATAATTCGTGAACCTGCAACCAAAGAACGGCAGTCTTTGAGGTAGGCCCAAGCTGTCAACGAGAATCAGCAATTTCCACATCATAACAAGTGGTCTGTGTGATATTGCACATCCCAGTAGTCACTTAACAGGAGGCAATGGGTTCGTAAATCTTCATCTCTCAGAAGCCATCTACATTCTTCTCTGCTGTTATTTGTGCCTGAAACTTAATGTAACAGTGTTGTAGGTGGGCGTGCAACTTCTTGCAGGGGATTTCAAATGAAGTCCACTGTGCATGGAATTTTTTTATCTTGTGTCTGGTCATTCTAAACAATGAGCAAGCAATAAAGCAAGACAATAGAATTTCAACAGTAATGCTTCACATAACAATGTTTTACAGTATCTTATAATTGATGTATGGTTGCCCTAGGAAAACTGTTTCTCTTATCTCAAGCTCCAAACTGGCAATTTTAGCTTTTGACCCCATGCTTAAATCTGACCTGGCAGAATTCCTTGTGTTAAGCTCTGTGGTCCCATGAACACTCTCAAACTTGTGTTTTTCATTCTTGTTTGTTTCTTTGTGTCTCCTGATATTCATGCACAGTATATGGAGGAGATCTGCTAAACAGTGAATATCAAACAGTTGGTCATACTTAAAATTTTCTCAGCTATTCTGATGCTAACTTCATTACACCAGTTTTATGCTGCTTTAGCACCACTGGAAGGTGCAGTTGATAACATTAGGCTTTTTTTCCCCTTACTGTTGCTTAAGTTCAGGCATGTGATAGAATTCTGTAAGAATTTTAAAATTTCAGAAACTGAACCAATACAATAGATGGGAAAATAATTCAATCTTTCCCTTGTTGGTTTGTTTCCTAAATCCAACAGAAAAAACAGATTATTGCAGTTGTTCTGAATCAACTAGGCAGTATGAAATGTTGCTAACAAAGTTAATCCTCCAGGCTGACAATCACTCCTGTACCTGTTCTGGTTTTCATTTTGGTAGAAAAACAGCAGAACTTTATAGCATTAGAAAATCCTCATTGCCAAGAAAGAAAACAAAACCAAGAAAAATCAGCTACTGTTCTGTCAGAAATGGCTGACACACAAATGATAGAGGGTACTTGAGTGTTAGATGGGGCTGGCAAGGGAGGTTTTAATAAAAGGATGGATTCAAACTGCCTAAATAGCTGAAAGGTCCCAACATGTTTACACAATCTGTGGGGAAAAAAAATGTTTCAGATTATTACTGAAATCACCTTTCCTGCTTACACAATCTGTGGAAAAAAAAAATTGCAGATTATTACTGAAATCACCTTTCCTACATTCAAAATTTCCCAGGTGTGAATGAAATATATATACAAAGGCCAGTTTAGAAAGAGGATAAACTTTTATTTTTCATGTTCCAATGTATTATTCTTTACAAGACAAGATTTTACTAACTGTATGCATTAATAATAAGAAACATTAGAAAGAAATATTATGTTTCCAATAATGAATTATAGTATTTGAGCTTCTGAGAATTCTGAGTTAAAAATCATACACATTCTGAAGTTGCTATCAATGTAAAATATGGCAGTTTGGCCTCAGCACATTATAATGGACTTTTGCATATGCTGGTTAAGAGCTGCACAACATGAAGTATTCATACAGGTAATTAGAACTACAGTGAAGTATGGGTGGAAAGACCAGAACAGATTATTATAACACAGAATATTTCATTTATTGAGCAGTAGTGTTCTATTGCAGTTTATTTGTGATGATTGGCTTGATTTTTTTAGAGCACCTTATTTTACATTTCAAAAATATATCCTACAATTATCCATCCTAGATTACCATTACTTTTTCTTATTTGTAGGTTGTGTATTTATGTGAATATACATGAATATATGTCCACACACATACAAAATTAATACTCACTGCCTTTTTGACTTGTAGAATGCTATTTAAAAAGCCATCATGCATTTTTTTTAAAGTGAGATCTGCCAAGATGTCTTTTCAGAAGCAGAGATATAGCAATCAGAAAAGATTAATAAAGTTAAAACCTGGACATACATCAGTGAAGCTCACTTGTCAGGTAGAAAATGGAACTTTTAACTCAGAAACATAGGCATCTTTTCCTGAGTAAAAGTGTAAGTACTGGGACTGTAATCCTGTGTCCCAAGTCATTTATTCTAATTCATATTCATTGCTATGGAGTCACGACATCATAATGTAAGACGTGAGTGCCAAGAGGATTATGTGTCCCTAAGTGTAAATCTCTTTCTCAGAGCTTTTCTATTATCATTAAATTCAAATCAGCACATTTTTCATGCAAAATCTTTTAGCAGCATTCTGCAAGACTGGGGTTTTTTTTCAATTTATTCTTAGACTTGTGTTTGGTATAGGAAAATAATAAAATTAAAACCAATTTTGGTATAGTGCGCAGTGCGCTGTATCATTTGAAATGGCATAAAGGCATTCTACATTATAGAAAATTATTTCAGTGCATGAATGACCACCATAAAATTGTTCTTCTTAGAAAATTTTGAGCTCTAAAACCTCTGTTGAATTTAAGAAAGAGAAAGGGGATTTTGAAATTTGTGCTTATTATTAAAAGTAAAATTGCAGAGAACATGCACACCAAATTAATTTTGACTCAGAAGATAACATTTTCTTTTCTGACTATTTTTTAAAGACATATTTTGGTGTAGTTGTAATCAAATAAAATCAAGGAGGAACAAGAAAAGTGTCAGGTGGTCCTAGAACAAGGATAATTCCTCTGTATGCTGCTGTTGCATCTCTGGAGGCTGCAGACTATTAAACTGCACTGATTATACCTGTTACCCTAATGCATTATTCATTACATTGGCACCACAACATCTTCAAACAGTCTGTCATTTTCCATTACTTTCCATCAAAGGAACCATATGCTGTTCTCACAGTATATTGATATCAGGGCATAGACAAAGCAGACAGTCACATGGAAGCACTATCTGCTTTCACATGAGCTTTTAAAATACTTATTATTAACCACCACTTTTGATGGCCTGTTGGATTATTCAGTGCTTAAACTAAGAAACTTCAATGAGGAGAGATTGATGACTGCTCTTTCTATGTTGAAAATGATTTGGTTCTCATAACCTGTTTGCCAGTCAATAGAACTGCCCTGCAAGGTATTTCATCATGGATGCTGTACATTGAATTTTGTTTTGAAGTGCTGTTCCTCAGACATCTCTCATTTATGGTTTGAATATCTAAGAAGCAGTACTTCATTATCAAAAATCAGCCTTGTTTCCTGTTCCATCCTATGCACAGTAACTTGTCTTTGAACATCAAGCTATTTTTTTTACATCACCCCTAACTTAAAAATAATTTGATTCCATGCAGTAGCTGATAATCTTTCCTAAAGCTTTTGTGACATTCTGTGTGTTCAATGACTGAAAAAAAAAAACAAAAAAAAAACCACAAAACAACCCTTTCAGTATCTTAGCAGAAGATATCAGAATTGGACTCTTCTTATACATATATAGTAATTCCAACATTGTCTCAATTTCTAATTTCATTTTTTTAGGCAATGACTTATTTTATAATGTGATTTTTATAAATCATCAAAAACTCATATAAAGACTGCTTGCTATTCATTGAAATAGGAATTTAGACTTTGGACTGACTTTTTTTTGTGATTTTGATCAGCACTGAAATCCATTGTCATCTTAACCAGTTGGTAGTACGTTAATGGTTAATGGTTGGACTTGATAATAACTTGACAACACTATTATGTGTTGAGGTCAAATTGTTATATTTTGCATTCATAGCAACTTCTTAATGGTCTTTTTCAGTCTAAATGAGTCTGTGATTCTGTGATCAGCTACATCAAGATGTTCCACTGTTAATAGTTAATAATTTAACTACATATAGAGCATATAACAATTTTTGTAGGATTAAGACAAAAAGGAATCAAGTTCAAATGTGCAGATGGAATTTAAAATGGCATCGGCTCAAATTTTAAACATTGTTTTTATTCCTGTGATATTTCTAAATTAAGAGTGAACTGAAAATTCAAAGTGTGGGTCTCCATTTGTCTACACATAGGATTATTGGGAACATCTGAGGTTTGTTCAATAGAAATACTCCATATACTCTGTGAGCCTGAGTTTGGTCCTGTAATTCTAAACTAATGCCTGCTATTAAGAGAACCTTCAAGGCAGAGGTAAACAGGCTCCTGGGGGGGCTTCTGTGTGTTCAATTCTAAACAGGAGATGTTTTTCACGCACCAAGCAAATATGGTTGGTGGTTGAGAAATGCAATTCAGCTACATCTGGATAAAGTTAAAAAGCACCCGAGCAAACAATTTGTGTTTTCGATGAAGTATGTTGGTCATATTCTCACATTTAATACAGTCTATATTCAAGGCACCCAATTTTCTCATATTGCTTTGCCCTTAAAGAGTATTCTCAGCAATATAAATTTATTTCTAGTGGAGGGAATCAGTGCTGGCTCTCAGTGGTTTAGGTCTCTGCAGGCTTATGATACAGGGGGACTGTTTTTACATGAACTAATAATAAGAAGAACTGATTTACACTCACGTGGGTTTTAGATTCTACAGTCACACCTTCTCTTTTCTGCTTCCAGTAATGACAAATATTAACTTATCTGTAAACTTCACAAAAGCAGTAACATTTCATTGGGGATTACAGTGAGGTAAAAGTTCAAGTTTTATTCTAGTTCAGAAAAGAAGTAAGGCACCAACAGACTTTTCAAGATCTTTAGTTCTCCCAAGGCTGGAATGCATTTGGTGAGGGCTACTTTACTAAGAAGTAGCCTGAACAAGGCCTGGGAATAGTCTCTACAGGCCAATATTTATTTTGCAGGGACTGCACTGGTGTTCAGGCCCTTTGTCCTGGCTCTTTGCTGGGTTGTGCTGTATGGGTCCCATGCTGTGGCCTGGGTGCCCGCATGTTACTCATCATCCTCATGACTCTTCCCACCCAACCTTCTCTAACCTAGTTTCACTCACTGATCTTTCCCTGCCCTCCTTGATCAAGTACTGGGGACTGGACCTCTGTTTGGTGAGATCCCCATTCTGTCTGTCATGATGTCACATATGCTCCCAGGACACCTTTCTCATGTATTTGCCCATCCTCACTACTTCCTGACACCACGTAATATCATACTGATACAACAGAGAGAATAATGTGCAAATCAGTCCCTCAGACTACAGAAGACATGATACTCATCAAACAGCTGGGACAGCTAAGATTTGCAAACATCTGTGAAACTGATGACAAAGCTGCTACATATGCAGCTGGTCTACTTTGTGGTTGTAAGAAACAATTTCATAATTGTTCACAGGGTAATTTCCCTTAAAGAAAATTACTGTGGAAAACTGTCTTGAGATTTGTGGGAAGCCTTCTCAGGGATTACCGTATTTCAATAGATATAATTTGAAACTAATTACTTGTTTGCTTGTTTGTTTTGGTAGTGTAGTGTTGCCAGTAGAATGTTCCCAATGATACCAGCATTTTTTAAGTTTTGATAAGGTGTTTTACTATGGATGACACATTCTACACCATCAAAAACTTCCCCTGTCAACTTAAAACATGGGTAGTTTTACTTGTGGGGTTTCTGTTAAATTTTTGCAGCACACTCTAATCCAGGGATGTGACAGATGCAGCATCATCTACACTATCTTACAGTCTACGCTATCCTTATTTTATTTTGTTGTCTTGTGTTCAGTGTAATTTTCTTTTTTTTTTTCCTCCATATGTTTGATAACATCAGCATATGTTCTCTGCCGCAGCAGATGACCTTTAATTGTATCTCATGGTGTGAGGCTGATGTTCTATGACTGAAGATTTACCTTGAGAATGTCTCAGTAATGTTTAATGGGTCAGTCTTAACTATTCATTGTATGTAAACTGTCCATACAAAATGCTTATGGATGGTTGGTTATTTGATATATGCAGCAGATGTCTGGGGCAGCTCAGCTCACAGGAGCATTGCTTTGATCCCAGCTACAGGCAATGCTTTGAGACTCACTATTTCAGACATTTAACTGTTTTGTACCAAGAGCACAAAGACAGCCTGTGGGTGACTGGCTGATGTGGCAGCTCTAAAAAAAGACTCAGACATTTAGAGAAATAGTAGGAGCAATTGCAGGGTACTCGCTGTTTTTTTAAGACACACATCTTCATCTCATCTATGCTGCTTTTCCCAGGAACTGTAATGACTCTTGCTGTCTTCTGTGTGACTCCATTTCTAGGCATGTCTCATTTGGTATTCTTGTAATATTAGAATTGCCCTTCAATTTTGATTTTTACAATGGGTTTAACATTCTTACTGCTAACAATAAGACTCTTATGAGATAAAACTATTTGTAATGAATAGCATACTTTCCCATATATGGATATGACACCTGTTCTTTAACCCATACAATAATAAACAAAACCTGTCTAAAAATACTGCCTTGTTTGGTTCCATTTTAGGTAAGAAAAGTAGTTCTAAATGTTTTACTTTTGCTGCTAAAACTTCCCAATTTAAAATAAGCAGACATTTACTTGCCTGAACAGAAATCTCTATAGATGGATTTGCAGAATCCCAATACTAATGAATTTGGTTAGAGGCAAGGAGCATACATAGACTTTGACTTTATCTTCTGAACATTTCTTGATTTTGCCTGTGAGCAGAAAATCACGCCAGTGTGGTCTTGACTATTCAAATTACCTTTAGGGAAGACTCTTTTCAACAGTCTTTTGATTGTTATTCTGTCAAGGATATTTTCAATGCCTGAGAGAAACAGCAGTGGTTTTCACTGTCACTATCATGCTTGTAGGGATGGATGACATTTCCATTTTAAACTCCCAATCTATTGTCACTTTATTCCATACGGTGATTACCAGTTTCTCTGGTGTGAACAGAAAAAAGACGTCCTTATTTAGTCAGAATTAGTCAGAATTATCGCTGACTTTACTGGCAGCCACTGCCTTAACCTGAAGCATCTGGTTAATGATTTCAAGACTTACTGATACAGCACTCCCAAATGATCCTGAGCTGGTTGCTGAGGAACTCTATCTAATGCTATTCTAGTTATGGGAGATTGACAGTTTAATAAATAATGTGCACTATAGCTGAAGCCTCTGATGAGGTACTGAGTACCACTGCTCAGTACTTTTTATTCCAACTCACTATCCTCGATTTTGTTCAGTCATTGAATTATAGCTGTGTCTAGGGATCAAGCTAGACATCTGCTGTTTTAAATATTTCAGTGTTTAATCCTTCTAGGAGTTTGATTTTACTTGTTTTGAAACCATGTGACTGTTATTGACATATGACTCCTGTTTAATCAAAGTTCAGACCAGAAATCTTTACCACAGCTTTTTACAGAGCAAATGCCAAAGTGACAATAACACCATATGACCATCCCCTTCAATCAATAAGTAGCTGAAAATCAACACTCTACCGGTAAGGTCAAACTGAAAAAAAAAAAAAAAAGAGGAAAATTAAGTGAAAAATAAGATGTTATTTGACTATTTGATGCCATTAACATAACAACTGATCTATTTGTACATTATAATTTGTCAGGTTGTACGCTTCATTTACCAATCATTTTTCTAGAGAGATCAGTAGCTTGCATTTTGCTCCACCTGTGCAATTTGTAGTCAATATATAGATTAAAAGTACCACTCAAGGTGTGATTTCTATTGTCACATGACTTTTATACTCCTAACCTTGACTGTTTATTGGCAACATGACCTGAATCCCATACATATGACAGTAATGTTCACTTTAGTAGTGCCCTGTCAGAAGCATCAAGACCTGTTTTGTACAGGATGAACACCTTTATGTCCAGGTTGTGACTGATTGCCTTCCAATAGCAGTCTCTGCTATTTCATACCTCAAGATTTCCTTTATTAAAGATATCACATAAAGCACAGAAGAGCCTGCACAATTAGTTGATTACAGTGAGAAAGTTCCAACTGTGAATGCAATGTCTTCTGTTATTACAGCAAAACAAAAGTTGCCAACAGTGAAGGCAGAGCTGCTTTTTTTTTTTTTTTAAGAGAGCAGTTCATTTAAGGGCAGAGACCAAAGATCTCTAATAAATATCCATTTTAACACACTTGAGTATTCTCTGAAATTACACAGAAGATAGAACTAGAGGCAATACTCTGTACCGCAATTTAGGTAACATTGTACTAGTATTGCACATATAAAAACACTTGAACATAAAAATAGAGGCCAGGTTGAGGCATTCTTTAGTATTGTAATCAAAATCAGGATGCTGTGTGTGCATCTGAATAGATCTGTTAGTATGGTGAAAGTAACTATAACTGCTATTCAGCAAGACCACGGTTTTTATGATCATTTTCAAGCAGGTGTTTGTTCAAGTTGCACATTTTCTTCTCTTTTCTGAGTACTTGCAAGTTATTTACTTTGAAATCTATCGTCTTTGGTATCACCTCCCTCTTCAATTTACATACCTTGTGGTCATATAACGAAGAGGCCATCATTTCAAGTGGAAGAGTTAAGGAATAGCACAACTGATTATCTTACAGTCAGGCAAAAGAGAATCTCCATGGCTTAGGTAGAATTTCCTCCATGAAAGTCTAAATGTTCTAGCTTTTCCCTGTTATTGAGATGTTCATGTGTGCTTTTTTTTGTCATTTGTTACCTTACAATTGGATCTTTATTGGAAAACAATCATGAATGGAATTTCATATCACCACAGTTTCTATCTGGAGAAAATGCATTCATTTAATCTACTTTTCCCCTTGCTTTGAACTCCACTTCAAATTGAATTTTCACAAAACACCATCTTCAATAAAGGGCATCATAATAAAACAAGAAGACATTTTTGAAATTGCTCCAGGAAATCACTGTGCCAGAAAGAAATCAGGAATAATTTTAAGTTCTTAAAGTAAAGCTCCCTAGTTCTTGTGCTTCCAGAATATCATTCATTTCATTTCCTTTTCTTATTGTTCTAAACATGAATAGATATACTCCAGCAGTGATCTCTGCATTAGCAGATGTGGTCAGGAAATTGTCCCCTGGTCTGTGGAAAAATTGCTAATAAGATGAAGCTTGTTGATCTGCAACATATAAAGCATGCTAAGACACTAAAAGGAACCTCTCCACACTCTCTTATTTCAATTTTCTGCAAAGGAATACCATAGTTTTCCAACCTTTGAGCTGTTATGTTTATATCATTTAGGTTACACAAAAGAAGAAGTTTCTCACAAAAAAAGTTACTCTGAGAAGGTTTGAAGCTATTCTGCTCTGATCCTTCTTCATTTTTAATTTAATTAATAGTAGACCATCAGGTAGTGAATAATGGTGCACTATAAAGATAAAAACTAGGGAAAGCCAAAAGAAAAACAGGATTGCAGCTCTTTCTTGGTTAAACATAAATGTATGTGCTCTGGTGTCTTTACCTGTGTACTGATGCTCTCTATGATTTATGCAATAGTTAGCAAATATTGAGTAGCATAAAGCACCTTTTCTTTGTTGCACAAAATAATAGTAGCCTATTTTAAAATGTAATCTATTTACACTAATCAAAACTTCATAAAACTAAAATAAAATTATTATTTCTTAAATGGAAATGGAATTTTTTCATTCCCTGTCAAATTTTAGTATAATTTGAGCAAAGCCATCCAGACAAAGAAAAACACATACACAGCTTTCTGTTACAATATTTCAGCATGAGCTACCTCTTGTATAGCTTTGATAACACTGGGATGTCTAGACTTTTATAAAATATTTTTAACTAATAGATTTACTCAGCTAGATCGGAATACAACAAAAAAACCCCGAAGAAAACCACAGATGAGCCTTACATTTTACTTTTCATTCCAAAGTGACTGGTAACTATTTAGAGAAACATTAAAAATAATGTATTTTCACAGAGAGTTTATAACTACAAAAGACTACATTAATACAACTCCTACAAAGAAAATTGTTTCAAGTCTTATAGACAAAGAGATGCTAAACAAAAGAATAGTGTGTTTTCTATTGTCACATGACTTTTTTGCTTCTCTCCTTGTCCTCTGCTGAAATTAAAAACATAATATGCATCCCTCTCACTAATATTTAGATAACTATTTGATAAAAATTACACAAAATGAAGGGTTGAAAAATTATAAACAGAGTGAATGTTGCTATTTTAAAAAAACTGAGAACAAAATAATTAACTTTTTTTTTTTCCATGTGTGCACTACTGGTTGGAACGAGCAAGAAAGGAAAAGAAGAAACATTCATTTTTGATTTAAAAATCTCAATGTTCTCTGCTTCAACTATAAATGATTACTGAGAAAAGTTGTAACAGAAAATATTTTAAATAGCTTATTTTATACTACCAATTGAGTGAACAATTTGCAATTTTATTTTCTATCCATGTCAGACTTACTTTCTCTGTGCATCAAACACAGTGTGTGTATCTCCTTTAATGAGTAGAAGGACAATATAAAAATGACGTGTTTTAGGAGCAATGCTAAAGGAGGACAGATATATAAACCTATTTTTAACTTCTGATTAAATATTTCTTCAAGGAAAAGTACATTTAGGTTATTTCAATCCTTAATAAACTGGATTAAAAAAAAAACACCCTAAGATTCTGTAAATTTTTTGTTTGGTTTGTTGGTTTAGAAGTTTGTTTCCTAGTTAGCTCCTGGCAAAGGAATATCATCAATGAAAATGATTGGGGGAGGGCTGAAAGGAATTCTAGAAAATATTAACTATAAGATTAACTATAAGATGTTTGGTAAACAATCACCCAGGATCTATTGTCTCATATAAATCAGTTTATATTTGTCACATACTATACCAGTATATATCCTGTAAGAAAAACTATGTTTGATCATTATCAGAGTGGTATAAAAACTGAAAGATCTCATTAATAGCATTCTTATTAGAAGCCTCACTATCACAGATCTATTTGCATTTCTTTAACGGATAATTTTTACCTGATTAAAAATATTGTTTATCATCTCTTTCTTCTGGTAAAATGATATACCTTGGTATACTAACACAGCACATGATCGTAGGGTTCTTTTCCAGCTAAAATAGAAATTTTTCAACAAAAAAGGATGCAAAATAATTAGTTTCTCCCTTGCTGCGAGCAATTGGCTGAATTTCATGGCTTTGCATCTGTAGTGTATGAAGAAGTAAGAAAAAAAAATTTCAGGTAAGAAACAATGTTTTTTGTATTTACAAAAACACCACAAGCTGATTTGCAGGTGTTAGGAACACGGTGTGCAGGAGCTGCAATTTTATTTCTCTTTGTTTATAACAATGAACTCCCTAAACGCCTTGCTGTCGCAGTTGCAGTAAGTAAGCTGCACATTCACCTACTCTATCATTTGAAAATGATGGAATTTTCTCTTGGGATCAGAAACTTTACTTCAAGACAACTTGCTTTTAGGACAGTTTTGGGACCTCATTTCTACTGAAGACAAGGACTCTCAAATGACCTCCAAATTCCCTGAAAGAATGGGAGAAGAGATTAGTATATTTACAGCAGGCAGCACGTCATTCTTTCATTGTATGCTTTAGACATAAATATACTACTATATCTTGTTGTGTTGTCCTTTCCTTTTTTTTGTTTTTTTTTTTTTTTTTTTAACTTCCTTTACTGTCCCCTAATGACTTTTGAGAATTTCATAGTATTCCTGAAGGACAAATTCCAAAGGTCAAGAGGGGTTCAGAAAGACTTCTGTTTTCTTGGTAAAGTTTGACACTATGTTCAAAGAGGGAACTTAATATTTCAGAACTCAGGGAGAGTTCATGAGTTCACCAAACCTATACATGTGTAGCTACTTCAGAAATAGAAGTATTTATTCTGAATTGTTTTCAGAACATAAACCTTAATCCTCCAGTTATTATGACATCAAGAGTTTAACTTTCAATTGCTTTTGAAGCAAGAGACAGTTATCAAATTGGTAAATAAATGTATTTGTTGGGAAAAGTTAAAATAAGAAAGGAAATTCAAGAAAAAAAGTAAAATAAAGTAGAAACCTGTCACTTGGCCAAGAGCTTTATAATAGCAAAGGCCACATTTCCACATTTGAAAAACAGTGCGAAGAATCTATCCACGAATCTGCAATCATGCTGCAAGAAATATTTCTGATGCTATCAAGTTGCATTCCCTTGTAACTCATCATTACTGCCTCTGCTGTTCTTATGCTTCATTTTGAGGTTGAAGCTGTGTTTCACTTTTTTAAACACTTAACAAAATCTTCTCATTTAAAGCACCAAATTAGAACTCCATACTTCTTCTTAGAATAAAAAACATATTTGAAAAACAATCTTGTATAAACAGACACCACAGTGTTTAGTAAAAGCTCTATTCCTATAAGAAACAAAAATCAAACCCAAGCATCCATGAGTTTCACCCTCTGAGATGTTGATTTGCTCTTTTATGCCATGATAAAAAAAAAAAAAAATCAAACCCAAAATATGCATCAGAATTATGTTTACTTAACATCATGATGGGTTTACTCTAATTTCAAAGTCATAACAGAGGGAATTCTCTCTGTAGACTTTCTTTGTTACATCTCTGCCCTGTTCTGCGAGGTTTTCTAGGGGATGCATATTATATTTTCAATTGCAGCAGAGGAAAAGGAGAGAAGCTAAACCTTACTATAATCATGGACAACCTCAGGTCATAAAAGGATGAAAAAAACTATAAATCCCTCTCTTTTCACAGAGGCATATAGTCTACATATATATTATCTTTGACCGATATTGAACATCATGTTAAAACCACGTGTTCATCAGAATCCTACTGAATATAATGAGTTCAAAAATGTCACACTAAAGGAGCCTGAAATGGTGCTATTTGCTCTCAGAAGGAGATCTGCTGATAACTTGGGTACTTTTATAACAGTGCCAGGAATTCCAGGGTAAAAGGAATCTACTTGTCACTAGAGCAATAAGCATTTTTAATTCAAATACACACATGTTGTCATCATATTGCACAAGCTCCCATATCTTCTTGGTGATTTCTCATGGGCACTTCCTTGCAGCACTGATTCCTTCTTCTTCACAGCACAGCCAACAAACTCCAACTCTCTCCACAGCACAAACAACAGAGTCCAACTCTCCCCTCACCCAGCTAACCCACTCCATTGTAGCATTCATCTTCTTATTGGACACAGCTGTGGCCTATTAAGGGTAGGCCTGTTCCTAAAGTTTGGTGATTAGTACAGCTGCAACTCCTCAGCTGTGAGATTGCCTTCTCCACTATTCTCTTGCATTCTATTCCTCCACAATCCCCCTTTTCTTGTAATTAAAAGTTGCAGCATCTCTGGAAAGATATGTTTGAGTAAATTGATCTTATAACATATTCACCTATCTCACTTAGGACTAACAGTACACAAATGTTCAGGCAAGATGTCACAGCAAGAACATGCATTTCTAAGTTCTGCTTTAGTTTTGCTTTTCACAGTCTAGAACATCAACCTAAGGCTTTCCATAAACTAATGTTGCATTTACTATCTTTTGCAGGGCCCTTTGCAAAAGATAGTAAACCCAGTACAAATATCTTTTGTGCAATTTCTATTTAACTCTGGAATGTGTCTCCGCACTGACCTTGATTCATTACTCAAACTTACATTACATATTACCAGAAACATTTAGACTTACACTTCTAGAATATTGACAATATCAATAGCTGTACAACTTTATAAGGCAACTCACAAGAATAAATTAAAGGCTATAAATTAGGATAGTAACAACTTTCTACACTATTCTCTTACGTTCCAACGCTCCACACAAATACAGTTACTCAAGTTTGTCTATTTGCTACTAGCAATAAAGGATACAAGAATTAAATATATTTGATATTGAAAACTGATATCATTGTGAGATAAACATGTTCATACCCTTCTTTGTAGCTTTCCCTAAGTAGCTTTCTGTTTATTACCTCTTCCCTACTTGGATACCTTTTTAAATACCTTTGATTTTTTTTTTTAAAGGAACATCACAGGCTGCTGCAACATGCAAGTCAGTGCAACTACAGCTCTAGTTTCCTATTTAATTCCAACAATAACAAGATTCAGGAATCACTCAAATGTCATGATGTGACAGGCTAATGGAATACAGTAGAAGTCATGAACAGAATACTTGAAGCTGCAGAATTTTTCTCCTTCCTTTAGACAAACATTCCATACATATTTTCTGGTAGGCTGTAATCTCTGGAAACAAATAAGTTTTATAATTTTATTCAAAATATCAGTGCCACAGCAAAGTAAGTGAATAGTATCCAAGATAATATGGTATTATTTTTTTTTTTTCTTATGCAAATAAATTCACAGATCAGGACAAAAGTTAAATGCCATCTGGTCTAGATTCAGTTCTGCCCATTAGGAAGGAAAAGAAAAGGAAAGGCATATCCTCAAACCCAAAGAATCTTCTTAGAAATAAAGTTTAATGCGGTCTTTTTCTTTGAAGAAGATAAGAGCAACACTCAAATAATATCCACTCTGATAAGGTTGCAGAATGTAAGAAGAGCGAGTCATCAGCCTCTTCACCATCTGGAAAAGAATTGGCAGGAAAACCCCTTCTCTAAGACTCTGGACGAATGGAGCCAGGAAAGGGGAACAAAACAGGGCAGAACTTGTCCTTGCTCTTGAATTTTACAGTTAGGCTCTATTTAAAACTCATTTACAGAATTGTAAATACCATTGACTCATCATTATGTTTTCAGCTCATAGGCAGAAATGTAACTGGAGAATTCTGGTTTTGATTGACATGCTACACTGCAGACAAAACACTCTCCTGAAGTAACATTTAGTAGTTTAAATGACACAATATTTTTTTTTTGTTTAGTTCAAGGAGAAAATACACAAGCATATGAACAAAATAATACATGGTATAAGCTGAAAATATTTATAAGAGACTTAAGAAACCTCTTTCCAAGAAGTCACCTAATATAGTTCTGGCAAACAATATGATAAATCACAGAATATAAAGAAATCCATTGTTTACTAGTGATACATAAAAATTTTGGTTAGTGTGCATCCAAATACATGAAATTTATAAAACTTATTTCTGCACAGTGAGCTGATACAAGGCAAGTTATTCAAGCACTTTCAAAGTGCTGAACGCTTCACCTTGTATTCATTCAAAAGGATGCCATAATATATCTACCTAGAAAGACTAAATGTATACACACACATATGTTTAAAAAAGTTTTGCCCTTTTTACTGATATGAGATGAAATAGTTGAGATTACTACTTAGTACATGGGACCTCTGTATTACTACTGTATTACATGTAATACAGAACAGGTGTTACTGGTGTTTGGTTTATTTTTGTCATTTTTTTGGGTTGGTTTTTTACTTTTTTTTGAAATAAGTGGCACTAGAATAACTTCATTTATAACAGCTGATAGATGTCAACTCTTCAGGTACTTTAGGCCATGACATAGAAAAAGGAATTATAGGGTGATGCAAATCATTTTTCCCATGCATATTTTCAGTCTGTGTTTCTATAAAGTAACATGAAGAATTCTAGTCTAACTTACTGTTGGCAAATTGCTGCTATATCGTAATACTCAAGACCTCTTCTAACAACCATTACTAACTACGGTCAGATACCTCTTCAAGGCCACATATGAATCCCATATCAGTAGCCATGGAATATTTTCACTCTTTCTAGCTGAGTATCATCTGATAGTCCAAAAATGACCAGAAGCAGAGAAACTTTTAATTTGTAGAGAAGAAAACAGAATTTAACATATAAGCCCTTGATGCTTACGTTCTTTGAAAATTATAAGCACATTAAACTGTTGGTCTAGTGTTATTAAACTAATATTTCATTTTTATTTTACAGTCCATGCTTTAGAAAAGCTTTCTGAGTCTTCCCAAGGCTGGTTACTTAGCAGGGTGGATCATACTGCCTTGTTACTGCAAAAAAAAAAGGACAATTTCTGCTAAAGTATTGCTGACAGCAGGTTTGTATATGTTATTGGGAAACTCAAACAAAAGGAGATATTGAGATTTATGTCTTTCTCAAAACATTTCCTTATTGCTGTCACCAATGGGCTTTCAGTTGCACAACTAATTAATTGGACTAAAGCCTTCTGCAGTAAGAGTTACTTCTGTTGCAGTGTGAGCTCATTCCCTGTTTTACTTCCCAGTCCCTTCCCAGGTGTGGCAATACCTCTCTCCCTTGCCCCTCACCCCCTTGCTGAGTGAATTCTGTCAATCAGTCTTAACATTGCAGCAAGGCCTCGTGTGGTTGGTCAAGTTCAAAGGATGCCCTTCAGGCCTGGGGTCATTGGCCTGTCTATGTGTCCCTCGTCCCCTGAGACCCTCCTCCTCCCACCTGCTTGGTGCTCACCTGTCCCTTCCCTCCCCCTGTCCCTGGACTCAAATTGAGCCAGGACCATGTGCCTAGTATTCTGTTGGAGCTGTTGCCAAGATTCAGGTGTCTGTGACCATGCAATAAAACTCTGGATATTGACCCTCCGGCAGAATCCGTCTCCTTTCCTCTTCACCCTAGCCTGAAGCCTTTCCACCAAAGGTAAACTGAGGTCCTACAAGCCTGGACTTGTTTCAGCGCCCAGCTGCAACACCCAGCCAGCCAAAAGTGTCTCTGAGGTGAATCACCACAGTTGCCGCCTTTGGCCCAGCAGCAAGGGTCAGACCAGCCCAGGCACAATCTACCTGCTAATACTGGGATCGTATTGCAATATTTTGGCCTCCAAGCATGGGGCTGCGCAGCCTAAAAGCAAGAGTAAAAAAGGAACAGAACTCATGGCAGAGCCTGTTTTTTGAGCTTCTACTCCACCAAGGAGCAGAGATACTTACTGGAATGGAAACTGTTGCTGGCCAGGTACAGGCAGGCTGGTCTCCTCATTGGAATAGGAGCCCCCTGGGCCAGGGAAGGCTCTCCTATTGTCCCCTGGAAAATCAGCTCACCAGAAAGGAGCTTCAATTTCCAAAGGCACCGAACAGTCCACAAAACGTGTTGTGAGTTAATCCCAAAGTCTCTGCTGGGAGCAATGCAGTCAGAGCTCTTTGAGCTGGATGCTCAGCTGCTGAAGTTTTTCCAAGGTACTGAGATTCCTTCTTGGGGCTGCAGAGTTGCTCTGTCCCACACTGGGGTGCCAAAGTATTGGAATATGATCCCAGTACTAGCAGGTAGATTGTGCCTGGGCGGGTCTGACCCTTGCTGCTGGGCCAAAGGCAGCACCTGTGGTGTTTCGCCTCAGAGACACTTTTGGCTGGCTGAGTGTTGCAGCTGGGCGCTGAAAGAAGTCCAGGCTTCTAGAACCTCAGTTCCCCTTTGGTGGAAAGGCTTCAGGCTAGGGTGAAGAGGAAAAGGAGACGGATTCTGCCGGAGGGTCAACATCCAGAGTTTTGTTCCATGGTCACAGACACCTGAATCTTGGCAACAGCTCCAACAGAACACTAGGCACATGGTCCTGGCTCAATTTAAGCCAGGGACAGGGGGAGGGAAGGGACAGGTGAGCACCAAGCAGGTGGGAGGAGGAGGGTCTCAGGGGACGAGGGACACATAGACAGGCCAATGACCCCAGGCCTGAAGGGCATCCTTTGAACTTGACCAACCACACGAGGCCTTGCTGGAATGTTAAGACTGATTGACAGAACTCACTCAGCAAGGGGGCGAGGGGGAAGGGAGAGAGGTATTGCCACATCTGGAAAGGGACTGGGAAGTAAAACAGGGAATGAGCTCATACCACAACAACTTCTCTCCTTGTTTGGCACCCACCTGTTACAACTTCTGTTTTCAAACTAGGACGGCTCTGGGGCTTAGCCTAGCAGACACTGGACGTTTGCGTATCATCTACAACAGTGAGTGTCTAACCTGGCTGAGAATTCCCTGTAGAAATATGCATTTGAATAACGGCAAATGCAATGCCTATGAGAGTTCTTTGAAAGAATAAAAAAAAGAACAAAAAACAAAAAGACAATTGCACTGGAGCAGAAGATGTAAATATTTTCCTCTGGTTCATAGATGTGATTTATTTAGTCAAATGGTGCATAAATTCGCATAGACACCACAGTTTAAGTCAGATGATCTTGCAAGAAATCAGAGCATCAAATTAGAAAGCGAAAATTCCCAAAGATCCTATAGCTGCTTTTGTTTCAAATAGCCAAAAACTTCTATTCCAAATATTGGTTTTCAGGTGGCATCTGAAAAAGATGTGTTATTTTGGAAAGTGCTTCTAATTCTTGCAAATGCCAGCAAACACATTCCCTGCATGTTATATAAATTTAAGTGTATGATAGAGAAAAGGTAAATAAGCACATTTTGACAAAATCAAGCAGATAGAAACCTAGAGTTCCTTGTTCAAGATAGAAATAAGAAGTATTGCTACTTAATGTTCTGACATTTATGAAATTCAATTCAAGTAACATCAAAATCTGAAAATAGGGGAAGAAACAAGATACCTCTCCCCTGATTTTACAGCTTGGTGAAATTTATCTAGATGGTTCAAGGGGGGTATAAACTGCAGAATTGCAGAAAATATTTGAACTTTAAGAGCTGTGACTGACTATGAATTTCTACCTGTTGTTTAAAGAGAAAATCTGCCTCTTGCTCTGAAAAGGTACTAGAAAGATGAGAAAAGACTGTGCAAAACCCCACTGCCTGCATGTGGTAGAGAGGTGCCTATAGGGTCTTGATTTCCAGCCACATAAATTAATGTAAGATCTGCATTAAGCCAAAGCTCCCCAAACTGCAGGTTTTACAAGAAATTGGTATTGATACATGAGTGCTCTTATATGGTGAGAGCTGAAGATTTTTAAGGAATATCTTGTGTAAGTTTGGCTGCAAAGCAAAAACCTACAAAGTCCAAGTTGCTTAACTTCCAATCCAGAGAAAAGCAGAGCAAGTTTTACCTTCCATTCCAAAATGTCGGCAAGGCGTTTACCTCCCATTTCCAAAAGGCCCTGGAAAAGAGAGAAGGAGGGGAGGAGTCTCTGCATACAGGAAATGAGGGAGGCAGAATTTACAATATGAGATGACAGGAAAGGAGAGGAGGAGAGGAAGGCTCTTACCTGCCATTTCCAAACGGCAATTTGTACTCAAGGAGAGAAGAGGGGAAAGGTCCTTACCTTCCAGTTCTAAACAGCTTGGTACACCTGAAGGGAGAGGAGGAGAGGGGCAAGGGTCTTACCTTCCTTTTCCATATGGCAATTTGAACTCGAGGGGAAGAGAGGAGAGGGGCAAGGGTCTTACTTTCCTTTTCCATATGGCAATTTGAACTCGAGGGGAAGAGAGAAGAGGGGCAAGGGTCTTACCTTCCTTTTCCATATGGCAATTTGAACTCGAGGGGAAGAGAGAAGAGGGGCAAGGGTCTTACCTTCCTTTTCCATATGGCAATTTGAACTCGAGGGGAAGAGAGAAGAGGGGTAAGGGTTCTTACCTTACATTTTCAAGTAACTCGTCGTACTTGAGGGGAAGAGAAGAGAGGGGCAAGGGTTCTTACCTTGCATTTTCAAATATCCCGTCGTACTTGAGGGGAAGAGAGAAGAGGGGCAAGGGTTCTTACCTTCCTTTTCCACATGGCAATGTGAACTCGAGGGGAAGAGAGAAGAGGGGCAAGGGTTCTTACCTTCCTTTTCCACATGGCAATTTGAACTCGAGGGGAAGAGAGAAGAGGGGCAAGGGTTCTTACCTTCCTTTTCCATATGGCAATTTGAACTCGAGGGGAAGAGAGAAGAGGGGCAAGGGTCTTACCTTCCTTTTCCATATGGCAATTTGAACTCGAGGGGAAGAGAGAAGAGGGGCAAGGGTTTTGACCTTGCATTTTCAAATATCCCGTCGTACTCGAGGGGAAGAGAGAAGAGGGGCAAGGGTCTTACCTTCCTTTCCCACATGGCAATTTGAACTCGAGGGGAAGAGAGAAGAGGGGCAAGGGTTCTTACCTTGCATTTTCAAATATCCCGTCGTACTGGAGGGGAAGAGAGAAGAGGGGCAAGGGTCTTACCTTCCTTTTCCATATGGCAATTTGAACTCGAGGGAAGAGAGAAGAGGGGCAAGGGTTCTTACCTTGCATTTTCAAATATCCCGTCGTACTGGAGGGGAAGAGAGAAGAGGGGCAAGGGTTCTTACCTTGCATTTTCAAATATCCCGTCGTACTGGAGGGGAAGAGAGAAGAGGGGCAAGGGTTCTTACCTTCCTTTTCCATATGGCAATTTGAACTCGAGGGAAGAGAGAAGAGGGGCAAGGGTTCTTACCTTACATTCTCAAATAACTCGTCGTACTTGAGGGGAAGAGAAGAGAGGGGCAGGGGTCTTACCTTGCATTTTCAAATAACCCGTCGTACTTGGAGGGAAGAGAGAAGAGGGGCAAGGGTCTTACCTTCCTTTTCCATATGGCAATTTGAACTCGAGGGGAAGAGAGAAGAGGGGCAAGGGTTCTTACCTTCCTTTTCCATATGGCAATTTGAACTCGAGGGGAAGAGAGAAGAGGGGCAAGGGTTCTTACCTTGCATTTTCAACTTTCCCGTCGTACTGGAGGGGAAGAGAGAAGAGGGGCAAGGGTCTTACCTTCCTTTTCCGTATGGCAATTTGAACTCGAGGGGAAGAGAGAAGAGGGGCAAGGGTTCTTACCTTGCATTTTCAAATATCCAGTCGTACTGGAGGGGAAGAGAGAAGAGGGGCAAGGGTCTTACCTTCCTTTTCCATATGGCAATTTGAACTCGAGGGGAAGAGAGAAGAGGGGCAAGGGTTCTTACCTTGCATTTTCAAAAATCCCGTCGTACTGGAGGGGAAGAGAGAAGAGGGGCAAGGGTTCTTACCTTGCATTTTCAAATATCCCGTCGTACTGGAGGGGAAGAGAGAAGAGGGGCAAGGGTCTTACCTTCCTTTTCCGTATGGCAATTTGAACTCGAGGGGAAGAGAGAAGAGGGGCAAGGGTCTTACCTTCCTTTTCCATATGGCAATTTGAACTCGAGGGGAAGAGAGAAGAGGGGCAAGGGTTCTTACCTTCCTTTTCCATATGGCAATTTGAACTCGAGGGGAAGAGAGAAGAGGGGCAAGGGTTCTTACTTTCCTTTTCCATATGGCAATTTGAACTCGAGGGGAAGAGAGAAGAGGGGCAAGGGTCTTACCTTCCTTTTCCATATGGCAATTTGAACTCGAGGGGAAGAGAGAAGAGGGGCAAGGGTTCTTACCTTGCATTTTCAAATATCCCATTGTACTGGAGGGGAAGAGAGAAGAGGGGCAAGGGTCTTACCTTCCTTTTCCATATGGCAATTTGAACTCGAGGGGAAGAGAGAAGAGGGGCAAGGGTTTTACCTTCCTTTTCCATATGGCAATTTGAACTCGAGGGGAAGAGAGAAGAGGGGCAAGGGTTCTTACCTTCCTTTTCCATATGGCAATTTGAACTCGAGGGGAAGAGAGAAGAGGGGCAAGGGTCTTACCTTCCTTTTCCACATGGCAATTTGAACTCGAGGGGAAGAGAGAAGAGGGGCAATGGTTCTTACCTTACATTTTCAAGTAACTCGTCGTACTTGAGGGGAAGAGAAGAGAGGGGCAGGGGTCTTACCTTCCTTTTCCATACGGCAATTTGAACTCGAGGGGAAGAGAGAAGAGGGGCAAGGGTCTTACCTTCCTTTTCCATATGTCAATTTGAACTCGAGGGGAAGAGAGAAGAGGGGCAAGGGTTCTTACCTTGCATTTTCAAATATCCCGTCATACTGGAGGGGAAGAGAGAAGAGGGGCAAGGGTCTTACCTTCCTTTTCCATATGGCAATTTGAACTCGAGGGGAAGAGAAAGGGGCAAGGGTCTTACCGTCCTTTTCCATATGGGAATTTGAACTCAAGGGGAAGAGAGAAGAGGGGCAAGGGTTCTTACCTTCCTTTTCCATATGGCAATTTGAACTCGAGGGGAAGAGAGAAGAGGGCCAAGGGTCTTACCTTCCTTTTCCATATGGCAATTTGAACTCGAGGGGAAGAGAGAAGAGGGGCAAGGGTTCTTACCTTGCATTTTCAAATATCCCGTCGTACTTGAGGGGAAGAGAGAAGAGTGGCAAGGGTCGTACCTTCCTTTTCCATATGGCAATTTGAACTCGAGGAGAAGAGAGAATAGGGGCAAGGGTCTTACCTTCCTTTTCCATATGGCAATTTGAACTCGAGGGGAAGAGAGAAGAGGGGCAAGGGTTCTTACCTTGCATTTTCAAATATCCCGTCGTACTGGAGGGGAAGAGAGAAGAGGGGCAAGGGTCTTACCTTCCTTTTCCATATGGCAATTTGAACTCGAGGGGAAGAGAGAAGAGGGGCAAGGGTTCTTACCTTGCATTTTCAAATATCCCGTCGTACTCGAGGGGAAGAGAGAAGAGGGGCAAGGGTTCTTACCTTCCTTTTCCATATGGCAATTTGAACTCGAGGGGAAGAGAGAAGAGGGGCAAGGGTCTTACCTTCCTTTTCCGTATGGCAATTTGAACTCGAGGGGAAGAGAGAAGAGGGGCAAGGGTTCTTACCTTGCATTTTCAAATATCCCGTCGTACTGGAGGGGAAGAGAGAAGAGGGGCAAGGGTCTTACCTCCCTTTTCCATATGGCAATTTGAACTCGAGGGGAAGAGAGAAGAGGGCAAGGGTTCTTACCTTGCATTTTCAAATATCCCGCCGTACTGGAGGGGAAGAGAGAAGAGGGGCAAGGGTCTTACCTTCCTTTTCCATATGGCAATTTGAACTCGAGGGGAAGAGAGAAGAGGGGCAAGGGTTCTTACCTTGCATTTTCAAATATTCCGTCGTACTGGAGGGGAAGAGAGAAGAGGGGCAAGGGTCTTACCTTCCTTTTCCATATGGCAATTTGAACTCGAGGGGAAGAGAGAAGAGGGGCAACGGTTCTTACCTTGCATTTTCAAATATCCCATCGTACTGGAGGGGAAGAGAGAAGAGGGCCAAGGGTCTTACCTTCCTTTTCCATATGGCAATTTGAACTCGAGGGGAAGAGAGAAGAGGGGCAAGGGTTCTTACCTTGCATTTTCAAATATCCCGTCGTACTGGAGGGGAAGAGAGAAGAGGGCAATGGTCTTACCTTCCTTTTCCATATGGCAATTTGAACTCGAGGGGAAGAGAGAAGAGGGCAAGGGTTCTTACCTTCCTTTTCCATATGGCAATTTGAACTCGAGAGGAAGAGAGAAGAGGGCAAGGGTTCTTACCTTCCTTTTCCATATGGCAATTTGAACTCGAGGGGAAGAGACAAGAGGGCAAGGGTCTTACCTTCCTTTTCCATATGGCAATTTGAACTCGAGGGGAAGAGAGAAGAGGGGCAATGGTTCTTACCTTACATTTTCAAGTAACTCGTCGTACTTGAGGGGAAGAGAAGAGAGGGGCAGGGGTCTTACCTTCCTTTTCCATACGGCAATTTGAACTCGAGGGGAAGAGAGAAGAGGGGCAAGGGTCTTACCTTCCTTTTCCATATGTCAATTTGAACTCGAGGGGAAGAGAGAAGAGGGGCAAGGTTTCTTACCTTGCATTTTCAAATATCCCGTCATACTGGAGGGGAAGAGAGAAGAGGGGCAAGGGTCTTACCGTCCTTTTCCATATGGCAATTTGAACTCGAGGAAGAGAGAAGAGGGGCAAGGGTCTTACCGTCCTTTTCCATATGGCAATTTGAACTCGAGGGGAAGAGAGAAGAGGGGCAAGGGTTCTTACCTTCCTTTTCCATATGGCAATTTGAACTCGAGGGGAAGAGAGAAGAGGGCCAAGGGTCTTACCTTCCTTTTCCATATGGCAATTTGAACTCGAGGGGAAGAGAGAAGAGGGGCAAGGGTTCTTACCTTGCATTTTCAAATATCCCGTCGTACTTGAGGGAAGAGAGAAGAGTGGCAAGGGTCGTACCTTCCTTTTCCATATGGCAATTTGTACTGGAGGGGAAGAGAGAAGAGGGGCAAGGGTCTTACCTTCCTTTTCCGTATGGCAATTTGAACTCGAGGGGAAGAGAGAAGAGGGGCAAGGGTCTTACCTTCCTTTTCCGTATGGCAATTTGAACTCGAGGGGAAGAGAGAAGAGGGGCAAGGGTTCTTACCTTGCATTTTCAAATATCCCGTCGTACTGGAGGGGAAGAGAGAAGAGGGGCAAGGGTCTTACCTTCCTTTTCCATATGGCAATTTGAACTCGAGGGGAAGAGAGAAGAGGGGCAAGGGTTCTTACCTTGCATTTTCAAATATCCCGTCGTACTGGAGGGGAAGAGAGAAGAGGGGCAAGGGTCTTACCTTCCTTTTCCATATGGCAATTTGAACTCGAGGGGAAGAGAGAAGAGGGGCAACGGTTCTTACCTTGCATTTTCAAATATCCCATCGTACTGGAGGGGAAGAGAGAAGAGGGCCAAGGGTCTTACCTTCCTTTTCCATATGGCAATTTGAACTCGAGGGGAAGAGAGAAGAGGGGCAAGGGTTCTTACCTTGCATTTTCAAATATCCCGTCGTACTGGAGGGGAAGAGAGAAGAGGGGCAAGGGTCTTACCTTCCTTTTCCGTATGGCAATTTGAACTCGAGGGGAAGAGAGAAGAGGGGCAAGGGTCTTACCTTCCTTTTCCGTATGGCAATTTGAACTCGAGGGGAAGAGAGAAGAGGGGCAACGGTTCTTACCTTGCATTTTCAAATATCCCATCGTACTGGAGGGGAAGAGAGAAGAGGGCCAAGGGTCTTACCTTCCTTTTCCATATGGCAATTTGAACTCGAGGGGAAGAGAGAAGAGGGGCAAGGGTTCTTACCTTGCATTTTCAAATATCCCGTCGTACTGGAGGGGAAGAGAGAAGAGGGGCAAGGGTCTTACCTTCCTTTTCCGTATGGCAATTTGAACTCGAGGGGAAGAGAGAAGAGGGGCAAGGGTCTTACCTTCCTTTTCCGTATGGCAATTTGAACTCGAGGGGAAGAGAGAAGAGGGGCAAGGGTTCTTACCTTGCATTTTCAAATATCCCGTCGTACTGGAGGGGAAGAGAGAAGAGGGGCAAGGGTCTTACCTTCCTTTTCCATATGGCAATTTGAACTCGAGGGGAAGAGAGAAGAGGGGCATGGGTCTTACCTTCCTTTTCCATATGGCAATTTGAACTCGAGGGGAAGAGAGAAGAGGGGCAAGGGTTCTTACATTGCATTTTCAAATATCCCGTCGTACTGGAGGGAAGAGAGAAGAGGGGCAAGGGTCTTACCTTCCTTTTCCATATGGCAATTTGAACTCGAGGGGAAGAGAGAAGAGGGGCAAGGGTCTTACCTTCCTTTTCCATATGGCAATTTGAACTCGAGGGGAAGAGAGAAGAGGGGCAAGGGTCTTACCTTCCTTTTCCATATGGCAATTTGAACTCGAGGGGAAGAGAGAAGAGGGGCAAGGGTTCTTACCTTGCATTTTCAAATATCCCGTCGTACTGGAGGGGAAGAGAGAAGAGGGGCAAGGGTCTTACCTTCCTTTTCCATATGGCAATTTGAACTCGAGGGGAAGAGAGAAGAGGGGCAAGGGTCTTACCTTCCTTTTCCATATGGCAATTTGAACTCGAGGGGAAGAGAGAAGAGGGGCAAGGGTCTTACCTTCCTTTTCCATATGGCAATTTGAACTCGAGGGGAAGAGAGAAGAGGGGCAAGGGTCTTACCTTCCTTTTCCACATGGCAATTTGAACTCGAGGGGAAGAGAGAAGAGGGGCAAGGGTCTTACCTTCCTTTTCCACATGGCAATTTGAACTCGAGGGGAAGAGAGAAGAGGGGCAAGGGTCTTACCTTCCTTTTCCATATGGCAATTTGAACTCGAGGGGAAGGGAGAAGAGGGGCAATGGTTCTTACCTTACATTTTCAAGTAACTCGTCGTACTTGAGGGGAAGAGAAGAGAGGGGCAGGGGTCTTACCTTCCTTTTCCATACGGCAATTTGAACTTTGCACTGATTAGGTACCATGCGGGTGCCCCAAGTTCAGCTATTCAAAGATGTGGACGTCTAAGGCAGATGTTACTGCTACTGCTCCTACATGTTGGCAAATATCTCCAATAAAACAGGCCAGGATTTTCCAACTAAATAAAATAGGCATGAGAGATTTTGCTGGAAATGTGCCATACACTTGATGAAATTCATCAGACTAAATATTCTTTTTTATCTCCCCTGAAACATAGCAGGAAGCCTTTCTGCTTTAGGGCGTTGGTTGGTACTCAACAAGCCTATTGAAGAGACAAAAGTCACAAGTGTAGGCAACGTGATTACATGGACTCCCTCACTGAAGGACAGACCTCTGCTGGAAGGTAAGGTACTCATAGCTTCCATTTCACCCAGAAGCTAATTGATGTTGATAGATTGTGTACATTTTCCACAAACACTGGAAGCGGGTTTCATCTCAGGTAGCTTTAGACACTTACAACATGTATGGGATATATCAGAGCTGCTCTGTTAGATTCCTTTTGTTGACAGCAGGGAGAAGTAGGTACCAAGGAAAATGATTCATCTGACCTGCCTTAGAAATCTGCTGAAGGACGAGATGACTCGTACTTGAGCAAATTGTATTACCTTCCATTGATAGGAAAAGAAGTTCAGACAAGCAGCCTGACTGCAAGTAAATCTGACACAAGAAAACAGCACTGATTCATAAATCTGGAACCAACAGAAGTCTTGTAATAAAAGGGAGAAACAGCCTCATTCCTACAGAAGAGCCACAATTTCAGTGTGCCTGCTTCAGACATGATTAAAACAAACCCACATAAAGAAGTATTACAGTGCTATGATCAAAACTACAAGTCGTAAAAGTTTGAAAATCAAACTTTTTCACATATTGAAGGTTTTTAACCTTCAATAAAGCCATGGAAGATGAGAATGATAGTTTATTTTTCAGAATCTTTATATATCTGAACGATATTACATTAGCTTTATATATCTGAAACTTTATTTGGCCACCAACCAGTTCCTTCTGAGTATCATCACATATAACTTGCAGCAAGTAGCAAAAAAATACAAGCTTTTTTGGAACTCCCCTTGTTTCTCTCTGGGAGGGTAAAGTTCCTCTCAATCTGAAATCTATAGGGTACCACTGTAACCAACAAAGAGCTCGCAGTCAGCTCACAAGTATTTCTGTTCCTATTTTTCATCATTATAGATAACAATTTCCTAGAGCCTTCTTTGGGGAATTATGTAATTTGGTGAAAATATGTCTCAATCTACCTCCTTTTGTTTTTTTTTTCTTCTTTTTCCAAATGAAAAAACAATGCTCTTTTTTTTTTTTTCTCTGATGACTGCAGAAAGCCATCAGAGATTACTTGACTGGGAGAAACTGATCAGCCAGAATCAAAACGGAGACAGAAGTCCCAGAGCTGCCCTGGTGGCCTGTAAGGCTGCCAGGAAGTCTCCCAACTCCAGAGCTCAGCATCATGCCTTGCCTAAGCCCTCTGTCCTCCCCCTGTAGTGCTCAGCTGTGCTGCAATTCCAGCTGCCCAGAGTGACTCTCTGAGTCATTGCAGTTTCAGCACCACATAATCCTGACAGGGATGTGAACAGAACAAGTTGAGGCTGCAGGGGGAAATGCACACATGCCAAAAGAAAAGGGAAGCCAAAATGGTAGGGAAGTGATAAGTGTGATGACTGAAGAAAAGCATGACACACCCAGAAAGCTGAGCAAAGGAAAAATTGTCCTGTGTCCCTCCACAGTAGCAATGCAGAGCCTTGAGTGTGACAGAGGGAGCACAACATTCACATGGAGAGGTCATCACCTTCCCCACCATGGAGAAGAGCAACCAGAGAGAACAAATTTTCATTGAAAGGGAGGTGAAAGCTTCTAGCACGTGATGATGATGATGATGGACATTCAGCAAACTTCAGGCTTATTTAGAAAAACCAAAGGAAGTTTTCAATAATTTATGCTGGATCTTCTTAATAAAGAGAAGTGAAGCTTATTTTTGAACATTGTAATCACAGAAAAATGATGAATAGACCCCTTCTATCCCAAGAATCAAGTAAAGGAAAACAACCTGCTGTGCTGCTTGCTCAAAATTTAGCACATGGGTACCAAAATAACAAAGCATCTCCAACGGTAATTTTGACCAGAGTGGCTGACCACCATATTGGGGTTGTGGTCACACATCATGACCTTCCTGCAGCAGAGCCAAGTGAAGACACTGCCAGCCCTGCCCTGTTCCCAGCTGTTTATCTGCACTATTTACAGGGGCCACTGACTTGTGGACCTGCTGGCATAACTATGCAGTCAGGTGCTCTCTGCTTCAATAAAAGCAAGTCACATGAGCTGATATGTCATAAATATAAGGCCTTCTCTAGGCTGAGCTGTTGCATCTCACTGGGTCCTGTGGTGATCAATCACCAGCATTTCCAGGGATCTTGAACCTTACCAGCACTGCCAGGGATCTCGAACCTCAGCTACCTCTGGCCAAGGATTGTTACTTAATGGAGAAGGGAGACAAACTCTTTGCCCCTCATGCTGCTGAATTCTAACATCTCCATGCTTTTCCCCTGACAACTCTCTCCCTACAAACTCTGCCTTTAAGTCATGTTAAAAGTTTTCTCTAATTTTTCTGCTGCCTTGGCCATCAGCTTCTTTAGTGTTTCTGTTGTCTTCAGCCTGCCTCCTTCCCTGGCATTTTGTCCCACAGTGTCCACTCTCTGTCCAGCAGAGACCTACTCCTACCGTGTTCAGATCCCTGCAGCTGCTGTGCATTTTGACTCATAGTTCCCAGTGCTTTGGTTGTCTGCTCAGTAAAGAAGCTTATATCTTTTTGGCAGGGTAGCAAAGTGCATAGGTTCTTCAGGAACACAGTAAATGAGCTGGTCCTTGCTCTGCATTGAAACTAGGCACAGAGAATTGCATTAAGATAGAAATTTCAGTAACTATCCAGTCCAGGAGGTATGGTGGGCTGGCTTTCAGAAAGGGACACTGAGAAATGTGCATAGGGAATCCCTGTCTTTAAAGAGCCTTATCCATTCTTTTCTATGGACTCATCCCCAAGGGATTGATGGGTGATCTGAAGGAAAACAGACTACTTTTGCTGTCTGGTCTGAGCTGCCCTTTGCTTATGTCTGAAGTCAAGCCTTGTGGCTGACAGGCCAACCCTTGTTGGCACCCTTCAGCCTGACCCTGCTTTTGTGGAACCAGCCTTAACAGGGCACCCTCAGCTCCCAGCACTACAGTGTGTACCTTTAATGTCAGTCTCTGTCTCATGATTTCACTTTCAAATGAGATACACAGTAAAATTTGAAGGGGCAGAGAGATATATGTCCTCACAAAGGTTCATACTGTTAAATATTACAGCTGATTTCTCCCCAGAATATTCCTACACTGCTGTGTTGGTACATGTTTCTTAGTTGGTATGGTTTAACTGAGAAAACGTTTGAAAATGCAGCAGAAATCATTATAAAGATATCACAAGTAATTTGTAAAACTAAACTTTTTTCATGATGTATAATTAATGAGACTCAGTCTTCAAATACTTGTGTTCAGCAGATAGAACTATAGACTTCTTATTCCAGAAATGAGATTTGTGATATACACAAAGATCTGAAAAATGGACCAGCAGTGAGGAAAATGTGCATTTGTCACTCATACCACAAAAATGTTAGGACAATATGGACAATGATTTTTGAAATGGGCTTAGTCTTTTAAGAAAAATACTGCAAAGGCTTAGAAATAGATTAATGCTTTAAGGGCTTCTTAAGTTCATTTTCCCAGAAGTTCTGAACTAAATTCTTCTACAATTCCAGTATTACAGTAAGCCATTTATTCTAAATACAACAGGAAAAGAATATCTATCACTTGGATATTTTTAAACTGTCTCCCATAATACATTCCTGATAAATGAAGCATTGTGGGGCCAAGCTCTAATGGGAGAAGAGCAACACCAATGAAAGCACTATTGTCCTTGTGCTACCTTTCATCTCAAACTGCAGATGAAAGCAGTTTTAGCCTTCTTTTCCTTGGGAAGAAAATTTTCTATTTTTACTCTGTTCAATTCATTTGCTTTGAAAGCACAAATACATCCACACATATATTTGTCTGAGTTTTTCATCAAAGCACTTATCAAAGTGAAGAGACATTGACCTTGTGTTCCTTTAATATTTCATTCATATTGAGTCACCACCTAAGCAATGCTGAGTTTTGTCTTAGAAAATTCTCAGTTATAGCCATATTTGGCAAAGAATCACACTATCAAAATACAGATTTTAGAACCACTTTTCTCTTTCAAGAGAAAAGCTAATAACTGGTTGAGTCAATAAATGGCATATTAAAAATAAAACTTTAAAAATATTTGTGAATCCAATTAGGGTTCATGGAAAGGGTAACTTTGTCATTGATTTGGGATCTGTTATAAATTTTAGCAGTTGTGTTTGAAGCTTGAGTGGTCAAAGTGCAAACAGAAAATATGCCCCATGAGCCCTGCTCGACGGCCAAAGGTACTTCAGCCAGTAAAACAAAAAACAGTTCAGCATGAAGAACTCTCATATTTTATTTTTAAAGAATATGGGATCAGACCAGAAATCATTACTTCATCAAAGCAACCTTTCAGTTCATTAGATACACAAATTTGAAATCTCCAAAAATGTCATTCTTAACAATATACCCAAGCCTATTCTTCCAAAACTGTATGTTTCAAAGTTGCAGTAATTCATTGAGAAACACAAAAGAATTTCATAGAACTTTAGAAAATAAATGACATTCTTTGGTTAGATTGAGAAACTCACAAATGTTGTCCAAGTTATATATCAATATACTTCTCCATTAACATAATTGTTAGTCCTGACATGGAAGACAGTTGTGCACATCTTGAAGTTAAAACATTCCTGGAATTCAGATTAGTTTTTGAACATGTGATTAGAGTGCTTTTTGAAACAGAAATAAAAGATATGTCACTCAAAGCAATGAAGATTTCCCTCATCATCCCACACACTTGCAAAATATCTGTTGTAAAATGAAATATTATGAAATTTTTAATTACCCCATCTTCAGATTAAATGAAGTAAAAGCAGATGGATAAAAAAGGAAAGGTCATAGTATATGTGTATGAACTAATAACATAGACAGCATTGATTTCTAGTATAACTGAAGTGTCTCTGATAACATTTTAAAATTAAATAATAAGTGTAAATATTTGAGGCAACTAATCTCAATGGCATAAATGTCCAGAAATGTACAGTGCTGCAAATATAATTGCTGCACATATTCAGACATACAGTTTCCTAATTACATATGCAAACATTTGCTTAAGAACTACTTCAGTCAATATGGAAGAGATTGAAAATGATTCCAAACATTGAAAAATTACACATTATTTCCTGAAAGCTACAGTGAGATGTTTAAATACAAATATTGAAAACATTCTCCATTAAAAATGTAATTTTGAATTATAATAATTTAAAAATAATGCTAACTTTTTTTAGTTAAGTTAGACTTGGGATGAACTAGATTTTCTTCATGATCTGAAAATTTGATAGTTCTCTTGCCTCAAATACAAATTTTAAGTCTTCACCATGTTCCAGTTACTCAGGTTTTTGTCTGCGTCCTCTTCAGACCAAATGGCAACTGATCTCTTCCTGAGTCGGGACACACAGAACTGTTGCACACTAAAAATTCTGTTCTGCCTTTGGAACTCTGGGTGTCATGTTGCTTTGGTTTGTTTCTCTGAACCAGCTCTTGTCACAATCACAAAAGCGGGCAACTGTAATCCTCATCCAAGCTGCAATTTGCGTCCTCTCCTTCTCCAGTACGGAAAAGAGGTTCCACATCTTCAAAACCGGTTGCTATGCTGGTACTAACAGTGTACTCCTTTGGGATGGCCAGCAGTTAGTTCAGGCCTCTACACATGGCAGGCCATTCTCAATGTCCTTTTCAAAAACTTGATCCTGTCATTTAAATGGCAGAGCATTAAAATAATTAAATCAAGTTAACACATCCAGCAAACTGTCTAGTGAATAGTGACACAACTTTCTCCTTTACTAGAATGAAAATTGCTACAAAGGCCTACAAGTACACCTAAGATTTAAGTACAGCTATGCAAATACTTAAAGGGTATGACCAAATTACTCCTTCAAGTTGCCTCAAGTTAAAAACTCTAAGGATTTTTGTGAGAGCTTGTATATGTTTTTTTCAACTACACATAGAATTATTATTTTAGGGCCAAATCACAGCCAGCATGGGTTCATTAGGGTAAAGTCCTGCTTGTCAAACTTTGTAGGGGATAGAATAAAAGAAATAAAGATCGTACAGAAAGTAATCTTACCCCTAAGGAGTTGCAGCTGAGCCAATTACTAGACCATTAGGAACAGGCCTGACTTTAACAGGCCACAGCTGTAGCCAATGAGGAGAGTGCTATAAAAGAGTGGGTTGGTTGCTTGAGAGGGGAACTGGAGTCAGTTGGCTGCTGCAAGAAGAAGGGAGTGTCTGTGCTTAGAGGGGCTGCCTATGAGAAACATCAAGGAGGTATGAAACTTGTGCAATAAGGAGACAACAATATGGGACCTTTGCAATATAATGACAACAGAGCCTGGTTTCCTTTTATAACAGGGTAACTCACCTAGTTGATCTGGGAAAGCCAGCAGATGGATTTTTCTTGGACTTCTGTGAAGCTTTTGATGCTGTCTCTCACAGCTTTCTTCTGGAAAACATGTCCAGAAGGAACCTGTGAGAGACAGTACCAAAAGCTTTGCTGGATAACTGTGATAAGTGATGTGTGAGCAACTGGCTCATGGGTCAGGCCAGAAGGGTTACAGTGAATGGGGTGACATCAGACCAGTGATCTGTCACTAGCTGGGCTATGCAGGGCTCTCGCCCAGCCCAACTCTCTTTAACAGGTTCATTGCCCACCTGTATGTGAGGCTCAAAGCAATACTGTGTCTGCTGACAGCACTGGATTGGTGGGAGTTGTTGACTCTTTTGAGGGCAGAGAGGCCCTGCAGACAGAGCGAGACAAGAGAGATGGGCAATCACCAGCTGTACAGAGTTTTACAAGGGCAAGTGCCAGATACTGTACCTGGGCCAAGTCAGCCCTGGTTGTGTGTATAGGTTGAGGAATGTAAGGATGGAGATCAGCACTGTGGAAAGGAACCCGGAGGTCCTGGTCAGTGGCAAATGGGACGCAGCCAGGAGGGCCAAGCATGTCCTGAGGAGAGCCATCAGGCACAGCATCACCAGCTGGGCAAGGAAGAGTTGAGGTTTCTTGGTCTGTTCAGTTTGGAGAAGGTGAGACTGGGGAAAGACTTCATTGCAGTCTTCAACATCTGCATGAGGGGAAGAGGAGGGGCAGGCACTGATCTCGTCACTCTTATGACCAATTACAGGACTCAAGAAAACAGCATGAAGTTGAGTTAGAGGAGGTTTGACTTAGATTTCAGGAAAAGTTTTTTTGCCCGTGGGATGTTTGCTCTCTGGAACAGGCTCCCCAGGGAAGTCATCACAGCACCATGCATAACTGAGTTCAACAGGTGTTTGGACAATGTTCTCAGGCTCCTGGTATGACTCTTGGGGTGTCTTGTGGAGTGTCAAGTGCTGGAGTCTGGGATCCTGATGCATCTCTTCCAAACAAGCCATATTCTATGGCTTTGTTTCTGTTTTAAAATCGCTTGAGTGTTTTAGGACCCTTCTCAAGGTGTGGATCTCTGTAACAGGCACCTCTTTACACCTCTTTCCTTGTTCATTAATTACCTTTGTAGTTATGCTATTGGAGACTATTGCAAATTCCTATTTAATTATCTACTTAGTCTTTAAGAGTATTTGCTTTCTGGTATAGTTCTTCTTAAAACAGTCTTTCTGTATGCATAGCTTGCATTGTTTTGTTTAGAAAGGAATATTTTTCTTGTCCTAGTTTACCAAGTGAAGCCTATCTTCTTGTGCAATGATTTGTACTGCTCATTTTGAACCAATTACAGAATCTTTGTCTTTTAAGTTATTGACTGTGACCTTATTTCTACTAGGCCATTGACAAGGGTCAAAATAATGTGGGGTCAGAAATCTATTTTTGCTCAGCTTTTCTCATAATGCATTCAGCCATGCCACATTCAGGATTTAAGCATATTACTCAGAAGTTATTTGTCGTGAAATTCTATGGGTATTTTTATTTTGCATTATATCTAAACCCAATCAAATTTAACCTTTTTGTGTAACATTGAGTTTAAATGGGCTTTAAGATATTGGTGTAATACTGAAAGTACTTATTGGAACAAGTAGGCTTTTACACTTTCTATGTGTAGTCACAACTTAAATGAGTTTGTAAGAAAACCATTTCAGCTTGTAACAAGTGTTCCTCAGCAATATCACTGAGTACATATAAAACACCATAAAAATATTTTTAAAGCTGATATTTAGGTATTAGAGTGCTTGTTCCCACAAGGGTTTGGGGCATGAAGAGCGAGGTCCTTCTTGGTGGTCCTTCAGTGAGTCTAGACTCTAGTTTCCCGTGGTAAAGAGAGGCATATTTTCAGGGAAGGCACTGCTTGTAGTTGTTACCCTCTTTGAATGAAGAATCAAACGAATTTTGGACTGCAACTTAAGTTAACATTTTTCTGCCACTAGCTTCCTCAGGCCTAATTTTCTTCTTAGTTCCACACAGACTTCAGGAGTGAGATTCATTATTAAATATGTGTCTATCTTTAGCCTGACTGTGTTTTCTGATGTAGCTATTGTTGTTCAGAAGGTGCATTGTCTCAAGTGCTGAATAACTTACTGCTATATTCACAGAAGGTTCTGTAGATATATACCTTCATGAAAATAGCATTTGAAGACTGTCATGTTTTCACCAAGGTGTCATGGTTTGACCAGGAAGGAGTGGGAATTCTGGGAAGCTGTGGTCAAACCAATGAAGGTTTTGGGTTTCATACTGACACCTGGTGTAGCCAGTGGGGTTTGGACACACCTCCGAGAATACACAGGGGTTAAAAGCAAGGCACTGCCCTGGCACTTCCTCTTTTGGACATCGCGGCGAAGAGTTCAGATCTCTCTCCCCGCCCGGCCTGTTGCTGCTGGGCGGGGGAGGGGCCGGCCATGCGGTAGCGGTAGGCCCGGGGCCTGGACAGAGATGGGGTTGAGGGGGCTTTGGGGGGGCTTCGAGGATGGAAGGGTGGAAGATCCCAGAGAGTCAGCCCTCGGGCAGCCAGCCCCCCTCCCCCCCCCCAGGAGAGCAGCCAGCCGGGAGGAGAAGGAGGGAGACTGCCCGGCCGCAGCAGCAGCAGGTGTGGGAGTATCATCGTTCTAAGATAGACAGAGACTGAAACTTTTAACCCTTTCCTTTCATGATTAGAGCCTTGCAAAAATGCTAATCCTCCTCGAAGCTGAATAAGAAGGGAGATAAGAGATGAGATGTGGAGATGATTGGATGGGGAGAGATGATTTGGAGTGGCCTTTTGGCTGGACTTTTCTCGTGGCTATGGACTCAGTTGTTCCTGTGACACAGACTGCATTTAGGGGGAGGCAGTGCCTCAAAACCAGGAAGGTTCTTCGTGAGGACCCCCCGGCCCCAGGGGGTTGGAAAAATATGGGGGGGACAGAGGTCCCAAAAGCAGAGACTGTGCCTTTTTGGAGTGAGACAAGGCATCCTTGAAAGACAACCCTAAAAGCAGCTCTGGTCCATGCCGTCAGTGGTGAGAGCACTGGGCATGGAAGGACGATGTTACAAGCGGCAGAAGGACTTTTTTTCTTCCGGGCGGTGCCGAAGTAACAGAGAAGCACACGAGGTTCTCAGTGTGTTTCCAGGAGAAGCCTATGGAACGAGAAGGACTCCTTTCCTCTTCATGAACTGATGTTTGAGTATACTAAAGTGTCGTGCCGGGCTGGGCAGTTGTTTTGGGAGAATGTATTGGATTGGGAAAGTCAGGTGGTGGGGGAGGAGGAAAATGGTTTTTTTTTGTAAGGTTTTCAATTCTTTTTTTCTTCTTTTTCCTTATAGTCTCTCCCTATTTCCCTGTAGTTTAAGTAATAAAGTGGTCTTTATGTTTAAGTTAGAGCCTGTTTTGCTTATTCCTGGTCACATCTCACAGCAGACACCAGGGTGAGGCATTTTCATGGGGGGGCACTGGCTCTGTGCCAGGCTCAAACCATGACACAAGGTTATATCACAAGCCACAGTCAAAGAAAGCTACGTTTCTGATCCCTTTCAGTGCACCCTCAGTTCCTCCTTACATTCTCTCCCTGAGAAGAAAGCCCTTCCTCTAAACTGGAGTGCATATTAGTCTTCTGCAATAGTTTCAGCCTGTAGAGGTAGGAATAAATTGCATGTATAAGGCACAGGTGAACAGCTTTTTATCTCATGGAAGAGCATGTCATAGATGTCCGGTCTGTTATGTCCAGTGGAAGTCTCTGCTTCGCCGAAGGCATGGGGAAAATAAAACAATATTGCGTATGTTTTTTAAAACCAGACTCCAAGCCCCAAAAATGTGTGCTACATAATGAGGCATTATTCCTTCTGTCCCTGAACCAGAGAATGTGTGCAGCTGAAGGAAGGAGCAGAAGTACCGGTTTTCTGCCCTCTGGAAGGAAGCAGAACAGAAAGAATAAAACTGATTCACCTCAAATTGAGGCTGACAGTATTAGGCCTTTACAAGGACACCTCACCTCCCACTGCCTCAGTCAGAGCTTGTGGCATTTACTCAAAAACCACTAGGCATACATGCCAGCATATCAGTTCAAACTCCTTAGAGACATGTCAGCACCACACCTGGACTACAGCATCAAACTGAAGGTGATGTGTGTCTGGTACAAAAGCTTATGTGATGACAGTGCTTTTTACTAAAGAAGATGGTTGAATTAAACAAAGAAGCGATGGAATCATAGAATCATTGGTTTGGAATAGATCTCTAAGATCACTTAGTCTGAACCTTATCTAACACTGTCAAGACCACAAATAACCTATGCCTGTAAGCAACATATTAACTAATCTTTTAATTTCCTCTAGGGCTGGTCACTCTGACAACTTCCCTGGACAATCTCTTCCACTGCTTCTCAACCACTTTAAGACTAAGCGTTCTTATTGTCCAATCTAAATGTCTCCTGGCGCAGCTTGAGACCTTTTCTCAGCCTATCCTTGTAGTGTGAAGAAGAGTCTGATACAACCTCCTTTCATGTAGTCATAGAGATAAATATGTTCTCCCCCGAGCCTCCTTTTCTCAACATTAACCAACACCAGCTCCCTCAGCCATTCTAGCCTGTACTCTAGACTTATGTTGTAGACCTTCCACCAGCAAAGGTGTCCTTTTGTGGACATGCAAAAACAAGAAATGCAGGAAGTAGAGGAATGCATCTCTGGGTTTTGCTCATGTATACTTGATGTGTGTGTCTACATGGCCTTGTTGGTAACTTGCGGGTGGAGTTGAAAAGATTGGGCCAGCTTGAAAAAATACAGAGAGACCGAGAAAAAATTTGAATAACCACCTTTTTTTGTGCCCTAGCACTTTTACGATTACAGTTTAGTTCCATCTCACTACACCTTTCAGGCTGTAATCAAGTGTGTACTCCAGGACTTTGAAGAGGAATTCATGTTTTTGGGTGAGTGTATCTGTCTGAGATATCTTCAAGCAGTGCTCTTTAAAGTAGATCTCCAAGACCTATCCAACAGTTTGAGTATCTTGGGCAGATACTGAATGAAGAAGAGAATGTGCAGTGGTCTTTGCACTGGCTGAGAGAACAGCTAAACAGATGGAAATGGGTATCAGAGGTCTCACAACCAAGACTGACCTCATGCACTAACACAAACTGCACCAGAACCCCCAAAACAGAGGAATCATTCTCATAAATAATTTACTTTTAGCCAAATGAATTTCATTCCTAGCAAGGGATATACTAGTAGGGCATTGATGTCAGGTTCTGTATTAGTCTCATGTTCAACTGCTAAACATACTAAACTTTCTTTCCTGGGTGTTTTAGGCATATTAGTAGCATAGGTATGTCCTGGTCTTGTCATCTATCACAGTCCCTCTCTCAAAGTTAAATGTAAGCCTCTCTCTTTACAGAGAGTACTGTAAATTATGGATGAAAAATGCTATATGGAGGCACAGGAGAGCAGTTAGCTCCTTAGAACAGATGAAAACCAGAGGTCATGGATATGAAATTAGTCTAAAAACTGAAAAAATGACAAATTCTAAATCAATTTTTATCAAGACAGTATAAAATATGATTTTTCTATCCTATTTCCACTACGCCATAAGCTAACCCTTTTATAGTCATGTGAGGATAAAGCAAATAAATCATTCTGTAAATGTGAAAATGAAAATTAAGACAAACAAGTGTGGTGGGTTGACCTTGACTGGATCCTACATGTCCACCCAGTTGTTCTCTCATTCCTCCTCCTCCTCAACAGAATAGAGGACAAAATTAGATGGCAAATGTCAGGATAAATATACAAACATCACTTACTTGCCAATTACCACCATGACAAAACAGACTCAGCTTGGAGAAGATAAATTTAATTAGTTTTCAATTAAAATAAAGTAGAATTGTGAGAAACAGACCAACAATCCTGCCCCCATCCACACACCAAAGCAGATCTCTCCCACTTAGCCTTCTCCCCAGGCTTGACATTTTTAACTCCTTTACTTCATCCACTCCCTGAACGATGCAGAGGGATAGGAATGGGGGTTGTGATGAGTCCATAAGAGTTCCTTGCTGCTCCTCCTTCTTTCTCACACTGTTTCCTTGCTGTAGTGTGGAGTCCTACACACAATGTATAGTCCTTCACAAACTATCCAGAATGTGTCTTCTCAACTGGGTGTTGTCCTTCAGGAAGAGACTTCTTTCATGTAGGTTTCCCACTAGGCACAGCTCCTGCCAGAAAAACTGATCCTGCATGGGCACTGCTCCCTGGGCCACAGCTTCCTTCAGGATATTTCCATTTGCTCTGCTGTGGGGTTCTCCATAGGCTACAGGTGGGAATCTGCTCCAAATTGTTTCACCAAGGACTGCAAAGGGTCAGCCTGCTTCACCGTGGGTTTCTCCAGGGGATGCAGAGACCTATAAAACCTCTTCCTTCCTCTTTGACTTTGGTGTCTGTCACAGAGACCATCACTGCATCCCCCTGCTACCACCACCTTGATATGTAAACCCAATAGAGCAATTGAACAGTCTACCGTTTCCAAGGACAGGTTGTAGGGAAAAAGAAAACAAAAAATCTTTAGTATCATAGTAATAAAAATCCAAGACTTTATACATAAAGTGAAGTGAATTACCAAATTACTTCTATGTATAAGTTTCTGCATGCTGAGTATTTGTGCAGATTCAAATGGTCATTCCTTACCTAACCAAAACTATTTGAAGACAATATGAGGGAGTATGGTGTACCATATTGCTGATCTACTGATAAAACAAATCTTAAATCCTTTGTCTAAAACTGAAATTTTGGTTGCATATCTTTCTTAATAGTTTCTCCAGCTTTTAATGACTTGTGAAAATGTAGTTAGGAGAATTACAAAAGGGAAAAATTGTACCAGCTGAAAGAAAACGTGTCCGTTTTGTGTGTTTGCAGAGTAGGGATGCACAAGAATTTCTGTGTATAGTTACTGTGTGTACTTTGCCACTCAGTTAATGTCTATATTCCAAGTTACAAAATGTAACTTGTGTTCTAGCATCCATAAGTGAACACATAGTAAAAAATAAATAAATTAATAAATAAAAAAAAACCACAGAGAAGTTATTATTTATGGTAAGAGCCTTTGGAGTAGTATTGAAAGAGGAAATCAATACAAACACTGTCACTCAAATCACTTTATCCTTTTGATGAAAATGGCATTAAGCCCTGGTAGAAATGCTGCATCTTGTTTAGCAGACAAAAATAAATACATGTACGTAATTATAAATTGTGTTTATTGTAGACTGCCAGAAGTAGCACTAATGATAATAATTTCTGTTAAAACTATTGAGGCGTATTGTGGTTTTACTTTTTACCATATGGTTTGCCTGGAGAGACTGTTTTAGATAAAGAATTTTCTTTTTTCCTGCAGAATATCCAGTTGTCCTGAAGAAAAATAACTGAGAAAATGCATTAGATCAGATATTTTTTACCCAAAGTTAGCAGAATATTTTGGACAAATACAAAAAAAAAAAAAGGCAGTTTTAAAAAATGAGGTAGGCTCTTGCAACAACATATTGCAAACTTTATTTTGTTGTGAAGCTCATCATCAAGCAGTTATATGAACTCCTGCTATTACCTCTTATAATGAAATAAATTTTTCTTGCCTAGACAAGATATAACTAATGAAAATCAACCATCCTCAATTGGTTCATTTTAAAATAATAGTGGAATTATGTATTACTATGAAAGATGAAACCTCTCAAGAAAAACTTGGTCAAGGAAAAAGAGCTCTTGATCTGTAGCTGCATCTGCATTTTTGCTGGACTTTTATTCAAATGAATCATCTGGCAAATTAAGTTTGTTCTTCCTAGTGGTGCACTTGTCTTCTGGGTTAGTAAAATCGTATGAGAGTCCAGAGAAGGGAAAAGGAAAAGAAAGTAAAAGAAACACAAGACAATAAGTGATACAAAACACTGCAAAATCACCATTATGTGGATTGCCAGATATCAGCCCTTCTGTGGGGATAAGTATGGAGGTATTGTTTTGCGGAGAAAAGAAGAAACCTCACAACTTGTAAAAGTTGTAAAGCCCGGTATGCTTTATTACGACGCGCGCCGGACGCAAGACTCCCCAAAAGGGCATGCGTACCCCTGAAGATTTCAGACCTCCTTTTATCCCCCTTCCAAATGCATATGCATACAGTTTCACAATAAGTTCATACATATTCATCTTGCATGACACTTAGCACTAATTCTTCTTTATCGGAGGAATTCCTAGGTCGGGGGCAGATTGACCTCGTGGTTTTTCTGTTTTTCTTTCTCTGTCTCCTCGCTGTCTCTGGAACGCGGCCTCTCCTTCAGCTTTAGCTCCACAGACCCTTTACCTCTCCTAGACACTTTACCTAGTTCAGGATGGATATTCTGTCTCATTCCCCCCTTTCCTAGGAAATAAGTAAATTCTTTTACTTAAGGAAAATTTCCACGACAATAAGTGTCTTTTAGCGCTTTACCATGTACATTTGACAAAGAGGTTAGTACAGCTATTCGTTGTAGCATTCTCCAGTTCCAAATTAACAATGTAATAGATAATCCTAAGCTTATCCCAACTAATATTAGTAAAACTAGAATAGGGTGGCACAACTTATCAAAGATTCCATTTGCAGTTGGTGATCACCCAAAGATCACATCTCACCAGTGATTATCCGTATTTTATTCTTTGTAGAACTCTGGTTATTTCTTTTGTACCATGTTGGACAGTAATTAAGGTTTTCTTTCCACTTTCTCGGATTTCTTTCAAGACTTCTAATAGGTCTTGGTGCTTAATTAATTGTTTTACCAATGTAAGGTTCACCCCGGTAGGGGTAGGTGGTAGTCTGTGATACATTGTGTAATTGGCTGTAATCAGCTGGTGGGATGTTACTGGTACCAAATACAAAAAATCACACCCAATAATCTTAACAAAATTACAAATATAAATACAGAGATTAGAATGGTTTCTACTAGACAGAATAACATCATTGCTATTAATTTGTACAGCAGTACAAGCAGTTCTCAAACATACACCCTTTTCCAGTATATACGAGCACAGTTTTCTGGTCAGTGACTGGATGAATTTCAAAGTGACAAATACTCTGTTCAGTGTCCAAACACATCCTGGGCATTAGCAGTATTGCTTTCACAAATGAATCCCATTTGTTCTCTAGTAATGCAGGATTCTAAGTTTACTACCTGCCACTTTTCATTCATCTTTTTGTGCCCACACTCTATGTTCTGAAGGATAGAGTGTTGTTTCTTCATGGTTTAATCTTAGGGCAATGATGGGATGGATAACATAAACAGTGGCATTACATATGGTAAGCACAAAGGCAGTGGCCACATTAGAAATAGGATCATAGGTGAAATTCACCATAATCCACCAGGATTAAAACTTCCTTTCAAAATCAATTGCATTATCCCATTCAATTCTCTGAATTTCAGCTGGAAAATTACCTTCACCCCTTTCCTATATGATCAGAGCTGCTGTTGCTTGTATCCATAACTGTGCTTGTATACAACTGAAAGCTAAAGACACATTATCTTGAACTATACTAAGTGCTTCTACTATCAATTTGTGGTCTTGGTCCCCGGCCTGTTCATACTTCTTTACTTTGGCAGTACTTTTGAAATCTGTCACTGGCTAGTTCCTAATGCCAGTAGAGATTACTATAAAGGCTGCTTCAATTTTGTTAGGCTACCTGCTGCAGCAGCCAGTTTATTCATCAGTATTTCTGAATCAATTCTATTTAAAACTCCTAATCTTGTCCCTAATATGCTAGTTAGATGTTTGTTATGGGGAACAGGAACTGCTTTCTGTCCATGATCATCCCTCCCTGCCAGAGGGATGTGCTGGGCTCCTACTACAAATTCAGACACACTTCACAAGTGTATCTGACAGAGGTTTAGGTCATACTTGAGACAGATGTTTGTTCTGAAATGTAGAGACTTCAGGGAATCTTAACTTCTCTCTCTCCCTCCAAAGCACCTGATTTCCCAGATGTGTGGCAAGCAGGAATGTCTCTCCTGGTCACCCACCTTGCCCTTAGCTAAGATCAAGCTGTGGACTGTGTTCAGGGCAGAAGATAATGGAGGGGAAATCTTGAGAGAAAAGCCTAAATTCATTGCAGTGCCTCAGAAGAAACTGGGATCAGGTTTCTGCTATTTGAAACACTCAGCACAAAAGTGATGCTCAAAATCCTACAGCCTGCTGCTGAGCTCTGAGGGGGTCTCTCTCTCTCTACCTCTTTTAAGCAGAATCCAACCACCTCAGACTGGGACAATCACTGATCCAAATCTCAGTAGGAAAAGGGATAGCTATAAATAAGGAAAATCACCTTATAAGGCCCCGCTGTGGTAAAAAGTGCAGTGTCCACTTTGAATTCAAATGAAAATCTGACAGTAACTTGAGCTCAAAGGCAGGTCACTTCTACAGGCTGTGTCAGGGTGAAATTACACCAACAGTCTGATTCACTTAGGTCATCACAGACTTCCTGGTGCTCATATACACCAGGGGAGGTTCAGACACTAATTACATCTGGTCTCTCATAAGCCATCTTATTGATGACTAAGCACTTTACTTTGATTTCTTCTCTTCAGATTCCTTGAAGTGTTTACAGCTCCTGTTCTTGCTATTTTTACTGCTCACATACTTGATTCTCGTGGATTACTACAGTAGATATGTTTAATATAAACCTTCTTTATCTCAAAAGGTTTTCCTATGGATCCAGTATACTGATTAAATGCCAGGGACCAAGGCCATTCAGCATTGCTTTGGGTAGAGGTACTCTCTAGTTCTAAAACTTCAGTTATAATTCCATACAAAACAATTCTGTACACTAAAGTATGAGCTACTCCCGACCGCAATATACTCATTTTGCCCGAATAAGTTTTAGTCTCAGTTCATTGTCTCCTGGTGTCACTCCTGAAGGGGCTTCTGGGCCTTCTTCACCCGAGAGTGATGGATCCAGCATTCTGCTCCTTGATTTTGATTGCAGTGAAGGTGGTGAGAGGTACTTGCAGTGGTCTCTCCCACTGTGGTTCCGAAGTCTTCTCTGTAAGAGACTTAACATATACATCAACCCCAGGCTATCCAACTCCCTGCTCCGAGTTCCAGCCACAAGTTTCTCAATTACTCTGAGCTGTTTGCTTAATGCCACCATGTAAGTGGACATTCTGGACATTCCCCTTGTATTCTATTGTCTTCTATAAGGCATTCCAAAAGGATTCAGCATTCCTTTAGCTCAAAAGGTTTAGTTTGAATTTGCAATAGTGCTAGTGGAAGAGCTTCTTGCCCCAGTCTTACGATTTGCTACTTAATCAAATGATTCATTCTCTCCCCCTGGCCGCTTGATTGGGGGCAGTATGGGGTGTGAAGTTCTTAATCTATGCCCAGATGGCTACTAATCTGTTGCACTATTTTGGAAATGAAAGGTGATTCTTTATCTGAGGATATTGTGGCTGGAACTCTGAAGCGTGGTATTATCTCTTGTAAAAATGATCTGGTCACCTCTTGAGCTTTGACAGTTCTGGTGGGGAATGTTTCTGGCCACCCTGAAAATGTATCTATTAATACCAGTAAATACTGATACCCCCCTTTCCTTGGGAGTTCTGAAAAGTTGATTTGCCACTGCTATACAGGCCCATGGCCTCTCCCAGTCTGACCAAGTTTTGGCCCGGGGGTATTTTGAGGTTAGTCTGGAGGCAAGGATCACATTATCAGCTCACCTGAGTGATAGTGGCATATAGATTCCTGACAATGATACAACAGTCCTTTCAATCAGATGTGTGTTCTAGAAAGCCTGTGGGAATTACTACTTCAAAGTCAACACTTCATTCCAGTGCACTCTGTATCACTCGCAGCCTCGGTCATTTTGAGAAAGGAGCCACACTCTATAAAAGGCTTTAAGTAATTAGGCCCTAGTGTGTTTTCTAGTGCCCTTCCTTCACTAGTAACCACGAAAATGGGAGGGGATTACTAGCTCTCTTTCAATGGTAGCCCACCCCTTGCAGTTGTACGTCTCTTTTGATTAGTATTATTGTATTATGGCTTACCTTCGAGGAAAATCTGTACCTCACCCTTTGCTGCTTTCTTTGCCTCTCCATCCGCCAGCTCATTTCTTTCCTCCAATTTTAAGCTCACTGTCTGGTGTGCCTTAATATGCTTTTTCAGGTAGCCGAACTGCTTCCAGCAGCTGGATTGTCTCTTCTTTTCCTGTGAGGTCAGCAGTCCCCTCTCCTTCCAGATGGCTCCCTCTCTGCAGGTAGTCACTGTGAACTTTGCAATGTCGCTTTCTTGTCAGTGAACCAGGTCTCTGCATCGTCCGGAGGAGTGTCCTTTAAGTCTGGGCGGCTGGAGTAGGTAGCTTCAGTGGTCTCTAGGCAATCATGGTGTACTGCTTCTCCTTGATTCCACTGAGAAAAGAAGCTGGGTTGACAATATTAGTCACCACTATCTCTCCATCATCTTGCTCTACCATGATGGCCTGGTATTTCAGAAACCTCTCTGGTGAAAAGCCAGTGGCCACCCTTTACTTCCAGTACTGCAGACACTGTGTGGGACACTAGCACAGTCATTTTTGTCTCAGGATAAACTTGTGTGCCTCTTGAATGTTCAGCACAACTGCTGCTACAGCTCTGAGGCAACCTGGCTATCCTTTGGCTGTTGCATCTAGTTGCTTAGAGAGGTAAGCAACTGCCCTCCGGTATGGACCCAAGTCCTGAGCCAATATTCCCAGAGCAATTCCTTGCATGGAAAAATAGAAAGAATGCTTTACTTACATCTGGAAGTTTCAAAGCTGGAGCCGACATGAGGGGACTCTCTAGCTGGCGAAAGGCCCGTGTGGTGTCTCTTGTCCACTGGAGATCTCAGTTCCCATTGGCAATAAGAGCATAGAGGGGTCTGGAGAACAGTCCACAATTATGAACCCACAGCTGGCACTACACTGCCATGCCTAAGAAGGTTTGGAGTTCTTTCGTTGTCTGGGGTTCAGGGTTTGGCATAGGGCTTCCCTGCCTTAAAGTCTGCTGCTCAGCACTCACTTCTTACTCCAGGTAGATTACCTTCTGTTTCACTACCTGTGCCTTTTTCTTTGAGACTCTGCGTCCTTGGAGTCCTAGGAAATTCAAAAGGCTTACCGTCCAGGCTTCTCTTGCTTCCCTCGTCCGAGTGGCTACTAGAAGACCATCTATGTACTGCAACAGCCTCCTTTCCTCTTGTGGAGCTTCCTGGGACTCTGGGTCCTTGCAAGCTGTTCTCCAATCGGAGTGGAGAATTTTGAAGCCTTCAGGCACATGGACTGTGTGAGCTTGTGTTTGAATGCAAAAATGTTCTGGCTGGCTTCATGGATAGGGAGGCAAAAGAAGGCATCTCTTAGACCTAAAACAGTGAACCAGGTTAGCTCAGGTGTTAAACAAGTTAGTAAGGTCTATGGATTTGCTACCACAGGGTACAAATTCTGTGTTATCTTATTGACAGCCCTTAATCCAGTACTACCAGTTATTGGACTGATTCCTTCCTTACCTTCCTTTTGAGGGTACTACTCAGTTCTCACTGGTTGTGTTCTTTCATTAAGCTTGATGGGGGAGCATCCCATGGGGGAGCATCTTTCACTCTCCCTGGTGCAGCAGAGGCCCATACCCTTGAAAACACTTATTTACTTATTCTAATATCTCCTTACTAATGTCTTTCTTAATTTCAGTGTCTGTTAATATTAAGCCTAACATCTTTATATTATTTGCCTCCAGAGTAACTTTTCTCATTTGAGAATGTTTAGCAAATTGAGCGAATTGTACAAAAGCTTTTAGGTACACATAGTACACATGTTACTTTAAAGGTTTGCAAAAGTATGCCTTTTCAGACTGGCCAGTTGTTCATTCCCCACACTACAACATAAACATTCTCCACAGGTACTAAAGCTTTATTTAAAACTGAACACATGACCCTTGTGCTGACAAAAATTCTTCCCTTTTGGGAAGGTTACCTTTACCCCTCCTCCCTTACCTTGGGAGGAAGCCTTTACAAATCATATGTACTCATTTTGCGAACTGTGATTGCTTCGCATTTCAGCGTGATAACCCTTGCCTGATTTCATACGTTGCTATCTTATGCTGCATGCTGAACAACATGTTTGATTTGCTTTCTCTTTGCCTTGTTTTCCTTTTCAGGGGCCAAGACCAGAGAGCAGTCTGATCTCACAGTCTCTTTGTCATTCTGGGTGATTTCTTAAAACAAAAGACATTTCAGCATACAAAAACTATCCCATTTATCTTCCTATTATAAAACAGTACTAACAGCAATGAAGCACTATAAATCTTTTTATTTTCTGAGCTGCTCTTACTGGCAACCTCCTCCCAATGAGCCCCTCCCAAAAGGGGCTAATTTAGGAACCTGTTTGCTCTGGTCAGTTCTTATTATTTATTTCTCCTTGCCCTATCCCGCTTCCATTCAAACCTTTTTACAGACCTTCACAGTAGTTTCTCAGTTTTCCTCCTATACACACAGCTCCAGGTGGCAGGTATCAGATGTAATTCCCACACACAAGCTCTAAGACCTTAGGTTCTGAATCTGCTTGACCAGAAACCTTTAATTTACACTCGGGGCGTGTACCCTGACACTTATTGGAACAGCAAAACAGCAATACCAGTGTTTCTCATAAACACCGCACTGCAATAATACCTGCACATCCAGCTTTTGCCCACAGGCCATTCCCGTGTTCCCTGGGGAGACAGGGCAGCCAGAGCTGTCCCTGTGCCCAGGGCGCAGCCACTGTCACCTCACACAGCCTGCTAGCCTCTTGATGTACCAAAGGCTCCCCGAAATTGCTCACAAAGGGAGGCTATTCTGTTTGTTACAGAGAACTTTAAATCCCTACAGCAGATTGTTTCCAGTAAAGACTTACTGCAGTACCAACTGAAGTCTCATAAATCTCATAAGTCTCATTAACTAATTCATCTCATTCACCTCTTCTATATAAACTCTGTTTTACAAAATATCAGTCTTTTCTAGTTCTCTTCTTGCACAATCTAATTAAGGCACTGTGTCTACTTACACTTGTTTTGCTGCTTTGCAAAAGGGCTGTGCTAGTCACAGCCAAAACTCTGATATACTTGCAGACACAGACACACGCACTCACTCTCCCCCCTCCCCCTTATCTCAAATTCACTAGAGCCATGGCTTGAATTACTATGAGGGGGAGAATTCTTGGAATTCCTTTAACTCGCTTTATCGAAGTTAAACATAAATCACCGTACTATAGTTCTCCTATGTAAAATGCTACTCTTGTTGCAACAAAATCTTAAAATCTCCACAAACACCACTATACAATCTGAGAATCAAATTACCACAATGCAGCGAAAAAAAATCACCACACAAAATCACTGGGAAAGGGCTTATTTCTCAAAGTGCTCACTTTTCTCAACACAGCACAGCACACCATAATTCGGCATTTACTCAAATCAATTTTCCTGGACACAATCAAAATAACAGCACACAGTCTAGAGATCAAGTCCAAACATCCAAGGCAAAGGAACTCTCTGAGCTCATACTCACGGTTAAAATGTACCAAATCTACACAAATCACTACATTCAAACACGATAAATACCATCACTGACATTCTTCTACTCACTTCTCCGCGGGCACTTCTCTCCCTGCCCCCGCAGCCTGCTGCAGCCGGCGCCTCTGGCCTCACTCGGCTGCTTCAAACACGGGGAGTACTGACCCATCCCCGCACTGTAGGGCACTGTAGATTTACTCTCTTTTATACACCATACACATATCACCTGCACGATCACAAACACAGTGCACTGGCCACACACATTAACCATACAGCAACACAGTGTCCGGACACCACTCACACACGCACAAACAGAAGAAACATACGCGAATTCAGCTCTGCCCTATCAGAATCTGAATTCTAATACACGCATACACGGGTTCACCCGGCTTACACCCGGAGCCGCTGGCAGTCCTGCTCTATCAGGACGACGAGGGGACGAACCCCGTCTCTAATACAGCCGCTCTATCAGCTGCAGCTAGCTTACACCCGGAGCCGCTGGCAGTCCTGCTCTATCAGGACGACGATGGAACGAACCCCGTCTCTAATATGGCCGCTCTATCGGCCGCTCTATCGGCCGCTCTATCGGCTGATCCCCAGACGTCTCTGGGTCGTTAATTCCCTTGTTCTTTCCTTGTTCTTCCCCCCCTGGGGCCCCATACATACCGTATTCTCCTCCGCAGGCCAGCGGGTCGTTGTCTGTCCTCGCAGGTGGCAAGTTGAGACAAGCGGAGCCCCATCAGGAAAAAATCCTGGGGCGCGCCTTGGAGGTCCGTCTATCCCCCCTGCCCCCGCGGGGACAGAGAACTCCTGCCTTGGCTCGCCAAAATGTTTTGCGGAGAAAAGAAGAAACCTCACAACTTGTAAAAGTTGTAAAGCCCGGTATGCTTTATTACGACGCGCGCCGGACGCAAGACTCCCCAAAAGGGCATGCGTACCCCTGAAGATTTCAGACCTCCTTTTATCCCCCTTCCAAATGCATATGCATACAGTTTCACAATAAGTTCATACATATTCATCTTGCATGACACTTAGCACTAATTCTTCTTTATCGGAGGAATTCCTAGGTCGGGGGCAGATTGACCTCGTGGTTTTTCTGTTTTTCTTTCTCTGTCTCCTCGCTGTCTCTGGAACGCGGCCTCTCCTTCAGCTTTAGCTCCACAGACCCTTTACCTCTCCTAGACACTTTACCTAGTTCAGGATGGATATTCTGTCTCAGTATGAATTCTGGTGTTCTTACTGTGCTGACTGTTTAGAAAGCATATGAAATGGTACATCTGTTTTTTTCTTCTTGGTTTTATTTTTGGGATTTCTTTCATTTGGTTGAAGTATTCTCAAACAAAATTTATTTTTTTAGAGCACCAAACTACACGAAGTGCTCTTAGAAAGTACTGAAACCAGAATCATAATTTTAACTACTTAACTCTACAAATGATGAAAGTTGTCTGCCAAAAGCTCTTTGTCTCTGCTTTGCTATATGTTGTCAACTACATGTTTCTCATGAATGGGCTGAAGAAAGCTGTTGTTTTCTGGCCCTCAAAATGCTGTTTCATCACAGGGATGGAGTCCTTCCTGAAAAGAAATCCTTGCCTGGGCTCTCATTCCCATGTTGTCCTTTAATATTATACTTCTTTTCTGTGATTAAATCTTATCAGACTTCTTAACTTCAGGCGCTATCACTGTTTGAAGGCACAAAATAAAATACACACTTGTCATTTATCCTATTAATGTTCCAAATTAGTTGTGGAGCAGCAGCATTGATTGGTGTGAGGGTGGGGCTGGTAGTGCAGGTAAGACTGTGCCTTTGCAGACAGTAGTATCTTTAGAGAACTTTCCAGAAAAGAGCTATACACAACAAGATGGTTTTTCAAGGACTTCTGATTATGAGCCTGAGGCACCTTCAACCTGCTTTCTGCATTGACTGAAAGAAGTAGCTGAATAAAAGGCACAAGAATGAGTAAATAGGTGGAGAAGAGCCAGGCTGTTTTTGCTGTGAGGCGTCAGTGTTTTCAGGATCCTTTACCTTCACATGTTTCAGGTCTGATCTGTATGGAGAGCAATATTTTAATGCAGTTGTGGTGACTTACCACTGATATGTCTGAAACTAATAGATGACAACAATGAAAAGTTTAAAAAAATACTTTATGTATGTAATTTGAACATATATCTATCCTCTAAATAGACTGTTAGGGCTTTCTTGTGGATTGACCTATTCAGGGACTTAGGTACGAGGATGTAGGTGCAAGTAATTGCTGCTAATGAAGCATTAGTTGTTGGTAGCATTTACATCAGGACTGTTGCAGAGAACCTCAAAAGTGCAGACACAAGACGATACAAGTGTCCTAAGGGAATGAAGATAAATCACAAGTGAATAATTATGTGTCACTAAAAATGCAACCTTAATAGCTGGATAGGAGAGGTAGTAGGGAATACATAATTATGCTTCCAATTTCATCTTGTTAGGAAGTAATCACTTAAGAGTTCCTTGGTCCTGATTTATCCCCTGAGTTGAAGGGATGTCTAAAAATGTGAGAAAATCTATTTCAGAGGTATTCCTTCCCTGTCATGTCATATATGTCTAATGTGTTGAGTCCTGTCCTGGGCTCTGATATAATATCTCATCACAGATTATTACTTGCTGAGTCAAGAAGCAAAGCTGGTGGCTTGTAACATTCATCCAGGCAAAAGAAGAGAAGCTCCAAGAAGCCAGAACAATTCTTTTTTTTTTTTTTTTTTTTTTTTTTTTTTCAAATGACAAATTCTGTTGAATTGTGAGATTTCTCTGTTGGGAATTTTTTTTTCTGGCTCAGGTTAGATGATGAGTCAGGCATGAAAATTGTCCTAGATTATGTAAATGACTCCTTAGCAGTATCACTGTTGAAAGCAGAAGCAACTTGAGTTTTATGTGTGGTTGGCTTTTGAAGCTGTCAGTCTGACCAGGTGGTGTGCCTGTAGCAGTTAAATTGTAGGCATTAGGTGCTGGACAGTCGCATGGCAGAGTAAGGAAGACTCAAAATGCTATGCAGGGTAATGCAGTGCAGTTTTCTACAAGGCTTATTTATTAAGCAAAATGACAAGAGCCACTCTGAGTCACGGCTCCTAGAGAACCTGAACTCTTTGGACTACATATCAAGGCATTGCAAATACAGACATTATGATTAACATGCTAGTGTGCTGCAAGTCTGTATTAAAAACTTCTTCATACTGAATGCAAGCCTGTGTAAGCATGGGTATATATCATAGCCCCAGAGACTGTGGAAAAATCTGAGGTAGAGCATGACAATCATTCAACGAAATTTATCAATGATCGAGGACATGTATTAATAATGGACCATTAGTGATGACAGAGATATGACTTGTTCAGTCTGAAGTAGCACATGATGACAGCAATAACCATAATGACAAAAAGCTTTTACAATCAGGCAGCAGGTGACTAAGGTACATTTCACTTGCTACCAATATTAATAATGTTAATAACAATGATTTTAGATATCAGAAGGTTCAAAAGATTTTGAAGCATTACCTCACAGGTCTATTACTAACCACTAACAGTCTGTAACTATAATTCATTTTCTTTCTCCTCTCCTCTCCCTGCCTTCCTTCCTCTCTATTGGGCTAATAAAAGCAAAACTTGTTCTGGCAGAAATTGCTTTCAAAATTAAAAATATTATTATTCTGGTTATCATCTTTGTAAACCAAAAAATTGTATATGTAAAAGACAGAAAATTAAGTCCAGATAGCATTCTTTACATCATAAATAATATTGAAAAAATATATCTCTACAATTTTTAAAAATACTAAAATTTATCAAATTAAATTTTTATTTTGGTTTTAGATCTATTCATTAATTGTACCAAAGTAATATTAGCAGTTACATTAACTCTAAGGTAGCAAATGATGCATTTGTAGTATTGATCACATTAAACACTGCAATAAGCAGAATTAGAAGGATAGAAATTAGTGTTCTTCTAAATGTCAGAATGTTAGTTATTAGAACTTACAATTATATGACCACTATATTCAGCCAAGAACTTTGAATTGATCATGAATTAAGTTATTCCTTCTTATGTTTAATTTAGTTTCCAATGTAATTTAATTATGTCCTGTTCTTTCCCTCTCCTTTTTAAGTCCAGAACATGCTTAAATTGGAATTATTTAAATTATGAGACTGCAATTTAAGGTAGCTAATTACAATGCAAACTGAGGAAATAAATAAGAAGAAATTGATTTTTTCAGAATGCTCAGCTGATTTTTAAGTTCCAGTTGTAATATGAGCATTACACAGGAAAGAAGAAGTACTTTATCTTTCTGACAGCAGAGGTTAAACTGACCATTAAAAGAGCAGCCAGGGTGCATACCAGGACAACTTTTTTTAGCATGTGTTTAAAACATTCAAGGAGATAAAAGCCACCACCTACTGTCTCATTGAAAGTAGTCCAGCAAGGAAGGTGATTTATATTTTGAGGACTAATCTTCAGGAAATGAGAATTGTCTATTCTTCTTAAAACAATGAGGGACAACTCATATTGCACTTACATAACCTGATAGTTGGGAAGCTTACCAATACTGGTTGATGTGGAAAATGTATAGGGTTCTGGGGATTGCCAGTCCCTTTGTTGCCAGAAGAGATGGTAGGTGACTTAGGTCAAAATGACACAAGTCATGGACATTCATTTACTCTGCTTTGTCAATGACTTTGGTCATAATCTCCCAAAATTGGTCAGGCCACTTTGGATCCTGAGGTCTCAAAAACTAGTTTAGGTGCCCATTTGTCCTGTATACTATCCAACTGACTTGTGGTGTTGAACAGCCACAGCATTCCTCTAGATTTTGCCCATTCTTGGACTATTCTTGCTGTGAAGTGACTGCCATTATCGTATTGATTATAATAATAATAATAATGATTATTATTATTAATGGTAGCATTGATTTTGCTTTAGGAAGGAAACTGAACCATAACCCTTTCAGCCCCAGTGACCCATGCTACTGCTTCAGCCTGCACCAGACCTGAGACGATTTCAACTCATGCATATAATATTTTTCTTCTAATTTGTCAAAAGCACCAATGTAGTCAACTTGCTAAGTTTCCCATAACCCTTTTCCTGCTCTTAGAAGAAGAGGGGAAGTATTGCAGGGGATGTTTCTCCAGTCTAGTGTGGAATTGGCTGCAGGCAGAGATAAATGTTTCATATGCCTTAAGGGTGACCAGCCATCCTCTACTTAGCCCCTCTCTTAACAAGTCTCCATCCTGGTGTGACCATGTTTCACTTGTGACCATTCCAACAGATAACCTCATTTCTCTTCTTCTTGTTCTACTTCTTTTTCCTCTGCTAAGACAGCCAGCTGAGTGAATGAGTCCATTTGATTATTTAAGAGTTAGGCTGCATGGTCCCCTTTATGCTGGGCTGTTTCCCATCCAGCTGATACTGCTATAGATCTTAGAATTTTCAGGGTTTCTCCCACTTCACTTTTTGCCATACCAGTACCTTATTTACCTCTCGCAGGTTTTGTTCCCAAAAAGGGAGCCATTCAATACACCCTATAAAAGCTGCATGGGAATCTGTATAAAAATTGACTGGCCTCTTATCATTCAAATTCCTTATAGTCAGACTCCAGACTGCTGTTAACTCTCCTTCGTGAGCACTGCCCACCCCTTCTGTTCTCCCACTGTCAGATGATCAATTGGTTATTTTACGTACAGTTAATGGTAGTAGTTTCCTAAAGAATATGCATGTGAAAGATGGGAAAACCACATCCCAAGATATAATTAACTCATCTCCAAAATACACCCAGGATCTGCATCCTGGCAGTTATGCCATTTTCTAGACAAAATGTTATTCTGAGCTCTATAATTTATCTCCCACACAAATAAGTACCATTTAATCACTACAAGCTAAGTGTCTAACTCTCACCTTTTCCCATCTTCTACCTTTTTTTGGTTTAGGCTATGAAGAAATACATTTACTTGAAATTACTTTAGCCTGCAGGCAGTGCACACAGGAGATTTTCCAAGCTGTGTCAAAGTATGAATACCTTTTGAGACATTGAAATCTAGCCTTTTGGGTTAAAGGAAATTAAGATTAGGAAGAAGAGAGCTGATAATGTTTCTTTCATCTGACAAAAAAAAAAAAACTTACATTTTAAAATTGTATGGGACAAAGGATCAGAGTGTGGATGTTTGAAAAAGAGCAATCTTTATTCTCTTTGAGCTAAGAAAGCTGCCTCAGGATATCTTGTAATGGATTGATGGGAAAGACAGCCTCTCTCCAGCCCCTGTGTTGACTCAAGGCAAGAAAGTGAGGAAGAGCTGTGATGTTGGTAGGAAATTCATTTTGTAGAGTGATCCTGTTCTCTCTTCATTGACAACACTTTGAAATGCTCCATGGACATGCCCACATTCACAAGGTTATGATATTTTGCTCTTTTATGGTGTTTTTTTCTGCATTACAGAATCATAGAATCATTTAGGTGAGAAAACACCATGGACCTAGGGGTCTACAGGTCTGTGGATCTGACTTCACGTTTGATTTAATGCACAATTTCTCTGAAAGCTGCTGCTCAGAATAGTTCTCCATCCTTTCAAAATCTTGTAAGTGTTAGCAGGTTTCCACCAATTCATTTACTTCTGAAGACAGCTGGGCCCAAAACTCTCTTTTTGCAGCCTTGCATTGAGATCTGACCAGAAGATAATAGTTGGTCACACAAAGTGGTTGGACTTGCTGTTCCTGCAGATGCCCTAGAAAATTTCCCTAGCTCTCTGTGTGATGTTGTCCTTTTCTTCCCTTTATATAAAAATACTTTTCTCTACAAACATAATGATTGCGTCAGAAACATGGAGCTCCAGCCCAGTTTACCTAAGCTGCTTACTCAGGTCATGTCTCCTGGCTCTTTCCATGAGCTAAAAATCTGCTAGAAGCCTCTTATCTATTGCATCTCACAGGTGGGTGGCAGCTATGCGTCTCTGGATATGGTATATGGTTACCTTCACGTTTATTCTTGTTGGGTTGTAGGTTTGGGGGTTTTGGGCTTGGTTTGGTTGGTTGGTTGGTTTGTATTTTTTCTCTTCTTTTACTTCGTCCTGTACTTCCTGACTTCACATTGCTATCATGGAGATGTGGTGAATCAGTCTTTAGTTAAATTATCAATGCTCTGCCGGGGAAGTGAAGGTCAAGAGGGAGTGAATTTTTCTGCAATATATTCCATGCTTTGGGATTCATCAAAGAAAGAGACTGACCTGATTGGAGGCCAAGAATAATTGAAAGTATGGTTAAAGTTGTGCAGTGACATAGAATCTGTCTCAGAGTTTGGTGTCCACAGTACAACTGTGAATAAGGATTTCAAACTGTAAAGACCATCTTTCTACCTCCTTGTCTCACTAGTAAATACATCTCTTGGTCAAAATGAGAAATTAAGAATTGTATTCCTGAACTCAGTTTACTACAACAAAGTGCAATAAACATACTTGCTAATTGGGTGTCTTTGTCCACATTTTCCTGTTCATCAGATTGAGATCTGTGCTATACCAAATGCTTGTAACAGAGAAAAAAGTGGGAAAAACAAGAGAAAAGATCTTATCTCCAAACTAGAAACAAGTAGGAACCTCTACCTGACAAAGTTCTGCTTCATAGAAATCTATTAGTATTGATTACAAATTTTCTTTCAGGACACAACATAATTATGAATGCTAAAGTTCATGCTGATAAATGCCTAGTTAGTGGCTAAGATAATGGAAGGAGGAAAGGTCACTTTTTAAAACTTTTTTTTCCTTAAAATAATAATTTTTTGCAATTCCCCTAATTCATTAAGTACTGAAATAAAACCAGGACATGCATTCATTGCTGTCTTGTAAAAAAATGTCTCAGTACTGAATTTGTTAAGAAAAGCTTTTAGGTGGAGCGCTTGCAGCCCATCCATTTCTCAGAGAGTGCTCTTAAAGAGGGAAGAACTAAGAGTGGGGTTTTGTCTGTGGTTTCTAGGCCTTTAACTGATTTCCTTATATTATATTTTTTGTAATTTTCTGAATGCAGCTTCATGACTGCTTCTTACACCAGTAACGCATTCAAGGCTTAATGAATGTAATTTGTGAGACACTGACTTGCTGTTAATGATGGACAACAGCAAGCAAAAATTCCCCTCTGATGATCATTGCTATTGCAGACTCAGAACAGAGGGACTATATTCTATGATATATATCTAGCACAAAAGAGAATAGTGAGACATTTTAACTGTGAGGCTGGTACTGCCTTTTCTTAGAAATTCACCTTCAATCCTAGACTTGTCTTTTATCAGTGATGTCAGAAGTAGGGAAAGTACTTGTGTGCCCAGAAAAAGCATACCAAAAATTGTTAAATGTAGGACTGGAGTGAAAATGTAGAGAATACTGTGAGAAGAATGCCATGAAAATGTTCTGAAAATCTGATGTGGTTAAGTATCCAGGTAGATGAAAAGGGAGTCCATCATTTGAGATGAAGACCTACAAGTCTGAAGTACCACATGAAGTCCTACATCCTGAGACACAGCAGTGAAAAATTGGAAATACCTGCTCTCTAAGTTCTTAGCTACATAATCCAACTTGAAATCAGAATTGGCTGGATGGTTTGAGTGTTTTATACTGAAGAACTTTGTTCCAGTCACTGAAAGAAAAAACTCTGAGTATTCAAGTTCCTGGACTCACTGAAGTGTCACAGATAGTTACCCTCCTATGTTACACATATGTGGGTGCAGAGACATGGAAAGGACCACAGAAATACTATCACTGTAAAGTAATTAAGAACAAATGTCCAACAAAGAAGTGAGTACTTATTCTGCAAGATTTCTCTGAAAGATCTTTTTCTGAAGATCTTTTTAAAATTGCATTATTGTTGAATACTTTCATTAAGTAATCTCAGTTTTCAGTTACAGGATACTAATTTGCATTTTAGCAAATGGGTACTAGTGGGTGTTGCTTCGTGAGTGTAAGGACACTAATAAAAAAGCTTTTGGCTGGGTTATTTTAGTATCAGACTCCAAATAAGTGGGTGAACAATAGAAACAAAGCTGATTTTCCTATAAAATTAAAATTGTGGGGAAAAAAATGCGTTAAAATACATGGGAAAGCTCACAATATGATTTTTAAATATTGACTTGTATAACTAAGCATCTTTTTTTTTTTCTTAGATAGCTAACTTTTATCTTTTGACTTCCATATACATTTTTCTTACCTTTGTGAGACAGATATTTTTTCAAGAGCATAAACTGTTTGCTTTAAAAAATCCTATAAACCCAGACAGATAAAGATTTCTTCTTCAGTTCTTCAATTATACTTGATTTGATTGCACTAGCATAATTAACCCCTTAACACTGCAAAATACATGAAAGAATTGTGTAGAGGTCTGAACTACCTCTGTTTTTAAAGGAAAATATAAATGTGTGTTGAGTGGTTTTATTCCTTGGAAGGAAATAGTATTACAGTTTAAAAACTCTGGCAATTTTACAAATTATTACTAAAATAAATAATTGTTCTTGACTTCAAGTATATCTCCTAGGAATATGTTTTGTGGTATAAATATACAAAATAAAATTAAAAAAAAATAAAAATGCCACACATAGTTCAATGCAATACTTAAAAATTAAAAGTAATCTCCTTTGCTCATTGCATAAGTGTAGGGGGATACAGTATGGGTAAGTGAAGGTGGTATAGAATGTAATGTTATCCCCTAAAGAGTTGCAGCTGAACCAATTACTAAAGATTAGGAGCAGGCCTGATGTTAACAGGCCACACCTGTAGCCAATAAGAAGTGTTATAAAAGAGTGGATTGGTGGGAACTGGAGTCAGTCGGCTGCTGTGAGGACAAGGAAGAGTCAGTGCCTGGAGGAGCTGCCTACAGAAAACATCAAGGAGGTATGAAACTCTAGCAATATGGAGCCCTTGCGATGTAATGATAATAGAACTCTTGCAATATAATGACAACACATAAGTGAAGTTTTTTGTCAAATAGAAAAATTATTTGAAACTGTTCATATTATCTTTTAAGTAAAACATCATGTCCAAGTCTTGGGGTTGTGAATAGGAGAGGAAATGTGCTGTTATTGAATTCCAATGAACTTTAGATGTCCAAAAAGCAAAAGTTTTTTTATGCTAAGCTCCTCACAATCTAATAACAAAAGGCAGCTCAGAGTTAAATCTGAGCTAAACAGATATTAGTGTATAGACAGGCAAAATGTTAAATTCATTGCAGCATCTGTAAGCAGCAGAGCTAGAGGTAAAATTTCCTTAAGATAGTCAGGGGATATAGTAGGAGTCCTAGTAAAATATGTGTATTGTATTTGAATATCTGCATATAGGCCTTGCCTTGATAAGCCCCAGTTGTTCTTGATGGGCTGCAGCTGCGATGTCCTTAATTGGGCTGCAGCTGTAGCTAATGAAGATAACTGTGATAAAAGGGGCTGGGCTTGGCCAGTCTGGGAGAGCCTGGAAGGACCCCTGACTAAGAAGCAGCAACAAGCGGAAGAAGTCTGTGCTGTGAAGAACTGCCCCAAGAAATATCACGGAGGAGGTATGGGACTTTAGAAATATGATTGTGACAGTATGGGATGCTAGAAATACGATAACAAAGAGGGGAGACAAGGAGGGAATTCTGCCCTTTTTGTCAATGACCAAATGGAATCCTGGACCTCTGCCTGGGGATGGGTGAGGTATGAACTGAGAGCTTATGCTCAGGATCAAAGAGAGGCCTGGAACAGGAGACATTAGAGCAGAAGTCTGCCATAGTATGCCGCTGTAGGAGAGACTGAGACCATCTTAGCAGTCCCCTCATGGGACTTGGTTTGATGCATCAGCAGGTCCTGATGGAACTGGCAGATGATGTGGCTAAGCCACTATCCATCATATTTGAGAACTTGTGGCAGTCTGGAAAAGGGGCAATACGATTCCCATTTTTAAAAAGGGAAGAAAGAAAGACCTGGGGACTACAGAATGATCAGTCTCACCTTGGTTCTGGGGAAGATCATGGAGCAGATCCTCCTGGGGTGTATGCCATAACGTGTTGAAAATGATTACATGAGCCAACATGGTTTCACAATCTGCAAATCATGACAGCCAAATTTGTTCTTCAGGTCAACAGAGTTTATTCTGTTCATCTTCTCCACTTTTGTAAGACCCCACCTGGAGTATTGGAGCCTCCAACAAAAGGAGGGCAAGGACATGTTGGAGCAGGTCCAGAGGAGGACCATCAAGATTATCAGAGGGCTGGAGCATGTCTGTGGTGAAGACAGTCTTAGAGCATTGGGGTTTTTCAGTCTGGAAAAGAGAAGATTCTGGGAAGACCATTTTAGCAGGCTTCAGCTAAAGATGGACTAGGAGAAAGCGGAGATGGACTTTGCACAAGGGCATGTAGGGATAGGGAGAGGAAAAACAGTTTTAAATTGGCAGAGAGTGGGTTTAAATTAGTACTAGAAAGAAATTCCTCACTCTGAGGGTGGAACAGGTTGTTCAGAGAAGTTGTGGATGCCCCATCCCTGGAAATGTTCAAGGCCAGGTGAGGTGGGGACCTTGAAACAACCTGGTCTAGTGGAAGGTGTCCCCGCCCATGGTAAGGGGGTTGGAACCGGTTGGTCTTTTTCCACCCCAAGTCATTGAATGATTGTATGATTGATTCCATGATTCTATCATCATAGTCAGTACTTGTCTGTAATTAATATTGAAACAAAACCCTAAAAGCACCTAGGAAGAATTTTTCTTTTGATTAGTTTCTGTATATTTATAGGGGTAACAACAGCTTAGGTGCAGTTAGATTACATCTAAATGCTTTTCAGTATCAGATGGAAACTTATCTATTGTAAAGTTTGTGTTGCCCTGTTGAGCTTGATTCTGATTTTTTTAGGGCCTTGTAAGTGACATTAAGGCTTCTAATATTATACTGGCCTAGAGACTTGCACAACTGGTATGGGAAAGCACTTTGCAAAGTTCAAAAAATTGCTTTAAAAATGGAATAGAAATTTGCATACCAACATTGAAAAGAACATATAATACAAGTAATTGATTTTGTGTGATATATTAAATGAATAATTGTTCAAGAAGAACCTTTCAAACTAATTTAAAGCATGAAATGTATAAAATAGAGTAGTCAGTACATTTCAAGGAAAAAACCCAAGTGGAGAACTTGGTAGAATCTTCCGATGTGCTTGCCTCATAGCTACTTCAAACTAGAAAAATTTCATTCCTCATGTGTGTGATTATGCCAATATCTGATTCTGTCATATGCTGCAGAAATTCTTCAGTCCTGACAGAGCTAACTACCTTGGACTAGTGTCCAACTAGAGCGCTGAAGCTGTACTCCACAGTATAAGTACTGGGGCTTAGGTACTTCAGAAAGGGATGAAAAACTTTCTCCCCTTTGGGAGTTTCATGCTGAGAATTTCAGGGCTAGTTTCTTTAGTGTTTGTACCCCTGTGAACTTCCTCCTTTCTTTAAAATGGAGTAATGGCAGTCAACTATTTAATATCTCCAGCATTGTCCCAAACCAGGGGAGACAAATAATGAAACTTAATCTATTACAGTGGGTGGAATAAGGTAGGAAGAAGACAGTTAATATAAAGCTATTTGATGTCTCCCTGTGCTTCAGGTTATGAAAGGAAAACATAATTGAAAACTTTTACTTGTTTCTACAAAGTACGTTCTTTATTTTCTCTGTGGGTAGAGGGCAATAAGAAAGGAAAGCTACTGACCTTCTGCACACATTAGCATATGGCAAGACTTTGTGTACATAATGGGGTGAAAAGGAACCTCCAGTATTATTCCAAATGTCACAGGCCTCATAATCTGAAATAAATACCTTAAGGCTGAATTGTTCATCACTGAAATACAAAATAAGCCCTTGAGAGTTTAAAGCATGTGATTCTGTTGCTAAAATTGTAAAACAGAAGGCATATTAAAGAGGCTAATACAGAATAATGCATAAAGGACAACATAGTCAATTTAAACTAAATTTCTGCATTAAATAGCTTATTATAATGCAGTTATTATTATTATGACAGGCAGAAGTGGTTGCATATAAATAATGTTATATGCTTAATATTTTTTATTAATGACATATGCATGCTGAAAGACTAATTGTACATTCGTCTCCACTCTGGCAATATCCAAAAATGTTATAAATTAATAACTCCCAAATTGTTGCACAGATTAAAAGCAATCATATATGCTAGTCTCTTGACTTATAGCTGGACTTTTCAGGCTCAAGACATTGTCAGTTACTATATTCCTCAGTTAGTCTTTCTGTTTAATTACAAACCCTCTTATATGCATATGATTTAATAATTCATGCAAACTACCATGCTGTTTGTTGTGATAAAATTTTTATCTGTGCACACTGGGAACACATGAGGACTTGTAGTAGTGCTCAGTTTATTCTTTCCCAATAGTTCATGACATTTACATTGGTCTCCTGTGATCATTAATATGCCAATCCAACAGTTATTTTCAACCATCCTATTGCATGACTGGCACACTGTCTGTGAAAATCCTTTTCCATAAATTGAAGCAAGCAATATCCCAATGCTTTGCTGGATGGTATTGAATTTTTGATGAAGTCCAATTTATTGGTCAGCTGCTCACAGATACTCTTTGTTTGTAACTTACTAGATGACAGTCTTAGAATCCAACATCAAAACTGTATAATTTGGGTGGTGATGCTCAATAAATGGGCTTTATCATACAAATACAGGAGGAATACATTAAGGGCTAAGCAAAAAGATGAAGACTAGTTGAATTATTTGGTCTGGTTTCTATTTTAATTGAAAAGAATTTCCATTTTAAAATCTTTCAAGAGAATCAGCCTCTCTTCCATCATAGAAAAAAAAAGTCCTTTTATATTGTTTTGTGATGGATTCAATGTTTTGAAAGACTAATCATATACAAACATATTTGTTTCTTAATATCCTCAGTCAAGGAAAGCTAATAGGTACTTGGAATATGAATAGCTGGAGGCTAGCAAAAGTAATCAAATAAATCAAAATTGCATGCGCAGCTAGGTATGTTCTATCTGCAGGACTGGCACCTGCATAAGAAGAAAACTTACAAAGAAATACACATGTACACAAAAAATATGCCCATGAACTATACCTACGCGTTTAATAGTTGTATAATACTACTAATTTGTTAAATAATAGAACATTAAATGGTAGGGGAGAGGAATTGAAGCCAGTAAAATAACCTTCAATTGAATAGAAGGCTAGATATATTTTTCTGAATCATTACAGATTGTTTTGTGTGGTTGTTTTTTTTTTCAATCTTGCTAATATCTTGAAATACCAGTGGAGAGAAGAAAAATAATGAATTTCTGAGAAAAAGTATTATAGTATGATGCAGTAATAATAAAAAATCTGAAGGTGCGAGCTGTGACTTGCTACTATTTCAATCACATAAGCAGTTGATTTTTGGTTCAAAATATACAACATTAAGGAAATTACTAGAATTACATTGAAGTCTGCTAGACCTTAGGGCACCTCACTGAAGAAAGTCTAGAGGGTCATTAACAGAAATTCACTTTAAAACAGAAGAGTGTCATTGGATGGTAGAAGAAATCTCTGCAAGTCAGCTGGGTTGGGGATCTTTGTAATGTTCTTAAGTTGTTGGGTTTTTTCTGTGTGCAGAGTATAATGTAGTGCTGTGGTGGAAAGTAAGTTGTTCACTCACTAAAATGCAAATAAATGGATGCCAGACTTGAGCTCAGAGAAACCATGGCATGAATGGGTCATTTATGCAAACCAAAGGAAGCACCTTTGTACCAGAAGGGTTCCATCTGAGTTTGATCCAAAAATATTATCACTAACAGGTTTCTCCTGATTTTTTTTACTCAAGTCAAAAAGAGAAGGTAATAATGTAAATAAAAATGGAGGGAAAAATTTCTATTTCCTGACATCTGGAAAATTTGTCTCTATCATGCAGACATATATTATGGAGCTCCTGGACTGAAGATTATTTTTTATTTTCCTGAAACATAAAACAGCAGATGAAGGTCCTTCTGTCCTTCTTGCCTTCCTTCCTGCAGTACTTTCATATTAAGATGGTTTCTCTTCTATAATCTATGAGAAATAGCTTAATGTCAAAGTGTATGGGAAAACTTAAGTTCTGATGACACTTAAACATGTCATCTTATTTAATCTGAGAGAAAATTAAGAAGTCTTCTCAGGCTTGTCAAGAGCACTAGATCAATCCACCAGCTACTTTCCCATGTATTGGGTTTAGATTCTACCACAGAAGAGTTTTAGATGAGTTCTGTCTACACAGGCCTTGGAAGCAGAGAGAATATCACAGAAAACAAAAGCTAAAAAATTCATGAAAGTTTCTAGGTTGTTACATGTTTTCCAAGTCACCAAATTATTTCAGATATTAATGTTATTTATTTGGTAAATCTATGGTTAGCTTTTGCCAACAGATGGTACTAGTGAATATAGGGCATAAACCTGTGAGGAGTGGAGGAAACTGGTCATTAGAGAACCAGTAGAAATTAGCGAAATGATAATCTAATGGGAATCAGAAGATAAGGCTACAACTGAGAATTAGAAAAAATATGTCATATTAACATCTAACCTATTCCTTTTACCCATAACATATAAATTTCTGTACCTGTTACTGCTGGAAGATGCTTGGTTAATTGTAGATAGTTTTGGCTATATCTGTGTTACCACAAGCAATGTAGTCTGGTGTTGGTTTGGGTTTAGACATAATTGGGAGATGAAACATACCTGATTGTCATCTGATACTCCATCATACCCTGAGACTCTTGGTGTTGAAAGAGACTATCAACATCCTGCTTACTAAGAAACAGTTAAAACCTCTAGGGTTTTTTTGTAGTTTAATGGCAAACAACATATGGAAAGGTAGGAATCCAAGAAAAAAAGAGTACTCCTATGTTCTGATTTCCCTATCCATTGTAAAAGTTTTATTATAACTCTCTCCACCTTCAGAAGCACCTGTGTTTTGTGGAGAAAAGAGGAAACCTCACAACTTCATAAAAGTTGCAAAGCTTGATATGTTTATTTAAGTTGCCGGACACATGCGAAGAATGCTCTCCTTAAAAGGCTCCCCTACCTCTGAGAACTTCAGATTTCCTTTTATCCCCCTCTCAAATACATATTGAAACAAAGTGAAAAGTTTCCAGGATAGTAATCCATTTTAATTTAGGTGAAAGGTACATTTTTGAGTTGAGCCTGTGGTTAGAAATTGTAGTTATTTTGCCAGACTGCAAGGCCTAAGCTCAGTGAAGTTACTTCAGCGAAGGACAAAGATAAAGGGGGGGAGGCAGAAGATGATAGAGACAGACAGGGACTGCTGTAAGGGCAAGTCAGCCTGACCTCAGAATTCTTTCTAATAAAAAGGAACTAGTGGTAAAAGTCACACGAAACCCATAAAAATGAATATTTATGAATCTATTGTGAAACTGTGTGCATATGTATTTGAGAGAGAGATAAAAAGAGACCTGAAGTTCTTAGAGGTACGCATGCCTTTTGAGGAGAGTTTTCTCCACATGTGTCTGGCGCCATAATAAAACATACTGAGCTTTGCAACTTTTATAAAGTTGTGAAGTTTCTTCTTTTCTCCGCAAAATATTCTGGCGAGCCAGCCAGGTGTTCTCTGTCCCCGCAGGGGCAGGGGGGATAGACGGACCTCCAAGGCGCGCCCTAGGATTTTTTTCCTGGTGGGGCTCCAGTCGTCTCGACTTGCCTCTGGCGAGGACAGACAAGGACCTGCTGGCCTGCGGAGGAAGATACGGTATGTACTGAGGGGTCCCTGGGTGGGGAAAAGAGACCTAGGGAGTAAATCACTCAGAGACGTCTGGGTGCAGCTGATAGAGCAGCTACAGTAGAGATGGGGTTCATCATTCTGATAAGGCAGACTGCTAGCGTCTCTAGGGGTGGGTCGGGTGAACCCGGGTATGTGTGTATTCGGGGTTCATTGTTCTAACAGAGCAGAACTGCTGAATTCGTGTGTGTTTTGTTTGTGTGTGTGTGGAGTCCGGACACTGTGTCGCTGTATGGTTAATGCATTGTGTGGTCAGTGCACTGTTTGTAATCATGCAAGTGTGTAAGTGTATGGTGTATAAAAGACAGTAGATCTACAGTGCAGGGGGGTGAGTATTACCTGTGCTTGAAGCAGCCAAGTGAGGCCTGAGGCTGCAGCAGGCTGTAGGGACAGGGAGAGAAGTGCCCCGCAGAGAAGCGAGTTGAGGAACATCAGTGATGGTATTTATTGTGTTTAAATGTAGTGATTTGTGTAGATTTGGTGCATTTTAACCATGAATATGAGCTCAGAGAGTTCCTTTGCCCTGGATGTTTGGACTAAAGTATCTCTAGACTGTGTGCTGTTATTTCAATTGTGTCCAGGAAAAACTGATGTGAGTAAATGCTGAATTATGGTATGCTGCGTTGTGTTGAGAAGAGCGGGCACTTTGAGAGATATGCACTTTCCCAGTGATTTTGTGTGGTGATTTTCTTCCACTGCATTGTGGTAGTTTGATTCTCAGATGGTATATTAGTGTTTGTGGAGATTTTAAGATTTTGTTTGCAACAAGAGTAGCATTTTATACAGGAGTATAGTATGGTGATTTATGCTTAACGACGATAAAGCGAATTAAAGAAATTCCAAGAATTCTCCCCCTCACAGCAATTCAAGCCTTGGCTCCTGTGAATTTGAGATTAAGGGGTGGGGGGAGCTGCTTGTGTGTCTGTGGGCATATCAGAGTTTCAGCTAGGACAAGCACAGCTTTTTGCAAGTAAAACAAGTGTAAGTAGACACAGTGCTTAATTAGTTTGTGCAAGAAGAGAACTAGAAAAGACTGATATTTTGGAAAACAGAGTTTAGATAGAAGAGATTAATTAGTTAATGACACTTCAGCTGGTACTGTAGTAAGTCTGGACTGGGAACAGTCTGCTGTAGGGATTTAGAGTTCTCTGTAATAAACAGAATAGCCTGCCTTTGCAGGCAATTCCTCAGAGTCTCTGGTGCATCAAGAGGCTGGCACACTGTGAGGTGACAGTGGCTGTCCTCTGAGCACAGGGACAACTCTGGGTGCCCTGTCTCCCCAGGGAACATGGGAATGACCTGTGGGCAAAAGCTGGATGTCCTGGGGTGACGTTATGATGCTTGTATATCCCCATTCATCTGTTCTGTGCCTTTAAGACCGGCTCTGAAGAGTGGAAGTTTTGTTTGGGTTTCTCTTATCAGGGACACAGAGACAAGCGGTACATAGGGCTGTTTTTTCACTTCCAGCTTCAGCTTGCTGCTTTTGCTTGCTCTCTTTTTCTGCTCTTGCTTCTACTCTGCTTTCTGCCTCTGCTCATTAGCTAGTTCTAGCTAAACAGTCCACATTGCTTCCTGGACTGTTTCTCCTCTCCTGTTCCTGTGACCATCTCGAACCTGCTCCGGACTGGGACCCGGGAACACCGAAGGTTCAGCTGCAGCGGCTGGCCCAGCGCCGGAGGGACTGAGAACAGAGCAACCCCCCCCAAAAGAGACTTTCTGATTTTGCCATCTTTCTCAAAGCGGTGTCATCGGGTATTGTTCATTTTGTGTGCTGGGGGGTGTGGGACCAGTCAAATAAACAGGTTCTTTCCACCTCTCTCCGAGGAATTTTTTCCCAAACTGGTTGGGGGGAGGGGCCGTGTGGGTTTCGCTTTCTGGAGGGGCCCTCCTTTGCAGATTCTTTAACAAATTTGCCCTAAACCGGTACACTGGATGTGCAGGTATTATTGCAGTGCGGTGTTTGTGAGAAACGCTGGTATTGCTATTCTAATAAGTGTCAGGGCACATGCCCCGGATTTAAATTAAAGGTTTCTCATCAAGCTGATTCAGAACCTAAGATCTTAGAGCTTGTGTGTGGGAATCACATCTGATACCTGCCACCTGGAGCTGTGTGTGTGTAGGAGGAAGACTGAGAAGCTACTGTGGAGCTTTGTAAAGAGAAGTTTGGGTGGAAGTGAGATAGGGCAAGGAGAAAGAGATAATGAGAACTGCCCAGAGCAAAGAGGTTCCTAAATTAGCCCCTTTTAGGAGGGGCTCACTGTGTGAAGGCTGCCAGTAGGAGCAGCTCAGAAAATAAAAATATTTATAATACTTCATTGCAGTTAGTACTGTTTTAAAATAGGAAGATAAATGTGATAGGGGTTTTGTATGCTGAAATGTCTTTTTGTTTTAAGAAAACACCCAGAATGGCAAAGAGACTGTGAGATCAGACTGCCCTCTGGTCTTGGCCCTGGAAAAGGAAAACAAGGCAAAGAGAAAGCAAATCAAACGTGTTGTTCAGCATGCAGCATAAGATAGCAACATATGAAGTCAAGCAAAGATTATCATGCTGAAATGCAAAGCGATCACAGTTCGCAAAATGAGTACATATGATTTGTTAAAGGCTCCTCCCAAGGTAAGGGAGGAAGGATAAAGATGACCTCCCCAAAAGGGTAGAATTTGAATCGACACAAGGGCCATATATTCAGTTTTAAATAAAGCTTTAGTACCTGTGGAGAATGTTTGTGTTGTAGTGTGGGGAACAACTGGCCAGTCTGAGAAGGCATACTTTTGCAAACCTTTAAAGTAACGTGTACTATATGTACTTAGAAGATTTTGTACAATTCACTCAATTCGCTAAACATTCTCAAATAAGAAAGGTTACTCTGGAGGCAAATGAAGATGTTAGACTTAACATTAACAGACACTGAAATTAAGAAAGACATTAGTAAGGAGATATTCTAATAAGTAAATAAGTGTTTTCAAGGGTATGGGCCTCTGCTGTACCAGGGAGAGTGAAAAATGCCCCCCATTGGTAATCAAGCTTGAGGAAAGATCATAACCAGTGAGAGTTGAGTAGTACCCTCAAAAGGAAGATAAGGAAGGAATCAGCCCAGTAATTGATAGTACTGGATTAAGGGCTGTCAATAAGATAACACAGAATTTGTACCCTGTGGTAGCAAATCCATAGACCTTACTAACTGGTTTAACACCTGAGCTAACCTGGTTCACTGTTTTAGGCCTAAGAGATGCCTTCTTTTGCCTCCCTATCCATGAAGCCAGCCAGCCAATTTTTGCATTCAAACAAAAGCTCACATAGTCCATGTGCCTGAAGGCTTCAAAATTTCCCACTCTGATTGGAGAACAGCTTGCAAAGACCCAGAGTCCCGGGAAGCTCCACAAGAGGAAAGGAGGCTGTTGCAGTATGTGGATGATCTTCTCTAGCCACTCAGACGAGAGAAGCCTGGATGGTAAGCCTTTTCAATTTCCTAGGACTCCAAGGATGCAGAGGCTCAAAGAAAAAGGCACAGGCAGTGAAACCGAAGGTAATTTACCTGGGGTAAGAAGTGAATGCTAAGCAGCAGAGTTTAGGGCAGGGAAGCCATATGCTAAACCCCAAAACCCCAGGCAACGAAGGAACTCCGAACCTTCTTAGGCATGGCAGGGTAGTGCCAGCTGTGGGTTTATAATTATGGACTGCTTGTCAGACCCCTCTATGCTCTTATTGCCGATGGAAACAGAGATCTCCAGTGGACAAAAGACGCCACACAGGCATTTCACCAGCTAGAGAGTGCCCTCATGTCGGCTCCAGCTTTGAAACTTCCAGATGTTAGTAAATCATCCTTTCTATTTTTCCACGCAAGGAATTGCCCTGGGAATATTAGCCCAGGACTTGGGTCCGTACTGAAAGGCAATTGCTCACTTCTCTAAGCAACTAGATGCAACAGCCAAAGGATGGCCAGGTTGCCTCAGAGGTGTAGCAGCAGTTGTGCCGAATATTCAAGAAGCACACAAGTCTACCCTCGGACAAAAATGACTGTGCTAGTGTCCCACACAGTGTCCGCAGTACTGGAAGTAAAGAGTGGCCACTGGCTTTCACCACGAAGGTTTCTGAAATACCAGGCCATCATGGTGGAGCAAGATGATGTAGAGATAGTGGTGATTAATGTTGTCAACCCAGCTTCTTTTCTCAGTGGAAATCAAGGAGAAGCAGTACACCATGATTACCTAGAGGCCATTGAAGCTACCTACTCCAGCCGCCCAGACATAAAGGACACTCCTCTGGGCGATGCAGAGACCTGGTTCACTGACAGGAGCAGCTACATTGCCAGTGGAAAGCGACATTGCAAAGTACACAGTGACTACCAGCAGAGAGGTAATAGAGTCTGGACCCTTACCAACAGGTACCTCTGCACAGAAGGCTGAGATAAATGCATGGACCCATGCCTTAGAAACAGCAAAAGGCATTCAGAGTTGTGCATGGAGCCATCTGGAAGGAGAGGGGACTGCTGACCTCACAGGGAAAGAAGAGACAATCCAGCTGCTGGAAGCAGTTCAGCCACCTGGAAAAGCATATTAAGGCACACCAGAGAGTGAGCTTAAAATTGGAGGAAAGAAATGAGCTGGCGGATGGAGAGGCAAAGAAAGCACCAAAGGGTGAGGTGCAGATTTTCCTCGAAGGTAAGCCATAATACAGTAATACTAATCAAAAGAAATGTACAACTACAAGGGGTGGGCTACCATTGAAAGAGAGCTAGTAATCCTTTCCCATTTTCATGGTTACTAGTGAAGGAAGAGCACTAGAAAACACACTAAGGCCTAACAACTTAAAAGCTTTTTATAGATTGTGGCTCCTTTCTCAAAATCACCAAGGCTGCCAGTGATACAGAGTGCATTGAAATGAAGTGTTGACTTTGAAGTAGTAATTTCCACAGGCTTTCTAGAACACACATCTGATTGAAGGTATCGTTGTCAGGAATTTACATGCCACTATCACTCAGGTAAGCCGACAATGTGATCCTTGCCTCCAGACTAACCCCAAAATATCCCCCTGCTGAAACTCGGTCAGACTAGGAGAGGCCATGGGCCTGCACAGCAGTGGCAAATTAACTTTTCAGAACTCCCAAGGAAAGGGGAGTATCAGTATTTACTGGTATTGATAGATACATTCTCCGGGTGTCCAGAAATTATTCCCCACCAGAATTGTCAAAGCTCAAGAGGTGACCAGATGTTATTTTTACAAGAAATAATACTACGCTTCAGAGTTCCAGCCACGATATCCTCAGATAAAGAATCACATTTCATTTCCAAAATAGTGCAACAGATTAGTAGCCACCTGGGTATAGACTGGGAACTTCACACCCCATATTGCCCCAATCAAGCGGCCAGGTAGAGAAAATGCATCATTTGATTAAGCAGCAAATCATAAGACTGGGGCAAGAAGTTAATCTACCCTGGCCCCAAGCTCTTCCACTAGCACTATTGCAAATTCAAACTAAACCTTGAGCTAAAGGAATGCTGAATCCTTTTGAAATGCCTTAAAGAAGACCATATAGAATACAAAGGGAATGTCCAGAATGTCCTCCTACATGGTGGCTTTAAGCAAACAGCTCAGAGAAATTGAGAAAGATGTGGCTGGAACTCGGAGCAGGGAGTTAGATATCCTGGGGATGAGGTGTATGTTAAGTCTCTTACAGAGAAGACTTTGGAACCACAGTGGGAGAGATCACTGCAAGTACTTCTCACCACCTTCACTCCAATCAAAATCAAGGATCAGAATGCCTGGATCCGTCACTCTCGGGTGAAGAAAGCCCTAGAAGTCCCTTGGAGAGTGATACCAGAAGAGAATGAACTGAGACTAAAACTTACTTGGGCAAAATGAGTATATTGCGGTCGGGAGTAGTTGATACTTTAGTTTGCAGAATTGTTTCGTATGTAATTATAACTGAAGTTTCAGAACTAGAGAGTACCTCTACCCAAAGCAATGCTGAATGGCCTTGGTCCCAGGCATTTAATTAATTTACTGGATCCATGGGGGAACCTTCTGAGCTAAAAGATTTAAACCTATCCACTGTAGTAATTCATGGGGATCAGGTATATGAGGAGCAGGAATGGCAGGAACGGGAACAGTGGACACTTCAAGGGATCAGAGGAGAAGAAATCAAGGTAGGGTGCCGGATGATAAATGCGACGGCTTATGAGAGACCAAATTAAATTAGTGTTGTAACCTCTCCTGGTGTATATGAACAGCAGGAAGGTTGTGATAGCCTAAGTGAATCAGACTGTAGGTGTAATTTCACCTTAATACGGCCTGTAGAAGTGACTTGCCTTTGGGCTAAGAATGCTAGTGGACTTTCATTTAAATTCAAAGTAGACACTGCACCTTTTACCACAGCAGGACCTTATACAACACATACTAAGACTCAAATAGTTCAGAGTCAACCCAAATTTGAACCTGAGGTGTATGAAATAGGCCCCTACGTAGTGAGGAATGTGGGTGAACAACAACTATTATTCAATCCAGAATGGTCTCTCAAACATGTGGAGTTGATAATGCAAATTAACATCTCAAGAATCCAACCAGCCTGCTCCTCCTTCCTAAAAACATCCTTTGAGGGCTGGCCAATGTGGTTACAAAGAAAGGCATATCTCAGGAGCAGAATAAGAAAAGGTGTAACTGGCATATTTGAGACAAGATTAGGAGTTTTAAGTAGAATTGATTCAGAAATACTGATGCATAAACTGGCCACTGCAGCAGGTAGCCTAACAAAATTGAAGCAGCCTTTACAGTCATCTCTATTGGCATTAGGAACTAGCCAGTGACAGATTTCAAAAGTACTGCCAAAGTAAGGAAGTATGAAAAGGCTGGGGACCAGGACCACAAGTTAATAGTAGAAGCACTTAGTACAGTTCAAGATAATGTGTCTTTAGCTTTGAGCTGTATACAAGCACAGTTATAGATGCAAGCAACAGCAGCTCTTATCATACAGGAAAGGGGTGAAGGTAGTTTTCCAGCTGAAATTCGGAAAATTGTTTGGGATAATGCAATTGATATTGAAAGGAAGTTTGAATCCTGGTGGACTATGGTGAATTTCACCTATGATCCTGCTTCTAATGTGACCACTGCCTTTGTGCTTACCATACGTAATGCCACTGTTTATGTTATCCATCCCATCATTGCACTAAAATTGAACCATGAAAAAACAATACTCTACCCTTCAGAACATAGAGTGTGGGCACAAAAGATGAATGAAAAGTGGCAAACAGTAAACTTAGAATCCTGCGTTACTAGAGAGCAGATGGGATTCATTTGTAAAAGCAATGCTATTAATGCCCAAGATGTGTGTCTAGACACTGAACAGAGTATTTGCCACTTTGAATTTCATCCAGTCACTGACTAGAAAACTGTGCTCATATATACTGGAAAAGGGTGTGTATGCCTGAGAACTGCCTGTGCTGCTGTAAAAATTGATAGCAATGATGTTATTCTGTCTAGTAGAAATCATTCTAATTTCTGTATTTATAATTTTGTTAAGATTATCAGGTGTGATTTTTTGTACTCAGCCCAGTGACATCCCACCAGCTGATCAAAACCAATTACACAATGTATCACAGACTATCACCTACCCCTATAGGGATGAACCTTACATTAGTAAAACAATTAATTAAGCACCAAGACCTATTGGAGATCTTGAAAGAAATCCAAGAAAGTGGAAAGGAAACCTTAATTACTATCCAACATGATACAAAAGAAATAACTAGAATTCTGCAAAGAATAGAACAAAATGCTGATCATCACTGGTGGGACGTGATCTTCAGGTGGTCACCAACTACAAATAGAATCCTTAATAAGTTGTGTCATCCTACTGTAGTTTTGTTAATATTAGTTAGAATAAGTTCAGGATTATCCATTATCAAACGTACATGGTAAAGCACTAAAGTACAGTTGTTGTCATAGGAATTTGTACGAAGTAAAAGAATTTACTTCCTCCTTTTAGGAAAGGGAGGGAATGAAGCAAAGTGAAAATTTTCCAGAACAGAAATCCGTTTCAATTTAGGTGAAATGTACATTTTTGAGTTGAGTCTGTGGTTAGAAATTGTAGTTATTTAGCCATACTGCAAGGCCTAAGCTCAGTGAAGTTACTTCAGTGAAGGACAGAGATAAAGGGGAGGAGGCAGAAGATGATAGAGAGAGACAGGGACTGCTGTAAGAGCAAGTCAGCATGACCTCGGAATTGGTGATCACCTAAAGACCACATCCCAGCAGTTGCTACTCTTGTTGCAAACAAAATCTTAAAATCTCCACAAACACTAGTATACAATCTGAGAATCAAATTACCACAATGCAGTGGAAGAAAATCACCACACAAAATCACTGGGAAAGTGCATATCTCTCAAAGTGCCCACTCTTCTCAACACAACACAGCATACCATAATTCAGCATTTACTCACATCAGTTTTGCCTGGACACAATCAAAATAGTAGCACACAGTCTAGAGATACTTTAGTCCAAACATCCAGGGCAAAGGAACTCTCTGAGCTCATATTCATGGTTAAAATGCACCAAATCTACACAAATCACTACATTTAAACACAATAAATACCATCACTGATGTTCCTCAACTCGCTTCTCTGCGGGGCACTTCTCTCCCTGTCCCTACAGCCTGCTGCAGCCTCAGGCCTCACTTGGCTGCTTCAAGCACAGGTAATACTCACCCCCCTGCACTGTAGAGCACTGTAGATCTACTCTCTTTTATATACCATACACTTACACACTTGCATGATTACAAACACAGTGCACTGACCACACAATGCATTAACCTTACAGCGACAGTGTCTGAATGCCACACACACACACACAAAAAACACACACGAATTCAGCAGTTCTGCTCTGTTAGAACAATGAACCCCGAATACACACATATCCGGGTTCACCCGACCCACCCTTAGAGTCGCTAGCAGTCTGCCTTATCAGAATGATGAACCCCATCTCTACTGTAGCTACTCCACCAGCTGTACCCAGACGTCTCTGAGTGATTTACTCCCTAGCTCTCTTTTTCCCCACCCAGGGACCCCTCAGTACATACCGTATCTTCCTCCGCAGGCCAGCAGGTCCTTGTCTGTCCTCGCCAGAGGCAAGTTGAGACGAGCGGAGCCCCACCAGGAAAAAAATCCTAGGGCGCGCCTTGAAGGTCGGTCTATTCCCCCTGCAGGGACAGAGAGAACACCTGGCTGGCTCGCCATAATGTTTTGTGGAGAAAAGAAGAAACCTCACAACTTTTATGAAGTTGTAAAGCTCGGTATGTTTTATTATGGCACCGGACACATGTGGAGAAAACTCTCCTCAAAAGGCATGTGTACCTCTGAGAACTTCAGGTCTCTTTTTATCTCTCTCTCAAATACAAATGCATACAGTTTCACAATAGATTCATAAATATTCATTTTTATGGGTTTCGTGTGACTTTTACCACTAGTTCCTTTTTATCAGAAAGAATTCTGAGGTCAGGTTGACTTGCCCTTACAGCAGTCCCTGTCTCTCTCTATCATCTTCTGCCTCCTCCCCTTTATCTCTGTCCTTCGCTGAAGTAACTTCACTGAGCTTAGGCCTTGCAGTCTGGCAAAATAACTACAATTTCTAACCACAGGCTCAACTCAAAAATGTACCTTTCACCTAAATTAAAATGGTTACTATCCTGGAAACTTTTCACTTTGCTTGACCTGGCAAGCCTGCTTGCATTCAATAACAAAAATGCAACTTAGCCTGGCCTAAGGCAAACTCTACTGGATTGTCTCCACTGGAGGATGTAAAAGATGGAAGAAATTAACAGAGCAGTTGCAAACAACCATAAATCCAAATAGATCAAAGATGTAAAGCCTATAACATAAATACGTTTCCTAATGCAGATGTGAGTAGTAAGGGGAATACAACTAACAAGGATCAGCAAACTATAAAGAATAAGGATAATTTAATGGGTGAACCTGTGGTTGATGTCAGCTAGCTCTCTGACTAGCAGATTCAGCGAGCAAGTCAATGATCCTAGATCTGAGCTAAATAAAATATGCTGGCATCTGTGGCCATTTTAAATTTTCTCAATTGCATTTCTCAAGTACATTCTCTATTCCCTTTTCATGTGTCTCCAGTTTGTGTCTCCAAATCTGTAACTCAGCATCTAGGTGAGTTTGGTGTCAGACTTATTGGATTTCACTGATTTAACTATTTGATTTTATTAATTCTAATTTTTATTTTTATAGTGAGAATTCAATTTTTAATAAAAAATATTTTATGTTGTCTGTTCGGTGAGACTGCTCTAAAGATGGATTTTCACATGTTTTATATCAGAACAGCTTTGTTATATTCCTCTCTTGTGGTTTTACAGTAACTCAAGGACAAATATTTTCAACTTAATTCAATCATCTTCATTTTCAGTCAGGACTGAATATAATGTAGATGGTGAGTGACATGTCAGTGTTATTAATTTCTGGTGATTCTGGCTTCAGAATCTGAATTTTTGAGGCCCTAGTGAAATATGAGTGCTGTGTTTCTTCCCCTCTAATTCTGGCCAGGTGATTGGGTTACTGAAGCTCTTGGACAGATTTTGCTAGAAATTATTTTGGTCTTATGAAGTGCAGGAATGTACTGACATGCAATTATTAAGTATTATGGGGCTTTATGACCTGTTTATGTTTAGTTTCTTAACTGTGGTTAACCTGGCCTCCTTTTTGAGATGTACTTGTAGAGAAGGAAATATCCTTGTATTTCCTGGGAACTACACTTCACTGTCTCGGTGAGAAATTCTTCAGTAGTTGCGTAGCTACAGATACAATTTTTGTTCCTGCAGTTTCTTCTCTGTCTACACTCATTGATGTGAAATTTGATTTCTCCTTAATCGGAGCACAATACCTTTGAGCCCATTGATTACAAAAAGTGCAGTGATATTTATATTTTCAGAAAGAAAGATTTAGCAGGTGTTGTAACAGACATTTTGGAATCTAATTGTTTTCATAGATATATTTAAAAAATCCTTTTTTTTTACATTCCCTTTAAAAAAATATTGATGAAGCAAATAAATTTCAGAATCTTGCAGAAACACAAACTGGTAGATACATGGAGAATTTCACAGAAATTTATTAGAAACAGTAGGAGTGAGTCTTATCATTCCTATTGGAGCTGCTAGGAGTATTCTCTTTGTGGTTTTTCTTGCCCTCAGAGCAAGCTACCAAACCTTTCTTTCTCCATGGCAAGGAACAGCAGAGGTATCTAGTCTGACAGTAAATAATTTTGATTCTTGTGGTTGAGGCTGTGACCATGTTCAGGTCCACTGGGAATGTTTATGGGACATTTGCTTTTAGTATGTGTGTCCACTCAGTCTCATTTAGATGGATTGGGATCTAAAGGCATTACAAGAGCTCCAGCTTGGCTTTCCTATTTTATTCTGTTACCTTTTGTCTTAAGTTGAATCATAACTATTGCCTCTCTCAAAAGTAAATTTGTAAAGAAAAAGAATAATAGCAGTCTGTTTATTCTGTTACTGAATTTCTATATCAAAGATTTTAATGTCTGTATGATGACATAAGATTTTTCTCAAGTGGTTAGCTTTTGACCTTGTAATCTGCTGTCTTGATTTGAAATTACACCTAACTCATCACTTTCCATGTCAAAAGATGTATCAGTATTCACCAGAGCAGCGGATTCCTCAGGGAAAAGGCATGTATCAGTTTACTTTAAGCACTGACAGTTATTCTTTATCCTCTGCATTTAGCCTTTATCATTGGTTGTTAATAGGTTTCCTAAAGGCTCTATATGAAAAATGAAATCCAGAAATAAAAAATGGAGAGGAAAAGTAGATCATATATAAAGGCTTGTGTTTCAAATTAGAAGTCAAAGAAGAACATTACAGAGCATGTATGTGGGCGTTTTGTTTTATTTTTTTTTTTGTTCATGTTTGTTTGGGGGTTTTTATTGTTTTCTCTTAAAAATAAAACTTGCTCATCAGGTCTTTAATTCCCTTTGGTTTTTGTAATGCTGTCAATATTACCTTATTAATGTAGATGGTAAGACTTTAGAATTATTTTGATGTTCAGTCACAAAAAAAATTATTAGTATTAAAAGTTTTTCATCAGGATTATTTCAAGATAATAAATATATTAAAGAATGTAAGGAAATTTCTCTTGTCATTCTGTATTGAAGAGCAAAAGGATTAAGAGCAAGACCCATAAGGAACTCTCTCCCTCCGTACTGTTTCCTTCAGCCAACAACGCCACTGCTCATTTACCTGTGATTACAGCAACGGTACTGCAAAAATTAGACTGAATCCAGAAAGAGATATTTTTCTCAGATTTTATATCTCCAAACTACTAAATTGTTAAATTACTAGAATTGACATCATAATATTTTTCTCGCCCTTGAAGAATGCATCTAGAGGCGGAAAGCTTGAGCTCATTAGTTTGATAAAAACAAATCCATATCAATTTCTCTGAAATTTTGTCGTATTGCCTCCAGACTCTGCTAAAAAATGACAAGTATTTTACTTTCAGCTTAGGTTTTGAGTTGAGAAATCTTAATATTTTTAATATGTGTACTTGATATTCAGAACTATTTCTAGACAGCCTTGCTTGATCAAGATTGTGGAGCCTAGGTTTTTTTACAACTCTGGGACTTAAAATAGGTCAAGATTATGCTTTAAGACAGTTTGGTGACAAGTGTAATTCTAAAATATCATGCTTTCCTGACTGTCAGATTATTTTTCTTTCCGACAGCATATTCCTTCGTTGGTCAAAATCAAGATGGTGTATCCTTCTGTACTATATTCTAAGCACTGATTCCCATCTTGAAATTTTAACCATGGATTTTAAAAGCTCTAGGACAGTTTATTGAGAAACTTACTTCACGACTTTAATTTTCTTAAGAGAAATATGGACTCTTATGGACTGTACAAGTGTTCCTGTTCATGCTCTACCTTCACAGAAAGTCCTAATTCAACAGGGATAGTGCTAGATACCTTATGAATTGTATGGATCTTACATTTTTTAACTCTTCCTATTAACAGGAAAATAGTATTTTTTCTCTAAACTGTCAACCACAAATCAGTTACACATGATATCTGTAACTCAAACCCCTTTATTTTCCCTGAATTTTAAAATTACTGTTAAAGAAAAGCGAAATTCTCTTGTTATCTTATCTTCAAAACTACTTTAGTTCTTGTAAGTTATTAAGTGTAGTGACTTTATCCAAACAATTTGTCTAAGTCATAATCATCAGTTTAGTGAAAGAAAAGTTAGTCGTGTGGTTAATCTTCTGCAACTGTCATTACACCTATTCTGGGCTGACGAGATAATACCACCAAATGGACATGACTTCAGCACCTGTTTCACACAAAAAAATTAATAAAATGGCAAAAAATGTTTAAATAAACAGAGGGAAGTTTACTTTGCATTAAAATTTACTTTAAATCACAGTAATTTTTGAAACTAGAAATTTTTAAAGAATTCTTGGCCTTGTCCTAATACAGTTCCCTTGGAAGAACCTGTTTGTAAGAAAACTCACTAAAGTGAAAAGAAGAAACTTCAGTTATGGATCAATGTTCGTTTATAGTCACCTAATTTATTTATTATATTCTGCAAAATATTACTGTAAATCATTTCTTAAAGTGTTCAGGGATCTCAAATTATTTAAGATTTTGTGAGGATTTTTTCCTGATTCTGGTTTATCTCGGTTATGTCTACAAATTGTAAGGAAAAAAAATATTGTTCAAAATCCTATCAAATTATTTCTATTCTCCTAATTGTCTTTCAAATATTCTGTAGGTTAAAGCAATAAGTAGGTCTAATATAAAGCTTAAATCATGTGACTATCTTAATAAAATTCTAACTGAAAATTTTTCAACCAACTCTGATTGTAAATTCTATCTGACATCTAATTGCATGTTACATATAAACAAATAAGCCCATTCACAAGATAAAAAAATAATAAAAAAGATAACCTGAAAACAGCTTTGTGTTTAATCAGAGGTAGATCCATAAACAGTATGAAGGAGTGAAGTATAAATTAATTTTCTGTACCGCTTGCTTTGAAAGTGTCTACAAACAATAATTGATAACTGGATTGGATTTTGAACTGTAATACTGACCCTGACATCAAGGCTTTTTGATGCTTACTATGTGCGTGCAGCTTGTTTTCTGTCATTTTCATTTAGATTGCATCTCTCTGAGGCAGGATTTCTCTCAATTTTTGTGCAACATGGATCAAATCGAGCTCCCAACTGCTTCTGCCTGCTCAAAGCATGGATCCTAGAAACAATTACCAGTTCAGCCATATCTGGCCTCCTAGATTATTCTCAACACTTTCCAACAGCTGAGCTCTATATGTAAGAAAAAACAAGTGTATAATGCGACAGAAGCAGTCCTCTATATCCAGCGAATTTTATGTTATATTAAATGACTAAATGCAATTTAAATTATAAAAAATTTGGCGTATTTAAAAAAAACCTTAAATCAGACATCTTTAGAAACAATTTAGATAAATATATCTCTGAAAGTTATGTTTTTTCTACGCATTTTCCTGTTATCGTCACATAATAGACATTCTCTGTCCTTTTATAACATTCTTGTATAACTCCAAACATCAAAGGAATCAAAGAAAGTAAGGAATATCAGCTAAATGATATTTCAAAATTCAGTTTCAATCAGCAGTCATTTAATAACTAATATTTAGAACTAAAACTTCCTCCTCTAGGAGACTTTCTCAAATATCTGTTTGATAAATATGCAGATATTGTAGTGATATTTCAAGTTGGACTATCTTGTCTATGTATGTCTGTATCTTAGCATGCTCCAGGATAGGTCCAGATGCATCTTTATGTGAGGTAGCAATATGAGAGAAATTAATAATAAAAGCAACGTTATTGATACAAAGAACAACAACATCAAAAAAAAAGAGGTATGGAATTAAACTCTGCTAGATACTTCACTCCTCTTTTTTTCTCTTTACCCAGGACAAGTCTCCATCCTTGGACATATTCCAGTGTCTTCTGCACATGGTTCAGGGTACCTGGTCTGGATGTCCTTGACTAAACAGGGAGGCTGGATGAGGTGATCTTCCAATCTCAATCATTCTGTGAGTTTTTGATTATCTGAATCTGACATGCCTTTTTTGCCTGATGCTGGGATAAATAGACAAGCTGCTGTGAGAGATTAGTAAAAGGTGTTTTGCTAGCATTATCTTAGATAGTATATGGGGGATTAAGAGCCTAGCTTTAAAAAAAAAATGAAAGGTTTTCTTCAGCAAGTCAGCCCAAATTTGTTCTGAAAACTTACAACAATAATTCAATGCTTTTAGAAGTACTTGTAAGACATAGCTAAATCTTGCTAATCTGTATAAATGTATTATTTTTGCTATAATCAAGATTATGGACCTGGTTATGATTAACAAAACATTCATGTTAATGGAAAAGCTTATAGAGACATATTCCATTTTATAATACCTGAGGATTTGAACTGAAATGGATCATTAGTCTTTTTACCTGTTGGCAACTCCTCTCTTGATGCAGTCCTGGATGCAGTGGGCTTTCTGCACTGTGAGCCACACTGTTGGCTCATATCCAGCTTTTCATCTATGAGAACCCTCAAGTCTTTCTCTGCAGAGCTCCTCTGAATTCTCAGTGAGTTCGTCTCCCAGTCTGTACTCATGTCTGAGATTACCATGATGATGTGTTGACTTTGCTTTTATATACCTTTTATATACCTTTTGTGTGTCCTCAGTGCTTTTAGCATGCATACTTGTAATTCCTTAAGTCTGATAATTTAGCTAGTCCTGATATTCTGTTAGTCCAAAAGACCAAGCATCCTAGAGCTATTGTAGTTGGAGGTCAGAAAGCCCTATCTTGAAAAACCAAGGTCCTCTTTAGAATACATCCTGTAAATTAAGATTAGGCCCGTTCAGGAGGGAATTCTTTGGGGTGGGGGAGTATCACATTATTCATTTAAGCCTCTCATTGGGGCATCTTTTTTAGATATGCTAATTTGTAAGGTCCATAACTTTGTATACACAATCTGTGTCTGCGCATTTCAGTGTATTCCACCTTGGAGAAGTGGTGCACCATAAAGATCCTTATTAAATACTGAGATTAAAACCCTTTATCCCTTAACCGTATCTGGCTCTTAATTTTTAGGACACAGGGAAAGGCATCAGCCCCACCCAGGTGAACTTGGACTTGTTGAACTTCATTAAATTCTCATAGGTCCCACTTCTCAAGCTTGTCCAGGTCACCCTGTATGGCATCCCATCCTGCTGTGTCAAATGCAAAGCTTGGCCTGGTGCCCTCCGCAAACTTGCTGAGGGAGAAATTGGTCCCACTCTGTGTCATTGATGAAGATATTGAAGAACACCAGTCCCAAGACAGAGCCCTGAGGGACATCACTCATCCCAGGCCTCTTCCTGGACATACAGCCATTGAACACAGCTCTCTGTATCCATCCATCCCTCCATCCATCCATCCATCCCTCCACCCATCCATCCATCCATCCATCATCTCCTTATCCACTGAAAAGTCTGCCCTTCAAATCCAAGTCTCTCCAGTTTGGAGATAAGGATGGTTTTTGGGACTGTGTTAACGGTAGTACAGAAGTCTAGGTAGATTCATCAGTCAATCATCTCTTGTTGACCATGGCAATCACTCCTTCATGTGTGGCCACCAGATCGGCTGCACCTGATTTGCCCTTGGTAAAGCCATGCTGGCTGTGAAGGATCATCTTCTTGTCTTGCATGTGCCTTAATGGGGTTTCCATGAAGATCTGCTCTGTGATTTTCCCAGGCATAGAGGTGAGGCTCACTGGTCTGGGGATTCCTTTATTTCCTTTTTAAAAATCAGAGTAGTGTTTTCCTTCTTCCAGTCACTGGGCACTTCCCCTAACTGACATGGCTTTTGAGACAGAGTAGGGATCCATCCTGAATTAGGTGAAGTGTCTGACAACGGTAAAAAGTCAAACGGCCAAAGCTGAAGGAAAAACTCGCATGCCGAGACAGCAAGGAGACGGAGAAAGAAAAACAGAAAAGACCACAAGATCAATTTGCCCCGACCTAGAAATTCCTTTGATAAAGAAGAACTGGTGCTACGTGTCATGCGAGATGAATATGTATGAACTTATTGTGAAACTGTACGCATATGCATTTGGAAGGGGGATAAAAGGAGGTCTGAAATCTTCAGGGGTACTCATGCCTTTTGAGGAGAATTTTTCTCCGTGTGCGTCCGGCGCCGTAAATAAACATACTGAGCTTTACAACTTTTATAAAGTTGTGAGGTTTCTTCTTTTCTCCGCAAAACACTTTTCAAATACAAAGGAGACTGTCAGGGCAAACATCAGCCAGCTCCCTCAGAACCCTGGGATGCATCTCTTCAGGACCCATAGACTGGCAATTCAGTTTCACCAAGGGATCCTGCATCTGCCCTTCATTTACATTTGGAGGTACTCCACTTGTCCAACCCTCACCTGGATGTTCAAAATAGAGAATCTGGGCATTCCTCAACTAAATGTGATAAGATCAGATGTGCCACACATTTTTATCAACTTTTTTTCACAGTATAACTCAGTGGAGTAATTTAATTTTGACATTTACCTTATCTGGAAGTTGCAGAAACACTGAAACATTTATAATATATTAAAAAAACTTCAGAGCCATGTTTTGTCACTTGTGTATTTTGTTTAATTTATATTCTTTCTCAGGTGACAAGCAATAGTGGAACGCTTAGGTTTGCCAGGATGAATATGTGTGCTATGCTAAGCCCCATGAATTACCAACAGCATTTTCAATAATGAAACACAGCTTTTTAAACACATTCATATATCTTAAAAGCCAGCTGAACATATGAGGGTTTTCAGAGGATTTTTTAAAAGCAAAACTGTAAAGTGTGTTGATTTATGCCATGCCTTGATATTGAAATGCATTATAATTATCCTAGTCAAAGTTTTATGTGGCAACATACCCATTCCATAAAACATTCCTCCAAAGAGGCATTTTAGCCAGTACAGCCATTTCTCATAGTATAAAATGTACGTGCATGTATGTTTACATTGTCTATATCATTATCAGATTAGTTCATTGGTATTGATGCATATGAATATGTGTGTGTATGCATATCAAGTATATAAAAACATATATGTGATATAGATAAGGTGTATATTTCTATCTACATAAGTACTGGTCCTAAGAAATCTGTAGCCTCATATGAAGGCCCCAAAATTTCTATACTAGAATGTTAGATCTCCATTTTGATAAGGACTCATCGTACTCAAACTCTACACTGAAGCCTAAATCTGCATAAGAAGCCCAGTGAATTCCCTTCAGTCCTGTGTTCTCTGTTCTGACACAGATTTATGGAATTCTCAGGCTCTGGCATTGTGATGCTCCATTGTACATTTTAATGATTCTCAGTTGCTGGAACCCAACGGTAACAATTCAAGTCAGTAAGTGGGGTGCCTCCACCCTAAACTTTATAACGCAGGAAAGTCCTTGCTTCTCTAGGGGGTTTAGAAGGTCCTTGCCCTCAAAACAGAATCAAGTGCTGATGTATTAACTCCATTTTCTTCACTGATACTAACTGAACTGTGAATACAGGTAGATTTTAAAGTGTCAATTTCTACAGTTACCGTGGTCAAAAATGGAATTCTTTTCAGACCAGTTTGTAAATCTTTACTACACCACACCTCTCATATTAGGTTCCAAAAATCACATCTTCCCCCTTTTAAACAATAAGTTTTCATGACAGACAGCTTCTATTTGTAGATCACAAATGTTAAAATGAAATCTTCAGCAATCTGAGTGCATGATAGCCGTTGCCCATTCCCCGTTCTAGGTTAATTCCAGCCCTAGGAGTACTATCTTCAAGTGCAAGGGCTTTCCTTTTTTTTTTTTCTTCAATTCTTCATTGCCTCCTGACTTCAGGAGCTGCTGAGGATGTAGCTACACAGAGAAAATATCCAGAGTTTTATGGCATGCTTACCCCAGTCTGGCCCTCTGCAAGTATTGATGCAACATATTTTTCTCTTACTGTGCTTCTGGCTGAATATATCTGCTCATAATATTTAACAGGGAATGTGAGGCAAAGAGTAAGTACAGGTTAACTACATGTAACACAAGTATTTTTGTAATCTTTGAATCAGATGTACACTGGAATCATTACTGTCATCATAACTGCTGTTTATACTCAAAAGGTGCCCCTAGAAAAGCAGATTGCTGGCACAGATGAACTTTGATGGTGTTCCCAACACGGGGTTGTTCATCAAAATGCTTAATTTTTATCTCTGTGCAAAGGAACAGGAATGAGATTGAGCTTAATGGCTAGCAATTTAACAATTTAGTAGTTTGAAGGTATATGACCTAGGAAAAGTATCTGTGATTGGCTTTGATCACATTTTGCAGTGTCATAATAATCACTTAGTATTACTATTAAACACTTGACAAGCTTTTCATTATAAGTCTGTGTTATTAGGACATTTCAGCTTAAATACATTATCCTTTAAAAACTATAGCCCTAATCTAAAGGGAGGAAACTTACTTTGTAAAATGGTTCTTTTTATGTTTTTTCCCCCAAAGATGAAGTATATAAAGCTGCAGAGAAAAGGTGGAAACCACTACTTGATCTAATTTTAATATATGATTTAGACTTTTTCACTTTTGTCATGGTTGCAAACAAAAAAGGACATACATGACTAATAAGAGTTAAATCTTACCCTGTGCTAATGACCAAAAGAAAAGGGCATCATGGGAATGTACTACTTTATGAATGATACCTAATCAAACAGTATTTACATAAAGCTAAGCACATGCCTGATTTCCAGCAACGTGTTGTTTTGATCTATGAAAGCGGTTCAAATGAAAATTTCTTAAAGAAATAGACAGTCTAATGGTAGTATTTGTATTTTAGAATTTCAGGCTTTAGAGTTAACAGTAGTTTCTCTAAACTGAAGAAATTTATTTATTTACTAGCCCAGTTAATGAAAGATCTAATTTAGAACGAGTAACAGTACAAAACCCAAACTTCACAGTGTTAGTCTGTGTCCTGGTTTCAGCTGGGATAGAGATGATTTTTCTTCTGGAGTTGGTAGAGTCTTGTTTTCCAGATCTGGTATGGGAATATTGCTGATAATACAATGATGTTTTAGTGATTGCTAAGCTGTGTTTGAACTAAACAAGAAGGCTGGTGGGACGCAAAATGTTGAGAAGAGACATAGCCAGGACCAGCCAACCTACACTGGCCAAAGGAATATTCCATAATGTATGGCACCACTCTCACAATATAAAATAGGAGGGAAGCTGGCAGGGCAGCCACTTGTCAATGGGCTGGAAGTGGCGGGCAACTGTTTCCATTTGTATCATTTGTTTTTTGGGTTTTTTTTTTGTTGTTGTTTTTTTGTTGTTGTTGTTGTTATTGCTATTTTCTTCTTTTTCCGTCCCATTAAACTGTCTTTATTTCAACTGACAATTTTCTTACTTTTAAACTTCTAATTCTCTCTCTCATCCAGATAGGGGCAGGAGGAGTGACTGAGTGATCTAGTGGCTGGCTAATTTTAAACCCTGATAATTTGTGACATTCTAGAGGAATGTATTTCCTCAGGATTACATCTCAGATGTTTGTCCACATTGTAAGGGAAAGATATAAGTTTGGAAAGAAGAGATGTTCTTGAAATACTTACCTAACCCTTACCTACTACTATCAATTTCTCAATACTTATTCACAAATTTTCCAAGATAGTTCTTCTCATGAAATATCTGATATACCATAAATTGAATAAAATATCCAGTATTTTTAAAATTTTTTTAAACTTTTGAACAAGACTGGAAAAAATGGATCTAAGGCTGACAACACCTCTAAGGTGAATCAACAGTTCTAAGCAGAATCACAAAGGAAGAATTTCAGAGTTTTGATTATATGAAAAGCCATTGGGATTTGCTTAATAATAATAAAAAAAGCTTAAATACCAAAACAGGAACATTTATGATCATTCCAGAATTTCAAAAAGAAATGGGAAAATAGACTCACTAAAAGATCGATCATTTTGCTTTCTTGTGTGGCAGTAGAGGAAGAGGAAGAAAATGATCCATTAGGTTTTGAATTATGAAAATTCCCATAAAATGGCCTGCCAGGAAATGAAAACACATCTCAATTCTGGAAATAGCAAATATGATGTAACAACTATGAACCCATCCAATTACTACAAGCTACATGAGGACAGAATGTGGGAAGGAAAAGACATCCGCTATCCTGAAAACATTAAGTTAGACTTTGCATACAGGAGAAAGGAAATGAATCAAAATGACACATCAATATTGAAGATATTAATTATTACCAGATTTTCGCACACAATTCCCACAGGCTGTCTGACAAGAGAAATAAATTCAAAATCAAAGCAGGTTATTATTTATGCATAGGTAATAGAAGAGGAAGTTTATCAAAGACAGCCCATTCTCCTGGCAAAGAACAAAGCTCTCCTTTCCTGGCGAGAAGAAGAGTTCTTTTGTCTGGAGAATACTTCTTTTCCGAGAACAGGATTTTCAAGGGATGTGGGTTTTCTGTAATGTCCTTCTGGGAGCTCCCCTGATCTAGCTGTATTCCAGCTCTACATATTGTATAAAATCAGAACAAGAGTGAAATATTAAAGATTCACTAACATTAGATCTATTACTGCATACTGACTACATATTAAAAAAAAAAAAAAGACTTCATTAACTCAGCTGGTGCAGCCATATTCTAAGTCTTCAAGACAGGGCCAAACTGAAATGCAAAATCTTGAATAAAAAAAAATAAAAAGGAATAATATCTTCATGGATAGAAACAATGAGGTGTAGATATGTCAGTTAAAACACTGCAATGAAAATGGAATCCTGATCGCATTCAGCAGAGCAATTGGTGGATGACCAGGTTGCCTAAAGTAGTTAGTTATTTATTATATATCAAAAATGAGCTGGAAAACATATCCTGGAAGACTGTGAGGCTCCTGATGCAGAATCAGTAATGGTCTTATTCCCATTCAGCAGACATATTCTTATGGTACTTAAAAATCAATACACTTCAAATGAGAGCAAGAAGGTAGAAGTAATTCAGCAGTTGAAAGACTTCACCAAAAGCAGCATAATTTGTGATTTGTACACTGACGGTGGAAGAAAAATTCATATTATTAATGTAGCAAAAGGGAACTTAATATGTATCCAGGCCATGTATTGGCATATAAGCTTGTAATGTACCTCTTAGAACTAAAGAGGAAATTGAAAGCAAAGTTACATATCTAAGTAGATTTGAGCAGCAAATCTTTTTAAATTATATGTGCAATAAAGTGCCCCTTGTGGAAGAAGTATTATCATCTTAACTCTCTTTTCATCAAAGCTCAATACATACCAGTTCCAGAACTGAGAGGCTGTCCTAGGCAGGAAAATGATTGTCAACCAAAGCACACTCTGTGAAGTTTTTAACAAGTAATAACAGATGCTGTGTGGATTCCAAACAGGCTGGAGGCTTAGTTTGGCACAGGAACTGTGTTTGCATTGCTTTAAATACAAAGACTATGGGCTAGTCCCTGTTTCTTAAGCCAATTCACACTGGGCATTTCAAATATGCATTCATGTATTCTGTTCATCAGTGGTTACATTTACCACCCATAGCTCTTGGTGGTGGTGGTTAGATACATATCCAACATGTCTCTCTGCATATTCATCCAGACACTTCAAGACTACAAACACCATCTTTATCTGCACTAAGGGCTTGCAATAGAAAAAAAATTGATACTAACTCAACATTGAGGTAACTTCTGTTACATGGCACAGTAACTTGTACCTACTACCCCTACTCCTGATTTTTGGCATCAGAACTACATAATCTGGCTATGGTTTGTCTGACAGAATTTGGTGTCTTTGTTAATAGATCTTCCTCAGTCTTTGTCATGATGTCACTTCAGCTGCCACTTATTAGAAACATCCAACCAGAGGCGTAGGAGAGTACTCCAAAGAAATTAGGCTTAAACTCAACAATATAGGTGCAAGTATGGACTGCTACCTTTGCAATTTTCTTGAGAAAACTTCTGCAAATTAAAAACACATCCCTTGCAAACATTTCTTATCCATTGCTTCTTCAGTCATGCTTCCTTCAGCCTTTGTGAGTTCAGTTCAGGATTGGCAAGACACTTTGGAAATAATTAGATGAAGTATCCATGCAGTCCCCTATCCTGGCTGTCAATGGGTGATTTGCAGTAACAATCTACGTCTTGGATGTTCTGGCACAACAAAGGCTGATCAGCTGACAGAGGGCAGCCGGCAAGGACAGGTAAAATGTGGCCCATGAAGTTTTTATGGGGATGTCCCCTGCAACTTCTGAAATTCATTTGCTACTATCACTGATCAGCAATAGATGAAACCATTTCGCAACCACACGTCACATGCTAGAGCCTTTAGGAATTCATCTTTAGATGAAAAGGGATGGGATGACAAGTTCTCTTTATCTAGGACTCTCAGTACACGTGGGGCATCAGCAGGACTTTTCAGGGAGCAAGATTCTGCTTTAATCATACTTTACTGTGCATTCACTTTGGGACAGTCCTGGGCATCACAGCTTCTCTCTGGAAGGTGCATTCATCCAGCTGACAAAGCGTGCAATAGAGGAATAAAACGTATATGCATAAAATGTGCAGATTATCATAGACTGCTTCACTTAGTGCAATCTATGTAAGATACTTGCAGTGTGTTCAAGGCAAATGAGTATATTTCATACTTTTTGAAATCTTGTATTTTCTATTGGCAAATGTTTCCAAATGCAGATTTCCAAGTAATTATACTGTAATAGGACTAAGTATAGCAATAAAGCATTTTTTTTGAGTCACACACAGATTTAAGATGAGGAAGTTTGAAGAATGCTATTCATTTAATAGCTCATAAGAGCCATCCTCACCAGGTGTTGAGTTTTTTGTAGCATGCTAAATACTCATATTTTTTAAAAAAACCCAAAGTGTTCTTCTTGGTTCACAGTGTTCAGCATTTTCCATATTTTCCATGGTGAGGACCTAAAAATGCAGGTTGCGGCACTTTTTTTCTGACATATGCTGTTGTTCCTGAAAGAAACATTGCAAGGGTGGAAATATCTCTCTGTTTAGTCCATATCCTGTTAAAAAATCCTTTATTCTCTCTTGCAATTAGTTTACAAAGCTACATCATCCACATAAGAGCAAATTATTTCAAGCAAATGACTCTTGGGAGATGGTGAACTGAAGTACAAAGGGTCAGCCCAAGCCAACTTACACTGCCAAAAGTGGGGATGTGAAGTAATTGGGGCAAGATAAAAAAAAAGAAATTGTTTTGCATTTGTTATACATTTTCTGCATGGATATGAAAGGCATGAATAGTTATACTTAGTACTCATGTCAATAAGTTAACTCAATCCTACAGAAAGCATATTGTCAATGCAATCATATGAAAAATATAATCTCTAAGAATTAAACTAATTGCTAATTATTTTGTGATGATCTAAGTTAAAATGTGGGAGATTTTTGGCATGCATGGAAAAATATTTTTATATATACAAAAGCTATCATTGACTGCAAGAGAGTTTATAACATGTAATATTTCTTGTCACAATGGATGGCAGATTTTACTGAAACTCTTACTAATGAGACCATTGGTTTTGGATTCCTTACTCAACAGTATAATTGCAGCTGACTAAAAGGATCTTAAAATTCTTTCAGCAGAGGTGTCAAAACAATTTTCATTCAGTCTGCCTTCAGCATTCACTCCCAATGGCATAGGACAAAAAACAGTGCAGGTAAGAACTCACTAAAAATGTACAAAGTTTTTCAAAATACTAAGTTCATTATTTCCAAGTTAATAAACTGAAAGCATTCAAGCATGAGGTTCACCTAACAAAAATATTTTTTATGAAATAACAAATGCATCATAGGTAAAATCATTCTCATACTACTTTTAAACATGCTTAGAGGCAAATGGCGCAAATAAAAAAAGGTTTCAACCAGAACTTGGAATGAAATTCAAATAAAAAAATCACAATTGCATGTTGAATTTAAAATAATACTGACCTTCATCACTAAAACGTGTATTCTATATTGAGTCTGACTAGACTACAATCCGGTGCACAAATTAAAATTTGCATGTGCTTGCCTTTGCTACAACTCAGTACTATAGAGCTACTTTTAAGCTTACCACATCCTTGATATTAGAATTATTGAGCCAGTGGATGACTCAGATTATAAATGGGAATGTTTATATAATGCACTAGGGATTGGTTTAATGCAGTTTGGTCCTTTTTCACCTATCAAAGTAAATAACAAATTTGATGTCTAAGTCCCTAAATTACTTCAACTTTTCTGCAACTCCAGTCAGTGTTTTAACCTTATCTGAGAGTTTGCTTTAAGACTGTCATAAATGAACCACCAGGGATAAATGCTGTAGGAGTGAGCTTGAAGCAAAATCCTTTCCTGATCAAAATTTCTCGCAGATAATTTGTGTCAGACTGATTTACAAAGATTGCTTCTGAGATTGAATGCATTTATGTAGTTATTTCTTAAGATTCATGTAAAAAAATTGTGTAGCTCCACTTGTGCTGTTTCTCTATCAAATTAATTGAAGCCTCTGCTACCAATGTACTTTCTTGTCTGCTGGTATCCCAAAGGCAGACTTGTCAATCACACCATCCCTCTGCTGCTGCTCTGCAGTTGACCTGATTCAGCACTGAAAAGGAGCAAGTGCTTCTATGCAATCAAACTGAAATGTATGGATACCGAGGAGACCTTGAGAGACTCACTTAGAACCAGGCAATGGAAGTAAGGGAGGCAAGATAGAGTAAAAAAACATGTACCGGGGGAAATTGTTGATTTAGAAGTGATATTTCTTAATTTTTTTTTGAATCTTTGCAGAAAGAAACATGCAAATATTCAACTAAGGTAATATCTATGCATATATGGCGTGCATACCACGCATCCCCTACCCCCAGGTGTAATTGTAAGAATGTTAGCTGACTTTCGAATAAACTCAAAATATAGATTTGTTTGAAAAATTCTGGATGGGACATTTGACAAACCTGATACTACCCAGATGTACAAGGGCACAGTCCAATGATCCTTCAATTTGAACTTAATTTTAGATAATTCAAAACTTGAATATGACGGACATCAGTCCCAGTGGTTATAGGAATAATTTTAAACTGAGAAATTTAAAATAATTTAAAATTATGCCTTTTTTTTTTTTTAATTGCACTTCTACATTGTCACCCTGATGACTTAAAACTTCAAATTTTAATGCTAAAATCACAAATGTTCTTCCCATTGTAGGAAGGTGATTAAATGATGATCCTATCACTCAGACATTTAAAAAGTATTCTTGGTAATGTAATATTAAGAATAACAGTGAGTAACGACCCATAGAGAACAGCTATTGAGAGTCCAGTCTGAGAAAATAATCTGATTGTTTTCTCAGAAGATACTAATTTCTAAGGAGTACCATATTGGGTTAGCAAGATTGCATGTTAGTTTTCCAATGTTTTACAAGGCCTCAGACTTGGTCTGAATTTGGGTTTGGCAGTCTTGCTCATTTGGATGTTTGTGATAGATCTAAGATAGATTCTTTCACAGGCATGAATGATGTTCACACACACAGCTCAGCTTTAGGTGTTTACAGCTGGTTTTAATTATCCAAGCCTTACTGTATAACTACAGTAAGAGAAGAAATTCCTTTTGTGGATTGTCACAGACATTTTTTCATAGAAATCCTTTCTTTGGGATTTGTTCATCTTCTGGGAAGCTGAGGCCCCAGAAAGAGAATGTAAACAATGATTATCAGCTGCTGTGGAACGCAATAGGGTGCACCTAGTGCCATAGTGATTGGCTCATGTTCCATGTGTACAATTAAGGGCCAATCACAGGGCAAGCTCGCTGGAACACAGTGACAGAGAACTCTCTTGTTTTTAGATTTTAGCTTAGCAAGCCTCTGCAACTTCTCTCTTTATTCCTTTTAGTATAGTTATAATGTATTATACATCATATATCAATAAATCCAGCCTTCTGATCATGAACCAAGATTCTCTTCCATCTCTATCACCCTGAAGACCCTCATCAGGTCGCTGTAATAGTGGATGGTAAGTGTCCTTAAACACTGTTCTGAAATTAAGGAAAATGTAGCCTAGGGTGAAGTATTTCTCTTAGGAAAAAATACACAAAGTGTATCAAGTTTCAGTATTCTCTTTAAAAACAAAAATCTGTTATCTTTTTTTTCCCCAAAAATGTAATAGATGACAGAAACAGGAATACTGAAATAAATCAACAGTTGCCACGAATAATTTATGTACAATGAAAAAACCAAATTTAGATTTTACAGAGGACTATATGGCCAAATTTCTAGGGCCACCTTTCTGGAATCAGATTAAAGGTTGATTGTGTATAGCATCTTGACTTTTGCAGAACAGAAGTTTTATGTGATTTATCACATAAAGACCCATTGAAAAACAGTTGGAGACAGAAATCTGATTAGATGTTGTTCAGAGCCTCAATAAATATTTAGGAAGATAACTCTTACTGAAATTAAGAGACATTAAATGCCTTACAACCACTGAGAATGTAACTGTGTATGGCTGTATACACTGACAAAAACAAAAAAAAAAGATATTACAAGACTGGTTATGTGTTCTTTTAAAAGGCTGGAATCTGGAATCAGATTAATTTAATCTGATTCTCAATTCATGTTTACTCTTTTTGTAAGAAAAAGAAAGACTTTAAATGTTTATCTGAAAAAGACAAAAACTCTAGAATACTGTCCTCAGACAATTTAGTTAAATTTGAAATATGTTTCACCTTTTGAAAGAAGGCAATTAAGTCGAGATGGTTATTATTTTATTTTTTTTTTCCTCAGTTTGCTCTCAAAAAGACAGTAGTTCACAATGCAGAATGCACAAGTTTTTTTAAAAAATATGTTATTAAAATAATAGTAATAGCTTAAAACACAAAATTCTGTTTGGAAAAGATACACCTTGGATGGATTAAAGCCTTTTTGAGGATACCAAAAATTATCTTCAAGAAAGAAAAGAAAAATTGGTAACAGCTTTCCAGAATAAAAAATTAAATTATTTAGTGTATTCTGTAGGGAATGTAGGGGGATCTCCACATTAATAATTCTGAAATTTTTTGCTGCTTTTACAAATATAATAAATATTCAACTTGCTGTCTAGAAGTTATGAATGCAGGATGCATTTTACTTAAATTTATATCCTCATAAGAGGACTGTTTCCCAGAGAAGATATACATGCAATATCCAGTGATCACATGCAAACAGATCAGTAAGATCAGGTATTCCATCTTATGGGGACAAAAACAAGGACAAGCATGACACTTGTTCAGCATATTTTTACTGTGGATGGTCAGAGGTTGCGCTAAAGGTACACCTCAGTCTCTGTGTGAACCTAACCTGTGAGAGACTTCTCCAGTTGCCAGTTGCCCTTTGTGCATCTTCTAGAGTTTGCTGCTAAAAAATGTCTGAGTCAATTTATTTCAGTACCTCCTGTTCAAAAGCTGTGTTTGGCTCTCTCTCCCGTGACATTCAGATAACCTATCATCAGTCTGGTGCATCAGACACCTTGACCAGAAGGTCCATGTCTTGTAGGTTGGGATACCCTTGGGGAAAGAGTTGTTTCTGTGGATCTTCCACAGGAAGCAGCTACTCTGTAGGAAAGGTAGTCACAATCATTTACTGCTCTTAAATACTTTTGTTTTTCTCACTCATCTGTAGGAATCTGAACAGGGTTCTGCATTTACACATGATTTTCTGATGTTTGAAAATGGCAAAAATGGTACTTTCACCTTGAACAGCCCTCAGCATAAACCAGACTGCAGTTTTCAGAGCAATGGAAGAAGTATTTCACATCTGGGCATACGTGTGTATTTCTGTTGCAGTAAGAGCAGCATACTAAAGAAAGACAACATTTTGCTCAGTGATTGTCTAGACATTCTGCTATGTCTAGAGAACAGAAAGAAAAATCTTTAAATCACGTCTTTCAAGAGAAGACCAGAATGGCTTGTGACTCAGGAGGCAGATTTTTTTTTAATAGGGAAATGATAATAAAGTGTCAGTAAAGATTTCATTAAAAGATTGAACAGAAAAAATACTTGAGAATATTTGTTCAACTTTTAAAAATATGAAGCACTGCTTTTATGAATGCTATGAAGAGACCCAAACAGAAGAGATATATTTGCTTACTTTCATCCATGAAGGTAGATTGGAAATATCTAATCCAGACATAATCTTTAATGGATGCTGTCACTGTTAGTATTTATGGCAAAATATGCATGGTTGATTTCTCAAAAGGTTTAGAAATTAACTCTGAAAATAATTTTCTGAAGTCATTAGATATAGACCGTTGATATTCTCTGATAATAGTAATCTCATGTTTTAAGTAATTGTAATCAAATAAATCTTTACCTTTAATTTTTATTTGGTGGATTTTCTCTGACTCAAACAAAACCAGCTTCTGCTTCCATTTATTACCTTCTTCAATATCTGTGTTGTTTTTTTCCCTAATTTTACTGCACTCTGGAACTATTTGACACAATATAAGTTATAATAAATGATGATTACTAACTTAAATTTCCAGCAAGCAATTTTCTTGTCTCTTTTTTAAAATTGTTCATTTGATCTTCTCTTTAGAAGAGGTGATTGTCTTCAAGCCAATCAGAACAAGATGTGCATTCTTCAAAAATGAAGAAAGGAGAGATAGATACTTCTCCTCAGGGATGAGATTAAGATCAATATTTGCATCTGAAAATCATAATTTTCCCTCAGTTGAAAGAGAAATAACAGATCGATTAAGTACCTACACCATGAAAAAAAATTATATTCATAATCTCTGTATTGTCTCCTCTGCTACAAAGAAACACATTGAGATCTACATTCAGACCAGATAAACACACCTTGGTAGCAGTTTAACAACAAAGTGCTGTATCCCTTGGGTATTAGTCCCTGGTTTAAGTGGTTTCTTTTTGACAAGCTACTACATACTCTTATTCAAAATGACCTATTGTCTAACACAAAAAGAAAAATTAAGAAAGAGAGGGGGAAAAAGGAAAAAGTGTCTTTACTCTATGGAGTTCACCAGTCCTCCTCAGATGTATTCAAATAGAAGAGTGGTGAAATAAATATTCAATAATTTGGTGGGGAAAAAATGATAGCTAAGTACTCTTGACCTTTGGTACAGCCCATTAACACAGTCCACTAGCACCTGCTTTGTAATTAATGTGCTAATCAAGGCAGCAGGATTCGCCAGTTGCCACATTTCTGTACAGATTTCCAGCTTTGTTGCCACGTTGCTATCAAAATTAGTCTGCAGCACTCTTCATGTAGCCTCCTCCTGCTGGAAGAAAATTGGTTTCAAATGTGAATGCTTCATAATGAAGCAATCCCTTAATGTATAGTGAACTTATTATGCATTGTGCTGAAACTAATCTTCTTTCTTCTAGAAGTGTATGTGTGCTTAAAACTTAGAGGCAGAACAAATTATATTCAGATTTGTCCCAAAATGAGGTGTTTGGGAATAGTTTACAATAAACAGAAAACTGTCACAGTCACGGAGTTGAAAAAGCTGTTCAATCAATATGCTGTTTGCTTAGGTTCTGTCCACACACGCACACAAACCAATCATTTTATGTCATATATTTCACGTCCACTTGCAATATTAATACTGTTAGAATTACTGAAATGACACCTGTAAAGCAGAAAAGCATTTGAAAACTGTCATGTGGATAAGGTTCCCATGGAAACCAATTTCCTTGATATCCATGTGTTCAATATACCTGCCTATAATTTTGTTTGGATACTTGTGGGGAAAAATACCAACCAAATGGAAACTAGAACAAAAACGTGGAAATAACTTACACATTTTTAAAGTATATAAAAATATTCATTTAACACACTGTATATCTCATGCTGTAGAACAGCACTAATCTGATCAGCATTCATCACTTCTAGCTGCAGCTTTCTTGCTACCTATGATGAATATAGTGTGTTGACTTAGAAAATCTAAGGATTTTACCTAAGTAAACACAGTGCTTTGAGTTCTTTGCTCAGTAGAAAGCAAGACTAAGCACATTTGCAATGGAGACTACAACATCACTAAATTCCCTTCCGAGAGTCCCTGAAACTGGTTACCTTATACAGCGCTTCTCTGTGACAAAAATATGTTTTAGTTCCAGGAGACACTGCTTCTATCCAAAACTATTTATGATAAAATGTAATGCTTCAGACAGAAGTGGTGAGAAGTCAAAGTGTATGAGATGCCAAGATAAAACTCTCATAAGGATGTCCGTGATAAGAGCTAATAAAAATAAAGAAAGCTTATGGATAACTATAAAGTTTATTCCTTAAAACACAAGCAAAAAACCCCACCAAAAAGACCTTATAACAAATCCCAAAGGATTTGTTGATATATTTTTTTTCTTTTTTTTTTTTTTCTTTTTTATTAGCTGAAGAAATTTGTGGTCTTTAAGGCTGCATTATTTTTAGCTTTGGTCTTCCAACATCCTGCAGTCACCTAAGGCTACATTAATCACCTATATCCTCAGTTACTTAAGTTTCTTCTGCCATCTCATATCCTTAAACACACTAAAACTTCAACACCTGGCATCTTTGTTTACCTTGTAAATATTCCAATAAAATAGATAGTCCAGTTATTGAAGTAATGCTTCTAAAACATGGTTATGTTATCCACATGAACTATGAAATAAGTGGTGAGTATTTTTTCTGTCTTTTTGCTGATGATGAGGACCAGGTATCCAAAAGATGTCTACATTTAATTTAAGACACTGGAAAATAAGGATTCTTTTTTCTGACATTTTTAATAAAAAAAACAACAGTGTAAAAAGAGAGAATATACTTTTCAGTAAAACAACACTGGTAATTCAAGGGGAAGAAGTAAGAATACAGACTTTTTGTTTTGTTCAAAACAAGTTTATGAAGATTTTCCATCATTGTATTGCTTCATTGGGCCCTAGTTAATCTGTTTGCTATTTTACAAAGCTGATAACCTAGATTTTCTGAGCTATATGGCAAAGTACTGAGCCCATGTCAAATAGAAATAAGAAATGTGCTCAAAGCTTGAGATAATTCTTGGTGTTGTAATTTCTACAGCTGCAGTGACAACTGTAATAAGATTTTCCAGAAAGTACAACAGTATATTTTGCCTCTTTAAATATATCCTACTAACTACAAAAAATGTTAATCTCAGTACACTCTGTTGTATTTCCTACCTATCAAAAATAAACCATAAGCAGAAAATAATTTAAAACTGTATTAGCTATTTCCTGGAAGGAATTAAACACTGTATTATACTGCTGATAAGTGGTCTGATTCTCAATTAATGTCTTAATTCTGGCTATGCCATTCTTTGATACGCTTTGGCACTGAATGAAAACATGATGTTTTCTCCATAGGCTACACCAATTTCTAATTTTTGTGTGCACACCTACTTTTAAATCGAGTTTGAAATATAATTTTATTTTGTAGTTTGTTTTCTTGGTTAAAAATAAAAGAACTCTAAAATCATTCTATTGCAGTTCCGATACATTGAGACAAGACTGTTCTGAGATTCTTTGTTTAAATTCCAAAGGCAGTAACCGTGTGATCAATATGTTAAAGTCATGAAAAATGTTTCTGGATAGTCAAGAGACATGCCCAAAACCTTCATGCAGTGTATTGTGGAAAGAACAAGAGAAGCAAAAAAAAGAAATCAGATTGTAGTCTTTGAGGGCTTAAAGTGAGAATAATGGAGTAAATGGGACTACAGAGAGTTTTGTCTCTAGCTAGATACCTTTTACTGTTCAGAGAAGATGAGGTAATAAATTGATAAGGCAAATGTACTGATCATATATGTATTTAAACTTGCTTGACTGGACATTATCAACAAAGTTAAGTTTTGTTTTCTTTTTTCTTCAAAACCCATTCTTTTTAAGGTTTAATATTTTATATTTTTATAAGTTTTACCAGAGTTTTTAGTCTCCTAAAATATGTGGGACTATTTGCTCATAATATTCTTCCCAATTTGTATTAGAGTCTAAGTAAAGAATGAGTAAATATATGGAGTATTACAGAAGTGTTTTAAATGTAAATTAATTTTCAGAGAAAAAGAGTACAAATACCTTGCTAGCTCTTGGTATTTGCTAGATAAGAGTGATGATCCTAAATCTGAATGAATCCTGAATGAAAACTATCTATCTTAAAACACAAAATAATAGTGAAATATTTATTGTATGTATATTACATCACTTGTTGCATATTTTTAGCATTACTCTGTAGCACAGATTTTTTTTTTTAATTGATCTTTCTTCCTTGAGTGTATTGCAACTACAAGTCAAAATGTAGATGTCTCTGAAGGTAAATGCCCAGATCCTTACAAACACTTTCTGAAGTTAAAAACATTTGTTAAACAACAGGCTATGAACTCCAGTTTTGTTTGTAAATGATCAAGCCCTGCAGAAGTCTTTAGATTCCTATTATAGGAGCCATTTACCCTGTACCATCTTCAAAAGAAACTGAAAATATCAGACCCAAATGCATGACTACAGAACGCTTATCTAAACATTTTTTTCCCCCTAAAGATACAGGGTCTGAAGAAACCTGATCTAGTGATTGGCATCCCTGACCATGGTGTGGGAATTGGAATTATATTTAAGGTCTCTTCCAAATCAGACCAATCTATGATTAGTTAGTTCTACAAGTTTTGTAGTTTTGGGCCTGATATACTTTACCATTCTATTTTTTTTGTGTGTGTGTGTGTTTCTAAAATATAGTCTTTCACCTTACTGCAGTATAAGAGCCACAAAGCTAAATGTCCTCATTCCTTTACATGTTGTGGAATATGAAGTAATATAAATTTAATGGAATATTTCTATGAAACCAAAGGGAATATTACTGGAAATAATTCTTTGTAAATAGAAGAATCCATGTGTTTTAGAAGTTTTGTGTCTTCACAGGGCTGCTCTCAACCACTTCTCTTCCCAATCTGTCGGTGTGGACAGGGCCTTGAACAACCTGGCCTAGTGGGAGGTGTTCTGGCCCATGGCAGAGGTAGTTGGAACTGGAAGGTTTTAACATTCCTTCCAGTCCCTAAACATTCTATGAATCTATGATTTGAGAAGACAGGCTGATATCTTTGGGAGGCTACATATGAGTTCTCTAACTGATAAATACTATTGGATCTGGCTAACCAGCTAGTACAAGGGAGGTATTTAAGAGCACCTGCAAGAGGCTTAAAAAAATCTTAATTGTCTAAAACACTATTATGATCCCCAAAGGTCTTTGCTCACTATGGCAAACTTTATAAAGAATTTGCAACCACTGAAGCACACCCTGCCTCCTGGGTTTTGGGAAGCTGGACTTTAAGACACCTGATAGGAAATTGAGATAAGATAAAGGTGACACTATTATCCAATTATCTCAGATCGAAGGAGAGGTAGACAGGGCTTAGGGAGAAGAATGTAACCACAAGGAAAGCCAACAGCAGCTGTGCTGAAAATCAGCTCTGATTGGGTTTGGTGTAGGAGAGACCATAGCCACACTCATTTGATAAGGTCAGGGAGGCTCTTGAGCATTCCCAGATGCACCTGAACTGCATTAATCTGTGGAACTGTGTGTTTTGTGCAACCCTCACCACTGAGAAGACCAGAAGACTGATGTGACACCATGGGATCTATAGGGCTGATGATTATTGTTCTGCTTAATCTATCTCTCTTTTTGCTCCCTCACCACCATGCCCCCTCACTCTCCCCACTTTTCTATGTCTTTTTTTTTTTCTCTTTCTCTCTCAATTTTACTGCTAAATGAAGTTCATACTGTTGACTTCAGACTTCAGCTTATGGTCTTGTTTGCACCTTAAGTTGGGCAGAGGTACCTCTCTAATAATTTTAATAATCAGATTGTAACAGTGTGGTGTAAATAAGCTGGCAAAATGCCAGTCCTTTTTATACCTTTGGTCCTAGGGACAGATACTCCAGTCCTCTCCTTGCCCTACTTACGGTATAAAACATTTGTCCTCTATGTGCAAGCACAGTGGCAATATTGGAAACGTAATTTTATATGAGAGGGTTCATTTTTTTTGTTGTTCCTCTATAAGACCAAAAAAATAAAAAAAAAACAACAAAAAAAAAAACACAAAAAAACCTGTAAATGGACTATATTCATCCAAATAACAGAAAAGGCTGATACACAGTGCTGATCTGAACACATCTCACTAATAAAAGAAAAGAGGACAAAAAATACCTGTTTATCTTGGTAAAGCCTATTATCTGGAGATACAAATTTTATTCCTATTAGAAAAAAAATCCTTTTTTGACATGAGACTTTTAATTTATGATACTTCATCTCCAAATTGGGATGAAAACACATTTCTGTGCTCCAGAAGAGTGTTGTATATAGATGTATTTTGAGATTTTTTGTGATCTTAGAAATGAATTAGTGAAGTCCACAAAATTATCTTGTATACTGTAGTGTAAGTTATGTTCCAGTTGTGTTTAATACATGCTTTTATAACATAGCAAACGATCATGATAAATAAAAGGTTTTATTTGGTTGGCTTTTTTATTCTTCCTTGAATGAAGTAATGCAATTGTACTTTCAGTTCTTCCAAAATTACTGCAAGAGTGGCCTATTTTTAACAAGCTAATCAGAAATGATGTGTCAGAGCATACTGTTGCTTTAAGAACAAGATATTAACCTCATTTTTCTTATGATTCTTTCCCAGAATAAAGAACTTTAGGCAAACAAAGTGCTTTGCTGGGTAACAATGAAACCCTGAATAACTCCGGTAGCTGAATTTTCATTTACAATGGTTTCAGCCACTAGCTACACATTCAGGTTGTAAGTTCAATTTTCCCAAGATTTTTGTATCTTTTCTATATCCTTGTTAAGTTCTATCTTGCCATCCAGAAGCCTGAAGTTAACCATGTATAACATGGTTTGATTTAAAAAGTCAAATGTAATAGAAAATAGGGAAAAAACCCCATAAAATAGAAGTAATCACATAAACTCTGTGTCTCAGCCTCATAAGCTCTGCAGCTCTACAGATTCATCATCCAAACTTAATTTGAAGTGACTGGACTGATGCTACATTGGCTGCCGCTTAGGCTCCGACTAGTGCTACTGCTGTGTATCATTAGAACACCTCCTGTTGGACAGGAAAATGTCATTGCTGCTGGCTAGCACTGCAAAAGTATGCCATGCTACAAGAATCTGTTCAGTACCTGGAATAAGATTTGAGCTGTCTCAGTCCCATTTAAATGGAATATAATTTTAAAAAATTAAAATAAAATATATAGGAGGGGCCTAAGAGACAGGGTAGGAGAGAAAGAAGTGACTAATAGTCAATAAAAATAAGTAGTCAATAAAAAAAAAATCTGACATCCTGAAGAAGAAGCTGGAGTAACAGCTGTCATCAGATTGAGATGGAAGGTGACCTCTTCCAGAAAAAAGGTGTCCCTGGAGTGTCCTGGCTGACACCACAGTGGATACATCAGCTTAAATACATCTTTATTTAAGCACATAAGGTTGCAGCTAAAATGTCAAATCTCAGTAGCAATACGTAAACACACACAGAGACAAATATTTATATTTACACATGCATGCACGTATACACACAGATGTACGTGTGAGGGGAGATTGAATGCACATAAAGAATATAGACAGCCCTGTGGTGGCAAAGGAAAGATGAGGAAAGCTGTAGAAATCTAAGACAATTTTTTGAAGGAAGAAACTTAAATTCACTCCCCATTGTTTATAGGGTACATGACCTCAATTTGTAGGAAACTCTTACATAATTTAAACTCCTAATTTCACATATCCTCAGAGAATTTGCCCGTACAGCTAAATTGATGTGTTATTGCTAATAGGGGCTAATTTCCAATGTGGAAATATCAAGCACACATTGAACAAATTACTTTAAAGTCAGTTAGATTTACAAATATGCTATTTTTTCATGGTAAAACAATCCACATAGACAATTAATTCTCAGTAGCTAGACATTCTAAACCTACTTTATTGAACATTTTTTTGTAATCTAGGCAAGTCCACAGTTGCCTTACACTTAAACTCTTAACAGAACAGTACACCATACGTAGGCAACAGACAAATATACCCTCTTAGACACTTTTCTTCCACTATCCTTTGACAAGAACTTCCAACAGTCAATGGATCGAGTAAATTTCTCAGATTCTGAACCCTATGAAAATATATAACTATGAAAATGGAACCTGGTGAAACCTAGGAAATTATGAGGGAAAAATCACACATGTATATATAGGTGCGTATTTTTGTATTACACAGTGGTAATACAAAAATAAATCCAAAGAAATTATTTGTATTAGAGATTTTTTTCTTTGTAATTACAAATTAGAAGAGTTTTTTCTTAGACTGCTTTTTTCTTTTTCCCCCTTTTAATTTTTCTTTAACCTAAATAAATATAAGAGAATTCCCAGAAGTAAAAGTAGTTCTGTTTAGTTGAAGAATGACTTAAATATTATGAATATTCTTTAGCAATATAATTTAATGTACTATTTTTTATTTATTTTGAGATTAAACACAGACACTGATAAATGTAATGCTGAGCACCAAAGAGAAGATTTTGTGAAGGACTTGGCATTCAAATTCAGTGTGTTGTGTATAATACATTTCCTGGCTCTGTGTGTAACTTAGGCACTTAAGATTTAAAGAAAGCCTTGTGGCCCAAAATAGTGTTACAGAGGATATGAATAGAGTCCATCATTAGTGGAAGAAAAATGCACTTATCTGAAGAAAACAATGTGCTGAGTTGAAGGCATGTGACATAAAGGTTTAAAATGTCTGCACATCTTTGGAAGTGTGACATTTTCTACTGGCAGGAGCAGAGACAGGCAGAACAGACTGAAGAAAGGAAAATGCCTAATGAGGTTTGAAGGGAAGGTTGTTATAGAGCTGGTTGAAAACACACCATAATCAATTTGTATTTCTCTTTTTTGCCTCATCCACTGTACCAGGTTTTCTGTCAGGGTCTGCAATTCATTCATAATAACATGTACACTGTGCAGGGATAAAATGGTTAGGAAAAGTAGTGTGGGTGATAATATTGACAGAAACTGCATAGTTTGCATGAAGGTAGTGATTTACACCAGCTGAAAAACTGGCTAGTATATGCATTTTTTAAAAAAACAATAGGAATTTGCAGCTCTCCTTTCTATTACTGGCACATTCTCTGTGCATATGCAAAAGAATAATTACCGATAACTACATACATTTATGTAGTACTCTAGGTAAAATACAAAACTCCCATTACTGCATGGTGACATGACATTTTAAGCTTTAATTATTCAATGAAGTAAGCAAGAAATTTTGACTTTTAGAAAAATAAAAAAAATAAGATTCTTAAAAATACAGCCTTTCATTCCAAAGAGTTTAAAATAAATAAAGAACAGTTTTGTATACTGTGTAATACTGACAGTTAAATTCTAAGTATTTTTAGAAAGTGCTAATAAGCATTTTGTCTAGTACAGATAACAAACAGCTTTCAAAGCAATGCCAAAATTCCTTCCATAGACAATTTGCAGAAAATTTTGCTATCCTATAGCCTACAAGAACCAGAACAGAGGGACTGTAAACTCAGGAAATCAGTCTGGCTTTTGTATGTTTTTCTATTTCATTGATGTCATGGTTACATCTTGCCTAATGTATAGCTGATGCTGGAAAACAAGTTGACAGCTATATGAAACAGCAAGTACCATCACTAGGAAGAATTGTGTTTAAATATGTATTGTTAACCACAGAAACTCATGGAGTTGATACTTAGAAAGGACTAACTTAAATCAGACTGGCTTATAGCCAGCATTGAGACAAGGCTGACACTTTCATGACTAATGAAGGATATTATTTTTTTTTTGTTTAAGCGTAAAGAAAAAACCCAATCTGTCAAAACATCTAATAATTAAATTTACTTTTTCTGTATTACCATAGAAATAGTAGTAGGTGGATACTCAAGAGCTCTGGGCTGTTCTCAATTCTATCATATTATCAGCTGTATCAAGTAGAGTAGTTTGAAGAATAGTAGCACAGAATAGTTTGAAGTATGCTGCAATATAAGTATATACCATCTTGTAAGTAATTTAATATATTGTTCTCCTGAAGAGCTCCTCATGTGACGGTGATGAAACTATATAATTAGAATCACAGAATCATAGAATGGCTTGGGTTGGAAGGGACCTTAAAGGTCATCTAGCTCAACCTGCCTGACATGGGCAGGACATCTATCAATGGACTGCATGGCCCAGGGCTCCATCCAGCCTGGCCCTGGCCCAGGATGGTGCATCCACAAGTTCACTGGGAAACCTGTTCCATGACTTACCATCCTCACAGTAAATAACATTTTTACTGACATCTAATCTAAACCTGATCTCTTTGTGTTTGAAGCCCTTTCCCCTTGTCCTGTCACTACATGTGCCCTTGTAAATAGACCCTCTCCATCTTCCTGGTAGGCTTCCTTCAGGTACTGGAAGGGCACAATTAGGTCACCCCAATGCCTTTTCTTTTCCAGCCTGAACAAATTGAAATCTCATAGCCTTTCCTCATAGGTGAGGTGCTCTATCCCTCCAGTCAAGGGACTACCTTTGCTACAAATTACTGATACTTTGATAATTTACTACACACTGCTGTGGTGCAATCTGCTACACAGCGAATGCTTTAAGAGGATGCATTATGTTTATGTTATATGGGCCAAGCCCTTTGACTGCCCCCCAACTGAATTTTATGACTTCAACAAAAATCATGCCTAGTTTTGAAAGCTTTCTTTATATTCCAGTGTTTGTTCGTCTATGAAGCGAATAAAATGATGTAATTTTAAGTGGATTATGATAACTAAAACTGGTGCAGACTACCATAAAAAAAACCCAAACAAACAAAAAACCAAAAACTAAAATACAACACAGACACAAAAAAGCAATCAACCAAACAAACAACCAAAACCCCCCACCAAACAAACAAACAAACAAAAAACCCCTCCAAACTCCCCCCTCCAAAAACCCAAGCACTCAAACAAAATATTTTAAGACATACAATATGAATTAAAAATACTAAACTGCACAGACTAGCTTCAAGAAACACTTTGTCAGTTTGAAGTGTGATAATGGACAACGTTTTTTAGTTCTTATATGAATCAAAAATTTCTCCTTGTTTCTGTTCAGCTACCTTTTTGAAATTTCAAAACTGTTCAGCAAAAGTTCATTGATAGCACCAGCTGCTGCTATCTCTAACGTAAGATAGGTGAGTCACCAACTGACATAATAGGAAGGTTACACTACATGATGCATTATGAGATGATGTGAATAGCGCTATTATGTCCACTGTAGGGTAAGACATTCCCTTCATTAAATGAAGAAATGAAACATTGATGCATCATACAAATGTTACCACAAGGTTCTCTCTTCATATAGATGTCTACATTATATGAAATTCTACAAGGTGCTGAGGCACTAATGATAGACACCCCATAGCTTTCCATATTCACATTCAGTAACAGAAGCTACAAAGTCCAGTGCAGCTGCTTCCCAGTGGGACAATGTGCTCCTGAAGCACAGGTTTTCTCAATGTGCTGGATGCCTTTGTGTAGTAATGGGAATGTTTCAAGTTTCTTTGCATAGGCTGAAATCATCTTGTTCACTGATTGCTTATATTGAAAAGGGTATTTCTGAGGTGGTTTTTGGTTTTATTTTTTTTCTATTTTGAAATTGTGTTAGTTGGTCATTTAGTAGGTGAAATTTGTTTTATGAAAAACTGCACTTTGATAGAAAAGCTTCAGAGAAGGCTTATTCTTTGAAAAAGGCAATTTTTAACACAAAATGGTGAAACTCTGGAATGAAACCATTTTATTTCCATGAGAGAATGCTTTTTCACTATTCTTTGCTCAGAACAAAGATTGCACTCCTATATTACTACCATCTTGTCTATGTTTGACCTCTTACTTCTTCCTTGCCATTTGTGGATGCTGACTATGTTTTTAGATTCATGATGCCTTGGTATCTTCAATTTTAGTTCTCAAAAATACCTACTTTGCAAATATATAGCAGGCTGAAGATTATTCTCCAAGATACAGCGCCTCATTAACTCATGTAGTTTCTATAAAACCATAGAATCACAGAATTATTTGGGTTGGAAGGGATGTTAAAGATCACCTAGTTCCAACCCTCCTGCCATGAGCAGGGGTATCTCTCACTAGACCAGGTTGCTCAAAGTCCCATCCAGCCTTGCCAGGATTGCTCATCTTCTCTGAGGAGCCTGTTCCACTCTCATAGTAAAGAGTTTGTTCTGCATATCCAATGTTAATTTGCCTTTTTTCTGTTTGAAAACATTACTCCCTGTCCTGATGAAGGAATGCCTTTATCATTGACTAACTATGGCAGTGTTTAGGTTTATTATGAGAAAAAGCTAGCTTTTAGGGTCTCATTGCTGGACTGAGCAGGTTGAACCTGAAAGTTCAGTCTTCATCACTGGTGTCTAAACCCGCACTGGATTCCAATATCATGTTACAATTTTTTCTCTTATAAGCTAGATGCCCAAGTCTGGCCTTTACTTCAAACTATGGATCATGGTTCACCACTAGTACAGGCATACTTAACTTAATGTGATCTTCCTAACAAATACCACTATTTTTTTTAATCCTTTCCTCCCCACCTTCTTTCTCTACCTGGCAGGAAAAGTATGGCAGAAAATGAAAAATGCCCTGTTTGCTTAATCACTGGGAAAGTCTGAAGATATTATAGTTTCATGGATTATACATTTAAAATGTACATTTCTCCTATGAAAAGACTTAAAACCCAAACCAAGCAAAAACTTCCAAACTCTTTATCAGTGGTTTTGTCTTAGGGAAAACAAAGCAGTTTCCAGAAGTGATATATGAATGCAAGTTAGAGAAACATAGGTATATCCTAGATTTTTCCTACCTGCCAAGTCTGTCTTTGATTTTATTTTAATTAACACCAGATACATTTCTCTTGCTCACTCACACTAAGAAGTATAATTCATGATGACTCTTCCAAAAAAATTTGAACGAAGATGAATAGATGATCTGAAATAGAGAAATTTCTCAGAGCTAACTACACTGATTTACTGGCACTTCTCTGAATATAATTTCAGTAGCACTACTTCCTAAATAGTGGAATATTTTCAATTTTGCAGTATCCTAGTTGCACTGCCAAGAAATGTGGTGCTTAAAGCATAAATCATTTAACTCATCTTCAGTTTCTTGTTATCAGCTAAAGAAACAAAAATCTGGTAAAGAATTAGATTCATAAACTTGTCTTTCCATGAGACAGGGAAGTGGACTGTACTCATGAGAGCTAGAAAATATCTGTGTCAAAGAAGTAGGCCAAGGGACCATCCTGGCATCAGCATTTTTGCTGTATCTTTCAATATATTTTATTTGATGTGTTGGGTGGCAATGCCTTGGTGATGAGAGGGGTTCAGAGGAGGGCCTGTCCTGTGCTGGACACAGCTGGTTCCAGCAAGGCACAGCTCAGTCCCTCATCCAAACTTACTTTAGAAAGGGCAAAACACTGCACAGTAGCTGTGGGAGAGGAGTGAGTGAGAAAAGGGTGAGAAATAGCCCTACAGACAGCAAGGTGAGAGAAGGAGATGGAGGAGGTGCTCCAGGTGCCAGAGCAGGGCAGAGGCTCCCCTGCAGTTCAGGGAGATTACACTGGAGCAGATACTCACACTGCAAGCCATAGAGCACGTAGATATTTTTTGAAAGAAGCTGCCATCTGTGGAAAATCCATGTTTATCCCATGGGAAGGACCTATGATGGAGGAGGGCAAAAGTGTGAGGAAGAAGAAGCAGCATGGAAGAACTGTTAGGAACTGACCACAGCTCCCATTACTCATCACCCTGCTCTACTTGGCAGTGAGGTAGAGGAGTCAAGAATGAAGGAGTTCAGCCAGGCCTGAGAGTAAGGATGGGTGGTGTTTTAGTTTTTCTTTCTTAGTATTTGAAGGTAATTTAATTAGCAAAAAATGAAATTAATTTTCCCTAAGTAGATTCTGTTTTGTCCATGATAATGGTAATTGGTAAATGATCCCACTGTATTTATTTTGACTCATGAGGGTTTTCATCTTAGTTTTTCTCCCTGTTCTACTGAGGAGAGCACCTGGCAGCCAGCCAAGGTCAACCCACCACATCTGTACATTAATGGCCAGCCTTCAAATTCTTTGTTTCCTTGAAGGGAGTTATACAGCAACTTATCTGTAGAAGAAAAAGGAAGAGCAAGACAAAAGGATAGAAAGATATAAAGGCAATTTAAAGTGGATATTGAGGTCATTTGAAGCCCAGAATAATATAGATTTTCCTTTATTAAAATATTTTTTAGACTGAAGTAGAATCTGTGAACTTCATAGGGGCAGATTTTCATCATTGCAAATCATATCTCCTCGGCTTCCATAATGGTTATGCCAATTTGTGACAGATGAAGATGAATTGCACCTTGAACTGATCTTGCAGGTTTAGAAAACCTATCTTCTAGAACAGTAAAGAAGACTGTGTTATGTTTATTGATTTTGTGTCTGTGTGTGTATGTACATGATTTTTTTTCCCCCAAAGTGATTTAAATTTCAGAAACAGGAAAGCATATTTGGAACCCTAAGTATAAGTTTAGAATTACAAAGAATTCAGCAAAGGCTAAGAAATTAGCAAGAGAGAGGATGAGGAACAGTGTAAGATATATAGTGCAGTGTATGAAGATTTAGAGCTTGTATCTCCAAGATATAACTAGAATATAACTTGAATGCGCTATATAGTTTTTGTCACAACTCTCTCCTTGCCTAATGCTCTTCTCCCGTAGTTTTTTGCCATACTCCTTTGCTTTGTTATTTTTATTCCAAATTTTCTGCTTTTTCCTCTACTCTTTTTAAAGCCCTATCTCCCTTTACTTTCTGGTTTATTAGTTTTCAGTAATTCAGCCTTTCAGAACCCAGCATTTATGACTTTCCTAGTCAGTTCCAACAAACCTGTTTCATATTATGCAAAATTAACATGTCCATTATTATTGAACATACTCCTCTTTTGAGATGCAGTAAAATCTTAGGCCGCGTATGCATTACTACGTATGACTATATACAGAAGATTTCTTATTTTTGAAAAAAAAAAAAATACAGTAAAATCTGTGTGGTATTACCTGGAGCTGTGAATCAGCATATCTTTTATAATTCATATTTTTTCAGCTTAGTATCTGAAATCAGAATTGTTCCCCAATTTGTCCAAAATGTGCCTGTCATTTTAATTAACTTGTAACCAATAAAATTAATTTTTAAAAAACTTAGCAAATAGGTTTGACAAGGACGGTCATTCTATCAGAATACTGTAACAGACATATATGACTAAAAGAAACCCAACAAAATGGTAAAGACCTCGTTGTCTTGGAAATGTTGCAAGGAAGTATTAAAGAAGAAAGTACTGCTCTATCACACTAATAAGTTCCAAAATCTATATTAAAAATTAAATATTTTAATTAATTATTTATATCAGCTCATCAGCTGCTAAGCACAACTTGGATGAACTTCAGAGAGCATTAACATTACTGCAAAAAACAAAGGGAGGACATGAAAGCTTGTGTTTCCTGTTACCTTACCAGCCAAGACATTATTGCAGCATCAAAGTAGAAATTAGTTTTTCACATCTGGATTAAGAGAAAATTTAAACCTTTTCACTGCTGAAAAACTTTTTCTGTTCATTCCACAGAACGGTTTCTCTGAGCTCGATTTTCTCACTGCAGAAAATGAACTCAGTTCTTGCCTATAGTATAGAAGTTATAAGAATCTGAATGTGATATTGTGTTGTCATCTGTTTACTTAAAAATACGGTTGATAACAAAGTTCAAAGGACTCCGTTTCAGCATATGAAAATCCAGGGATCATTTGATTTTCCATCTCCATTTATTTGATTCTGTGGATCATCATACTATGCCATACTTTCTTTTCAAATTCCAACATCCATTATGAAATTTTTCAAATTTTGTATACTGTCATTCTTAATCTTTCACCACTTTATTACTTTGATACTTCTCAGATCATTGCTAAAAGACTATGTTTAAAAATCAACATCTAACTTCAGTTAAATATGTCTATGGTATTTTTCCATCTCCTCTTTTTTTGCAAAGAGAAACAAAATCCTTTATCAATTTATGTTTTGCAAAACTTTATTTTCTTCTATGGAAAAAGTGTTCTATATGAGAGGTTGATCCAGAGCTTTATTAAAAGATCTTTTTTTTTTTTTTTCTGAGGTTCTAAATTTCAGTTATAGAAACTGGACACAGTATTTCTAAATACATCTCATCAGGATCATGAGACTCATAGAAAGTGGATTTGGAAAAGATTCCAGGAGTTTACATGTATCATGTCATTTTTCTACAGTATTCTTTTAGCTCTGTTAGTAATTTCATTATTTGTATGAGCATGCTTAGTTTTTCACAGTTTCTTTGATTTATAGAATCAAAAGGGGTTGGAAGGATCATCTGATTCAACTTTTCTTGACAAAAGCAAGGTCTTGAAAAACTGTCCCAGTATCCTGTTCAGATTAATCTTAAATTTATCCAAGGGTGGGAAATCCACAATTTCCCTGGGGAGATTATTCCAATGGCTGATTTCTCTCCTTGTGAAATATGTTCCTCTTGTGTCCAATTGGAATCTTCACAGGAGGACCTTGTACCCAATATCCCTTGTCTTTTCCATGGGAGTCCTTGAAAAAGAGGATCTCCATCCCCTTTGTAGCCATCATTTAAATATTGGAACATGATGATAAGATATCTTCTAAGCCTTCTTTTCTCAAGACTGAACAAATGTAGCTCTCTGAGCTTTTCCTTTTAATGGTAGGCACCCTAATCCGAGAGACATCTTTGTGGCTCTTTGATCGTCTTTGTGTTCCTTTTCTAAACTCTCTCCAACCTGACTACATCTTCACTAGTAATGCAATTAAGTCAGGTTTTTTTCTGTTATTTGTTTTAAGTTTATAGAAGCTAACCTAATGATTATCCAAGTTCCAAGATCTGGCACTTTAGACTATTTGATCTTTTCCCATAATTTTTTAAGTGGTTCATTAATCAATGCCTAAGTCTTTCTATATCATTTTATCAGGTTCCTTGTACTGATATTTTCCGGTAAACATATTTCACCATCCTATATCAATGAAAATATGAAATGACATTGCCCCCTAATTTTTTGTGGATTTCCAGTTCTTAAGGATCTTTATGACAGGACAATGAAAAATTACACAAAATAATTTAAGTTTACTTTCCATGATTCTGCATGGAGTTTTTCAATTTTCCAGTAGTGAAATTTCCAGAGACACTTTAGAATTAGATCAAAGTTCCTGACATCAAAGATATATTAAGAAAACTTTAAGAATCCTCTTTCAGACTTTATATCAGTCCACTAGTAAAAGTTTTACCCTGTCAGACACTTTGATCAGTTAGCCTAAGCAACATTAATATTAGAAAAAGTCCTTATAACTACTACATATCCTTTACATGAAATCATGAGATCTGGGAGTGTTGCACAGAACATCATTAATCACATGTTAATTAAATAATTATTAAATCACATATACATTAAATATACATTAATACAGAAAATATTAGTAGTATAATATCTACATCAAGAGTAATGAAAATGATGCTTTAAAGAAAGCCCTGATTAAAAAAAAAAAAACAATAATTTCTGTGGGTCAATTTTTTCCCTATTTTTTTGGTGTGATTCTTCTCCTAGACACTCAAGATAAATCTATGGGGTTTTCAACCATAAATATTCTGGTCTCCATTGTAACATCTATTATCAATAAATTGCCATGTAATCTGGATGCTGCTGGCTGATTGTGCATTATTCTCCCTCCCGAAGAGAAAATCTTGATCAATGCAAGAATATTTTTGGCACAGAAAGCCCCTGACCCTGAGATAGACTCCTCTGCCTGAGATAAGGAAAAGATAGGAAGAGTTCTTTGTACATCTTGACACAAGTATTAGCTTTGTGGATAGCTTTTCAGAGCCGTGGTGTGTTATAAGGAGACGAAAGTAAGCTGAGAATCAGAGTGAATACCTCCGTCTCCGATTTCACCCTTCTCACCCATACTGTTGTGGGAGGCTTTGATATGAGTCTCAGCAGCAGGGAGGATGCCAAGAAAACTCAGCACTTTGTGATGCCATCTTGTACTCCTCTAACACTACTTCTCAGTCCAGAGGAGAAGCTGTTGCACTCTGTGGCCCTTGTAGCTGTTTGATGTATGGAGTCAGAGCAGCGTGCAGGGATAATACTCACTCCAACACAGGACACTGTGGAATAGACACAACTTCAATGCATTCTTTCACTGCTGAGCAAATGCTTTGGCAGTGACATGACTTAAGTTAACCTTCCTTCTCAGGATGGCAAAGGCCCTTGTAAAATTCTGTGTGCTTCAGGGAGGTATGTTTGTGAGTAGTAGAGAAAACAGCACACTTCACAGGCTTTTCTCTGTGTTTCTTAATTTCTGAGGCTATCACTCTTTATCACTTGACATGATCTAGTTCTCATTATTTGTGCTTTGAACACTGTTCACTGCTAACAAAGTTTATATTCTAGTTTTATTTCTGAGCCATATGGCAAAGAGAAACATATAAAATAAACCTGGACTGAAAATGAAGCACAAGTTTCATCATAGACAAGTGTCCCTTGTCTATGATGCCACATTTCCATTGTTTTTACCGTTATCAGATCTGGAAGGGAAGCTGACAGGAAAATTGCTTACTTTTACAGATCACAGGTTGAGCTCCAGAAAGTCAGCTGGCATGAAAAATGCCTGAGTTTAGACAGAGAACACAAAGTTTTTGTGTCACTGTTCCTGAACATCTAATCTATAAAAGGGTTATTAGAACTCAAAAGTAAAGTGATTTGCTGAACACTTTAAAGCAGAAATATTTGGGTTATGAATTCAATTAGGAAATACAATAGAAAATTGTTATAATACCATGAAATATGAATAAAAACCTGCTCATTCTTATCTCAATCTATTGAAAGCAAAGGCAAACTTTAAATCAGGCATGTCCTCATTTTTTAATAGAATTCTCCTTATCTAGATTAAGCTTCTTCTTAAAATTAAAGAGACTCATTGAGACACAAAATATCTGTTTCCAGATTAGCGATATTAGGGATCTAATGTTTCAATAAGTTTTCAATTGTACAAGAGGAAAGAAATTTGCAGACTCTCTACTCAGCAAACCATCCTACCTTAGGGCATGACACTAAACAAAAAAATAAAAAAATTTTTCTATTGATTCCAAAAAGCTCTTTCCCTGACCTTATAGCTGTCCTTATGTAGTTCTTACAAATGGAAGTGAACCACCTGAAGAATTTTAGACCTTTTCTTAGAAACAGGCCGAGTCTCAACTGGCTGAGAGTATCCAATTTTGGATTTGGGGAAAAAAATATTGTTGACTGATACTTTAGTAGAGCCTGTCAGGAGAGAAAAAAAATTAAACCAAAAAAAACCAAAACAAAACAAACAAACAAACCCTAAAACCTTCCAGGTTTGAGCTTTGTTTAGGGAGCATAGTTAGTGGGTTTCTAAAAGAAAGTAAAAATTCAAAGACGAAATCTCTCGATTAGATAGATGTGCCCACACAATTCATGAGCCCCTTTAGCTGCTGCAGAGGATTCTGGCTACTTATTATGAAGGAGATCCTTGTCTGACATAGAGATGCATGTTTTAATTCTCTTGAAGACAGTAAACAATAACCTTGGTATCAAGATATTTGGCAATTTTTGTTAGTATAAAAATTCTGAGCATTTTCTCCTGAGGTGGCCTCCAATAATTTCAGCTCATCTTGTTTATCTGCTAACAGTAGAGATTCAAGTACTATTTTGAAACAAATATAAAGGTGTTTAGTTTGTGGGGAGGTATTTCTTATTTCCCATTTCTTCCTCCAATGCTATCGCTTTGTCTCCATAAGACATTACAGAAGGCTAAAAACCACAATCTTAGAAAATTGTACTAGGATTAATTCATAGCCAAACAGAAAAAAGAGTGGTCTTAACAGAAGAAAAAAAGAAAAAAAAAAAAACATGACAGAAAGAAAGCAGAACTTGGCTGATGCAACTGATATAAACTGGACTTTTCTAATTTACATAACTGAACTGGAATTTTTGTTTTTGGTGGTGGTGGTGTTATTGTTGTTGTTTGGTTTTGGTTTTTTAACAGGTTTGACTTCTTAGTGCAGCCTTTTTTGATGTATTCATGTGATTCCTCAAAGTCCTCTGGGGGTAAATACTGAAATGAATTCACTTATCTGAGAAAAAAAAAAATATATATACCACTGATATCATTGCCTAGAGAAATATTAGGAAAAACAAATAAATCACAATAGCAGAATCATTCCAGAGGGGAAATAAACTCCAGAGACGGAGTGTTCTCTTGCACATACAGTATATTAGAGATGCAAGTTACCTCAAGGCTTTCAATTGATTTGATTTTTCTGTGGTTGGGTTGACTCACTATTTCAAGGTTCTTGATTCTTTGTTATGTTACTGTTTTCTTGTTTATTATGTTTTTATTTTGAAATATTATGCTCAGAAGCAGTATTTTGAATATTGTATGAAGACAGCAGGATACATAAGAGCACTGACATTTTCATATGACCTCATTATTCCTTCAGTTTAACCGACTTTTGGACACCTCTTTTCTTCTGCAACCCACCTTCTTTCCCCCAGTCCTGCTCTGCCTCACACATTAAATATTTAACATTTTGGGAGAAATAAAACTCAAAAGACCTGCTACTGTGGTAAAATAAGTGAAGACGTTCAGGGTTCTTGTGAATAGTACATGATTTTAAATCATTAAGGATAAAGTCTGTCTTCATCTTCTCATGGGTATCATGCTGAGTAACTTAGAGAAGGGGAAGAAGAACAGCATGCTGAAAAAGCATATGGTTTCTCTTCGGCAGGTTGCCCTAGACTTAAGACATGATCTCAGCTATGTTGCCTGTAATTGCATTTTTCCACTCATTGAGGTCCATTTTTACACAAAGATGGATATTGAATGAGATCTTTAAGAGACCTTGCTTCTACTACCTGAGAAAACTTTCAGGAGTCAGGCCAAAACTGGCTTTTCATCTTGCTTGTTTTTAATTTTGGCTATCCCCATATTGTCTGTTATGACTTTTTAGAAAAACAAGAAAAATTACTCACATGGTTTAGTTATATTCATTTCATTGCCATGTAGGACACATAATTATTTTTGAACACAATTTGCTTAAACTACTTCTAATAACTTTTAAAATAACTTGTACAGGATATGGATGCTATGAAGGGTTTCTGACAGAGACTACTTGATTTATAAGTTCAAGATGGACCATATTACTGTAAATTTTACTGTATGACATTTCATAATGCACTTTTAAATGTTTGAAAACTATCAAAACATCCTAAGGATTTTACTTATTAGTATTTTTTGTGTGTATCTGACATGTAGAGAGAAAATTATCTCTTTTTTATTAATATTTAGCAGTTGTATTCTATGTCAAAGACCTGAGGCATTTGGCACTTCGTTCAGTTGCAATATGTTATGCAGTTGTTACACCGGTTCCAGCTATACAGTTCAGGCAGAAGGGGATTTTTCTGCCCATAGGAGTTTACAAAAACACATGAAAGGTCAGTGTAATTCTCTCTTAGAACCATGACAATGAGAGCAGCAGAGGAGCACATCATGTAGTGAAAGTGGTGTGCAAAAGGGATCAAAGGCAGCCATGGTAATGCTCTGTGGCTGAGCAGTACAGCCTCCTCAGGCAAGGTGGGAGCTAAAGCAGCTTTTCAATTCCATCTAACCTTCCTAGGGGGACATTTCCAGGGGGTCACTTCAAAGGCAACGTCCTGTGTGGAAAACTCAGCTGAGTTCTGTCTCAGCCACTGGAGGTGCAGTTGGCTGCGGTGTTGGTAGCCCTCACTGCCTTTGAAGATGGGGTCCTCTCTGCTGAATAAAGGATAAGATCTCCCAGCTCTTTGTGTTGCTGCTGTCTGATGCAGCTACAACAACCATGTTGTTTGTGTTTTAAACAAGGCTTTCTGCTAGTCAGTCATCCCTTAGTGGAATAGGCCTGGTGGCTCTAAGTAAAAAAACTCACTAAAGACAGTCCAATAATAGAAAATGTAGTAATACCGCTAATAATATAAAACTATAAGGAGGAAAAGGAAAAGACACAGAAAGACCTAATAAAGACAAGTGATGGCAATGAAAACCATTGCTTGCCACCATCATCGAGTGACTTATATCCAGCCAGTCCCCGAGCAGGGTGCCCTGCTGCCAACCTCCTCCCTAGTGAGACTGCTGAGGACGGTGCCATATGGTGTGGAATGTCCATTTGGCCACTTGGGGTCGGCTGTCCTGGCTGTGTCCCCTCACAGCTCCTTGTGCACCCTCGGCCCACCCACTGGTGGGATGGGGTGAGTCATAAAAAGGCCTTGGCACTGTGTAAGCTCTGCTCAGCCGTACCTGCAGTATCCGTGTGTTAGCAATGCCATTTTCAGCACAAATCCAAAACACAGCCCTTTTCTGTGAATAAACTGCACTCTATCCTAGCCAAAAAAAGTGCAAGATGAAAACAGGACCTGTGCAAGCCAGCACATGTGTTTAAGGAGTTACCACATTCAAAGTGCCTGTCTCAATCACAATTTGCAGTGAATACCCCATCCTCCCTTAGGGCATAACGAATTCAAGAATTAAAGAAACCCCTATATAGAGTAATATAGGTTAAACTAGAAATATTTTGCTGTGGTGTAGATGTAAGGAAAGAATATTGATAAACTTCTTCTAGATATCTCTCATCATCTTTCTGCATAAAAGGCTTTAGAAATGCAGAAATAGCTTTATTGGAGCAACCTAAGATAGATACAATGTAACAGGTAGATGCATTTATATCGCCTTTATTCACTTTGATTCTGCTTATTTGTCCTACACCCATATACCTCAGTGAATATAATTCAGATTTGAGTTTTCACAATGAAAAATCAGTAAAAAATAAAATTCACAGCTGATTCGGTCTTGACATACTTTTCACACATTTTATTACATACCTGTGTACAATATAGTCCGTTACTGTTTATAGAAGTGTTTAGGAGATTCTTTTGGGGAAAAGGGCACTATTTGTAAGTGTAAGCCTTTCACAGCACTCTCCTTTATTCACACACAGTCAAATATGGTTTGGGGAGACTTGGGGAGACCAAAACTGTTCAGAAAAAAAAATCAGTTTTATTCCCTGTAAAAAAAAAAATTATAGAGAATAAACCTTTTCCAAGATCTGTACTGAAGAGAAATACACTATATTATTGATGAAGTAGATAAAAATAATAATGGTCTAATATTATTGATTGTATATTCCAGATCCTATTTGCTTACTATTTTCCCTTTTCTTCTGAATGTTTGTCAATAAGAGATCAGGATTACTGCTTTTCAATTTTAGTTTCCAACTTTCCCAACTCTTTCCTATTGCAGGTTTGTATTTTTTCTATAATTATTCTTATCTTGAGAATAATTTTAAAATATATTACCCTTTCCCTTTCTTATTTATTTTCTTTTATTCTTTTATCTATTTTATCCCCTGCTATTTCAATTTCATTTTTTATCTTTATGCAATTTATACCTGCCTTCCTCTTTTTTTCCCCCCAACTTTCCTCTTATGGTTCTTTTTGTTCATCAGGTGAAAACATGCCATTTAATTTGACACCAAAGATCTGGAAGCATGGAAAAGGTCTGTGTGTTGTACTGTCTATGGCAGGTTTCATTTTAAGGAATATGAGGTAGGGTATCATCTCATAGGCCACTTTTGAATGGTTTCCATTAATAAGCTTTTCTTCCTACTGTCTGATTCTTTAGCTCACTAAGAGCAAAAAACTCTATTCCCTTTATTTTGCCCTCTTTTATTCTCAGTGTGATATCTGGGTCTCATAGCAAGGAGCAGAAAAAAACACATACTATTTTCTTTATGCCACTGCAAAACTGATTTTGCTCAGGGTTCTTGAATCTTTGAGTTTTCTCCTCTGTCCTCTTTTAGTCTGAGATTTTTTTTCTATATTTTATGTTCAAGTCATCCTGTGTTCCTTGTTCAACTCCTTGTCTAGCATTGTGACACCTCTCTTTACCACCTTATCTATCCTCCTCCTCTGTGGGAATGCATGGCAGGATTAGGAGGATGAGTTAGGATCCCATGTCCCTATCTCATTCACTTCTAAAAGGAAAAGATATTTCTCATCTTGGTGAAGCTGAGCTAGATAGAAAACAGGAAGGACTGTCAGCACCCATCTGAAACCAATCTTTCCTTATTACCCTCTCTTCACCTCACTTTCATTTTAAAAAATGATAAATAACTGAAGCCCTGTCACTGAGAAATGTTTCAGTGCTTACCTTGAGCATCAATTCCAAGGCCACACACAAATAAGATAGAAATGCAAATTTGTACACACTTTGAAAACATAAAGTCCTATGCAAGTGCTAAGTATGATTATGATGACTATTAGTGATCCTAAGCACTGTGTGATTTTTTAGGGCAGAACTGAGACTAGTTTGACATATCAAAGGGAAGTTAGCCTAGATTTGAGGCTCTGCTTTCACTAAGTCAATTTCACACCTGCTCCCTTTGTCAGTCCATATGTTTGTCATCAATGAAAAATCCTCTCCACATGAGCATTTGCAGTGGGAATGATTATGACACATTTCATTATCTTCAGTAAATTGGATGGTTCAGTCCTTGAACTGCTCAATACCCCACACAGGTCTTGTCCGCATTGCAGACTTCACTCAGTTACAGTGTAATTGAGTTGAACTCATCACATAGTGCCTGTGCTTCTATCTCTGCTGTACAGAGGAATCTTTTCAGCTGCGGTTCAGAGCACTAAGGGATTATTTTTTTCCCAAATCTAAGAAAAAAGCTAGCCATTTTGATACTACTTAGTCAGTGGAATTGTACTATTTGAGTAAATAATCAATAAGAGCTCTAATTTATTTGCAATTTCTTAAGTACTGGTTGGAATTTCTAAAGCTACACTTTGGGGATTTTTATGTCCAAAATGTTCTCATTTATGAATGAGTCCATTTCCATTGTGCCTTGAAACAGTTATTGCCTCATTTATTCCTATCCAAAAATGATAATTACACCTGACAACATTTTTACTCTATTATGAAGCATTTTTCAGCTTAAAGCACATTGAACTCTTCTGTGTAATGGAGCTAAAGGGTGTTGAATCAAACTAAACAGCATTTGCCTTCATTTCACTATTCCTTTAGTCTAGAAAATGCTAGAATTCAGTGTTTCAGAGTGGTTTAGGAAATTAGCATTCTACCTGGGGGTTACATTTCCTACAGACTTAGCAAAAATAATAGAACATACATCCTGGCATAGTGAATATTTAATACATATCCTTATAAATCATTGGAAATTATCTATAGAATGTTATATGAAATACCATTTTAACAAAAGCTGTTTTGTGCTGCTAATTTTCCTCACAGGAAATTTTCTTTCACAAGTGGAGAAAATCACCCAGGTGCAAGATTTAAAGCCAAGGTTTACATCTGTGTATTTCAGGACCCCATATAAATACATTTCTCTTTGATGTTTCAGAGGTGAGTTGGCAGTCCCTGGGGTGTGACCACAATACATAAGATATGTGCCACCTTGTGACTCTTGCTGGATTGATTCCTTCAAGTGAGGTAGTTTGAGGAATTCCTACTTTACAGTTCTCAGTGGGGTTTGGAGATGAGAGAGATTTCAAGCTGCCAGGTGCCAAAGGCAGGAGCAGAGCTTTAAGTTTCAAGTGAAATTTTACACTGGAATAAATACACTCACAAATTTTTTAGGTGCCTGCAGGTGGTTAAGTCTTCAGATAATTGCACAGGTATCAAGTTTTTATAGAAAAATAGAGTACAGACAAAGAAAAGACATTCAGTTTTCAGCAGAATACGCCAGCTACTCGTTATGAAATGACTCAAAAATAAAATGGGAGGGTAGACTTGTTTATATTTTGATCTTTGTTTTTTTTTTTCTTTTGGTCCTTAAAGTATGTAAGAGTTTCCTTATAAGAGGGGTGACAAGGGAACAGGGTTTCTCCACCAGATCTGGATCTATAAGGCAAGTGAAGCAGCAGTGCTTCCATCACCCATATCACAGAAAAACTGGTTGATTAGATCGATTGAATGAAGCCATCACAAAGACACTTGGTGGGGCTAGCTTCATATGTGAATGCAGATAGTTTAAATTCCCCGAATACTCACTAGTCCATCCTCTTCTAGCAAGTTTTATCAGAAAACCGTATCTTTAGATACAGACTAAGCAGTGAGCTAATGCATGATTTAAAATTAACTACATGGCTTGCGTTGTGATGAAATAAATTTTTTCATAATGTTATGTCTCAAATAACATTTCCACTGAACAAGGTTCCCAATATCTTGCTGACTTTGTTTTAGAGAATGTTGGGTAAAAAAGCATCAACATCTTCGTAGGTATAGTATTTTCTTTATAGCTTTGAACTTGCTTCTTGAAAAAGATCAAACATTTTCCAACTCTAGGAAAGACATAAAATATAATTAAAATGGCCAAAAAATCCCAATGAAAATACAGCTAGGGAAGGCTAAAAGAGAATTATCTCATCAGAGTTGAAATTATGGTATGAAATGGGAGGAGGGGGAATGTAAGTTCTATGTGTAAAGTGCTCCTGTGTGAAAGCCATCAATCCACCTCAGTATCCATCATATATATGCAGCACAAGTAGTGCACCAGGGGCAAAGAAAGAAAGATTAACTTTTTTCCCCTGTTTTTCTTTTTTCTCCTATTTTTTTTTTAATTTTTATTTTTTATGTTTGTCCAGCGTTGCCATGGAATAAAAACCACACACTAATGCACTTATGAATTCTTCAGGTGCAGATATTTAGTTCTTAACAGCTGGAATTTATTCACATGCTGTGAGAATGCTTTGCTATTTGAAAGCTAAAATATTTGAAGAAAGGTAAAGATTTTAATTCCAGAAATCTATCACAGATTTATTTCCTAAAATTATATCTGATTGCATTTAAAACATACTAGTTGATATTGTAAAGTCATTATTTAATATTTTTTAAATTCATTTGTTAATCTTTGTTGTAAAATTAATCATGGTGAAATAAAATGGCAATAATGGGGTTGCCATAAGTGTATACAGAGGTTTTGGAGTGTAAAATCAGCACTGAGGGCTGGGTGATCTCTCTTTCAGTTCTTTTACTATTAATAATAGATGTAACAGTTCAGTAATCAGAGCAAAGAAGCAGCTTTATATAATTTTCTGAGATTATGCTATTTTTTGAACTCTTAGTAAGGGTAATTTTGGATACTAGGAAAAGAGTAAACTTTTTCAGAAGCAGAACAAATAACGAAGCATTTTTGAGAAGAAAATCTTTTTCATTTGGCATAATTAACAAACCATAGAGTATAGAAAAAAAATGAGTATAGAATATAAAGAGTATAGAATAAAAATGCAACAAAACCAAATCTTTTATCCCCAAATACCATTACTAACAATTACCATAATTTTAAAAAACCTATGTGGCATTCAGACTCACTCTACCCCATTAATGAAAAAAAGTTACTTTCCATTTAACCTTTTGAAAGAAACTTCATTTAAAAACTATTTATACTGTACCTGGAACAGCAAATTGAGAATATCTATGTGCAAGAATTCATGGAGTCCTCTTTTTCATTCAATGCTTGTCTTTCTATCATCTGTCTATCTATCTGTCTATCTATCTGTCTATCTATCTATCTATCTATCTGTCTGTCTATCTATCTATCTATCTTTTAACAGGGATTGCTCATAGATAATTATTAGGCAGGTCTAAAATGCAAGTGATACACTACGTAGCTTGCTTTATGCTGCCATTTAAAACCAAAGAAAATAAAGAAAAACTCCCAACAAAGCAAAAGGAAAGAAGAGGGACAATAAAAGAAAAGAGATATTTACGGAATCTTTTTTATTGTGAGACTGTTTTGATTGATGATTTTTAAAATATGTTCAACAGAACATATTATACACCCTGATTAATAATGAGAAAACACGGCCCAGGCGAATGTTTGTCATTGATATCAGTTTTTATAGCATGGTATCATGGTACTGCTTTTCCTAGAGTCTCTTTGAATACTGAAAGTGTGTTTTATGTTCCATTTCCTCATGATCTTTCCTTGATTAACTCACAGTTATCATAGAAATAGACATCTTTGATAAATGTATCCTTCTCCAGAAACAGTATGATCTGCATTGACACATCAAAATTAAAAATCCAGAGGCATCAATGCTGCTGCTATGTTAGTAGTATTTGATGGAAAGAAAAGTTATTGAATAATTTCTATTGAATAATTTCTAGTTTATTAATTTCTTCCAGTGCTCATTTATAATTTTTTTTCAGTGGGTATTTGGTATTTTTCTCATCCGTTGCTTCATATGGCAACAGTAAACAAGACAATCATGTCCCTCAGCATGTCATTTCTCATGCAGCAACATCCTAAGAGACCACCTCTTAAACATGCTAAATAGATCTCCAGGCAACTTGAGAGAAATTCACTTCACTAGAGAAGAAGCAATGAATTAAAATTTGCTTGGACTTTTGAGATTTCAAAAGCCCTTACAGAGCTTGTCTTCATGTACTTTTGTCCACAATAAAGTCCAATGATATAATTTATTTTAAAAAATGGGAAGTTCTTTTAAAATTAATTTCTATCTTTCAGGTTCTAAAAAATACATCAAGTATGTTTTTTAAATCTGTTTTGTTCAACCTGTCATTTTATCCACAGAAACCCTTAGATGTTGACAAGAATTTTGTTCTTCAAACAGGTATTCTTAGATTATTTTTTTAATGCAAATGTCTTGCTCAGAGACTTCTCTTGTGATTTAACTGTTTTCTTTAGAAGCTCCAGCCTTTTCTTAGAATTTGTTTTCCTATATATTGTGGTGCTCTTCTGGTGGTGTTCCATTATTAAATGTCCCCAGACCAAAGAACTACAAAGGCCACACACTGCTTGCTTAGATCAAAATATCAATTTCATCTTCTGAGAATTGTTCAACATATCCATCCCAATTCAAGTTCTATATAATTGCATGCAAGGACTAAGGTTATAATGGATTTACTCCACATGCCTATGACTTCCAACTCTGGTTCTCATTGTATTATTAATGGTTAATTACATTATTTTTAGCAACTATTTTGATTACTTTCTGGCTTTGGAGAAAACTAATATATGTAAAGCTTTGTTATCATTAAAAAAATCCATTAATGTCCATTTTCAAAATTACATTTGCTTTTAATTTATTTTCCTGAGCCTATTTAAATTTTCCAGAAGCAGCTTTACAAGTATTTTGTGCCATAATAATACAGATGCTAATTTGTCAGGATTTCTGATGAAAAGGGGAGAATTACTGAATACAGGATGCTTTAAGTGTGTTTCTTTATATCATGATAATGTGTTTGGTAGGGGTAACCAAGATGCTCCCAAAAAGCAGTCCAAACATGCTTATTATGCTTTTAGTAATAAAAAATTATAATTGAAATTTATTTCTTTAAAAGCAGATTTTCAAACCATATTTTGAAAAACAATTTTTTGAATCATACAATGCCATTTTTCCAGGCTTTCTACAAAACTGGTCATTGTCTATTAAATTATATTATGTGACTACTTTGACATTTTCTTTTTGCCTGCTATTAATGACAGCAGGAACCCTGTGAAAAAAAGAATTCAAAAGAAATCTTAAGGTAGAAAAAACTCCTGATTCTCCCAGACTTGAATAGCCTTCAATATCGCATTGGTGTTTTATTGATAACAGGGAGTTGGTTGAGTCACAATTTGTTCACAGTCAACTCCAATATCTTAGCAAACTAGTGTGCAACAGTATTTAAACATACTCTTAGTGTCAGAACACCTTGTTAAAATATAGATTAATATTTCATTTAATTGTCAATGTACTTTATTATTTGCTAGTCAGTGACTTGTAGAGGCTGCTGCTCAGATTTTGTGTAATTCTTTGCTACATGCTAGATACCAAGAAGAAGATACCAAGCAACAGCTCTGAAGCTAAAGATCTTAAAGGGAGAACAGAAAGGAAAAAAATCTTTTTCTTTTTTTTTTTTTTTTTTAATTTTTATGTAGTACAGGAAGTTAGGAAGAATAAACTAATGTGTTTTTTATCTATGAAAACACCTTTAATAAAATCAAATCTCACTGCAAGTTTCTTGAGGATCAGATGTAGCATTCTAGTTATAGTGTCTCCTTAAAGATTTAATTCTGAAAGACAGAAGAAAGGAATATATGAAAGATGTTTAAATATATATGTACATATGTATTCTAAAATTATTTCATATAGTTGTAAGTCCATCCAGGGCCACTCCATCATCTTTGAACTGTTGTAGAAGTATTTCCCTTTACCTCAGGATAAGAAATTCATTAGCAAACTGGACTAACTTCAACGGAGAGCACATGTAACACTCAGAGACGAGCCCTAGGAGAAGGGCTGAAGGACAAGAACTGGCTCATCCTAAAGAACATAAAACCTGGGGGACCTAACTGCACCTCCCCAGTGTATTAGATTTTTTGGGAAAATAAAAGACAGGCTCTTTACAACCATTCTTGGCAGAATAAAGAGACAACACATAAAAATTGCAGTAAGAAAGTTGTTTCCCCACAAAGACAGACAGGTAGTGAAGTTGGCTACCCAGAGAGGCTGTGTTCTCTGTCCTTTGGGGTTTTTAAATCCTGACTGAGATCAACTCTGAGCAACCTGATCTGACCTCATAAATGTCCATGCTCTGAGCAAGCAGCTGGACTGGCAGTCTCTTGAACATGAAGTAAGACTCTGCTCCTATGCCTGTGATAAAACAGGCATGGGATCATTGCAGATTAGTCTGGCAGCTTATATTGCTTTTTCCACAGATAAAGGTCAGGACGCTGCACTCCTGAAATATCTTACCATATTGTAAGATTCTGGTCTTTTAAGAAAGCATTTGATCATCAAGCAGTTGTGGTATGTGGACTTTGGCTGGATGGCAGGTGTCCACCAAGCTATTTAATCACAGCCCTCTTCAGCAGAACAGGGAAAAAATAACATGGAAAGAATTCCTTGTGAATGAAGATGATTTAATAAAGCAAAACCAGAATTATGCATGTGGGAGCAAAGGAAAAACAACGACTTCTTTCTCTATTTTCCATCAGCACACGGTGTCCAACCACTTCCCAGGAAGCAAGGTTTCAGCACACACAGTGGTTGCTCTGGAAGATAAATATCACAAATAATGCATGCCTTCCCTTCCTCCTGTCATCCTTAGATCTTATGTCTGAGCAGACACTCTATGATCTGGAATAACATTTTGATCATTTGGGATCTGCTGTCCTGGCTATGCCACCTCCCAAATTCTTGCCCAACCCCCAGGCTGCTTGGTGAGTGTGGGGAACATTGAGAGACAGAGCTGATGCTGTGCCAGCACTGCTCAGCAGTAGCCAAAAAACTGGTGTGTTATCAACAACTTCTAGCTACCAATGCAAAGCACGGCACTGTGAGGGCTGCTGTGGGAAAAAAAGCTCCATCTCACCAGACTCAATTCAACAGCATTCTGCTGAAACCATTAGAAAGGTGTATTTCAGTCTTCTTTCTGGGCACTAGGCACAGGGGATAACTTTAATTTAGTTTTAGCACTCTGAGATTCATGCAGGTCTTATCACAACCTTAAAAAAATAATGCAGGAGAGCTTAATCTACAAGCTAATTTATTGTTTATGGAATTCTGTTAGCAGTTGTTAGTCTGCCTTTGCTGAGCCTAATAGCGAATAATCAATGTATTTAAAATTAAACAGGGAAAGAAGGTTTTGGAGGATGGGTGGAAGAGAAAGAAAATAAATTAGGCTTGTCTTGTCACATTCTTCAGTGATTTCACTCAGTGAAAAGCAGAGTTGCAGTTTTTCAGTCAAACAGAAAATAGTTCTGAAAGAAGAAGCACAAAATTAAGCATTGTCTATTTAATTCATATGCATAATAAATTGTGGCATTTCCAATTGTCTCCTGCCATTACACAGGAACCCTATTCAAATGGATTACCAAAGGCAACACTGAGGTCAAGGAAACAAATCCTGCAGACTCATCTTGAACAGATCATTGATTTCCACACTGCAGCTAAATTTCTCATTTATATTTTTAATTCATTGTGGTTAAAAAGAAAAAAAAGACCTGAAGAGAAAGGGAAAGAGATAGTTTAGTAAATCAATGCAGAAGCTTTTATTCCTTGCAGTTCTCTCTGGATTGCAGATTTATTCCTCTGGGACTAGGTTTTTTCAAATACCTTGCATTCCTATGGCAATAAATCTGACTCTTGAAATAAAAATCATGCAACGTTTCGTAGTTTTAAAACTATTCGATCCTTCAGAAACTACATTTTTGTTTTTTCTTTAGTTCATATGAACTAAGTTAAAGATGTATTATTTCCTTTCTAAATAATTCTTGGCTTTGTGGGATTTTTATTTTTCTCATTTAAAATATGAAAAAATGAAGAATATTTTAAGCTAAGGCATATTTGTAACTAAGTACTCATTGTAACAAGGAATTAAAAAGAAAAAAATAAAAATCAACTTATTTGTATTGCCTAGGAAATAGTCTTTGATATTTTTTGTATCACTTGCCAGCTGATAACTGAAATGACACTGGTAGAAGACCAGACAGCTACAGAAGCTGAGCTTGGTAGCACCACAGACCTCCTGGCCCTGGTACAATGGAAGCTGTGAGAGAGATAAACCCAAGGCAAGAACAAGAAGTGAAGGCACGACATCTGATCACTCTGATGAGAGAGGATGTGGACGAGGACATCGCTGGCACAAAAGGTTGTAACAGGGGTTAGGAAGACTGTGTGTCTAATGGAACAGACTCAGGGGGGTCTGAGTAGGAAATTTTGTGCAGAAATTAAAGAACTATAAATATTGGTGTTTAGTCTAATAAACTGGCTTTTCCTTGCTTGCACTGCATGGTCCATTTCTTTCAATCACTGTAAATGGTGCCCTGTGTGAGGAAAGACAATTCCCGTAGCTCGTGTTCGGCAGCGAGCCCCACAGAACTGAAGGGCTGATGAAAGGAAGCTGGAGCCCAGACAGCATCAATCCCTCTGGAATTCGAAGGTGAGCTGTGGAGAACATGGACAGTAATATGTCCTCAGAAGAAAAGCATGTTTTTGAACTTATGTCTAAACTTTTAGAGAGCCATGGCAAATCAGTTGCTTCTCACTCTCTTAAACTGATTTTATCCTGGGAGAAATCACATGTCAAAGGGTTAAATGCCAGCACTGCTTTTACAGTGGAGTTATGGGATGAAGTAGGGGTGCAACTCTGGGATCAGGCAACTGAAGGTGATAAAAGAGCAGCTGGTTTGTTACCTGTGTGGCAAGCTATCTTAGAAACTCTTAAAGCCCAGGAAGGTACTCAGGAAAGGATCATCTCCCGCTGCTTTCAATCACTGCAAACCTGTATTGATCAAACTAAGATGGCTTCTACCTCTTTCTATAGATTCTACACCTGCCCAGGACATGGTATTTTTTAGAGAAAAATTTATCATCTGGTGTCTTCTTGAAGCTTCTCACTGCATTAATCTATTTCTGCTTACACACTGCATGTGGATTCCCTCTTTCCTGTTGCTGTTTAGTGTTGCTATTGTTTGGGGGTTTTTTTGTACTTGTTTTTTTTTGACTCAGGCTAGAAGTAAAATGACAGTGCTCATCCTGAAGTGAGACAAGAAAATTTAAACAGATTAGAACTACAGCTATATATATCTCTATCAATCAGTATTTATGTCTTTCTGTATCTGTAATCTATCTTCATTCTTTAATCCAGACTATGCCTGTAAGGCAACACATGTTCCCCAAGAAAGAGAAAATGTAAAAATGGCCATGCAGATCTCTTAGTTTATTTTCTCAGTAATTCTGTTCTGCTTCTCACTATTTATTTCAGCAGGAGGTTTTTTTGACCACAATTTCATATCCACCCTCCACAGAAAATGTTTTTCAGGAGATAAAACCACAAGTATTTAGTCACAGTGGACTCAGTGCTGGATATAGGGTGCATGGTATAGACAGATCTTCTGTTTACATTATGTCATCTGGTTTCAGTATCAATGAACTTGATCTTTCAAGTTATTCAGTTTGTTCCTTTTCAGATGAAGCACCTCTAATCAAACAGTTTATTTTGACATCTATCAAAAGAAAACTACTGGAGCTACTGTCATACAATCGACTCTTAGTACATTATGGATGACAATAATGCTTTGTACCAGCAGTATCACACCCAGCCTTTCCTGGTATCTTGGCATCTCTTTGGTTTTCTACCTGATCCTTCAAAGGACTGTTATCAATAATGGTCTCACCCAGAGTTGCAGCCTTGAGTGGAGAGTGGCTTTGCTGATTTCTAGAAACAACATGCTGGATTTGTTTTATTGCAAATGAGACAAAGGCTCTACTGTCACTTACATTATCCAGAAAGGGATAATATAGAAAATATCCAACCAAAAAACTTGACAAAAGCAAAGTTTGAGATTTTTAGGATACTAGTTGACCATGTGCACTAAAACCTTGCAGAATATAAATATGTTCAAATTTGCTCTCTTTTCCAGTGACATTCTTTATCACATTTCACTTTTGACAGAATGGAGAAAAAATTCTATAACGATAATATCTATTCTCACATTTTTTCACAAGATATCTCACTTTATCCTAATCTGTACCATCTTTAGTCATATGACACCCTCCTGACTGTCTAAAAATATTTATCTTTTTTACTGCAAAATTAAAGACTTTCTGAAATTCAAATGTGTCTCAGTAGATCTGGACCCATGATTATTAGTTTAGTTCAGCTCATAAATAATTACCAAATATAACCAAAATCATAATGCAATGGTAATATATGTTGATGTTAACATTTACAAGTATTGACAAAAAACTGTTAGATAGATGGTGTTCTAATAGCAGGTTGCTAAATGGTGGCTCTGATGAATAACTAACTTTTCATTTTTAAGCTGCAGGGTAATTTCTTTCCTTCTTAAGAATATTACTAAAAAGTCAAAATATTCTAAAATTAATTCCTTCATTTTAAAATGTATTGCTTACAATTTTTCTGAGAAAACTTCTACATCAGTCCAGCTTGACAGTATTGATTACCAAAGACTTGGTTCAATTTTGTTAGAATGTTGCTAGTAGTTTTCAAGAACATTATATTCTCCAGCAGCTTGGGTTGGGAGAAGGTAGGAAATTGCCTTAACACAAAGGACAAACACTTTTAGGCAGTGATCTTCTTGGACCCGTTAGACAGTTCACACAATTTTAGGGCTTAATTCTGCAATAGCAAAAAAGGTGAGTTGATTACATCTGATTATAGAAAGCAGAGCTTGCCTCTCTAAATGTAAGTGTATTTGCCCAAAGGCAGAAATCCTCTGTCCCTGTTTCCTGCCTGCCTTTCCTAAATCCTGACCAAATATTCCTATTGCTCACAACGACAGAGTCTTCTGGGCAGGTTTTACAGATATTACCGAACCAGAAGGTCAAACTGTCCTGTTGTTTTGACCTGCTACGTCTTGCACTGTCTGTAGATGGTTTTCATCATTGCTCTGAGTGTGCAGTCTTGTTGGGTTTGATGAGCCAGACATTCAGACTCTCACATTGCCTTAGAAGGGCACAATCCCTTGTGTCTCCTGATGATTTTCACTGCTCATGCTTGGAGTCTCTATGTGCTGAAATACTTTGTTAGATTGTGAAGGTTATCCTGTCAGAAAGAGATTCCAATTTCAGAATTTCTGTGCTTCATTGCAAGGCTTTTCTCTTGTGCCTAGACAAATTTGCAATCACAGAGCTTTGGAAAATTCTTTTTTTAGTGTCTCCTAAAAGCATGTGTGATCACAAGAGAAAGGCAGTTGCAAGAAATTAATACCATTATTCTAGTCCCATTCCTTGTTAATGACTTGTGAGAACAGACTCATTTTGTGCTTGCTTCAACCCTCATTAGAGTTTGCCACTTGGGAAAGAGAACAGGGAAACAAGTACACTTTAGCCTTTAAGGTACATGGAAAAGGTTGCAGTCAGTTGGTTTCATAGTGTAAGTCAAATAGTTGAAGATAAACGTATGTCAGTGTTCTTAGAAATCATGTACTTAGTGTTTAAATCACTATGCATTATGGTTGGAGATCATGACCTTTTCTACCAAGAAAACATAACTCAATACATCCGAGACATGCAAAATTCAAATCAAAAGACAAAATAAAATATTAAAAGAAAGAGTGGGTGTGTGAGAGGGTATATACACTCACAAATATACATGTAGGTGCAAAAAAATTTGTTTATAATTTCTATCTGACATTTATGACTGCATAACCTTTGTTACAAGTATGACAGTTAGCAAAACATTGCTAACTCCATTTTTTAATTAGAGATACTGAGACCCAGTGACAGATTAAAATATCACATAAAAAAGGAAGTACTAATTATACTCCAGTATGGCCTTTATAACTGTTCATTTGATTTGCAAGTTATAAAATATGAAAAAAAAATCATATTTAAAAATTATTTTTTTTCAACTGAGCAAGATTTTTAGGTTGGGTTTCCTCATCGACATAGCTCTTAAGTCTGTTCAGTATAGTTACGTGTAACTGGTACCACTGTGAGTTGTAAAACAAGTATGTGACAGATACTTCCAATAGCAAAAGGGAGTTTAACTAAAATTCTTAGTGTTTAACTAAAGCCTCCTACATTACATATTCAGATTTTCTATTTCCAGTGAAAGAGAAAGATTGTGTAAATTTAGGATGAGTATTTTATGCCAAAACAAAGTGTCATGTTAGCAGTGGCAATGGACTTTTTGTGGAGTTTCAAGAAAAACAGGAATGGAGGTAATACTAGAGGCTGGAAAGGTGAAACACTAGAGAGAGCTCTGGGGTCAGAGGCAGAGCATCAGAGAGGTTTAGGGTCCATGCCATGAGGACAAAGATACATGTCAGGATGGCTAAAGAAAAGTAAGAAAAATAATACAATGGAACAGTAGAGAAAAACTGAGCATTGACCGATTTCAGGAGGCAGCTCAGAGTAGTTTCTGATTTAAATAATAAGCAAGCTTTTTAACAATCATCAGGAACATTAGAAATTGAGACATATTGTTTAACTAGTTCTTCCCCTTTCCCAAGTGTATGCATTTATGGTGACAGGACTTAGCTGTGAGCCTGAAAAGCCTTGAATGCACGGAGTAAATACACTCTCCTTCTTTGACATACAGCTGGGATTCCATAAGAGGTCTGACTAAGCACCACACTGATGTAAGGGATGCTTTGAACTTTCTCAACTCAGTAATTCTGCAGCAAAGTTAAAAAAAAAATTGATGTGTGTGCTCAGGGCCAGTATTTTGGATTGTTTTCCAGCTCAGAGATATTTCATTAAGTACTGTTAACTAGGATCAGGAAAGGAAAATCATTTAAAAAATACACTTCTGCTCCAGAACACATTGTTAAAGCAGTTTTCAAATGCAAGCTCAGGATTACAGAAACACAGAAGAGTTGAGGTTTAGAAATACTTCTGGAATTTATCTGATCCATCCTTCCTGCCTGAACAGTAGCATTTCTAGTTGATTACTTTGGACTTTGATAAGATGGACTTTTAATGTCTCCTAGGTGGTACACTCCACACATTACTTGAGCAATACTGCCAGTGTTCAGACACCCTCACAGGAAAATAAAAAAAATCTGTTATTCAGGGGAAACCTCCTGTGTTTTACTTTGTGTCTGTTGACTCTGGTCTTTTTCCTGAAATCAGTTTGGCTTGATTTTTTTTTTGAAACTGTCTACTCTATAGGCTTAGATAAAAAAGAGAATTATGGAAGAGGGAGGATAAAAGTAGTTATCAAAATATGTGACTCTTTTTCTTTAAGAGTATATGGTGAGAACAGAATAAGTATTCATCATACTGTAAGTTCTTGAAGAGTGGAAAAACACTATGAACAAATGCCTCTTCTAAAGAAAAAGAGAATTTATATTACAAGAAATGTTTCTGTGCAAAAGATGGAAATTTAATCAAGTATGAACTGAAAGTGCAGATGATCTGCATTTCCTTAAGGAATCTTTTTATGACTTCAGATTTACCTTTACTGATTTTTTTTATTTAGACACATATAAGAAATAGAGGATTTTTTGGTTTTGTTGTTTTTTTTTTTTTAATTCTATGTTTGAATATATAATCAATAAAAACTGTTGTTATTATGAGCATGGTATCATAAAATAAAATCCGTATTCTAAAACAAATTTTCTACACTTATACAAGAAGAAGCTTAGCCTTCCAAAGGCAATGCATTGTGAAAAGCTATCTTGGAAAACTATCACTGTATTTTAACTCAGGCCCTCTAGACTGAAATTCACAGTGAAGTCAATCAGTCAGTCAGAACTGTTTTCATGAGAACTAAATGAACACTGAACATGGGCCTCAATTTTAAGTCCAACATACCTCTGAAAAAGTTACATCTCTGCTTGCATCCGGCTGTTGTCAGCAAGAAACACAGACGGTATAAAGAAAACCACTGACCAAACCAATCTGTCTTTCATTTCTTGCACAAAAATTTGCATAAGTAAGTGATAGAAGTCCCTGAAACCAGATGTGCTACCAGGCTGCATCAAGGTTGTTTCCTACTGTAACACAAATGACAAAATAATACAGCCTCTCAGAGAATCACACTAAAATATACTGCTTTGGATAGGAAGCCAAGGTGAAACCCAGAAATTAACAAGAAAAAAGCAAACAAAAAAACCAACCTAACAAACAAATAAAACAAGACCAACCCAAAAACAATGACAACAATAAAAAAAGCCAAAAAGAAAACAAAAAAAAAAAAAAATAAGGGGAAGCAGAGAGAGCAAGAGCTCTTTGCCTCCTCTGGCTGTCTTTACTCACCTCCAGTGCAGAAGGGAGGTCACTTGCCACTTTAAAAGTGAGCTAGTTATCTCAAAAATACTCTCCTTTGCTGTTTCTGATACACTTTAGTTTCACAACACCAGGTTGTGCCTAAGTGGTGTGGCTGAGCTCTGTACTGCTTTTCTGACAGTTTCAAAGTGACTGCATCTCTTTCCTGGGATTTAACATTATCAATTTTCTACACAATTTCTGAGAGGTGTAATTTCCTGTCTGAATATGTCTAGAGATTGTATCTTAATTGAAGAACTTCCCAGATGGATGAAACAAAAATTCATATCTTATTAATCATATAAATTTCAACTGCACAACTGTATAGCAGCAAACAGATATTTGTGCGTTATCTGCAGAGGTTTTGTCTGTATAAAAAAATATGCCGCTGTTTGCTGGTTGGTTGCTTAGTAAGATTGTTCTTTTTTCGACAGGTCCACCATTTCTTCTTTGACATCCGGACAGATGTGGGTATTATACACAGCAGTAGTTATCCTCAGTGAGACCATGCAGATGCCATGAGATTCGTCAGTGCATGGATTTTACAGAGCCTGGCTTGTGTTTAGTGGTAGATTTAGGTTGTCCTATTTTCCATGTAACATCAGAATTTCAAAAAACAGATTCATGTTGTTGGAATGTGTGCCAGAAATTGTTACAGTAGAAGTGGGCAGGCCTAATCCTGCTTATTTCTGGAATTTTGAAATCTTACTACTATCATGAATAGTATAGTATGAACAACTCATTTTAGTGCAAAGTTATCATTTGTCTTATGCTTTGAAAATGACATATAGCCAATGACCTTAACGGAATAATGTTAAAGGATGTATTAAAATTACAAAAAAAACCGGAATGGGTGTGGTAATAATGTATGATATGTCCTATTTATATTCTAAATTTAATTCTGCTTCCCTACACTCCAGCCTTGCCTTTCCAGTGCACACTGAAGAAACTGGCATGTGTTGTATACAGCAGATGGACATGCTGTGGCATACACAGATTCTCAGCACAGTTCTGGCACACATATTTTCTGCTGAATTTACTAGCTAGTAAGAGCTCCAGCAGCAGTTGTTTCACAGACAATGCTGTTCACTGGCACTATATTAAAAATAATTAGGCCAGAATTAATCAATGAAACCAAATTAATAAATCAGCCTTAAATCAGGCTGGATGAATATTTTTGATATGTATCTTCACACTTTCTTCCTGTAGTTTTAAGTGGAAGATATGTTATTAAAACAAAGAAGAATTTCATCCTGAATCCTCTACTAAGACACTTATGCAACAACTTATTCTCTCTGAAAACTGCTGCTACAACCCTGCTAGGTTTTGACCATTTGGGGAGGGCAGCCTCAAGAAAACAGTGTCAGCAAACTCCACAGGTTGATGCAAAGGTTTTCTCATTGCAGCATCCTGGGCATCCTGAGTTTTTGGCTTGTGGTACGTTTTTTGTTTTTATTTGTTTGTTTTGGTTCAGTGGGTTTTTTTGTTTCATTATTGTTTTCTGTTTGTTTAGTTGGGTTTTTGTTTTTTGTTTGTTTGTTTGGTTGTTTTTTTGGTTTTTTGTGGGTCTTTTTGGTTTTTTCTTGTTTTTATTGCTTCTTGATTTTGGGGTTTTTTTTGTTTGTTTGTTTTTTTTTTTTGCTTCAGTGTAAGCTAGCTAGCCTTATGTGAGTCAGAGGAGCAGACCTTACTACATCCTTTCTTGGATGTAGTAGAATGCCAGTTTTAAATCTTATATATACTTTTTCTTGGCGTTGTTAATACTATCAGAAAGATAACCTCATACATGCTTAACCAAAGATAGGTAGATACTCAAACAGATGTTTGATTTATCCTATCATTTCTGGACAACTCACTGGCAGTGTGACACAGAATAAAAATGTTCTTTTCTTAAAAATTGCTAAATTCTTTTATTGCTCCTAATCCTGTTCAAGTAGTGGAAACAAAATGAAATGGGGAGAGAACAGGAAGGAATAATCACAGAATCACATAATCCTTTAGGTTGGTCAAGACTTCCAAGATGATCAAGCCCAACTTTAAATGATCACCACCTTGTCAAGTAGACTATAGGACTACGCAACAGGTCCACCATTTGTTTATTCAACATGTCCAGGGATGGTGACTCCACCACCTCCTTGGCCACTCCATTCCAATGCTTAGAAACCCTTTCCATATAGATATCACTCCTGATGTTCAGCTTGAACATCCCCTGGCACAGGTTAAGGTTTTGTCTCCTTCTCTTGTTGCTGGTTGCCAGGGAGAAGAGGCTGACACACATGCGCGGGGACATGAACGGCCCTGGAATCCGGCTATCTGGTGAGGGGCGAAGGCCAGGGCCCCTGCGCATCAGAAAGCAGCCCCCCCTCGGCGGCTTTGGCCTCGGGCTGAGCTGGGGGACAGCTCGGAGCAGCGCGGTGAGAGACGAATTAGGAGGCGACCGCTTGCTGGGGGTAAACTGTCGGTTTATTACAGAAGAACCAACAAAAAGGGGAAAACACCCAGCAAATGGCCCCGAACAAGGGGCAGGAGAGGGTTTTAAGGGAAAAGGGGGGAAGAAGGCAGGGAAACCCGGCTATCCAATAGAAATACATATTTGGAGGTACGAAACATAACTGATATACTAAAGTAACCAACTGTTATAAATCATAGGAGGGGCTCCGGGGCTACAGCCAACCATACCTCCCAGAGAAAAGAAAATTCTCGAAACCTGGGAGGAGAAAAAGAGTGACTGACTGACCCCAAGGAGGAAACAACTTTCACTTTATAAGAGAAACCAAGGGAGGAGCAGTTTCATTTCCATAGCAACATAACTGGCAGGGTAGCGGCAGGAAGTAATACAGAAAATGGGGGGAGCAAACTAACAAACTTAAGAACACACCACAGCACACACACCTTGATAGAACCTCTTTCAGGCAGTTGTAGAAAGCTACTGCAGGATCTCTTCCCATCATATCTTTTGCCCCTTAAAGATGTAACAGTGGTCTAGTTTTCTCTCAATAGATTATAACATTTGGCTGTAGACAGATAAGGATGGTAGCTGAAGTAAAATTTCATCATTAAATGAAATATACTGTCACAGACATCTTTTGTGAAAAATCATTTCTTGGGATTTTTCTCCCCTCTGAAAAGCTGTGGCCTCAGCAACAAAATGTAAACAGTGGTTATCTGCTGCTGTGGAATGCAACAGGTGGATCCATGATTGGTCTCCTGTGGATGTTTGGATTTACTGACCACTCATGGCAAAGGTGGGTCTCACTCTCTGCTGAGACACAGACCTTTGTTATTCATTCTTTTCTCTGCTGAGACACAGATCTTTGTTATTCATTCTTTTCTATTCTTAGCTTAGCTAGCTTCTGAGAACTTTTCCTTCTATTTCTTTTAGTATAGTCATAATGTAGTATATATAACATAAAATAATAAATCAAGCCTTCTGAACATAGAATCAACATTCTCGCCTCTCTCACACCCTGAAAACCCTTGTGACCACCGTTACAATATACCCCTGTGTATTTAAACCTGGAATTCATTCACATTTTAGTTCTTCACTTGCAACATGTCAAGTTTTGACCCTCAGTTTGAGACTGCTATATCGGTAATTGTCCCGATGACTGACAGTCATGCAGGGTTTTCCTGACAGTAACTGATAATAAGAGATCATGTTCATGGCTCTTCTTTCAAACCTTGGCAATTTTGCAATTTATTAAAAAATGTACTAAATGAGACTGCTCTCATCCTTGATGAATAAGATCTTCTCATTAACTGCATATATATTTGAGTTTTAATTTCATACCAAATACAAATAGCTCAATAGTGAACCAAGAAAACGAAAATGCAATTGCCCTGAATTTAGGCATAAAGATAAGCATGCAAGCATTTCAGCATTTAAATTATTGATATTAGTACCTGACATTTCTCTAGTTGCTCAGGGGTCTTTTATTGACTTCTCTAGTTAACACTATTAACGTTTATTACCTGGAGAACTACTTATTACCTTAAATGGAAAATAATATTTAGTGACAACTGATATTCTCTTTTGCTCTCCCATGACAAGATTATACTACTAGTTCTTTTTGGAAATTGACCTGCTGACCTCACCCTTTTTTATGCACAGCATTTGCTATTACATATGTAAAGATCTGCTGGAGTCTTCTTCAGCAGATTATTATCACGTAAAATAACAAATGGAAAATCCCACTGCATAAGTTTGCCTTTGTGGAGTCTACTTGTATTTTAATTCTGCATGTACAGGTATCTCAGGATTTGACCTGATGTTTTTTGCTACGTTGAGGATGCTTTGTATCACATACTTACCTGATGGAATACATATGTTCAACATATTTATTTTTTCTTTACATAATTGAATAGGTAAGAACCTCGTTATTGACTTACATTAGAACTCCAGTTTTTAAATCTAATTTCTCAAGTGTGCAAAGTGCCTGATGTATTTTAGCTCCCTACTTCACAAATGAACACAAATCTGTGTTTTAGATGACTCTTCCCTTAATTGATTTGCCAATATTGTAACTTCTTGTTCACTCGTACCTTGTGTGAAATTATAAGCTCACATAATATTAGCTAAATTTCACGAATATTAATGTCTCTTCATTTGCCACTGGGTACTGGGCTGCCTGTATTCTAAATTACACAAAAGAAATTGCATTGATTTTCACTTCCAAGATGAGTTACTTCTCACTTAAATTTCTCACCTAAATTTCCACAATCATTGAAAATGCATTAGCACAAAGACTAAGAGGTGAAAATGGCAAATTCAGTAGGACTTAGTAAAGCAATAACTTGATATGTAGGTCTAAAGTTGACCTAAATTAATGACTGTAAATTTTTGAGAGGCAAGAGGAAGACACTCCATGGATGTCAGGAAACTAGGGAAAAAGAAATTAGTTATGACTTGCTAAAATCAAACTACCACTGTAGTTAATAGCCCATCTTGTCTTGGTAAGATAATTTTGCTTTATACTGTCATCACATACCAAAGCTTTGTCTTTTTTTTTTTTTTTTTGTTCTCACTTCTGAATGAGTAAAGAACAGCACCACAGAGTGAGGTAACTCACTTACACTGTTTGTTCATTGCAAAACTTTTTTGGAGGCCGGGTTGCACAGCAATATTTAAGACACTATTGCAGTGGCACTAATAATCACACTTGCTATAGCCTATAGTGTTAACGGAATAATCTGATGTACAACTAAACGAGTAAAGCAGTTCCCTTCCCTAAGCATATATATAGAGTTTAAAGTAGGCTTTGTGAAGATGATTTATACCTTATGACAAGGTACACCATCTTTTCCTCAGAATTCTGTAAGTGTAACTAAGCACAGGAACATTATAAACAAAGAAAAATACAGCTAGATGGCCCCAAGTGTAATAACAGCTACATCTCTCAAGAAATAAATTATCCACAAGACATAGCAGACTCTGGGAAATGAATAGGAGAAAATACATGTCAGTAAATCAACAGAGGTTCAAATGGCATTATGCTGCATGTCTAGCTGAAAGAAAATTCAGAGTAGTAGCTGACACACTATCCTTTACTCACTCTCATTTCCAGCTGGTGCCAAACTCATCCTTAGCTGGTTTTTTAATGTTTTTTAACAGGAAAACTGTTTAACAGGAGAATGACTTAATGGAAAGGTAAATACCATTAAGTATAGGATGGTGAAGTATTTTTATTCCTGCCTCTGCAAGAGACATCCCATGTGACCTTGGAGAAATGCCTTAACTCTTCCATATCAGTGTGTCCATGAAAATTCTAATCTGTGATCTGTGGATGACTACAATAAATACATAATGTCAAGACAGCCAATGCTATTCACACTTACGTCCACTTTCAGTAAGGATACATTTACAGGTTTTCCAAGCTTTTCCTTTTCCCCCTTGCTTCTTAATTTGCAAATTTCTAATCAGAAGTTTGTAATTTGTTCACCTATGCTTTAAAAAAAATCTAAAAATATATTTTGCTCAACCTTGGGAATATCTATTAAACTACAATTATAATTTGTATGGTTCTGGCAGTATCATCTCAGGGTGAGCTGTGGGCAATTCTTTATTTATATAGACTTATTCTGGTTCTATACCATTTAAACCCACTTCTGTGTCAATAGCTTTGAAAATAATATCTCAAATTTTATCTTTCTTGGTGTAGTAGAATTCCCTGTCTCCAACCAGGTACTCTTTAAACTGTGAGAATATTGTGGCTCTTTCCCATTTGAGAATATAATGTTTGCTGCAACTTCTCAACTAAATGCACAGACAACTGAATCTATATTTCATTTCATGTAATTCAAAGTAATATCACTGATTTTAATATAACTAGAAATATTGAATTCCTGGATGCCACGCATAACGAGGAGATCCATTCTGCCACCCACAAGACTATATACAATCATGAACAGGAACGGGACGTCCAGACAAGTGACATGAGCTATTTATTTAGCACATCAGTCTCAGCACATTGTTAGACAATGGAGACAGGATGTTAACAACTCGCTGATCCACAGGGAATGCCAGAGAGGTGTGGCATTACAGCATAGCATAAAACCATCTCAGCTTAGATTTCAGCCAATCACACATAGAGCAACACATATTGACAAGAATTCTATCCAATCATATGAAACACACGTAATGGTAGTTAAAACAAAGACTGGTTCAGAAGAGACAAAGAACAGAGCTCTATTCATACTAACCTTCTAAAGATATACATTAAATAACCTTGTTGCAATCCATAAGCCAGTTCTACAGAGGCCTATTTTTATTTGTCACGTATGCTCTACTGCTTAGGAAACTTTTTGCTATATTTGCAATGCTAACAAAACTTCTGTCTGAGGCCTACTCTTTAAAACCATTCCCTTAAAACCCTCTAACTTTATGAATTCCAGCACTGGAGGCCTAAAAAAATCCAGTGATGTAATTCAAATTAGCTACACAAGAGAGTCAGTATTAAAAAAATACATTTTCAATAGGAAATAGTGTATAAATGCCAAAAATCTTGTACATACTTACCATTTCAGAGGAAAAAAACCAGAACAAAACAAAACAAGAAAGTAGTCCTTGTTCTAAATAATCAGGCTTTTTAGTCATCTCTGCAGAAATTATTTTAAAATATCAATGAATGATCCCAATAAACTATGGAATTTTTTCTCTAGCTTGCTAATGCCTACTGTTTAATAAAGAATTTTTTGGCACTTCACTGCATCTCTTGATATGTCTATCACATCTGTGGGATATAAAAAAAGAATGCAATGGTAGCATCTAGTCAGAAAGCAGCTGAAGGCTACCAAATGTTCTGAACTTTGACTTGCAGTTTTTGGCTCTTAACATATTTATTCTATGATCTTTCTGAAAAACACTGGATTTTGACACTCCAACTTTGGCAAAATGGTATTGTCGGAATTTTCCTCTCACTAAGTGGCCTCAGCATGTCAGTGTATCCTGAAGGGAGTACGCTGGCTCCCTGTCAAACATCAAATTGAATTTCAAATTGCTTTGATGGCCTATAAGGCAGTGCAGTTTGAGAAGTACGTATTTATCAGAATTGCTTTCTCTGCATGAGCCCAGTCTCTCTTTGAGACCATAAAAAGCAAGTAAATTGGCAATTCTGGAATGTGCAGGAGGGTGAAAACTCAGAAACACATATTTAACTGTTTTACCACTCAAATATGTAATTGATTCTGTGACAGGGGCCTATAATGTGACTTCATCCTGTCATATTTATGTAGCATTTCAGACATCTCTAAATGATGAACAGCATTTCTTGGTCACTGCATTCATTAATGATCTAGGCCAAAACACAGGAACTGGCCTTGCAACACACCTTTAAGGGATGGGTCCTGCTATCCAGGACATACAATAGCTGAAAGGGAAAGACAGGTTGTTCCCTGAGGTGTTGGAATATCTGTGCTTAAAGCTGGCCTATGATTGCACAAAGGACTTTATATAATGTCCATAGGAAAGCTATGGGCAGTGCACAAGACATACAGAGTTCTTTACATATGCTCAAAGGTTTCTATTTGCAGATGCTGAGCCCAGAGCAGCAGACAACCCTGTTTTAAATTAATCTCCTTTAGTGCCTTTCAACTCAAAGGGTTAATGTCTAAGCCAATAAATTTAAATTTTAAGTACATCTGAATTAGAGACTGAGCAAATAAAAAGCCTTTCCTGCTTCAAAAAATGCTCAATGAAAGTATTTATTGTTTAATTTTAGCATTGTGAAACCCTGTTTGCCTTGACTCTTGGGCTAGAATATGTTGGTCACATAACACTAATTGAAATTCTGAGCTTGTGAAAGAATTTACAAAATCTAATGGCACTTTCTGAGAGTAAATCTACCTTTTAATGGGAAAAGAGTGTTTGAAGGGGGTCTGCAAGCCTTCTATCAAATCATCCATTTGTGCATGATTTTAAATATGAGGATGACCCCAAATACTTTCAAAGGTAGTAATGAAATTTTGTTGCCCATGTTGTCTTTCATTCATCTCTATCTAATAGTAGTCATTGATATTTACCATAATAGAATAGTTTAGGAAACAAGATGAAACACTAACTATCCCCACTTTCTTACAGATATTTATGAAATTAAAAGATCAAACTTCAATGGGAGACGTTAGAAGCATGAGTTAGAGAGATGTGAAAAGACCACCAGAAGAAAAATTATATTGTTTGGATACATGTTTGATTTTTTTCACTATCTTAGAATCCATCTCTAGTCTTCTTTCATTTGGAGCTGTTCTTCAGGTGACCCCCAGAATGCATGAAATGTGATTTATATATTCTGTCAATATTTTAACTTGTCTCTGTGTGTGTTTGTATGTTGAATAACATAGATTTCTTTCAAAATTCAATGATTTTTAAAAACATTTCTCAAAACCTAACAGTTAATTTATTTTTTTGAAAATATCTCTCACCTATATTAAACTAATAGAACAATATTTTCTAAAGCCCCTTAGAAATGTCTTTTTTCAGTCTTTGAACTGAAATTTTCAAATTTTCAGTCTTTGAACTGAAAATATGCTATTTTATTTTATGTATTAGTTTACAATGTGCAAAGACAAAAAGCAAAGAATGAAAGCAAAGAATGTTGCCAATAAGAATGATGCATTTTATAGAACTGTGAATGTTAAATAGTAAGAAATGTGTAAAATAATTTTCCATTCCAAATAAAACCCCAAAAAAACCCAAACCAACAAGGAATTATAAAATTAAACATAATATAATATAATTTTATTACCATGCTGCATTCTATCATGTATTCTCATTCTGAATCTTCCAAACTATGTAAAAAGACGTTTTTTGTGAAAATAAATGTAATGTATTTTATAACAGCTAACACAGTAAGTTGTTTGTCTCAAGTGAAAGAGCTTAATAATTATAACAACAAATATTTTTCAATCTTTCAAATAAAGGTCTTTCTGGCAATGTAAAATTATTTTAAAATGGTATTATTTATTTTTAATAACAAATACAAATGCTGTGCTGACATTTTCAGCTTGAGTATCAGTCTCCATTAAAGTTATTTTAAGCGTCTTGGATTTTATAATGAGACAGGATGATTGCATTTTCAATGAAAATAGATTGTATGCTTTCTTAACAAGTGTCATTGAGTTAAGTTAAAAAAGATGGAAATATTTTCTTTCTGTTAAAGAACAAAAATTAATGTAAATATCAGAAAAGCATTTCAAATAGATAAAAATAGAAATATGCATTCTTAATAAATTCATTAGGAAAAATATTTCAAAAGTTAAATTGTTTTGTTTTCATTTTTTAAAATTGAATTTACATATATACAAAATATTTCAAAGTTGTGATTCACATTCTTTGAGTATGACAGATATTTTGGAAGATGTATCTGTAGCGTGCTGCCAGATTTACTTGATAACTACAGAATTCCCTATTTCTATACATATATTTCATCCTGAATAAGGCAGATATGGCCCATTAGCTGGTAATAGAAGCTCTTTATTGGGTCAAGACAATTTCAGCGAGTGCCATCTGACACATATGGGAGGTTATCACATAGGCAGGTTAAATGTCAGTCAGACAACTTGTTGTGCAATGATGTGCACATTGACTGGTAGGCACACAGGTCAACTTATGTGACAAAAAAGGGGTAAAAAGTCCTTAGGTTCATTTAAGTGCCACAAAGCAATTAGCAATTATTATGAACAAACTGAGACCAGTACTTCAAGCCCATTGGGTGTTTTTGATAAATCATTTAACTATAGTCTTGGAAAGAGCTTTTGTTTTCTTTTAAAGAAGGTTTTAATGGTATTCATTAACTAAATTTTTTTAAATTATTATTGTTTTTTCTTCTTTTAAGAAATATTCCATTAAATTTCCTGTTAATTAGGAAAAACAGTTGCAAAAACAAACAAATCAAAATGACTAGATACTTGATCTTTTGTAAAACCTTGGAAAACAACAACAAAGTGTTGTGGAGGTGTTCTTGCTGTACCTATGCAATTAGTTTCACTTAAAATAATTATGCTGAAGTGTTTCTATTCCATAAAAGCATAAAGAGCTCTAAGCTGAGATTAGTCTCTTCTTTGCACAGAGGATGTGCAAACATATAGACAGAGGATATAATTCATACTCTATGGACATGAAGCCAGTCTCATAGAGAGAAAAAATAAATGCAGGAATTAACAAAATTACTTTCTTAAGTTCATAGAAAATACATCTTTAAGTGAGACATGTAACATTTTTCCAAACTCCATCATGCAGTCTCATGCCACAGGGAGGGAGACTTTGGGCAGCAACAACCAACCTTCCTGGATTCTGGAGAAACCAAAAGGATCTTGTTGATATGGATGATATGATCTGGATTTGAGAATATTGTTAAGATCTATATTGCGTGCTAGAAAAACAATAAATCAGTGGTTCATCCAGGAGTAGAAGACAGATTTATAGACTACTGTCTTTATCTTCTAAACTATAATGTGACATCCATGCAAGTGATGAAAGATAATATTTTCATTAGCATATATTATACAGCCTGTAGACTCAGAAGTTTGTTTCTGTAACCTACTGAGGTATCTGATAATATAATTCCCCCCTGTAATTAGCTGTGATTTCTGTGAAAATTAAAGGTACTCAATATTCTGCGAGAGAGAAACAAGAAAGTTAAATCTATAGGTTACATGTAACATAAATCAACATTATCCCAGTAGAACCATCTAGCAACAAAAAGACAGTCTTATAAAAGCTCCTTAGAATTTAGTAGGTACTTCTTAAAATTAATGAAGGTTTATACAGTGTAAATATTTATAATTTCTTCTGGTAAAAGTACATTTTGGAGAAGAGAGTTTAGTATGATCACTTAGAATATGTATTTATACCACCAAAAAAAATCTCTGAAAGTTGAACCCCTCACATTTAATCTAATAATGTATTTTAAATCCATTATAAACTTTCAGAATAAATTGAATTACTTAACCATAAAGCACTTGGAAAAAAATTTAAAAGGATTGTTTCATAAATTAGAGGAGGTTTATCACTTCAACATCCATTCTTCCAATAGCACTGAATTTCAAGTGAAAAAATATATTGAATTCCTGTAATTTTTTTAATGATTTATTATTTATTTTCCTTTCTTCATTTACAGAAGACCTTCAACAGGAGAACTTACAGATATCATAACAACTGGATTTAATTTTCTCCTTAAAATGTATTTCCCATACTGTTCACTCATAGATATCAAATACAGTTGAACCTTTCCAGACAAGGTAATTTTCTTCAAATGCCATATGAGGAAATAAGATATTCTATTTTGTCATATCTGTTGGCTTATCTGTTTTCAGCAGTCCTGTAACCCATATATTTGTCTAGAGGTTAGTGAATGTTTTAAAGGTAGGTCTCACTCAGTGTAACATTTACTTCTACAAAGGGCCTGAAGATAACAGGCTGCAAACACTCTTAGTTTCCAAAACATGTTTAATTAATTATAGAGGTATGTATCTGCATTTTTAGTGTTTGTATTGGCTTGTTTTTTGGTTGTTGGGGGGTTTTTACACAAAAAACTCTCTAACACATACCACAGAAAATGAATAATATGCTGTGTAAATGACACAAATGGATTCCCTGGAAATGCACTAGTTCAAAGGTAAACACAGGAAATCACCAGCAATCAACCTTAGCCAAAGAGTTGCTCTTCATGGCAAAGATTAACCCTTGGACCCTTGGCTTTATTTCAGAGTCATGGCACTGAGGATCTGTGTAAAGGGGCAAAGACAGTCCCCATCTGCAAAAATGGGGATCACCCCAGACTGTGGTGAAGAGGAAATACAGCAGTGAAATCTGGGGGGTTCTGAGTGATGAGAGCTTTCCTGCAGCACTGGCAAGGCTGGGAGGAGCAGCAGTGCCCCAGGGAGAATGGCATCACCCCAGCCCTACTGAGCATGTGAGAGAGCGCTCAGAGGGCTGGTCTGACACAGCTGCTTTACTGAGCAAGCCGCTAAAAAAGAAGAGTATGGAAGAATGCAGCTAAGTCCTTTTTTACCTGTTCTGACTGCTCTTAAAAGTTCTTTTTTTTTCCCTTACTGATTTTTTTCCTTGCCTATTGATCTTTTAAAAACCACAATTGAAAATTCTTTTGAAAGAAACATGAAAAGCCAAGACATATAGATATTTCTAATACATTTTGGATAATAAAACACATTTTGCTTATTTGTTATTTGCTATTTATGTTTTTTGGTTTCTTTTCTTTTTTGACCAGATGAATCCAGCCCTAGACAAAACACAATTCAATTTTTCCCATTTTCTTTCAGCTCTCTGACAAGTGTCAAAACACTTCTGTCCATCATTTCTTGACGACACGAAACAGCGGTTATAAGTTTCAAGTTATAATAATAACATAAAATATGCCAACATAAAGATTGTCAGAAAAATATTTTTAATCTAGCACTGCAATTACAAGCAAGTATGTTTTCATAAGCAGGCTTCCTAGGCTCAAAAGAGTTAAAATACTGGTATGTATTCATAAACTAAATATAGGAAATTGTTTCCAAGTTGGTGATTGGAATAAATTTTTTAAAATACCCAGTTTATTAACAAATATGCCACCTTCTCATTTTTATCATCTCTCTGAGACACAATTTTTTCCAGCCTGAGACACACAGTGATAAAAGATATAGCAAGCAAAAAATCTCTAATTTTCCATTTGGCATTCTGGTACTTTCTTCAGGTTTTTTTAGATCAGGATGGAGGCATTCAAAAACTCAAGAACAAGTCCTCAGAGTGAGAGATGGGGCCTAGAAAGGGCTACAAGGAGTCAGGATGGGTCAGTCATGATAGCAAATTAAGGACATTGCAAAGACTCTTAATCTTACTGCACACTATGCTCTATTAACGGTTCCAGCTCCTGAAGCAATCCAGAACTAGGGAGGGGGACGTGCAGACTAATGCTCCAGAATCCCTCTTTCTGAAGGGCTGCACTTTGCTCTGTTAATCTCAACTAGAGCAGACTTACTGAACCGTCCCACTGTGTGTAAATTAAATTTATACTTCTGAGGGAGTGTTCATTTCATAATTACAGATTCTGTAGCAAAAGGCATGGGAAATAGCAATGTAATTTTAATAATCATACATATTTCCATTTGAGATTGAAGAAAAACACTATACTGACAGAAAATGTTTCAAAAATAGTGCTATATATTTCTCTAGAGAAAGATAATTGTCTATGCTTCTTTATTGTTTTATAATGGCTATTTTGTTAAATATTTCAATGAATATTTATTTTACAAAGTAGAGAAGAATTAATTGCATGATAATTTAAACAAATATGTCTCTAGGCACTGTTTCTGTGCTGCTCTTTTTTTGAAAAAAAATCTTTAAAGTCCCAAGAAATACTCATTTGCTGTCCATATTTAAAATATAAGAATAACTAAAAATACTCCATTAACATAAAAATAAGAAAACATTGAATTTCAGCATGGAATAGTATGGAAGAGGATGAGAAAATGTCACATATGCTTTTAATTTATCTTCAGTAAATTGCATGTGTGTTGTTAAAAAGTCTTAAAATAGATTGATTAGTAGTGCATTAAATTATTTGAAAGTATTCAATAACAAATATTCAAAATTATTCTCCTCCTGTAAAAACAAAAAATCACAATACTTGTTTCTGATGCCAACAATTATACTAAAAATAATTCAAGAAAGAAACCCAGAAATATAAAACAGCTGTGGTTTCTCTATTTGGTCAAAATGTTGTCCTTACACCCCTAAAAATCATTAAGGATTCTTATATAAAAAGAAAAAAAACATAGAAAATTTTTGTAATAAAGGATTTAATAATGAGAAAATAAATATGCGAACATAAATCATCCCTAACCATATAAGATCATTATTTTTTCTGACCTTAGCTGGACATCATCTGCTCATTAATTCAGATTAACAAATGGGAGTTCATGGTGTTATGTTTGAGGGTGACATATCTAGGACATATTTGAAAACCATAGTATTACCGACAATGTAGGCATATGTTAAGTCCTAAGAAGATTGAACTTTCCCATTTCAGGGTTAGCATAGATCTGCCCAGACAAATAATGAAAAAAATATTTTTGTCTGGATATGTGTACTCATTTTTCTTTTCTTTCTTGCATCAAAAATATGTAAATATGAACGAAAAAATACAAAAGATGCAGTTCTAGTTTCATGTAAGCTGGTAACAAAACTTTTGATTTTATTTGGGCTGCTTTCTGTGACAAATATAATAAATATAATTTAATGTATAGCATATTTTATTACAAAAATTATACTGCAACTGCATCGAGTGCATTAAAATACAGCCAAAACACACTTCCTGCTTCCTTGTCTTCGCTTAAGTTTCAGATGAATTCTGAAAACTTAGAATGCAGTTGTAATTTTCTTCACCATAGCAGCAGATGTCTTTCACATGTCTTGCAGCCTATCCAATCCATAGGCCTAAGTAAACAGCCTTTGTTTCTGATGCAATTTATGGGAAAAATCAATTACCTTGAAACTAAAGAAAATAAGGCCAGTTTCTTTACTCAAAGAGTAATCTGCCATGGACAAATATTTGTAAACAGAAGTAAACCCTAGACAAAGTTAAAAACCAAAGTAGCTCGGGTTATCAAGTAGATACCTAAGCAATCCTGGCACCCTCTGTCCATAGGCCAGGCAGGATGTTTCCACAAAGGATGAGAGAGCTAACTGATGTAATTTCATGGTCACTTTCAATAAGATTTGAATGATCCTAATGAATGGGAGAGGTTCCTAATGAATCGAGGCTCAAGGATATTAATTTGAGTTTTGAGATATCTTAAAAATGCCCTATGAAGTTGGATCATCCAGTGTGCTTAATTTATACACTCAACAGCATATAAGAGCTTGTTTATGCTCTTAGTGTCAGTGTTGCTTTTATAGTTTAGATAGGCTGGAATGGGATATTTAATTTTAACTTGTTGCTAAAGATTATCAGATTCTGAAAGGTCAGTGTGGATTTCATAAAGCATGCAAATTTATACCAGCTAAGACAATAGCCCATTGGCACTAAAATCCCTGCTTCTCTTGTGTTTCCATATCCTGCTGAGTGAAGAAGGTTAACTTGTCATTGCCTGGATCATTAACTTTTTGGAGAGAGATTTTTGAATGCTCTCATACATAAATTTACATGGCAAGATGAACTTCTCAACTCCATAAAGTAGACACTTCAGTATCTCCCAAGGACAGCATTTGGAAATCAGCATTTTGATAAGCAAGTGGGTTTTTTTCAGAATGTAATTTTGAAATGGCACTGAAATACTATTACTGAGGTATAGGGATGATGAATGTGTGAGGTAAACAGAGAAGAAAATGTTCTTTTTGTTTGCTTCATGAAAAGGATCACACTCCCCAAAGACAAATTTGTTTAATATGTGTGGAGCGACAAACAGGCTACAAATATTTGCTATTTTTTTTTTTTTTTTAAGTCGGTTTTGAAAGAAAAGTGTAATGGAAAAAAGAATGAGGTCCTACCATGACTATTTTGTTTGTACTCAAATAATGTCATAGAAGATCAATGCCACTGTATACTGTCATAATTTTCCCACATTTCACCTATTCTGTCCTACTGCCCTGTAAACTTCAACATGCATCTGCAGCTACCTGCACCAGCTTTTTGACAGCAATTAAAATTGGCATGTAGAGGCATTCTGAGATGAAATCTTATAATTGACAGGCTGAGACACTAGCCAAAGGGGTATTCATTTGGGTAATCCCTGGGCTGAAACACTGCTGGTTTGTCAGCCTCTGAAATTATTGGCAATCTCATAGACTGTATCTAGCAGCTGAGAGGAAGCTGTGCCAACTGGTGGCAGGCCTCAATAGGTTTAGAAACGCCATCAGTGTAATTGTCATCTTTAACTCTGAAAAGTGCTTATCTGCCATTGTGATAAGTGTGATAGAAACTGTGTAAATAGAAAAGAGCCAGCAGAGTCTTGGAAAAGGCATTCTGCATTTACTGTCCCCTGCTGCTTTGAGCTGCCTGCAAACAGAAACTTTAAAACAACAGACAAATATCACATCCCATCAAGTACAAAGCATTATCAGAATGACCTCGGTGAATTTCTCTGATGCATTGTGCTGCATGGCAACAGGGGGATGAGGGAAGAGCTGGCAGTTCTCTGGATCAGACAGATGCAAGATGGGACTGTGTCTCTGTTCCTGACACTGAGAGAGCCAAAAAGCACGAGGGGTGGATAAACACTTGCTGGAGTGTTTTGAGCTATTGTTAGTTTGCTTTATTCAGGGGAGGACAAAAACCCTACCATATTCTCAAAGCTTTAAGTATTTCAGTACAGGGGCCTTTGAACTAGCACAGAAATACTAAAGCTATATCAGTCATGCTACATAGTGTGAAGCTGATAAAATTTTTCAGGTATATTTTGCTGGTTTTATTTTAACAACAAACCAGTCACTTCTTTCATTGTACAGGATGGTTGTATGTTGATGAATGGAAAACAGTTCTATCATCTAAAAGCCTGTAAGTGTTAAGGCATGATGTTAGAAAAAGTATGGATAGTTTTGAACTAATTTCATTGTTAAGTGCCATGGCACTAACAAGAATAAAGGCAAGGGAGAAGCAGGTGAAAGTTTTTCTAAAGCAAATAGTCTGGAAGAAGTTGTCCTTGTGTATTAACTATTTATTTAACAACAACCAAATTGAAAAATTCTGACATTTTGAAAAAGTGATTTCTTTCCTGCTTTTTCTGAACGATGTAACATATGCACACACATGTACACATGTAGAGGAACACTGTCATCTGTCAAACAGAAATATGTGTAATGCTTGTCAGCTTCTCTTACCCCAGTACTTTACCTGTTGAGAGACCAAGACAGCTGGGTTGCATGAAATGTCATTTTAGGGAAAATATTTTTAGTTTTTGCTTGATTTATAGTGTGGGGATTTTTTGAAGCTAAAAGAGAACATTTCGTTTGTTATGTAAAATATATTGATTAACATAAATATACTAAGTAAAATCAAATTAAGGTTTTTCTTTTTTTTAATACAATAAAAATAAAATTTATGGGGAATTTTATAAGCATTCTCCTTAGTGGAATCCTTCACCAAGGATTACAGGCCCATTAGGAACCCACTGTGTCACTGTTGGCCTGTTTGTACACAGTCCTCATTCAAGTGTTACATGTCCGTCACAAAATTAATTTTGAAAAGCATTTGAGTCTTCTGCATGACATTTCCTGAGGTGCCTGTGTCTCTGTTTCCAGGCAAGCTTGAATTTTTTTATCTCGGTCTCAAGAAGCGGTTTGTTCTTACAAGTGGGTCTGCTCATGCCTGCTGAGTCTGGCTCTATTCAAATTGCAGCAGGAGCTAATGCTTCCTTCCACAGAGAGCTGTTCAAAGAGCCATGGATTATTGGAAGAGGCCTCCAGCCCAGCTGGAGAGAGAGTTATGCTGAATTTGCTACTCTGGCACTTCAAATAGCCTCTAGAAAAGTGCGATAAAAATCAAGGCAAAGGGACCGAATCAGGCAGAAAAAGTCTTCAGAATGAAATTAGGTAATTCCATTAAGTGATGCTAGAGATTCCTTGGAATGGAATTAGAATGAGGCAATGGGGATAATGCATCTTTGAGAGGAGACTCCTCTATCTGAGGAGCTACAGGGCTGTGTTTGTGTGGTTCTGCTCTTCAAGCCAGCGTGGTTCAGTTGGTGGCACAGCTTGACAATCTGGCTCTGAGGCTGGGCTGGCAAACACCATTTTCACATGAGGTCAGGAAAATCCAACCAGAATTTGTATCTAGACAAGGATCCCCCCACATACTAAACCTGCACACCTTCAAACCTCCATATCTCTAAGGAGTTAAATATGCTGAAAACCTCCTCAGATCCAAAGGCGAGGGTTCCTCTAATGATGTTCAAAATAAGAGGGTAAACTGGGAAAGTATGTCTGTTATTATTTAAGAAAAAATAAAAAAGAAAAGCACATTTTCATATTCACTTTTTGTATGGGAGAATTTCTTTACAAAAATACTTAATAAATCTCTTATAAATACATGTTGTTCAAATAAAACACATTTTTTAGAAAGTATTTTTTTCCAATGTCTTTTTTGCTCTGCCAAGAGAAGGATGAGTAATGAGCATTTGAAGAAAAAACAGATCAGCACAGGGCATACACTGAACTGTTGGTAAGATTGCAGATAGCAGAGCCTTTTTAGATCTCTTTGATTAGCAAAGTGAAGCTTTTCCTTTGTACACATAATGTTCCACCATGTATTTACACAATAAATGGAGATGAATCAACATCTTGTCTCTAAAGGAGATTAAAGCATCTCATTCATAAAATAACAACTCAGAAGCATCTGCTTACACATCCTTATTTAGACAATATGATGCACAGTTTGGTAGCTTGTGGAAATAGAGCACATGCACAGTAGCACCAGTGGCATTCCCGTATTTTATAGACTTGCATAAAAGTACAATGTGCTACTGCACAATTCTGAAATTATTCCAATGCAACTGCAAGTAAATATGGTTTTTTCAGTGTTTCTCTAAGATTATAGTTTTTTTTACACTTCATGCAAATAAGGATAATGAGGTTCACTAGTTTAGTAACATCTTTTTCTAATTTCAGAAATAATTACCACCAGCCACTTAGTGTAGATTGGCTATTTGGTGAATATGCAAGCAGTGCTTTTCCCTTGTATTCACTTTCAGGAAGAACCTGAAATATTTAGGTTTTATTTGTAATGAACAAATAAAATAACTGGAGTTTCAATTTTCCACAGGAAAAGGCTTTTATAAAATAAACCCACAAATTGCACTGCACAGTGCAATTCTTGGCCAGTCTTGGATGCTTTCAGTTTACTGATATTGGTCAAGATAAGCACCACTGTTTTGCCCTTAAATATATTCAGTGTAAAGCCAGGGAACAAGTGTAACATTTGAAATTTTAATTTAACGCTTACAGTACAAGCATAATCACCTATAGGCTCAGAGGAAGGCTGTGCTGTAGGGAGTCTAGCCTGCGTGCAGAAATGTGCTGTAGGTAGTCTAAGCTGCATGTTTTTGTGGCAAGTAAAGATTCATTAACAAAAAAGAATACACACTCTATTAATTCAAAGATATTCTGACCTTACTATTCTGCTTTATTTTTCTTCAAAGGCAGTAGTTCTTAACTTAGATTCTCAGCAGTGTAGACAAGCTCTGATTTCCTAATGAAAATTCTGTAGAATTATCTGGACAATATTTTCTTCTAACGATCTGAAAAGCTCAAAAAAGTGCCATAGAAAGAATAAAATTTTTAAATGCATTTTATTGTAATTGCCTACCACCGGTTTTCCACTCTTTATTAACTTTTAATAGGCATTTTTTTTAATCCCTAGTAGGATCTACTTAAGAAAAAAAATATCATTTATTTAGCACAATGAAGCATGTGTCCTTGTGTGTTCTGAATAACAAAATAATAGAATCATAATAGAATAGTTTTGGTTGGAAGGGACCTTAAAGACTACTCAGCCAGGGCCAGAGACTAGATGTCACCTTCCAAGACAAGGTGGCATGAAGTCTTGTCTAACCTGGCCAGTTTCCCTGGACAATCTCTTCCAGTGTCCCAGCACCCTCACAGTTATGGATTTCTTCCTAATATCTGATCTGAACCTATCCTCTTTCAGTTTGAAGCTATTACCTCTTGTCCTTTCCCTGCACAACCTTATAAAGCATGCCTTTTTTTTTTTTTTTAGGGCCATTTAGGTACTGGAAGACTGCTGTAAAGTCTCTCCAGAGCTTTTTATTCTCCAGGCTGAACCACCCCAACTCTCTCAGCCTGTCTTCATAGGAAAAGTACTCCAGCCCTGTGACCACCTTCGTGGCTCTTCTCTGGCCCCACGCCAACAGTGGAGTTCTGCATCTCGTGTTGCAGGTCCCAGAGCTGGATGCAGTACTCTGGTGGGGTTTTACCAGAGCAGAGTAGAGGAGCAAAGTCACCTCCCTCTATCTGCTGGCCACACTGCTTTTGATGTAGCCATGTTGCTGTTAAAGTTTTCTGGTATGCAAGCACATGTTGCTGGCTGATATTGGGCTTCTCATCAACCAAGAAAAGCTCCTCTTCTCAGGGCTTTTCTTGATCCATTCTTTCTAGAGCCTATATTTAGCTGTAGAAATTATTCTTTCAACAGCCTGCTTCAAGTTTAAGGCACAGGACCTTAAACTTGGTTTTGCTGAGCCTCGTGAGGTTTGCACATGCCCATCTCTCAAGCTTGTCAGGGTCCCTTCTTTGCATGGCATACTTCCCTGCACAGCTCAGTGCTGTCAGCAAACATACTGAGGGTGCACTCAATTGCACTGTCCATGTCACTGACACAGATGTTAAACAGCACCAGTACCAATACTGATCCCTGGGGGATCATTCATCTCTGGTCCCTGCTTGGACATCGAGCTGTTTGCTGCAAATATTGAGTGTGATCATCTAGCCAGTTCCTTATCCACTGAGTACTGCATCCATCCAAACCATGTCTCTCCAATTTCCATATAAAGATGAAATGCAGGATTGTCTCAAATTCTCTGCACAAGTCCAGGTAGATGCCATTGGTCACTCCCTCCTCATCCACCAACACCATAATCCCATTGCAGAGGACGTCCGAAATTGACTGGCATGATTTTGCCTTGGTGAAGCCATGTCAGCTGTCATTCTCATTTTTCATAGTTTCCAAGATGATCTGCCCCATGATCTTGCCAGGCACCAAGGTGGGACTGACCCACCTTGGCGTTTCCCAAGTCCTCCTTATTTCCCTTTCTGGAGATGAGGGTTATGTTTCTCCTTTTCCTGTCAGTAGAAACTTTCCTGCATTGTCATGACTTCTCAAATATGATGGATAGTTACTTAACCTCTTCATCCACCAGGGCCTTCTGGATCCATCTCATCAACTCCCAAGGATCTGTGCACCTTCAGGTTTTTTAAATTATCTCAGACCTGGCCTTCATCTACAGTGTCCAGTGGTTACTGGTTTTCCTAGTCCCTGCCTTGCTGTCTGTAACCTGGGCAGTGCAGCAAATCAGTCATTGACTACCTCAGTCTTCATCCCACACCAGGGTAGTCAGATCTCCCATTTCCTTTCAGAGACTGTCCACATTATCCCTAGTCTTTATTTCATCACCAGTATACCTACAGCAGATTTTCTTGTTGTCTGTGATATCCCTGTCCAAATTTTATTCTGCCCAGGCTTTAGCTTTCCTAATCTGATCCTTGGCTGTTCAGAAAATTTCCCTGTATTCCTCCAGGGTTACCTCTACCTCCCACCGTCTGTAGGCTTCCTTTTTGTGTGCTTGAATTTGTCCAGGAGCTTTTTGTTCATCCATGCTAATCTGCCAGATTTTGTTTACTCTTTTTTGAGATGCATTGTTCTTGAGCTTGGATAAACTTGAATATTAACTGGCTTTCTGGGGCCTTTCTTCCCTTAATAAGCTTGCTTTCTTCACAAACAAATGAAAGGTATAAATGGATGAAATACCGTAGATTACAAAGGTCAGTCATCTCCTCTGAATTCCTAATACCCAAAACCTGTTTGCTATCCATTTTCTCATATGCTGCAGCACAGGTAGTATAAGGACAGTCTTACAAAAATAGATAGAACTGTGTCCAAGGAATGTAGAGGTGGACTGTTCAGCTGGTTCTGTAAATTTTTTTAACTTTATATGCTTTTCAGTGGTGACTAGTAAGGATTTATTTTGTAAGATATGCTTTAAAGAAGTAAGTGGCTGAATTCAATATGCATTGAAGACCCACTTTTCTCAGGCATGGTCTCAGAGTAATGCTAAATAATTTTTTCCCTTGCAAACAGAAAGAAAATCGTAACTAAGAAAATTCAGTAATAATTACCTAATCAAAATATATGCAAAAACAACTTAACCAAGAAAAAAAACAAGTAAGCCTCTTCTGGAATTCTGTTTACTTTTTAAATCCTGCTGTGTTTCTTCCTGGAAAGAAAGAGATGGGCAAAATAACCTAAAAGAATCAGATGTCTCAACACAGCTTAGTATTTATTGGAGCAAAAATTAAAAAAAAATGTGAAAAGGAAATTAGAAGATCAATTTTATGTGAGCAATAAACAGCAATGTTTTTTTGAAATGTCAGCTCAGAAAAAGAAGAATAATAAATAACAAGAGCATCTACATTAACAAGAATAGTGATAAGCCAAGATGATTATAGTATTTTGCAGATTGTTTTGAGGCACTTTCTTCCCTTTATATGTTAGAATAAAACCTATAATCTTTTGCCAGCAAATGAGAAAACAACAATTTTAAGCTATTTGACACAAAACTGGTTGATATAAAAACCAAAAGTGCTGTGAATGGTGATGAGAAGTTTCATGACTGCATTTTATAATGTTGAGGTCATTCAGTGAACACATGTATGTAGCATATATAATTGGGAGAAAAAAAATTCAGTGCAGGCAGAAAATACAGTCAAAATCTTCTTGTTATTACTGTTATTACTTTCCAAATAAATTCTCTGTTGAATGTTGATCTATGCTGGATCTGTCTGCTTTTAATTTTTTTTACAATACATAATCAGACATTCCTGATACCAATACAGCTTGTTAATGAGTACATTATTCTGAACTTTGTCGTAGTTAGGGGCAATGGCAGTCATTTCAGATAAACTAGAAACAAATAATTAAAAGTAATTGACTTTGTTAAAATGAAAACTCAGGATGAAGTAAAGTAAATGATTATGAGTTTTGTTGAATAATAAGAGATGGCTGAATCTCTTGTTATAGGCTTCATCTGCAATGTAAAGTTTTGAAGTCATTAAATCAGATTTCATCCATATCCTATGACTTCCTATCAGCTGAGGGGATAATTATCTAGCATGCTTACATTTCTGTTAATGTAAGCATTAAATTAATTATTTAATTAATCTATCATTCTCTTAATTTCATTCTCACACAAATAAAACATAGTTTGGACAAATTCTTTGTTATCTGGTGTTTCAGGAAGACAATATTGTAAACTATAATTCATTTTGCAATTTCCTTATTATATTCTTATTGCCTCTATTCATGTTGCTTTGCTGTGTGTGTTTGTTTTGTTTTCCTGAGACCTTTACATATTGCCTATCTTAATCACATAGGGTAGAATGTGTCTTTCTTAAAATCAGTTAGCCCAAATTTCCTAATGATGAAGCTAAAAGTGAATTTCTGGGTTGAATAAATACATTGTCTTGTATTTCAGTCATTCAGGATGGAAAAGACTTCTATAAAAAAGTTAGAAGATAGACTGGTTTAATTCCTATGGTATTTATTTCTTATGGTCCTTTAAAAAACCCAAAAACCCAAGTCAAAATACTTAGTCTAGAGCTTTTTTGATTTTGAAAGTGTTCCATTTGGAAAGAAAAGTAATTTATCTGTTTGATTGACAAACTGATGATGAACGCTACTGGTCCTGTGAAATTCACAGAGAATTTTTTGAAACTGGTAACAACACTGGTTTCAGGAAGGCTGGTGGGGAAGGCAGGTGAGAGGGGTGAAATACTGAGGTGGCTCCTACATTTCACATACTCATTCCCAGTGTCCCAGATGTCTGCTGGAGAGTTCAGAGGGTTCTCAAGCACCTTGTACCATAGGAGAAAGATACCTGCAGCTACTGTATGATAAGACATTTTATACCTTTAGAGAAAGTCTGGTTAATTTATAAATGTTCATAGGATGGATACTTAATTGCAGCTAGGATTGGACACCTCTCATATGTTAGTGTTTCCTTTTGTTAGCGCTATGATGATCTGATGTGTTTACCATGTGGCAAATGAAGTGATTGGCATATGGCAAAACTGAATATTTAGGGAAGGGTTGAGTTTGTTTCAGGTTCAGCTGGAAAGTCATTGAATTCAAATTACCAAACATATTCTAAGATTTTTAGCTGTTCGTATCTTTTAGCTACAAGAAATTACCTCAGAACATCTGAACTGAATGGAAGATATACAGTCAAGAACCTTTGATTCATTAAAAAATTACATGTTATTGTCTTAAAATTTTTCTATCTCAATGTACATTTCAATCAAGGCATGCAAGGCACCTAAGAGCTTACTTTGTACATATCATAAAGTATAGCATAAAACTGCAGGAATTTCAGCACAAGCACTTTAAATAATTTGTTGAAGTTCGCCTCACAAATCAGGAAGATCCAGAACCAAAACCTAAATCTGCTTACAAACCTCTTTCTTTTAGGAAGGTAAAATAATTTTTTTTCTAATGTTCTTTCTCAGTGAAGTAACATACTCCTCATAAATTTTAAATAAAATATAAAATCTTTATGTCTTTTCATACTGTGGTACAAAAGAAAGCATTAATAAAATACAATCTAGAAGGGAAACATAACATTAGAAGCAATACTTCAGCTGCAGGACCTTCCTTGAGCTTTAACCAAATATTGAACAACATTAGATTAGTTTTCCTTCTAATCTTTTACTACTCCCCCCATCCCTGACACCCCCACCCCGACCTATTTAAAAGTCCAAATTTCAGGAGTCTGGAGATTTGGTCTCTTCAGCGAACAAAGAGGTACAATGCCATCATTAATATGAAGTTTCTAGCCTTCTACTCAAAACTAATTTTAGTCTAGATTTAAGTGTTCCTACCAAAAAGGAAACATTCATGTTCTAGAAAAAATATGTAAGTATATGCTGAAATTTAAAATAAATTTTATAAAACAACTTTTTTTTTTTTTTTTTTCCGGAAGGCTGGATATATGTTACCTTCAAAATATTTTCCAAGTTGAGTTTATCCATTCTGTCTGGACAGAAAAAATCCTTAAGAGACAGACTTAGGGAAAATTTCCATGCAGATTTTGTGAAACACGGAATGATAATTTTGTATAAAACCAAAGCCCAAATATAAAAAAAAAAATTATGTCATTTAAAAAACAACATAAAAACCATATAAGGAATGATAAGCAAGGTGGTATCTTTAGAAGGAGAAGTCTTTTCTAAAATACCAGAAAAAAAATCTTGTTACTGTTGATGCATAATATGACTAACAGAGCAATCCTTATCAGAGAGACACAATAATTTTGCTTGGCTCACACTGAATTATTTTTAATTTATGAATTGAAACTTGAAATAAGAAAAAAATAGATATTAAATTTACCTAATTTATTTTTCTATCAATTTGGAAAACCCAAGTTCACATATGTGGCAGTCATGTTGAATTTTAAATTTTACAACACAGCCTACTTTCATGGAAAAAGAGTCATATTCTTCTCCTGTTTTCCAAATTTATAGATAAAAAACCAAGGAAGCAAGCCTATTTTCCAAATTCTAGCTCTATCCTTGTCTGTGCTTTGCACCATTTCCTTTACCCTAAAAGTAAAATCTAGACCTAAACAAAAGGAAAAGACCCCTCCTAACAGGAAATGTCACCAAAAGTTTCATAATATAACCAACAGTTTTTCTCTCTTCCCTGAAGTCCTTGCATGTAGATAAACAATGTTTCTGGGGTCTTTTTTTAGCATTGTTAACCTGTGAAGTCTTTGAAGCAAATGTGATCATTTGGATCACAATTTTTTCGCTCCTAAGTGTAAAAGAGACTCATCCATGACTGGCTCTCTAGGAGGTATGATAAGGTATTTAAAAGTACACTTTTAAAATTAAATTTAAAATTAAAATTAAAATGTATCTCTGCACATGGATCATAAAACTAGTTCTGCAGAGAATACACTTTCATACACATGAAGTGTGAGAAGAATGTTGAAAATAATGTCAAATGCAGATTAAAATCCACAGCATTAAAATGCAAAACTTTTTTTCTGGAAAGAAAAAAAAAAATTTAAGTTTAAATTCAAGTTTAACATGGTAGGTACCAATTAATTAACTCTGAAAATAAGAACCTAAAGTTTTCTTATTTATTTTTGACAGTTTATTCCTCAAATAGTTAATGTATTAGCTATTACAGGGTAATTTTAGTGATGCCAATGAAGATATCTTTAGAGTAATAGTTACTATTGCTTACAAGTGTCAGATGTTTTATTGTAAAGCAGGAGAGAAAAAAAAAACAGCAAACGACAAGCCAAAAAGTAACACCCACCAACCACTCACTTCCAGAAAATAAAAATCCTCTCTGCCCTCATTATTTGTGATTGTGGATAGACAAAAAAATGGAGTGCTTCAAAATAGACAATTTTAATAGAAGCCACTATTTTATATGAAAAGTGAACACTGACAAGCCTTCCATCAAATTGATTATCTGAAATTCGTAAATAAATTTCTGGAAGCTTCCCAAATTCTCCATAGTTTAGTGATGTCCTTTGGTTCTCATGTTTACAATTCAATGATTAAAATTTATTGCCAACCTGAATTTGGAAGCTAGCCTATGAAATCAATGCCTTTATAAAAGACTGGAAAGACATTTCAATGAATGACAAGTTCAAGCTAATGATTTTCTGTCTTTGAAATCCCAGATAATTCTCTATGATTTTGTTAAACTTGGAATAATACATTTCACCTGTTTAGAAGCTATAGAAAATTGTTTTGTAAATGTACCATTTTTAATGTATTTTGCATTATTTTATACTATTCTTGAGTCAAATTGTACAATAAAATAAATTGTGAAAGATTGATAAAGAATTTCCACTTGCCTAGATATATTAGGAAAAAAAAAACACCTGGATTTTGCCGAACATTTTAAATTCAGGAGCCAGTTAAAAAAAAATGTCTGTTTCATACAAAGCAGTAAAATATTACTTAGTCTATTTTACAGGTAGAAAAATCAATCAAGATTGTCTCAAAGCCACTAATATTCCAGAGGTTTGAACATTGGTTTCATTGAGATTCTGCTGCAAGACTGGCACTCAAATGCAGTAGAACATAGGTCATAAACAAAAGATAAAATCTAAAATTATTCTAAAATTTAGAATAACTAAATCTGGAAATCATTTCCAGGCACATAATGCACAAGAAGATGGTTAAAAGTGATCAGCAAGGATTTGCAAAGGAGAAGCCATGTTTGACTACATGTGAGAGTCTTCTGCAATTGAATGACTCAGTGGGTAGATGAGGGGAGAGCAGTGGACATTGGACACCTCATCCTGTGGAAGGCTTTTGGCTCTGTCTCATGTAAGATCTTATAAGACAAGTTGCTAAAATATGGGCTGGATAAGCATGGAGGTGGATTGAAAACTGTTGAGCAGGTGAGCCCAAAACATTGGGATCAATGGCATAAAGTCTGGTTGGAGGCCAGTAGCAGGCAGTGTATCTCAAGGACCCATACTGAGTCCAGTCCTCTTCAAGATCTTATTAATGATCTAGGGGAAATTCTGAAAAAAATTCACATTCTGTTCCACAAAACAGGCTTGTGGAGAGGTAAGAGGGTGAACCTAGGACCCCCTGCCAACACTAGACATGGCAATACAGGTCAACGATAACTTGTGCGACTCTCATAAGGAATCATCTATATAATAAATAACTTTCTAAAAAAAAAAAAAATCAAAGAAGTAGTTGAATGAAAAGTTATGACTGAGGTGTAAAACCAAATGCTACAAAATCTTGAAGCCAGAGAAGATATTTCTGAATGAAAAAAACAAGTTTCACTACTTTGACAATTGATTCCTACAGATAGATGTTAATATATAACAGAACAAAAATATGATTTAAAAGCGATTCCAATTGAAACAATAAGACAACAACTGAGGAGGAAGTTAATACTAAAAAGAATTCCTGAGAGATTAGAATGTACAGAAGAGAAATACAGCAAAAATCCCGTTGTTATAGACTAAGACAGCCTTGTTTTAGTCTGGGCTCATGCTGGAATCCCAGGATACCTGACAAAGTCAAATCAGTGTCATGAACTTGATGGCCAATAGAACCTTCATGCAAATTTTATAAAGCAAGTTAAGGGGAGAGATACTAACTGTGTGGGACCTTCTATCTGAATTGCCTTTTGTGGCAATTCGGAATATATGGGAACTTTTTCATGCCCCTTGCACAAAGCTCATCATGCCGTAGCATAGTTCATTCTGGAGCCATGTACCTTCTGGCTTTCAGTTTAACTTTTTGTGCACTAGATTTGGGTATCTTAGATTAATCTTCAAGTCTAACTTACCATTAGCTGACCATGCTGCTTAGAGTGAGGCATTTTGTGTAAGTTCTGACCTCATTACCAATGAGGAGGATGAGAGGGGTGCCCCTTGCTTTTCCTAAGCTCTGGCTTCTCTAAGGGAATGCTGGTTGTTTCATCTACAGCTCCCTTTCCTGGTCTCTGACTCTCCTACAGAAACCACTGCAGTCCCTGAACAGCAAGAGACCTATCATGGTGGAGAAACACAGGAAACTCAGTCCGTAAATCCTTCTACAATTTCCTTTTACTATTATTTTATAAGAATTCTTGCTTTACTCTTTTTCTTAGAGATCTTTCCATATAATGCTCTCTCTTGGTCTGATTTCTCAATATGTGCAGTATTTCAAAGCTTTTCATTTAGAGCAATAACATTTCTCCATTGGCTGGTATTGCTTATTTTTCATTCTTAAAGCAATAATAATGTCAAAACAAAACAAACATCTGCTCAACTGCAGTAAATTATCTGGCTTTCCATTCTCTGTGCAGAGCAAAAATAGCTTCACTTTATTTCATAAAGTGAATGTTTTCAGGCTGTAGCATGCCTGACATGAGTACTGCTCAAAGGCAGAATTTAACCTTTCATATCTGGTTTAAAGTGCTCAACTATTCTCATATAATTTCCAGCAATTTTTGGCCCTGAGTTTCTATAAGTCTTACATGATCAATGAATTAGAAAACAGAGCATCACTTGAAGAAACATGTGATTTATAATGGAAGATCCACTTCTGTAATTTGCAATATTACTGGAATCTGTTAAAATAGTAACCCACAAAATACTGATGCCTGTTCTGCTGAAAAACTGCTCTTTTGAATTTGACCCCAACAGTAAAATAATCTTCACATTATTCAGGATGAGGCTAATATTAGAGCACCTCTTTGCAGAGAAGTGCAGGCAGGCAGGTGTAGAAATGTCAAGGCAGGCACATGGAAACCTGTTGTGATTTCAGAGCTGCATAGTGGAGCTGCTTTTAGAACAAGTTAGCACAATTTCTTTCTAATAAGGGTTTATTTATGGGCTTGAATGATAGTGTGGTTTCTATAGCTACAGCTGGCTGGCATCTGGACAGCTCAGGGGATGGTGGGAATATTCACAGAGCTCTCTTTTTTCACACATACAGACACATGAACCAGAGTGACAGGAGCAGAACAACTCCAGTGCAGATCCTCTTTGTGACACATTTCTTTTGCCACCTTTCCAGCCGCACCTCATAAATCAGCGCGTGCTCCATGACTCCATATGCTGCATTGGGTACCACTTTTCACAGCACTTTGGGTGAGCTCATCAAATATTCTTAGTCCCTTGCACAGAAACTCTTATTGTCTGTACACAGCAAAGTAAATAATTTTGAGCTGTTGAAGGACGGGGATCAAGATCCAGACTAACAATTTGTTTTTATATTTAGATTTACTATGATTATTGTTTCAGGAATCAGAAGTAAAAAAGTTCAGGAGGCAGAAAGATGTTGTACATGAAGTGGCTTAGATAAGAAAATCAAACAAACAAATAAAGGATGCTAGTTTGTATACCTATAATCAAATTAAATTTATGGTTGTTTCTGAGACAAAATATCACTGCATGGAGTATCAGCTCCTTGGAATTATATATGTCTTAAGAGCTCTACAATATATCCATGCTTATCACAAGAAGAATATCAAATACTTTAGTATTTCTTATACAGAAGAGCAATAAAAATATTTATCATTTTTCCCTTCCCCTCTTGCAGCTGAACCCATTTAGGTAAGCCACAAATAAGCCTGATTTGTTTACCAGTGGATTTTGCATTAATAGTTATGTGTTATTTGATAATGTTATTTGGAAAATAAAATAACTGAAATATTAACATTCAAAAGGCTTGTGTGAATCTATTCTGAAGCGAATCCTTTAAGAAAGAATTAGAATTATTTGCAGAATTGGTTTACTAGAAGCTGAAAAAGAGGATGTAGAATAAAAGCATTTTATGTGGAAATAGTGTATTTCTAACCAAAGTGTTAAACTGATAAGTGACATAAACTTATTAAAACCTAGAATTAAAAATCCCATTCTGTTGCCACTGAAAAGTTAATCACAGTGTGAAGCTAATCCTGAATATCAGGATTTTCCTACCAATAAGCTCCACGGTATATAATGTAGGCCCTAAAGTAGCACATCTATGCTTTACATGCTGAAACTTGAGCCCATATGAGTCATCTTAAGTTAAAAAAAAAAAAAAAGAAAGAAAATGAAAAATAACCACAATAATCAACATTTAAGTTAATATACGAGCATGAAAGGATGTATATAATCATCTACTTAGTGGAAACTGCTTGTGCAGTAATTCTCAATAAGTACTGGATCTTTGGGTCTCCTTTAAAGCAGAATTGCTTAAATAGAGAAAAAAACTGTTTTCTGCAGCCATCAGAAAAATAAACTAAAAAAGCCAACAGACCTAGCTATATTTCATTAGGATTGTTTCAGTAGCTTTGCAAGATAAGTTCAGTTGATGGAAGCTTTTAACACCACAAATACTCTCCTGCAACAACAAAGAAATTCAGAATACCACTTATATAAAAAGATTGGGCAAACATTTTCTGAATTCTTTCAATGGTGTAACATTGGATAAAACTTCTCATTGTTAAAGCATATGAGAATAGCCTTAATGAGTCAGTGTGCTTCTACAGACACACAGAATTTCCAGCAGGGCAACTCTTTAGTGATCTTCTTCCCATCCATTAGTCTCAGCAAATCTGCATCAAACATAACCCCCAGTAAATATCTCCACACTAAAAAAAATCAACACTATACATGTCCCCAAAATGAAACTATTCTAAGGAATTTTTAAATATGGTTTCTCAGTGTATGGACAATTAATTGTTCCAGCCAAAAATCCTCTCTCAGTAAAAATAAAAATACCATCCAAGAAAATCAGTAGACACTTATTTATTTTCTACTTGTTTTATATAAGACTGGGTTAGGACCTCAGAATATCAGTTTAAGGTGGTAGGAATTTAGAAAATGTGTTATAAATTGGATAATTAGTTTTTTTCAATTAGCTGTTTTGATGAGGAAGCATGCATAGTCAAAATAGGCATCTGAGAGCGAAAGAAGAAAGTTTTTGGAAGTTATAATGTCAGATTGAGCTGGACTGCTGCCTGGAATGTGCTCAAAGATTAGCCTAAAAGCTCAAAGTGTAAATAGCATTGAAGAAAATTGTTTTCCTGTAAGAAAATTATGTTTTCCTCTCTTTACACTGTTGCCACATATGTACTTGAAAACTCAAAGGGTGGTTCAAGGTATAGTGTTATTTCAAAACAATCACAGAGGAAATAAAATTGATGTTTCTCTCTCAGGTTCATCTTTGAAGCTTGCCTTTTAATGGCTTTTCAAGGTCTGAGTTTTTTCTGATTTCTTTGTTTTTTATGCTTTGTTATAAAATATGACTTAATTTTCTTAATTTAATTCTGAGATGCATGGCATTTGTTTTCTTTCTTGTCCTCACACATTCTTCTCTAAGCTACAGATTGCAGACTTTCCCTTCAACTATTATGAAAGATAGCAGTAAATGGGTAGGAATACAAGAAGTCCTTTGGGTATGCCTAGGTTCAATCTAACATTTTTTGGGGCATGCCAGCTTCTGGAAAATGGCAGGGAATAATAAATTCCCAGGAAGTCAGAAGCAATCAAACATATAAAAATTACTTAACTGTGATCAAAGAAATAAGTAAGAATTGCTGGGATTAAGATGATGTTATTTATCTAAAAAAACAATATGCTTTCTCTAGTATATGCATAATACTGTTTTCACCTCTTAAAAAACAAAACAAAACAAAACAAAACAAAACAAAAACAAAACAATAAAACAACCCCAAACCCCAACAGATTTTGGGGTGGTTGAAGTTCCCTTCACGAAGCAATGGAACTTGTCTGGTTCTTTCTTGTTTGTTTGTTTTCTTGTTTGTTTTTTGTTTTGTTTTGTTTTTATTTTATTTTTTAAAGTTTGTTTTGTATTTGTGCAAATTGACATAAAGATGTTATTAGCTCTTCCTTAAACATTACCTGTAGACAAGGAGCACGCATTCTTGAACTGTTAAATCGCCAGACTTCAGAGGTCACCTTTCATACATGAAAAGGTAATAATAATAAAAATCAAAGGAATATGAGATCAGATAGTTTTGTTTAGTGATCCTGATTACATATTTGAAATTTTTCCCATTTTCAACTCCCAAGTAAGGATTATAAAAATGCTTCTCACCACACTATCATGAATTTAAAATCTACAGTGAAATATCCATAGCATATCACTCTAAGGCACCAACACAACAGAAAGCATTTCTAATGTCCTAGGTCTCTGCAATAAGAAGAATGCTTTTAGGTGTCAATAAACATATTTTGCATCTTTCAAAGATAAAAAAAGGCTAAAATTCTTATTTTATTACAGCCTTATACAGTTGTAAAACTCCCAGTATGTTCCATTTCTGATTGTCTTTCCAACTCCATTCCACAATGACACTTTTACATGTCTGCTGAGGTTTTGGTCCCCTCCTGCTCTTTTCATTTTTTCTCTCTTCCTTCTTTATTCCATTTTAGGTTTTTTTCCTCCATTTAAAGGTTAGCATTAAAGAAACATCAAGAAAATGCTCAGAGCAAAAAGTGTGCACTTGTCAGAATCCTACAAGCCAGTAAATCAATAAGGAGGAGAGACACGGAAAGCAAAAATTGTTCTGCATGATCTTTGGAGAAAACCAATATATAAATGCAATGTGTATTTTGCAAAGAATGTCAGGAACAGTTAATTTATGTCCTGGATAATGCAAAGGAAAAATTAAAAATATGGTACAAACTGAATTTAATTTTCAGTGCCAAGAAATTGTTTGTTTCCATTTACACTTCTATTTAGTATCAACCCAATATATTAACTACACTAATAGCCTGAAAACATCTGCTTTATCCCTGAGGAATGAAGACTCCAGAGGCCTCTGCTGCAACATCTATTTGGTGCATTTGGCTGTCCCTACAATGACTTGCATTGCAAAGTTCTTTTTTTGGACAGAAGAAAAAGCAAACAGGAAAGCATAAGCCAAGCATATTTTTTGAAATTTTGCTGTTCCAATATCAGCAATCAGTTTGTGGATCTTTTTTTAGAGGGCTGCTTCTCTAATCATTATGTTTTCATTTTCTCTGCCACTCTCCAATAATAATGGAAAATGAATATTTCAATCCTGTCGCAGTAAATCTTGAAAACTAATTGTGGTTGCTTGGTTGCTTGGGTTTTTTATTGAATCCAAACCATCTATCACATAGGAGCAGTGAGAGAGCAGAAGACCAACAAATTTTCTGCTGGTTGCATTAATAAAAACTTGGTGAACAATTAGGAATTTCAAATTACAAATCTGCTCTGAAGAAATAGCAAGGATGAAACTACTGTTTCTGACAAATACATACAAATTATAATATTCTAATATAGTTTACTTTTTCTTTGGTAATGCAGACCAACACAAAGGTAAGGGAGATCTTTACCTCCTTTCAGGGAAATTCCTCTTCCAGAAATACTTGAAATTTTAGGAGATTAATTCTTAGTTTCTGAATGTGTTTTCCCTTTGAAAACATTCCAGTGATTTCAGATGTGTAGGTAGTAAGTATGCAGATTTTACTGTTTGTGAGTGGCTTGGTACTAAGATAACACAGGCCAGCTCTTCTCTGGATTTATCTTGGCCTGAGAGAAGAAGTTATGTCTCGTTTAAACATAAAGAATTACATAACCATCAGGTAACTTTTATCTGATTTGTTTCAGATCTGTTTATCTTTATGTAATCATATGGTGTAACTCTATATATCTGTATTTGTATTTTTGCATTTTTTGAAAGAGTTATTTGCTGTAGAATGAACCTATGATCTTAAAATAAAATCCAGAGTATAATAATGTCATAAAATGAGAAGAGGCCTTGAAAATATTGTTCTGGGATTCTGCCACTGGAATAGGATGCTACAAGGTGCAAACAACTTACTAGCGCTTAGCTTCTGATCACTGAATGGATGCAATATTGCATCCTGGTTAAAATGAGCTTTAGAATAAAGAAGTATTCAATCTATGCAGAACAAAGCATATAAAATATAATCAGACTTGTAGACCAGTGAATAAAATTAATGAGTAAAAAATTCTCACAGATATATAAAATGTCCTCAAGCAAATATTTTGGTCACAGGCCAAACATTTTTTCCCAGCGACCCACAAAATGAGAACTGACCAATTCAGGTGGATGTAGAGTTTTTATATGAAACGTTGTAGTTTAAAACTAGCTGGGAATTCAATTCCAAATAAACTGTGCTCCCTTTGCTGTCTCCCCTTCTGGTGAGAGAGCGACAAAGGCAGAGACTATGGCTTGAGATAAAAATTTACTGAAAACAAACAATGGGATGAGAAATGAACAGTAACAACAATATTAATAACAAAAGTATACAAAAGAGAGGGTGATTTACACACAGACAAGGTACTCACCACCTTGACTGGGTTCCACATGGCCACTGAGACAAAGAAAATTGAAGGATGATATTTCAGGATCTACAAGTTGTTTCCAGCTCAAGAGCTAAACAACTACAGGAATCATTTAACCTCTTTTGGCCTTGATTTCATGCATCTTTATCTGTATTTCCTGAAATTTGTGATATCAAAATAGCTATTTCCACAAGGAGCTAACTTGGAAACCTTTAGCTGTTAGCAGGAAAATATGAAGCAATAATAATCATTCAAGAGTGACAGGAACTACCACCAAAAAAAAACCATGGAGTTTTTAAAAAGAAGTCCAAATGTACATGAAGGTAAAATGACTTAGATAAGTCCTTATACCACTCTCAGTTTGGGGACAGTAGATGAAGCTTTGGGAGTCATTATCAGTGACTTAGTGTCCACAGTGAGATGAAGGAAAGGTATTAGGAGGAGTTCTTTGCTTTGGAAGGTCTACTGTGTCTAAGCCTTTCCCATAAGAAAAGATGCCTCTCTTATTTTGAAGTCCTGGAGAGTCCAGCCTGCCTTGAACTTCTATGATGTCTGAGGTAGTGGCAGCACAGGATGGGAAGGAAGTTGAATAACTTACTCCAGGTTTTTGGGTGTCTGAGGTTGAGTGAGATGTACCACAGGGGATGTGAGGGCTTATAGAAGCTGTCTAGGATGTTTTTACATTCAATGGTGGAAAAGCAGAGCATGACTTTTGTGATAACAAGACACAGAAAGAACCTGGATGATGTATTACTTTAGACACTAATCTTTGAGAATTCTTATAAAATAATTGTAAAGTAATTGTACTAAGACTTTGAAGTCATAAGTGATCTGAGTAAATTGTCATTTGCAACCAATGAAATGAGGTTCATCAGATAACAATGAAAGGTGGGCATATTGAATTAGGCTGTTGAAAGTCTAGAAGGAGATGTTTAAAGATAACTTATTTTATCACCTTTTTTATATATCTTGGACACCTTATCTTGGTTTGCCAAAGTGTTTGCACATTTTCAAAAAATAATAAATTAGAAACTAGATTTTTTGTCCTATGAAAACACTTAATAGTAATATTGGGTCTATTTTTGCCATACTGTTTAAATGAATGGGTGAATTTCAGAAACAATGGTCAGAGTCTGACAAACAGTATGAGCTGTCAAGTAATTAAACAGTGGGGTAGTCCATTATTGATTTAGTTTCATAGTCAACATTTTATATTACCTATTGTATTGTACAGGTGTTGTTCATATTTGATTTTTTTTTCTTTTTCTGGAATGAATGTTGTTGCAATTTCATAGTTATTTTAGCAGTTAGTCTATCCTTGTCCTGTTTAATTGCCTACGGATTAGTGCCCAGTATAAGAGCAGATTTTTATTTTTTTGATTACTATTTTTAGAGTGGATGATTTTTATTTTTGTCAATACATTTTACCAATTTTCTATTTTTCTTTCTTCAGGGTCATCCAATTTTTGTTTATCTCTCAGGTGTCCCCACTATTATTAATGCAGGATATTTTTTGACATTTTTAAGTCCAATTTACTGAATCAGTACATAAAAACATTCCTTTGCCAGCTCCCAAGCTACTAAAATTTGTCGAAGATGTCATTTTTAAAGTCTTTTCAGAGGAATTTCTAATGACAGAGACTGATTTACTTACAACAGTGTCAGAAGCAATGCTTTGTATATAATTTTTTTAATTTATATATGTATATATTCCTATGGATAAGTCTGTATCCTTTTAGGCTTAATGTAATAGCTTTTGTTGTATCCATTTGGTCAGATATATGTATGCCGATATATGTATGCTTTATTGCCTCTCTATAAATCAAATCTATTTGACTCACCATATGTGGACCATTACTTAAATTATAAACTTTAATATTATGAAAGCATTATGTAAATAATAATTAAAATGTATGGGGAATTAAGATCCTTTGATATCCTGTTTCAGTTTCTGCTATTTGAGAGTTTTTTGAAGCACTGATGTTTTCTAATTATATTTATTAAGTTTTGCTCTTAGTGCTATATATCTAACTGCCTTTGCTGGCAAACTTCTTGTTGAGTCCTATGCATATTTCTGACAAATGTTATTATCTGTTTGCTGCAGGTAAGGTGTTTCATACTGATACAAGCAATTTCTCTGTATGCATGTTTTATCCTTCTCTAGATATCAGAGTTAAATGTTACTGTTCCTTGAACTCCATGTATGATACAGAAGGCTGATATGAGATCATGCATGTAGAATTTGTCTTTTCCCAAACAAATACAACAGCAAGAAAATTATTATTTTAAAATATGTCATTTTTTAAATGAACATTAATTCTCTCACTTTTTCTTTATAAGACACAGGTTTATCAGTTTTCTGGTAGAAAAATTTTATGGGCTTTACTAATAGCTACTAGTTTTTTCATATAAATTCTATTATTTTTTTTTTTTGTAATCTGGATCAAGGGGAAATATCTTCTTTTCCAGAGTGAAAAATCACATAAACTCCTCAACTTCTACTCCTTAGAGAGCATATATTAGATCTGACTTTCAAGCTTAAATTGTGCACTGTCTTTTCAAACAAGTGTTACCCTCATCTGACAGGGTGACACCCTGTAATTAAGAATGATTGTTAAAATAACCAGATTTCCAATGCAGATTTTGAAAGCAAAGCTAGGTGTGTAATGAAAATACCTGTTAGAAAAAATGAGGTAGGAAAATCATGTGAATTGAAGACTAAGACTACCCACAGCACAATTTCTTCCCGGTGTTAAGATAATAAAAAACCTGCATCAGGACATATGAAGTCAAAATTAAACAGAAACTTTTTATTTTGGCTTAATTGATAAAAAAATATAATTTTCTACTCACAGCAATGAGTAGAAGAAGCTGCAATATGCTATTAAGTGATTTGTATATTTTTTTTTTTAGGTTTAGACATCTGAATGCTAATTATTATTACTATTATATATGCAAAGCGTTTTTTCCCTTTTTTTTTAATACAGTAAAACAAAACTCACAATACTCTGTGAGTTTTGTCTGAATCTTTATGAGTCAGACTGAAACAGAAACAATCTTTTGTCTGGTATTTCGCCAGTTCTTAAACTCTCTTTTTACCAGGTTACAGAAAAAGACACCTGTAGGAATATCTCTTCAAACTATCCGTACAGAAAAGCAGTCTGTGTGACCATGCTTCCTTTCACTGTAAGGAATCCTCAAGCAAATAAGTCTTCCTTATATTGCCTTGGGCAGGTCATGAACAGCTGAATATTTATTTATCATCTGTCACCCTACCTGCACTCTTCAGTTCAGCCAATAACATAGTGAATTCTAGCTAGTAATCAAATTTTGAAAGATAAAGATAGTGGAAGATTCTATTGGGAAAACCATGCTACAATTTAATAGATTTCATTATCAGAAACTCTAACTTATAACTTATCCTTTATTAATTTCATGTTACTCATGATTGTGATCTCTTATATGATTTTTTTTTTTTGGATTTTTACTTCCTTCAAATAACAAGACAATTCTAAAAAATCTTTTTCTACTCATTTTTCAGCAAACTTAAAGAAAGTGTGAAGTTAAAGTGTGAAGTAATTTAAGTGGTTCTTTTCTCACATGTGAAAATTGACAAGGCTGGGTTAGATTGAATACCAGGAAACTAATAAGATGTGGTTCAGTATATATTCCAGCTGGGAATATATTCTTGTTTCAGAGGAAAACATTCCCTTTGGCTGTTATGTGAACATGATCTAAGGATTTTTCAGCTAAAAATCATTTAAGATTCATTGCAGGCCATTATTCTTTTTCACATAAAAATTACTGACAGTGGCCTACATGAGGTTAAATAAACTATGTTAGTGGTATGCACTACTTACAAAAATTATTTGTTGTTAAAATAGCTCACAGTAAAGGCAGAAAATGATAAACATGATGCTTTAGTGTTGAAGGCTATTTTCCCACATAAATGGACAAAATCTCTGGATTGAGAAAGGATCAGACACTGTTATCCTTTTTGTACTAAATACAACCTGAAAGCACAGAGAATTCTCTTAAAGCTACTGGGACCATCTGTGGACTAAGGATTTGTTTAGGGTATAACCCACATAAATCTATAGACCTAATCCTAAACATGTAGTTTTCACTGTTGTCAACAACTAGTAGTGTATAGTCTTTCTCTCTCCATGAAACAAATCATTAATATGTAAAATATTTTCTCAAATAAAAGCAATTTTTATTTGTCGGTTTGAAAGCCATTGGTGTAAAAGGTTGAAGTCATTAATACAATGTTTTAACTTGTATTAATGACTAAGTAACGAGCTAACAAAGCTTGTTTGTAGCTGCTCATTCACACTGGCATCCTACCATGAGACTGGGAAGAATCTTTTTTCTTTCTTATGAAAACAGGTGCTGCTTCATCTGCCTCTGGTCAGATGGCCACCCTGTCCCTTACCCCCCTACCGACCCAATTTTTCAGCTAGGAATATAATGACTAATATTTCTGTTATTACCAGACCTCACACTAGAAATCTCTCCTGATTTTCAAACACTTCCATGTTTTATTTTTAGGTAACAGGAGTTTAAACTGCACTACATACCTTGGTTTCCTTCAGTGAAGAGCAACTGTAGTAAACATTGCAAAATTTGTTTGTTGGGGCTGGTTTATTTGTTTGCTTCTTCCTTGCATGAGCTTTCCTGAATCTGTAATTCAGTTTCACTTACCTAAAATTTTACTTATAAAAAGAAGGAAAAAACAAAAAGGGAAAATAGAAAGAAATATGTTGCATAATTTGGTTTATCACGATGCCAGATTTTAGGAGATTGAATCAGTTGATTGCAGGATATTATTTCTGTAAGATGAGTACTCATTGAAAGAGAGGTGATTAAAATACAGGTGGGTTGTTTTTTTCAGACAGACCATTTTGAAAACATTTGATGACCTCAGTTGCAAAGTTGCTGCTGGGTAGTGGTTTCAGTAAAGAATTGTTCTGGGATAGTTATATATTTGCTATGGAGTGGCTGGAAAAAAATACAATGTGAAATGAATTTTGAAATCTTACTTGAGTCTTGCAGAATGATTCAGGATCATTTTCAAAGTGGATTAGCATTTAAAGCATTTTATTATCTTATTATCTAATGTCATACATAAAGTTTTATAACCATCAGTTTAGCATTTTAAAGATTCTTAATATTGTTATAATAAAACTGACTACTGCAGATAATTTTATATTCCATAATAAAAAAATAAATCTGTGCTGGTAAATCAGTCATCCTTTAAACTCTTAATAAAAGGAAAAAATGCCTGTATTTGGACAGCATTTTGTTTTAAGTGCAGTAATATATAATGTGGTCGATTGCAGTATTTAAGTTAAATATTGATTCTCTTTCCTATCTTCTTTGTTAAATTAAGTATTGGTTTACACATTTTCCAATAGCTTCATTAAAACTAAAATGGCAGCAAATACTTGCTGATGTCGTAACGTGCTTTAAATTTTCTCACAGGAAAAGACATTTGTTTTAGTTTTATCATCCTAAGAACAATAAATAGATGATCTTGTAAGCACTTTTGACAATGGTATTAGAATATCTAGGGTCTACTTTTTCACAGAATTATATTTATATAATGAAGCATTATACAAACATGCGTGTTTAACTTTGGTTAATGTATGTGTTCAACTGCAACAATATATGTTTGTCAGCTTTGGAAACTGTTTAAAGCTTATGGATGACAGAATGTTTACAACATCCATTTATGGCTTCTGCTCCTCCTTTTATACTAGCAAGATCCAGATTTTCAGTATCCAGAGGAGAATCTAGATATCCAAAGAGGCAAGGTTTGCATGTAAGCCCTTGGATTACGACAAGGTTTTCCAACTATAACCACCATCCCTTCATGTGGTAACACCCCTGGTGTGTTTTATCCTTTCCAGAGGTTCCCACATCCAAAACTTTCCATATTAAATCCCTTGGGCTCTTAGTTCTCCTGTTTAATGTGAGATGACCTCCTTTTTAAAAATCCACAGTTTCATTTGGTTGCTGAGACTTAGGAAAACAAAAGAACAGTTCAAAAAGTGCCTAATCCCCCACAGTTCTGTGGGAAGCATACATGCCTGCAAGCTGCTTAAAGTGAGGTCCCCAGTCTGCAAGGTAGTCATAGCTCTGATCCATGTCTGAGGTGCTTGAACCCAACGAGCTGAGGGATCCTGCCAAGGAGCCAGTCCCCTCAAACGCGTACGTCTGAAGAGAGTCATAGGGAGGAACGCTAGGATCCGTATTTGCTTCTTCCAGCTTTTCTGAAATGAATTGCCTGAAAATTGCGCTGTCTGGGCCAACCTGCAGAGACTGCCTGTAGAGGCTCTGGATTTCAGAGGCCACCTTCTTCCGAGGTTTGTGTGTTCGCATGACAGTGCGTGTCCTCAGTGCTGAAATATCAAAGGCTTCTGTGTCCTCCTCGCCCCCTCCTTCATCGTCATAACTGACAATGTTCTCTCTGAAATCTTCCATCTTCTCTGAAAAGGGAGGCTTCTTGTGCTGCTGCTGCTGCTGCTGCCTTATGGCTACAATTGCCAAAAAGAACACTGACAAAATAAAAAGAAAAGAGAAGGGGCAAGAGAAAAAATTAAGCAGAACTAGATGCTATGAATATGTTTGGAAAGATTTAAAATATCGCTTCTTATCTTAGTATCAAGGTTGTTGAATAGAGAAGCTATCTTAACAAATTTATAGAGCTGTAATTTTTATGCATTTTATGGTTTTGAGATGAGCAATGGGTGTGCTGGAAAATGGCTACAAAGGGACTTATAAAAAAGGCAAATTAAATGGAGCAGTTCTTTTGGTAGATGCAAATTTGAAACTGATAGAAACACAGGTTATGCTTTTTGAAAGTACTTTTTTATCACATAATATGTCAATTTCACATTCAGAATTTAAATTCTTAATCTCTATCCGTCTCTCTGATAAAAGCCCCATCAAGATCAAATAAAAAATGAGACAATGAGCAAGATATACTCCTCACCTGGTTGAATCATTCAGTTCAACAAACTGTGCTGAATGGTGTTCAACTATTTCTGTTGTGCTGATTTTAAAATTTGAAGACTCACTAAATTTTGTGTCATTTTACCATCAAGCCTATGAATCTGATGATCTGATTTCTTTAATATATGAAAAGTTTCTTACATTTTTTGTTAAAGCATTATTTTTTAATCCCACATAATTTCATTTAAACTGAACAATCCCTTTGAATTGGTCTATGACTTTCAAAGAGATTAATTCTTTCAGTTTTAACAATATCTTGCTGCAGTTCTACTTAACAAGTATTTTGTGGACTGTAGTGCTTTTACTCAGAACATGAAATGATACAACTACGAAGAATTACAGCATTTTTCTTAAGAATACGAGGAACCTGAAGCAGTTCTGTTTTCTACCTATTTACAGCTCAGATTTAAATAAGACAACTCTGGAAGTGCAAGGCAAGCCTAGAAAAAACAAATTCATTGTATATTCCCATGTCTTCACTTGGAAACCGGGCCTGGATGTAGGGAAGATGATGCATCATCCCTGGGCTTTTCCATGAAGTTAAGAAACGGCTGGTGTCTAGAATGGCCAGCTTTGAGTTGTTGGTTTGGTTTTGAGTGCTGTTTGCCAGCTGTGCACAACCCTTTACAGAGGTACTAGAAAAACTCCTGAGCATTTGAACCCTTCTCAATCCCAGTTCTCATATCGAGAAATTCCCAAATGTATTGGAGGGTAAGTTGGTGTCTCCTGAGAGGAAAAAGGAGATGTCCAGCATTTGGAGAATAGGCTGTCTAGAGATGAAACCTAAATTGGGAAAGAAACTTCGTGTGTCTAGAACTTTCTGGCTGATGTCAGATTCCCTGTTTCTTTTATTATTCATAATTGATCTCAGTTCTACATTTGCCATTCCTAAGGAAGAATAAGTAGAGTACTAGAGTACTACTTCTTTTAATATATTCATACACTAGCAAATTTTCTTGCATAATGCTGTCTTCAGCTTTACCTGTGATCAATACAGACTTTGGGCTCTGAAATCTTCGTTATTGCACTGCCAGGAGAGTAAAGAGGACCATGACTCAACTACACCTAACTTTTAGGAAATTACATTAGAATTCAAATTTTACTGAAAACTGGGGAAAAGAAGGGATAAATTATAGTTAAGAAAACAGGAAAGAAATTTAACATTTGCCTTATTTCAATTTTTACCAATGGCCCAGTACTTCCAGTCTTCGAGTCAAGGGTCCATCTTTGTTACTTAACCAGCCCTTCTGTAAACGGAAGCAAAGTCATTTTTCTTACTTGTACTTACCAAGGAATATTAATATGCAAGCCAAAGCAGCAACTAAACCCTCTGTGCTGAGACCCAAGGAATACATGAAAGTTCCATATCGGCAGTAGAAGGTGTTAACTTCCGTGTCACAGTCGCAGACAGTGACAGTGAGAGTATTTGTGCTCGTCAGCGGTGGGGTTCCATTATCCTGAATTAAGATTGGCAAGTAGAAAAAAAACTGCTCTTGCCTGCTGAAGCCACTTTTTGCTGTGAAAATTCCAGCTGTGTTATCTAGAAGATAAATTATTATGGTGATATGCATTTATGTATCTTGTAACCACAAGAATAATATTTAGTGCTGACCTATTTAAAAGCAATTGTACTCTGCAAAGCTACACATTAGCAAAAGTTAAAAACATAAAAGCAGGCACTGACATTTGGTGCATATTTTGTCAATTGTGAATAAATTGTATTTAGTTTTGATATATGTACTCCAGGGACAATAATAAGATTTGAGCAAGGAGCTCTGGTTTTAATGTTCAGAGCTAAAGAAGTTAACATCTTTTTCAGTACCTAGCACCTGCTCAGACTAATTAATTGGTTCTTAAAATGGTTCCATGTATCCAGCTGCTACCAAGCCAGAAGTTCACAGATAAAATACAGACAGTTTGTCAATCAAAAAGGTTAAAAAGTGTTTCTAGCAGCACATAGTGAAAACAGGTGGCAAGGGAAAGAAGAAAAAGCAAGAAAAAAGTCCACTAAAATGGTCTTTTATTTATTTCCCTGGCACAAAAACTGGAGCTACCTGGACTTCTACTGCCTAAAATAGCAAAACTATTTAGATGCTTTCACTTTGCTTTGTATTTAAGTATGAGTGTTTAGAAACCTGTTTTGTAAAAAACACAGTAAACAGCTTAAATTCAGGTCCTGCTGCATATCAGTTAGAGTAAGTAACTTAGATTGCTGCAAAACAAAATAGTCCTGTCTACATACATGTATAATGAAAAGAAGAAAAAAGAATCTAGAAATATTTCCATGTCAGAATTTTTTCTCATGGCAGAGTGAAAGACTGCACGTGTGTATATGTAGTAGGGAAAAACTTGTATTGTAGATGTATTTGCACAATACATCTATACAAACAGTCTCCTGAATTTAACTCCCTCACATGTAAGTTGTTCTAGGTTTCTATCATAGTTCAGAAAGTAACTCTGAGATAAAATACTGAAGATCTACAGTCTTTTTTTCTCTTCCTTAGGGCTATCACAATTCAACCAGCCATTTCTGTTGGATGTGGCAGAAAGAGGCAGGATGATATCTTATTGCATCATATTTCAAAAAGTTTTGTTTTCCCCATTAGTAGCCATCAAAAGGAACTGAATGGGTTGTTTTGTGTGAGGGTCTGCTTGGGTTTTGGGCAGAAAGAGGAAAGGTGGGAAAGGCTCATGGCTTGTGCACAATTTGACCTTAATATAATGACTTATCTCTTCCTGGAAGGGAGTGAGAGATGAAGATGGGAACTGAAATTCTTATTGATACATTGACTAACTTTGAAGATAATTGAGAAGTCGTTTGCCATTTAATGTATTTGGAGCTCCCCAAAACTCGTTTCCATTGATTTGTTCCCTTGGCCAGAGCATTCAAATAATTACCATGGTCAATAAGAACGATGTGTACTTTAGCTTAGTCCAACAAAGCTTTATTTTGTAGTCTCAGCAGACTCACATTCCATTCCTAGTTATCTGTGTTTATAATGTTGGTCTTGCTGAATTAATGAAATAATCTTCTTATATCAATATTCTCTTTCTAATGGTCTTATTTCTCAGGCAAATAATTTTAACAAGAAAGTTGGAAATGACCACCATATTCAGCATTAAGAAAATAATTTTTAAGAAATACCAGTGTATTTTTCATCTCAGCTGTTTTGTCTTTCCCTGAAATAAAACTGCCTTTTGTTGTTTACATTAGTCACTTGAAAAGGAAAATACACTCTTTGATACTATTAGGTTATTGTTTTGAAGTGGACCTCAGAACATATTTAATTTTTATGACAAAAATTTGTATTTAAATGGAAAATTTTAAGAAATTAAGAACCTGTTGGAAGCATGCATCTTCCATAGGAGGGTCTTAAAAAGCCGCATGACTGACACTACCTTGATTGTCTTTGACAGTAAAATGTGAGCTGTTTGAGTCCTCCTGAGCCAATGAGAAATAAAAATGGTGACCTTCTGCTGAGTCATCTTGATCCACTGCACTGATGCTTTGAATTAACTGGAAAAATAAGAGAACAAAGTTGTTTAAGAGTAAAAGATTTTCCTTGTCCTTTAAAGCAATAGAAAGGATATAGCAGGTATGTTAAAATTAAACTATTGATGTTGAGGATATGATCCACGAATCTGTATTTAGTGCATAATATGCAAATATTCACCAAACACCCAAATAGGCTTATTGAGACATATTCTGCAAATACTCTGCATTAGGTTTTCATCCATTTGAGACAGGTAGGCATTAAAACCTTGAGAAAATGTAAAATGCTTTCCAGATCTAATGACCAGGAGCAAATAAAGTCTCCATAAATCGTAAAAAATATATATATATAGAATGTTTTGTTCTTTTTTTTTTTAATCCAAGTGAAGAGTATATCATTCTGCATTTGAAGAAATCTTTCTATGCAAAACCCATTCCTTTTGAGTCCACAAACACATGGACATCATTCAACTGGTATATTGTGTCTCCAGTAAGTTACATGCATTGACAAGTTCACATGCTGAATTGTTGATTCTGGATATTATAACAGATTGATTATGGAATTTCTGGGCTGCTTTTTCTCAAGAAAACAAAATAGCCTTCATTTAGAAATCTGTCAAACCAGAAAGTCATTGCAAGATAAAATAAAAAATAACAGCGTTCAAAAGAATGTTTTTCATCTCTGTAAATAAACAACCACATAGTAAACATAATTAGCAGTATTTCTTTTAAAAAATCTATATTTGTTCTATTTATCAGTAAATATTTAATTATCAGCATATATTAGTGAACATCCTTGCTGATCAGGAGGAAAGCAAACTGCTGGAAGTTGACCAATTTTCAGAAAAGAGAGGGTCAAATTTGAACTTCAGCTTGATTTTATCAGTAATCTCATGCTCTGTACGTATTTGAACACAAGAACTTGAACCCTCAACTTTTCTCAAAGCACAGATCACCTGAATGATACAATCAGGGCTTTGAGTCAGTGGAAGTGGCTACTTCTGGTCTCCCTCTGTGCCTTTGACAACTCTTTTCTGGTTAGATCCTTTTTTAAAGATCTAGAACTTCATCACACATTCTTTTTCTTTTCAAGCAAGCCAAGTGTGATGAAATCATCACAGGAAAGTGCAAAATGTGGCTTACACACCAAAAGCTTTGTATTCTTAACACTGTTCCCTCTTCATATGTAAAAGTTTTTTTCAAATCTATATTTTCTCTCTATTGAAACATGAGGACCCTTGAGGTTTATAGTTTGTGTTTGTTGGGTTTTTTTTGGGTTTTTTTTTATTGCCATTAATGAGAGGAATATCTTTTCAGTGATGTCATGGTGTACAAGGGAAAGGGATTCTCGAGGGATTTTTTTTTCTTTCCTTAGAACTAACAAAATAGCTGAGGTGATGCAAATACAGGCAGAAAAATGCAGGTCAAGAAATCAGTGAGGATAAACTGACAGCTAACATTTCCTTGACTACCACAGGCGTCATTTTTATAAGAAAATGTAATTCCCAGAATATGCTCAACACAAACAGAAATAAGGTACAAAGTTTAATATCCAGTCTAAACTGCAAAGAAGGACACATTTTATAATATTTTGCCATTGACCTCAAAAAAAAACTAAAAGAGACCATACTGGCTTTTCTTGAAAATTTGTGGGCTACATTTCACAGATGAGGATGTGTCTTGGTATGAATGTACACCTGTCCTTAAAATTCAGGGTCTGTTAAGGTATACTAATTATGCAGAATAAAATAATTATCCACAAAGACATCTTGGCCACATTTACTTTGTTTTGTTTTAAACCAAACTGTTTTGGTTTTACTTTAGTTACTTGGTAGAGAAAAATTACCTACCTACAAACTAAAAAAATTTATGAATTATTTTCATAAATTGAAAATAAATGAATGATTTTCATTCAACAAGGTATTACCAATATCTTTTGAAAACATATTTTTAAGAATACATAATGTTTGAAGATCATGAAATTAGAGCAGTTGTGCATTAGATACTGTTTTGCTATCTCATTATTGACTTCCAAATTGTACATATGGAATTTATTTGGCTCTGCACATTTAATCTATATCTGATTCAATCAATAAAATACTAAGGAGAATGTGGCTAACTGAAAAAAAACCCAGTCTAACTTCCCTTGCCTTGATCTGCGCTGTCCCATTCTGCACAAGATTCCTGTGGTCGTTCTAGTTATATAGACATATATAGATACATATATAGATATATGCCTTTAAGGATTCACCTTAGCAGCAGGGGAAGATTTGGAATGTAAGCACAGGGCAAATCCTTATTGTTTACTTCTTGCTGTAGCTCTTCTATTAAGATTCAACAAAGCCCACGTTAGTCTACAAAATATGCAGAGAGCAATAAATGCCTCTGATTTTACTGACTGGGAAGGAAAAATCACTCAGAGTGAAATAAATTCCTTCTTTTATTTCTGATTTCCTAGGTTTCTGTACATCTGACCTAGGAGATCCTAGCTTTGTACCAGGGGAACAGGCATCACATTCTCAAAAACTGCAATTACTGCTTGCCTGTTAAGGCTTACGCAACTCCTATATTTTAGCGTATAAATAAAGAAATTATAGTGGATGAATTGCTGCTTTTGCAAGGTTATGTCAGTTGTTGTGTTGACATGGCTGAAATTTATTTGCTTTAAAAATTCTTATTTCAAGTCTCATGAATATAGAAGCTTTAAAGGTCCAGAGGTTCATTTTAAAAATGGATATTTCTTTAAAACAGAGATTAACTCACATGATTCTTTTTGAAAAAACTAATTTAAATTTCTGATGGCTTTTGAGAACTTAAAGAATGCAGTGAAATATCTCAGTGCACTAGCAGAGAAGAAAGCTTTCACAAGATAAGCAACCAGAAGCACAGATGGGAAACAGGAAGATGCTCATTTTAGGCCTAAATGGAGGTGAAGGTTTAAAATCTGAACATTGGACAAAATTCCCCTGTGAAGACTTGTGGTAACTATAAATGGCAAGAACAGGGGAATATAAGGCATGGTAAATCAGTTGTGAGTGATCTATCTGAACAAAAATTCCCAACCTGCAAACTGAAAGAGGAAGAAATTCCTTATACACATGCCAGCCCAGGTTGTCAGAATGTCATCTTGTAAACAAATTATTTTTTTTATTGTATTTATTCATCTTGGAAATAAATACTTGTGGATTATGGAATAGTTGACTGCCAGGTAAGCTTGATAAAACTTAATTGGAAATTTATTTCCTGAACTCCAAATGGTCTTTATTGGAATTATGGAGAGGTCCAAAAGGAAAGGTCAAATCTTCTTTGTTGCAGTCCTTTCTGCTTCTATTGGCTTTCAACCAAGATACATTTAAGGCATAAATTATCTCTCTGAACAACAGTACTCCTAATTTTGATGCTAGAGAACTTTGAATGTAGAATTTTGAGTCCTTTATGTGTTAGTCTTACCAATTCCATTCGAGAAATGGAGGGAAGTACAAACATTTACCACCTCTGTCTTTCCACTTCAGTTTCTCTGTTTTGTTTTCCACAAAACATCCTTCGATAGGAGTTCTGCTGTGGATTATAAATTGAAGGAGACCTAATCACCCATTTTTTAGAGAGTACAGGACTGATTTTGTTTAAATTGGCAGAAGTCTTATAAGCAGTAAGATATTTCTCATTCTCATAAAATTTACTGATCATCAGAGTTCAGAGCAGGTAAAAGATTAAAGTGTTGATAACTAGTAAGCAGTACATATTCCAGGTAGACCTTTTACTTCAAGAGCCAGGTTCTCCTGTTGACTGCTTCTGTTTTGAAAAGCAAATTGGGACAGTATTCAAATGATTTATCTGGGTCTATTTTAAACGTTTCTGCTCAACTATAAATAAAATTGTGTACTTATCTGCAAAGACTTAACAATTAAAAAGCTCATGCTGTGACACTGAGGTGCTTTTTATATGTTTGCTCACATATGCTAATAAAATTCTCCCACCTGTGCCATTCTGCTAAGAGATAATGTCGTTGAACCATGGCCCACATAAAACAGAAAAAGGAATTTTCCATGAGTCACTGTGGCTCCTGTTTCAAAACATCACGTGTTACACTCAGTGCATCTGCACGTATAGCTCAGTGTAAGAGTCTGTTTTATTATACATTGCTTTCACAGCTCCATCATGTTTTTACACTCTAAAGGATGCATTCATTGTTGAGGGTTTTTTAAACTTTTTATTTTCTTATCGTTACTGCTCAAATGCTTTTTGTAAATGTTGAAGAAAACATGCAATATGAAATAATAAACAGTCTTAACTCTCACTTTCATTTCTGTGCTAGGAAAAACAATTTTGCATCATGATTTGCTAGAAAGGATCTGTTTTAGCAAACTACTCATTTTTGGATTTAATCATATGCTCAGAGAATTTGTTTAAAGATTTCCTCTCTTTTCTTCTGTCAACATTTCATTATGTAGAGAAGTAATAGGAAATGAGTACTTTTCACTTACACTGTAACTGATTATTATTTTATTATGTGCGAAGTACTGAGTAAATAAATTTGGTTTTTTTCTTATCTGACTCAAAGTTCCTGCATACTCAATCACATTTTTGAATCTAATAAAAATTGCTATGCAAGCTTTAATATCAAAATCACTTCATATGTGATCTCCAAATTAAAGGAACTCAGAATTACCAGAATAAATATGCATTAGAGATGACAGATTAATTCAGAATATAGGTAGTTCAGTATAGTTTATCTTCAGCTGAAATCAGCTTTCTCTCTGATAGGAAGAAAGATCAATATTCACAAAAGGGCTGAAATTACCATGCATAGATACACTATGGATGGTCAGCTTGCTCACATATAAGTATTTTGATACAGTTTACATTATTACAGTTTACAATCTTTCAAGCTGCATCATCCAGATGAGTTAATTTATTAATATCTTGGAAATTAGGCTTTTTTTTTTTGAGATTCATTCTTGATGAGATGTCTCTAGTGCTACCTTTGGGGTGGATTTGGTCATCTTGGTGTTTTAACTATTTGTAAAGCATATTTCCTTGGAAGTTCAAAGGTTTGTACTTACTTTACACACCCCTACATGGTAAATATAAACAATTAATAGAACATTGTAGTCATCATTTACTGTGTTTACATGCAGTTATTAAGTCAAAAAGTCTAATCAAAAGGTAATCACAGGTTTGAATGCCTTAATAATACTGTTCTATTTTATCTGATGATAACTATAGCTGTAGTGGAACAGAAGACTGTTTAACAGTGCAATTTTCATGTTCAATTCATTTGGAAAACAGCTCATAGAATGGTGGTGGTGCAGTGAAAGTGTTTTTCAACATTTTAAAGAAAACTTGAGTTGTGGTGTAGCATACAGCTGACTTCTGTATTATAGGACAGTACTAAACGATAACATTAAATGGATAGTGAAAATTCCATTCAAGATGTCTAATAAACATGATGAATGCATTCAGTATGATGCCAAAAACACCTATCTATCTTCTTTATACCCATTTTTATTGTCAAATTTGGATTATAGGCCCACAGACTGAAATCTAATCCTTTTGTTTGAATAACTTTTGGAGGCTAAGCTAAACATAGCTGCAATTCGCACAAAAACACCATGCAGGGGCTTGAAGGTCAGCACTTAGTCAATAAAAGCAGACCAAGAATTTTGGTGGTCTTTCAGAAAATCCAAAACTACAAAGCAAGCTCTCTCATCTAGATGAAGTTAATAATAACTGTGTCTGAGTCTGGATAATTAGAAAAACTATTAATTTTACTCATAGTGTATTTTATATTCTATATCACAAATCAGTATACTTTTAGGCTATGTAAAAATAACTTAATTGTAACCTCACTCTCCATTACTTTTATAGCTAACCAGGCTGACACCAAGATAAAGACTAGATTGAATTAAACAATTAAACATTCATTTATTAGTGGTATCTTTTCCTCCACAGTGCCTTTCCTTCATTTTCCCCTAAACACTGTAAACTCATGCAGTGAGTAAACTCATGCAATGAGACACAGTTCAGATCAGGGTAAGAAGTGAATTGCAGAAGTGCAGAACATCTCTGAAAACATCTCTCAGCACAGTGATTCCAGCTAAAAGGGTAGACAGGTGTGATAGTGTATCTACACAATCTTTAATCTGAACTTAACATGTAAGCAGATTCCATAGCTGCTTGAAATTGATTGCAGAAACATTGTTAAGATAAAAAGGTATGTAATATCCTGGATAAGTCCTTTAATTGCTTAAGCTAATTCTTCTGAAATGTAAATTTTATTATTCATTGGACAACCAGGCCACCTATAAAATCACATTTGAATCTTGGTTTCTTGCTGAGAAAAAAAAAATTCTGTGAGTAAAAAATAAAAAAAAAAGTTAACACCAAATAAGATACATCAGCTAAGAATTCTGTTTTAATCTTAAACACTGAATAAAATATCATAAACTCTGACTGTGATAATTATGCATTTCAGTAGCATTTTTCTGTTGTTCTTCCTAAGATAATTTGTTAATGAGAAAATTATTTATCATTACTGCTGCAGTCTCAACAGGCTAAACTAAAGATGCCTGTGATTCTCAAAAACCTATAACAATGAAAATAAAAAACATTAACATTCTACTTGTCTGTAAGGTGAGAAAAATATCACATTCAACCCTCATTCATATATTGCAATGTGAAAGAATTATTCAGTTTACTATACTTAAAGAATTTATTAGTATTGTTAACACTGCTATTCTTTGCAGAACAGTTTTATCCAGTTATTCTCAAAATATTTAATATATATGTATGTAATTGATATTGAAAAGTAGCTATTGATAGTTTAGCATACAGATTTTATTTATCAGTAGGCGACTATGGAATACTAAAAACCTTGAGAAATTAATCACCTGGGTTTTTATCTTGGAGGCAAGTCTAAAACATGGATAACAAATATCCATGTTATAAGCATCCATATTTAATTAATGGTGTCTTGAAGCCAAGGAGCATGAAATGCAGTTGATTTAATGCCTGCACCTTTATCTGTCAAAGAGATACCCCAAGACCAATAGAAATGGCTTACTCCAAATACCTCCTAAACAGAGGTAACCTTTGCAGACAGGAAGATTTCCAAATGCAGAACAAACAAAGTAGTTTCTGATAGAGAAATATATAAATGGATGCAAAAGGCCATAAAGAGATCATTTGAGCAACTGGAAAAGTTTTCTTTAACTGCAGAGTAATTGAGGTCAAAATAAACCAAAATGGCATAAAAAGAGAGATTGTTTGACTGAAGAACCAACACAAAAAACCATTTGAACAGAACCATCACATATGTCCTAAAGGTCTTTTTTTTAATGCCCAAATAATGCTTTAGAGTGGTGGAAGAACATATAGATGATTTTCCTTTTAAAGACCTTTTTTTGTTTGGTTGGGTATTTTTTGATGTTGTTGTTTATGTCATATATATTTCTTTAAAAATATCCAAACCCACCAACCAAAAAAAAAAAAAAGCCTACCCCTAAAAAAATTTTTTTTGAACATCCTGGATTTTTTTTTTTACAGGAGGAAAATGGAAAGACAGCAGTGTAACTGGGAATTGGGGTAGCTGACTGATGATACACCATTCATGTGGATATCAAGCAGGAAATGGAAAATAACCTCCTGGGAAGGATGTTAAATATAACAATAAATTAAGCTGCCAGCTAGGGAAGGTGTAGTGAGGGCAATGTCTTAAACATTTTAAGACTTGCGCTGAACTAGTTGGGATTTGAATTCAGTTCACAGTAAAATATTTCTACCTGAAGAACACAATGTATCTGGTTTGAAATTGGTCTAGGTCTGGTTCTTATGTTGTTGCTGAAGTTACCAGCCACAGGTTTTTCAACTGTGACCCTAACATGAAATCAATTTGTGTCCTATATTTTTTCAGAAGTTTTTGCCTAAATAAAGAAGTTTATTACTTTTTTTTAAAACACAAACAAGACATACAGATTTTCTTTTAAAGGGGGAAAAAATACACACCATCGTACAGAAATTTAAATTTTGTATTATGCATATATCAACAGAACTAACTTTGGAAATAGAAAAAATGCAGTCTGTACTCACAGAACTGAAAGAATCAATGCTAAACATCTCAGAACAAATCTTCATTGTAGTGAGAAAAATGATGGGTAACTACTTCATGCTCACCTGTCCAGAAACTGCATTTTCACAAACAAATGTTTCATAATTTTTAGGAAATTCTGGTGCATTATCATTAACATCAAGAACTTGAACATACACATTTGCTTCCGAAATTTTTTCAGGATTTCCTAATGGTTGAAAAAAGACAGAAATAAAAAAAAAAAAAAAGTTATGAATAATCTTCTACATATTTTAAAGTAATATAAAGATTAGAAAATTTTGGATTTGTTCATGCTTTTCTTTACCCAATCAGAAACTGATTTAAATGTAAAAAATAAAACATGATCAGTAAAAAATAAATAATTTCTTTTTGATTTAGAAAAATTTACTGTACAAGCCATATCTAAGGTTATGTGGTGGGAAAGTGTCGACACTTCTAAGGGTATCTGGTGCTTTTCCAGTTAAATAGGAGTTAATAAGACAAAGAGGAAGCCACGAACAACATACTGGATCAAAAACCTGTGGGACAAGCGATAAAGAGAGGGGATGATGAGGACGTAACCTGGTCAGGTATACTAATTGATGTGGGCACCTGAAGTGGTGTGAGAATGTTTTTTCCATCAGATGGGTGGTCTTGACAACTGAGAAACCAGTGGAGAAAAAGGGAAAACAGACGCAAAACCAAGAGACAGACCTGACAAGATAAACATAGAGACTATGATAAGGAACAAACCTAATGATAATTGATGGGTTATCCAGAAAACACAGGACAACAATTCTGGCTAGATCAACTTGGACTTTGTAACTGGCAAGACTTTAAATGAGAGGTACCCCAGATCTGGCAAAATGGGGACGCAGTGGAGATTTATGGACCCACGGGATACATGCAGAGAGGAACAAAGGTCAGCTAGAAAAGGGAATAGAAGGGGCTGGTTGTGTGCAGAACAGGGCCAGCCAGTGCATTTGTCTGGCTTAGCCTTGCACCTGATCACCAGTCTGTTCTCTCAACTTACATCTTCTTAATAAACATTTTCTTAGCCATGTTTCTGCATAATCTCACTCTTTCTCTCTGCATATGTATGTGTGCTGCAAGGATTAAGTGGCAGCTCCTGGTGTGACCTGCATATGTGTGAATGAAAATTGATTCCAGATACTGGAGCAGGATGGGAATCTGTGATGCCAGCTACTGACTCAGGAGCACAGGGGACAATTGTCTGTGCCCTCCTCAGACTTGGTGTGCATGAGGTTCGTGTATGTTTTTACTGACAAAATTTAAACTGGATTCAACAATTGTTAGGGATCCTTGGGTCCAGGAGAAGTGCTTGGGAGGTTCACACTTAGGGAGGACTTGCAAATCTGGAGTGCATGAAGGATTAGTATGTGAGTTCTGTGGGTTTCAAGTAAGCATCAGGTGTGCACTGGCTGGTGAGTTGGAGACCTGTGAATTAGATAAGAGGATTTGGGATTCAGGAAGGGGCGTTGGGCAAACAGATACTGAAGGGATCCATGAGTATGTGTGTGCTTGTGAATCTGGAGAGTGCTGTGCATGTGTGTATATGTCTGCATTAGTGATCTTCTGCCTTCCCAGAAGAAGAGGGGAGTGGGCTGCCTGTGCTTGTAGACAGGGTTAGTCCTGTATGTAGGTGCTGCTGAAAGCAAAGCCTTGTCTGTGTCAATCCGAGTGACTGACTGCTACTGGCTGAGCCTGCAAACAGGTCAGCAGCATTCCTGACCTGCTCCACATTCCTGCTGCTCCACAGCAGCTGAACATGAGCCAACTTGTGCCCAGCAGGACAAGGATTGGCTGAGGGAGATGGAGTTGATAGTCTGGAGAAGAGGAGGCTCAGGGGCGACCTTATCACTCTCAGCAATTGCCCAAAAGGAGGTTGCAAGGAGCTGGGGGGTTGGTCTCTTTTCCCAAGTAAGAAGTGATGAGCAGCCTCAAGATGCACCAGTGGAAGTTTAGAATTGATATTAGGAAAATGTTCTTCTTGGAAAAGCTTGTCTAGCATTGCAATAGGATGCCCTGGGAAGTGGTTGAGTCACCATCCTTGAAGGTATCTATAGTGCCAGATACAGACTAGGCAGCAGGCGCATGGTTGAGTGGTGGGCTTAGCAGTGCTTATGTTCATGGTTGGATTCAATGACCTTATCAGTTTTTTCCAAACCAAACTACTCCTTCACTCTTTGATTCTATATTGGATACCTCTTGGAAGTCCTTTACCTATCAGGACATGGAATCCTGCCTTACACAGCATAGCTTTAAGAAATATCTGCTAATCCTTAATGTAATTTATTATTTTTATAGGCACAAAGTTGCTCTGAAATAACAATGCTCACATTAACATGGATGTGTTGTTGGGTAATTAAGATGTTTTTCAGCAATTAAAGTAATCTTAAGATATTCCAGGAATACTGAACATTTGTCAGCCTAAATGTCTGTCAATGCATCAGGCACCTATACCTAAACCAGGACTACCTCCATTATTATAGTTAAAATATGTCTCATGTTCAGTGCTAGTGTCACTGCATCTGATCTTTTCAGAAGTTCTTAAGGCATTGATTTAAATTAATTAAATAGATCTTTAAGAAAAAAAGCTAAATTTACTTCTCTCTGCCTCTTTTCAAACTACATCTGTTTGGTTGGTTCTTACATTACTTTTTTAATGCATAATACACTAGGTGCTTGGAGCAAACATTTGTTTTCTTGGATGTTATGGAATCTATGCTGATAGCTTTGAGTCTTTTGCTCAAGGAAATAGCAGGAAAAGCAAGTACCACAGAGATAAAGGCATAGATACTCAGCAGTTTCACATTTCTGTTCCTCCTGTGAAGTCATTACAGCTGTGCTAATTTACCAAACGTTGTGATCTGTCAGACTCATTTCAAAAATATTTCTTTGTGGGATGAAATTTCTCCTGTTGAATCAAACGTCCATATAATACAAAAGGCAATGAAATAGTGCTCGGCTTCTTTTAGATAAACATAAGAAGTATCATACATTCTTTTTAAAAATAATATAAAGAGTGTAGGAGTTACCTTAATTCTTTTATTGAAGTCACAATTGGATGCATAGGGCAGAGATTTGACTACATTGTCTTTCAAAGGAGAGCTTTTTAATCTTTAACAGAAGGCAGGGAATGCCTTTGGTGGCTTCAGTTGTATAGAAAATAATACAGGAAGGACCCAGCTAGTTTTGCCTATTCTTACCTTCCTTGTTTGTAGCATTCATGGGTACTATATTGGCTTCAAAGACTACCCTTAGCTTACACAAAACATTTAGCTAGCACGTTGTTGGAATCACATCTGTATTCTTTCAAAGAAAGGTTTTAGGTTTTTTGTTGGGTTTTTGTTTGGTTGTTTTTTTTTTTTGGAGGGGGGGTGGGCAGGAGTGATTTTGTAATAGCCTTGTTTCTAATTCTTTAATGTATTTGGGTTGTAGCACCATGGCTGCCTTGATGGGATTTTTTTTCCTTAGTATAGGGTTAAATGACAAGGAAGATCATTTCTCTCATTTCTGTATCAATGGAAGTTTTTAACAATATGAAAATTTTTAATTTTTCTGAAATCACAGCTGTTTTGTTTTGGGAGGGAGCAACATATTGCAAAGACACTCTTGAAATCAGTGTCTGGTTAATATTTAATTATAGTTATTACAGTTTTGGTGAAGCAGAGTTACTCCATTATTTGCATTTTGAAAAGAAGGTAGGCAACATGCATTCAGCTAATGCACCCATATCGTACAATATCTAAATATCTCCCAATTAGCAGAAAATTTTTTGTTACAATCTCTACAAGAGAGATCAGGACTTGAAAAACAAGGACAAAGACAAGAGGATGTCAAGTGCAGCAAGCTGGATCAGTGTGAAAATTAAGATAACACCTCAATTGCTAGGGACCTGTATTATTAACTTGAAAATAAAAGCAATGACCATCTCTATATACAAAACACAATTCTGTATTTGCAGGGGATTAAAGAAAGCTTACATTGACATGAGACAAGTGAAGATAAACCTGTAATGATAACAATAATACTTGCACTACTACCAACAATAAATGCTATCTTCATAATTCATGTTTTTATAGCATGACTATCATTTATGCTAAGGTAAATTTCTTTACTTCCTAAAAGAAATAAACCTAAATAGTTTTTTAAGAAAGGACTACTCCAGAAAGTTAAAAGCTTATCAACAAAAAATATATATGTGACCAAGGCAGGGTGACATTCAATTTCAAATTTATATTATCCATACTGAAATTATCACAGAACTTCAGTCCTGTATCCAGGTCTGGAGACCCCCATGAAAGGACACCAGCAAGACTCAGTGATAAAATGACATTTGTCTGTTGTGAGTTAATTTTGTTGGGATTGACAGTATTAAGTAAAACTGATCACAGAATCGTTGATAATTGAGGTTGAAAAAGACTTCTAGTTAATTAAGTCAAAATGTCAACCTAACTCTGCCACGTTCAGCACTAAACCATGACCCCAGGTTGAGGTATCCCATGAATTCTCCCCCCTTGGTCAATCCTCAAGCCCTCAGCCCTGGAAACACTAACTACTTATCATAGAGTAATCCCTCCCAAAGAGAAAAACAATAGAGTCATCCCTCCCAAAGAGAAAAACAGTCTCCCCCATGATGTCTCAACTTCCCTGGATTTCTCCTTCCCCTGTCATTGGCTTGGTACCCCTGGTGGCCACCCCCCTACCCCTGGTTGCCAGGCCCCTCTGCCCACCCCTTAGTTACGCCCCCCACCCTTCCCCTTTATAAGCTGCATGATCCACATGGTTGATCCTCTTTTCCTGGGTTTGTCCTTTGGTAGCAGTGTTACTCTGCTGGAATAAAACCTTGCAAAAGAGCCTTTCTTGCCTCTATCGCTGAGCCAGCTGTGCTTAGTGTTGAGTGGAGGTTAGACTGCACTGCCTGAGTGTTAACTCAGCTTGCCTTTCGGCAGGAGAGGCTTGCTGGGGACAAGAGATCGGCAGCAGTGCCCAGCACTTTAACACCCACATTTTTACCAGGTATCACATTCACAGGTTTTTTGAACACTTCCCAGGAAGGTGACGCATTTACTTCCCTGGGAAACTTATTCTAATGCTAGACAACCCTATTGCAGAAAAAAAAAATCACTAGTATCTAATTAAACTTCCCCTGGTACAGCTTGAGGCCCTTTCGTCTTGTCATCTTACTTGTTACATGACAGAGGAGACTGACCCCTACTTCCCTGCAGCTTTCTTTCAAGTACTTGTAGAGAAAGTTCCCTCCCAGCCTCCTTTTCTCCAATGCAAACAACCCCAACTCCCTGAGCTGCTTCTCACAGGACTTGTGCTCCAAATCCTTCACTCTCTCTGTTTGCTCTCCTGGATATGCTCCAGGACCTTCTGGCCACTCTGCTCTCGGCCTGCAGTGCCACGCAGGGTTGTTGTGACCCAAGTGCAGGACCTGGAACTTGTTGGATTTCATACAAGTGGCCTTGGTCCATCAATCCAGCCTGCCCACATCTCTCTGCAGAGCTTTTATACCCTCCAACAGAAGAACCTCCCACAGCCCAGCTTGGTGCCATAGGTAAGCTGACTGAGAGTGCACTCAGTCCAATCATGCAGATCATTGATAAAGCATATTGAACAGAACTGACTCCAGTACTAAGCTTAGGGAAAACCAGTACTGACTGACTGTCAATTGGATAGTAATGATTTAAAGATTTCTTGCTCAAAGGCAGGATTAGAATGCCATTGTTTGTGCTTGAGCGTTGTACTTGGTGAAAGTTTCTTACAACCAAGTAAAACCTTATGAAAGGAAACTTGATTTTTCTTGAGCTTTAGGCATAAAGTGGAGAGTCAAAAGTTTGCAAGTTCTCCCTGCTCACATTTAAGTTCCAACAACTTAACATTAAGCCCTATTTCTGAATAATTTTAAAACATGCTCCCTCAATGGCATGAGGATAGGATGGTCCACATCACAGGTCCAGAGTAACAGAGTTAAGCCTCTCTCACTAATCTTTTATCCCTGCAATTGTTGCAATGGACTCAAAAGTCTTGTGTAGTGTATGAATGTCAGGGCATATCAACAGGCTTCTGGGGCCTGTTGTAACACAGTTTCAGTACTTAACTAAGGTACAATGAACATCTTATTTGGATGAACTCTAATGACATTTTGATTGTGCTTTGGTGGAGCCAGATTGCCATTCACCAAATGTCTCATGCACACAGTACATATAGTTGTATTTTAAGAAGTAATATACTGCTAGTTCCTGATACAAATCCTTTCAGGTGTGCCCAGACTAAGGTGACCTAAATTCAGATATTTTGAACATATCATTATAGACAGTGACCATATCATCATTAAAGAAATAAAGAATAAGCATTTGAACATAATGGGGTCTCTATTTCTCTATAATAACTTTCATTACCATGAAAGTCTAACTTTCTTTTGCTGCAAGAGACAGTTATTCATTTGTAACATTTGGTTCTCTCCTGTTTTATTGTTTAACTAAAAAAAAAAAAAAAACAACTCTAGGCCAAAGTTGTCCTTCTGTGTTTCCATAGAGCTGTAACATGACATTGAAATTCATGCTTAAAATCTCACAAAGAGACTGAAAAGTAAGATAGTACCATCAATTCCTAAGTACAAGTTAAAGACTTCAATGAAAATTGATACTGACTATCCTATAGTAGACTTCCAGCAGTAATGTTCTACAGGGAAGTCCCCTTTTTGGCAACATTGAAGTTGAATAATATATATTTAAAGTGGTCATAGCAATAAATTACATTTAACTGAGATTCAGGAGTAAAAAACAGATGCTAAGATTATTTGGCAAAATAGATCTGATTTATTGTTGTTACTCTAGTTTCATATTGTTTTTCTCCTTCCTGAGGATGAATGGGAATAGTTTTTAATAAATGAGGAGCTATTAAATTTCTAGTGCTGTCCCAGATTCAGGGGAAACAGATCACCAAAAACACAAACAGAGGTAATTTGCATTTGACTTTCAAACAAAATTGACAGGTGAAATCTATATAGAGGGTGCTTTAAGGTTCTAATTGTCCCTGAATAGACGTCTAGATGATTTAGGCCTTAACATTTACAATTAATTTGAGCCACAGGTTTCTGACTGATGTTAAATTAGACCCTGGCTAATTTCACACTAGTCAAAAATCTGGTGTGAAATTAACCAGGGTCTAATTTAACATAAGATCTTGCACTGCAGGAGCAATTCTTATGCTTCAGTGTATCTTGAAAGCGTTACACTCTCAATCCTATTACAATTTCTTTTTTCATAAGGTCATCTTTTATGAAAAAGCACAGGACCTTGGAGCTCAAGTACATTCCACTTCTATTTAACTAATCATTTTAATAATGCTCCTTAGTGTAGCAAGCAACAGCAATATAATCAGAAAGAAGAGTGTATTCTCCACTTTAAAGAAGGCACATACAGAGGATAATTACAGTTCACAGTGTAAGAACCCCAGCGTTCCTTACATTTCTTACTCACTTGTTTCTGTGGCTGTAACAGTTATGTTGTGCCAAGAAGCTCTCTCTCGGTCCAGAGGTTCAGTGGCAATGATTGCTCCATTGTGTTCATTGATGCTGAACAGTCTCTTTAAACGACTGCTGTGGACAATGGAGTACCTGCACCAAAAAAAGGAAAGACATTCTGTAGTACTGAAAAGTTCCATCAGAGGCAAGGATATAGAAAGCTTTTGTCAGCTGAGGAAATAGAGCTGTGCATATATGCATACAAATGTGTGCTGCAACAACTCAGAAATCATGAAAAAATGTACATGTATAAACATTTAAAATTCACTGCTGCCAAGATCAAAGCTCTTCTTTTTATAAAACTAAATACATCTCAGATCTATATTAATATGAACTGAATCTGAAATGCATTATTCATTCTTACTTCTAAGTCAGTCTCCCAGCAGGTGAATGACTTCATTGCAAAGAAACAGCAAAATTGCCACTTGTGAAATGAATAACACCAACATCTAAGTGAAAGTATAATAGCAAATCTATTTTATCATTGCTGACATGCTCTGATGCCAAGGGAAGGGGCACTATAAAGACACACAACTGTCTGTAATGAGGTGACACTAAGGCAGAGTACAAAATCCTTCTGCAGGAGATTGCAGGAAAGACTCTGTGCTCCTGAGTCTTTGCCAAAAAGGGTCTGGATGCTGTGGATATGTGGATGTGTATATGTGCACATACATAAACACACACCACTCAAGCTGTTAAAGTCTAACAGCTTGTCGCAGGACAAAGATGAACTGAAATAGCAACCAAAGATATTGCAATTGAAATAGCAACCAGAGATAATGCAAAATATATTTACTGTTGTTTTTAATGGTCTACAAAGCAAAAGACCATATGATGCAGTTGCTAAATAAAGTCTATTTCATGGAACTAAAACCTGTTTGAATAATTGAAAGATTCTTTCCACTCCAATTTGGAATGTCCACATGCAACTTTTCTTTTTTATTGTACCTTTAATTCTGCTTGACAAAGCCTTTCTGTAAATGACTCTCTAGTTTGTTATTTATAGCTACATTGTGTCTCTTTTAAAAATCAGTAAGAAGATAAATTGAAGAACCAGCACAATACTGTAAGTGAAAGCTCTTACAATTTGAACAAAGTTTTGGATACTTATAAACTTTTGTTTGAGGTATTTATAATTTTTCTGACATAGTTATTTTGTTTGGGCATTTTTTGGTAATCTGACTCTTGAAAAAAAAAATTTCAGAAAAACTTTATTAGGTATTTTTTATTTTTTATTACTAACATAGTGAGGTTTTGTTGCACATCTTTTTAATTTGTTTGTTTGAAACGTGGAGTCCACAAACCAACAGAAGTTGTTTTCTAAATTATAAGTACTGCTGTCATTTATGATAGGAATGGTTTCAAAATTAGATTCATTTTCATGGCACTTAGCTCAAAACTATATCTTTTTATCAGAAATTATGTACTCTATTCAAAAATAACTCATTGATGCAATACCTGTATCACTGTTTTGGAAATATGTGGACATATTCAGTTTGAAGCCAGTTCCTCCAGAACATTTCTGACTAAGAAGTTATAGATATGTGTTAATGTTTAATTGTTCCACAGAAGATATAGAAGTCAGCTAACCAAACCACCAAATGAGCCCTTTTAGAGGAAGGGAAAAAAAAAAAAAACCTATGTACTTTTTTTTTTAAATTTAAATTATTATTAGTCTAATAAATAACAGTAAATTAATGGAAAATCATAACAAATCACCACCTACAGCTCTGAAGCTGTAGCATAATATATATATATTTCTCATATTAGAAATCTACACACCATAAATTATTTTGTGTCTCAACCATTTGTCACTGTATCCTGCTTTTTCTGAATTGCATAGTACATAGTGATGTCAGGCAATTCAAGAAGCTATTTTAATTATAAATCCCAGGGTAAAGATAATTACCTGGTTTCTCCCTTAACAGACAGCAAAATTATTTATCATGGATAGTATAAAAAGAAGAATCTGCTGTTGTTGGGTTGAGTGGCTAGGTGTCAGTTGGCTTGTGGTGAGAAATTGTTTTGGGTCTTTTTGCATCACTTTTTTTTTTCTTGGGTATTTGTTGTAGATATGGGATTTTCCCATCTCTTATTTTGTTTGATACTATTATTGTCATTGTTATCGTTATCGTTATCGTTATCGTTATCCTTATCCTTATCCTTATCCTTATCCTTATCGTTATCCTTATCCTTATCCTTATCCTTATCAATAAAATAATAATTAACAGCTGTCTTTATTTGAATTTTTTTTATTTATGAGTTCTCACAACTTTACGCATTCTCTTTTTCATCCCAGTGGCTGTGGAAGTGAGCAAGTGCCTTTATGGTCCTTACCTGCTGATGTGGGTTAAACCATGACAATAGCAATAACCTTGGCTATCACAATAAAAGCATGATTAACTGTAATTGAGAGCTATGGTAAAGAACAGAAATATCCTTTGGAAATACCAACTACATTTACCTGACATCACTATGTACTATGCAATTTAGACAAAGCAGGATACAGTGACAAATTGTTCACATTTTAAGACAGGTACCTGACTGGACTCTCATCATCATCTGGATCTCTGGCAGTTACAGCCCCAACCAGTGCGCCCCTCATAGCTCCTTCATCAATCTCCATCACATAGTTGTCCAAGGTAAAAACTGGAGGTTCATCAGCATCTTCCACATTGATTTTGACAATGGTTGTGTCTTCAAATGGTCCTTCTTTCAAAAAACGCTCATCAATGTATCTATTTACAGCTTTTACTTGAATACTGTATCTCCTTTTGCTCTCATAATCCACTCTCTGTTAAGAAAGAAAGTGAGATTTGGAATATGTCTTTCTTAATATTTAAATTAAATATAGTTCAATAAATGGGGTGAGATTAAAGACAAAGTAGCGTTATACTTGTTTTAAGATTGTTTTAAAAAAGGGTTACTACTAGAAGTTAATTCTAAGGTTTCCTTTTTATGTTAAAAACATTTTCAAATTCAAATGTGCTTGTTTGCTTTCACATTTCACACTGACTTTAATGCTGCAGTCAAGCAACACTGTAAAAAACAATTCCCATAGAATATCATCCCTAATGACACATAGTTTCATTAAAATTTTACATGGTCTTTATCTTTTGAATTAAACAAACAAACAAATAAATAAATAAATAAAAAGTCTACTAAGTAAATAGCTTCCCAAACTAAAGAAAAACCCCACAAAACAAACAAGAAAAGATCAAAACAAACAAAAAAGATGTTCACACTTAAAGCATTCAATTCTTCAGAGGCCTACATTTCACTAGGTTATTGAACTCTATCTTCATTTAAGTGATCCCTGAGATGACTGAGAAATCATTCTGAGTGGTTCCAAAATAAATTATGCAGTATCAAAGAATATTAATTTTCTTAATTCATAAACTGGTCCTTTTTTATTGTACTTAATAGCTTTTTAAAACCGTGTCCCAACAAAAAATCCACTATCTAATACATTAATAAATTCTTGTTTAAGTTAACAGGAAGCGTTGGAAGTGAGGTGAGATTGCTTGCAATTTATTAATAAATATTTTACAGGCAATGCACAGAAGAGATAGAACATTTTCTCACAACGGGATACAGTCTGTGGCACAGTTAGGGATAACATTAAGATATTCTTGCTGCCGCTATTATATTCAGCAGTAATAGAAATGAGTCAAAAATGTCAACAGAAAGAAAAGCATTTTTTCTTTTTTATCCCTCGTAATATTCCAATCAAATCACAAAGCCTAAACAAAAAAGAATAAGAGAATCCAAAGCAGTAGATTTTCCCTGCACATCCAGCTTTCTTGAGGATTTTCCTTCAATTATCAGAGATTTTTTTAAAAGTTTCTGAGATCTTACCTTTTTTAGTAAGATAATTCCTTCTTGAGTCTCTTCGTTAGTAATGATGTTAAAAACATCTGGGCTATCTGCTTCAATGAAATAGTCCATGGCTGCGTTGTCCCCAGTGTCTCTGTCTTCTGCAAAGACTTTGCCTACGGTGGTGCCCACGGGAGCCTCTTCGGAGACACTCATGTAGTAGAGTCCTAAAGAAACAAAAGCTGGCAAAGTTTAGTGATCTGCCATGGTTAATAGTGCTGTAGCTTGAGGTTCTCAGAGAGCTGGGAAAAGTCCCAGCTTCCACCGGAGCAATTGATGTGATCTGGCATTGTATAGATCTTGGGTGGAGGGCAGGACAATCTTTTCCCTTGGGAACCCTTCGCTCTCAGGCCTACTTCATCAGTGTATAGAGCTAAGGACTAAAACAAAACAGCTCATGGTTTTAAACTGAACGAGGGAAGGTTTAGATTAGATATAAGAAAAGTGTTTTTTACTCTGAGGGTGATGAAATACCAACACATGTTGCCTAGAGACAAGGTGAATGTTCCATTCCTGAAAAATTCTAGGTCACTTTGAATGCAGCTCTGAGCATCCCTGTCCAAGGAAGGTTGGACTAGATGACATTTAAAGATCCATTCCAACACAAATTATTCTATGGTTCTATGACTAAACAGGGTGAAAAAACAACCAAGGACAGCACTTGCCAACAGTGCAGTTTTTTCCTGATAGCCCAATGAGCAGCTCCCACATCTGCTACAAACTACCTGGACAGAGAGGTTCTCATCGTTTGACAAAAACTCTCTAGCATGAGTCAGAAACAAATGAAAAGAGGAAAAGAAGGGGAATGAAAATGATGCTAAATATCCTGTTTTCCAGATTTTAGGCTGAGGTTGTGCAAATTATAGGGAAAGCAGTTTAACGATTTGTCTCCAGAGTCTCTTAGTAAGAGAAACCAGCAGATCTGAGATTTTTGAAACGATAGATTTTATTTTCCTCTTGGTTTTTGAGCTTTTGTGAGGACTTTGGGGATTTTTTCCACTATGTTATTTTTTTTACAGCTGTATGCTAATTTTAAAGCACAGCCCTGTTCTAAAAAGACCAACCTGCAAACCTAACAGAGATACAGTGGATCTAAATTTCCTCAAGACTTCCATTACTGTAATTAGTCTCTACTCACGTTGCTGAAATTCAGGTGGATTGTCATTGACGTCAGAGAGATTGATGGTAACAGTGGCTGTTGCAGAAAATGCTCCTGGTTGCCCAACCATATCTTTGGCTTGAATGATGACCAAATACTGATCTTTTGTTTCTCTATCCATTCCGGAAGCCATTCTAATGACCCCTAAAAGTAAAAAGAATAATACAATGGCATATGTCTCATTTTTTTCTCAATGTCTGACATGGGTTTATAGTATAATATACATATAACATGTATCACAGCAGCCAGTTATGAATTTTCATTCTAAACTGTGCATAGAACAACTGTTCTTATACTGGGTATTAGTAGTCCTCATGGTAGCAAGTACACTGTATGTCAAACCCATTCTGTATATTTAGAGTTCTGGGGAGCAGAATACTCCATATATTTCCTCTAACATATAAAAACCTCTCTATTACTCAGAAATTAGGCTATTGGAGGGATGTCACATATCTGTAGTTTCTCAACATACAGATAGACATATCACATGATGTGCCATAGAGGTGTTGATTCAGAAGTGTTCCTAGAATAATGTATAAAGTATGATATTCAGTGTCTAACTCTAACAAGATTTTTTTTTTTAATTTTTAAATAAAATTTGGATTTGCTAGAGAGAAAGAATTTCATCTTCCTGTGGGAAAGAAAAGTTGATTTTTTTCAGCTCTAGGAACTATGCAGAGATGAAAGAGTGTAGAGTGATGTCAGTTGATCTTGGTTAAAATCAAGATAGACAATTTTGCTTGCATCCATTTTATGCGTTTATGAGGGTACAAATTCACTTGTAATACCTGTCTTCGGCTCCACTGAGAAATAAGGCTGTCCCTCAACAAGACTGTAAAGCAGACGAGCACCATTCCCATAAGAAGGATCATCAGCATCTGTAGCTGTTACCTGTGTAACCGAAGTACCTCAAGGAAAAATAAAGTAGATTATGTTTGTTTTCTTCTTGTATAAATTGTCTCATAGTTACAAAATATGAATTCTTTAAAAACCTTTTAACATACCAGTTATACTAATAAACAGTCCTAAAAACTTACAGGAGCAAATGGCATCTATTAAATTTACTGTTAAAAAGGGAAAATATTTCCTCAGCAGCTGTTCTTGTTGCATTCAAAATTTCAATTAAAACAAAAATAAACCATATATGTTTTTTCAGCACTATATTAATATTGCTTAAAATGCTACATATATCATGCCTATTTTGTAGTATGTCAGTGGAGTAAAGCAAATTGCTTCTCCTCTCCTCCAAAGTATTCTACAGAATTTTCCCATAGGAATAAGAAAACACAGTCACTTTATCAACAGTAGGCCCTCTGGTGATAAAAAAATTAATTGTTAACAAGCAAAGCAACCAAGAAGTATAACAAGGCTCTGAACAAATTTTTTATTCTTGAGTCTTTAATGAGCTTGTCCCAGCTCAAAACTTGTGGCAGAAATCCCAGTGCAAAAACACAGTGGAATCAAACTGCAAAGCTTGGTTTCTTCTTTGATGGGAAGCTGTTCATATCCTAGATAGAAGATTGACAGTAATCTCATGGCACCTTGTCTAATGACTGTCCTTTAAAAAAAATATCCACAGTAACATCATTTTTTAAGGTAATCATTATTTTTATCTTTTTTTCCTCTCTTAGATTCTGCATTAGAAAACAAATATCACTTCTTGTGAGGAACAGCAGGAAATCAAGCTACTTCCTAAAAATTTCTGGGATACATTCACGCAGTTGCACCTGCTTATCAATACAGCAGTATAGTTAGGCTGGAGGGGAAAAGAAGAAGAAAAGGTGGAGTGCAAGGAGTTAGACCAGAAACACCATTTTTTAATGACAAAAGCAAATGTGATATTTGTCCCAAATAAAACAAATATATTCATTGCTGGGTTTTCTAGCAGTTAAATAGTTTTATTTTTAAATAGAAATGAGAAACAGCTTTCTCATATAAGGATAGGCTAAAATAAATAATTGACTTCTTTAAAAAAAAATGTTTTTTCATTTTTCTCTCAATTTGTTGAGCAGCATTTGAAGTGATTCCATAATGCATCTTTTCTTCTCTCAGGCAGAGAGTGAACTAAGCTGTTATTAGTTCACACTAAATTTTGGACCTATATGTCCTTCATAACTTATCTACAATATCAAATATCTGACATGTGGGTTTAGATGCATAAATATAGATTATTTAGATGTGTGTATAGATGTATAAATATATAGAGAGATCTTGTTACTTCGGAGAAATTTTAAAGTTAAAATTACAAATTCATATTTAATCAGAGCACACATATGCCTCAGAAAACACAGAATTCTTTAGTAAGTCAAAAGAGCAAATGGAACCTTCAGCTACATAATTATTAACTTCATGTCAGCTGTGATCTATGAAAATTGGTCTCAGTTGCAGAAAATTCATCCTCTAAGAACATTTAGCATGACTAGAACACAGTTGCTTTAAAAAAATAAATTGCTAATTAGGAAAGGATCAGTCACTATCGATGATCCAACAGGTTTAGTATGTCAATGTCATTTTCTACTGAACAAACTCAAGTGTCCACAATTATGTTTAGGAATGCACCTATTTATAGCAATATATTTAGTAAATCAGTAATAAAATACAACATATGTAGAACTTCAAGTCATCATCACAGCCTTTGTACATTTAAAGGTAAATGTATTTTCTGCACAGTTTCTAAGCAGTATAAAGAAATATTGATTCTAAATCAGCTTTTCCTTCTTCTCTGGAACCCAAACACTTTTCTTCTTGTCTGTTAACTCTTCTAGAGTATTTCAGAATACAGTAGTAAGGACTTTGTTCAGCTGGAGCCAGTGAGATGCAGCTGGTGGATGTAATCAATGGAAACGTGAATAGTCAAAAGGAATCTAGTAAAGAGGGAGCTGACCTGGAAGGAAGAAATAACAGATATCCTGCACTCCAAGGAAGAAGCTAATTTATTTCTAAATGTGAGTGACAGGAGACCATGTGGAGAGCAGGCTATCATTTCTCACATTTTTTTAGAACAAAGATTGTGTGATAACTACATGAAGCTCTACATTAAGTATGGACTATGTAGCAAGAAGAAGAAAAATGTTACCCTGGCTTTAGAGTACATCCTCAGTTTTTAATTTTCAACTTTCATGAAACTTGTATTTCTTTATACATTTAACCATCAGAAAAAAAAAAAATCCATCAAAACTAACTAAACTAAAACAGAAACAGAATCCCAACAAGAACAAAAAACAAAACAGAACCCAGAAAAAAACCCGCAAACCTCAACTCAAACCATTTGCAGAATAGTATCATATTAACCTAATATTTGTATTTGGGTGCAAGAAATTGAAATGTTAATATTCCATACTCAAAAACTCCCAAGAGCCATTATTTGTAACTACATGATTGTAAGAAGAATAATTGAACAGATACAAATAATTTATTTAAAAAAAATCAATTAACATATTTCACATTGCACAGACCCCCTAAAGTTAAGAAACCACAAAGCCCTAGTCCTGACATTAAAAACATGACATGATATAGCTTAGAATTGAACTTTTTTATTAGCTTTATTTAAGGCAAAGTGCTACTTTGTATCTCTGCAGCCTTGATTTTACCCTTCTTGGGCGAAATATGGTAGAGTGCCATTTATACCCTGCAGCCCATTAGGTATACTGTGGGGCCCTCATATGGCAAATAGCTCTCCATTTTTCTAAATAATGCTTGAGATCTATAAAGACATTAAACACTGATAGATTATTGCATGTGACTCTCAACCACTCCATCAGATATACTGCATTTGTACAAGTTTAACAGTTATAAGGAAGACAGTGTAAAATCGTAGCGAATGCCTGAGGGTAAAACAGAGTCCTGTGTTCTCAGAAGAGAGTCCATTTGCTGACACACTGTTCATTTACTGTGACACTTGCATATAAAAGCCTAATAAAATTTACTACTGAAGATAAAAGAGAGCTAATAAAGAATTAAAATGTATTCTAATTTGTTGGCACATTTGTATATATATTGGTACTTGTAACTAACTTCAGGCACAGTTATTTGTGTCTATTTTCTGGTTGTGTTGTGGTTGTCTGAGGCAAGTGACCAGCTCTGAATTATTATCTACTCGCTTTCTTAGTTCCAGACAAAACGTGCAGCAGCAGTGACTTGCTTTTCCAAGTCTTGACCATGCTTCCTAAGAATGTTTTCTGTGAGGAAATTATCAGGAGACCAAGCATCAGTGAACTGAACCGAAGCTAGAGAGCACTGAAACAGAGCAAAGACCAAGCCTCTCTATTGCACTGCGTCATTTAAATTAACTCTGTTCTTCACCCCTTATTATGCAAGAGTATGTTTTATTTTACTGGGAGAAAACCACTAATGTAATCAACCACTATGCTACCAATACTGCAAACTTCAGTGGGTTGTCCTTCCTCTCTGCTACGAGTTTATAAATTTCCTTGTAAGACTGAAACAGGTTCCACCTCAGTAGTGCCGTCCCTGCCTTTTGAGAAGCAGGGTAAGTGAGGCCCCAGAAATACTCACGGTGTGTGGTTCAGGTGTTTCATGTTTTGGAGCTGGCCACTGTCAAGTATACACTCCACTTGCATTTTATACTCCAGACATACACATTAGTATTCCAGTAGTGTCTCCATGGAAGAAGGAGATGAAAGAATGATCTTCTTTCATTGGAATGGCTATGGTATTAGTGCTAGAGAGGTCAAGTGTAGAAGCAGTAATGCAGAAAATATTTCAAGATCCTGGATGACCTGGATTCATCTATCATACACTGGATGATCGTAAATCACTGAGTTTGCTATTTCAGGAAGTCCATGTCTGAGAGAGAAGGCAAATAGGGTTCTTACCTTATTTTTTACCCATTCTGACATGGGTAAAAAATGGCACATGGCTTTAATTCTGATTTTTAATTTATTTTTCATTTCATATGTTTCTATATTTCACTGGAATATTTTTTTAACTATATAATATTACAGGACTATCACAAAATAAATTACATTTTCTGCAGCTTAATTAATTTTATGGTGAAGTGATACCATGTTTCAGGAATGTATATACAATAGATGACACAGGAGAGTGGACAAAGACAGCTGAGCCTTTCATTTTTAGTGGATCTCTTTATAGCAAACTCAAGGCAGTAAAGAGTGAAACTCCTCAATTCTCAACTGCTTCTGGATGGTTTCAGGTAAGAAACAGAAGTATATGGGAAAAGATTACTACTGTTGTTTTTGGTCTTATGTACCATCCTACTTGACTCTTTTTTTTTTTTTTTTTTACTTTTTTCTCATATAGCTATCATAAAGGCAGAAAGATAAAATGGAAGAAGTTCAGTTGTTCTTACATTTATGTGAGTGTTTACGAGTCTTTAAGAGTATAAATGAAGACATACTAGATAATCAGCCATTCAAAAATTATTTTTATAACAGATTAAGGAGCCTATAAAAAGTGTTTTACCACAGAGGGAAAAAAAAGAAAAAAAAACAAGAAAAAAACAAGAAAAAAACAAGAAAAAAAAAGAAAGGATTTATCAAAGTCCTACATTTTTTAAATTTTAGGTAATTCTTGACAATGAATTGTACTCATTTTTGCTATAAGAACATAAAAAATAAAAATGTAAAGGTCTTTGACAAATCGCCTATCTTGTCTCCAAACTTGAGCAAATGAACAAGATGCAAAAGCTGGAAGAACCCTCTGAACTAGCAACTGATTATTTTAGAAAAAGTTATTTGAGCAAGAGGTCAGGTGCAGAATTAAGTCTGTCTGCACAGAAGAAAGTGACAGTGATTTCCCTAGTGGAAAGTGGTATAAGCAGGTAGCAAGTGTCACTAGCAAGTAAATTGATCAAATTCATGTCTTTTGCCTCTACTGCTGGTAGTGATGATAAGCTGCTGCATCCTGGCAGAAATTAGGGTACTATCCTCACCTTCAATTAAATAGCAGGCATGAATATCCTTTTCTTTAATCTGCTATCCTGGCTGGTAGAAGAAGATAAAGTTTATGGCTTGCTGTCAAATATTCACTGATTCTGCTCAAAAAGTTGAGCAGATAATGCTTAATAGCATCACTGATGCTATTACATTAATGACCTCATTGATTCATACTTAAAGCATACTTACATTGATTCGTATTTAAAGCACCACAATATTTGAATTTCTTTTCAATATCAGTTGCAATAAAACAAAAGAAGTAGGTGTAAAAATTTGAAAGATTACTGGAATCTTTCCTGTAAGATCTGAAGTTTCCCTTTGATTTTGAAGATAGCTATTTGGAGATATTACCTATAACATTTCTGTTTATGTCAGCTGTATTAACACTGGGGTTTTCGAAGGCTTACATGTCCATGTATTATGAATGCAGATGTGTATGTAAACATGTATATACATATACCTGTATTTGCCAGATGTTGACTTTGCTTTGCATTTGTTGTATTAAGTTTCCAGATACATGACAGATCCTAATACAGGTCTCTCTGATCATGTGAAAGTGAGAAAGAAGAGGTACACGGATTAAGTTTTTCCTATTGACAAGAAAATTACAATTCGTGTACTTAAGAAATCAGAAGGCAGAATGCATTCACTGCACATATCTAATCCAAACAAGGAGAAGCTGACTGAAAGGAAAGAGGCTTGGCAGTGTAAATAAGTAGGCCACATGCAGACAGTGAAAGTGGCTATCACTTCTTCCCAACTGGCTGCAATACTCTACCTATTTCTACTGAGAATATTATATTTTTAAACAAGTGCAAATTTCAAGGCTGAATCACTGACGAGAAAGACCAATGTCTATAGTCAATCTAAGCATGTATCTAGAATCTGTAAAAGGACTTGGATAGATGTAGGTACCTAAATATTTAAAATCAAGAATGTTAAGTAGAGGTATTTGCATCCTCAAGTTAAGAATATACCTTTGCAAATTTCCAAACCTATAAAACAGTTTCCTTCCTTCTTACTGAGATGCAGTCTGTTAAAGATGCTATTAAAATTTTACTTCAACATAGCTGTCTAGAAAAAAATCAGGAAATAAAGAGTTTGATTCACAGTATATCATACCTTCAGGCGACATCTCTGGAACAGTGGCCACATAAGGTCCATCCAGGAACTGAGGTTCATTGTCATTGATATCTCGAACCTTGATGATAAATTCTGAATCAGGTTCAACACGAAGCTGGGTGCTCCGGTTAATTGCTTTTGCTGTTAAAATGTAGAAAGGTTTCTTTTCTCGATCCAACTTTTGTTTTACATAAATTTTGCCAGTATATTTGTCAATGTCAAAAAAGCTTCCAGCTCCCTCCCCGGCCAAAATGTATTCTAAGTTGCCATCCTCTTTGTCTAAATCTGATTTCACCTGAAAGCAAAAGGGAGAAAAATAAGTCACAGTTTAGGAAGAATGAAGTTTTGAAATATTCTTTTTATGTTTTGTTTTGATTCTACAGTGAACTCTGTTACTAACGAGTCTTCTTGGACATTATTGTTTAAAAGGAGGTACTGTCACATTTTCAGCCAATCATTTTAATTTAATTTTTTAAAAATTTATTTAAAAGTATTGATATAGCAGACTATTAAATGTGTAATATACCTGAAAAGAGATGCTTCAGCTACTTTGAAGTGAAGGGAATGCATCTAAGTACCTACTTTAGTTCATTTTTTCAGGTCCCCCTACGGTTCTGCTGAAAAGACTGCAAAGGTCATTAAACATTATCTAATTTTTATTATTTCAGATGATACATGTACTTTTTAAGTTGTTTATTTTTTTTTAACTTAACAATGCTAAGTGTGAATGTATGCAACAGTGATGTTCTGTTTCTGTTGAAATATTAGAAGGGAAAAGACATTCTGTGGTGAAAGTCTGTATTGCTTATTCCAAAACAAATTCATAGACATTTTTCATTTCTATCCAAGATGATCTACATCCTCTGTTGTATTGCTAAGATGAACTTTATGGTGATGATTCCTTTGATGAAGCTGAGCTTCATGAAAGAGGATTGAGGAGAAAATTTTAGTCCAGCTGCATTTGTTCATGACAACCAAATAGTTCTGTTAATATTAGTGATATATAATGGTGCAATATTTTAAGAGCAATAACCTGATCTCCTGACATAGCAAGCATCCACAGTTGAATTTTATGGGAACAAAAATTTCCATTATATCATTAATTCTCTATTTTTTTCTCTACTTATTTTGGTTTTAGAACAAAAAATATCAAACTCTCTAAGAGCCTGGATACTAATTGAAAAATCCAAGGTAAAAAAAAAAAATAAATATTCAACTTATTTCTCTTATGAAGAAACATGATTAAAATGCAAATAATATGCCTAACTGTTGACTTTAATATCTCACTGTTTTGCTTATGTTTATTGAACCTAAAGGTCACTGTAAGTTGTGAAGCCATAGAATGGGAAAGTAACAGTTCCCTGTCAGATATCCTCAAATATTTTATAATACCTTCTGAGGTTGCAAAAATAGTTTAACTTTTCTTTGGAAGAATGACTATGCCTTTTAAGATTTTCATAATGCATAATTGTCTGCACGCATCAGATGGATAATTGATTCAGAATGTGACTGGGACACTGCTCTGAGGTATGAGGAACAGTTTTGAGTTCCTATTCTGAGTTCTGTAAAAGTATTTAACACCTAAAATATTCAGAGTTAATTGTCCTTGCCAGTACAAAATACAGAATTTTCAAGTCTTAGGGAGTTTAGAACCATTTTAAATATGAACAACTTAAATATTTTCAGCATAAGTAGTTGTGTGCTAAACATGGACCGTGTTACCCCCTTAAGTGGTCTGGTCAAACTCCTTTTAACACCATCCAAATCTGGCATCTCACTGAGGGGCAACACAGATTCTTTGTTACCCATAAATCTTTGTTTCCTTTTCACAAAAGCCAGGACATGGGAGAAGTGATATATATCTAAATCTTTAAACTAGCATGGGGCTCAGATGTGACCACAGAGTGTATCAAAGCCTCAGGGTCTGGGAGCATGCCTTTGGCTGGCTGCTAAGCCATAGCCTGTGTTTAGTAATTTCACTCAGAATCATTTGTCCACAAAAGCTTTCATGACCTTGAACATGTGAAATGAGAGGTCCCTTACAGATGACATTTACTGAGAAAGAATAGCAAAGGTTCTAGGTTAACTTGCTTTTTTTAGGCTGGGAACAAAATAAATGGTCTTACCATTGTAAATGAAAATTGAGAACAAATATTTTTGTACTCATCCTTGTGTATCTGCCATTGCAGTGCTGATGGACACATTTAATTTTTCTTAATCTTGATAATGGAAATGGAGTCATGAGTCTGTGTTATATAAAATTTGAAAATTTATTTCTGACTGAAAAAAGATTTTGATATGGAATAGTGATTTAAAAACAGAGACTGTCTACCTTTGAATTTTCGTTGATGCAGTTTTCTTCAGAGCCTTAATTACTAAAAATTCATGTGTTGATCAGAGACTACCACTTCATTTGCTCAAAGCAGCGCATATTCTACTCAATAAAAAGACACAAGTAAATATGTCTTATTAGACAATGGTTTCACTGCAATATATTAACATTAATCTTCAATAAAATCCCCAGTTAACCTGTGAGAAATAAAAAGGTGAGATCATGAAAATACATGACATTTATGTTGATTGTTTTTTCAGGAAGTACTTTTACAAAGTATTGAAAAAGCAATAATAATTGTTTAAAAAATAGAAAGTATGTCTTCACATTTTCTTTCAGAAGTGAGACATCACACTTCCATAGTAACTACTTTGAAAGGGCTGTGAAAAAGTAATTAATGAATTTTGAGCACTTCACCCTTTGGGCCCAATTAAATTTTAGTGCTAGTTAATTAGCAGTTAAACTTATTTTAGCTCATTCATTTAAAAAGGGCCTTAAAGAAAAGAAAGGCAGATCTTAAGATTAAAATTGCTTCTAGCATACAAAAATAAATAATAATAATAAATAAAATAATAATAATGATAAGCAGAGAGAGAAGGGGGCAGATAAACCCTCATTAAGACAATTATCTTAAAGCACATTTTTAAAGGAGGGTGAAAAATAATTGCTCGTTGTACTAAACCTACGTTAATCTAATGAACCATGCAGATTCCCATAGTTTCTCAGTGGTAAAAGGATTTAGTATTAATCAGCTTCATTAAAAATTAATGAGGGGTAAATCAGCTGCTACTTAGTGTAATAGAAAATCAAACTAAATACTGTTTGTAAACTACACTACACTCAGTATGGCTGCTTTGATGCAGCGCCAAAAATAACACAAGCAAATTGCCAGATGTTGATAAATGAGTCTTAACTTCCACTCAGAAGGAAGAAAGGAACTTTTCAGCTTTATACCTTCATCTGCTGCACATGGAGCTAGTTTTATTAACAGCATGCATGTGAAGTTTCCTTGACAGCAGTCCTCAGTGAAGGAAGGCGCTTGTTGCTGCTGTGGCCTAAAGCTCTCGGACTTCTCTGACCTTGAGAAAGGTCACAGAAAAGGAGAAATGTGGTACTGCCTTATTACAGCTTCCTGAACTCCTCTTTCTACTTTTCTTGCTATTTCCATGCCACTGGAGATATTTGCCTTTCCAAGTCAGGGTAGAAGCTGCTACTCAGCATGCTAAATTGAACCTTGCGCTGTCCTTGAATCATTACTTATCATACCTGTCCAATATACACAGGTTCCGGCGAAATCTGTTCCTCAGTTACAAAAAGAGGTTCCCACAGCCAGCTACGTTTCACTCTTCGAACTGGTGTGAAAGACTGAGCTGTGTTTTGAGCGCTGGAGTTCCGTGTGCTGGGAGAGCAAGGCCAAAGTTGAACCAGCATCACCATGAGGCGTAGCAATACCAAGGAATTCATGCTGAACCGTTCTTTCAATCAGTCTTAATCTGTGGAAGAGGGGAAAAAAAAAGTCTTTGACAAAGCATCACTTTTGTCTTTCTACTTCTATATACTGATTCTGTGCTAATATAAGAGCTGATTTGCAGGGTTAAAACCTCCTCCTCTCCCCAAAAGTAAAAAGCTGAAATGAAGTCTGTTTCTTATTAAAATTTTAATAAGAGAGTTTTAAAAGACCTTTCAGAGTCTCTAACATGAAAGTCAAGTACTTAACTTTTCTTTATGAATATCCTACACAGGGACTTATTATGCAAAAAAAAAAAGGAAAACAATCCTTCAATTAATTCATCTTTCAAATTAAGGTGGATAATTGTATTGTCTAGCCCAGGAATAATTTGATTGGAATAATTGTATGTTTCTGCTTAGATAGGACTCATTTTGAGCTGCAGTCATAAAACTGCCTGAAGGATGAATATCTAGCCTCAGTAGCCCTGATGTCTGACAGCTGAAACAGAGTGATGCAGATTTTTTTTAACCTCTTCTTACCCACTTTCCCAGCTCAGCAAAATGCCTACAAAAATGTTAAACATGATAGGGTACCATGAAGAAGCAACAAAAATTTACAACTTTCTCCTTCCCAGCCAAACAGCAACATGGACAAGGCAGATGTGTTAAATGGATTCTTTGTCTGTGCCTTTGGCATGGATGATGCACCAAAAGTTCCCAAAGCCCTGAGCTGGAGGACCATGACTGCAACAATGATCACCTCCCAGTCAATTCTGAAATTGTGCAGGAGCTACTGCTCAAGCTGGATCCCTAAAAATTTATAGGGCCTTATGGGGTTGATCTGAGAATTCTCAAAAAGCTGCTGATGTCATTGCAAAACATCTCTCAATGCTTTTTGAATGATCTTGGGAATCCAGAGAGATTCCAGCTGACTGGAAGCTGGTGAATGTTGTCCCATTTTTCAAGAACGGCACGAATGAGAGCCCCAGAGACCACAGGATTATCAATTTCATTTTGGTGCCTCCTCAAGTTAAAGAGTATGATATTGAGGAGATATTGAAAAATACCTGGAGGACAACACAGTAATTGGTCACAACCAGCATGGCTTTATGAGAGGAAAGTACTTCTTATCAAATCTGGTTTCCTTTTATAACATGGTATCTCACCTAATTGATCTATGGAAGCCTGTTGATGTAATCTTTCTGGATTTCAATACTTTCTCTCACAGGATCCTACTAGACACATTTTCAGCACACAGCTGCATAAACACAGCATGGGTTGGTGTTGGCTGAGTAACTTGCTCACAGGTTGAGCACAACGTTACAGTGAATGGGGTGATGTCAAACTGAACACCTCTCACTAGCGGTATTTCACAGGCCTCCATGCTCAGCCCTGTATTCTTCAACATCTTAATGACTTTCATGCAGAACTGGAAGGAATATTCAGCAAGTATGCAAATGATAGAAAACTGGGAGAAGCCTTTCAAGGCAGGTAGATCTTGCAGAGAAAACTCAAAAAATTAGGGGGCTAGGCAATCACCAATTGTATGAGCTTCAAAAAGGGAAAGTGATGGATTCTGCACCTGGGATGAGGCAACCCTGGATGTATGTACAGACTGAGATGCTGGAAAGCAGTGCCACCGAAAGGGACCTGGGGGTCCTGGTCAATGGCAAGTTGAGCCTGAGTCAGCAGTGCCCTGGCAGCCAGGAGGACAAAACCCTGTCCTGGGGAGCATCAGGTACAGCAAGGGAGGGAAATGTCGTGCTCTGCTCTGCACTGGGGCAGCCTCACCTTGAATACTATGTGCAGTTTTGGGTGCCACAATATAGGAAAGACATTAAACTATTTGAGAGTGTCTGAAAAAGAGCCATGAGGATGGTGAAGGGCCTTGAGAGGAAGCTCTGTGTGGAGAGAAGGAGGTCACTTGATCTGTTCAGCCTGGAGAAGAAGAGACTAAGTGGAGATCTTGTTGTAGTTAAAAGTTTCTTGTGAGGGGAAGAGGAGGAGCAGGCACTGATCTTTTCACTGTGGTGACCAGTGACAGGATCCAAAGGAATGGCCTGAAATTCTGTCAGGGCAAGCTTAGGTTGGATATTAAGAAAAGGCTTTTCACCCAGAGAGTGTTTGGAGACTGGAGCAGGCTACCCAGGGAAGTGATCACAGCACCAAACCCGTAGACAAGGTTCAAGAAGAATTTGGAAAATTATCTAGGATACATGGTGTTACTCTCAGGGATGGTCCTGTTCAGGGCTAAAAGTTGGACTCAGTGATTCTTGTGGGTCCCTTCCAACCCAACATATTCTGTGATTCTGTGATTAGAATTTGTCATAACAGATTTTACCACCTCTAAGATTATTTTCTCCAACTAAACTGACAAAGGGCAAATGCATCTTAAAAGCTGTAGGTTTCTGAAGCTAGTTTCATTTCCACTATGTGTACTTTCAGAAAATTAAGGCTCTTCACAAACTGTAAGCTATTACTGGCTTTTCAGTGATTTTTGGCACAATGAAGGAAATTTTAAATATAATTCCATGCTCAATTAAGAATAGCCATCTTCTGCAAGGCAAAAAGAAAAATTTTGAAGATACCTACCCATTTGGCAACGGCATTAGCCGTTCTTTTCAAGGCTTTAGCATTGAAGAATAACATTTTCTATGAAGGAGATATCTGGTTTATGAGTTTCTGACACACTGGTCAGTTTGAAAAACACACTGAAGAAAAAATATTTCGATTAATTTATCTTAGACCTGAAAAATACATAAGTTTTTTAAGTATTAATATTTTAAATACTCATCCTTATCTGTAGCTGCATTTCTCTTCATAGAGGAAAGCAAGGCACAACTTCCCAATGATATTTCTGGGATTCACATTCTCTGAACCTCAGAGAAAGAAAAAACAATTCTAATTTCTTATCTCATTTACTGCTCCTGTGTTTTGGAACAAGTGGAATGCATTGTGGAAGATTGTTTACCTGAAGGGAATTGGTAATTGGATTCTGGTATGAGTGTTTTGATTCACTGACCAATTGAATCCATGTGTGTGTTGGACTGTCAGCTGAAAGTCATGAGATTCTGTGCAGTTGAGTGGAGTTGTGTTGAGTTAGGTGCTTGGCAGATTCAGTTTAGATGTACTGTAATATAGAATAGAATAATACAGTATAACTAAGTAATTAATTAGTCTTCTGATATCCATGGAGTCAGATGCATCATTTCTCCCCTTCGCTGGAGGCCGCCAAGCTTTTACTATACTTATCCAAAGAGAAATGCCATAATTGCTTAAATAGACAGACAGGTAATACAGAAAACTATCTATTTCCTTCCAGCATCTTTATATGATGTAGGACAACAGTTTGTTAAAAAGTAATCTGTAGAGATGGAATGAGAGGAGTTCTAACAGGAAAGTCAAATAGAACAACCAAGACTAAAGTGTACATCCCAATTTTTTCACATTTTGTGTTTTTTGACTGTAAAGCTGTAACAGAGCAAGACAAGATTTGAATAGAAGGAATGTGACTTGGGTATCCTCTTTTTCCAGTTTCCTGTAGAAAACTTCTTATTTTCCCATGGCTGCAAGAATAATATTTGTGACATTGAAGAAAAGTCCAACAAAGTTCAGCATGGCTCTGAAATAAGTCTTGAATGAGGTTAAGAAGGCCTAAAGACCTTGGAGAGTCTCTATGCTATGGGTGTACTTAATTCTAAGCAGTAATCTGCACACAAAGTAACCTTGAAAAGGAGCATTCATTTGATTATAATGCATTGCGAAGGACAGAGTACTTAAAGAACAAAAGCTGAACAGTCAAGGAGACCTTTCTGAGGAATCACAGAAAAATGCATTTCAATCACTGTTTATATCTGAAGAGAGGTGTTCAGTCTCGGCAATAGCAAATTTTTCTGGCTAGGCTTTTTTTGTTGCTGTTTTGTATGCTTGTTCTAGGAGTTTTCACATTATTCAACAAAATATCTCAGGCTTGTGGGGCAGTTTTTCATGCAGAGTGAATGTGAAAGAAACAGTCCTTATCAAACTTGTCTGAAGACACTGTGTATTGAAAACAACATAGTGAGGGTGCAGAAAGGCAATGCTGGTCTGCTGTTGGCCACCTTTTTGCAATGTACTCAGCAGTTACATATGAACAGCATAAAGCATGCAATGGATGTTTTGGAGCATTTTCGTGTCTCCTTTTTACAAATTTATGTTAATATCCTATGTTATGTGGACTTAAGCATCATGTCTCTGACAAATTGGAACAAGTAAATATTTTTTAGATTCTGATATACTGCACACATTGTTAGTGTAAGAAGGCTAACCTGAAAATACAGATGGTAGGCAAATTCTTCTAAAAACAAAGCTATTTAATGGAATTGAGATCTATATGAATCTCTGTTTTTCTCTCCTCTGCTATAGCGAACATTCTGAATTTGCCTTTACTTTCAGGACCTTTCAAAGCCTATTTGCTTCTAACATCTTCCTACTCATTTGGCATTGAGACACTGCCTCCAGCTTCTGGCCAGCATGTGTTGCCATTTTTTATAGTCCAGTTATAGTCCTTGTGAAACAATCACATTCTTTCTCTTCCACTGGTTGTAGCTCAGTCTCAGAAGTCAGTCTCATAAAATATCCAGAAAGTAGTTTCTTATTCCCTCATCATTTTCTAGTCTTTTCTTTAAAAATCCAAACTTCAGTATTACCTACTTAAAAGAAAAACAAATATAAAAGGGCTCACCCTGTTAAGATTATTCTGTGCTGAGTCTGCTGCCTATCACTGTGTCTAGTATTGCCTCATTATTCCCTTGTACTTTCCTGTCTTTCCCTATCGGTCAGTTGTCTCTTGTTTTACACTCATTTGCCATGGTCTTTGTAAATGAAATGACCTTGTACTCTGTGTTATAATTATAGTATGCAGCAGAAGAGAGGATTAGTAAAAGCACTGAGCTTTTGGGCACTGCAGTAATATGTCCTAATAGATAATTTTTAGTAGAATAGTTTCTCATTGAAAAAAAAAAAGGACAAATATATTTTCAGAGATGAGCAAATGATCTGTCACTAAAAATTTCTCAAGAGGAAGATAGGAATGGAAACTGTTGTTCTGCTCCTGTCCTTTTGGAAGTTTGTCTCCAGTTTTTCTCACATGCAGTGAGTTGCAATAATAAAGTCTGATAGTAAGACCAGAGCAATGAGAATAGCCATTACAATTGTAATAAATGGGATGCAGCTTTTAAAGCTTATAGAGCAGCATCTTCCTTACATACCCAAGAGAAACCACAAGTTCCCTGGAGACTAGAAACAGATTTACCTTCTTGGAACAAAGTTGACGAGTTCTTTCAAAAGTTTATTTTGGAATTTTCACCCAGTGACATCCTGTCTCCATTTGAAACTGGATGTTATTTTAGGTGTGCTGGTAGTATGACTTGGTTCAGAGTTCCCTTTGTTTCAATTTTTTTTTTCAATTATGATTGTGTAATTACATTATAAAATGATACATACTACTGCGTAGCATTGCAAGAAAAACAACAGAAAGAAACAGAGGTCTAAAAAAGACTACTTCTGGGATACAGTGAAGTTATACATTTGTTGGTGGAGAAAATAAAAGACTCAAGTTAGAGACTAACAACACCTTTCTAAAGCAATTAAAAAAAAAAAAATCCAAATTAAAAAGCAGGTTAGACCATAGGTGCTGAAAAATTCTGTTCCAGTTCTCTAAGTTGAAGAATAAGGAACAACAAGCTTAATTTTGTAACAAAAGTCCCATAATTTGATATAAGTAAAGCCTTTTAGTTAGGAGGTAGCAAAACACTGAAATAGGGTAACAAGGGATGTGGTAGATATTCCTAAGTAGAGATCATTAGGACCATCACCTATAGATGTTTGGTGCTACAATTTTGGAACTGACTACTGAGAATAGCAAATCTCTCTGTCCTTGAATGTACTCAGCCAAAGAAAAAAAATTAAAAATTCAGACTGAAATATATTCTTTTTTGGAATTTGGTGCTGTCTTTGCTTGATTTAATAATGTCAAGAAAACAACGAGAGGAATAATTCATGTAAGCCAATCTAACTCATTAATATGCAGCTTCTGAAACATTTCTTATCTCAAGAACAGCCTTAACATGATGTTGTTTCTCTTGCATGTTCTGTTTTATGCCTTGGTGTTATTATGATTGTAGCGAAATCTGTCTCCCTTGTATGTTGCTATCTTTAATTTTCACTTACTTAATAGGATAAAGAAGAAAGGCTATGTGTAACTAACCCCTACAGATTACGAAGTTATAAAAACTTTAAAGTTATAGAAACCTTCATATTTCTCCACTACAGACTTGTCCATTTGTTCTATGTCTACTGGCTATTCATCCCAATTGCATTTAATGTGGTTGAATACTGAGAATCCTAGTGTATTATAATGCTACTACTCTATCTTTTTACCAGAAGACACTAGATATGAAATAATTTTCATTGACTAGTTTAGGTCTTGCACAATATGGTAGACACCAAGACTATATTACTTATGCAATTCTCAGAGAATTAATAGTAGCTAATAATATATATCTGAACTATTTTAATTAATGCATATATTTTGTGGGTTCACTAGTTTGTTTTTTGGGTTTATAATCTCTACAGAACAATGATAAAATATTCTGGCATGTGCAAAGTACTGGGCTTAATCTTATTCTTGTTAGTCCTTACCATTGTTGAATTTCCGATAGTGTAGGATAATCATTTTTATAGGTTTGGTGTGTTATAGCTCTACCTTATCTTTTTAAAGTATTTAATCTGTGAATTAGTCTTTTGCAATCAGTACCAAGATGTATTTTAAAGAAGGTTTTCCATTTGCCTTGTATTTTTACTATTTTATTTGGAGACATTAGAAGAAGGCCTACTAAACTCCTAAGGAATAAATATGGCATATCTAACTCCAATTATGCTGGAAGTCACTATTTGACAGTAAGGTTTAACTAATTTTATAATAAAGCAGCAAAAATTTGCAAGAATTTATTTTGCAATTTGAACTTAATTTTTACTAAATACAATCGCAGTTACCATTTACCATGCATACATATTGTGTGCTTGACTGAGTGATTAATTGATTTTTGTCAGAGGGTAAAATTGACACCAGTTTTGCTGTAGCTTAAAGCACCTTTTCCACAATCCTCTCAGCTTATATTTATCTGCCTGAATGCATTTATTTATAGTTGTCTAGTTTAGCTATTATTTTTATTGAATCTGAACATTTTAATTTCATCTATTTTGACTTTCTTGTCTTTCACATATTTTTCCTAAATTAAACTTGGACTCCTATATCTAACAAGTATTCTGAATTTAATTTTATAGTGCTTAACAGAACTTACATCTAAATGCAATATTCTCTTCAGTCAATTAATTGGAGGCATATCAAAAATTGTCTTTCTAGTCTGCTGCAAAACTAGCTTCTTTAAAAGCTGCTACTTAGCCTTGAGAGGTGTTTTCTTTATTGCATATCTTGATGTGACATTTGACCAAAGCGTGTTGACTGGTAGTGCATATTAATACAGCATGACTGCATGTGTCTCTTCCAGCAGTCACCCAGAACTTCACTTACATGGAGAGCAGTTACTTAGATGTTATGACTATTTTAAAATTTCACTTCATTGTAATTAGCACATAATTTTCTTCATTTTGAAAATATACCATTGTGCCATTAAGGAAAGCCTTCAAACTATTATATAGAACTAGCAGTGTCATTATCTGTCAGATATACATGGACAAAATAGCTTAGAGAAAGGAATTTTTTAGTTGATTAGTGCCTTGAAGGCTGTGTATTTTAATCAGTAGAGAGCAGACTCACTAGAAATAATGTAATTCTTAGTGTTTTATATATATTAACACAGTATATTAACACATCCCCCATATTTTGCTACAATATCTGTTGCACTGTATGAAAAGCCCCAAATGACATTTTGGATGACAAAACTCTGAGTCTTCAAAGCATGATAAGCAGCAGCTAGATTTCTGTCCCTACTAGATATTCAAAACCACTTTTTCAGTGTCAGATTGTAATATTTATTTCTCAAAATCCTATGTCTTCCGTTAAAAACCCATGACAACTCTAGGCAAAAGTAGCAGATTTGTTTAAAATGAGGGGACAGCAGCTAAGGTGAAGGGTGAGATTTCCTGTAGTGAGTAAAAATGAAGAGAGGTAGAGCAGTTACTTGTCAAGCTCACAAGTCGAAGGAGATTATATAGAGGATGTGGTGACACACTCTATGTTCCACAGCCTCATTCTGCAGTGTCATTGGTGCCTCTCATTTTCTTAGTGGAAATCTCTCTGTGTTAATCACCAATAGACATGAGTAAACCCCAATGGAGAAACAACTCTTAAATTAATTCAATTTGCCGACTTTGATAGTATTTTATTCCATCTGAACTTTGGCATATAAAACTGGCTTCACAGTACCTATTTCCTGATGGCCATGAGCATACATGGTGATGTAACAAGTCTCTTGCCTTTTTCAACTCTGAACCACCAGTATTTTTAGAACTGATTAACTGATTGCTGACCTGTAAGTTTGCCGAAGATATATATAGCTGGAACCAGCCCAATATTTCTGTGTGTGGTGCAGCATTCTTATGTTTGGCTTAGGGGCTTGCTGCCACTCACTGCTGTGATCGTGTGAAGTTTCTCATGAATCTTTGAAACACATGATTATGAAAACATAAAATTATTATTTTATTCTCTGTTATCAACCATATAACATAGAGCTGGAAGCATAGCCTCAAACATTTCAAAAGGCAGGAGACCCAAATTCTGTCATTGCAATTTTTTTGAGATCCTTTAGAAAGAACCTGAAAGAGATGACTCAATCCACCTAAAAATCTCTAGGTACAAAGAAAAGCACTCACACCATTCCCATCAACAAAAACGAGAGTATATGTGTAAGGATAAACTTCTCTTGTGCAGGACAGCTTTTGCTCTGCAATGGTGACCTTTGGAAGTGCTGATTAAGGCAAACCCTGCATAGGGACTGAGCTAGAGGCAAGCCACTGCTTCTGTAAGCTTCCTCTGTGAGTGTTTGTCTTACTGTTTTTAAGATAATATTAAAATTAAATCTGCAACATCACAAAGTAATAAAGTAATTAAGTGTTTCATTTGGAGTCTCCTGACATCCCCCAAAGGGACCAGCAGGTATCACCAAGAACATCATATTGACACACACACAGGTGCAATTAAACCTATGAGGTTGCTCCCTGTTTGATGTGGCATTTTGTGTTCTTCTGGAAGCACAGCTTTTCCACATGTTATTAACTGAGATACGAAGTTATTTGGGGAATAGTTCCATAGACAAGACATAGAGATATTCCTACTTCCCTTTCTTTGTGCAGAAGAAAAATGAAGCAGGAGGAATATCTATGTCTCTTTTCTAAACACTGATAAACTAAGGACTACGTTTTGCTCTTTTTCAGGGTCTTTCTGCCGTACAGCTAAATGCTGCTTCAGTCCAGATGCTTCCTAGCTAAAGAAAAATTAAAAAGATTACCTTAGAACTTATGAAAAATTATGTTCATTCTCTGCATTTATTCAATAGCTTCAGACATTTTATTCTGATATAAAAATCGATTTGGTAAATAGGTGCTGAGATGTTAAAACATTCAGTTATGCCAGTACAAGTAGCTGCGGTACACCACAGCTAAAAATAAGCAAGCATTTAGTTTTAATTGTAACTTTCTTTAACTAGGACTATTATTTATTTTTAAGATAGTCTCCACTATAGAAAATTACTACTAATCCCATGTATTTTAGCATAAATATTTTGCTTCTTTAAAAAGACTAACACATGTACACAGTAAAAACAAATTCTTGCCTTCTGGCATTTGCTTTTTATTGCAGGAAAGTAGCAAATCCAATTACAAGATATTTGATTCACTGGGCAAATCCTTCTGGAACGTTTTTGGCTCTGCAGGATACCACTCAGTACTGAAGAACCACTTGTCAGCATAATGATGTAAAGGACTGCATTCTGTGATTCACACTTGAATCTGTTTGCCAAATTATTTTCAGGATGGCACTTCACGAAATGCTCCAAAACTCTCTGTAGGATTTAGGTTCTTTTAATCTCTTTAATTCATAATTATTCTTTGCATACATTTGAGCTAATATTGCAGTGAACTCACCTTTTCCATGGTTTTGGAGGAGATTTAATTCCACCAAACATGAGATAAAAAGAAGCTTTGATATTTAAGAGGATGCTCTTTGCTAGAATTTGACTTATGTTAAACTTCTGGGTTTGGTTTTAGAGTTAATTTTCCACATATTATGAGGCAAATCAGAAACACCCTGAAATTAAATAATCCAGTATATGTCAATGGAAGACCAGAATGAAATCAGATTTTAATGTTTAGATTTGAGGATATTTACCAGGGTGTGTTTTTAAAGTAAATAAATATTGCAGAAAGCAGTCCCTTACAACCAGTTAAGGAAACCTTATCTTTACATTAGGAAAAAAAAAAGAAATAAGAAGAGGAAAAAAGGCCGTTAAAAAAAAATTATTAACACTACTTGTTTATTGATAAAACACATGAGATAAATAGAGCAAGGAACAATTACTTTTAATGGTATGTAGAGTTTTCTTTATAAGCAAGAAAATCTGCTGTGATATGTAATCCACCTATTCAATTTAAAGATATAATTTAAATTTAAAAAAAAAAATTCTGTCCACCACCACTGTGAAAGTCAGTTAGAAAAATGCTGAAAGAATGCACCTGCCTCAGATAGTCTGCAGTTGCATCAGATAGGAAAGGGTAGAATTTGTCTGATTTTTGAAAGAGACAACACAGTGAAGGTTATGCATATTTTTCAGAATAATGAGAAATAGAGATAGAAAGTATCTAACTGACAAAATTCCTAAAAAATTAATATATTTCCTTGCCTTTTTATTTTCTTAATCTAGTACTCTGTTGATGAATCTTCCCTTATCTCCTGCAATTAAATAAACTGTTTCTGTTTTACTTAGGTCTCAATGATCAGTGGCTTGTCTCTTCCTTACCTCTGATTTCAATATTTCACTGTTCAACTTTACTACTAAGTATGTATCTTTTCTTCACTCATTCTATGAGTTACATTGAAGGCTGATATATTTTTCTAACCTGTAATATATAAAAAATATTTTAATTCAATGAGTTCATTATTTGATTCAATGAAACACTCTAAGCATTTTCCAGCACTGAGTTAGTCAGAACAGTATAGGAGCAGAGCATTAGGTCATCCAGGTAACACAAAGGGTGCTTTACAATAAGTTTCATATAAAAATATTTCAAAAAGCTTTTCTTTTCTGTCACGTTTCAAGGTGACAGAAATGGAATAAAATTTTTCAGATAGGGTCCAGCAAATAGCGTCAGATTTGAAAACTGCTTTTTTTGAATGAAATAATATTTTATTAGACCTATAAATAAAAAAAAAAGTGGAAATGGAAGGAAGTTTCTAGGTATTGATATTGAATTATCTAAAAATTATTTACTTAAAAGCTATTTTTAAAGGATATGTGTGAATTTAGATTTCTGACATCCCTGTATTCTGACATATCATCAAGATATACTATCAGGTTAAGCAAAAATAAAATTTAAGGTGCATAATATCTGGGACTTCACTCTCCATAGTCAAACTGCCTTGTGATATCTCAGCATAATTTTTATCCATTACTTGCATGCTGACCCATAGAATTTCTCTTATTACCTTGCTACTTGGTACATGAAACTCTTCCTATATAGATGGGGGGAAATGCTGTTTATATTTCCATTATCATTCAACATAGTCCTTACAATGAATCAAAATAAGATATCTTTGGATATTATTATTAATTATTAATTTGCTTTGACTAAAAATCCACTCATAATGAAGTTATGAACATCACTGAGTATGTGTTGAAATTTGCCTTTTGAAAAGGAAATGTTGAGGTTTCACTCTGGTTTTGGGTGAGTTCTGTAAGGTACCTATGTAGGACAGAGGCCTTGAAAAATTCCTGTTATTATTTTTGTGCCTGAATACCCACATATGCTGCCTTTTCTACACACTTTTATCACAGGTCCTTACATTCTAGTCACTCTTCAAGATTTATGTTGTTTCAGAGGGGGAAAGTAAAAAAAAAAAACCATCGCGATATCTGTGGAAAAATGGATTTAAAATTCAATATGGCTAAAGACTTCAGAGTAACTCCCAAAACTCAGATGATATTAATTCAGTTAAGTGTTATTGTTAGTTGTCAACATTACTTAGGTTCTGGACTAGTTCTCCTGATAGAAGAAAGCCAGACAGCCAGATTGCTTTGAATCTGGAAAAAATATTGGTTTTTATTTCTCCATATTTTTTTGTTCTGTTTTTTTTAAAACTTTTCATTGATTTCTTTCCTTTTACAACCATTTTTACCGTACTAAAACATAATTCTTAGTCTTTCTAGCCTGCATTGAAGTCAACTCCTTTCTCGCTGAGAAGCTGAGGCACTGAATGTTCCACCCTACTTTATTTCCCTCTCTTAGTTTAAAAATGTTTTCTGTTTGCACCTCAGATTAATGAATTACCTATTCACCTGTCACTTCTGTCCCTGCTGCTGTAGGTCATCTGCAATAACAATTTATTGCATCCTTTTCTCTCTTTATAATCTTTGTGTGCCATTCTCCCCTGGTTACCTGTGTGACCCTCTGTTGCTTCTCTGCTCAATGTTATCTCTCAAACAAACCTCCCTGTGCAGATTTCTTTTGATATATTCCTTTACAGAAGCCTATTATAAAAAATTTTTTTGTTGAGCCAAAGTCTCTGTGTATCATTCAGAGGATAATTTTGCCAATTTCAAGAGCTCTTATGTACTTTGTAGCCTTGGCTTTTGTATCTCCAACTGAGCAGGTATCATGAGGACTTTATGTATTATCAGAGTATTGGAATGCACAATCAGACTCAAAATTTTTACATTTCATCACCTACTTTTTCTTTCCATTTAAGAAGCTTCTTAAGCTAAGAAGCAAGTGGAGGAGACAGGTAGAAACAGAAGGAAAGTAATTCCTATCTAGGATGACTTTAATAGGGTAGGAATCACGGTGAATGCTAAGTGATAAGAAGTGCACAGTAAGATGTTTGAAATGCAAGACTTCATTCTCCCACAGTGATTGGGCAAGAGAGGAGCTATACATGAACTAAGGCCTGCATCAGAGAGGGGAACCAAGTGTGCTGATCTGGGGGATTTTCAGTCCACAGGAGACATTGAAAGGACAACTTCCCATCTGGTCAGTACACAGCTCTGTTGAGCAGGGCTTTGAAAAGCGCAGACAAGTCCTTTGCATGTTCCAGTTTTCACCACAGTTTTAAAAACCATACTAATCTGAAATCTAAAGATATGTCCAGTATAGCTCAATTGAAGTTATTCAGAAATATTACTTATGGGATGGTTTTGTGTCCTTTCATCTGACATATTTATGAGTTGTTGAAATTCAATGAAAGAAACACATGTCAGGGAGAAATCAGCAGAGCATTCTGTCAAGTATGAAGTACTCTCAGTTGTTTCAAAAGAATATTGAAACCAACAAAGGCTGCTGCTGTGGCATCAGTGTGGTGCACTGTGTGGTCAAAGTAGTGCCTCCAGAACAAAGGAGGTAAGAGAAAGGATTAGGAAATCTATAGAAATTATTGTTATCAGACCCTGGCAATGAAGTGGCCCAAGACATACCACCTGAAGAAGTTGTGCAGTCAAGAAAGGAGAAGAGTTTGTGGAAGGCAGATGTAATCTGAGAAGATTTCAAAGAGAGAAGAACTGTGTTGACATGCAGGAGGAAGGGGGCTTGGGAGTTGAATTAAGTTGCAAATAGTCAGGTAGTTCAAAAATGGTGCATGTTAAAGGAAGCTAACAGGATAAGAATGAGTGAAGGGGAAATAATTAATTTCCTGAGAAAAAGTTCTGGACAAAGAAATAAAGTAACAATGTAGAATATTTTTTAAAATGTTAGCAATATAAACACTAAAAATCCCCAAAAAACTAAAATGAAACAAAAAAAGGGAAACAAATGCCAAACTAAATGAAATTTAAAAATATATTAAGGGTAAAATTGACTTTATACAACTAATTTCATACCATTATCTGTATTGATTTTCTTAAGTAGAAGAGACTGTATAATAACTGATAATTCATCTTAGAAACTTGCCTATAAAAATTAGAGACTTATGGTTCTAAGTTGGCAAAATATGACCAGGACTATTTCTGCCATGACAGATACCACTTTTTATTGGTAATTTTTATATGACTCTGCAAATTAAAACAGCAACTCATGAAGAAGAGCAGAAAGAAAAAGCATGGATTATAATTCCTATCTCTCACTGCTTTTAATTACTAGATTTGTGAGACACATGGGGGAATTTCCCCCTGGGAAGTAATGTTTTAATAAAATCTCAAGACAGGAGATACGACACCTCTTCATCGATGCACATGTGTATTTCAAAAGTGATGTGCAAGGCTTTGGGTACTTCTTTTAAAGTTAATCCCTTCAGAGTGGTGCATGGAAATTAGTATTGAAGAAATAGCACTTCAGGGTTCATTAATGAGTGGATACTTTTCAAGCCATTTGAAAACCACTTCTTGGCCCTGGACATGGGCATCAACACTCCTGCTTTGTAGAATTTTCCTTTCCTTCATCAGGCTATGGAGATTTATTTGGTTCCTGTGGAGCCAATTGGATAACTTAATCCATATAAATGCATGAATATGCATGAGCCTCCAGAGACATCACGATTCACTAAATCATAATTTGCCCCTAAAATAAGTTCTTACAAAAGAAATTATAGTTATAGGTTTTTATGGATAGCTGGCTATTTTAAAGAAACTTCATCCACATAATACCCCTTCTTTCAGGAGCCTGTCTGAGTTTCTGACTTTAATTCATTGCAAGCCAAAAGAAACTGGAAAGTCCATGAAGTTGCCATAGTAACTCAATGGACAAAGACTTAATTCCCTAGTTTATATAGGACAGAACTCATATCCTGCAGATGGTAATGGGCTTAAATTGCTTTGGTCTAAAAAGTCTATGGATTATATATATTTAATAAATAAGTGTCACTTCCTTAGTTAGTGAAAAATGGGCTTTGATTGCCCCATGCTGTCTCAAAAGTATTTGTGTGTGAGATAGTAAGCCAGTCAAAAAGCCAAGGGGAATAAAAAGGAAGAGAAACTTGCATATGGTGAAACTTAAGAGAGGCTATGAACTACGCTATTAACTAATTAAGAATTTATTTTGAAAAAAATCCCTCAAACTGAGCTGTTATGGTCCATAAAGGCCTTGTGTATTTAACAGAAAAAGAGGATGGCACACTTGGAATTTTGCAATCTAGTGAAAACAATGGGGCAGGCATGAAGGTTCACAGATATAATTTGCAGTAACAGCGCTGAGGTAACAAAATGTGGTACAGCAAAACTGAAGAAGTTTATTGAAAAATGTGTTATGAACCACATAATTTTGTCATGGACAGCAATTTTTACAGAAGGGCACTACATAATTTTTGATTAAGAGTGTGGCATAATCAACAATTGGGCTGGGTTTTGTCAAGATGAATGTGACAAAAATAAATGGAAGAAACTATTTGCTTACTCCAGACAATTTCTCATTTCTCAACTTCTTGATCACAAACAGAAAATCTTTTACCTAGAATTGATTTGAGATCACCCACCAATAGAACAATAACAGTTTTCTTTTTTCGTCTGTTTAATTTTGCCCTCCTTCCCCACACCTTCTGCTTTATGTCATATTTAGCAACTGGGTAGAGTGAAATCATAAAGCACGCCTGCTGCAATGCAACTTGCCTAAATAGCACTGGTAAATATAAGTATAATAAACATTCCTTGGAAACATTGTACTAGTAAATGTATAGGGACATTTTAATCATCAAATCTACCAATAACTTCAAGTGTCCTAAAAAAATTCTATATAATTTAATTCCCTCGAGTAATTAATTCTGTAAGTCTTTTTCATGATGTTCCTGAGGACATGAGTTATTTATTTGTATCTCGTAAGTGCAAAAAGAACAGCTCATAGGGGAATAACCACTACAATTTTATTGTATTTTATGTTACTTGTTTTTTATTCTTTTCTGATATTTTAATTTATGTTCCAGATTTCAATAAGATATTGAGCCTGGAAGTCTCCCATGCACATTTAATTTGAAGAGCAGACTGACATCTGTACTTCTGGGGTGGAAGGTAATCACGCAATAAAATTTCATCCTTGTATTTTCTTATTTTTTCATTCCAGCTATCTCCTATCATTCCAGTGTTTTGGGTCCTTTCATAGTTTCCTGCTCATGACTTGTAAACTGTAGGTGAATGGCATGAAATGCAACAAGACATGAAAACCTATTCAGACAAATAAAAAAATACTGTTACTTGCAATCAAAGAAAACAGGGAACAGTTAGTTATGCCACTATCATAAATTTCTTTGTTGCTCCATATGATAACAGAAGGCTTGGATTTATTTTTGATTTTAAGTATGTTTTGCTTTGTTCAGGAGGTTCTCATGACTTGTGAGATGTGGTAGTGTGTTGTTAAGTTTCTTGTGTTATTCCCCCAATTTATGTATTGTTCTCCCCTATTATGTGTAAAATGGTTTCGTTTCCCCAGTTTTTCCCGCCACTGCTAGCCTGTCAGCTAAGTTGCTATAGCAACTGCTATTCATAGTTGCCGATATGTATTTGCCCCTCCCCTGGTTTCCCTTATAAGTGAAAGTTGTTTCCTCCCTGTCCAGTCAATCACTCCCTTCCTCCTCCCAGGTTTCGAGAACCTTCTCCTCTCTGGAGATGGTGGTTGGCTGGGGTCCCAGGACACCTCCTTTACCTTTTGATTATTGGTCTCCATGGAATGTCAGTTCTGTGAAGTTCATCCCCTCACCTTTCCTGATTGGCTTTGTCTGTACCCACCCCCTTGCTTTATAATCCTGTTTTCACCCCCTATGAAAAAACTTTTTCCCGGATGGTTTCCCGGTGTTTGGATGCGGCATCACCGTCAATAAACCGATGTTTAACCCCCGGGAAATGGTCAGTTCCGTTCTTCTCATATACCAGCGAGGTACGCCAGTCCGCAGCCAGCACAGCCCGAGGCCATCAGACGCCGGAAGGGTGCTGGCCAGAAATTGCAGAGGGGCGTCGGCCTTTCGCCCTCAGCTAGTCGGATTCTAAACTTCGGGCCACATGCCTTCCCCTCAGCAGCTGGCGCCCAACGTGAGGGCTTTACCGTACCCCGCGGACTGGACTTTAAATCTACTAGCCGTCAGACTTCCTCCGGTGTCAGTGGACTAATCCGCCTGAACTTTTCGTTTGCAACGCTCTTTGATGAGGTGAACCCCGGACTCGGTTCCTCCCCTGCCCTTTTAATTCTCCCTGGGAGCTCTACGAGGGGGACTGCCGTCTGCCGCTTTTCTCGCCTGCGGTGTCCCGGCCCGGTGACGCCCGGCCCAGCAGCGGGGCTCTCGGCGCGGCGCTGACTGGTTACAGCGGGCCTCTTTCAGCGCGGGGCGGCTTTTCCGCGCGGTTTGCCGCGGCGGGGCCGCTACACCCCCCACGATCATGGGTGTGGGTCAGAGCAAAACCCAAAAAGGAGTTTTTTTTGTAGTTAAGGGTTTGTTACTTGGAAGAGGTTTTACTGCCCCCAAGAAAGAGTTGATAGTGTTGATTAGATGGGTATTTTCACGTTTCCCTGAAGTTTCCCCAGAAGTTGCGAAAGAGCCGCGCTTTTGGGCAGCCGTTGTGGCCAAATTAGACCAACAGGTTAACGCTGGGGAACCCCGGTTGTCTAACGTGGCATACTGGGCAAGCAAAGTATTAACTTCGCTGCGCCCAGCCGGGAGTTCAAGAAACGATCTTTCTTCTTCTAGTTTGTTCCCTAGTTCTCCCAGTTCCCGCATCCTTACCCCCCAGCCCTCTCCCTCTTCATACAGGCAGGAGCCCTCGAAAGAGATTTTAAAGGCCAACAAAAAGCAGGGAAACCATTCTGCCCCTGCTCCCTCTCGACCTGCTCAGCCTCCTCGTCCGAGGAGCCCTGCCCAAGTTCCTCCATCCTCCCCTTCTACCCCAGTTCCCAAGTCCCCAGTTTCAACCCCTAAGTTTGTTCCGCTTAGTAATGAAATTCCACAAAGTAGCCCCTTTACTGTCCAAGATGGCGGGGACCACGCGGTCTCTGCCGCCAGAGCTTCTTCTTCTTCCGCTAACCCGTTCCTCCCAAGCACCAACCCCTTCCTTCACCCTGACCACACCCCTTGCCCAGTTACTCCTTCTCATACCCTCCCTCCGTCCCGCTCACTCCTCAGCACTCCGCCCCACCTTCAGCTCCTCCTCAAACCCCCCCCCCGGTTCAGCCCCCCACTCCCTTCCCCCCGCTCTGTTTTCGTTTTTCCCTCCGCCTCCGAACGCCGTCCGGGGGGCGGAGAAGGGTACTTTGCCGCGCCCACTCCCTTGCCTTACGTCAGCGCCAAACCCCGCCTCAACCTCCTCCAGTTTCGGTTCCCACGCCACCCCCCCCAGCTCTCACGCTTTGTGTTCAGAGGAGGGGGGGGGGGAAAGCCGGAAACTGGAGCAAGCTCCCCTATTAGAAGCCGCTCCGGTAACATATCATCTACGGGAAGGGGGAAATGCACGGGCACAGTGGGTGCCTTTAGCACAGGTCCGAATAAAGGAGCTATGCAAAGCTCAGAAAGATTACTCCCGGGAGTCAGAATTCTTCCGGGGTTTGCTACACAATACCCTTGCTCAGGGAGATTTGGTACCGACGGATTTAAGGTCCCTCTTCTCTAGCCTGCTCAGACCCATGGAATTTAGAGTCTGGGTGAGGGAATGGAGGAGGGAAATAGTGGAAGTACTCCCAAGTTTTTGGGGGAACCTTACACTGTCCCATGACGCAGATGGTCAGTTAATTACCCAAGAACATCTTTTGGGTGAAGGACAGTGGGCTGAAGGGGCAAATCAAGCTAAAGCCTTATTCTCATCCCAGCTAGTAGAGACGGCCCGGGCAGCTGAGCGGGCCTTCTTTAAGTTAGAGGTAGTTACCTCCCAATGGGAAGATGCTGAGGTTTTGCAAGGAGCGCAAGAGCCATACATGGAATTTATCGAACGCCTATACAGATATGTGGAAGCGCAAGCGTTCGGAGAGGATGACAAGGAAAAAATGCTTGAACAGATGGCTTATAGCAATGCCAACGCTGACTGCCGCAAGGCTATAAAAACTCTCCCTCGAAGTCCTAAGCCCACAGTAGAAGCCATGATAGATGTCGTAGTGCGTCAAGTCCCCCTGGCCCCAAGGCCTAAGAGAACATCTGTGCATTTTGCTGAATGCCCCGAGCAAGACTTCATAGAGGCTGAAGCTTCCCCGTGGCCGGTCCTTCTACTTCTGAGTCCGGCAGGAGGACATCAGCAACCCATCCCTGCCATCTCTGTGGCAAGGTGGGGCATTGGATGCCTCAGTGTCCCATGCGCCAAGACTACATGGAATGGAGGCGGAAGCAAGATAAGAAGAAGACAGAGGAAAAAGACCATCCAAATGAGTCAGGCACCTCATCCCGAAGCAGAGGATGCAGAAGGAAGCTGAGTCACAGGTTCAGGCGTGCTCGCGGTGACGGAGAAAACCCTCCCAAACACCATCAGTTTCCTCAGATGTTTACTTCTTCCCCAATGCTGAGACTGCTGCTCCTACCCCTCTCATCACTGAACTACCTCTGGTCTATTAATCCCAACCTCCCTCCCCCATTTCTTCTTCTTCTCCCGAACTGGATTTATTATTTGGGGCAGAACCATCTGTTTAAGTATTTTGCGTTTAACTGTTCACCTTTTGTCTTTTAGTACATTTCCCCAACTCACTTTTGATTTTCATCCTCCTAATTTGCAAGCTAGTCCAGAGAAAACTGACTGCGCCGAGTGCCACTGTCCCTTGCAATGTTCAGAAGACAAAGACACTCGTCATGACCAGCTGCGAGTTCCTGCATTCTAAGCTTAATTTGGACTTTTCTCTTCATTTTAATTTTTATTTGGTAGAAAACGGGGAGATGTGGTAGTGTGTTGTTAAGTTTCTTGTGTTATTCCCCCAATTTATGTATTGTTCTCCCCTATTATGTGTAAAATGGTTTCGTTTCCCCAGTTTTTCCCGCCACTGCTAGCCTGTCAGCTAAGTTGCTATAGCAACTGCTATTCATAGTTGCCGATATGTATTTGCCCCTCCCCTGGTTTCCCTTATAAGTGAAAGTTGTTTCCTCCCTGTCCAGTCAATCACTCCCTTCCTCCTCCCAGGTTTCGAGAACCTTCTCCTCTCTGGAGATGGTGGTTGGCTGGGGTCCCAGGACACCTCCTTTACCTTTTGATTATTGGTCTCCATGGAATGTCAGTTCTGTGAAGTTCATCCCCTCACCTTTCCTGATTGGCTCTGTCTGTACCACCCCCTTGCTTTATAATCCTGTTTTCACCCCCTATGAAAAAACTTTTTCCCGGATGGTTTCCCGGTGTTTGGATGCGGCATCACCGTCAATAAACCGATGTTTAACCCCCGGGAAATGGTCAGTTCCGTTCTTCTCATATACCAGCGAGGTACGCCAGTCCGCAGCCAGCACAGCCCGAGGCCATCAGACGCCGGAAGGGTGCTGGCCAGAAATTGCAGAGGGCGTCGGCCTTTCGCCCTCAGCTAGTCGGATTCTAAACTTCGGGCCACATGCCTTCCCCTCCGCAGCGAGATGCCAGATGCAGTTGCCTTAATGATAAGTTTTCTTTCATCTCCCTTTTCTAACCTCCACTGCTATTCAGCACACTCTCAAATTTTTAGGGGTTTCTTACAGAAAACATCCTCTAATTCTGAACCTTTTATATATTTATATATATACATAAATGTATATGAGTTTGGGTTTCCTTTGGTCATGTGTTTTTGTTATTCTTTTTTCTCAAAAAATATTTTTTTCTGTTACAGAAGACATGAACTTTGCATTCTATGTGCTATGGCCTAGTAAGCCTTCCACTGCAAGCATTAATTTTAATGAAATTATCTGTCCCCTGGACACTCAGAATTAGAAGACTACTCAGGAACCAGTGTCTAATTCATGACTTTCACAAAGGCCATCAAATATGGCAGTGTAATAAATGGAGGATATTTGCAAAATACAGATATGTGCTTACTTTATTTTGTTGAAATTTCATTTATTAGTGCTTCATAATTTCACTAGGTCTTTAAAAAAATTAATTAGGTTTAAGTATCTAGGCTGAAAATTCAAGTAGAGATAAACTGGGATTACTTCTTGGTCTTATGGTTTTGCTACAGGGAAACATGTAAACAAAAGGGCAATAACAATATTTTAGTCCTGAGTTTGTGCTGTTATTGCCAATTCCTGTCAGCCAGGAAAGCAAATTCTGTACATTTTCACTCTCATTTTCCTTCAAATTACTTTTGTGACCTCCTTGGCCCTAACTGAAATATGACTCCAAATATACATCGCTAATGCTGATTATGTTATTGCACTATTTCACCTTCGCTGTGCAGTATCAAAGGAGCAGAAACAGGGACAGGGTATTGGCACAGTGCTATGGAATGTTAAACACAGCACAGAAATCTCCCTCTTTGGGAAGGGGCCAGGGCCATTATCCATGCTAGGAGAGCCAGCATAGCAATGTGAAAACAAAACAAAAAATCCCCGCTGCATATAAAGTGTCATTTTCCAAACAAATAAATACAAGGGTTTCAAGTTTTCTTAGTAGAACATTAAAATAAGCTCTACTCTGTAGAGTAATGAATAAATCTAGTATGTTGATTCTACTCATTGCTCAAAAAGTGTCAGGAAGGATTAGGTAAAACTAAAGGAGACAAATGTATGAAGCACTCACACACAACCTCCAAGAGAAAAGAGGCAACATGCCAGCAAGACCAGGGAATAGATAAAGGATTTTAGATCATCTGAACTTGTCTTTTGGGATGTCTTGCCATTTCCTTCACTTGATATCCAATGAGTTTTGCAGAATGCAAACAGCAATATTTAAAGTAAGATAATATGGAAGTACTATACCTTAAAATTGAAATATGCTTGAACAAAATGTTTTACCTTGAGAAAATAATTGAACTCTGAGCTATTTCAAAGTTGAAAGTTTCCAAATAAATCAAATTATCTGAAATTTTTCAATAGATTATTTTTCTCTGTGGAAAAGAACAAGCAGGGAAAAAAAAAAAACTCATAAAAATCCAGTTAGTTCATATAAGGAGAAAAAGAGGGCGGGCATTTTTTGTGTGGATCACACCACTTGATTTTTTTTCAAATGCTGGTGTCAAACTGGATGCTGAACTATTTGCAGCTAGGATCAAGTAGAGACTCAGTAGGCTTTGTGAAAAGGTAACCTTAAAGTAAAATATGTTCTATTATCAGGATTCTTTCAGTACAGTCTATTTGGATTTATAATCTTTGTGGAAACAGCAACTGATTCAATATACAGGGCACATAATTCATCTGTAATGAAAGCACTTCACCTTGAAGAGCACTTCCACTGGTTCTCAGTAGAACATTGTTCTATATTAAGAATTCAGGGGGGGGAATTGTGCTTAATGGTAAATGAATTGTAAGAGTTCCCTATTTATCCCAACAGAGGACTATGCTGCTCTTCTGCAATCTTCTTAAAGAATAGTTTGCAGTTTATAGCTTATAGTTTAACAGCTGTTTTCAGAAGTCTGCCTTTTCCCTCTCTTATTACTTTTGATGTCCCTGGTCAGCCCCTCTTGTACTTTGAGCGGAGAAATTGTATGCTTTGTGTTGAAAAAACGATTAAAAAAAAAAGCAAAACAAAACAAACTAAAAAGCTTTTTTTTTTGCCAGTTTATTTACTACTTGTACAACAGAAGAGAAGGTTTGAAGGAAGAAAGTGCTGATAAGGTAGGAGAGTGACTGTCATGCTTAGAGCATGTTTTACAGCTTCAACTCCTTCATAAAGATGGTTTCTTTTCAAGGCTAAGGTTAATCTCTTGTCACAGGACTTTTTCCTATACAGTGTTGAGTTTGTTGAGCATTTTAATACAAGGTCTAAGAAATACTTCCAGCATCACTACATATAAATCCAAATGTTCATTCCTCTCCAGAAAGCCTGTACAATATCACCGAAACTATGGGATTTATTTCTGCTGAGGAAGCAGAGGGATCAAAAGAACTGAAAGAAAATTATTATTTCAAGATAATATATTTTTAAAATATTTTAGCACATTTTCCTAAGTGTCACAAAGTAGAAAGTACTTGGAGTTTAAGTCCTTTATCCATGTGATAACCAAGATCCTTCCTGATTTACTTTATAGAAAGAGGTCTTCAACTAGGTTGAATTCAATGGAATAAATTGAGCTCTATAAGTTGTGTTTATTGCAATCAGAAAATGGCAAACTAATCTGAACCCATGCCAAAAAATTCCCCTTCTGTAATTGTAGCCTGTTTTCTTTATCACAGATGTAGAAATGGGAGAATTAGAGTGCATTATAACTATTGGAAAACAAAACATGAACATATAAACATCTATACAGAAATATTCTAGTTTTTATAAGTAGTTTAGAAGTTCAAAGCAGAAAATAGCTTCCAACAATAGAAGTGATGTTTTTTAGCACACCATTAGATCTGTGTTGGACTGTTTCTGTACATACGGATTGTAGCCCTTAAAACCCCAAAACCAACTCCAATTTATCTTTGTAAACTGAGGAGCTTGTATGTGATTTAATGGAAATGCTATCAATTTGCTTTTCTTTTATACATTTATATGCAGTTATTTTTTTAATGGTAAATAGTGGTAAACTATCATTATGTATCAATAATTAGCTGCCTAATGGGGTAGACATAAATACCTAAAAAATTACTGTTGAGTATGCCCTCTTAAAATCTTTAAGATTTGTGTCTTCAATGCCAGATCCTTGAATTAATACTTTTAAATACAGTAAATTGTTTCAATGGCATATTATGACCATTGTTTTATAAATATCTTGGTATTCAAAAATAAAAATCATGGGTTTTCTATACGAACACCATGTAGTTTAGCATCTCAGATTTTCAAAACTTGCTTTCTTCAAATTAATGTCCTCTCTTGAGAGAGAGATGTGAGAACAAACAAATTTAAATTTTATTTTGTTTTCTTTTTTAATTTGCCTGAGCTTTCATTAATTGTGAAGTAATTTCAAACTAACCTTTAACTAATTCTTAAGCTCACAAAGCAGTGCCAGGCAAGAGAGAGAAGGTCATGACTGCTGAGCCCCTTCCCCGTGGTTTGTCAGCAGCGCTGCTGCGGGCTGAGTGCCTGAGCTCGGCTGTGGGACGGGCAGCAGGGCTGGGCTGGCTCCGCATCCCGGTTATCCCCGGTTATCCCGGGTTATCCCGGTTATGCCCGGTTATCCGCGGCTATCTCCTTCCCCCAGCTCTGTCACCCATAGTTCAGCCTCGCATCGAGCAATCGATGTGTCTGATGGGCAAATACCTCGCAGTGTCTTTTACACAGATGAACTTGCTGCCACTTGACAGAGTTCCAACCTTTTACACCTATTAAGGAAGGAAACAATAATGCTGTCCTCTTCTCTCTAGGGTGTTCTACATGCTGCCCCTGACTGTGTCCTAAATGAATCAAGAAATCAATTTGCAGCCTCTCAGCCTCAGTTAAATCAAACTTATTCACAGTTTCTGCTGAGTGAAAAACATCCCATGCCTCTCTTTGGTACCCACTGTCATTTTAACAAGATCTAGCAGAGCCTTGGCCAAAGCTACACTGTCCAAAATGTTTCATTTTGCCTTTCCCCCCTCTTTTTATCTTTCCTTGTTACCTTTTCATTATTTTATTACTTTACCTTTATTAGTATTATTTGTGGAAATTATTTCTTCTCCTAGAAACATTGTCTGCTAAATACAGCTGCCAAATGAGGTATAAAATTAATTTTATCACCAGAAGAATGGAACATAATATGGAATAAACTTATTTTATTGGAAAAATAGTTATTACAAGATGAAATATTACAGTGTTTATTGTGAACTTATAGATATTATAGGCCTGGTGATAACCCAAGAGTTTATCTAATTTTTTTCATGTGAGTGTTTACTCTTTATGGCAAAAATAACATTTTTGCATTTAATAATACAGAGCCTGAGGCTCTCATGTTTTTTTGAGATGGCATTTATAATGTAAACACCTGAAAGTTAGTGACTTAATGTAACATCCAGTGCAGCCTCCCTAAATAATCAATGGAAAGAGAAAAGTATGTGTGCTTTACAGCGTTGTAAGAAAGGCAAGCAGTACACTGAGTCTAAACCACCACCCTTCTGTCCAGAGAGAATCTTGGCAATTAACCTAATGTAATAAGTTACTTAAAGGCATCTACAGGCAGCTCACATGTTCCTCTATTAGGAATGTTTTCCTTTCAGGTAGTGAAAGATGATTCCAGTAAAGGAAATTGAACCTGAACAAAGATGTTTCATAGATAAACTAGTTTAAAATAGTGTTTAAAATTCTTAACTAATATGCTTTTTATCTTCTTGGTACAAACTACTTTGAATTATAAGATAAGCCCTTATTTTTAACTCATATTTTTCTAGATTGAAGAAAAGGAATAACGTTATCCAAAGAAGTTGATATTTCTTCTTTTTTTCCAGTATATTTTTAAAAAAGATAAACTAAAAACTTCAGAAAACTTTTTCTCACATATTTAATCCCTCCTTAATGCAGCTGATTGCCAGAATGCTTTTTCTCCATATGATTACTAAGATTTATGATCAATATATCATAATGTCATAGCATTGTGGTATCATATTAACATATAAATCCTAACCACTACCTCATGTAGAATGAAAAAAAAAGAATATCTCTTTAGGATATGAAAAAATATCAAAACAAAATAAAGTCTTATTACCTCACTTTATAGTGATTTTGTCACACAAGCATATAGATTATCTCATTTTTCATGCATTAGAGGTAAATATGAGTGCAGTCTTTCACTGGCATAAATTCATTCTCCAATCAGTTCTGCTATATCAGCCCATGGATCACCTCATTTCCCTGGTGTGGCTACAGTGAACATTGCTCCAACATAGCCAGACATAAAAAAAGAAATCCGACAGGCAACAATTATGAATACCTAGAAATCTAAAGTTGTTTCTTGTGGAAGGCCACTGAAATAGTTCCAAGAGAATTTATCTTCTGATATTCTCCTGAAATAGTGTGCTTTTTACTCCCTTTGACATTTATGATTAGTAATACTCAGGAATATACTCTATCATTTTTATGATGCAACAGTTTTTGCTGCACTGTCTAGTTTTCATTTGAAACAAAATAGGCTGAATCAGTTTCTAGTAGTTCAGACTTAAGCAGTATGTCTCCACTTGGAAATCAGCTATTATTCTGAAGAGGCTATCTATCAGGAAAAAAAAAAAAAAGAAAAGAAAGGAAAAAAAGGAATAAACAGGCAATCTACACTACAAAAACCCAATGGAGGAAAAAGCAAAAATCCATTATTTATGACAACAGTTATTCACATCTCTGAATTATTTACTTTTGCAGTTTGTGTAATATAGGTGGCAAATGTGAATATAAATTTTTATTTCAGAGTTTCTTTGAATGTTTCATGCATGAAACAATACTGTGCTTGTTTACACTAAATTTGGGAGTAAGCTCTTGCTTTAAATTTTCTTCTTTTCTGAGACAATAATTTCATTTTGGAGGGAAATAAGCAATATTGTCTGCTGAAAATAATTTATTTTTTTAATTTTTACTTATTTGGAGGGGATTTGGTTAATTAATCTCAGGTTTGCACTTTAAGGACTCAATGTAATGGAAACTTTTTTTTTTGGTTAGTACTGGGTTGATGAGAGCACGGGGTTGCTAAGTTACATGTCAGGGTCCTTCAGATGGTGGTGGTGGAACTAGCTCTGCCCCTCAGGTGAGGATCCTTCATGATCCAGTCTTGGACTGTCCCCTGAGGGTGGCTCAGGCTCCCAGTGTAAGCAGTTTGTGGTGCTGCTCTGCAGGAGCCACCAGCAGAGCAGAAAAGCTCTGAAAAGCCCGGTCAGAGCCACATGGGCTGGGGCAGCGTGCTGAGTGCTGGAATGGGGAATCCCTGCAGATATCCACCCGTGGGACCAGCAGCTGATGGGGCTGGGGCTGCTCAGAGAGTTACACGGGGAAGGCGCCCCACAGGATGTGAGGAGAGAAACTCTGTGTGTGCATGTGGGGGGACTCAAAGAGGGAATCAGAGAGACCCATCCAGTGCTGTGCACCATGAGGTGGAGATTGCTCTGCTGACCTGCCCAGACTCCTTCCTGGAGAGCAGCATCACTGCCCCTGCCCCAGGCTGCAGGCCAGAGCGGTAGTGTCACTCATAATATTTCATATAGCTCTGATTAAAATTTCCAGGTAACTTGGCCCATTTATTCTGCACACTGTGAAACTGGCCTTATGCTGCGACAGTCTTTGAGTATAGGGTCTGTTTTCCTGTTATCTTGAAGTGGAAAAAAAATTTTTCTTAATATGATCGCTTAACAAAAGAGTTGAGATAAAGAATCGAGTAGAAGAAAATTATAAGTGAGGCCCCAGAAAATGGACCTAATCTTGTAACATTTGTACACCCCTGAAAGAGTGCATATGAAAAGCCAAGCAATCATCACAGTTTATCTCTATGTGACATTTCCAAATGCTATTTATACATTTTCTGGGTCAGTCTTTTATGAAAATAGCCATGTATGCCAGCTATCTAATGACCTGGCATTTGAAACCAATTCAATTTATATGTTAAATTTGATGTTAGGGGAAAACCAATACACTTACCACATTTTCGTTCTGTAAGACTAGTTGTCGTCTTAATTTGTCTGGAAACATCTTTTTATTTTCCAGGAGTATCTCATGAGATATAAAGCAACATAAATCATTCTAGCTCTTCTACTACTGGGAATAATTGTTAAGGGTAAATTTTGGCCTAGTCAATATACATCACAGTGACACATAAAAACAGCACCAACAATGACCTTAATATTCTCCAACAACTATCTGCATCTCATGGAGGAGTGAGAAATCAGCCGTTCAAAGTTGAACTGGGCAGTAACTGAATGCATCATTTTTTTCTGATTTTTTAGCAAAGATGGAAGGTGTATATCCTACTCACCATTCTGAAAAGGTTCTCTATAGGGAAAGGTCTGAGTAACCACAGTCTTTACATTTAACAGGCATTGTCTCTTTAAATCCCGTTTTATTTTTGTAATCTTGGTAGTTAGAGAAAACTCATCACTTTGACTAAACCATCCAAATGTTAACAATGAAAAGCTTCAAACCTTCTTTATGCTGCATGGCAATGAGCACAGGGCATTTGAAATATTTTTAACATAACAATATGATCTATTATTGCTTAATATGCTTGTAAACCTAGTCTTTAACCAAAAATTTTTAAGCAAAACAAAACTTCAAGAACTTTAATTTTCTGCTTTATTCAAGACTGTCTAAAAGATCTGTAAAATACTGGAAGATTTTGTAGACCTATTTTGCAGACCTGGTTAGATTTTAATCACATTAAATACTGAAGATAATATTCAGTCACACAATTCAGTTATTTATTTGTTACTCATATTTTATAATTTATGCTACCAGAGTGTCTTTTGGCTTCCAAGGTGTCAAAATGATGTGTGAAAAGTGAAATGTTCAATGACATCTTCCGTTTCCTCTAATGTTTAGTTAACGGTTTTAAAGTTGTAACAACTGTCGTTCCCTAGTTATAAAAAAATTACATACAGTGCCAACGTAAAAAAGAGTTGTCCCTCCACAAATTGAACATTGTATCAGAGTGCATGTAGTAGAGTTCTCCCTCAAGATAATCTTAGCAATCTTTAGGCATCGTATTTTTAATTCCAGTACTGTATTTGGAGATACAAAGTCTTTTACTGAGGTTTTACTTTCCTTTCTTTTTTTTTTTTTAATGATTTTATTGTAATTAAATATCCTTTTTTCCTTAATTATGTTTTCTTAAAAGGAGTTTGCTTTAACAGTTAGGTCAGTGGCCTGAGACTGAAAGATTCTAATTTAATACCAAGGTCTTTGCTATGTTTGTGTCTCTAATAGAAAGCCTGGGAGAAATGTTCTTTTGCAAACATTGTTAGCAGTTACATCTTGTTAGCAGCAGCAACTGCAATTTCTTCTGTGCTGCAGGCAATGCACATGCAGAGAAGAGACCTTGACACGTGTACCCAAAGCAGAATTATGTCCCCTGCTCTGTCCCATGTGGTCCTGAGCCACATCAGCCTCCTCTGTAATGGATGTGTACCATGTCTGCTTAGCAGGGTCCGTCATGGATAACCAGGATAACCAGGATAGCTGAGATGACCAAAAGACACTCTCCTGACCTCTGATTCATCCATTTGCAGAAACGAATGTGTTTTTGGATAAAGAAAATTGGAAGGACAGATAGGAAAACCATTGTGACACATCTCACTCCCTTTAGCATCAAAGGGGCTGGAACACAGTTGAAATTGAAAAAAAGTTAAGGGACTGTGGTGGAACCTATCTCTATTGCCTGTGACTTACAAAGTAAAAGGAAAATAATGTTTTTTACCTAAAAAGGATCTAATATTTTAAATCAGTATTATCTATTGTATTGTTAAATCTGCTGGCAAAACTATCTTATAAATTAAACTCATTTGAAAAATAGCCAAATATTTCTGATTAAGCTAAACAAGAAGATTCCAAGGATTGTTTTAGAAAACATGATGCAAAGACTATGCAATGGAAATTTCATCCAAAAGTATATACATATAAAGTATTAAATCAAATAAACCAATGAACAATGATGCAAAGCAACAAGTAGACTAAACCACAGACATCATTAAAATATGCCTGTATAACATATAATAAATAGTTTTCTTTTTTCAGTATCAAATTGTTCTGATACAGTCTGAAAATTACTTCATATCAGTAATTGTAAAACATTCTGACATATGAAAGAACTATAAAGGATACTATGAATTTTTCAGTTTTGAATATAAAGTGTGCCTTATAATTGCATAGATTACCTTACACTGGATAAAAGAAGTTAAATTTTACTTCTAATTATGTGTGGCTTTCTCTAGTAGATTTGTGCCTTTGTTCTTTAATTTTAAACTACTTTTCTTAGAGTATTTTGTGAACAAAGCCCTCTCTCATCCTCTCTCCACTACCTAAAAATAAGTCCAAGAATAGATTTTTGTTGTCTAGCTCTTTCACTGATGCATTTTTTAGTCTGTAAAAATGCAAAAATCTGAACTCCAGTTCAGCCCTACATTCATTTCATGGAAATGCTTGGTTCAACACCTCCAACAGAAAAATGCTGAATATTGAAATATATCTTCATAAGTCCTAAAACTGAATCCATAGACCAATTTTTGCACCATAGTGCTCATTCATCCAGGTATAAATAAAAGCAGTATATCTGAGGTGCTTTTGCAACCACAACTGATTCTAAGTAACAGTCTATTAAAAATAATATTATAATCCAAAAGCTGTGTAATTCCCACCAGTTTCATAGCAAAATAATTTGCAGAAATGAAGAAGTTGACACTCAGTATTTTAATAACAAATCAACAAGTATTAAATGTCTCTGGGCTATATTCTACTGGATGCTTTTTGGCTACAGTCTATTTGAAAAGTCTGAGCTTTAAAAATAAATTTTAACTATACCTCTCAATAGAAGTGTTACAAAAGAAACATGCAATGTAAATATTTTGCCAGTGTATGGAATGCGCTGTTCTTTGAAAAACTCATATCAAGAAATTGCCATTTCACACACAAGATCTGACAAAAGTAGAGGCACACATTTTCTGTGGTCTGAAAAACATTGCAGTTTCTGGCTCGGAGATTATAAAGAGAAATGGAAACAAAAATGTGAATGAAAACAAGAAAAAATATTTCCGCCTCTGCAGAGTAACAAGACAAGGAGTATTTCCTATTGTCCTTTAAACAGGAAAATTTTCACTCTTGATGTCACCCTCAGAAATTGCTGGCACACATTCATGACAATAAAAGTGCAGCTGAAACAGCCATAAGCACTCTGTCAGAGCTGAGGGTCTTGCAAAACATGGATTTGTAATTTGAACACAAAACAAGCATAGTGAATATTTCTTCTGGTAAATCTAATTTAGAAATTTGGAATTTCACAGATACAGAAGTTAGTGGACTCTGAAGAAGCAAAAGCAGACCTCTCTAGAGATTTTCGGGGACTTCTGGGTTTGTCTTTGCCTTTTGTGCCTTTTGCACTGGAGACACCCAGATAAATGTTTCAAGTTTGATTTTAGAATAATGTAAATAAAATAAAAAAGTAGAGACATATCTTACCTGTGTAATTTCAGGGCCTTCTAGAGGAATAAAGGAATGGATGTTGCAAAAGTTGGATGAAACATGGGATGCAGAGAAGTAAGCAGTCCTGCTTTACTTCACAAATCCTCAGAAAACTCTAGGAGTTACAGCTTCCTGCCAGTATAAGTCAGTTCTGCTTTTACTTTTGAAAACTCACAGTATGACACTGCTTACTGCATGCTATTTTGGGTGCCCTGAGTAAAACTATGAACACAGGCACTTTTGTGCAAAACATCATAAAGCCTCTCTGATGTTCATTCAGAGTCCAGAATTAAAATGCAGAAGGCTCTAGCAAGCAAAATACAAGCTGATTTTCTTCTTCCTAGTGGAAAAATAAAGTACTCTCTGGCAAGTAACCAGGGTGGTGGGAAGGTAATTTATTTTGTGTGAGAGCATTTTGCAAGTGAAAGGGATATGCCTTCTGTTTAGAGATTAGTCAGGGAAAAAAGTGGTCAATTTAGAGCAGTCACAAAAGTTAGTCAAAGAAGAGAGTTTCTATGGTCTGGGTTTTGCCCTCTGGCCATTTCTTTTCCACCAAATTATTTAGTTTCAAGAATCATACAATCTTCACACTGAGTTAAAAAAAATATGCCCAACATATTGGTTTATTTCCTTACATGTTTTTAGGGACATTAAATGAATGTTCTTGCTTTTGTTATAACTCTCTGTGAAAATTGAATTTTATCTACTAGCTAGTGTTGGGGTTTCATAGTCAAATGAAAAAATATAATAAAAATTAATACAATTTAAAAAACCCACAAAAATCACCTAAAAATATTGTGGAATAACTATGCAACAGGTAATAATTTTCCATAGACATCTTAAGTCAGTTTAGTAAATTTTGAGGATTAATTCAAATATTCATTGTGCCTTTAAAAAAATGAGGATATTTGGTGAGAAAACAAGAACTATGTATTGCAGTAAAACTTCAGCAATTATTATGAAAGGCATGTTTATGGTGGGATAATTTAGAACCTAGTCCTACATCAGTTATAACTCCAGGACAAGAAGATTTCTGAGCACTCCTAAATAGGAAAAAAAAAAGAGAATATATTTTTTAAGACATAATGGGTCCTGGTAATGATAAAACTAAAACTAAAAAAAAAGCTCCAAGCCACCAACCTCAAGAAAAATCTCTCTCCCTTTTTTTTATTCCTCATACAGTCTCAGAAAATTTCTATGTGGAGCTGGAAAATTTCTTTTCTGTACTCCTGTTGCATAATTTTATTTTTTTTTTGGTAATAAAATACGTTATGGACAACTATGGAGATCTTAGTCAGATGTTCAGAAATTTCATGAGCAGAACACAAGATATGGCAAATGAGGAAATGTGACTCTAGAATGGATAATGCTGTCAAACAACTGGGTGAGATCATGGTCTGCAAAGAGAACAGTTCTGGTTGATGCAGATGTGAAGTCTGGTGCCTTGGCTATTGTGGAATCCCTGTTTTATTTATTTACATGTAGATGTCAAAGTCAAATTGACTTCTATCAAACAAACACAAGCACCCCTAATATCACAGATTTTAAAACTTGAATTGAATGGGCTTGAAGTACTACAGGAAAACTGTCCACCTGTCATGCCCACAAGAATCACTTGTGAGTCTTTTGAGGATGATTTCCTGAAAACTTCTTGAAGATTATCTCATACTAATGACTTAAGTATAAGTAACATAATTTCAGTATCAGGCTGGAAATGAATACAGTTTATCAACTTATAAACACTTTTGGCTTTAAGATGTAGATAGATCAGCTAATATTTTTTCTCACATCAAGGCAAACATAATGTTATACAGCTAAAGGTTCCTTGACAACACTGTGTTTCTAGTACACATTATTTAATTATTCATGAAATTATCAAAACCAAGCTGACAGAGATTTATTTCTGCTGGTCTTACCTCAGGTATTTTTTGTCTGTGCTAGAAAAAACTTATGTCTAAATCTTGACATTAGATTTGAGTAAGGGAATCAAAATTAACTAAGATCACATATTCATATCTTCTGCACATTTTATCAAACTTCATTTTTTGTTTGCTTGTTTTAAGAAACAGGAATGTTTGGTGAGAGCTGGTGTTTAGTGAGAATGGTTACTTCTTACTCTTCATTCATGGTCTGACATCAGCTCTGTACAGACTGAGGTAGAGCAAACAGAAGAATGTGAAGAGGAGACGGACATTCTCCTAAGCTTTGTGGAAACTGAAAAAGTGTAATTGGAATTTAGAAATATGTTGCCATCTACCACCTGGAAAAAAAATGCTTTTTATGAACTACATTTCTCACTGACTTTCTACTGATAAAGAAGAGGTGATAGTTCATTCACCAAAGCAGAATTAACTAGACACAGATGAAAGAAAGGGCCAAACCTATTGCTGGCAGATGTCCTGTCAGCATCCTCATTTACTGAAATGAGGATATCCTCATTTACTGAAAATGCTGGATCTTGTCACAGGATATAATCTAAGCAAGATGTGTCATGTGAAACAAACATAACTGAGCCACAGAAAGCAAACAAAAATGGAAATTCCTTGGAAATGCTTGTTGAAGAGCTGATGAAGATGGCTGGGCAGAACAGTGGCCAGGTTTTTGAAGAGGTGAAGACTTGGTATGTGGCTATAAGGAAAAAGCTAAAGCTTGTACAGGCTGCACCTAAAAAAAGTAGTCTAATGAAGGCTAAATCACACAATTATGAGAAAAAATTTCTAACTCAGAAGAAAGCACAAACTTATTCCCAGTACAATGTTCTCATGTGATCAACAGTCTCTGCTTCTCTTTGTGTAGGCACCTTTTAATGATCAGCAGGCTTTTTGATATTAACATAGAGATGAAATAATTTGGACCACCATCTACGAAGGAAATCTTTTACCTCTGTTAGCTCTTTCCTGATCTCACAGAACATGTTATTTCCTCCAGAGAAGAACCTCAGCTAAATGGGAGAGATCAGCAGAATAACTCTACTCACCACCTGAGCAAAATTTTCAGGAGGTTTGGAGTTGTTGAGTCAATTTTTATTCTCTACTAAATAAAAAAAAAGGAATGAGTTTTTACAGAGAAAACAAGAACAAAAATACAGTTAACCTGTTTGGGGTATTTTCTTTCACTGCCTTTATCATAATTTAAAATAGGAGTTTAATCCATCCAAAACATGGAGCTTAAATTAGGTGTTTGCTTAGAGGTAAGAGCATAATAAATTTGGAATTAAAATATATATATATAATTTAAAGCTTGCTTGCTGATCAGCCAATTATAACATGATATTTATTGACTTCTTTTAAATATAAACCTGAAATATAGTGTTCAATCATACTTTATGGATATATGTGTACATACTATAACAACTTGAAGAGACAGTCTTAAGAATTCAGTAGAGTTAATTACCTTTTATTTTCTCTTTTCTAAAGAAAATATATTCCATTTTTCAGAAACTGAACAAAAATAAAGGTGGAGAAACCCAAGAGAATTGTTTGTCTTTTTAAAAAACAAAGAACTCTGTAAATTTTTTAAAGGGGTCATTTTTCATTCAAGGAGATTCGTGCTTTGACATTTACCTAATTGGACTGAAGTAATAAGATTTCTCTCTCTTGGGTTCACTCAGTTCACTGATATCAGAATAAGTTGAATTTATTCAGTGAAGGAAAGGAAGTCTGGTGGGGAGAGGGACAGAATTTCCATGATTTCAAGGGGGATGATTCTCCCATACCACTTCTGTTCATCATGGCTGAGATCATGGCTCCTTGGAATATGCATTTCAAATTTTCATCAAGCTAAAAAGAATTAATCCAGGGTAGGTAAAAGCCAGCACAACACTTGTGGAAAATGGAAGTGCTGGGAAAATAGGAGGAGTTTCATTGCTCACAATAGCAGTGAAGCCTTTCAGAATATCTGTATCTCTGGATCTGTATCCCACAATTCAGTATAAGAATTGGTGGGATTTGTGTTATTTGTTTTGTTTTGTTTGTTCTTTTTTTTCGTGTTGTTGGGATCTTTGCCATTTCTAGAAGGAGATTTAATGGGGATTTTGATATGCAGCTTTTTCTAAAGCTAGTCTTACTTATAACCACTTCAGGGAGGTATAGCTTCAAGAGGAACCAAGTGGAATCAAGAGAGCACAGAAGTGAGACCTTGAGGGCTTCATAGGCTGAAATACAATAACTTTTTCTTTCACTCCTGAGAAGTCTCCTGTCACTATTCAAAATTAATATACGATGCTGAATGTTTTTGGGTTTTTTTTCATGCATCTTTTTTCCCCTCCCTTTCATCTTTAGTAATTTTGCAACTAGGATTCCATTCCCACTAAAGTATCTTACAAGTCACAGCTTCTGGAAGAGAAGATAGAAGTTACACATGAGTCACTGTAAATACAAAAATGCATGGATTTATCTATTATACTAATGAGAGTCTTTTTAATTGAATTATCTGGAATCTATTTAAAAATAATTTTCTGTATTTTCTAATATTATTTTAATATTATTTAATGATGATCTTGTGCATTTTTTTTTATTTTCTGTGTAATGAATTTTTTTTTTCCAGAGGGAAAAATGTTTAATGAATTGCAACAAAATATAATTACTTATGACGGCACTTATTGGCTTGTTTGAAAAGCCTGTGGAAATGGTACATAACCAGTCATTAAAAGAATCTGAATATCTCACTGTAATCAATGTTTCCAATCATATTTCCTCTCTCTTTTACTTTCCTTTACCCTTCCCTTTTTCTTTCTCAGTGAATATTGTCATGATAGAATACACTGTGTTTGGAAAATAATATTCAGATACTGATTATCTTTTTCCCCTCTGTTTCTATTCCCACCACAAGATAGAACCAAATAAGAATGAATTCAGAGCAGGTAAATCTTCTAGATGATCCCCTGAAAGAAATGGAGTTCTCTTATTGTCTCACAATTAAACAGTGTTTAGATATAAATTGAATGAAATAGGGGATGTTATCTCTTCTCTTTCTTTAGCCTGAGGTCTCATGCTGATGATCAGATCCTAAGAGCCTGAATTGGGCTGGTAAGTAACTCGTAACTGTAAGTAACTCGTGCATATTCTCCCTTCTCCTACAGAGAAGACAGTGCCTATCATGAGATACAGATCATATGTAGTGCAGTGCAGAATTCAGCTGTGAATAACAGAATATGTAGAAGAATAGCAAGACAAATATTTTTTTCCATTTGTTTACATACCCCTCATACACTTTTTCACATACATGATCAGTTGCCTACAAATGTTAGAGCCTTTCTACTTCAATGTAAGTAGCAATATGTCTTCGTGCACCCACTTGCATGTAGAAAAAAAAGCATGAAAAAAGAAATATTAGAAATATCAAATGTATGTTTATGAAGAAAAAATATAACTGTGTCTGATCAGCCCAGTATCCTGCTGCATTATAATGTCCCAATTTGAAAATAAGCGTAAAATTAGTACCGGAACTGGAATAGGGACTACAAAGCTGGGGCATTTATGGAAGAGATACTTATGTACAAATTTCAGTGGCAGAAAATAACTGTGCTGGATTAGTTCAGAAAAACTAAATTAAATTTTTTAATTTCAGAAATGTCAATGTGTTTTGGTTTGTTTTCTTTATTTTGTTTAATTAATCCTCATGACATTTCAATTCTGAAAATGAAAGAAATCAAATAAAACAAAATAAAATGAAGGATTGTAACCTGAAGAATTCCATAATGTCAACACTTCATCCCATATGCCACCAGCTAAGCTTAAATGATAGCTTGGAAGGCAATTGTGTAAATTTTAAATCCTTTGAGACGAGCTGCTGAGTAAGGATCCAACATTTATCACTTTTGCCATGAGGAAGATGAAAATAGGATGCCAAATATTATTTTATTTTTGTTAATGGGTGCTAAAAAGGTTACATAGGACAAAGTACCCTCAATCTATGCTCAGTGTACCACCCTAAACCTCTACCTTGTTTTGATTTCTAGGGCATAGAGGTAAGGAGTAGAGCAATTTTTTTGAGTTATCTGATTTCTTAGAATGAAAAAACTGGGATTTTTTATTACACCCTGAGAAAAAGTTTTTCAGTCAGCAAAAATGAAAGAAGAACCTTGCTTTGTTTAACAACAGTGCCACCTCCCATTTTGTTTAGTTTTGGGTTTGTTGCTTTTTGTTTTTGTTTTTGTTTTTTTATCCCTAGGTATTCCCCTCTTCAATCCCTTTTTCTAATTCAGAGGGAAAAATGTTTTCCTTTTTTTCTACATTGAGCTTCAGAGGTAAATGCTTAAGAGAAGAGAATTTAATGCAGTTTACAGTTGTATTCTGGACACAACAATTATGCTAACTTGTTTTCTTTCATTTTTACCTAGGGGAACCTGTGACTGGGTCTGTACCATCTGCCCTGTGTGGTGGGCCAATGCCTCCACCCAAACAGAGCTGTCGGAGGGGGAGTGCCCACTGCAAACCTCAGACTGCAGCAATTCCCAATTCTTTCTCTTGGGGTAGCAATGGGCAGCAAGGAGGGGTAATGGCTTTGAAGTAAAAGAGGAGGGATTTAGATGAAATATCAGGACGAAATTCTTTGAAGTGTTGAGACACTGGAACAGGTTGCTCAGAAAAGCATGCCTGCCCCATCCCCAGAAATATTTAAGACAAGGTTGGATTTGGGCCTGGTTTAGTGCAAGGTATCCCTGCCCATGTTGGGGAGCTGAAACTGGATGACCTTAAAGTTCCCTTCCAACTCAGATCACTGTGATATTCTTTTCTATGATTCTATGATCTTTAAATATCAAAGACATGAAAGATAGCACTGAGTAACTGCTCTTTGCAAAATGTTCCTATTTGATCTACGAGCAGGACAGGCAAATGCAAATGTACCTCGCTTCACTGGCCGCTGTGTGCAGTCTGCCAATTAGACCAGCTGATGCCCTGACGTGAAGTCTACATGAGTAACAGCATGGAAAGGCATTGACCTCGAAGAGTCAGAGTCAAGCAACAAACAAGACCTTGTGTGACAAAATCTGGGGAGAAAAATGAGCCGGTTAAATGTGGTATTTCATTGTAAACTGAAAATATTCACAAAGCCTCTTCCTTGTAAAAACGTTATCTCTTCATGTGCTTTCCTCTTTGGTACCAAAGATATTTGTTAATAAGTAATTATTTCTATGAATTTGTGTTGTAAATATCTTTACCCACTGGAGAGGGAGGAATGGATATATATGCACATAGTTGATAGTGATGTATCAAAAGGAAAATTAAAATATAGTACAAATAATAAACAGAGATTTTTAAGCTGTTTTAATTTTTGGAAGTGGGAGTTGTTTGGAATAAGTTGGAAAGTTGTGTAATGATACTGAAACAGTCTTGGGAGGGACAATTTCACAGGATTTGGGAAACTTTCTGCTACTGGAGGACACACAAGAATCAAAGGAAAAAAAATCTGGGGGGGAGGTGCAGGGGAGAAAGGCACATCTCCTCTCCACAGTTATGCAGAAGTCCAGCCAAAATTAAATATGTGTAGATGATGTAAGTAGGCTGTGGAGAGAGGGTAGGAAGAGATCGACTGTTCTAAATTAAAACATCCAGTTCATCTTTCCAAGAATAAGCCAGATGGAGAAACTGTGACTGGATTGGTCTGGACAGTAGCCAGATGGAGGACCAGTTATTCTGGCAGCCAGGAGAAAGGAGAGAGCAACCTATGGGAAGCACAGCAAGGTCCCAGACAGATGAAGATGTGAGTAGCCCAGGAGCAAGGTCAGGCCTGCCTTGGGCGCTGGCCAGCTCACCCGCAGCAAGATGGGGAACAGCTTGTGCAGTGGTCAAGCTGCTGCCTTGAGGAGCCAACCCACCTCCGAGTCTATGGCAGGGCGGTGGGGCTTCACACAGGGAAGGATGTTGATAGCAAAAGAAGCTATTGTTGTCACTGGATGACTCTGCTCTTTAGGGAAGGTTTAGAGAAGCTAAATCTAGCAAGGATGAAATGGGATGCTTGGATTCTGTTGTTTTATTAAACAAAATCTACTTTTTTAAAATTAAAATCTACTTTTTTTTACTTTTCACCTTGGCCAGATAACATGCTTTCCGAAGTGGAAATTCAAATTTCCCAGTATTTTCAAGATCAGCAGTTTTTGTATTTATGTCTAGTCTCAAATTTGGCCATTTTGACAAAAGTTTTTTTTGCATCATGTGTTTGTAGGTGAATATTTTATAAATGGTAAAGTCTTCCTTTCTCCTTAACAAAATTCCATGTCTGTTTGCAAATGAAGATTTGAAATCTGAAAGTTTGCACCATAAAACTCTGAAAAATGCATGTGACAGAGGAAAACTGAGTTATTAATCTAGAAGCTAAGATACATGGACAATATATATACATGTAGCTTCTTTCACAGGTACTAGTATGCTAAAAGTACCTAAAAGCAGGGTTTATCTGCTTGGGTACACTTCTGATTTTGTGTGATTGTATGTAACCTTAGAAAATAGATCTGCTTTTCATTAAAATGACACAGACTGAAGTAGAGATTAGTATAGCTCTGTATTTTATCTCATCTGAATTACTTCAGGTATTATATGTGCCAGACAACTAAACATGTCTTGTATGCTGTGGAGCATTCTCATAGTTATGGCAGCTACCTGGTCAGAATATGTAAGATCACTGAAGCTGGTTTGAAAAGGAATATCAGGGCTAAATTTAGCAAAGAGTGTAGCCACAGCTATGTAGTTCTGCACTGCATTATATGGACTTGACAGTTTTTTCCTTTAGCCATTGTATTTCCATTTTACTACCTCGTAGAACTGCAGTTTCCCAATAAAGAAAACTTCTAAATACAAACAGTGTTGCAGGTCTTTGCCACCATCAGTCAGGACTGTATGAAGAAAGTAGCAGTTTCAAGATTTACAGCTTGTTAATTTAAACTGTGTTACAGAAAACAAATTCAAATGCCATGTGCCATTGCAAGCTCTGTATTAAAAGTTTGCTCCAGGCCTGACCTGCAGAGAATAATTGCTGCATAGTCCCTCATACAGCTCTAAAATAAGTAAAAAAAAAGAAAAACATCTACTACGCCTATGTCTAACAAGACAATCAGGTTATCAGATTTATCAGATTTCCATTGCCAGTGACTCAGGGCCTTTCAGTCAGTGAGTGATGATATAAATGCCTTATAAATGGACTATATCTTTGCACCTCCTTTTTCAAGAAAGCAAGCTCAGCCTTCGAGCTGTGCAGAACAAGGTCATTGCTAGTTATGGACTACAGATTTTGTGTTGTTTAATAATTATGTGATTTTGTTTCTCTTTCTTTGGCTTTTTAAAATTGTGCAGCTCTGTATAGACATTCATTTTTCTGTATAGCTCCATACACTTTGATAGCTGCTTGATATCCATATTCAGCAGCTGTGTTTGGTGCAGAATGAACTCTCTATGACCCCGGAGTGAAATGCTGCATGGAAAAGGGGACGCACAGGATCAGAGAAAAAAACCTTAAAATTATGGGCAGGGAATGGTGCCAGAGATGACATACCAATGTTTTTGAGGAGGATGTAACCTGGTAACCTGAATCAACATGTAAAACATGCAGAGACAGTGCATTTGGATCCGACATGGTCCTGCAGACCAATGAGGAAAGATCAAGATACTACAAATGGGGGAAAAAAAAAAAGAAAAAGGCTTCAAGCAGTGATGGGGAAGATGTTAACCATCCCAAGAGCCAGCTACTTCCACCGAAAGGCTACAGATGCTGATGCTTCAATGCAAAATTTCCTTTAACCCTCGCTGAAGCTACTGACCTTAGCACACAACAGGCCACTAGAAATGATGAAAGAAAAATAAAGTGAACATACCAGGAAATTTGAGCACAGTAATTCTAATTGTCCATGTTTTTAACTATGACTTATTAATATGGTAATTGTGATAATATTAGTTATTATTTCATTTTATTCTTGAGACTATAATTTGAAAAAAACGTTCTTGATTTTTAAGAGAATGTATTTGATGCCCTTTGTTTATAACAAGATTTGAGACTAATAAATTCCAAAGGAATTTAAGCAGCCCATTCTACAAATCAGGTGTACCAAAAAATCTCGTAGCACAAGTTTGAATTTACCACAGTGTTTTGGAATTTGAGATTCTCTGTTACTCAAAAGATAACATTTTCCCTATAGCATAAAGATTTTGAGGCAGTCAAGAAAAAAAGGTAAATGCTTATAAGTAGATATTTACATGTCTTTGCTCAGCATTCTGAACATAGTAAAAATTTATTTGGTCCACACAAAGAAAAACCCAATACAGATAATAAATGAAAAAGTGTTGCATTCTCATTTCAGCTAAGAGATTCAAGAGGAAGATTTAAGAGGGTGTTTAAAACTTTAGATTTGCAATCTCTTCCTAGGTCAAAGCATATATTCTGCATGTTTAATTTTTGCTATGAATAAAGTAATTTTCATTAATTTAATAATTAATTTTATAAATTTTAATATATATAAATTTACCTTCAATTTTATAATTCTAAGCAATAAACTAAGTTCTCAAAAAAATGACATGCAAACAACATACCACATCAATTCGATGATGTATAAATTGATACCTTCTCCTGCATCATAAAACTTTCTGGAACCTATATTTCTAGGAACATTAGCATTCAAACGTTTCTTCGTCAACACAAGAAATAAATTTTGTTTTCAGTCTAGTAATGATATTTCCAGAGGAAGTTATTTCATTACATATCACAGATTATTTTTTCTCCATTAATTTATCTAACTAACCAGATACAATAGGTTTATGAAAAATTTTATGCCATTAGGAATTTTCCAAAAGATCATATTCAACAAAAGTAGAAACAAAGTATACAGAAAAATACCCTAATATTCATCAAACAAGGCAATAAGTCTTTCTCATCTTCCTTTTTCAATGTGACCTAATAGTTACAGATTTTAGCATGGTAATTTTTATACATAAACTTTTACAATCATTCTTAAAATAAGAAATATTGAAAGGGAATGTGCAGGTTCAAAAATGTAATTTGTGGCTAATAAAATTAACACAGGAATATTACAAGAAATAATATTCATTCTCTAGAGGTCAATGATACAGCATTTCATTTTTAGTTGTATTTGACTTTCTGCCCTTTTTGCTTCAAATGCAAATACGTTGTCATAAACTACTTCACTCTTTCATGTTACACCTTTAACACTTGATTTAATTTCATAAAACCTTCAAACTAATAGAAATATAATTCTGTAAAAAAAAATAAGGGTACTGCTCAAGAAATAAATGTATTCTGAAGTGTTACCCCAGAAGGTTAATAATATTATTAGTTTTTCCTAGTATGAACAGAAATGTCAAGGAGACTCTAAGAAATAGCATTTTCACTGTGTTAGGTACCATAGCCAAAGACAATAGAGTTCCTTCATGCAAATATATATATACCCTAAATATTTAAATTAAAAATCAGAGGTTCTTTTTAAAGATTGTCTGATATTCATAAATTAAAGACAATAATTCATCATCTGTATTTGATCTATTTGTTTTGAGAATAAATAGGGAAATGTCAGAAAAGGGATATTCTTTCAACAGCAAAAAACCCCCAAAACAACCTGGGTAAATTTGTATGTTCATAACACAGCACTTCCAGTACAGAGAAATTATCATCTTTGAATTTACCAAAGATGAGTCTGTGAGTCTGAAAATCTAAAGATTTTCCAATAGCTTATGGAGGCATAAGAATTTGAATATTCTGTTTAGTAACTGTAGCAGGTCAGGAACAGGTAGAAAATGTTCTGAGACTTCAGCTTCTGTATATTGCTATTAAGGAAGCATAGCTACAAGCACAAATGAAAACTATATATTCACAGATATTTTTTAAAGTAAAAAATTTGTCTACCTTTGCTTTCTTTTTACTCAGTTCTTGATAAATTCAAATTACTTTCTTGTCTTAAGGGAAAACAAGTATTCCTGGTGTTTAGTACAGGTAAAATGCATCTTGGCTATGTTTAACTATACCGATCACTTCAACCAATTTTGTACCAGAATTTTGCATCAACCTATTGCATCAATATTTGCAAGGTACATACTTCCTGTTCACTAAATGCAATATCCACCCTTCTTTATCTATATTATAATAAAAGTTACAGGGATAAATACTTAAAATAATTTTTAAAAATATTTTTGCAGATCATGCATTCTTCTGAGAATATTTATGACCATGAATTTCAAGAGTACTTAAAATATGTTTAGCAGAAATTTGGAATAAATGCAGCACCAAGACAGAGGTAACTGCAGGAACATTGGAATAGCCACATTGGATGAGACTGAGGTCTACCCAGAGTTGGAGCCAGTTTTCAACAGTTTGTAATGTTAACTGATCCAGAAAGCTATCAAAGGAAGGTAGCAAACCAATATAAGGTAACATGATTCTCTCTTCTTTTTCTGAACTACTCTTATCAATAGCCTGATCAAATCCTTAAGCAGTTTCAGGTTGCTTCAACACCTTCAGCTTGAAGACGAAAAAGGTAAAAAACATTTCCAACAGAGCAGAGTAAATCTGGAAGAGAGGACAGGTTTCTGAGAAGGTGATAATATTTCAAAATGGCCCAAATAACTGTGGCCTTTCCACAGAGTAAATAAATAAAAAATATGTGTCAATTCCTTCCACTGTGGTGGGAAAAGGACTCTGCACAAGGCTCAAGGACTGGTTAAGGTGCATTTCTTGAAAAAATAATGAGCAAATTAGGATCTGAGCAAATAACCCCAATAAAGTCCTTATGTATAAACATTGATAAGTAAAAATTTACCATCTCACCCATAAGATTTGGGTTCAGATTTGTTCTATTTCTTGTTTTTGGAGAAGCTTAATTAGCGCTCCAGGGGCTGGAATGATTTCCCATATGAGTATCATAAAGGTGTTCAGCCCAAAACACAGAGTCTTCCAAAGTATAGCATAAATAAATAAATAAATAAATAAATAAATAAATAAATAAATAATTGCTTAGATCCACATGAAAAGTATTTGCTAGAAAGAAACAACACTACCAGGTATTATATATCTGTAGAGGTGTCTCCAGATTGTAGCACATTTAAATTCTTGCTCAGGAAAAAAGTGGGGAAATTGGTAAAATTGTTGTGATGATTTTTTTGGGGTTTTTACCAGGCTTGAAATAAAGCAGCCAACAGAACAAGAAAACAAGGAGTGCTATTCACATCATCAAATATATCCAACATGAGAAAACCAGCAATCTGTTATAAGCTAAAGCTCAGCTATATAACAAAGGAAACAAAATCAGCTGCGTAGTAAAATACATAGAAATGAAATATGACTTGACATTAAATTGGAAGGCTGAAAGCTGGTAATTGTTTTTAAATATGGCACCAAATTAAGAAACAGTTGGTATTTGCAAAGAACAGATGTTAAAGATCATTATTATAACCACTGGCAATATTGTATCTTATAATATGCACTATACCAGCACAAAATAGCATAGAAGGAAATAATATCTCTGTTGAAAATACAGTTTTATGAGCAAAAAACTGTCTTGGTTACTATTAATTGAGATCCTAAATATATAGTACATGCTTTAAGTAATCTAAGAGTCACACTTTGCTTATAAAAAGATAAAGTAGAAAAAAAGTTCATCAATCTCTATGAATAAATAAAGGAGCATAAAGACCTTTAAGAGTGACACCTCATGTAGTGATAAGTGGAAAAGAGCTTCTCACATCTGCAGTGGAGCAGATGACAAACATCATTACTCTGAACATCCATATCAGCATCTAAGTTACACGCACATTTGAACAGTGCAAATGCACTACTCCCAAAGGGAGATGTTACTGCCTGCTTCCAACCACGGGAAAGAACAATGTTTCTTGTACCCTGGGGTAAATATTTGCAGTCTAGTTTGCAGTCCGTGGGACATTCAATTAAGACCTTAAAGGAAAATATAAAAATGTAAACCAGTATACTATCTAGTTCACTGCTTAAGCAGCTAATATATGAAACAAGAAGAAATTACTTGACAGAAATCAAATATGCATACAAAACCTGCAGAAGAGTTTCCAGGAAAAAAATCAAAAAAACAACATCCTTTTTAAACCCGGAATGTGCCCTAGGCTCAGTAATACCAGGGTGGAGAGGTTTGGTTTTGTTTTGTTTTGGTCTTTTTTTCCTGGAGTAAAAGGACTGTCAAAAGGTGAAAGACTAGATCAGCTTTGAGAAAGGCATTCTGGTAATCGTCCACCTTGATGCTTTCTTCTATTTTTTGCTGCTTTGTCTCCCTAACATGAGTATAAAAAGGAGAGATTCTCTTAAGAAAGTATGAGCCTTCTTTTTGTTAAGGATGGCAGCAATAACTTCAGTGCACACATTAGGAAAACAGATAAATGAAAAGCCAGGGATTTTCAGGCACTAAAAATATCTTCTACAGCTTGAACTTGACTTGGAAGTCCCAAGTTGTGCTTTAATGTTGCTGCTTATTATACTTATATTTTATTTGCTCCTTTCCTACCATCTAATAAGGAAACTGAAACTGCAAGGATAAAAAAGACAGAGAGGGAAAGACATACATAATGCAATTCATACAAAAGTGCTCTAAGTGGCTCATTTAGATATAGTTTTGACATATGGGCTAAATTAAGACTTTAAATAGTGCAATACATCTTTTAATGCCAAAGAAATAGTATAAATGGGACTCAATTAATGAGCGGAAAATGTAAAAGACATTCTGGAAAAGCTATAAATTGCTTACTAAAATAAACCAGCAAAATTAATAGATAATGACTCTTGCAGCTCACTGTCATGTCCTCTTAACCACAACATCCATCAGAAAAAAAACATGCTTAGACCCAGTTATTTTACTTATTGAAGCTGCATGATTGAACACTCTGATGAGGATAATTGAAAATCTCCTAAACTGCCAGCACAGAGGTAAAGCAGGACTGCAGATACAAAAAAAAAAATTAAAAAAAATTAATCCTTCCAAGCCCCATGCGTTGACACCTGATTCCCTGCTTCTGAAGTTAAAAAGAGGCCTCCATCAGCAAGGCATGAATCCTGAGGTGAGGGGGCGGCTTCTGGTGTGTGCTCCAAGCAGGGCCTGCCTGGCTCCCAGGCCGCTGCTCCTGCAGGCGCCTGGCAGAGCGATGGCGCAGGGGCAGCCCTGCGGGAAGGGGAAAGGCGGAGACAGGAGGGCAAGGGGCACATCCCTGCCTCGTCCACTGGCACTGCTGCGTCAGTTTTTCTTCCAGGGAGGAGGGGAACAAGGCAGTGGGGCACAGACTGTGTGTCTCACCACAAAATGATTAAGACAACAGAAGTTTTTATTTCCTTTCCTGTAACTGTTGATGTTACCGCTATTGCCATCTTCTGAGATAAATTATTCATTTTAGGCTTCAGCAGTTTTATTTCATGCTCCCAGAGGAAAAACTGATGAGGTGTTGTGATTATTTATATTACTGCTGGGGATGGTGACTTTAACTCTGACATTCAAAATCGATGTACAGTTCTGCTTTACAAAAAGTACATGTGATAGTTACCATGTTATCTTTGATTAGTGAACTACCATTTAGCTCCTCAAAGAACAGTGATTATTATCTTTTTGATTTATTAGACAAATATGAATAATGCAAAGTATTAAGATTTTTTCTGTTCTTTGATATACTTGTAGGAAGGCTTTTTCCTGTTACAGTATTTTAATTACTTCTAAGACAATCTAGCCAAGCATGTTCTACCACTCCTAGCAATGCCCTAGACTCCAATGAATTTTTGTGTATTTTACTTAATTTACTTAATTTATCTGGTGTCTCCTATAACTACAGTTCTAGGGCTGTTTTCCTTTTTTTTTTTTTTTCCTTCTTGATACTTAGCATACACACGGTACTCTCTGATTATTAAGTTATATGTCATTTACAATAAAACTCTTTCTGAGGTTCCTAGAATGCCCTCATTTATTGTTTAACTTCTCTGTGTCTTTGAATATTTATAATTTTCCCCATTCTTTTTCCATTTCTCTTTTGCACACAAAAGAGGGGATTGGTCATCTTTTGGGATTGCTCATATTTCTGATATTTAAAAGATGGGAAGCAGAAATGAGTAACTATATGGGAAATTATTATGGGAAGCAGAAAAGAGCACTAAACCAGGCACAATATACCCTGCTTTCAGAGTACTTTTGTGAATCAAATCATCCTTAGTCTGAAACTTGGCAAATGATACAAGAAGATGCTTTGGAGAAGGAAGGTGAGCCATGACCTTCAGTAACTTCCAATGACAATATACCTTGATATCTGTCTTCAAAGCCTTTCAGATTCGATGAAGTCATCTTTTCACTAAAATTTATCAAGCCAAAATATTCACATTAGTCATCTTGTAAGCCATTCAGCATGCAGTGGGCATTGCTGGTGATTTAGTGATGGTGTCTTTCACAGGGAGCTCAAGAGATGTTGGGGAAGGGAGGGATGGAGGGCAGCATTTTTGCAGTGATTCTGGAGAAAGTTTAGAAATTTAGAGAGACATGACAAGCATGACAAGTTATAAGCATGTGATGACATGCTTAGATATATTATCATCTGGAGACAGAACTGTCAAAAATTAAACACTCATGATAAGCTTATGAAAACATGGGCATATGGAGTTCTTCATGTATACATCTTGTTTCTGTGAGCTACAGATATCTTTCTCCAGAGGAAAGATGAGGTCACATATGTATATTTGCTTTCTTATAACACATGCATAGACCTGAACCTTTTTATCTCTAGTTTATCTTAGCCAGTTTAGTTGCATCATTTTGCTTTGGTTACACTAATAATTTCACATATAAAGTAAACGTGCTTTTCTGTTTGTTTTGGAAGCTTCATCAAAGTAACAAACATCAATATTAATTTTGGTCATTTACACAATCCCAGGGATAAACAATGCAATGATTTAGACATAAGTTGGCAGAGTGGCAAAATATGATTGAGAGCAAATATTGGAATCAGACTCCTGAATGGAGAGAAAATGCAAGTTTTTTTTGAGGAAATTTAAAAATCAAAATAAAAGTAATATTTCAAACAAATTAATAGAGATGCTTACAGATCATTACATCTGAATGCTTTCGAACCACCCAAGCAATAAGATTATGCTGTGGATTAGGCTATAGGTCCACAGAACTGAGGAAAATCTCACCATGCAGAATATTTTGAAAAGCCTACATAGGTTTTGTGGTGTTTAATAAAGAAGAGTGTAATTGTGAAAAGGCAGTCTATTGCAATATATTACTTTTTTGAAATATTGAAATCTGCTAAGAACATGGGAAAAAAAGGCAAGCCATACATGAAGGAGTAGGATAAAATATGCACTGTGATCTTCATAGGAAGACAACAAAATAATGAATGTCATTCTATATGAGACAGCATGAGTATAGGTGTCATGGGAATAAATCCAGCTGTGAGAACAGGTAAGTTATTTCTTGGTTATAAACTGATAGGCATTGAGTTAGGGGTGATTTATACAGGAATTTACAATGTGATGTAGCAAAAAAAATTGATGGTGGTGGAGGTCTGGATGCAGGAGGAAAGATACGTGATAATGTTTGGCTTTTACGCCAAACTATTGAAACATCTGTCAGCAATGTTTTAAGTTCAGATGATTCAGCCTTTTGAAAAAGGAAAGACCTAACGACTCCTTAAGGTCCAACCCAGTTGTTTTGGTTTTTTCTCTATGATACCAAGGGCCTGGGATATAAGGTTATCTTAAAATCATGTTTTTAAATGTCAAAAGGCTGCAGTAGAAATTTGTTCCTAAAAGTCAGTTTTCAACAATGTAATAATTGTCCTGACCCAAATTTTCTACCAGTTATCCAAGAATTAGAGATTGATTTATACTGCACGGGTGAACATGTTTTTAACCTTTAGTAATTCTTAAACCCATTGAATGAAAAGTGGAAGAAAGGATCTTTTCTTTCAAAATTTATTTCTCCATACTTCTCTGAAATAATTTCAATTTTCTTATGTCATTTGCCTTAGACTGTGCCTTTTTTTCCCCTGTACTTGTGCCACTGTAACTCTTATCTGGTGCCAGATAACCTGGCACCAGGACTGGTATGAAGAAAGTGATTTTGATTTGCACTAGTGACTGCAGCAGCTGGACCTCATATGAAACTCTGTTTCCATTTTAACTTGATTATAAAAAATGGGTAAAAACATAGCATTTTCAATTCTTGTTAGATAATGGAGAGAGTCTAGTGAGGGCTGACCTCAAGTTTTGTGTTTTCATCCAATCATTTTTTCTGAAAATCAGTGAAATAGAACAATCAATAATTTTTCTTCCTTCAGAGAATTTAATTCAGTTCTGGATTAATATTAATTTAAAAACATTCCGGACGCTTCAGACACTGGGCCATCAGATAAAAATTACAGGTTTAGAAATCTGTCAATGCATGTGCCATTCACTCCTACACAGAATAAGGTAAAGTAACTATATCAAGTCAACAAAACAAAAGAAAAAGGTGAGAAATTTGCTTCACATACTTATAAAAATACATCTATTTTGCACCTCTTTGAGAGTGGAGAATTGATGTCAGAGCATGAGGCTGATTTTTAATATGCAAATAAGTTTATCCATTTTAAACAAAAAATCTTGCACTACTCCTGAATGCTTTTTTGCTCGAAGATAAATAGCCTAATGGCACTTATGGAGTATCCTAAAGTGCTTTACATCAACAAAAGTTACTATCATAGGTATTTGAGTGAATTTTTACTTCACATTGAATTATTATTTATGTCATCCCCTGCAGATATATGACTCCTCTACAGCATATTTTCATAAAGATTTAATAGGTTATTCCTAATGAGTTGGCTTCCTCCTTTCTTTGCAGCTTTTTCCCTGTAGTAAAACTTGTTACTAGAAAAAAAACCCTGTATTTTTAAAACAGTATACCTCAGTGATAAGTTTTTTAGTGAAGAGTGTGTTTCTGAACTGTTAGCAAAGCAATACTTAGGAGAAAATACCTCATAAAGGTTGGAGTACTCTCTGTTTTTTATGTGGTAGTATAATAAGAAATGACATGACAGGATGGGAGGTAGAACCTTGAAGTGATAGCTACCTGAATAGACATGAGAAAGGGGGGGGAAGAAGTTGAGTGACCTTGCTCTGTCATAGTGTGTCATACTCCTGGAGCAACAATCAATTCTAGCAGGACACAGGCACTTGCCTCAGTGACCTCAAATTGCTAGTGCTGGTGGGAGTCAGTTGCTACTGCAAAGAACAAAAAAAAAGAGGTGGACTGATGATAAATAACAGAGAATGGAGAGAGAAAAAACAAAACAGTTGCATAGAAATCTCCAGACAGCATGAATCCTTGGAGAAGGGTGGTTGGCCCAGTAAGTGTCATATTTCCTGACACTTGTTTTCTCTTCTCCTTTCCTTCCTTCCTTCTTCTCCTTCCTTCCTCTCTTTCCTTTCCTTCTTCTCTTCCTTTCCTTTCTTCTTCCTTCTTCTTCTTTCCTTTCTTTCTTTCTTTCTTTCTTTCTCTTTCTTTCTTTCTTTCTTTCTTTCTTTTCTTCTTTCTTTCTTTCTTCTTTCTTTTCTTTCTTTCTTTCTTTCTTCTTTCTTTCTTCTTTTCTTTTTCTTCTTTCTTCTTTCTTTCTTTCTTTCTCTTTCTTTCTTTCTCTTTTCTTTCTTCTTCTTTCTTTCTTTTCTTCTCTTCTCTCTCTTTCTCCCTTTCCCTTCTCCTTTCCTTCTCCTTCTTTCCCTTTCTTCTTCCTTTCTTCTTCCCTTCTTCTTTCCTTCTTCTCCCTTTCTTTCTCCCTTTCTTCTCCTCCCTCCCTCCTCCTTCCTTCCTCTCTTCCTTCCTTCTTCCTTCCTTCCTTCCTTCCTTCCTTCCTTCCTTCCTTCCTTCCTTCCTTCCTTCCTTCCTTCCATGAGGCTTTGGTTTTGGTGGTTTTTTTTTTTTTTTACTATACATATATTTCACATTTATGTACAGCCTACTATTCTTTATTAATTGTAAAAATAAGAATTATTCTGATGAAAGAACAATTGAATTCAGCACTTACATGTCTCTAACACAAAAACAAAGAAGTAGCTTAGCAATGCACCACAATGCTCTGCAAAGAAAAGGAATCTTGCTTTGCAGATTGAGTAAAAATCATATCAGATACAAGAGGAAATAGCAAAACTCTTATTCTGGGTTTCAGTGGACTGTGAGTCTTTTTGAACTCCAGCATTGTCTGGCAGATAAGTGAATAATAAACTTGTCTCAATTTTCTACACTGTCTAATCTGTCCATTGTGGGCTTGATTCAAAGTAGAAACCTCATAATTAACATACTTTTTACATGAATTTCATTTTAAAGCAAGAACAGGAACCAATTGAAATATTCAGTTCAGTATTTGAATATTTAAAGGCTTCTTTTGTGTAAATTGAAAGCAACTTGAAAAGGAGTGATCTAGCACAATGAAGAGTACTTTGAAGATAAAATTTAATAAAAATATGTTATTGATAAAGATAGTGATAAAGAAATAATGAATAAAGATATGAAGATAGACATAAATGTATAAAGATAAATATAAAAATAGGCACACTTCGTAGGAGAGAGTTTTCTTCTCCCATATGTATCCTACAAGAAATATCATGGGGAAGATCCTTAATAATATTTTAATGTCCAAGACAGATTCTAACGTTAATTTTCAAAATCTTTTATATTTTCAGCTGGCTTTAACATTAGTCTCTAATTCTTACTTGCTTTCTGCTCTCTTGAATGCAATGCTCAAAAAGAATATTTTATTTCAGTGTAACGAATTGTTTCTCATTTGAATTCTTTATATTGAACAAAATATGTATCCACATAATTCTGCTTCCTGAAAATAATCATGAAGTAGTGCACATGCTTGTTGGGTTTCTGTAATTGAGAAAATATGAATTTGCATGAGCAAGGCTACAGTCTTCTTCCAAAATGTTCTTATGGGTAATTTGTACACTATATCTTTGACTGTCACTTGGTCTCGTCTTTTGTAGTTATTCCCTATTTTTCTGCTCTCATTAAATAGAGACAGCTTCATGTAACACTGGGAGATTCTTCCCTCTGCCAAGCAGCATGGCTCTGCCCTGGAGGATGCTGAATAGTACATCTGAGGCAGTTAGGAGGACAGATCAAAATCTATGCTCTTGTTGGGTTGCCAAGGGTACTTACACTCTCACCAAGCAGAGTAGGGTTGTGAATATGTTCTCTTATTTTTTTTTGACTCTTTCTCTGCCTATGAAAGCTGCAACTATATCATGCTCTGTATCTAGTTTTGTGGCAGAGCTATGTTTAGACTTATTTAGAAAACAGTTATGGCAACAATGTAAGTGACAAGACCTTGGAAATATATAGACACACAGAAATGCACGCCCATGTGCATACACATATGCAGACATTTTTGCGCACAAAATCAGTATTGCTAAGATTTGTTACTTCCTCCTGTAAACAGGGAAATTGAAACTTCACACATTTGTTCTTGAACATGGCGAAGATCAGTTAACAAAATATATGAACTAAAGGCAAAGATGGATGAATCATGTTGCCTGCCTGTATCATGTAAGTGGACTATTATCAGTGTGAGCATCTGTCTGTATTCATTTGGAATTACTCTGATGACCTTTTTTTGCCAGGACAAATAGAGTGGTAAGTGCAATAAAATAAATTTTTATTGTATGAGAAGAGAAATAGTGTCAGGGTCTTGCTGAAGAAATAAAAACCCGATAAGATAGAGTTTTCATCTCTCCTAAAAGATGGACTCCAGAAACAGAAGGAAAATCACAAAATTTTCTGAAAAAGAGAAACAGAAAAAAGGTACAGGGATGGGGGGAGACGATCAGCCCTGCTGAGGTGAAGGTTCATTTTCCCCAAAAAAAAAGCAGCTCAGAAAACTGTGGCAGATGTCACCCTGACAGGGAAAGTGGCAAGCGGCCATCTCAGCTCTGCCTGTAACTTCTTTCACAAGAGTCAAGCTGTTTTTCCCACTCCATTCAGCATGTTTGTGAGTGCTGGGTTTGTTCACAAGACAAAAAAGGGCAAGAGCTCTAGAATTCAATAGAAGGTCAGAATGGCAATCTTTTTTGCAGGGCTGGGCTTCCTTTTATACTGTGACATCTGGAGCCATTACCAGAACAAATTAGACCAATTCAAACCACCAGCAGGAAAAAGTGGGTTTTCTGTTTTCCATACAGCAGAGCTACAGATTTGAGAGCAGGAACTGGGGCTCCCAACAACTCAGCATAGAAACAGATTTGCTATACTTGTTTTACAGATTCATACGGCAACAAATGTAATCAGTGATTAAGTTAAAGATGTCCACCCTTCAGCACAGCCTCCACAAACGGAAGAGAAGAAATAATTACTCTGATGAGTTTGCACTTCATTTTCAGCCTGTTAAAGCATGAAGTACTAATAGTTCCTAGGAGGCTTGCAGCAGAATACAGAGCACACCTCCTCTGCCTGTCTGGCGTTTTAATATCAGTGACTAATGTAATTTTTAATTCCATATTCCAGTAAATAATAATGAATACTTTACTTGTAGGTACAGACGTAGACTTCCTAGATTATTTAGAACATTAAGTCAGTTACTAATGTTAAATATTTTGAATATCTGGCTGACTTTAAAATTTAGTGCTCAAATTCTTTTCCATTTTACCCTATACTTAAATAGAAACTCTTTCTACTGCCTGTAAATAGGAGAGTTACACAGTTAATACATCTTCTAGGTACATTAGCTGCAGGCAAAACCAGGTCTTCCACATGTAATCTATACTTGTTAGTGGGACTCTGTTCAACAGTAAAACAATTTATTGTGTCAGATTGGACTGACTCTCACTTTCAGGAGACTTTCACAGCTTTTATTGTTAAAATCTTTCCCCTGTCAGAATTCGATTTTCATTCTGATGATATAAGCTTTTTTTTTTTTTTTTTACAAAACATATCTTGCTGTGATTCAAGCAGAAAAAAAATGCATCTTGATGAGGTTGAGCAGAATTGTATGTGCAATACCAAGGTCCTTGGCCTATTAATAGGAAATATCAGAAAATCAAAGATATTATGCTCTGTTAACATTTGTAAAAATGTTCCCTTCAGGCACCAATCTCAGGCTCAGAGCCTGTTCTGACATGTCTCTGATGTCTTGATATTGGGCTGATGGCCAGCAGATAATGCCTTTTACTTGTAGTGCTGAGGGGACTTGAGGGACTCATACTCACAGAATGGTTTGGTTTTGAAAGGACCTTAAAGACAATCTAGTTCCAACCCCCTGCTAGGGGCAGAGACAGTTTCCAATAGATCAGGTTTCTCAGAGCATCATTCAGTCTGGCCTTGAACACTTTCAGGGATTGTGCAACTTCTCTGGGCAACTTATTCCAGTGTTTCACCAGCACCACAGTACAAAAATTCTTCCTAAAGCTACCCTCTTCCATTTAGGAGGCATTATCCCTTGTTCTACCACTACATGCTATGGTAAAAAGCCCTTCTCTTTCTTCTTTTTCTTAAGATTTTTTAGGCACTGGAAGGCCACAGTCAGGTGGTTTCTCTTCTCCAGGCAGAACTGCCCCAACTCTTTCAGCCTGTCTTCATGGAAGAGGTATTCCAAACCTCTGATCATCTTCAAAGCCCTCCTCTTTGATGAACTGCTTCTCTCAAACTGCAGATTATTTGACTGGCTACTATATGTACAGAGGGTTCCTGAATAGATATATAATATAAAAAGCAAGCTACTGAAAGTACTTATTTTAGAGCACCACAGGCACCCTCTAAATAGTGAGAATCTATTTGTTCATAAATTGTTATTAGGAGGAACTGCACTCAGTGCAGATTGAGGATTGAAAGATCTAAAATTTGAGTTTCAGTGACGCTAAAATTAATCGTGGAGTAAATCTTCTAACTCAACCAATAATAGCAACTTTTTTCCCTGCCTTTTATATCCTCACTTGCAATTTTTAATTTTGCCAGAATTGTGATCTCATGGAAACAACATGTGTTACTGTCTTAGTTCATAGGGGCATGGTGCAAAGTTTTCACCCTGCTGTGTATTACTTCTTATCTGCCAGTTTGCCCATTACATCATCTTCAAGAAGACATGTTTTGTCAACAGAACCCTTGATACTGAAGGACATCAGTCATCCAACAGATCAAAATCATTTTGAAAAACTGTCAGGAAACTGGTAAATGCTTTCTTATAATCTAGTTTTATAGAATAATAAAAAAAAGCCCAACACATTTTTCAAAACTGGTTATCCAGAAGACTTCCAACATCCCTTTAAGATGAAGACCTCTTTACTCAGAGATGGTCCACAGTTATCAACAATCAAAACAGCATGTCTGTCTTGTTTATGGAGTGTCTCGTGTTCAGTAGGACTCCTAAGTGTGAGATTAGCACTGGATAAAGCAAGTGTTTTTCTCTATAAGAGGTAGGCTACTCTTCTGAGGAGCAGGGAATTGGATTCAATGTTCCTTTTAGATTCTTTCTAACCAGAGATACCCTGTGATTCTAGGAAGATGTTATACTTTGCATAACTTGCAAGGTGAATCACTCTAACCAGCTTCTGTTTGCTCTAGAAAGATAAATTCAAGTATTTTCTGATGGAATTTTACTATAAATCTACTATTGTACATGTTAATCCATAAAATAAAGCAACAAGAGCTGATATTTGAGACCTAGCTAACAAGAAGTACAGCCCTTCTTTTCTCACAAAAATCATAGCAGAAAAGACAAACCAAGAGTTTCACCATTAGGTATCATATAATCATTTGCCAGAATAAGACAAGCTGACCATACGGTAGCATATACCAAAACTGAATTTACACAGATGTGATCAGTTTATCCATTCATCCTATGCAAAATATGTTACTATGTCACCAGGTTGCTAAGATTAATTTACAAGCCAATATATGACTGTGTCTGGTCCTTGCCAGCACATGGGATTACCACAATGAGCCACCCGAATTATCAAAAGGAGTCAATGAATATTAATTTTTCAGAATTTGGCAAGCAAATAATGGATTTTAAAAGGCCATTGTCCCCTGAAAAGGACTTGAGCTGAGTAAAACAGCCACCAAGTTGAGAAGTTTGCATTTTATTTAGCACAAGCTGTGGCATAACTTGTTTATAGAAACCAAAAGATTTAGTCTCAGGTAACCCATAAAGGAAAACTCCATGTCCTATGCTCAGCTTAACCTAATTAAAAACATCTTAACAGAGTAGATATGCCATATTGCTTATTTACCAGTGTATACTTTTATCTAAATACTAAATATTTATTTACATAAAATAATAAGAATTGACTATTTGTTATAAAACTTTTTAAATAATGATGACAAAATAGAACTTATTAATTTTTATTAGTTCCTCACATCTATTCACTTTAATTACAGTACTAATTTATTAAATAGCTTCTGTAATAATTATATTAGCTTAATCTCGTACTAGTATTAAACAGATGACTTATACATCCTGACATAATATACTGATATTCAATGTAAACATCTACATGATATATCACACTCTACAAGACTACGAATATAATGACACTAGTGAACAAGTTATTTCATATTTTAATATAAGCCTTACACCTTCATATCTGAAGACAGTGGGCAGAAAGTATAACCTCGATCTAAAATGAAATGGCCTGTCCATCAACGTCCAAAACTAAGATTCTCAATCTGAGTAGTTATTAGAACAGGTAAAACAGAAATACAATTCAACAGATGAATCACTCTTAGATGATAATGCTAAAGTGTAGGGATTGAAATGAATGCATATAATGTATTTAAAAAAAATATTTGAAATTAACTTCTACATTAATCTCTTACTCATGTTTACTAGAACACTGTGCTGCAGAACTTACTGAGGTATAGAATCATCAGATGTTTTCAGGTACATGATTATCTCATTGCTTATTACTAGAAATACTGCTAAAATGTGTTTGCCATGTTGTTTTTCTCTTTTCCCCCCCTCCCCCATTATGTACTCTGTGTGTACTTATTCTCTCGAGGAAAACCCAAGCTGTATGCCTTTACATGCAGAAAGAATTTTTTATTCACCAGAGCGGATAACCAGGATAATTGTGTATGCAAGTTAAAGGCTTGTATAAAAACAGGGCAGCAAATCTGAGCTGAGATATTCTGAGGCAGGTCACCTTCCAAGGGTAGAAATAACTCCCCTTTCACCCTCAGTATACACACAGTCAAGGTTTCCCTTCTCTAATACATGAGAAACACATCTGCCTGAACACAAGGTTTTTTACTGATTTTTTTAGAAAATCACAATAATGGTCATTAAGCTGACTCTCACAGAGAAAAGTAAATCTGTAATTCTTTGTTCTGCATGTGCAGTGCAGCAGTCTTACACTGTCCTGATAACAGTAGCCTGGCACAAAACCAGCCTAGTTTCCCTCTGGGCTTACAGTCAAACATTTTGTACAGGCTAACAATAGAAAATGATTTCATAGGCACAGGGTCTGCCCTGAGCTCACCCAGAGGCTTAAAGTCATTCACGCAAGCTCCCTCTTCCACTCTGTCCTTTTCCTCTTGTGCCCTTCATTGACATCCAGAACACAAACCATCCTGACTAAATTTGATATTTACATGAAGTTTTCTCTTGCCTGAAACTGACAGATTTTGGGTGCTTTCAGTACCTTACTGAAACTTCAGTACAAATAATTGAAATTCTGATACTCAACAAACATGGGTAGCTTCTTCAAAATAATTCTCTGTGTACAGGAGCATACTTCTTTTATATGAGGTTTAGCCTTTGGATTGCATCTTTAGACTGTAGTGCTGGTGTTGGGTGCCATGAAGAACCCTCCTAAACTTCAGTTCTCACCTGAAAACACCTGTGCATTGGTGCAATGGTGAGTCACACAGGTCCCACTTCTCAGGCATGACTGGGAGTTGTTACTGAAAGAGACTCTCTTTCTTTACTTCAAGAAAAGTAAAATGAAAAGTGGGTTTTTCCAGCTCTTAAAGAACTAGCCAAGGACTCAGGCACTCATTCTTCTAATGCGACTCTTGCTAGAAACTGCCTCGTTTACGTGTCTCAGAAGTGTTCTTCACTGATCCCTAAATCTAGGAGCTGTGTAGTGCCTGGTTGGAATCATGGGGCTGGGGAAAGCTACTCATGGTTATCTGTGGGATCCAGAGAGCCACTCATTATATCCAGCAGGTTGATACATCTAAAGAAAAATAAGAATCTTTTTCCATCATGATCCCTTGAAAATGCATTTCTCTGTTTTAATTTCATTTTTCAGAACTAGAGAAGTAGTGCACCATTTACGTTTTATACTGTCAGGGGTGTAGTGAAAATTTCAAATTCCTAGATAGAGGGCAATGCAAACCTTTTTGAGATTGACTATCAGATCCAATGGGGACCTAATAAATCTTTTCATCAAAGTGTTTGACTGTTGGAGGGTTATTTCCATCTCTTGGGTGGATTTAGCTGGTTTTTGTTACAAATCTGCCCATCCCAAGAATGCTGGATAACTCAGAAATATGACAGCTTCTCCTTTAAGGAACAGCTTCAGCCTCACAAAATAGCTCTGGTTTTAGCACATAAGGGGATAACTTTCATAATAATATTTAATAGATAGTATTTTCTCCCCAGTTTCTTTAGGTCTATATAAATGAGAGGTATTTAGCTAGAACTGTGTCCCAGTGTTTGACAGCTAGATGCTTCCTGTCTGGTTTGGTGACAAAGACTGATACCATAATTAGATGTCTCAAATATGTTTCTAACACAGATTTGAGATTAGTCTTAATAAGTGGATATGTTTTATCTCCTCAGGTTTGTAGAAGAAAACTGTAGTGCTTAGCTGAAGATTTGTTGCACTCTCACTTTCTTTTTTCTTTATATTTCATTTAGGAAAAGAATAAATGTAAACTTTAATAGCACATTAACCTTTCCTTTGTAAGTTTTCATTTTAGTATGCCTTTTGGTTTTCTCCCTTCTAATTTTCAGTATTTATTTAGCTTTACCTCTATGAAAAGCTCTTAACTTCAAGGGCAGAAATGGGTGAATTGGTGTTTATAGCTTGTTTTGTATCCCACTAGTTCTCTTCTGGTTTTAATTATCCAGCATGTTTTTTTGCATATTCATATGGCCTTTTACACAGCACTGGTACAGTAATTCAAACATATTTGTAATATTTGCCAAACCATTTTCCGTAACGGCTTCTATTTATAGTCACTGTTGAGGCTAAGTCTTTGGAATTACTGTGAAACAAAATGTTCTTATATTTGGGGTTTTTTTTCGAGCATTACTTGAAATGATGTCTATTTTCCACTCAAACTGGAACATCTAAATGTGCTTTCAGATAGGATGTCCCAGTTTCTTTCACTCACATTACAACTATCAAGAGGCATCAGTAATGGAGACATAAATTAGAAGGCAAAAACTCTGCTAATTTGCTTTGTGGACTGAGAAATACTTTGTAAAGTTGTGGAATCACACTTGTGATACATCTCAGAGGAGAGAAGATTCCGAGATAAGTGAAAAATGAGAGATATATGTAGGTATGTTTTAAGACCATATGATATATGTGGTGAAAAAAAAGAGGAATGCATTTGTTTTATTATATTTACAATCAGAATATAAATTTTATTTGAATGCATAAAATCTCTCAATTTTGTCCAAGTTAGACTAAGTTCTCAGGTGTGAATGGTACAAACACAGCACAAAGAAAAAAAATATGTCATAGATATAATGGAACACCCTTGCTTGAACACTGCAGAATTGCTGTGAGAGTTTTTTCAGCCTTGAATCCCATAAGTCATGAGTTTTCTGGTTCTGTTTATGGACATTCTCTGCCTCTGCCTGAGGTACATTGGATATGAGCTTCCCCTAGTATTCTGATAATCCTTTGGCACCAAAGTGCCCAGAATGACTGGGTATTGGAAATAAAGTTTGCCTTCCCCAGACACCTCCAGCAGCTCTGACTGAAGATTAAATTCTTCCTTTACAATAAATGTTTTAAAGAATTTGTGACAGGTGTGAGTATTACACATATGGGCATTTTGCTCATACCTGAAAGCAAATTGCTGTCAGACTATATGTCAGACTACATTAGAAGAACCAGACAAAACCAATAAACAACAAAACACTCTTCCCTGACTTAATGGTCTCATTGCTCTGAAGTGTTCTAGGATACTTCTGAGAGCATACTCTTACTTATCCTCTGCATTTCGTGCATTCTCTAAAATGAAATGTCTTCTGTACTTCATAGAATCATACAATCACACAATGTTAAGGGGTTGAAATGAACCTTAAAGATCTTGTAGTCTTAATCTCTTCCTATGGGCTGGGACATCTCCCACTAGACCAGATTGTTCAAGACTTTCTCCAGCCTGGCTTTTGGCAGGGTTGGGGCATCCACAGCTTCTCTGCATGACTTGTTCTAGTGTCTAAATACCCTTACAGTGAAAAATTTCTTCTTAATATCTAACTTAAATTTTCCCTTTTTTAATTTGCACAGGGACTCCCTGTCCCATCGCTACAGTTCCTGAGGGAAAGCCCCCTCCATCTGTGCTGTAGTCTCCTTCAGATACTGGAAAGCTGCTGTGAGGTCTCCACACAACCTTCTCTTCTCCAGGATGAACAACTCCAACTTTCTCAGCCCAGTTCTCTTATCAACTTCGGGGCCATTCTCCTGACTTTCTCCAGCAGTTCCATCCCCTTCTTAGGCTGGGGACCCCAGAACTGGATACAGTACTCCAGGTGGGATCTCACAAGTGCAGAGTAGAGGAGAAGCATCACCTCCTTCAACCTGTTGGCCATGCTCCTTTGGATGCACCCCAGGATTCCATTGGCTTTTTGGGCTATGAGTACATTCTGCTAGCTCACAGTGAGGTTTTCATCAACCATCACACTCAAATCTTTCCCTACAGAACAGCTCTCAGTCACCTCTTTGGCCATTTTTTTCTCTTGTCGCATTGGTCCTATAATTAAACCAGATAATCATTCTACTTCCTCTCTGCCTTAAGAGGATAATTTCCCAAATGCAAGGAATCAATAATTTTCTTTTCTTTCCAAACCATTCTCTATGAATTTGTAGATTTGATCCATTTTTTCTCATTTCCCCAGTAATCTGTTTCTGCCATACTATGTCTACAAGTTTTCTCTGCTCAAGTTCTAGTCTCACAAAAGTTATATTCCCTCTGAGACAGATAGTGTAATAATTCCTTTGAGAGCACACTGACTCCCTAGGGCATCACCACTGCATGATAAGAGCACAGGCCTGATGATCTCTTTGTTCCTAAACCCAGAAAGATTTGTTTCAGCTTCTCTTTGCCAACAGGAACTTCCACATTTTCTGAAACATTCAGTGATACAACAGGAAAAACATAAATGAATGAAACTTCACAGCCTTTATCTGATCTAATAAACTGTGCCGGCATACTGCTTTTACTTTCTTTGCAGGGGAAACTGAGGATGATTTCAAGTTTTGATTGCTGGCTGCTTTGTTCTCTTAGATGTTTGGGTTGCATGGAATTCATTGCCTCAAAATATGGCACCGGGGGCATATTTCTAGCTCATTTCTAGCCATCCAAAGCACAAACTATGCAGCTTGATTTTTTTGTTGTTGTTTTTAAAGAAGTTTCAACTTCTTTGTGCTTATTATGCAATCCACTAGCCAGAGGAAAGTTCATGTTAGAAATCAGTCACTTACAATAACTAAACACTTAAATCCTTTCATCAATATGCTGTTGAGCTCTGCCTCTGCAAGTCTTTAATATTAGACTAAGAACCTTTCTAAAAAAATAATTTGTAGCTCTACCAGATGTTATCTATGCTCATATACTGAAATAGTATGTAAAAATGTAAAGCCTTAAGATAGATACAAGAACTATGGGATAAAATCTGCCACCTGGAAAGGTTAAATTAGGTGAGCAAAATGTCTATCCCCGTGACTGGAAATTGATTAAAGAATAAGGATGCCTTGGCATCCCTTTTCTACCTGGTCAGTCTTACCTTTAAAGAGAAGTTTAAAAGAGATTACAGAAGCTGCACTGCACATCATAAAAATAATCCTTTATTTGGATTCACTCTGATCTTCTATTGAGATTGACCTTAGAGGAGCTTTTCAGCAAGAGTAAATAACTGCAATGCTAGGATAACATTATTGAAAATATGGTATCTATAAGAAGGAACATTTTAAATTCATCCAGTTTTCTTCTCCCTATTGATTTTTAACTAGTAACATTTTGAGTTGTGTACATTTATTTTAGCTCTCCCTGACTTCCATAAGTATCAAATTTTAAGTTCCTGTACAGATATTTCTTCTCTCAGGAAAACTTCAGCATCACAATCTTGTGTGTGTGTGTCTGTGAGTGTGTGTGTGTGCTCATTTGTGCCTAACAGTGGTTACATGCAACACTAATTTAAAATTAAATTCCTTTCTAAAAAAGAAATTGTGTATAAAAGAAAAACATTTAAAAAGGATCATCAAAATTTTCCTCAGTTTTTCTACCATTCTTCTTTTTGTCTGAGGTATTGTTTTTTCTCTGCATGGATGATAAAGGATCTCAGAAAGATTTCAAGAAACCATTTAGATACAGGAGACCTTTAAGGTTTCAGACACCCCTAAATTTGAGGAAAACAATCGTTAAAGTGAACATTGCCCTTCAGGACAGCAAAATTAAAACACTTGGAAAACAGAATAGAATCACAGAATCATACATTTGTTCTGTTTGGAAAAGACTTGAAGGCCACTGTGTCCAACCATTAACCTAACGCTGCCAAGCCCACCATTAAACCATGCCCCAGGTGTCTCTTCTACGCATATTTTAAATGCCTGTGGGGATTGGCCTTGGCACATCAATCCAGTCTCTTCAAATCCCTCTGCAGAGCCTTCCTACACTCCATCTCAGCTACATCAGGGAGATCAGCACTCCCATCCTGTTTAGTGTAATCCGCAAATTTTCTGAGGATGCACTCAGTCCCTTCATCCAGATTATAGATACAAGACGTTAACATGGGAGCAGCTTCAACACTGAGTTCAGGTGAAACCCTCTCGTGATCAGCCACCACCTGAATGTAACTCCATTCACCACCACTCTCTGGGCCTGGCCAGACAGCCATATTTTTAATTAGTAAATTTTTTACCTATGCTGTTTAGAGAGCAGAAGATGGTTGGTTGGAAATCCAGTCCTTGATAGTTGTCTATGATTCAGCTCCTGCTGCTTCCCTTCAAAATCCAAACATCTCGCCTCAAGTAATGACAAAAGTATATTAGAACAATAGGGTGTGCTCATGTACTTAAAGGAAAATACAAGATATCCCAAAGCTGATTTGGTATTATTATAAATATTAAACAAGTAGAAGGGAAAAACAAGAGAGTAGCAGATGCAATCCAGTTACAACAATGTCAAAGGAGAATGTAAATCTGTTTCTTATATTACTAATTTAATTTGCATTCAGGATTTAGAATTTACTGATGAATATTTTTGTCACATCATCCATCATAGCCTGGCACTAGAGAGTAGGAAGATAGAAAAATTAAAAACTTGCTTGTTACTGCAAACTAAAGAGCATGAACAACATCCATCAAAGACAGACAGATAAAAGCGATTGCCAAAGCCAAGTGATCTATGCTGATTTTCTTTTAAACATTTATTAAAACAGTCTAAATGCAGATCCACTTACCTTTGGTAAATATTTATGGTTATTTCTTTTGCCATGGACTGGAAACTGTGAACAGTGATAAATTAGTTGCAGAGGTCTGTAATTTTACTCTTGTTTTTAAAAATATGTTTACATCTTCTACTGAAGTGCTGGTTTTTGTCTCTGATTAACAAGGATGCATTCTATGCAGCTGTTAAGTAAGATGCTCTTTTCTTTTCGTTGCTGAGAGAGTCACAGAACAAGCCATGGGCCGATAGAGGAGGACAGATACTGCACAAGGGACCTGCTACAAAGTTACCGCTGCCAGTGGAAGTGTTTTCATTGATTCAGTCGGCTTTAGATTAAACTAGAGAGCAACTCCATTGTACCCTCAAACCATAAATTTTTGAGCTTTAACTTACACAGAAATACATGCATTTTTTTCTTAAGAGGTGTTCTGAATGCCCGTTTATTTCCAAACTGGAGCTAATGCAATTGTACCCTCAGATTGGACAGTTTCAAAGTGTATATAATGGCTTGCCTTTTAGAAAAAATTGCAAGGTATAACATTCCTGATAGCAGTGCTACTGGGTCTTGGACAGCAAGTGCAAGGATAGTGTGAGTGTGAAAACTGTGCTCTGACACATAATGCACAATTGTTTCCTTTGTTTTCTCCTGACAAAGGAAAACCAAATGTGTTCAAAACAAAATTCAAATGGTCTCACTGAGAGACAGCTCAAGTAGCTCTAACCAGCAACTGCACCAACAAACTAAGGGAGCTCAAAAAGAGGAGCTCTTTTGACTACAGACAACAGAAGAGAGAAATGTGTTTGTTTAATACAATTAAAACAGAGATAAAAAACAATTACGAGGGTGAATAGAAGTCAGAGACTGACATGAGCATAGCCCATGCTTATGTTAATGAAAAGCAGAAGGACAATGCGAAAAAAAAATGAAGACACTTGACAGGAAATTATATTCATTGTCATCTAGAGCAGTGTAATGCACCTAGCAAGGAGGAAAGAAAATCCATACAAATTAATAGATTTAGAATTTGTTTTAATCTAAGAGGAATAAGATCTATGTGTCAACACAGGCAGCATATCGAACTTGTTTTCTCAATGCAAATAAGTGCTCAGAAAAGCTAACAATTTTTTATTTAATTATGAGAGGGTAGAGAATAACATGAGAAAGTGTTGGTAAAAGCTGACACTCATTTTCAGAACAAGACTGATTTGTACTACATTATCCAATTTCTGTGTCCCCAAAGTTCCATTTAATCCTCTGCTACCACAGAGTACAGATAGACAGCTGGCTGCATCACATTTTGTTTGCAGTTCATCTCTCAGCAAAGACATGTTGGTTGCTGCCATAATATTCTCTATAAGAGACTCTTGCCTCTGCAGCTGTTTGTCCTGCAAGGTCAAAAATAATCTCTTCAGCTTCTTCATAGACTACAAAACATGGGCTCTGGGAGAAACGTTGAGATCCCTGTTTCTCCATTGGGCCCTCAGGGCTGCGCTAGGATGAATATTTATGTCTTAACCTCATTTAACTTTGGGCAACTGATTTAGAAGTCGACAGGCTCTTAGATTCTTTGCTTGAATCATTCTTCAAAAAAAATTGTTAACACATTTGAAGGCAAAATTAAATTTTCAGTCTTTTAAGGTAGTTTTATAAAACCTGGCCATAAGCTAGGTATTTATGTGGCAATATCACATCAAATTTACCAGTTATCCTTTCCAAACTATCATATCCTAGTGGTGCAGTTATGTAGAAACCTGAGATGACTTAGGAGCTTTCTACATTCAAATGGGAGAGAAAAATATTTTCTTTGGAGAGAACACTCCTCCAACTCTGCTGCTTCACCACTTCATACTGTACAACCCTTCCCAACCTTGAGCCACCAAAACACTGTCTGTGTGTAAATCAGTTCAATAAACTAAATCTGGCTAAAAAAAAAAGAAAAACAACAACAACAAACCACAAAACATAAACTCCCCAGCAAAAACAAGAGAGTATTGTTATGACAAGTAGGTTTATCAACCTATTGCTTCCACAGACTCTTATGTACATTTGCCTTCAAAATCAGATGTGTCACAGTGGACACAAGAGAAGTGAGATTCCTGCACAGAGATGAATGAAAATATGAAGTGCAAATGAAGGAGCTGGAGAAGAGAGAGGAATGATTGGATCAGGAAGAAGATGGAGGTAACTTAACTCATTGAAGTAGCTATATTAGTAGCTACATCCAAAGAAGAGATCAAATCTTATTTTATGCCATATGTATTTTCACACACTTTCAGCTTTAAATGCATGGCAATTTTGATTAAATTACCACATAAGTACCACATCATAATTACTATGTAAGCTTCCATTTCCCAATTTTCAAGGCACTTATCTACCTATAGAAGGAAGTCTGAATAGTGTTTATGCTTAGTCACTAGTTCAAAACAGAAGGTAAATATTAATAACTCCACTGCCTCCTGGAATGGATGACATTTGCTGATTTTCTTGAAAACATTTCTTTATGCTGCTGGGGTTAGAGGAACTACACTGCTGTAAAAGATTCCTAACCCACCAAGACTGACACAGAGATAAATTTGTATCAAACATATTAATATAGCAATAAAATAATAGAAATATTCTAATTTTACCTGCCTAAACATGCTTCCATTCTCCATGTAAGATTTGCTTTGTTCATTTCCCTTGGGAATTTAAAATGTAAAAAATAAAAAACTCCAAGTGCCTCTTTCCCTGCTGAAGTGTAAACTTAAGCTTTAGCTTTCATTTATATCTAACTTCATTCATATTCAAAGCAGGAGACTTCTCCCTAGAGCTAATAAGAACCTTAAATTTGAGCTAACCTGCCAGTGTGTTATTCTTGGTTCAAAACCAAGCACTGACATTGTGAACACTGAGCAATGACTTTGCAAAGGAGTTCACCTAAGCATTGAAAAATCTGAGTTAGCATCATTGTGGAAACAAACCAAGAATTTGGACAAAGAGCTGAACTCGAGATCACCCTAAACTCTATCAGGGCCTCAAAAACCAGTAAAGAACTTCACCAAAATGCCTTAGAACAGAAATAAGTCTAACCCCAGAAGAAAATTATATTTCCAAATGCCTTTAATTTTCAGTCTCTTTGATGAAGTTCCCAATGAATTCTCGTTCTGATGATAAATTTCCTGATGGACACTTGCCTCCCAAGGAAAAGAGCTGCTATTGGTATTGCAGTGATTTTTACAGGTACTATGGAAGAGATACTGAACTTTAAAAATGTAACCATCTCTTTATTTGAGTTAGGTAAGCATCAATGAACTACAGATTAAAATATTTTCCCATACTGGAGCCAAGTGGAATTTTCAATCAAACAAAATTAAGCTTTTGTACAAAATTGCAGAAGCATTTTAAAAGACTAGGAAATTAGTTCCAATACTGCATACAACTAGTAAATTCTTGTGTATTCTCTTTATAGAGAGATAAAAATCTGTGTAGGATGGAAAAGAAAAATCAACCAATTCAATGTTTATGGTTTGGGGTTTTTTTCTGATTTGATTATGTGGTTAAAACGTAGATCTATGGGAATATAGCTAAGAAAATATGTCCTCCTTTAAAACATTATACAAATTTGGTCAGAACAAATATGTACAATATAGAGAACATTATTCAAATTTCAAGAGTTGAATCAAAAGCCTTTCTATTTGAGAAAGAAATTGACAGTTGTTGGTGACAAATTTTGAATCTGAAGAATATTTTGTAGCATTAAGGATTTAGGAGTAAATAGAAAATTAGAGCAAGGCTTCACAAAAAAATAATAAAGCCATAGAACAAGGTTCAAGAATAGAGTATAAATGAGTTCAAGAGATTCCTAGGGTATAATTGTTTCTCAACAAGGAAGAAATTGATGGATATGATGAAAAGGTGAGAAGTTGAATTCTGGGAATAAGATAAACCTAGGGGGGAAAATGTACATGCTGAGTTGCTTGGGCACTTTGTAGTTCAAAAGTGTTTCATGTTCACTAACCTCTGATAGAATTCTTTATCAGTTTGATTTGATTGTACTTCAGGGTGCACTGTGGCAGACTTTTGCTGGAGCTGCCCATTGCTTCAGCAAGAGCCAGAAAGTGCAATGCTGTCTAATTATTTCTCTTGAAATATGAAGCCCTATTCCATGTATTGTGTATTATTTTTAAATACAATTAAAGTCTTTGAAAGAGCCATGAGTGGCCAAGTTTTCTGAGGCAGTCCTAGGTTATTGTATGCTATTTTAGGGAATGTGCTCTCTTTTTTACAGGAAGATGAATGTGACTTGGTTGACATTTTGTCAGTCAGGTTACCCAGGATTTTGCAATTGTTACACGTTTGTTCAAGTCGTACCATCACCCTGGTAAATACTGCTGCACAGTCCATTTTCATCACCTGAGTTGTTGTGACAGTTACTGTTTGAAGACAAATTTTCAGGTTTACCCAAAGATTTGGCAACCTGGACTGATAATAATAAAAGAAAAATTGGTGACAACCCTTTTTTGCTGCTCATCAAGAATAGGTGAGTGGTGGAAGTGTGTACATGATAGGTTCTTTCTCCTGTTTGCTTCACTTTTTGAAAGACCAGTATAGCTCATCTGACTTTTTTCAGTAGGCTCCAGTGCTTTAACCAGGTCCTCTTTACACTGACAGAAGCCAAGGGAAGCTGAAAACATGTATACCAAATTACAAAGTTAATAGTCTTTATATATAATGCTGAAAAGCACAGGTTTGCTTTTGCTTTTTGAAATATTCTTTGTTTCCTAAGTGTACTTTTGTGCTGGTTTCATCTTGAACAGCATCAGACCCATAAGAATGCCACTTGTCTCTAATTATATAGCCTGTATTTTCTGATTTCAATTGATGTGTATTCTGTGAGGGTATTCACATAGGCTTAAACTTAGAGACTTCTTGTTCTTTTCAATTACAGAATTAAGAGAGGCCAATCAGGAGAGAAATTTGGCAAAGGATAAAAAAGAACATTGTTTGCCTCTATCTCTACTCTTTCATTCAATTTTTGCTGCTTTATCTATATCCCACTCCATGCTCAGTCATTATGTGACATGAAAAAAAATTAATATCTGAGCCTGGGAAAGTCAAAGCTTGGTTTTTGTTTGCTGCTTTGCTTATTTGTTTGAGCACAAGGACTCCAAGAATTATTAATCATACCACCCTTCTGAATCTTTTCAGTCTGGTTATCATATGAACCTCCTTTCCTGAAAAGAAATTTTTTATGTATTTTGTGTAGTCTCACTTGAAACAGACAGGAAAATGCTCCTCTCAGACTGGATTTGTATTCACTCCGTACTGAGCACCGCGGCTGTGATCCAGTAAAGCATTTAAGGTTAGTTTATCTTTAAACATTATCCCATTGAAGTTAGTGGCATGATCCATGTCCTTAAATTTAAACACACAGCTGAGTGCTTTGCTGGATCACAGCCAGAGTACTCAGTACCTTACAGGATTGAACACTCTCTTTTCCTTGACACTGGCCTAAGGCAAAATATACAGACATGTGTGAATATATGTTCCTTATAGTATAGAGGTTAAACACAGTGTTATTCTCAGATTCTTTCATATTCCATTCAATAGAAGATATTCTCCAGTTTCTTAAAACTCTTGCCAGTTGTACTGAAAGAGGAAACATTACAATTCCAAAAGAGTCTAACCTAGACAGTCACTTTTCTTTCTCTTTTTTTGATCATACTGAATTTTGTAGCTCAGGAGATTCAGGTCAAATGGTGTTCTGAATGAAGGTAATTTGTTAACAACGTTTAAATCCCTGCCATGTTCTGCTGACAAAGGCTAACTTAATACGCGACGGATTCAACACCTCTCCGGTGGTGGTATGTGCTTTAAATGAAAGTGCTTTTTGCAGCTTGGACTAACTTGAGCCATTTGGGGCTGACTGAATGTCAAATGCTTCAGGCAGCCGAAGTTAAATCTTTCTACACAAGTTTGTTTAAGCCTGGTTTGGATACTAAGACCTACAGTTCTTATTGAAATGGGGAGATATCTTGAACATTTGTACATAATAAAATATACAGACCTCTAGAGAAGCACTGTTTCCATCAGATTAAACTATGCATATAAATAAAATTATATTGTTACTGAAAATATTTTTTATTGCCTGCATCTCAGCATATTTAAAGGTGATTTCAAATCTGATTAATGGGAATAAGTTTGGGCTCGAACATGGATTCACTTGAAAGGTGTTTTCTTCTCCTCCTTCTTAATGCTTTCTTTTTTTTTCCCCATTCTTAAGCACCCTTGTACATTTCAAAGTCCATGTTCCTTATCTGAATATCAGCCAATCAGAGTTGTATCTGTACAGACTAATGATACATTCCAAGTATTATTTGCTTGATTATAAAGCCTGGTTTGATGGGATACAATCACTTTTCTGTTCTCAATGACCCACTGAATGATGACATTACTCAGAATTCCATTTAGATGATGCAAATGACCTAATCAACTTGTCTTCTGCCAGGGCACTAACTGAACTCAAATGTCAAAGGAAACTTAGTAAACAAAATCTTCCTTTTATGTAACTGAAATTATGCTATGGAAACCTTATGAATATTAGCTATAGAAATTTTGTTTTTTTCATTTGCATAACATAGGTATACAGGTCCATACTTTTTAATACACTCAAGATTTTTTTCTAAACAAAGAAAGAAAAAATACAGAGCAAAAAGTAAAATTACATTATATGAAAACTTCTACATGGTTATTTTGTTTCACTTTCCATAATAAATTATAAACTATGTCTTAATTCAAATTTTACACCAAGTTCTCAATGGAGTTAAAATTCCTCTTCTGCATTTTCAAGTACTGATCATAGTTGCTCTGCTTCCTCTGTTTCTTTCTTTACCATTAAAAAAAGGCTGAGTCATGCAAGCTACAAAATATTATAAGCATTGTACTGGTAGAATAACCACAGTAGCTCAAGGTTACATGTATCAAATACTGTCATATGTGTCACACATATGTCACACATATGACACATCAAAATTAAACGGTATATCTTGGTAGCAGTCTAGTTTCTACAGCACTGAGATTTCTGGAAAACAGGCACTTGTTTTTGCTTTGCAGGCCCATGTAGCTGAGTTTGCTGTTTTAGCTGCTATATCTAATGTTCAAGGTTTCTAGTGAAAAATAGATGAACTATATTTACATGACCTGCTCTCATGTCTTGGTTGCAAATATGCTTCCACAAAATTGTCACCTAAAAAGATGGAGATAGTCTACTAGATTGCCTCAGACACACAGAAGAGCTTTTCCATAAGCAAATGTTTGAAAGACTAATCCAGTCCTTGCACATTAATTTGGCAACATCAGGGCAAAAATCTTAATCGATAATGTTAAAATGCTGCCAACTAGTTTTCCAACTATTTCACTTCTTTCTCAATATCATACTCAGTTAACTGTAAAATGATATTTGATTGTTTTGAGGGAGATCTTATGCTGAAGAAATTTTAATTACTGTCTTTCTGCAAGAGTGAGAATTGAAAGTTGCTATCAATGTTAACAGTGGTTCATTACAAGGGATCCCACCTTCCAGGTTGTCTGTTCTTTTGATTTTAGGCAGATTTATACATGCCAGAGGACATAATGATCTTTCCATAATAAGATTATGTTCCTGAGGTATTACATGTCTTCCTTTAAACTGAAGATCAAGACTGAAGTTTGATGGTCTGCAATCAAAATCACACTTTACATTCCTTGAGAAAAATCAAGAGTACTTGATCCATTACCTTTAAAGCATGGATATGATACATAATTTTCTTCTTTTTTTCTGGATACAAAGCATACACACATCAATATCTGTTAGAGATGTTATAGATTTGTGATGAAAATATTCACTGTTAGTGGCTCAGTGATGCAGTGCTCTCTTCATGTCAGAGAAAATAAGGTTATTTTTATGTAACCAGTGTCTGACAACAGAGAGATGCATATAGACATCATGTTATCTACTACACCAAACTATATTAGTCTAACATCGAGACAGAAAGTTCAAATTTGAATTTTTTGAACGACCTCAATGAACCATGCTCCTATTTCTAAGTTCACCACACTTGGGGATTTCTTCAAGATATAAGATCACAGCAATTAGGGGAATAAATAGTGAATAGAGGTAACCCTAATAAAATTTAAAGTAGAACTATATTGCCTGTGACTATTTTTACATCTCAGTTGTGATGTTTAAACTCCATCTTTTCATACAGTTATAAACATCAAATAATACATACTAAAGGGTGAATAGACTGATGCATTATTTTGGTCTAATATCTATCACCAAAAAAGGCATATGAAAAATGCTTTTTATGCTGTGGAACTAACCAATAATTTTAGAAGTTGTATACTAACTCAAGCACTATTTTATTTGTACCTTTGATCTGACATGTCTTCCATTTACAGTTTTCAGTCCAGTTTATTAACTTCTCGGTATGGTCAGCAGCCCAAATTCATAAAAAATATTTTATTGTTGTGCATAAATATGTTTATACATGCACACATATGAAAGAATATTTGTCTTTAGTATAAAAAGTCACCCAGAAATGTTCTGAAAAATTCAAAGCATGATAAAATCTATTTTATATGATTACCTTTAAATGTATTGCACAGTTTAAGGATTAACATCAGCCTCAAAATTGTTTATTTCATCTGTGGTCTTCAAACATATTTTATTATTTCTTCCCCCGTTTTTTCTCTCAATTTTGTTTGAAATAGGAGTAATTAAATTTAAAATCCCAGTGAGTCTACCACAACATTCATGGGAATGAGATAATAAATGTCCTACAGCAGCCCAGGCAAGTCATCAACATTGTTTTACGGCAGCTTGATGTTTTTTTGCCATAAAGATTATTGTGCTTCACACACAAAAAGCTCTGTTGACTATCAATCTTACATGCATGGAATTTTTGCTTCACCTTTTTCTTCTTCTGTAATACTCTTTGCCTTCAATTGAATATTATCTCATTCCTTGGTAATATGATTTTTTAAAAGAAGCAGTAAAATCTTCAAAGCCTTGAGCTCAAAAAGAAAAAAATAAGTTAGTTTTTATATTCACAAGAAATTATAGTTGGATTTTAAATAACTTTATTTATCATGAGTGTTTGGACTCCATCTGTCACCACTTTCAGTAATTCATAATTGCAAATTATAAGGTGGAGACACTGAGTGTATAAAAAGCATCTTTTTCTTACTGAAACAATCAAATATAAGTATCCTTAAGGCTATTCTTTTCCCTGGATCTGCTAAGTAAGTGGTGTGTGACAAATTAAATCATGATGAGACAAATTATCTACCCAATGTAACAAAGACCACACAAATCAAGAGCTCCTCTGAAATCCAGGATCTAAGAAAATTCTCAGTAAGAATCTGCTTTATTCATTATCAAGGTCTGTCCTGGATATTCCAAACCTTGACATCTCATTTTTGTTTAGCTTAGAGATTTTGCTCTTCTGTTTTCTGACAAACTTCATGAATTTTGTGAAAAAAACCTCCATTTTTCTTGTAGCCTAATGAGAGATGCTTAGATAACATTGTTAGCTCAAAAATTAAAATCTGAAAGAATTAAACAAGTTTGGAGGAGTAGATGTACCTTTCCTTCCCCTACATCACAAGTCCAAACACTATTTCTGTGTGTGAGTAGGGCTGATAAAACTAAAGAATATGAGAACATACCCGCATATATATATACACATTTTTAGACTCAGTGTTTAGAAAAACAAACAAAGCCTATGTTCCTTAAACATTATTTCATAGAACACAATGAAAGCATTACATGGATTTCAGTAAAGCAGTATATATTTCAATAAAGGGGATAATTCAAGCAATTTGGCCTGCAGGTAACCTGGCATAAGATGCTTTGTTCTATTACAACAAAATCATTCACATCTTCTGTTTTCTGGGGTTTATTTGGTTAGATCTCTCACATCCCTTCCATGGCTCTATGAATTCAAAATTAACTAGAAAGGTCTGAAGAAGTTACATACCAGGAAATGGAATATGCAAACTTTCTTTCCAAGAAGAACACCACTTCTAGTACAGAAATATGATTTTACAGTAATCTCCAAATAATGACTGAAAGTTAACAGATTTAAATACTTCAGACTCATTCAGATCAAGATTTGTTGTCATTGTCTAAAAGGTAAATCATCATTTGTTATCTTGTTTAAATGTGGAAAGATATAATCACACAAGGCCTATAGTTTATGTTTGTTTAGGCACATTTTCATTTCTCTGTTGCAGCCCAGAAGCAGGGTACAGCTGTGGAGGAATGGAAGAAGGGTAATATTACACTGGAAATCTTTTGGCAGACTTGAAGAAAATGCCTGAATAGTTCTGTTTTGCTTTGTTCTTCTGTTTGAGTGTTTCCATTTTTTAAATAGAACTTTAATTAAGAGAGTTGTCATTAATGTTTTAATCAAAATCCCCAATAACTTCTCCTTGCTATACTCATGTGATATAGATGTACTCATGAACTTTTGTAAATGTAGACAATTATACCAAAGAAATACCAGACCTCACTTTACTGACTTTTACTATCAGGAAGTGATCTTCAGTGTCCCACATAGGTTACTGCACAGCAGAATAACAGCCACAGCCAAACTTAATGAAAGATATTAGAGTTTTAGAGTTTTCTTAGAGTTTTCTTAGAGTTTTCTTCTTCTCTCGTGTGACCTGATTATCCTCAGATAAACTCAGACAAATATGCTGCACAAGCACAAGATCTGATTTGTAATAAGTCACTGAAATAACTGTAAAACTTTACCTATAAAGTTGGTAGAAATGCATTTAGTATTTAAGTTGTTCTGTATATTTGGTATACTTCAATATCTCCTTTATATTAATTCTAGGTTTGCATATGACCAAGTCCTGAAAAAATAGATTATAATCAGAAAAAAAAAGCAGAACACGAGAAAACCAGTGCACATGCAAATCTTCATAATGAGCTTTATTTTTTAAGTACATTGAAGACAACAGTAACAGATCTCCAATCTATTCTAATTCTTGGCACGAAGTCTTCTTTATTTGTGGATCATTGATCTGACAGACTGAAAAGGGAATGACTTCTATTTCTTTTGGTGGCTTACACCAGTCTATTGCAAGGAAAATAGATAAAAAATTCAGATTTGTGTGCAGTGGAATCAGTTTGAACTCTCCTGCTAAGGTCTGTAGTTGTCTTCCCAAGGAAGATTGGGATTATATCCCATTCACTGTGTGCACTGTTGCTGAATGAGTTGTTCATAAAAGCATTTGTAGAAGCAGTTGTATAATTTTTGCGTACTGTAATATACTGAAGTTTTTTTGCAAATAAGCTTTACAGTGGGGCAGCTAAGCCATCTTGTTCTTTAACAATTGATAAAGGAGAATGTGGATATTTCTTTACACTCCTGAAGAGACACATGGAATTAATTTTTGTGGCTAGTATGTGTCTCACAAACAAGTAAGTTGAGTCATCCGATACAATCATGGGTAAGCAGGGAGTGTGAAGAAAAACATTTTTTCAAACTCAGTTTGCTTCCATGGGACAGATAACTCTGGGTTCAGGATACAGAAGACAACTGCTGGACTGTGAAGCATAGGTTTCATTAATTATTCTGTTAGATTTGTAATTTCATAGCACAGTCCATATGAGAATATCCTAACAACCTTTCCCACCCCAAGGTGTCTGCATACAAAGATTTCATCCTCCACACCAGCCATAAAACTTTCACTCATTTTCCAATATCCTTTAGGATATAATAAACAATTTGTGCAATTATGTAGACTTTGTACCCCCATTGTGGAAGAAAAAGAGTTAAATGTATCCCAGACTTGAAAAAACCTGCTCAAAAAAAATTCTAGCTCTGTGGGATGCAAGGATAAAAATATGATTCCACTGTAAGGAAGAGAAAGACCAGACATGGATACTGATTAGTCTTCCCAGCTTCCTTCATGCTCTTTTTCTGGGAAAAGAGGAGATTTTACTCCTTTCTTTTACATTTTAAAACACTACCCTTCTTGCAGCATGCCAGGTTAGGAGAGTTAATTGGACCCAGATGTCTATCTTGTCATGATCCAAACCCAAAATTCAAAGTCCCTTTGTTTAGTCATCCTTACTTCTAAAGGGAAAGAAGGAAATGGGTAAACACCTGAGTCATTTCTTGATCTTAGCATGCATTAGAGGAGCAAAAATTATTAAAAACTAGTGTGACATTTGGCATAGAGGCCTATAACTATTGATAGAACTGAACTGAAAAACCCATACTCCTATTTGTGGCTTCTCAGGAGCGAAAGAAAATTCATTAATCATTCAGTACCACAGTCTGCTGTAATATCACACCTTCCATTGAACAAATGGATCTATGATTAATCGGGTTAATTGATTTTGTTGCTTAAATCCAGACTACTTTGACCATGGAATAATTTTAGGCTCTAAAACTAATTCTGAGAGAATGAATAAGGATAAAAGAATACGTTATCTTCTGATGATTAATATTGTTCTTCCAGTGACCAGCCAAATTACTTTCTGATCAGTTTGTACCTATTTAATCTTGTTTTGAACTGAATATGGTGATAATGATCAAGGGAAGCATGACATGACTTGTAACATTTTCTGTGTTCATATTATGAAGTAGAACTGAGAAATAAAGTCTATAAAAAGAAAAGGGAAAAATTTTCTTAATTTACTCACTTCTCCATTCTTAGCTGTAAACAATTTTATATATATATTTTTATATATATATATATATATAGAGAGAGAGAGAGATTTTCCCTGGCCCTTAGATTTCTGAATTAAATGAAAATAAAAATGAAGCACAAAAGATAATAGATTAATAACTTGTTAATCTCCAGCATTTTTATCTCATCAAATAATAATTATTTTTAAAATTGGCATAGTTTTTTCCTAAAATGAAATAAATTTCAAAATGGAAAGTCATTTCAATCAAATAACTACAAATTGGAAAAGTAACTCAAACTTTGAAATGGTAAGGCATAATACTTTTATGAATTAAAAGTATTTTTTCTTTTCCTGTGTAAGAAAAAGTAATTTGTGAATACTTACATTTGTTCACTTATTCATATTGCATGTAACAATTTTTTTCAAAAAATTAAAATTTCATTAGAACATTCCCTCATATACGTCAGCAATTGCCTAAAGATACACAATTTTTAAAGAAAACATTTTTAGCATTAAGAGCAAATTAAAACAAGCAATTTTTAAAGGTTTTGAAATCTCTGTGGTTGCTGGAACATACCACTTCAGGTGGATCTACAATTAACTACACTGGGGTAAGTTTAAAATGTCCTCATCACCCCTGAATCAGTGTCAGTGAGTCACACTTTAATACTCAGCACTGTTTGGTTCTGAACCTGAGAGCTGAGTGGATAAAAGTCTGTGGTTTCTTTTAAAAACTCTCCCATTATTGCTGGAAGTAGATCAGAGCCTGGTATAACATATTGCAAATTCTTTGATTTCTACTTTCAAATAACAATGTTTCTGAGAGAATTATGCCTATTCCATTAAATGTGTGCCGCACCACAGTCACCATGGACTGTAATTTTATATTTCCCCATAAATAGGATCTGACATAATGCAGAGCCAAAACTCAAAGTGTTCTTTATCTTCCAGATCTTACACAAGCTACTGAGCTTGTAGGTCAGGATTTGAAGGTGGTTTCAAAACCAGATATTGAAGAATAGATAGAGCCAAGATTCATAATTGAAAGATAATGACTGAGGCATTCATCTGTGGAGTTTATGCGTGTTTTCAATTAGTTGCAAATGTTCTTTACACAGTTTAATATATGAGACAGGTTAGACTGGTATCATGGTTTAACCCCAGCTTGGAATGAAGCTCCACACAGCCACTCACTCACTCCCCTCCCCACCAGAGGGACCTGGAAGAGAACTGAAGGGGTGAAAGCTGGAAAATTCAGGCGTTAAGATGAAGACAGTTTAATAGGGAAAGCAAAAGCCAAGCACAGAAGCAAAGTAAAACAAGGAATTAATTTACGGCTTCCCATGGGCAGGCTGGAGTTCAGCAATTCCCAGGTGAGCAGGGCACCATCACATGTAATGGTGACTGGGGAAGACAAATGCCACCACTCCAAACCTCACCTCTTTCCTCCTCATTCCCACGCTTTATACACAGAACATGATGCCATATGGTCAGGAATATCCCTTTGGTCAGCTGGGGTCACCTGTCCTGGCTGTGTCTGCTCCCAGTCTCCCATGCAGCCCCGACATCCTCACCAGTGTGTCAGTACAAAAATCAGAAAGGACTTTGGCTCTGTGCAATCTCTGCTCAGCAATAACAAAAACATCTATGTATTACCAACCCACTTTTCACCACAGATCCAAAACACTAACCCATACCAGCTACTGTGAAGAAAATAACTCAACTTCACCCAAAACCAGGAAATCTTGAAAAAACTGTACAACCTTTCAAACAATAGAGATGTTCTTCAGGACAACTCAGACATTTTGAAACTGGGAATAAAAACATGAAAAATCAAAGTGAAAGGAGGACAACTAGGAACCTGCTATCCATTTTGGGGGAGTAAGAGTAAGGTATATTGAATCACAGAGCCCTTTTTAAGTTTGAACACTTTTTTCTCAGAAGAGCAGAACACCTTTTCAAGACCTCCCTCCTTTAGATGCTCTTGATCACATCTTTACCTATGTAAACCCATCCTAGGAACAAAGAAATAAAGGTTTTGCTGTCATGACCAAGATTCTGTCTTGAAACAGAGCATGCAAACAAGTCCCGAGTTTAAGAGAGAAGGAAAACAGATGTGCAAAGGAAAAATAAACGCTGTACCTGCTCTCTTCATTTAATAAGTTGCCTCTTTGTGTGAAGGAATTCCTCCTGGATACCCTTTTCTCTGCTTGGCTGTGTCTCAGCATTCACTCCTGTTGTACATCATTTATCAGTACCAGCTCTGGGAGATAACCAGCATCTGTGAGATGTGTAGTATGTTTTGGATGAAAGCTGTCCCTGTTGCCTTTAACAATGCCAATTGTTCTACATCCCCAGCGTTCTGCACTTGTCTTCAGTGGTTAGAAACAGCATTCCCAGCTGCAGTGGGAAAGGGTTTTGAATAAATATTAAGCACACAGCAAACGTGCTATAACTTTTTCATGAATGGCATTTTTAACTAAGAGTAGCAGTAGGTTTTAAAATTTTTGAGTGTCTAAATTAGCAGCCTATTTTCTTAATTGTCAGAAAGGAAAAACCACTATTGTCCTATTATTTTTGGTAAATAAAAGAGTCTGAGATTTCTGATTCAAGACATTAGACTCAGACTTGAGATCTCAGACCCTGGAGGCACTCACATGCCTGACAGCAATTTCATCCACATTGCACTTTGATAAAAACAATTTTTTCCTCCAAAAATACCTGCAGAATTTTGTGCCATAATATGATAGCTCCTCTGGTACAAACCACCCTATCTGCATCATTCAGTCCAGTCTTCAGAAGTGTTGGGCTTGAGGAAACCTTCTGCTGCATGGAGAGGTCTGACTCATCTCTCACCATGGCGTCCAAGCAAGCTGTCTGTGGCTGCTGTGACAGCAAGAAAAACAGCTGAGATCTGTAAGAAGGAGACTGCCTCAGAGTGTCTGTGTTCCCTATTTAGAAGTCACATGGATCCAAATTAAAAAGATGAGATAATTCCTCAATTTTCATTCTAACCTTGACATGGAGAGTTTCTCGAGGTATCCTCCAGATGGGAAATTACAAATCTACATTTTGGCACACAAGGTCACAGAATTATTGCGTTCACCTTTACCTTTTCAGTAGTAGTTGTGGAAGACAGGACTGGACAATACCCAGTGGTGGGATCCCATGACTCCTCAAATATACCTGCTTACATGAATGATTCGGATAATAAGATGTCATGGTTTGAAAATACAGGTGTCAGCTAAGGAAGGCAGGAGCCTCTCTTGAAATGGAAAATGTAAATCTCTCCCTCCAAATTATTATATTTTTGAAATTAAGGGGCTCTCAGAAAAAGATATGGGAGTAGAAATTACAGTTCTTTATTAGGAAAAGTAAAAACAAAAATGCAGTAATACAAAACAACACAGACAGAACACAACCTGACACCCTGTGGGTCAGAGTGCTGGTAGCAGTCCAGTTAAATGGCACCTGCAGTCCTCCTGCAGTGACATGTGGGGCTCTGTTGGAGCAGCGATCCTGTAGAAGGGCATAGTTTTCTTCTGAAGGTTCAGTGGTGGTGTAGATAGGCCTGGGCTTCTTCTGGGAATCTAGAGGGAAAAGGCTACTCCTCTTGAGTCCAATGGGAAAAGGCTGCATGTAGTATCCTAAATCTCAGATTATATCCAGGTAGGAATGCTTGGCTCCTCCTCCTGGGTGGAGTATCTCACAATGGGATGATGCAATTTTATCAGTCATGCAGTGAGACTCAATGGCCCATCAACAGAAGATATTTTCTGGAGAGAGGACTTGTTTGTGGAAGAGATAAAGAAAACTGCTCCACCTGGTTTTAACAGTTGGCCCAATTAACAGAAGATAACAGCCCCACCCCTAACAGAGGACAATAGAATACACAACCCCAGCCATATCTTGCATTTGCAACTTAAGACTTAGTAATGTAATGAAAATCAAGATAGGATGGTATCACAAAAAATTGTATTGGAGCATCTAATTTAAGGGTTTATACTCTGAGTTGTTTTTTGATCAACTCACCATTTCTCATTAACACTCTGGAGCTTATTATTAGCTCCATAGATGAGATGATGAGAACCTGACATACTGGCTGACTTCACTGTTTTTCAAAGACACTTCCACTGCAGAAGAATCTGTCCAAAACCAGGGACAGCTTTACTCTTTCTGTTAATTTGAAAGTTTGAAAGTCAATGAGAAGACAATACCAATGCTTGCAAGTCAGAGGAAATTAGTCCTTTTTTCTTTAAATTATGTTTCTAGTTTTACTATGCTGTTAAAATACTTGCTAAAAATTTGTTGTTATTAGTTGATTTTGTTATTGCCTTGGACTTCAATAGCTATCCTGCAATCACAAAAATGGAGGTTGTCAAGGAGAACTGATTTTCTGCTTAACTACAGGCTATTTATCATTCTTGCCCTGTATCTCTGTGTATTTGCTGAGACATAGGTACATCAGTCATCTGTCATGTGCTGGTTCGCAGCTAGATCTGGATTGTCCCTTTTTATTTTCATTCCATGCACAAGAATGAAAGGACAAGGCAGCAGTGACTTTAGCTTTGCCCTGAGGTGTTGCCCGGGCACAATTCAGAAGTAATACCAAGTTCAGCAATCCAGTAAAATTTCCATGTCCTCCACTTCTGAGCTATGTGCTTTGTCTCAAGTCTTGGCAGGCTAGTTAAGGTTTAAGGTTCATTTAAAATTTGATTTATTTCAGGCACTCTCAAGAGTTTTATTAATACTAAGTGCAGTGGGAAGCCCTGTGAATATCATTTATATGATCAGATAAGATAAATAATAGGCAGATAGCGGTTTATGCAGGGATAGGAGGAAATACTTTTTAAATACGGTGCTTACAATCACATCATCATCATAGACATTAAGAAGTTATTAATATTTGCAATATTTCAAACACATTGCACAGAAATTAATTTTGGTGACCAGTAGTACAATTAAAATGTAGACTGAAACACTGTGAAAATGAAAACTGTGAAAATATCTATGAGCTTTCACCTGTCTATATTATTTCTATGTTCTATTTATTAAGTTTTATTCATCTGCTTCCATTAATCCTATGTGGCCCTAAAACTGCTTCATAAGGCACCGATTTTTTGCACAGTCAAATAACTTCTCTGACTTGATGTGGATTGAAAGTGAACAAGTGGCTGTTGTAAAACTGAAAGTGACAAAAAGAGGAGATCTATAACCAACTAAGCTTCACCATGATGTTTCCTAATGTATTTAACAATAGTTTTAAGAATTTTTATAACTAGAATTTTCCAGTTGTTTATAATGTCAGATGCTGAAGCTTTCTTAGTGGCAATCCTAGTCTTCTTCAATGAAAAAAAAAATACAACCCAAAACAAAGAAACGTCGCAAGCCTATTTTATGCTCTGCTGTGTCTCAAAGAAGCTGTCAGGTAATAGCATGGAAAGTTTCTGGTCATTGAACCTATAGTCTGTTGGGAGTCTGGGTATTGACATGAAAACTATTTTCAATATCATCCTGGAAGACAAATTATTATTTGCCTGATTTTGCTGGATGAAGGGGTTAACTTTTTTTAGACATAAAATTGTACTCCAAAACATTTAGAAAAAAACCAGCAAGCACAGCCTTAGCAAAACTAAGATATGATTTCCCTCACTTACTTCTTTAATAGACACATCAATCTCTCTTGTCATGGTTTTGTTGCTATACATATAGAGAAAACCTCTTTTTTATTCAGACTGATTTACTTTTATTCTAGATTGAGGAAAACCAACAAACAAGAAAACAGCAAAAGAGGAATTGTAATATCTTGTTTCCCACCTGAATTGCTAACTGGGAGCTCTTTCAGCAGGGAGCATGCTATGCTTAAAGATACAGTAAACCCTGAATATTTGTTTTCTTGTGCTATTTATAAGCTTCTCACTCCTAATTTTTTTTTCAATCCCATCTAGTACATGAAGAATTTTCACAGTCTCCTATTCTATATAACATATTGTATGTGAGTCCTGCACCTACAGCCAGTTTAAATATCCTGATAAACTAAGGTGCAGCCAAGAGTTATCACAGATAATGCTGTCCTGGACATAGATATGATTCCTTGAGAGTAATTATGGTTTTATTCTGAGCAGTTTGGCTCTAGTCTTTTTACCTGTTCTCTGGATTTAATAGCTCACAGATCTTTTTCCTCCTTATTTGATCTCTCCTTCAGAGAACCTGCTGCTACACAGTGCTAATACAAAATAATGGCTTCTTGGAAACTCCTGCCTTGTGCTTCTCATGGCCCATTGCTTCTGACTTACTTTTTACACCTTTCTCATCAAAGGACCTCTCTGATGGCTCTTAAAATTTATGGGAACCTATAGAAATCTTCCCAAGTCCTATCAAAATGCTGATATTTATTTTTAACCCCTAAAATAAATTTAGAATTTAATGGTAGTTATGTAGGAATGTATGTATGAAGTAGAAAATATGATAAAACAGTTAATCCTCCTCATTTCCATATGTCTAGCATTTCCATATGAAAATAAAATTTTAAAGGTGTTTATTTCTCTTTATAGTGATTAATGGGATATGATATTTTTTAGTGATTTAATAGCATCATGGCCACTGTAGACAAGTTTATCAATATGCTCAAAATTAAAAACAACTATTACTGCAGGGCATCTTACATAGTAAGTATTTTCTTACTGTGTAAGATGTTCTTAATATTTTTCCTTCTTCCTAATTTATCCCAAGTATACAAAGGCATTTTAAGCTTTAACTACACTGCAGCCAATACTGAAAAAAAAGAAGGAAAATAATTCATGAGCAATTTGATTTTAGCCTGATGTAATAAATTTCTAATCTTTAAATTTTTGTGCATGTATTTACTATGCAAAGTTATTTTCCAGAGTAGTATTTTGAGACTAAACATGGAAATTTTTCTTCAGAAAAAAATAATAGAAATTTCAGTGTGAGGACTTCAAATTCTGATTTGTGCACATTAAAAAAAGGCAAAAAAATATTGATTTCTGAAAACAGGAAATTTTTCTGCAATTCACAATAATGATAATAGAATCAGCAGACCAGAAGGACTGTGACTTATTTCCTGGATGTCTGTGCAAATTCTCTGATCCAGCCTTTTCAGTTATGATTCTTCCATGCTTCATAATTAACACTTCAACACTCAGTTAAATTTTGATTTATACTGGGCAAAACACACAGACACACACACATGTATATATAAACCCACGTGAATCTCTACTGGTTTTGTTATTTAGAAGGAAAATATACTGCTTTTCTCCACCAACATCTCAGGACATGTGAAGGTAGATGCATTACTGTGGCATAAAGAGGTGTAAGGATCGTAATAAAGATATTCATCAAGATTGGTTTTCCAAGGCAATTAAATACACCAGCCTTCTGAAAGGAGAATAGAACTTCTTATAGCCCTAAAATCTGCATCTTGAGTAAGATATAAGATACTTTACTGTGTAAAGAAAGTTTTAGATTAAGAAAAAAATTGAGAAAATCTTCTTGCCTTCATTCTATGAAATGGTGTGCCATTTAACTCAACTTCTGCTTTATTTTTTTTTAACTTGCCTTCAGCATATAAATCACAGTTCAGTGCCTGAAGTTCTGAGAATACATCAGTTTTTCATAACATCTCCTGCAGACTGTGCACATTGGGTGCTTCAAACTCTGCTTTAATACTCACAAAAGTCCCTGGATTGAGATTTGGAGAACAGTAGCTTGCCCTACTGCTGTTGTCATGAGGATTTCCACCCATTAGCAAACATAGAGGAGGGATAGGAAGAGAACTAACAAAATGCCAACTTGCTTCCTGTGATATTTAATGTCATATTCAAAGGGCAGCAGATTTCTGGTCTGCACATGAACTGTCGTATAGCTGCTACAAAAAGCAGATATTGAGATTCAAATTTCATAGTGTTCCAGACACCTGTCAGTCATTCTGCAATTCTGATATTTTGCTGTGATTTTGCTAGGTCTGCTCATGTTAACCCTTAAGACTAATAATAAATTTTAAAAATCCTTGACTAAAAATAATTTTTTTAAAAATTCCATGAGATTACATATATTAATATGTTCTTCCCAAAATAATAATATTTTAATAATTTAAAAATTTTCTGAAAGACCTAAAGATTTAATCACTGTAAAATATTAATTCCCACCTAAACTTTTCATACAGTAATTTTTGTCACTGCTCTTTGTGTTAAGGGGTTTTTTTCTGATGTAAGTTTATTTTTTATTAGATTATCCTGTTCCTTATAAATTCAAATGAAGGAAACCAGTGATAAATCATTGGCAGCACTATGCAATATATTTTATGCTGCTTTGGAATTTCACTGCTTCTTCTGTTTGACCTTTCTGACTTTGTAACACAAATTTGACAGCAGACACATCCTTTCAGGAAGTGATACATTGCTGCCATGATGAGAATTCCACAAAAATCTTTTTGCTACAAACTGAAAAAAAAATTAAATGCTGATATACAGTAAACTTTTACAGAGTTCCCTAGTGAAGCTGAAAGCAGCATGATTCTGAGGCTGTACACCCTTTGCATGGAAAATGTAAAACTGAGAATGTTCAGAGAGAGTAGCTACAATGTGTTGTGCTGTGCTCTGATTTTCTTACAGAACACATTTCATTTTATTTAATTTTGTTTTGTTCTATGCCTTTCCTCTTCCTTTTGTCACTACTCTTGTTTAATGCCAGTGCATTTGCAACTTCACTAACCCTAGTTATCAGTCACCACTCAGAGCAGTAGAAGACAGAGATGTATCAAGCAGGATAGCTTGGTCCCCAGTTGTTGCTGTTGTTAGTAAATAATGCTGTCAGACTTCCTAGACATCCCAGTCATTTATATGGATTCCACAGAACTGCCTAAATGTACTTTAAAAAAGGTCATAAACCAAAAGTGTAGTACAACAAATTTTCTTCACCTTTTTTTTTTCTGATTTCATTATAAATTATTATAGAAAACAAGGCTGTGTGCATCGTTAAAGATATGTGCACTGTTTGAGAATAAGGTTTCTGACCTTAATGCTCAAACTCTTAGTGTATAGTTTATCTTGCAAAGATAGCATTTTATTTACTCTAATTCTATTTTTTTGCAGTTCACAAGTGTTTTCACTTTCTGTATCTACACCCCCACACCAGTTCCACGTGTCAGAAGTCACTAGAAGTGTAATAGTCTCACAGTTGCTTTTCTATCCTCTACTGTTAATATTTTCCTGTATTTCCAGAAACACTTCCACACTGCTCTATTTTTTCCCCCACATGTCACATATTCCATTGTTTCTTCCTTTCTCTCAGCTTCTTGAACTTTAGGTCTTTGCTTATTAAATGAAAAATGCCTCATTTTTCTTGCATTGCTCACACATTGGTTCAGAACTTAAGTGTCAACAACAAAGTAGAGAAGAAAACAAATTAGATTTCAGTTCTGGATGACCTTATTTTCTGGTCATTCTGTTTCCTGACAGCAAATGAGGCTGGCATCACTTACAGTAAAAGAACTTATGATTCTGATTTTCTGTACAAGTAATCTTGGTTCCATAGGCAGATAGAATCTGATTCTGGAAACTAAAGGCTTGAAAGAAAGAATTGGTTTTGATTTTTAGAATTATTTTTCTAATTGTGATTTTTCCATTTGTTATACTTTCTAAGAAAATTCTAAAACCTTCTCAAGTAGTAAAAAGGCTTTAAAATATTTTTGTTATAAATATCAATGTTGCCGACTCCCTTTTGTAAAAGATGAACAAGTTGATTTCTTCAATTGTATTAGTTCTCTGTTAGGAGAAAGAAGTGGAGTATACAAGTGTTTTCTGTGCTGCAAAGCAGTTTTTGTGGCCTCCTGTGGATTTCCCCGCATGAAAAAATAGGTTGTATTTTGGTTTTGATTTCTATTATTATTATTCCTGAGTCCATTCTTCTTTTCTAGTGTTGCTATTTTTCATCTGCTGTTCTGAAGCAGTGGCAGATTGCTTTTCTGGGTTAGATAATATAATCAAATAGATCAGTGTCTTAAGGAATGCTATCATCTCAGAAATCACTTCAGTTTGAAAACATTGTGCTTGCTCTTGTTATAATTTACAAGAAACATCCCATATTTCTATAAAGAAAGGTGATGGGAGGATAATCTAATTTCTTTCAGTGTGTTTACTGTGTGAATTTCACAGCACTTTACAGTCAATTTCAGTTTCTTGTGTAATGTCTGCTAGACTGACTCCCCTGTTTCTTTGGTATAGGCAGGAATATTATTTTAGGTGGAAATCATCACTCTAAAATCACAAGAGTTGAAGTGGAGATTAACTACCATACACAATACTTGAAAATATATTTCTTTACATTTTTTAGAAATAGCTACATTTCAGATTGATGATGCCTTGCCAAGTAAGCTAATATTTTCAGAATATCCAGTGAGAATGTGCTCTTCCCTTTTTTCTCTGTTAGCATATCTTGCATTTTTGCTTTAATTGTTTAAATTATTAAAGATTTCTTCTTCCACTGAACAACCTCAGTGTACATACATTTTCTTAATCAATCTTGAGATCAAATTCCTATAGAAATATAAAATTTAATATGCAATGTTCAAATTTTCACTTGTTTAATGTGCAGTACAAAATCAGGGGATACTTAAACATAAAATTCTATTACTAAATCCTCTCTTCTACTCCTTCACAGTCAATCTAAATCCAAATAATTTTAATAAAAAATTCAAAATTATTGAATCACAATCCTTCCTTCCTTTCCTCTTTTTTGGTCAAAAATGTTTCCAGTTCTCTATTTTTCTAATTACTTACTGTTGAAATGCAAGTTATGCTTTTTCTTATATAGAGATGAAACCGCCTTTTCCATAAATTCCACCATAACAAATTCATCTTTAACTTCACGTGGCCTTCTACTGGGTTTCCAACATATCAGAGAATTGCAAACTTATCAAGAGTTCAGTATGGTGGACAGAGTCCTTATTCTGTGAGTTAGAAAGAACAATGAAATGAAATGAAATGAAATGAAATGGAGAGAAAAACAATAGAAATAGGGATGTTTCCCTACAAAGGCCTCACTGATAGATAGAAAACACTATATCACAAAATATAGGAAAGACATAAAGAGCTGATTTGAGTGGAAAAGAGAAGGAATGTAGCACCTACTGTGAGTTAGAAGCCAGTAGCTCTGCAGAAAGGCAGGGAACAGAGCTGAAAAGGATTTATCCCAAATTAGACCAAATCCAGTTCTTTTGGGCCATTTGAAAAAAATCTGAACTAGGATGGCCTATGATTATGAATGAGTTATCTATCAAATTAATTTCTATGTTTATTTAAGAATTGAAGACATCATGGTTAAGACATGTACTTCAGCTGGGATGGTACTTCGGAATAAAAGAGTGATGGAAAATATATACTGAAAATGAAGTGAAACATAACCACTTAATATTGCTTCTATCAGGATGTCTATAGTTTTTAACATAAACTCTCACTTTTGTTTATGTGGAATTGAAAATCGAGTTTGGCAGTATTAAACATGTAAAGAAAATCTTCGGATTTAGATATCCAAGTTAAAAAAAAGTATGTTTAGTTCATAATTCTTTAACAATCAGTGAAAAACTGAAACACTAGAGAAACTATGAGAACTATGAGAACTGTGAAGCACTATTCACTTTAAATTAACTGCTCATAAAACACGGGGTACACTTTAAGTCTCAAGCCTGATACAATCTGGCATGTCAGGTGTCATTGACACCCATGAAAATGCAGAGCACAAAAGCCCATATCTAGCTTTGCTTGCCTTATATATTTATAAGGAAAACCAATAAGTTCTGACTGGAAGGCCATGACAAAATGATTGTTCAATGAGCAGTACAAGCACAAGGTGCAATTGACATTTTGTGAAATCGTGATTTGCCACCTTGTATTTCTAATTATGTACAAAGAGTAATAAGCTTGGAGGGATACTGATGTTTTATGCATTTGATCTTCAATTAATAAAATATATTTTAAAGAAGTGATATTTAGGTATTTCATCTGAAAAAAAAAAGGAATCGGTGAAAATGAAAATATTCTTGCTTCTCTTTCCTCTGCTGCATTGTGTCAGATGTGGCAAGTTTTCCTTAGATTTCACACATACTGATTTTCAAGTAGCTCTGCAGTAAAAACCCCAAACAAAACAAAACCAAATAAAAGAAAAAACAAACACATCCTATTCTCAAAAAAAAAAAAATTATGAAATAATTTATAAATACATATAAAAATCATAAATTAATGGAAGATTTTTTTTTTTTATATTGAGTGGAAAGGGTAACTTATTGCAGTCTATGAATACAAGTCTTTTATTTATGTAAGTAAAATTATATGGAAACACTAGACCTTCAATAGCTGCTTACATATAAGCTATCTCCTAATCTGCTCTGTGTTAGAATTATGGGTTATACACAAGTGGTATTTTGAGCATCTGAGAATTTTGAGATAAATTTAAGCTAGTTCAGACTAAAAGATTGACCCTGTTTAAAATTATCTCCTCCTGTATTCTACATAAACACAAAAAAACTTGCATTTCTGGGCAGCATTCTAAAAGAAAGTCCTCCTGTTTTCCTTTGTTACAAACATTTTACACATGACTTTATTCAGACTAATAATTTTTTCATTCATGACAGTAATTTATAAAAGCAATGAAATACATTTGTACGCATCAATTTCCAAATTAAAAAATTTCCATAGAATGAACCTTGCTTTGTTTTATTGGTTTTATCTTTAATCTTGTTGATTAAAAATTACAGTTCACTGCTGTAATTACAACAGAATTAATTTCCTGGGGAGCTTCCATTGTTTTTAATTTAGGTATAAGACCCCACTGATTTTCCACCCTGTGAAACTTGAAAAGTTCAGTGAGGATAGGAAAATCTGCAGAGCCACGAAGATGAGATGATTTTTGTATGCACTACAGCAGAATTAGGAACCTAGTTGAAGAGAGTTATCTATCTACAGATAAAACTCCAATATCTGATCAATGAATTCTGCATATTTTTAAGGAAAAAACTACCAACAATCACAGAGCAAGGTGAATCACATATGAACCCCACATGCTCTAAATTGGTAGTTTTCTGATGTTTGAGGTTTTCAGCTATTTAAAAGTACTAATATTACCTATGATTTTCTCCTTTAAATACAGAAAACAGAAAGGTCAAATTTCATGCAACAGTATTTATTGAGAATGAAGTTCAGAATGTGTGAACTTATGATTGCAAATACAGCTCCAGGTCTTTCTTATTTTTCTGACACTTATAGTATACAGCTAATGGGAGTGGAGCTCTCAAAACACTTTTAATGATCAAAACTTTGGTTCATAGATTTTCCTGAAAAATACATGCACTTACTGCTGATAGAAAACAGCTTTACATCTAATAAACATTTCTGCTTGTCTGGACAGCTCAACTACATAAACATTCAGAAGTCAAAGCATTTCTCCCCTGGATCTTTAATTCAACCATGCAGAAACTTGGAATAATTTTGTGTTGAAGAGAAGCCAGAATGCAACCAGAAACTTATATTTCAGTGCTTACTAAGATATAGTAAGAGGGTAAAGGTATTTCAAAATAAGATTATTTATTTCATAACAACGATAAAAAGGTACAGAAACAGTCAAACAAGGCAATACAGAGCACTGGAAAAAAACAGCATTTGAACTAAACTTTTATATCTCTCTCAGTTAAAAAATTTTCTCACTTTTTTATTTTTTTCCTTTCCAAATTGCAGCAACAAAATACAGATTTTGTAAATGACCTTAATGTTTAAAAATAATTCTCTAGGTACTTAGATTCGCATTAGTTTTGTGTATTATCTTGCCTAAAGGAAAGCAGATCTGTGATTTACTTATGCCTGAAATGTAGTGCTATTTTTTGAAAGGAACGGTATTTCTTATTAAACTAATTTATAATGGTGAGGAAAGAAGTCAGTCAGGTGTTCAGGCACTTTGGCTTTCTTTTTCAGATATAAGGATTACAGAACAGTGTGTCCTGTTAAGGGCCCAGCACTTCCCCCAAAGCTGTGACAGGACATATGTAGGTCATCTTAGTGTGGAACAACAAACAAAGGACCCAGCACTGTCAGGGACATACTTTTTAAAAGAATAAGACCTCTCAGTGTAGTAGAGACACCAATTCCTCTGTGTTGTTTTATGAGGAAACAATTTTCATTCCTTCATCACAGGGGCCTATTTATACCTTGGTCTTACAGTTTATCCATTCTGGAACAAAATTACAGTCTCATAAAATAGAGTAGCGGTATTCTAAATACATAATTACAATTCAGTGTGAAATATAGTAGACTGTTATTAAGAAGTGATTTTTTTTTTAATTGCTGATTATAAAATTAATATTAAACACATTCATTGGTATAACATTTATAGGCAAAATATTGTAAAGATATGTGCAAATAATATGCGTTTAATAATTGTACAGCATCTTTACAGTTTTTTAATTTCATAAATCCTGATAAATATTTAATATTCTTTTTCCGAGTATATCATTGCCTCTATTAGCTCCACTAAGATATCTTGTTTCTCCAAATACTTGAGGTAACTGTACTCTTTGTATCCCCCCTTAAAAATACCCTGCTTATATTTTTATGATAGATTATGCTCATGCATAGTAGAAAGAATTCTTTGATTAAGGCTGAATGAATCTCACAATATAGAGACTGAGTTAATAGAGATTGAATAACTTCCCAAAATATTAATGGTTACCTGCACTTTACAGAGAATACTCCAGCAGTGAACATAGTGACTTGAGACCTAACCTTCATAATATTCTTTAGCCCTAGTTAGGAACCTGATTACAAATCTTTATTTCTTTGTTCATCCAGGAAATACAAATATTGAGAGAAAATCAAAGTAAAAAACTACATGAGAAACTTGCCTTCAATTTTCACAGAGATTGAGTCTGCATCCTAATCATGCTATACTGCTCTCCTCCAATTTCATAAATGCTATAATTTAGAATTTAAAATAATATGTTCCCCTTTCATATCAAAACATGAAAATTTTAGGATGTCTAAAATAACAGTAAAACAGAAAGTCTGATAGTAGTTGATTTTCTTTTCACTACACTGTGAGTTGCTATTAAATTAAATTTGGTTATACAGGATTCTATCAGCAATCTTGATGAATTTTAGCTTGTGTCCCATATTCATGAACCATATTAAATGCAGATATGGCAGCTGCTCATTTGGCTGACATAATAGGAATTGAGTCATTGAACTCCACAACTAAAAGCAAAAGCTATTACATTACTAGCAAAATTGTCAACATGCTGTTACCAGGGGCTATGAGAAGTTATATCCTTCGCATAATGGCTCTGAAGGGTACTTACAGTGTAGTCTCACTACTAAAATCCCTATTTCCATTGTAACCAAGTTCAAAACATTGGAATATAAATCTACAACAACTTTAATAGGAGCTTAGATGCCTAATATGCACGTGGGAGCTTATGTACAGACATGCAAATTTACGAGTTTAAATTTGAGGTTGAATTTCAAGCAGATTTTGTAACTCCAAATTCTCTAGGGCAGAAGAGAACTGTTGGCTTTTCTGAGCATTCAGAGGCCCCTGTGAAGCTCTCTGAAACCATGAGATATTCCCTGCCCCAGCTGATAACATGAGAAGAGATCTCTGTTAGTCAAGCTGATGCTTTCTGTTATGTCTCTGAGGGGCTTTAAGAGCCAGCTCAATGAAATTCTGCTGTCAGTAGGTAATCTGCTGCAACAGAAACTAGATAGCAGTTGTACAAGGAAGGTGAGGTCTTAATTTAAGGGAAAAGAAAAATAACCTTGTCTAGAAACTCAAACAAGGTTCTAAGAAGACAGGAATGTCTGATTTAATGAAACATGGGATATGGAAACAAAGTTTATGATACTGTGCTATATATCCTTGAGTTAGAAAAGATTGTCTCAAACCATTTCCTCTCTTTTCAAAAAGTACCTCAACCTTTCCAAAGAGCCCCATCACTACAGATTTTTAGAAAGAGTGGTAGGAAATTTACTTTCTTTCTACAGAGCAGTAGACTACTAAGAGGTATTCAGGGGATAAAATGTGCTTGTGGCAGACTGAGAATAAGCTGTATGTCTCAAGAAAACGTGAAAATTGTTTCCTTCTCTTTGCTGTCTTTGTGCGATGGGATACCGCTATTTTCTTCAATTCAAGTGAATTCATCTTCTGGAAAGGGTCCTCTGAGGTTGGTTTTTTTCTTTTTTTTCCCACTGTTTCGACAAGTATTTTTACCATTTCAAGAAACTGATTTTAGATAAAAATAGGACCTATGCAGTAACATAGTCAACATAGGCTGCCTGCCCCCTCCCATACTGACACCTCAGTAATATTTGAACTCATTGATTAATGATGCCTAATTTCAGAGAGAAGTAGAGATCTTAATGTCCTTTTGCTTGTTGTTGGCTGAGTATCTGTGGCTGCGTTCCTGCTTATTTGCTGAAAGGCACCACCAGCTGTGAGCCCTTGAACATCCAAGCTAGTGCATCTATTTTCTTTCTCTGCAGTTAGGAATTTCCATAAATGCTTCTGGGATCTTTTCCTAACCTTTCCTTATTCTTTTTTTTTTTTGCCTTCTCTTTGTTAAATTACCTCATAGCGTCAGGTTTGGGAAGTAAGAAAAAATCTATTAAAGATGTGGACACAAGTATACAAGTACCTTGAATTAAAAACAGTTTCACTTTGAACTAGTATAAATTAGAAACCTTAATTTGAAATCCATATATGAACAGAATAACTAAATTTTGCAAATAGATGCAAAATTGTTAACATTTTATTACTAGTGAGTACTTCTAGATAGAGAGGAACTGCAGCTCAGTCCTCAGAGCTGAAGTAGAGCTGGCAGGAAACAAACAGTCTAGGCAGATTTTTGTCTGCAGTTTGAGAATGTTTGATATGAAAATTGCTGGAAAAGGCAGTAAAAATAGGATCCCTTTAGGCCATTTGTGAGTCCTCAAAAACAGCAGTGGGATACATGTCCTATAGGCAATACCATTTACGAATGACTTCTGTGGGAACTATTCATAAATAAAATTAATGGAGTTCAAAATAAAAATGATGAAATTGATGTATTTTCTCACTGAACTTGCCAGTTGGAGGAAAGAAACAGCTAGTAGGCCATCTCTAATACAGAGGTAACTGTTAATGAGAATAAATATATTGGGAGCTTTTAGGAGGTTTTAAGTGCCAATAGATAATCTGCAGTTCACCTTAACTGCAGGGAAAAAAGGATTCAAGTCGATGGGAAAAAGGACCTGGAAACGTTGCACTCTGTTTGTTCATTTAAATTCTCAGATGACCATGCTAGAAAAGGAAGATTGGCGCAATAGAAAATAAAATCTACAACCTCAAGAGAGCAAGCATTTATCCTTAACATTAATCAGAAAGCATTGATAAGAAATTTTCAACAATAAAATTAAATATAGAGCTATTGAAAAATCAAATGAGGCCTAAGAGTTTACAGTAGTAACCCTATTTCTTTTATAATAACATTTGAAAGCTACTCTGTGTTTAAATATGATAAATGATTCTTTCTAAGTTACAAAATTTCAGTGTCCATATGCAAAAGCCCAGAGGGACAGTAGTAGAGGAAGAGACACAACTTTTATGCTGTGTGCAAATCTCATGCAAAATATAAAGTAAGGAATTAAACCCTTCTAAGATAAAGTTTTCAAAAGACAAGCGTTTCTTTCTACTCTATCACACATTACGGAAAGGCAGAACTCTGAAGAATCAAACCAGCACAGAGCAAAAAAAAAAGAGCAATATAATCAACTGGTTTCAAAAACAATTTTGAGATTTTTTCTATTCCATAAAAATAAAAATAATCTATGGGAAAAAATATAGAAGCCTAAAGGAAAATAATAAATATGGCGGTAGATTTAAAGATCCTTATTGTCATAGAGAGAGGAAGTAATTGTCAAAAGATCTTTTACAATGTAATTTGAAAAATCTGTTTATTTCCAAAGGTATTGCTCCATCTTTGTTCACTTGTTTACAGAAACATTCTCCCCTTGAAGAAAAGGAAGTGAAATCGCATTATTGTGTATATACATATATACTCTATATATATATATGCATATGTATGTATGCCTATACATGTGTGCACACACATATCTGTATAGATGTATTAAAAATGTTGTATTATATTGTAATAATTTAGAATTTACCCATAACAAATTTGACTATTTGCCATTATCCCTATACTTCTATTGAATATGTCATGTTAATACATAAATATATATTTAAGTATTTATGTATTAACATATATAATTAAAAGACTGACTTTTGCTCTACCCTGCAAAACACAGTATGAGATTTTTATGGTACATCAGCATGGGGGGAATTTATATTTCATTGTAAATTCCATGCAACTAGTAAAAGGTCATCTTTCTTGTTACCAAAATAAAAACATACTCCCTATGTCACGTTCAATAGGACATAATGTACACCAAAATGCCATTTTAAGTTTAATACCACCATTTCCCACTCCCTACCCCAAAATAAAAAAAATGGAAAAGGGAAAACAAAAAAACAAAGGTAAATAAATAAGACAGTCAAGAGAATAAAAGAAAAGAGGAAACAAGACAAAAGAAGAAGTAAAATGGCATTAAAAAACAAAAAAGAAAGAAAAAATCCACAGTTCTGAGCCTCAACCAGGAAAAAATTATTTTGAACTTTCTGAAATTGCAACTGGCTCAAAAAATCTGGCAGAGTTTTCTGGGGAGAAGGGAGCTTTCTTAATTTTTTTTAGGTATATTTATTTAACTAATAAAGCAGTTACTTCTGAAAATTTTTCCTTGCTTTCAAAATTCAGCATCTCTATATTTGGTTTATTTAAGTATTTTCAAGTATTACTACTAATCCTCCCATGGCTATGGAAAACAATACTTTTTTCACTGATTGATTAACAAAGTATATATATAATATTACTAGTTGGCCTTTAATTGTCCCATGGTGGCTAACACAGTAATGACTGTTTTCACTTATATTATTGAGTATGTTAATCAGTTGTAATGGCTTCGCTGCATTAAAGAATATGTTCAAATGCAAGTCATTATAGTTGTATATTCTTTGGACATTAACTGCTATGCCGCCTAACTCACCTTTTGTATTGTGCTCAGCTCACATACAAGACAATGAGCAAAAAATTCACCTTAAAATGAGTAAAGCTTAGTGGATTTCTTAGTGCATTTCTACCTTTCAGTTCCTGGTCACCCATTAATATCTTGGACCACTGAAACAAACAGCATTCACAAAAATGATTCCAGAATCGAGAGAATCTGAAAATAAAGACACATTCGCAAAATCTGGAATGAATAATGACTGCATGCTCTTTGTGAAAACTTACGACACATATTAACATTAAAAGCCAAGACATTGGCACTTAAGAAATTAGATCTTCCCACTTTGCAGACAAAGGAAAACAAAAATTATGATGACCTCAGACCAATTAAACCACGAGGTTATTCCAGCCAAAGTCATCCCTGCAAAGCCCCACCACTTCGTGCTGGAGTCAGAAATCTGACCACAGTACAGACCTGAGGGTGTATGAGCAGAGACTTGTGCCCTTTGAAATCTAATGCAGTCCTCCAGCTACAGATGTCTTCTCTCCCTCTTGGCAGGCTGCACCACCTGGAAGCTGGGAGGAAACAACCATGGCAGTCAAATAAAGCTCCAGGGCATGGCATGAGTCAGGGTGAATGGTCCAGCTGCCATCAGGTGCCAGTGCTGTAATATTTTTGTGAGTCACAGTCGGTTCACGCAACACAACCAGACATGTTGAAACACTGACAGTAAGATTCTGAGAAGATTAAAATAATGACTGTTTCAATAATGTGGTTGTTGTTGTTATTATTTCTTCTGAAGACGGGAGCTACAGAAAAGTGCCATTAAGAAGTTCTTGCCAGAATCTTGAAATTTACTGCTACACTACGCATATGCCTCCCTGATATCATGCCATTGTCTCCTGGATTGGGTTTGGATCCAGTGCTGTTCATTGGAATTCCATTTTTGCTTTTAGTGATACTGTGGCACCACTTGGAAATTACTTTCTTAGGTCACAAATCTCAGAAACCAGAAAGCTTACATTAAGATTGTGGAGTTTTTTAACAAAAAATCAAACCAACTGTTTAGTTTTTTCATCGAGTCAAAAAGTGCTAGCAGTTTTTCTTCCTTTGCTGTGTTCTCTTTTTCTATATTTACAGCCCTATGTGGTCTGCTGAACAAGAGAACATGCTGCAACAAATCTCAACTGTAAAAATGTCTTTTCTCAGAGCTGGTTGGGACATTTTGGCTGCTGACACAATTTTATCTGGCTTTCCCTGCTCTCTTCCTCTTTCACTTAAATAATATGATAAATTAATATAAATAAAAATGTAAGTCTCCTGTTATACCTTATTATGTTGCTAGCAATGACAAATATCTACTTTCTCAGAGCAGACACCAGGCTTCCTTTTAGCATCTTGCTGAGATTTTCTGAAATAGGATAGTTTCCGCTACTGTCGTGGAAACTTTGGAATTTTGTGTCCTGTTACACCTTTTAACTGACTTTTTTTCTGACTCTTTTATCACCTAAATGGTGCATATATATATATATATGCACACACACACACATATTTCGAGAAATGCTACATTAATAGCATTTACACATGTATCAGGTATTATACCTGATTTGCAAGTAGCTTATTGTAATGCCTTGTATCAAATCAAGTTTTAGTGCTTTTTCTGCTGAGCAGGAACTGAATCAGGCTAAGACTGGTCAGCTCCCTTGGCTCTGAGTAATTCCCATATAAGTCACCTTACAGCATATGTTCTGCTATGTGCTCACTTCATGGGAAAATCAACCAAGCATCCATCCTCAGTGAATAAAGAGTGGTGCTAGTTACACAGCATGAAATTTTCAGGCGTGAAAAGCTCTGGCAAAGAAAAAATAGTGTTTATGGTGCAACAGAATAGTCAAGCACATAAAAAAGAGAAAGGCTCATTTGTCACGTCTGCATTATTGACATCTTGTGTCAAGTCAAAAACCAGGAGAACTTCTTGCATTGACAAGTGAGTAATGACAGTGTACAGCAGTCCTGATGCCAGGGGGGGAGAAAAAAAACAATCAAAAAACCAAACCCATCAAAAACCTCCAAACCCAACAGCTAAAGTCATGCACAGGAATTTGAAACCTTTAAAATTTCTCTTGGAAGTTCTAGGCTTTTCTCTTACACTAGTTGAGCTACAGATTAGACTGTAGCTAGACTACTTATCCTGCTCTGAGCTTTAAATGTCACTTGTAGGTAGAATTTGTTTGCAAATTAAACAGGAAAAAAACCTGAAAAATCTAAGACTCTCCTATCCCTCTCTGTCTTCTAACTATCAAACAGAAAACTAATTCTGTAGGTTAAGTGCAAACAGTAGGTAACTTTTAAATCAGCATGCTCTTACCTTCTCATCCCATGCTGACCTGTAAGTCATCAATGTTATGTCTGCATCTTTATTTGAAGAAATTTAAAACTTGCTCCCTATTTTATATAGACAATGTTGATGACAACTATTTTGAATCATGTCAAGAAAACAGAAACATTAAGTATAATAAATCTCTATGCCAAACTCTAACAAATTCTTCTCTTACCTTGAACATGTATGAGTAGGCCTTGAAAAGTGCCCAGTTTTCACTTCCATGTTTTGATTTTGCCTATTATGTGATAAAAAATTTAAAGTGTAAAACTTTAAATTACTGTTTTCCCATATGTATATAGGAAATTGAAAACCAAACAATTTCAAAATTAAAAAAATCTACCTGTCTTGATCATAACTCTTTATATTTGCATTCAATTTCAACTGAATAACTGAATGTAAAGGACATGAACTCCTTTGACACAACGTTGGTCCCCCTGCTTTTACAACACTAGCAAAAAAAAAAATCTTTTTAAGTCTATAAATAAACTAATAGAGAAACATATATATATTGCTTGAGTCCCAAACAAAAATTCTGGCTTTAAATTGTATCCTTCTTCTCCAGTGTCTGTGCTATAGGGAGATATTGGTATGATCTATATTTATTCTGAGCATGTGTATCCACTTGAGAGAGTGCCTATGAGGGATGCTTAAGCTGTGTGGAAGGCACAGATTAAATCACATCAGTACTGCTGAGTTCAAAAGCAAGGATCTTCATGTGGTTTTTCTGCTGTCTAGTCTCATGCTGATTCAGAAATATTTTCATAATTTTACAATCTCTTCTAGTCTCATGTTACTCTCATGTTTTTTTCAGGGCAGGTTACTAATTAAGAAATGTCAGTGTCAGAAAGCAGAATACTGACATATAAATGGTTTTATTAAAATTATTTTAATAGAGATTTAAAGAAAAGCTCAAGCAAATTACATAACATGTAAGGTATTAAAATGAAGTACTTTAAGTTGTAGATGGATCTGTAACTCTTTCCTCTTCATTAAAAAACAATTAATGAACCTTAGAGTAGATTATTACTCAAAATTCTGAGAATATCAACTATGCTAAATTATTCAATTTACTTTTACCATGTAATTGTCATTCTTTTAATTATGGAATGAAAATAAATCTATGAAAAGTCAACCTTCAAACTTTTCATAGTTATCTTCATATTGACACTTCTTTATATTTCAATTTCTTCACATATACGTTGATTCTTATCCTATTTACAATGATGATAAAGTTCAAGGCTTTTACCTGTACATTCAAATGAAAGTAAAATATTATTTTGTCACCTTCAAAAAAAAATTTTTTTTCCTTTTCTCTTCCTTTTAAAAATATGGTTTTTATATTTCTGAATCTTGTGTGTTATTCAATCATGCTGGATGATCTAAGGACTGTCATACTCCTTACAAACCTCTGATAAGATTAGTGAAGTGCTACAAAAAAAGTCTCAGCAATTTCAATAGGTGCTATATTTCTCATCTTAAGAATTTTGTTACAAAGGTCAGTACTGACTAAATAACTTGTGGAAATAAGGTGTTAATAGAAGTGCACATGACTGCAGCAGCTCAGCCAAATCTAAGACTATGGAAAATCTGAGGGATAGCAATGACAGTCTGAAGGACGGATGAGGGAGTTATTTTTAGTGTTACTCTTGTAAGTCTGAAATCATTCTTTGTTCTCAAATCTCAGTGTCTAACCTATGTTAATATGGAAGATCTTTTATAATGAAAAATCTGAATATTAAGAGAAAATCAGATATGAAAAATGGAGGGATACTGCCATATGCAAACACTGCAAATTGCGAGATACACGGTCTCAGAGAGAAAAGATAAGTGTTTTCTGAATTTTGGATTTAGAAAAGGTGAACCTCTCTGTTTTCCAGTTAAAAACTTAGGAGATCACAGCCACTTTTGATGATTTGTGGATGGTCCAAACCCTGAGTACTGAAGCAAAATATTTGCCTGTGTCTATACTTCATTCTTTGTGGTCACTATTTTTTTATATACTATGGCCAATACATGAAAGATAAATAGGCAATTAATAGTTTTAAATGCCATGAGAAAAAGAAAATATTACTAAAAATCCCAAGTGAAGAATCAGAGATCTTTGGTGACTTCAAAGTAAAATAGAATGCAAAAGACACTATATTAAAATTTATAGCTATATTGAAAAAAACCAAACCTGATTGTGTGAAATAAAAATTTAAGTGTCAGGTATCTAATCTGTATTTCCACATATCTATGTATATGAAAATAATAAATGGACAGAAATTTTCTGGTTTTGGATGGTGTATTAGATGTAAAAAAATGTTGTCTTTCATGCAAGATACCAGAAAAAGTTTAAAAACTAGATGGGGAATAGAGAATATTTTGCATACAAAATACATTCTAAAAACAGAAAAGCTGAATAAGTACTGTAAACAGCAGACACCATGGCCTGAACTGCAGTTGAATACTTCTGGCAGTTTTACCCTTAGTCAGTTATTATATCAGCTTCCATCTATAAATACCTGCTCTTAACTCTATATAAATACAATTTAGCTCAAGGAATTCCCAAACACAGACAGGTACAAGATATATGCTGGGCCCTATTTCAGCTGCTGTAAAACAGGGACTTCTCTGGGGTAATTGCTTCAGCTGCTTGTGCCACACAACAATTTTAGGAGGAGAAGTAAAGTACAATAGTGAACATAACTGCAGCAGCTTAGCGGCATTTCCAGAGTTGATGGGAAAGCTCACCAGCTTGGTGCCAGGACCTCTCCACACAAACAATGCTCATTTAGTAATTACAGATTTCTGATCCATTTTTATGAACTTTTATAACAGCGACTGCAAGCTGACTCCTGTTTTTGGATAACCCCTTGGCAAGGCATTTTACAAAGAAAGCCAGTCCTCATAATGAAGAAATCTGAATAGCAGGTCACTTGTTCAATGACTAGGAAAGACCTCTTTTATGACTGGAAACAACCTTCTAGTAGCTGAAGAGTGCTGACAATGGGGCTGGAGAGGGACTTTTTACAAGGGCATGTAATGATAGGACAAGGGGTAATGGCTCCAAACTAGAATAGAGAAGTTTTAGATTAGATATTGTGTTGACTGCAAGGGTGATGAGTCACTAGGACAGGTGGCCCAGAGAAGCTGTGGAAGCCCCATCTATGGAAGAGCTCAAGGCCACGCTGGATGGGGCTCTGAGTGACATGGTCTGGTGGAAACTGTCCTTGGCCCTGGCAGAGGAGTTGGAGCAAGATGATCTTTAAGGTCCCTTCCAGCACAAACCATTCTGGGATTCACGGAATACTCTATATTGAAATGCATAAAACATGTCTTTACAATTAAGGAGTTTAAATATGATTAAGAGAAAGTGGGGGGGGAAAAAAAGCTCACAGTAATTGAATAATAACCAGATACAGTTTTTCATGTCTGAGGAGTTACTCTGAAATATTAGCAGGAACCACTTAAATAAGGAAATTTTGTAAGTATATGATATACAGGAAAATTATTAAAAAAACGTTTTCAAGGAGTAAAAATTCTTCAGAATATCTATGAATTTATTCTGCTTACATTGTAAAGATCTAGAAAATCTGTATGCAAATGCATATCTCAGAGGTACCTTGCATACTTGAGTAGAAAATCTATTGTACATAATATTTACAACAGAATGCCTTAGACCACAGCTGCTCCAGCCAGTTCACAGATAGATCATTATATTATCCAGAATCCTGATGTAGCATCAAGACATAATTCTTGTGTGTTGTTTGAGTGGGATATCATGCTGTTCACACAGTGCTTGTAATTGATGATGACAGTCATGAGACAGTGCTATATTTGATTTATACTATTTATTGAACTTGAAGATTTAGCTTGAATCTCCTGTCCAGTTTTTATAACCTTCTTTTAAGTGTAGAGCTCCTGGATATCGAACCCCTTATAATTATAACAACTGTGTAACTCTAAAAAGCTTGAAGATTAACATGTTAGATGAGTAAAAGAAGGATGTCACAGACTCAAATTTTAAAGAGAAGGAATACAAAAATCAGTAGTTAGTTTACCTTTGGGCAGGGGTCAAAACAGAGTTTTTTCAGACTTTGGTGTAAATAATGAATTTTTGTTCTCGTTTTTTGAGAAATAAGTGAATGACTCATTAGGGATTTACATTGGTCTTTGAGTAATGTCATGACAGAAGTACTCTCTTTCAGAGGATCAGGTAGAGCACCTGACAGAACAGCTAATCTCTAAATGAAAGCCATATATTTCAATCATCTATTTCAGAAATCATCATAGTTTGAAAAAAAAGATGCAAGTCCTTTGAAAATATGAGTCATTGGGAACTTGTTGGTTCATGTTAAAATATATTGAACACATATAGGACACTTATTGATATCTTGGTATCAATCTCACACAAACACCTCTTTAATGTCCAACTAGTTATGCAGATGAGAAAGACTGGAATTACTCAAAATCTAATGAGTTAGTCATAAAAACATTAGTTTTCAAAGTCTTTCAAAGGTTCCTTCTGAAGGGTCTTCAAGAATTTATAACATCAATCAACAAGAAAGATACTTACGAATTAATAAATGTCTACATGCAAGATACAAAGACCAGAAAAAAACTTCAGAGTATCAAATCAATGCTTATGCATAAAATGCATCACCAAAAGAATATTAAAATTCTGTACTGAAAACTGAGATTTATAATAAATGTCTGTGTGATTCAGAACAAGTTGTGAATGCTGATGTCTAAATATTTTCTAATAATGAAAAAATATTTGGAATAATGCAATTTTAATTTTTTTTTTAAACCCTGCATACACAAGAATGTTATTAAAGCTATCTCATGATACTACGGATACCTAAAAATCAAGCTAATGAAAAGAAACAAATGAAAAACCTTTAAAAATTTTGGCTATAGACACAGAGAGATAGCATAGGCCTAATTCAGTTATTGAGGCCCAGAAAACATGTTTTGGAGTTACTCGCCACAGATTTTTTTCTTTAAAGTACAATTGAGAGCTAAACAATAGTAACAATGAAGAATGCTAAGAATGTTTTTGAAGGAACTTGTAAAGTACCACAGTATCACTTACAAATTTATATAGTGGCCATACCTAAAAGCCATATTTATGCAGGCAGATCACCTAAAAAAGACAATGCAGTAGAACAAACACGGAACAGAGAAGGGCAAGACAGATTATTAAAAGTATAGTAAAGCTTTCACAAGAGAAGATGGCATGTAAAACTATGCTAATCAGGAAAAGGTGAATAAGGAATGATTACTTTCTGTTTCTCATAACAGAGGAGCTAGGGGGAAAAGAAAAGATAATTTTATCAGTGGTTTAGAAACAAGCAAAAGGGTTTTTTCTCTTCTTCTACATAAAAAAAAAAAATTATTAAAATAATTCATGGGGAATACTTCCAGGAAAACAAACATTATTGTCGAGACAAATACCAAAGTTCCTAAATGATCAGCCAGGAACAATCAGATAAGTGACCGCTCTAGAATTCCTCTCAGCTTTAGTTTTTTTTTTTTTTTTCTGCAATTCTTATTATGAGTCATCATGGGAGATAAGGTCTTAGACCAAATGGTTTGTCTCTGTGTGTATCTGTGTATTTCTAGAGTCACAACCTTGAACACTATTTTTCTGGACTGATAAAAATTACCTTGGGTATCATCATAAATCCTCTTCCAACTCTTTCTCCTATCTCCATCTGATTGGTAATCTTTTTTTACTTGAGAACACTAATATTACACATGGTTACAGAGAATTCTGCTTACTTAAAAATTGCAAATCAGATAAAGAAGGGAAAACTGAGTGTCCACCATTCCTAAGTGTGCACCCTCCATTTAATTTCTAGATCTGGACAACAGCAAAGTCAGGTCTCACTGAAAATTGTTAGTACTAGGTTATAATCTAGATTCATATAGAGTGTGTAGTAGAATTGGGTAGGGCCACTGAAACCATCTAGTTCATCTCCCTGCTAAATCAGGGATTATGTTTAAGTGCCTTATGCACACAATTAGAAATTTGCATCTACAAGGCTTGCATAGAGAATCTGAATTTCCTATTCCCCAGGATTATAAATACTTTTATGATAACTGTGTATGACGTACAATACAACTTTGCACATTCATGTGGTATTAAATTGTCACAAGCACCTTTATTTCCAAAATATTACACAGTTTGTTACTGGCTAAGGAATAAATTTCATAGCCTTTTATGTAGCAAATTAAATTTCAATTAGTAAACTGAGTGAAGAAGAGCTAGCATTCAGTGTGGTACCTTGTTCAATCCGTATAAGTTGCATCATACAAAGGATTTCTGTGAAACCTGAACTGAATAAAAGGTAAAGGAATTGCTATGTTATCGCAACAGTGAGCAATGAAATTGGAGATTTTTAAAACTGCTCTCCCATTACAAAAGTAAGGTGGTCCTTTCACGATAAAAGCAGAGTTCAATGAGCTTTATAATACACCTTTGCAAAATTTGTGGCAAATTACAAGGAATTATCTAAATTTTGATAGGATGGCATTGCCATATACAGAAGAGAATAATATTAATGTTCTTTTCATGGTCCATTTCTAGACATGATAAAAGGTGGGATAAAAGCAAGAATTAGCTGTGGACATGTTGAAAAATCATCATTACTATCTCACATTTTTCATGTGGAGGAAGCTCTTTTCTGTGCTCTGCCTTGCCCCCTTTATTCCTTCTAGCAGGTATATATCCTCAAATCCACCAGTTGCACATTAATTCATTACCATGGTCACTTGTGGCATTTTTTTGCTCATCACTTCTTAAATTTCAATAAGTCCTGACCAAACATAAAGAGATGACATTTGGCACCAAAAAAGCACAAAGGTTCATTCAAAATGAGCATCCTCTCCTGATAAACATTGGAAGATCACAGTGACCTGAAGACTGATAAAGTTCTAAACACTTGGACTTAAAAAGGAAACTGAAAAATATAAAAATTTTCATCAAGGTTTTTTTTTTTTTTTATGTAGAATAATATTTGTGGATTTTTTTTCATTGCTATTCTGACACTTAGCCTGGGCATTACATTACTTTTATAGTAAATGGAGAGTCAGAGGTAGCGGGCATGTCACAGGATATTTTGCAGTGTGTGTTGCAAAATTATTTTCTGCATAGAGAAAACAGTTACATTTGATGTAATAATCCTTCTTTTCTGGAACAGAACAATTCCCTTGAATACGAAGGAGATTCTCTGTTAGACAATGATTATGAAGCTGACTCAGGTTTTTCTGTTTTAATAACATAAATTAAGGTTTTATAGTTCATAAACTACTGGAAATAGTATTTTTATTTAATTTTAGATTTCCCCACAAATATGGGAATACCAATATTGGGAATAGTATTTCCCTAAATTCTAATTCGTCTTAAAACATTAGTGCAGAGGCGTGGTAAAAAAAAAAATAACTCTCTTCAAAACCTGGACATGAAATAGAAAATGGATGAGTTTTTGGAAAATAAATTCCCTGTACAGCACTGAGACCAACATTGGAAGGCTTTTGGTGCATTTAAAAATAATATTAAGGTGAAAGTTGCGTGTTAAGGTGAAATCAGTATGTTAGAACAACACAGGTGATGAAGTGAAGAGAAAACAGACAAGCAAAACTGGGCCATTCTGCTCTTTTCCCCCTTTAGTGGAAGCACTGAGCTGCTGAACTGATGACTGCTCATAAATATCTGCAATACAGGTGGTCCCAGGACTGAGTATGACAGCTTTCAATAAAACATTCATTGTGATGCTTTGAGGTCTTCAGAGGTACATAAAATAGTTCCCAAACTGCACATTACATGCAGTTCTCCATTATACGCTGCACAAAATGTCCTTGACATTCAAGGGTTTGCCATACATATTTTAACATGCATCACTCCGGGGTGTATTTGAAAATACCCTCCACTTGCCTTTAATAATAATGACTTGTCAAGTAGAATCCAGATCTTGGTTAATCCAACATAATATGGGCTTGATGGTTTTTATAAACTGTCAAATGGAGCCCAATAGCCGTCAGAAACATTTTCCCCTTCTGTCACGCATTTGTTCCCAGTGTGTTTCATTTTTGACCACTAATGTAAAAGGTTAATAAAGTGCAGCATTAAATGTCATTAATATTCAATGTGCATGGCAAGTGAATAGTTTTGCAGATCTTTTATTTTAAAGATGTTGGGATGTTAATGTGGCTATTCTGCAGCCTTGCAGAAGTGTACCTTCCATGCTGCATACATTTGCAATTTGTCTGTAAAGACTCTCTGCCACATTAGACTCTGAACTTCTATAAAAATGCACGTGACTGCTTCATAAATCTGAAGGGTTTATCTTGCTTCCAGGTCTATAATTTTTCCTCCTTTTTTCTTCTTGCTCTCACAAATTATGATTAATCTAATATTCTTTCATAAATGTTTTATCCTATGTCAATCATAAAATGATTAGAGACAGCAAAGAGAAGGTCAGATTTTCAAATATCTATCTACTGTCAGTATGAGGCTGGCTATCAAAGCTTGTTTTTCTCCACAGTGTTATGCTTCTCAAATAAAGAAACTAAGCCCAACCCCCTTATGACTATAAACAAATTGCCTGAGCAGCAGCCAAACTAATTAAAAATTCTAAAAGTTAGAAGACCAGACATACAGCTGATGTAACTCTCATAGATTGGCCGTGTAATGGAACAAAAATATGCTCTGCCTTTATGTTAGTGACACTGTCAAATAAATTTGATTTAAAAAAAAATCTTAGAATGAGATATGAAGTGGTATGGTATGGTATGGTATGGTATGGTATGGTATGGTATGGTATGGTATGGTATGGTATGGTACGGTATATTATAGGCTGATCTAGAGATTATTAGGCTAATCTAGAAATTATATCGTATAGGCTGATCTAGAGATTATTAACCTGTTCTTCAAACATATTACATATTATTTCTTCATAATTTTTTCTATAACTTTTTACTTTCTAGAGGCTCAAATTCCTCCACTAACCAAGACAAGGCAATGTTATTATGTTCAACACATTTACTTATGTGTCTGCTTATATACCTTCTTCAGGAAACACACATAGATTATATCTCAAACTGAAATATTTTTGCTTACCTTTTAAAATAAACCACTTCATTTGAAATTGTAAATTAACACAAAATTCTCTATCAGTCCAATCAGTAATAAAATTAATTTCTTGTAAACCTGAAACATGTCAGACATGAGCCTTAGTGTAAGGTCATATTGCTACAAACCATCTTTCAGTTATCTCTTCTAATATTGATCCCCTATAGAGAAATAATTTTCCAGTTATTTGGTGTCTACTCTACACTATTAGTCAGTGTTATTGCTTCTTCTATAGGTGGAATACAAATCTACCAACTTGTAACTCTCTACTTTCAAAAATGTGAAAATTGGAGTTTGATCAGTAATTTTAAAGTTGACCTAGAAATGTAACTTGAATTCTGCTTATGACTAGAAGCAAATATGAACATTAGTGTGTTCATGTGAGAATCAGAAAAAATTAGATGTACTGATTCCTTTCACTGTACCATGTGTTTGAACAGAAAAAGGAAACCTAACACTTTTTTTGTGGGTTTTTTAAGTATCAATTCAGGATGAGGAGAAATTGAAGACAACTTATGTTATTAAGGACTGTGTGAAGCCAGTTAAAATTTAGACCATTTATAAGCTATTTAGTAATTTTGTTGTTTCTTGTCAAAGTTTCTTAGGAGACAGAACAAAAATATTAATATCCTCCCTTTTCCCTGGCAGGGTGTTTAATCATTAAAAAGTGCAATATATTTGTGCCTAATTTACAATCCAGTATTAGTTGAAACTAGGTCAATAGATTAAACTTGCAGTTTAAGGCAAGCTCTATTAACAAGTGACACTTCCAGCCCAGGTGATCATGAGCAATCTCTTACCTTAATGAAGTTCCAACTCATATTTGCTGCTATCTTCTGTGAAGATAAAATTAATTACCCAACACCCGAGGCTGCACAAAGCAATGTGCTGTTTTCTGGCCATACAAAACTTGGTATTTCCAGTAGACATTACTGCACTTCTATACAGTATTCTATATTTTGATGCTATTAACATAATAAAAAAATATATTTTTTTCCTAAGTATCTCAAAAACAGTTCTTTAGAGAAAATTATTACCAGCAATATATTTGCACATATTAATTATTCATGAGTAATAAAATTTACCTATTTCACATGGTCATTTCATCAGCCAATTATATATGAAAACTTATTTGCTTGCTGAAGAAATGCTTGCCAAAGAGCACTTTTGGCAAACATAGCACCTTAGCACTGCCAATTAATTTCTTTCATATACCATATGGAAAAGAAAATCCTGAATTAATGTTTGGAAGAGATGCAATAATTACTTTGCTATGAGATGGGGCGGTTGCATTGTATCATGTCCTATTGAGTTGTTAATTGATTTTCACCAGCATAAAGAAATCTAATCTAATGTGCTCCAAATGAAAGATATTCCATACATTTTGTGTCATATTATGACAGAAATTGACTTTTGATGATAATAGGCACAGAATGTGTTGCCAGCTTGTATTATAAGGACCTGTCCCAATACTAACATGCTCTCCTCAAAATGAAAAACAAGGCAGGAATTCTTTCACTGGGTACTAACCATGTTAAAAGTGACACAAGGAAAAGAAGAAGAGTAATGAAAGGAATTAAAATTGGTACAGAACTTGCAAGAATGGATGAAAGATATTTGAAGTTTTACTAAACATGTTTTTTGTCCTATTAGTGCACTTTTGTCTGTCCATCAGCATCATTAATCGATACTAAATTCCTAGTTTTAATAAAGTATGTATATATTTTAGAATAAAATATAAGGATTTTGTTGTAAGAATAGCAAAGATGTTATGTCTTTTACTACATAATTAAACATCAACTTTAATTTTTCTCTCATGGTGATGGGGCTGCAGTACTGTTGGGCCAAAGCTGGGTGAGATGTAATTCAGAGTGCGTGTGGTGGGAGACTGTGTGGGAATTTCCTTGTGGTTCCACTCTGCACTACACTTGAAATCTCCAATAGCTGAAGAGACACAAAGTGGGCAAATGCTCTGCAAAATTCATCATGTTCTAGTGACAGTCATTAGAACAGAATATTCTGTTCTTTGAATACAAAGCAGCTCCTTGAAGTAAGTGGACTTATTCTGCTGAACTGCAAGGGATGTACTCATTATTTAAGGGAGCAAAATAGGTAAAAGGATCTGACCTCCCATTCAGCACTAGGCTGAGTTTAATATAAACTCTTTTTTAATCACTGAATTTAATTTTTTTATACATTTGTGATAAATCTGTATACCAGCCCTTCAGAAAAGAGTTGAAGTTTCAGGCCTAGCCAAACAGAAAAAAAATGGCATAGCCAAACAGAAAAACACCCTAACTATTCCCTTTCCCCACTGCCACTTATTTCATTGCAAATGGACAGAGTGCAGGGTTAGGTGAAATCCAGATAGGCTTTTAAAAAAAATTGCAAAAAATTGGAATTGCTTAAAACAAAACTGTATTTGTACACAATTTGATTAAAAATAAAAATATTTTTTAAATAGTAGCATTTTTTGAGTGGCTATAAGACACTTCAAAATGAACTCTCAGGGGAGGTAATTCATGCCTTGTCTCATTGGTGGTGACATCCTTCAGCCTCATGGTTAACAGTGGTACACTTACTATGAATTAATGCCGTACAGTTTATGCCTTACCATCCCTTATTGCTTAATTAAAATGAGCCAGTTTATTAAATTGGAGAGATGAAGCTTCACCCCCTACATGCCTGAATGAGTCTTTGAGCAGCACAAAAGTCGCTTTCAACTTTCTTCATGTCAAGCCTCTCACAGTAACTATTCACTGTGAGAGATTTGTTGGCTGCTCTTGAATACAGTCACTGCTTTCGTGCTGTGGCAATCCATGTATTTGCAAGATAATGAGTTGTGGGAATGCCTGGATTCTTCACCCCTACCTTTGCTTTTAGCTGTCCTCCTGCCATAGTAAAACAACTTTTTGGAAAAAAGTGCTAACTAACTATTTCTGAAACAGCAATATACTTTACTTTTCGTACTTTGAATGCAGCAACACTGTCAAAACCAGTGCTTACTGAGCCACGAGTTTCAAAAGAAACATATCCTTACAGAGTTTCTTAGCTAATATTCATTTAAAGCAGGAAGGCAAAATCTAGATGTGGCAATAATGTTAATGCATTTGCTACAGAATTATTCCCAATCTCACAGAAGGTTAGTTAATAACAGAAAATGGTAGACTTTAGAAGCACTAAAGAGGTTCAAAAATAAATTAATGCAATCAATAAAGACATATCTTACTGCTACTGTTACTGGATTTTTTCCACACTATTTCTTTTTCAAGATACTACTGGGTTTTTTTTGTTCTCTATCCTATCATTTTCTTTAGAGGCCTTTCCATCAGCCTCCTAGAAACAAGAAAGAAAAGTTTGCTATAGTGCTGTCTACAATTGGGCAAACTGGTCAAAGTATTTGATGATACCTGTATCCTTCCATTCTTCACAAAATGCTCAATTGCTTTTCTTATTTTGCAGCTAGTTTGCTGCAGGTAGCTAGCTAGAAACTGAATTGAAGACAGAAGAAGCAGGAAAAGATGTTGACTCCAGTGAGGTTATTACCCAAGTGGTAATAAAAATTACCACAGTTTTAATTTTAATATTTTAAAATTGCAGTTTTTTCAGTATAAATATAATTTTCATCATACTTTGCTGAAAGGTTTGTCTACTTCAATGAGATTTCAGGATGGCATACATTATTATTGCTTCAGTGGGAGACTTACCATTACTTTTATAAAATTATAATCTCTGCTTTTTCTTCTATTTTTATCCTCCTAAATGTCCATTTCTGTCACTAAATAATGCTTTGAGTACATTATCAAAACTTTCTGTAACGATTCATGCCGAGTAGAGATATGTTTTTTCATTTGCCTAATCAGTATCACACTTTCCAATTTTCCTAGATCATTACCCTTGCCATGTGTCAGAATACTTCTGGGGCCAATGTATTCAGCTAACAATTAAAAAAAATGCAAAATGTTAGTTGCAGGCAAATGATTCTTTTCTGTCCAAAATATTCTCTGCAATGTGTAGACAGACATTTGATATTATAAAAGTCATTTCTTAATACACATTTTGGCCCTGGCTAATGTAGGAGTGCTCAAAATAGACTACTTGATCATATTTTTGGGTATGAGAAGGGTATAGTTTGGAAATAATTAGATTTGAAAAAAGGTCTCTAGGAGATCATAGCTCCTGATGGTCCTTCATATAAAATTTACATGGTAAAAATTGTAATTATAGTTTGGGCAGACACTAACTCACAGAGTACAGGCTAATGCTGGCTAAGGCTTCCTGTTCTAAAGCTGTTTTCAGTTGCTCATAATTTTGCTAAACTTTAGACATTTGGAGTGAATTGTGCACGCTGCAGCACTTTGATTAGGAATTTTGACATAAAAGGATCCACAAGCTATAAAAATGCATATAGAGGGGGAAACTGAAAAAAAAATAGGAAGAAAGATGAAGACAAAAAAAAAGTTTGTGTGAAAAGAGAAGTTAAGAATGCTTCTTGTTGACAGACAGTAATATGTCTATAATTTTGGATAAGGCTGTCAGTAAACAGTTTTTCAGCTTTCTGCCACTTCTGTTTATCAAGAAAAAAATATGGCGGAACACACTTCCATCATGAATTTCAAATCAAATGACGTCATTGACATGCATTCAGGAGAGACCTGTTAAACATTTACTGCTGAAATCTGAAGCTGAATTGCATTTCATCCAGAGAGGACACACTGTTTGTATTTTCTGAAGAGCTCTGAGTCTCCAAAGAAGTAATCACCCACAGAGCTGACCTGAACTTGTACTTCTTCACATGATGGACCCATGAGCGCAGATCCGAAAAATGAGACATTTGTGATTTATTCCCTTTCCTTTGAGCTTCAGGAAAGTGAGGAGTGAATGCAGTCACAGATGATAGAGCAGTTGTGGGACAAGTGAGAGTGTGGCAAATAACAAGTGGGTATAAGGAGAACTGTTATCTGAGAGAGAGGCAGAATGGCTGAATCAGTAGGGAGGAAAGCAATTTGCTGATGGGGAATTCAGAGATGCATTAGTATTGTACAGGAGAAGAATTATTATCCCAGGGTTCAAGAGCATGACAGAAGAAATGGTTGAGGAGGAATTGGATTAAAAGAAGAAAAAACAAGAAGAGTAGAGGCAGAAATATGTTTTGGGTTTTGTTTCTCATTTGGTATAGTCTCATCTACAGCTGTAACTGATTGCGAAGTCGTGAGATCCTACATTAATTTTCTGACAGAGAAGGTTCTCTAGCAAAATAAATTCCTCTCTGAGTACCATTTCCAAATAAAAAATCATCATCTGGTATGATTTCTTCATTTATTTTAAAGGTTTTTTACTTTTTAAAAGAAATTGCATCCAGGAATCATGTAAATAATTTTAAAGTTGACCTTGTATTGCATAGTACAGTCAGTAACATTTCCAGTTTTGCATTACTACTGGAAACTTTCTCCAAAGATGTATTATTAGCATATTTTGAAAGACAGAGCAGCTCTCTCTTCAAAGGTCACAGTTTCTCAATTCAAAAGGAACTGGGGGGGAAGAAAAAGCAAAACAAAAGAATGATGATAAAAAAAAGAAGATGAAAAGGAGAGAACTTAAGCAGCAGAAACTAATCTTTGGATAAGAAGAAGAGAATTAAATTCACACTGAAATATTGAGCTATTTTTGGAGAGGTTTAGGTGGCATTTGGTCTACTGACAATGTCAGAGGAAAAGAAAAATTTCATTTCCACTCAGTGTAAGCAAGGAACTTCAAGAAAATGTCTGGGCAGGCTTTTGAATTTCAACAATTATATTCATTCAGGGGTATCTTTGTTTTAAAAAAAAAGTCTCTTGCATATAGATAAGTAATACTCTACAGAGGGAAATGGTTTATATTTGAAATATATGGGATATATTAATTACAGAGTGTGGTGCACTTTGTCTCATAGTTCATTCTTTTTTCATGCGACTGAAACTGTGGCACCTTTTGAAATACTTCTGTTTCCTTTTCAGCAGTTCATCAAAATAAGGAATGGTTAGACTCCAGATACCTAACTAATTTTTAATCTTGTTTATAGCATAGGTTTGCAGAAATGTAGACACTGTGGTGTTCCTCTGAAAATAAAGTTAAAAACACAGCCTTTCGGCAACATTTAAGCATTCCTCCAGCAGAGGAAACAAGTGTGTTGCAGTCAAGCGACCTAAAAAATATTTGAAGTTTGGCATCACCGTCGAGTCACTCAGCCAATCACTTTCTAACCTGCGGGTATAAACAGACAGACTGCAGTGGGGTTTACAGAAGTACTGGAACCTCAATATAGTAGGTCACAGCAGACATAGTAGAGAACAGAAATATATGGGACAAAGGGAAAGCTGCTGCTCATTTATCTCTCTCAAGCAAGACTATTATAGATCAGCGGTTCCTTTTGCTTTCCCATTTTCTTGTAATCATTGCATATCATTGGGAAAAAAAAAGGCATACTGCCTTTTTAGGTATTTCTATTTCATAGAGAGGACTTCTTGTAGCATTTGGAAGAGCATTTCCTTCAGACAATGTAAAAGATGAATGATAAACCGTGATTAGAATGAAAATAATGTTCTCTAATGATTTTGAAGTCAAGCAGCAAATAAGAAAAGTGACTGGTAATTCATTATGATTTTCATGTCTATCAATAAAATACCTGAAGCAAGAGAACATCTCATAACATTGTGTAGCCACCTTTGTTTCACTAACTGAATTTGCTTTGTTGATAATTATGTAAAAGACAATGAGTCTTTTAGCACACTGATTTTCTAAGTGAATTATTTATAAAAAAAAGGTGTATGTTTTTAGATGAAAAGTAATCTTTTGGGACTTGTTCATCCTTGAATCTTGTTAGTTATGCTGTGAGTCACAAGCACGCAGAAGGAGAAATGAAATTATTGTGCTGAAAACATGCTAAATGTTTTAATTTATAGATTTTTGTTTCATTCCTAAGATGAGTTTCTCGCAATGTGTTAGATTAGTCCATGGGAAGACGGCTCCTTCAGGGCATTCTATACCTGGTATTCTTATTATTGAGAATAAGAACTGTATACTCATACAGAATGCTCATGTTCATACAGATGTCTTATTTTAGAGGGAAGACATATTTCATTATTCTGAATCTTCATTATCCTTGTTTATACTACAATATTGTGTTGGCTTGAGCTTGTCTGTCTGTCTGTCAAACATGTCCATTCAGCTATTATTTCTCTTTCCATCTTCAGCTAAGCTCATGAGCTAAGATGAAGAGAGGGAAATCACTTTCTGATTACTGTTAGGGGATTTTTTTACTCTAAAGGAGATGCACTTTCTCAGAAGTCACTCCCCGTGGATATGGGGCTCAGCTGTGCCCGGTGGTTTGGGGGACCAAGATGTAAGTGGCCAGGTAAGGTTCAGGGAAGACCCAGCCTGTCCTCACAAACCATGCACAGTCTGCAGTCCCCCTGCTGCCAGAGCAGGGCGCTTGCAAACCCACTCAGACCTCTTCTGCACCATTTTGAAAATAACAAATAAAACCCTGTGTCTTTACTCACTATACAAACAAATATTCAATGTAACAAACTAAAAATAATTAATAGTATGTGAGAAATAACATCTTACAATAGCTTTATAGAACAGTAAAGAAAGGTCAAACAAAAGTCTTTTACATTCAAAGTTTGCAAGGATTTTAAATATTTAAATCAGGTAGTTCAAGAATATAATATATCCTTATCAGGAAATCACTGGATATATTAATTAAAAACTAAGAAATAGGATACAGAATAGCAGAGTAGAATTTTCTTTGGACAATCTCTTTTTGGTTGTTTCACATCTTAGTACAATCAAGAAAATAATACTTGCCATAAAAGGTTTGGTATAACCAAATCCATTACATTGCGGTGTGTGAAAAAACCAAAGAAATTATGAACAAGGCATGAGAAACTATAGGAGGTCCTGTGAGATGAGCAAGTGCAATTAGTGTCAGTAACATCTAAATTAAAATTAATATAACTTTTCTTATTATGAACTAAACCTGTGAGACCTTACCTAATCTTCAAACTGAGATCTGCAAAACTAGGGCACACAGAGCTCAGAAGTAACACAAACAGTATTAAAACACTAGCAAAAAAAAAACCCCAAAAACCTGACAGGATGAGGAACAATGCCCAGAAACCACAAATTTCATCTCAATATGAGGAAGAACTGCTTCCTCTTCAGAGTGGAAGAGCAATGGGGCAAGATGCCCAGGGAAGTCATGGAGTCTCCCTCTCTGGATATATTCAAAACCCACTTGAAAAGTTCCCATGTCACCTGCTGTAGGTGACCCTGCCTTGGAAAGTGGGTTGGACTGGATCATCTTCAGAGGTTTATTCCAACCTTAATAATCCTGAGATTCTGGAATTCTTAGAAAAAAAGGGCTGAAAGCTTAAATGAAGTTGGTCTGCAGACTTGATTTTGTTTTGTCATAAATAGGTATTTTGCCATTGAGGTCTAATAGACTTTCAAAGAAATCCAAATGAATATCATATATTTGAACAACAGCAGAATTACCTTTTCACATGGACATCAGGGAAAAGTTTGGTACCTGGATGATTTTTCTATAGTAAATGTCCAGAATTATTTTTTCAAATATTGTGTGATGGAACTAGAGATTTTTAGGATGGGGCAATTCAGCAGGTACTGTAACAAAACATCTTTGTGCCAAGACCACTATTTGGAGTGCACCTGCCCCTTCTAGCTACTAATCCTCATATTTCAACATATTCCTATTCTAACAACTTTGTTTTCTCAATCCTGTCTCCTGTTCCCTTGCTGTCTTTCTTATTGTTTTGGAGTCCTCATATGTAGCATGGACACTTTAAATCTTCTTTATGACAGAAATAGTGCATAGCCTGCCCATGAAAATTCAATGACCATTTTACATAGGGAAACAGCTAAAGAAGCATTCTGAAATTAGCTATATAGAGTTGCCTGCAAATGGAAAGAATATTTTATACTGTGAAATTGACTATATTTTAGGCTCCTAATGTGTTACAAGTAGTGACTTAGAGTCTGTCTTGTATCAGCCTAACTCTTATTTCATTTTAGGTTAATCTACATTATTGGTTTTACTTATTTAACACTACTAATATATGATCATACTCCCAGCAATTTTAAAATTTAAGCTTTAAAAAACCTACTATTTAAAAATTATTTTTTTATTCTTGGTTTTGGATGTTTAGCACATCAATAGTAAATTTAAAATTTAAAATGAAAAAAGATCTGCTTATGAGATCTATCCATATAGTTCATAGCAGTTTAGAACTTTCACTGGTTTCATTTTTACTACTGAGCAGATTTAATTCTGTTTTCTGAGAGTTCTCAGTAATCATATCTAAAGCAGATAAAGATAGATCCTAAGTTCAGAACTTGAGGCTTTACCCTTACGTCAATGCCACTATCTTAAGTATAACTGGTTGAGAGCCAACCTGTATGTTTTAAACTTAACAAAATTTCTGGGAGGAAAATTTGTTAAGTTTAAAAATAAAATTTGTGGAACTTATGAAGCACCTTGATTAGGTGTCAGTCCTTTTTTTCCCCTCCACATGAATAAAAGCAAACTTTTCCCATAGAACTGTAAATCCTGTGAAACCACTGCCATGAAAATGTGGGGTCACACTCTATTTTACAGCACTGGTGGCAATAAATGGCAAGTGCTTACCCATAGGATAACAATTCACAATTTCTCTTTACTGAAACTGGTATTTGTGACTGCAAGGTGAGAGACTCTGAATGTGCAGAGCATTTAAAGACTCAAGTATCTTATTTATTGCCCCAGAATTTTAACTAATAGCATTACAGACAGGCTTCTATATTTGTAGCATGATATTATATAGTAAAAAATTGTGTCACGTTTCATATAGAAATAAGGGTTTTGCAGAAATGTATTTGGCTTGTGTATTTTATTTTTTTTTAATTTTTCCTTGAAATTGCTTGGCTTTGACCAGTACAGTTAATTATTTTTGGTAAAAGAAGAATAATCACCTGTCCAGATCACTATGAACATAAATTGTTTTTAGACTCAATATGCCAAGGCTGAAGAATATAATTTTATACATACAGTTCATTTTCTCAGCACAAAAATGACAGAATTTTTCTGCTAGAAGAGGCCTGTGTCTAAAACAAAGTAGATATTGCTTTTAAACCCTTTTTCTTCTCCAGGTAAAATGTATTTAACAAAAAAAAATCTTGCAAAAACAGGGTTGGAACTTGGCACCTATCAAAAGTCCGAAGGCAAATTAATATAATGGAAGTATATTTAAAGCTAGCTATCACTATCTAATAATTACATCAAATATTCAGGCATATTATAGTAGTAATGGAATAATCACTAAATATTGGTATTCTTATTTTAAAGTATGGAGAGTAAGGCAAGGTTTTTTTAGTTTTTTGTTTGTTTCCTTTTTTTTATGCAGAAATTTCATTATTTATTCCTTAAGTGACTATATCAAGCCAGCACTGTCCTGTCTCTTCCTAGGGTTTTTTGAAAGTGTGCTCCCTTTTAGCCCATTACTGTATAAAATGCAGCAGAAGTGATCAGCTGATCTATCAGGAAGACAAAACTCTTGTGTATAAAGTTGTTTCAACTAACACAGCTGAAAGAGCTTATAACACAATGAATTTTGATGAGTTAGTGAACCTGTGCATTATTAATAAAGGAGTAGTTTGGTGGGGAAATATTGCTTTAAATGTAATATGAATATATTGCTTGTGCATCAGAGCAGCACTTCGTTTTACTTGCACATTTACAGATAATGAAGCTGTAATAAAGTTGAGATAAAATTAAAAACATGAGATTAAAACATTCAGTACTACTTTGCATTTTGCAGATCACTATTGCTGCTGCCTTGTACTCAGAATTCTCAAGGTCTTAAACAGTGGCTATGGTAAATGTAATAGCATTAATTTTTTCAGCCTATTGTAATACATTTTGTTTGTCCTAATTATCTTTTGAGATGCTGAAAAATAGAAAAACTCAACAATATCAGAATAAAAACACACCACATGTCTATGGCCATGGGGAAAAAATTTAATTATATGGACAACCATAAATTAAAATATTTCCATTTGAGAGTAATCATCAATAAATAAAATATATTCTTTACCAGAGATTGCTATAATTCTTCTACACATATGAACTTTATAATCAATCAAAAAATATCTTTACTGGAATAAATATTTTAATTTTTCTCTGATGATGATTTATTTATGGCCCTGATTTTCAACCATATGTATGTCATGAAATGTTCACTCTACTGTTAGTGCATTTGGGGAGTTTTTGTGTTAACTATGCAGTTAATAAGTCCATTATTTTAAAACTGACTGCACAAGGTGAAATGAAAACCAATGTCTAAGTATAAAAGTTCTGCTATTATATAATTATTATTTTTTCAGCTATGATTTTTTGTGTTTAATCCCAAATTAATATTTAAAATTATATGTGTATTTATCAAAATTTTGTGGTGGGTTGTTCTTGGCTGGTTGCCAGGTGCTCACCAAACCGCTCTATCACTGCCCTTCTTTACTGGCGTAGGTGAGAAAATAAGATTGAGGAAAACCTCTAACTTTTAGGTCAAGACAAAGGCATTTTACTAGAACAAAGGAAGAATGCAAAAAAATTTTATTCTACACTTCTGATCAGCAAGCAATACCTGTCCATTTCCCAGGAAGTCAGGCTTCAGCACACATAGCACTTGTTCTTGAAGGAAAACACTACAAATAACAAACACCCTCCTCTTTTCTTCCTTTTATATCTGAGCAGATGCCATAGGGCATGGAATATCCTCTTGGTGAGCCTAAATCAGCTGTCCTGGCTGTGTCTATTCCCAAGATCTTGCCCACTCTCAGCCTAGTGGTATGTGGGGAAGGTTGGAGAGACACAGCTGATGTTGTGCCGCATTGCTCAGCAGTAGCCAAAAATCTGGCATATTGTCAACATCTTTTTAGCTACCAATGGAAAGCACAGCGCTATGAGGGCTGCTCTGGGGAAAAACATCTCAGCTAGACCCAATACAAATGTGTACTTGTGTATAAAAACACTTTTTTTTTTTTTTTTTCATATATGTGTTTGTATGGATGATACCTGAAAATAAAAGAAAAAATAAAGTCCTTGTTCTTTTGGATTACTAAAAGCAACATTCAGAATTAAAGGGATTCTAATATGGATTTTCACATAAATAATATTACGTCTTTTTCATGAGCCTCCTGAAAAGCTCTTCAGAAGACTGACAAGAAAAGGTTTTTGTAGTGAAGCAGAATAGAAAAATAGGTTTAGACGAATAAATATTAACAGCAATCAGTTTGAAATTAGGAAACTTGCAGAAGGATAGATAAGTTTGTGTTACTTTGGTACATGAAACAGAAAAACTCCTCTAAACAACATATTAAGAGAGAAAAAAATCAATGTTTTCATCTATAACATTTCATCCTTAATCCATTGAATTTGCCAAAAGTAGCAAATGAATTTTGCAACAGCTAGGAATGGGGTAGTTGGTGTAAGATAAGAAGAACACTTTCTTCAGAGGGTAACTTTCAAAATGTTTCTCAGTTGAATAACCTGGAACAGTTTCAGCCAGGGTGCACAGGATGGGGCTGAAGAGAGCCAGAGGTTCTTTATAATTTAGAACGCTGCCTAAATACTTTGTGTGGCTGGGCTGAGCAGCAACGCTGATAAAACAATACTCTGATGAAAATCACCTTGAAAAATATTACTGAACTACCTATATAAAAGACTCAAGCAAGAAATTATTTTTTAACATATTTTTCTTTTAACATTTTTTTGAATCCAAGGACATTTAGAAGTTTAAAATTAAACTTGCATTTATAATGAACTGTAGTGTACAGTAATTGAATTCTGTGAACAGCACCTTTGAAAAATACTCCATTGTCAAGTTATGCTTTAGTAAGGATTATATCCATTTACTGGAAAGCTTTTCCATATTCTTTATTCAATACTGTAACCACAAAATGTAATTATAATTCTACAGTGTTGACTTATATAAAATCACAATTTTAGGATGTATTTGTTTTTTCCTTTTTTTTATGTTCACTATTTATATTCTCAGTGAATCTCTTTCTTAACACAAGCATATTTTTTCTCAATCATATGAGAAATTAGGACATAGGAAAAATGCATTAGTTTTACATTTTGAACATTACAATTCTACAATAGATACATATTGATTCACAGCTAATGAATTACCCAGTATTAATCCAAATGTGCTATCACACTTTTGTTTAAAGTGAAAGCACTAAAAGCCTGTAACACTTTTTTGCATATACTTATGAAGTATCCTGGAATCACCTTTCTTAGCTTTCAGAAGTTCCAAATTTCCTTGAAAGTATGATGAAACTATGTGTGTACAAAAATAAATGATTAATCTGTTTCTGATCATTATTTAGGAATTGTGGAAAAAAAAATAGGTGACTATATAAAAGATTGTATTATACTGAAAATAAATGCCTTTGAATAACTGATGTAGTGTCATTCCTGTAATGGAAAAAATGTACCAAAAATGTAATACTCTGTATATAAAATAGCATTCAGCTGTAAGATTTACTTCAAAATAAATGTCTTCAAACAGGACTTTTTGAAACAAATCATAACTCTTAAACACCTCTTGCATATTTGCTGACAGAGCACACTGTGAACCATGCAAAATCAACATACACTCTTAACATTGGATATATTAGAGAAGAAGCAGGATAGTTTACCATGGACTAAGCACAGTGAGCATTCTAGCATAATTTTTTTTATGACAATTTACTTGCATCTGCCAGCTTGGAATTCATGTGAGGAGATATACAGAACCCTTTGTAATATTCTAGTAAAATCAAATGCCTGAGTTGCTGGCTCTGCTCTGGATCTGACTTTTATTTAGGCATCACCTGAGCACTGGCTTAAAGAGTACGTGACCCTCCCCATTAAAGCATTCAGATGCAAGGAAGGCCCCAGGAACCCTGGGCTGGGGTCAGATTGAGTTTGTTAGGAGGTGCTGGAGCTCCCTCTGGCTCACACTCCTGTAGGTCCCTCCACCACATCATCACTTAGCAGCATGATGCACCCTTTCAGGTTCCTGTTTTCCAGGTATACTCCCATGGACCTTGCACTCAGAGTTTCCAGAAACCTCCAGAGCAGAACCCAAAGCCTGTTGCACAAACAGTGGAATCTGGTGGCTCCTCTGTTAGCTGCACCTAGGACTGTTCAATTATTCTCCATCAATGTTACCCATTTAAGTTGACAATTTTTCTCACAATTCTTCAACATAGCAGAGTTTTTCTTCTCCTGCTTTTCCCGTGAAAGACTGGCAGTTCTCAGCTTTAGCAGCATTCATAAGGTAATCCAAAAGCTATCAAACGGCACAAGAATTTAGAAATCAATAACTTAGTAGACTTTTAATTTAAATGAAGTTTAAATTAAGTGCTGGAACGGTAGGCTAATACTAACATTAATGTTGCTTTGTTTTTCTAAAAGCAGTAATAATATATTAATGAATGCAAAGATTTACTAAAACTTCAACAAAATTCTAACCCATACCAATAACACGTTAAGGACCTTGGAAAAAGAATTGTGTGAAAGTGAATAAGTATGAGACCATAGTAACAACCCCTGTTCCACTCCACTGAATAATAATAAAAAAAAAAAATAAATCTTGACATTCTACGGAAATAAGGTCACACTAGATGCCATTTGTTTATGCAAATGACTGGCTACTGATGCAGAACTTTGTAATGGCTAACAAAGCTGCTCACATCTGCCAGCCCAATGGAAATGGCTTTAAAAGTACAAAAAGGACTTCCTTGAAAGGAGCTGGTCACCCATCTCCTGTTACTCTACTGTCCCATGTACAAGCACATCTCCTTGTGAGGAAACTGTACCTCAATATGTGGAACAAGGCTTTGTTGCTTGAGTTTGCTCTGATTACTCATCATTGAAGAGTGTCTGTTAAAGATAATGAAAAGACGAACTAAAAATGTTCCCAGCACATTTAGCTTCATTCCCTTTACCCATTTCCTTCCTTCCTTCCTTCCTTCCTTCCTTCCTTCCTTCCTTCCTTCCTTCCTTCCTTCCTTCCTTCCTTCCTTCCTTCCTTCCTTCCTTCCTTCCTTCCTTCCTTCCTTCCTTCCTTCCTCCTTCCTTCCTCCTTCCTTCCTCCTTCCTTCCCCTTCCTTCCTTCCTTCCGCCACTTCCTTCCTCCACTTCCTTCCTTCCTTCCGCCACTTCCTTCCTTCCTTCCGCCACTCCCTTCCTTCCTTCCGCCACTTCCTTCCTTCCTTCCTTCCTTCCTTCCTCCCTTCCTTCCTTCCTTCCTTCCCCTTCCTTCCTTCCTTCCTTCCGCCACTTCCCCACTTCCTCCACTTCCTTCCGCCACTTCCTTCCGCCACTTCCTTCCGCCACTTCCTTCCGCCACTTCCTTCCGCCACTTCCTTCCGCCACTTCCTTCCTTCTTCCCCTTCCTTCCTTCCTTCCTTCCTTCCTTCCTTCCTTCACTTCCTTCCTTCCTTCCTCCTTCCTTCCTTCCTCCTTCCTTCCTTCCTTCCTTCCACTTCCTTCCTTCCTTCCCCTTCCTTCCCCCTCTTCCTTCCTTCCGCCACTTCCTTCCGCCACTTCCTTCCGCCACTTCCTTCCTTCCGCCACTTCCTTCCTTCCTCGCTTCCTCTTCCTCCTTCCTTCCTTCTCCTCCTCTTCCTTCCTTCCGCCACTTCCTTCTCCCTCCTTCCTTCCTTCCTTCCGCCACTTCCTTCCGCCACTTCCTTCTGCCTTCTTCCTTCCTTCCTTCCTTCCCCTCTTCCTTCCTTCCTTCCTCCACCTTCTCCTTCCTTCCTCCCTTCCTTCCTTCCTTCCTTCCGCCATTTCCCTTGCCACTTCCTTCCGCCACTTCCTTCCGCCACTTCCTTCTTTTTTCTTGTTCTGTTCGCCTTCAATCCTTCATCCGACAACTCTGCAGCACTATTGGCTTACATTCTTCAGCCCTCCTTACTTCTTCTCTAATGCCAGATCCTTCCCCATTTCCCTTCCTTCTCATTCTGCATTCCCTTCTGTCCTGTTTTGCTTTTTTCCTTCCTTCCTTCCTTCCTTCCTTCCTTCCTTCCTTCCTTCCTTCCTTCCGCCACTTCCTTCCGCCACTTCCTTCCTTCCTTCCGCCACTTCCTTCCTTCCTTCCTTCCGCCACTTCCTTCCTTCCTTCCTTCCTTCCTTCCTTCCTTCCTTCCTTCCTTCCTTCCTTCCTTCCTTCCTTCCTTCCTTCCTTCCTTCCTTCCTTCCTTCCTTCCTTCCTTCCTTCCTTCCTTCCTTCCTTCCTTCCTTCCTTCCTTCCTTCCTTCCTTCTGCCACTTCCTTCCGCCACTTCCTTCCTTCCTTCCGCCACTTCCTTCCGCCACTTCCTTCCGCCACTTCCTTCCGCCACTTCCTTCCGCCACTTCCTTCCGCCACTTCCTTCCTTCCGCCACTTCCTTCCTTCCTTCCGCCACTTCCTTCCGCCACTTCCTTCCTTCCTTCCGCCCCTTCCTTCCTTCCTTCCGCCACTTCCTTCCGCCACTTCCTTCCTTCCGCCACTTCCTTCCGCCACTTCCTTCCGCCACTTCCTTCCTTCCGCCACTTCCTTCTTTTTTCTGTGTTATCTGTTGCATAGCAATGCCTTAAAGAGAAATGACAGCAGCAATTGGTTACAATTTATTCAGTGCACATAAATACTGATAAATTCTGTAATGATCAGATCACTTATCATTTACACTTCTCAATATCTAGCAATATCCACTCTGTCTAGGTTTTGCTTTAGTTTTTATGGGTTTCAATGCAGGCAGATAATATAAAAAAGCAACTCTTCTGCAGACAGAAGTTGAGGATACTGGTGCCCATGGTAAGGCCAGAAGTGAATAAAACAAGGGAACTGGAAGAAACTAGATGTTGATTCAAACTCCATGCTTTTGGAAACTAAAACAGTAAGTACTCAATCATCTGGTGAAATTAAATCAACACTACTTTTGTTCTTTCTTTTAATACACATGTTATCCTGCAGTTGCCAGTGATTTAGTATATAATTACCTGAAAATACTTTCTGAATTTCTAGCTTAAATTATTATCAAAGCTGCAATAATATAATATAACTTGTCAGAAATACAGTTGTTGATTAAATCTTGACTCAATCTCTTTTTCTTCTGCACAGAGAGGCCTTTGGTAGGTTCTCACAGGAAGAGGTAGATTCCTGTTGCTGAGGTCTATCCATGAGTTAGGGTAACGTAACTACACTTCACGGAGATTTAACTTTGCTAGTAGAGTGGGATCTTATCCATTCATCTCTTGTGGTGGCAGAACACTCAATTTGTGTTTACAGAATTGATGTACACGTTTGAGAGTGCACATAATAAACATCCTCATATGGCTGGCAATGAAAAATCAGTGAGGATTATATCTTTCATGTAATTTTTCACTTAAATTTCAGATTCAGTCTTATTGCATGACACCAGTGCTTAAAAGTAGATATTTTCAGTCAAATCTATGTCTTGATAGAAGTCTATCAATATGAAACAATTGCAGGAACCCATACCTGAGGCAGAATTTTTTTTTTTTTTTGGTAGAAATGATGTAAGCTTCAGTGAAGTGATTTTAAAAAACTGTGGTGTTTTGCATGCATACAATTTTTTTCATATTCAGAAGTCATTAAACACACACACTCCTGCATGCATATACACATTATTTTCAGTGCTACAAGTATTTTCAATTAAAACCTAAGTTGATTTATCAAGACAATTTATAAGTAAAACAATAGGACTTTTAAAGGTTACAGAAGGTAATCTCATTACAGGCGTCATTGAGCCGCCATTGCATTAATATCATTCAATAACACAGTCAGGGTCAGCCAAAAAGTGTTACCCTCTTCTCTCCTCTTCTCTAATTATGTTTTTAGTATTTTTATTTCATAAATTTTTTTTTTTGGTACAAAGTTTATTATATTTTCCCAAAAATATTTCAAGGATTATAATGTGTTGTTCTGATGCACTGCTCTAATACGGTTGATGATGAGAAAAACATTCACTGAAATAATAGCAATTTTGTGTGAAGAAATATTCTAAATGTGTTCCTAGAGCCTAGATTAGAATTTACATTGAGTACTTAAGTGCAAATGCTCTATATCTCATTAGCACTCTGTGAGCTATTCAATTCTTTTACTATAAATATCTTTAGGGAAAAAATGAATGTCTATGAAACAGTTGGCTCTGCAGCTGATCAGCTTTGCTTTTAATATGTACTGATGTCAACCAGTTGTAAGAAAGAAAAGGACAATAGAAAGACCAGTTGCCAAACAATGTGCACTCCCTGTAGTGAGGCAATTATTCCCTTGGAGGCTCTTATCATCTTTATAACATGAATTCTGCTCAAGCTTCAAATGTACTAAGCACTTTCTACTGCATTACTGGCACTGTAGCTCACACCAGGGATACAAATTACAGAGGAAGAGGGCTGAAGCAAATCTGTATCACTGACATGAAGATTAATAGACCACCCTTCTAATGTCAAATTTTCAGTTCTGGGAAAAATTTCAATTTTATAAATGCAAACATGTCCTACAGGAAGGTTGTGGGTGGAGGAATATATGAAAAAGAGAAATTTTTTTCACATTTAAATAGCAAACATTTGCAAAAATAACCCCACCTTTATTGAGAAATACAAAGTTGCAGTTGAATATCATAATATTAAAGGAGGAAACATAATCTCCTAGAAGGAAATATTGCCATTCTGAAATTGTGAAACATATTTCAGAAGGCAGAAGATCACTTTATTGTAATTGTTTTTTCTTGCTCGGCTGTAATCAGTAAGGCAATTTAGCAATGGACTTACCTTTACCAAGGGCAGCTGGTAATACCTTTATGTTTAATAGTAAAAATCTAAGTTTTTCATATTGCTGATCTGAACATGATATTGACTTTGTCATAAAGATATATTCCCAGAAGATGACAATGAATAAGTGACATTAAACACAGCAAAATGTGATGAACTGCTGCTGAGCTTTCTTCTTATCAGGAGAATAAAGCACAAATGTGCTTGGCTTATGAAATTCATGCATTTTTAATAATTTCCTTTTTTCTTTATGTTTTTAAGACTGAAAGGGGCATGATTTCATACAATTTATTAAGTTGTATACTAATCTGTATTACTTACTTTTGGCAATTTGGAGTTTATATGAGCTTTTTCTTCTTGCATATTTGAATTCAGTGTAAATTATATTGTTTACTGGTTCAGAAGATGTGTAATTTGTGCATGACACCTGATCACAGCGATCGTACAGGTGTGCTCAGAGAAATGGCTGTCCATGAATTTCAGTCAAATGCACTCATATGATTTTATTGTAACAACTTCAGTGACAGAAATGCAACAGAAACAAAATTTCAATTATTGTATCATAAAGATTCATTTTTGTTAGTAAATATTTGCAGTCTTGGGAGGAACTATTTTAAGCAATGCCTGGCTTACTATTAGGCTACATTTGCTATTTTTTCCATTTGCCTTTAGTGCACTCGAACTTAAGCATGGCCTCACATTAGTGCTTGAAAGTAAAGATGTGTCATGGCTGTTGAATTTTGTTGAATTTGGGTTTTACTCAGGGCAATGAATATTGCTAAACCCTTCTACAGTAATAAACGTCTGAACAAACGTCTGACTGAAAGACAACTATTACAGGTTCCCAATATTTACTCCTGTATTTTTTGTGTTATTAGTTTGTGTGACTGCATTCTGGTACTGGGGGGCTACATGGGACACTTCTGTGAGAAGCTGCCAAAAGCTTCCTCCCTTTCCAGCAGAGCCAACCCAGCCAGCTCCAAGATGGGTGTGCCACTGGCCAAGGCCAGGCCAATCAGAAATTGTACCACCTCTGTGACAACATATTTAAGAGGGCAAGAAAGTTATTGTGCAGATGCCGTTGCTGCCAGAGAAGAGTGGGCTGACAATATGTGAGGAACAACCCTGCAGACACCAAGGTCACTGGAGAAGGAGGGGCAGGAGGTGCCTCAGGCATAGGAGATGAGATAACCTGGCACATGGTGCAGCCCATGGTGAGGCAGCTGTGCCCCTGCAGTCCATGAAGGACCACTGGAATTCAGAGATCCACCTGCAGCCCATGCAGGAGACCCACGCCAGAGCAGGAGGAGGCCTGGGAGAGGGCTGGGGACCCATGGGAAATCCATGCTAGAGCAGGGTTCTGGAAGGGACCTGCAAGCCTATGAAGAGGGGATCCCAACTGGAGCAGGTTTCCTGATAGCACTTGTCAGCCTGTGGGGGACCTGGAAGGACTGGACCCAGTGACCCATGTTACAGCAATTTGTGGAGAATTGCCTGTGGGATGGACTCACATTGGAAAAGTTTGTGGAAAACTGTCTCCTGTGGGAGGAACCCTGCACTAGAGCAAGGGAAAGACTCTCATCCCTGAGCAGTGGAAGAAAAAAACAACGATGCACTGACCATAACTCCCATTCCCCATCTCCCTGCACTGCTGGAGGAGGGAAATTAGAGCTGGCAAGGAGGAAAAGGTGAGGGCAAGCTGGTTTTAAGATTTATTTTACTTCTCATTACCAGTCTCTGATTTTTTTTATTAATAAATTACATAAGTATCTCTAAGCTGAGTCTGTTTTGTCTGTGACAGTACTTGGTGAGTGATCTCTCCCAGTCCTTATCCCAAGTAATGGACATTTTTTTGTATTTTCTCTCATCTGCCTGGTTGCAGTGGAGAATGGGAGAGTTGCTTTGGTGAATGCCTGGTGTCCTGCCAGCATCAACCCGCCACAAAAGCCCTGAAAATCCAAACATTAGCACCATGAACTGAAATCTATGACTCCTGTAACTTGTGGCTACAAACCTTTTTTTGCTAGAACTGAGAGGAAAAGAGTTAGAAAGTGCTAGAGAATCAGTGTAGAAGCATGAACAGGAAAAGTTAAAGTTGAAATAAAAATTCTGTGCAACTCAAGCTATATAGCTTTAGGATCTTTGTTGCTACCTCTGACCTGGATCCAATACTTCTGTGGGAGACCCAGGACTGCCTCTGATCAGAAAGCACAGTTGTTTACAGTGACTTGATTACTCAAAGCAATAGTCAATTCAAAGAAGCAATTCAAATATTCAATTTAAGAAAGCAAACTAAAATAACAAAACAACATCCAACCACATAACAGAACAAACAAGCCTGTTAGTGTTTTCCACCGAATGCTATAGTCACATATGGTCAAAGTCTGTTTTCCACAATGCAGTTTGGAGATCTTGGTCAGGTATCAGTTCACTTTAAATCAGTGTTTATACTCCCAAGACTTGAGATTTCTCATCAATATCTCCTGAAAAGTATGCCAAAGCACATGCTTTTTCTTTTCAAGCATTCAGACTAATATTTTCCAATTCTGCGTTCCAGGCCTAAATGCACCTAAAAAATCTTCTTTCACTGAATTCTCTCACCTTTCACCATAGAATTGCATGGCTTCTTGAGTAGGCTAAAACAGAGTAATTTCATAATCTGAGAACATTGTGAAATACAGAATATTTTAGTTCCCAATGATACGTGACTATTTCAAGAGGATTAAGGGAGAAAGTGAGGGCTGTTAAATTCTCAATAGTCACATCAAGTCACACTACATGTGTAGCAGTATGGGGAAAGTACATCAAGGCAGATACATCAACCACCTTCATGCAATTCAAACAGAGAAAGGTAATTTCCCTGGATCCTGCAGCACCACTATGAAAAATCTCAGAAAATATTTTTATCTGGCATATCCTTTTCATCAGTGATTCTTTTAAATGTTGAATAATGCTTTTAGAATTTTATATAGTTTTGCTTAATTATAACTCTTTTTGAATCCTTTGCTACTAACCTGTTTTATTTTATGACAGAAAATGCTAAAATAAAATATAAATCTGTGTTTGAAAAGTCTGCAATAACTAAGCCAAACATTACCTAACAATTAATCTCTGTAAAAAGAATATGTAGGTGAAGGATGTTCTTCCTTGCAACATCCAGCACTCTTCTGTGTAAAGAGTTCAGAATATAGAAACTAGGCACTGCTGGTACAGAGGTGGGGAGTTACAGCTCATTTGAAATTGAACTGCATTTTTGTTATTATGCTCTGTAGAACATATCATATGCTAGCAATGCTTCACTTCTTCATTCTTTGTTTCTTCTTCTATCTCTACATTTTCTGTCTCCAAAAATCAGGGAACAAATGAAGAAATCATTGTGTAATTCTAGTTATTTACCAGCAACTAATCAGCAATTTGAAGATGAAAACTTAAAGCTTTCTTGTAGGCTACAAAATCAATGTTGTTCTTTATTGTGTGAAAGTCTGCAAAAGTCTCTACATGCTCAATTTTTCCTACATTATGTCTCCTGGTCTTTTTGCTTCTTTAGAAAATAATGTATCTATATAAATTTGATGACGTTTTAAGGTTTGGCTGCTGTGGGATACATATAATTTGTGCTTGGGGTCTGGAAAAAAATAGGATACAGCAAAAAAAGTATCAGGAATTGGACTTGCAATGGACTCCAGGTCATACGCAGCTCTAAACAACTGTGTCTCTGTTTCACAGTGCAGCCAATGGTTGCACTGGAGTTTACTCTCTTTTGGGGCTGTTGCATCATCCACCTTCTATCTCATGATCTTCTGATGCCCTATCTCTACATGCTGAATTCATCAGTCTAGAGACAGTTGTTCCAAATTAAACATGCAAAACTCTGGGCGGGTTTGGCTTCCTCCACTGTCCATCATCTTCCAGATTTTTGTACAATACTAAGGAGAAAGTTTGAACAGTGTGGACACATGTCAGCATATGTCACTTAACCTTTGTGATTGGGTCATGTCTCAGGTCCATTTTTACTTGACATTAGAGATGTTTCTATCACGTCTGATGCGACAATGTTTTCAGTGTCTCCTGGCAGGTGTTAAATCTTTATTTTCCTAGTGACATGCGTGGCAGCTAAGATTATTCCGTAAGTATTGATGTTATGGTGTCTTTATAGCGTAGCAGATTTTTGCCTTGGTGATAATATCCTTCCTAATAATTAATTCATTATTATTCTTTTCCAATTAAAATTACATAAATTAGCAAGTATGTTATAATACAGTATAGCTAGTACTCATCTGGTATTTTAGATGTCAACTTCTTGTCTGGCTTCCAAGATTACTGGTAAGATGCATTTGCAAGAAAGATGTTCACACTTCCAATTAGTGTTTATACCACAGAGCTGGATTTACTATTGATCTCTCTTAGCATGGCTGCCAAAAATCTCTCCACTAGTGCAATATTCTGTAATTGCAGATATACAGATGGAAAAAAAGAAGAAAAGGTTCCCATTTTATGAGAATTAAATTTATATGATATTTTAGAGTAACGACATTGATATGGAAATAAATTCACACAATTCTCTATCAAAGGTCTGCCTATAGACAATATTTTTAACACCTGCATACTCAAAATCTAGGCATCATCTGTTTTGCTCCCTTTGGTAGTGAAATAAATATTACCCGGATTTCCCTCAGCCATACCCAAATATATTAGGACTGAGATCTTTCTCTTCAGTGTAGCTGAAGTACTCTCATTTTCAGGAGTGCAAAATGCTTGGTCTCTGATGTGGTCAGAAACCCCATTTTAATGAGTAAAAGTAAATACATCTCTCCATTCCTGACTGGTCTACCTTGATCAAGGTGCATGTTGTCCTGCAGGGTCCAGCTTCTCATTTGTATTGTTATTTCTAGCAAACACCAGTCCTAGTAAAAAGGACTGGTGGACTCTGAGGAGAGGGTAGAGATTTGCATCAATGTTTACCACCAGAGATAGGAAGCAAGGGCTACATGGAGGAAAAATTAACATGAACAAAAAGTATTATTCAAAAATTTACTTCAGAAAAAAAACAACTTTCCATCAAAAATCAGACTGGAATAAAACTTGAGTCTTGTTTTTTATGTGCTCCCAAATCTATGGCTGGTTAAAAAATGCAACTGCAAAATCTCATTTTTAGTGTCCTTTTCAACATTGTTTTGGTTTTGGGGTTAATTTTGGTTTTGGTTTTTTTGGGGTTTTTTTTTTGGTTTTCTTTTTTTTGTAAAACCATTCACAGTGTAAATTGCTACTCATTTTATCTGTTGATCAGCACCTGCATTGATGCATTTTTAATATTTATCACAGATCATATCCTGTAACATTTTTAATTTGGCTGAAACAAAAATCTAATGAATGACCTGACTGCTAGCCTCAGGCAGAGGAGAATTTTAGGGAGTAAGTTATAAAAACCCAACCACAGGCTGGTAAGAAGAGGCTTCAGAAATTAGGAGACCAGCTTTCAACAATCTTCCATGAAAGAGCAGTAAATTCCTCAACATCATGTGATTTTTTTTTGTCTCAATCCTTACAGCTAATTCCATCCTGAATATACAATCTATATCAGTAGAGAGTATTTTCTTATTCAGCTCCAGTCATATTCATTGTCTTGACAAATGCATTCATAAGTTGATTTATTTACCTATTCTTTCCATAGAGTCTTTTCTATCTTCCTCTATTTCATCTCTGCTTTATATCTCTTGCTATAAATAAAATGCTGTTTTTGTAGCTTATCCTTCAAGTGTTACACCTCTGGTCTTCCTCTGATGAAGTGTCTGCTGTCAAGAGGAGTCGAGGGCATACAGCTCTTCACAGCATCAGTCTGTATCTTAGCTCTCAAAGGCATTGCATTTCTTAGAAGTCTGTACCCTATTTTTGTAAAAGACTTTGTACTGACCAGGCATCATTAGCAGTAGCAGGCATTGATGCGGACGTGTCCAAGCCAGTCCTCCTGACATTTCAGTGGCATTTTCCCTTGAGGATGATATTTGCTTTTTTCTACATTGTCTTAGCAGCCAGCCCCTCCCACCAAGTCCTATAGCTCATGATCAAGTCAATGCCTTATTTGTCCCCACATCTGTCCTATGCTCTTTCATTCTTATGTGTGGTGTGCTTGCTGTCATTTTTGATTAAAGCTTTGAAGTTGGCAGAGCATTCTGACCTTTGTTTGTATCAGTCTGGCAGAAACCTATTTTAATTAAGAGCTTTTTACCAATTAGTCACACACATTTTTCATCTCTTACAGTATAGCAGGATCTGGGGGTACTCTAAGGAAATTCATAAACTTTAAAATTGAATTCAGAAGGGGTGAGGGAGAAGAAAAAGTAACAATGAAACAATTTTTCTCTATTTCTTCATCCCTTAAAGAGCTAAATGACCTTTAATTCTGTGGTTCTCAATGCTTGAAAATGCTTGGCATTCAGCTCCAGTAGTTGCACCTTCATGGGGCAGTGTTAGCATACAGAAGCCTTTCCCTACATTTATATCTGGAGAGCTCCAGTGAATTGAAGGAGGTCATGCAAAGGAATAAAGCAATGCAGAACTTGGTGTAATGCCATTATGAGGGACAATCTATACCTGTTTCCATTTAGTCATTGGCAATACTTCACAATAGCTTTACTAAGCTAATGCCTACTGGTTTTCAGTGCATTATGTGTAACAGTAGGAAGCATTAAGAGAAAGACTCCCTTAGACCAAGGTCATGAATTTGAACAGTAGGAAATGATTCCTCCTACTAGTTTTAAACCAGCACTGAAATTTCTGTTGCATGTTTCAATAGGTCCTAAGTCATACAAAGGATTTCAAGACCTGGCTGTGCATTTCAAATAAAAATATCAGCATTAAAAGAAACATGGATTGTTAGGTCTCTCATTCAAAGAGTGATTTAATCATAGAGATATAGGATTACTCTTAAGCTTTCTCTTTGACATAAAAAAATTAAGACAGAAATGTTTTTGTTGGATAGATTAGAAGAGCTCCATTACAATAAGATTCTGTGTCTCAAGAGATAGGAGATATAAATTCAAATCCTTCATAGACAGGTGGGGTTTGAATTCTCAGGGACTGAACACCGTGCTAATATTCAAGCTGCTTCATAAAAGCCAGAGTACACATTAGCTTTGGATGGATCTTCTAGCCACAGTCTCTTCCTTTAACATTTCTATAAAAAAGGATTAGTTTTATCTGTATCTTTCCAAGTAATCTTTTGCAACTGCCATGTGTTAGTGTGGTCAGAGAATATTCAATGGACTGAGATCCTTAGGGCCCTCTATGGAAAATGTGTAAGCTCCTGACTAAGCTTAAAATTTGTCTTAGTGCTACATTTCTAAGGTAGGGGAGGGTTCTGAGACATGCAGAAAAGCAAGATTAGGCAAAGGCAAAACTTCTATCATGCAATGATGACTCAAGGCACTTAAGAATGAGGGAGACAATGTTGAACAAAGAAGTTTTGTATTACAGAACTGAAAGTATGTGATTTAAATTCTGATTTGTATTGAGTAAATGCTAGTTGCAGATAATCTTAGTTCCAGACAAAATATGGCTTTTTTTTGGGGTTTTTTGTTTGTTTTTTTTTTTTTGTTAATTTGGTTTGGTTTGGTTTGGGTTTTTTTTCTGTAGAACATGTGTTTTGGGCTCTTGTTACAAAAGTCATAGATTTCATCCATTTTTAATTGAGAGTGGTTTGCTTGCGAGGGTATTTTTCTGTTTTTGTTTTGGGTGGGGTTTTGATTTTGTGGTTTTTGCTAGTTTAGTTCAGCTTGTTAGTTAAGAGACAGAAGGAGCATGGAGCAAAGTCAAAGACAAACTTCATTATTGTTTGCTGTGTACTGGCAGTACACCCAGGAAAAGTAATTAAATAAACAGTCCTGGAGTCCAGCAGCAGTGAGCACCTTAGGCAACAACTTCCAAGGGTGAACTACAGCTCCTAGGGAGGCCAAGTCTAGCATATAGTGTTACATTATATGACTAAATGCAAACATGAAAATGGATGCCCTTTTGAAGGGAAAGGAGAAAGCAAAAGCAGAATAAAATTCTTGAGTTAACCTTCAGCATGTTTATTTCTGGTGATGGATGCTAGAGGAAAAACTACTGTAATGTAAATTGAGATAAAGAACTAGAGACAGAGCTAAAAATATCATTGAGGTTACCTTTCTCCCTTCTCTTTTCCTATCTTTGTCCCCTTTGTCCTCAATATGGTTTCAGAAAAATAGCTTAAGTTCTTTATTAATCAGAGAATCCAGCTCATGCAAAAAAAAAAGAAAAAAATAAGTTTGGTTAATAAATATGTGCTTATAAGTAAGAGCAATACAGTCCCACGATGAATTAAAGTGCATTTGTACGCCTGAGATGATGGTGGCCTCCCACTTTGGTCATATTTAGCGCCTCTAATATAAGGTTACATTTGGCACCTCTAATGTAAGGTTACTCAACACGGCCAATGCTACAGGTATTGAGCAACATTTGTTAATATTCTTTGATCCGTGTGCCATAATTTTCAAACAATTGTGAAAGAAAATATATGAAAGTTGCCTCACTGCATCATAAATAGCAAAACTCACATAGTTACAGAGCAAAGAGACTTCTTACTGCCTTTTCAGGCTTCTGTGCCTCATTTTGTGTGCATTGCTGTACATGTACCTGTCCTCCCTCTCTTTCTAGTATTTAGCACATAAGCAGCATTTCACCACATAAAGCAAATAAACAATGTTAGTCAGGATTTAATTTTCAGTAAATAAATTTCCACTTCTTAATTCCCTCTAAAATTCTTCAGTTGTTATTTTGCTTTCTCATGAGCAAGTGAGAGTTTAAGCTTGGATTCAGAACACCTTATATTGTCACAAATTTATGAGTAGTTTAACTTACATCAGATTGTCATCAGGCTTGGGGAAGAGAGATAAAAAAAAAAAAAAAAAAGATAAGTGAAAGAAAGGGAATGAAATTGTTCTAGTGCCAGATGGGCTGATGCAGAAAGCTACAGTCAGCAGCATCTGAAATCGGTAAGGTCATGAAATTGTAAAAGGAATTTCATATGGAGGACATTTTTCTTTTGACAGCAAATTGGAGGCAGGAATCTTTTGAAGCGTAAGCTTTTGGGAATTTGGGAAAATTCTTTGGCTTTGGTTGGCTTTCTTGCTCGCAATGGAAACCCTTTTAAATCCTTGACTGCTGGATGTGTGGGAGGTGAAGCAAAGTCTTGGTTTATAATAATCTATATGAATGAGGGTCTAAGACATGCATAATCAAAATCCTATTTACCTTTCCCTTTAGGTAGGGTGGGTTTCCTATTTCTCTGCTTTCATTTGAAGGAAAGGAATTTTCAATGAATAGAGCAAATTTTAAAAAAACATAGAATAAATTCTAAGGTGCTTCTCATTCCCCATGATCAAAGCTGTAAAGTGTGTTTCTCTTTCTATTAGTTTGTGGGGTTTTGTTTGTTTTTTTTTTTTTTCCCAATATTGTAATCTCAATGGAAATAGCAAAATAATGCACAAAAATAGACAAAAAGCCACACAATTAATGGAAATCAGACTCAAGGATATGTGGCAGTGACAGTACTACCAGAACAAAACACAAGCATGGAAGAACTTCACCTTCCAGGTACATGACTTTAACCCTGCGCAAAGCTACACTTTGAGAATGAATACAAACGTGCTATTTGCAATGTTTTCTTTTTTATGAAAAACAACAACAGGTATAGGCTGTATTAATCTGATGCAGAAAAAAATGCAATTGTAACTGAAAAAATTAATAACAGGGTCAAGAGTTAATGTACTTGGATTTGAGCTGGTTCTTGGTGTCTAAAGTGAAAACAAAACATATTGTAAACTGCTTTAATTAACACATAATAACAGAGAAATTAAAGACTCATGTATAAAAATAAACATATGTAAAGAAATAAACAATTGCTATGGAATTTGGTAGCAGGGATCTAGATGGAAGTTTTGATGACTCCATTTTGTCTAAAACACAGAGTGAGATTTAGGTCTGTGTTCCCTTCTCCTCTCGTCCAGGAGAAAGCAAGACTTGGAGAGGTGCAAGACCAGCAGAGGTGCTATGCACTTAAAACAAGTAAATTTTGATTGATCAGAAAGAGTTCTGCACTCCAGGTAAAAAGATAAATTGATACTTGAGTACAGAAATGCAGCCTGGAGAATGAGACAGTGGATTCAAGCATGAAGTTCTGTGTAGCAATTATGAGAATTTCACTATAGAAAACTCATGTGTGTCTGTGAGTCAGAGATGCCAGATTGGGCTCTTTGTGTATCAAATGCTGTCAACTTCTGTTAAGGGGAGCCATTATCAGGAAAAAAAAAAATATTCTCCTTTCTTGGACTAAATAGAATATGTCTCTTTATAGATATGATTTTGTATTTACTTATGAGTATCCTGTGAAGTGCTACCAATAGGTTTCCTTTGGATATTCACTTACACATGCTGAATAGGTACATTTGGAATTTAGTTTTTTGATAAATGATAAGCACAAGCATGTCTCGCTTAAGAAACAAGTTATAACTTTTTACTCCACTGTCAACTTGAAGAAAACTAGGAGACAAACAACAGCTATTGGAAAGCTTCTTCATTAGAAAAGAAGTTATCCAAGAAGAAGTGTCCGGTTTATTTCGGCTGTTTGAGGGGCCTGGAAAGGCCCTGGGTGGCCTTGGGGCAGCCCGCGTGTCAAAGGACGAGAAGAGGCTTCAGTTCTTCTTTCTGGTTTTATGTTTATTAATTGTTTATCTAAAAGATGTTCTTTCAGCCACCAGAGATCTGCTCAGCAGTCAGCCATGGGCACACTGTCTCTTCTCCCGGGCAGCCACGTATCTTTATACCCCTTGCTACGTATACAATATTTATCATTTTTCCCCAATACCATCTATTCTTATAACTTGGTGTACTCTTAGTATTAACCAATCCAAAAATGCCACCGTGGCCAAAGAAGATGGAGGAGAGGAGGAAGAAGGAGGAGGACAGGACACACCCCAATTCCTCCATCTTACTCCTCTAAACCCCCCTGTACATAAATCCTAAACCTTGTGTCTCACCCTCTAATTAACTAATCCCTTCACCATTCACCCTGTGAAGCCCTCATCCTTGTCGTCTCCTGCGCAGGGTTAAAGTCCTGCCACCAGACACTTCTGGCAACATTCCAGGAGTCCCGAGCCCCCCCCAGGGTCTCGGTGGCTCAGCACCTCAGGACTGAGATCTTGAGATCCGACAAAGAAGAAAAGATATGTAGCCATTTTTGTAGAGTACTAAAGTTGCATTTAATTAGTTAGGAATTTCAAGGAGAATGAAGTATGTGAGTGCTTTGTTTAAAATTCTTCATCCTTTAAATGAGTACTTTTGAAACTATTAGCTTACATCTTTATGATTTATTGAAAGTGAAGGCTACTCCTTAATCTCCAGAAGTCAAAATAACAATGATAAATAGTAATGAAAAGAATTTAATAACACCAAGCCATTGAGGTGTGTTTTGGTTTTTTTTTTTTTAATAATGTCTCCTTCCCATACTCCTTTTTCACTCACAGACAGCTGAAGAATCATCTTCACCATAATTAATTTCAGAATTAGTGTTTGTGAAGAAGTTGACCACTCTATGCTTCCACTACCTAAAGCTTTATGAACTCTGTTCAAGTTCTCAACTGAAATTTGGAGATAAACTTTCTGCATGTACTTTTAAAGTTGAATATAAAGCAAGAGATTTATAAAACCTGGTTTCACATTGAAAGTGTACTATCAGCACTGATCAATGTCAGTTGGAAGAAAGAAACTCAAAGGACTTTAATAGTTCATTTGAAACAAACAAATAAACTCCCTCATTGCAGATTCGATTGGAATAGATAGCAGCAATTGCTTTCCCATGTGGTCCAGAAACTGTTTTCTTGGTAAGTTTCTGTCAGAACATCTTTACCTCTTAGTTAGAACACCTGTCCTTCAAAGGATAGAAGGCTTTTTGAGTGCTAGCACTCTTTCTTCATTTAGGATGTGAATTCATAGAGATAGTGTAGAGTTTTCTGTTGAAAACAATTGAAGATTGCAATGATTTAAGGAGGAAGATTCTTGCTTGCATTTAAAAAGCTGTGTTATTTCACATAATTGGTAGTCTGATCTGGCTGAATAATTACAGTCCAAATATTGGTCCATGCATCCATTCTCATACTTTCAGTATATGTTTTAAGGAAAATACCAAGCCATTAATCTGGCTTCCTCTCTTACTCATTCTACCTTTTTCAACTGCATGTTGTTAGACACAGAGCGCTATGCCCCCAGTAATTATGTGGAATTTAATTCAAAGCAGTGTGGTACAATTAGGAGGCCTTTTTTTCTATTAAGTAGCAAATTCACAAGAACAGTAGTATTCTTTTTTAGGCTGCTGCCCTTAAATATTCTGACTACCTGACTTTGCCTGAAACTCTCCAAGTTCTGCAGCTAAAGAGCAGTCATACTAAGTTCCCTACAGTAATCTCCCACCTTTCTGCAATCATATAATTGTCTTCTGAATGCTTTCCAAGCAGTGTTCAAAACTGACTATTGATTCATGCTAAGGGTGAACCGCACACATACTGTTAAACTTTTATTTTCTGAGTATTGGAACCAGCATTCAGTATTAACCCCCACTTTGAAGTGGAGCAGGCCCCACCATGCCTCCAATAAAACCTACTGAGCTTTCATGCATGGCACAGTTCTCAGGTCAACTCAAGCTGTTTAAAGGTATACAATCCTTAATAACCTTAACCATCAAACTTTTCTCTGTGTACTCTGCATCAGCACGGGCTTCAAAATTATTTCTGCAGCTGAAATTCTCCAAGGTGCTTTAGGGAAATGCAAATTCAGATTTCTGTTGAATAGCAATAAGTTCTCAATACTTAACTCTCTTGTATTCCTTGAAAAATCCCATCTTAAACACCTTAATTTTTTAAAAAATACAGTGTATCAATTACAGTTTCAAGACCTTCTTGATATGTGTGGGAAAAAAAGGGCATTTATTTTAGGTGGATTCCACAGGGATTGATACTCTGGTTGTAACAGTGAATATTAGAGATGGGATTCTTCACAGGAAGATGCACTGGCCCCTGAGGAGAGTAGTTATGGAATAAACTACCCTCAGAAGAAACTTACCTTTTCTCCACAGCTAGAAGTTGTCTTGCACTTTCAGACAAGAAAATTTTTTGCAAAATTTTAAAGAAAAGTAAAATTTCTGATAAAATTTTTGGGTTGTCAGTTGTCCAGTTGTCTTTTTCTTTTTTTTTTTAATCTATGTATATTCCCACCTTTTGTGTAATTTTCAGCTCTTGGTCTCAGTGGTATTGTGTGGCAATTAGTGAATTAAATCACTTCATCTTAGGCAGAACCATCATCACCAGAGTTACTAAGTACATTAATGAACACGTTTTGACTAGATACCCAGAAGGCCTCTGTGACGTACGGAATCAGAATCTCTTTGTTTCACAAGGAGGACTGGGGCACACAGCTCCTCACTGGTCTGACAGAAATTAATGGAAATTATACACCTAAGCACCTTTGAGGATCTGCAACAAAGAGATTAAATGACTTGCTCAAGGTCATTGCTCAAGGAGTTTTTCAGTGAAAAAGTAGTTCTCTAAATCCACAAGTATTTTAACTTTATCTCAAGGCTATGTTCTCCTTTAGTTTTTGGATTAAAGGAGTTGAATTAACAGAATACTTTAGGTAACTTCTTGCTGAAAGCCACTGAAACAATATTGTCATGGTTCTTGAAACCACTCCTTCATATAAGGACTAAAGAGGACAGAACTCAAAAAATATGCAGTTGTTACACCAGTCTCTTTATCCTATGGATATATCCTGTGTATAGTTGAGGAAGATATCACTGCCTTTTTTGTCTGCATGTCAGTCAGGAACCTCAGGGGAAAAATGAGGAAAAAGACACATCAAATCAAGATGGATACTCAAGGTGGAGAAATGGTTCAGAATTAAGATCTATAGTCCCTAAAACTCCATTTCATAAAACTGAAAAAATACAAACATGAATCAGCTATAACATGTACTATCTGCATGGAATTTGCAGATAGTAATAAATCAGATATAGCTTTTCTTTCAAGCACCCAGGGGAGACCCACAATCACAAATCATTCACTTTAGTTAAGCGTTTGAAATGACATTTTTCAAGAAGTTTAAACTAGGCACTGATAGTGTACTCACATTCAGTGAAAAGTAGATTTCTCCTATTTAAGAAGTTGTCTTTCTAAAAGCTCTTTTACCAAACTCCATTTTGAGGGCTTGATTAAGGCCTGAAAGATGGGAATATGGAACTGGAGCTTTTACAGAAGTGTTCTCTGTAACAAATAAATTGTTCCTCCATTTCTATTCACCTCTTCCTATTTCCCTGTTTCCTTTATCACTCTACCCCACAGCTGCTATCAACATTCATGGATTTGATGTCCCTATGCCTCAATAATATCTTCTGTAATTTTTATCCTTGTGATGCTTGGATGAAAACTGACTTCCTGAGGGCTGTGTGCCACATTACTTGTGGATTGTGAGCTGAACTATAAATGGCACCTGTTGCCACATCCTGACTCCCTATTTTTGTGGGTAATATCTTTGCTTTCTAGAGCAACTTCTAAATTATTTGATTTTTTGTTCTCAAAGGGAGAATTGATTATGGATGTGCTTTCTGGTGCTCTGCAGCAAGAAAAGGAAAGTCATTCAAATAATGGAAGGCTGTTGACAGGCCGGGTGTCTGATCAAATTGAAGCAGAAAAATCAGAGATTGAACAGAGCAAGAGCCAACATATCCCCCATGAATCTCCAGGGACACAAGGTGAGAGCTGAAGGATCTTCCATTTAGCAATGCTTTTAAGAAATGTTTTATCTCTACTGAGCCATAACACCTTTTATATAGTTTGTTCCTTGCAGCCAACTTGCAATTATTCTAATAATTAATTTTTTTTCTTGCACATATTTCCTGATATGAAATATTTTTTCTAACATATATCCTGTTATGAAATATTAGCCATTTTGATGGCCTGTATTAAAAAACAAAATAAAACAAAGAAAAACACCACCTTGTACCAAAGACCTAAATATATTGTGTTCTCTTATAGGGCTTTAAACTCTGAATCAAATATTGAATGTTTCTTAAGTGCTTTCATCAATCCTTACAGAAAATCTGATTTTTTCATGAAAAGATTTTTTTAACCATTAAGGAAAAATAAACCCCAAAAAACAAGAACAGCATTATAATATCACACTCTTATAGAACAATTGTAAAAGATTGCAGAACACTTTAAAAAGGAGTTTGGTATTCATTTTAGAGCAAGGAAGCTAAGGTGCAGAGCAGCAAAACGACATCAGAGACAGGTTTATGAAAAACAAACCATCCAGGAATCTTTGGGGGGAATTTAATTATTATAATTGTAGTATATTTTCTGTATTATCATTATAGGTATGATTATGAAGGTAACTTTTAAAGAAATTTTGCAGAGTCTTAACATATGCATAAGGACTGTGACAACTGAAGCATAAATTACTTTGTATTTGGTTGAGGTGGATTATACTATAATTGCAGCTCAGATAATGGTTCTCAGACTCATTGTTTTGGTTGGGCAGATGTTGGCAAATAAAGATTCAACTTTGAGTAAGAAAACCTGACAATATAATTTTATGTAGTATAAGCTTATCCATACTTTCTTGTTTAAGAAAAAGTTCTTGTAATTTGCTATGATTCTGCTTCAGATTATATTTAAATATGTAGAGGTAAAGCAAATGAAGGAATAACCAAAATACTTCTCTTGTAGAAAATCACAGAATTTAAAGAGTTCATGTCTCTCTATGTGCTCACATGTCATCTAGTCTATTAAATAAGCAGAGCTACAGCAAGATTTCAGACACTTTAGAAGCTGATCCACCAGCTATATCAAACAGTAAAAGTAACTTACTGAAAAGGCACTGGTCGTCTTCAGCTGCATTGCTGATCTTCATATTCATCATCATTCCTCGCACAGCTCATCCATGGCACCCTTGAGAACAGTTCTTTTTTAGAAACAGAGCTTCTGGAATCTCTTGCTGTGAGAGTATTTCTGTCTCCATGGTGGTGCTGTGACAATCTACCGCAGAGCTGCTCCTGATTAAGAAATATTTCTCCTCATTAGAAAACAAGCAGAACAATAATTGTGGAGCATTTGTTTTGTAGAAGTAAACTACCTACCTTAGCAGACAATGCATAACTGCCAGTATTCCTACAGATCACCTGAATCCCGTGCTTTGTTCTCATCTGCACTGGGGAAGTCTATGGGATTTTCCTGGTGTTTCTGAGCATTTGTTTCCTAAATTGTTGTTGGTTTTTTTTTTTTATTTTCTATGGCAGAGCCTTGTTATCATAAACCAGCAAAATTGAACAAATGTATAATTAAGAGATACCAACACATTATTAGAATATTTTTTCTTGTGACACAGAGTCTTTAGAGTGTTCTGCATGAGAAATATCTTACATTAAAAAATCTTAAAAAGCAACAAAAAATCCAAACAACCCCCCCCCAAAAAAAAACCCCAAACAAATTAAAAAACTCCAAACAAATTTAAAAACCCCAACCAATAAAAAGAAAGGGTATTTACAGAAACCTCAAACTAGAGGGATCTGTATGTAATTGTGCAACATTTTAAGAATTCAGAAAGTGTAAGGGAAATCATTGCAAAAGGTTTAATATCCTTAAACATATTTTAAAAAACTCCTGCTTAGAAATCTCTGTTATCAGTTAGCAAACTAACTGATGACCTCTAAATTATTTTGATAATTACCCAGATAATTTATCAAGAAGTAAGTTTCCTTTTGAATGAGCAAATCTATATTTTTAGCTCAGTAACTGCTAGAAGAATGTAATTATATTGTTGGATCCCAACATCAGAATCATCAAAGTTATAATATATTTTATTACTGATGCTATTTTTGAATAATTTCAGATTAGTTATCAGTATTCAATAACACCAGGCATGGTTTATCATGGCTTTTCACATTAAGTAAAAATAATTCTTTTTAGTTTTTGTATTCTGTGATCTTGAAGTCGGCAAACAGTTGCACTTTTTCTTGTTTTCCAATTAGAACTGCATGCTTTTCTAGGTTTAGTAGCAATTTAATGTTAATGTGCAAGACAAACAGAAGAATTGCTAAGGATTGTAACTATCTGCTTTTTTAATCCTATTTTAGGTCCTTGTCTAAAACTCTAACTATGAACACCAGCTGCAGCTTCAGAAATTGAGGGAAGGAAGTGAGAAGGTTTACCTGGTCCTAAAAGAGGCACATGTTAATCTGGAAATAATCAAACCAAAATAGATAACCTTCCCAAGGAACTCCTGCTGGACCTTCATCTTTGTGGGGCTGTAATTGAAAACAAAAATCTACTCCATGAAAGGTTTCTTTCTCATTTCTCATTTCTCATTTCTCATTTGGAAGATCATAAATTATGCATCTTATCTGAACTTTTTCAGATCTGTTTCCTACTGACCATTATTGGAACTCTTCAGATCCTTTACCCACTACTGCTCATCCCAGCCTATATGTCCAGTGCTCCTAATACCAACCGGAGCAAAGTCTTCCTCTGACTAACAGAGACCTTATCTCATTGGTCACCAGCCTCAGCACAACTCTGGTTTATCTGTAACATTCTTCTAGGTCAAGAGCAGTGCAAGCCTTCTGTGCCCAGAAGTCTCAGAGGTGGAAGGACTAGATAGAAATGAAATAAAATTATAGCCAAATTGACATAAATACTAATTGACTGATAAGCAATCCCCTTCTTTAGTGCTGTCATTCTGTATTTTTGAGCGGAATAGAAATAAGTTCCTTCCTCAAATTTTCCTATGAGCTAGTTTAAGTCTTGAGGAGCTTTATGGAACGAGAGGGGAATTAGGAGTACAGGCAAAAGTCCTGTAAAAAATGCTGATGTTTGACAGGTGTGATTCAGTGAGTGATCTAACAGCTCTCAACTATAAAGTCAGAATACTTAAATTCTTTAAAAATTGCATCAATGTCTCTACTCTTATTTATGGCTCTTATCATGACAATAATTAGATGCATTACCAGCTGGAAAGTGTGTAAAAATTTGAGAACAAACAATTATTCTCTCATAAATAACAATGAACCCACAGAGTGTTTAATGAAAAACAAAGGGGGATAAATACCTGAAAAATGGTTACATATTCTATGCAAAATGGTTTTGGGTTCTGAAGTTGAGAGGCTTTGTAAGTGACTGGAAAAGTGGTAAATGAAGCTAAAATAGATAAAATTATTAGTTTTTATAATTTTAAATCTAAAATATGAATAAAAATAATTTGTAATAACTAATTAATAACACAAAGAGGGACTCTGCTGAAGACAAGGCACAAAGAAATAAAGAATTCCAATGGGATAGACTCAAAGCTGAGCTAATTTAGAGTTGAAGAACTCAAAATTTAGCTCAATAAAATCTAGGAAGTATACATTCCTTCAAAGAGAAGTAAATCTATTTTTAAATATGCATAAATGTGTGTGTATATATTAAATATATATTTTACAATGGGATGAATAAATTGCAGGATTTTTTAGTAGTTTTTAATAAATTGCATTTATCCTTGTATTATTTGTATGCATACTTGATATATCAAAAAATTTGAAATTAGAAGAACAAATTCCTTCATCCCCAGGAAAAATTTACACTAGCAATAATTTTTCAGCACCTTTTTTTCTATTTTAATGGTTTGCAACATATGCTTACAGATTTTTTCTAGATTTTGTGGAAGGTTCCAGTAGGTGAGTGGAATTATGAACATTGATCTTGGCCACACTTTTGTTATTGTATTTCACAGACTATGCATGAAGTGTCCTGAATATTTTGAGTATACATAGAAAAAACAAAGTTACTCTTTGTCTAATTCAAAGAATGGCAGTAAAGCGTAATCGGGAATTACTACTTTTCATGAAATTTACAAAAAATGCAAAAATGTATAATTTTTAATCCACTCAAAGAACAAGGATAAACCCAAACTTTACAAAGTGTATCAAAACTTTTTAATCATTATTCCTGCTCAGAGAACAGCATAAATATTATTTCATAACATGACTGGTTTAATATAAAATTGAAAACAAATTTAAGTGATATGAACAAAATATTCTGACATATCCAAATTATTTACTCCTCTTTAAATAACTGAAAACTAGTCATCCTACTGAATCAGTCTCTAAAGCTCTTTCTGACCATTATGATTTCATTAAAATCACAAGCATAATAGCTTTCAAATTTCCATTACAAAATGAACTTTACAGATGAAGATAACCGTGACTGTAGGATTGGACAGGAGAATATTATCTGGCTCAATGTGTGGAACTGATACACTGTAAAAGAAAATTTGTGAAAAGGAAAATCTGAGGCAGTCATAAACAAGTTTACAGAAAGCATCATAGGCCTGGAGATAATAGAGCTTTTGTGGCCTTTGAATGGCATAAAAACTTTGTGAGACGGTATTTGCAACCATCATAGAAGCTTTCTAAGCTGTCAGCACACTGAAAAAATGCTCCAGTGACTCTCCCTTGAGAACTCAGTTCCCAGCAGACGCCAGAGTCACAGATTTCTCCCTCACATCCTTGATGCATGCTAAGAAACCATGGCTGACATCTGCTCTCACCATTATCTGGCTAACTTCTTCCCCTCATTAATGATATGCATTCTCAATTTCCAAAACACTCCTTCTAGCAGAGCAAAGAAGAATTTAGGTGATTTTAGGCATTACCTTTCTTAGGGTAGGCATATAAGGCAGTGCTAATCGTGCATCTGACACATTTTAAGAAAAATATAACGTGCATATTTTTATATTAGTAGGCATGAAAGAGGATACTGAGTAAAGATGGAGAAATATTGCAAAAAAGACCACCTGAGTTGGTCTTTCTCCAGGATAAGTTCGACTTAGAAGCCCTGGGTGAAGGTTCAAGACGACTCCCAAAGAAAATCTTAACTGTTGCCTAAAGCTACTTTCAGTCCTTTGAAGTACCAAGTTTTGTCCAAATGGATGATGGCTTTCATCATCACTGTTCTGTGGAGCATTAGTTTGTATGTAGGATTTTGTGATCCTGTCAGCTTTAATGACTCAGCTAATTGACTCTTGTAGCCTCTGTAAATTTCTCATGTGAGAGAGTTTCAGATGCTCTTGAGTAGAGCTCTACATATGTGCAATGTTGCTCCTACAGATATTGGAAAGGAGCAAAAGTTTTCAGTGACAAACATAGCTTAAAAGGATTCAGCAACATACTTATCTTGTTCTAAGCATACCTTATACACAGTGAAAATACATAATTTTGTGACAAATGCATGGGCAAGAGTGATACCACCTCCCCTTATTTGGAAATGGATACAAACATTGAACTCCTTTTTTGATATAGCGCTTCATTACATGTGTTTTCCCACACAAGAATAAAACAGTGAGGATCAATGACAGCTCTTAATAGAGAATAAATAGGATTATACAGTTGATAATTGGAGACAGAAGTATATTTGAATCATAAACATAATTTCTTGGAACATGGAAAGATAACCTTCATAAAGATTTAAAAGGACATAGAGAATATTTATACAGTTTGACATCTGAAAGCGTGGTTTCAACAAATGATGACTGATTCACATCTAAATAAAAACAAAACAGAAAAAACCCTCCAAACTATATCAAAATTCAAATTCTGTAGAAATTGGCTTTTTGAAGCCATTAGAAAATTGCATGTTGATTTCAAAATTCATGAAAATGCAAAGGAAAGTCTCACAGTCATGAATATATTAAATCAGCCAAGTTTTGGGCCATCCCCATGATAGTCACTGCAGAAAATTAATTGCTTCTGAAGGAAGGCCTGTGTTCCACGAGGAGTGCTGCACTTGCATCTAATAGATGTGTCCATCATTAAAGTTTGATGGAGTTGAATGCATGGCTGGTAATTCCTTCTAGTCACTTGGGAGTTCCCACTATACAAATAGTTAAAGTGGAGGAAGATGCATCAGTGGATAGCTATGATTTTGGATTTCTTTACTACTGATTGACCTTGTATTAAGTAATGGGACTTTGCTGAAAGTCAATTAATCTTGATGTTTTAGTTAGGCGAAGTTTTATTTATTTGTGTGCAAGTAAAAATACGTGTAGGACCTGAGAGCCCATTCATGAGTATCTATTTTGGAGTTCCTGCTTCAAAGCAAGAAAAATTCAGTACCTATCCTCAAGGGCATAGTCAAATTCTCAAAATTTCTGGGAGTGTTGATTGGTGAATTGATCGTCCCTATAATCTGGTTATGCATATCTGTGAGTTTCCCAATATCTGACTTATTTGTATGCCACATCAAGAAGGTGAGACTTACGACATTCATTTAAACAAACATATAAATGTTATTTCAATTGTCCTGTACAGATTTATCAACATAGATGTTCATACATGGACAATTGTATGTTGATCTGAAAATAAATATTAAATAATACTTTCATAATTCTATATTGATTCACTGAATGCTACAGAAATTGGCTAATGCTTTATTTCCTTGTTTCCTACAGCAGGCATCCTCATTTGTATGTAGATGCTGCTACTTAATTAGCTTACAGATTAGTGATCTGGGTATCTGTGATGTGCAGGTAATATTTATAATTAGAAACTAATTTGAAATGAATATTTATTTTGCTGTCCACATATCACTGGATTAAGTGAGAATCGACTGACCTATGTGTAATTTACTCTAGGGATTTTCATTGTAAGATTTTGCCTTTTAAAATAAACATCTTAGATTGTTTGTGGGAATATTCTATTGTGTACTCCAATGGTCTAACAGCTACTACAGATACTCTTGTTAGAAAGATGTGTGAAAGAGGAAATGCTTTCAACTCAGAACACTGTTCAGGAACTAAATGTTATCTTTTAGTATGCTTTCATACAAATAGAGAAATTCATAATATATGTGGGGATATTTCTACATTACAGACTTGGGCAAGGGGGAATTAATGAGTGGTATCTATCTATCTATCTATCTATCTATCTATCTATCTATCTATCTATCTATCTATCTACCTAAGTACCTACATGCCAATTGCCTGTAATGTTTCTAGATATTTTGTTTGAGTGTAAATTGTAAACTACAATGAAAGCATTTTTTTCTTTGTGAATGCTAGAAAACTAAAGTTCTTTCACAAATATGGAATTCAAACAAGACATATTAAAAAAGGAAAAATGAATACCTATAGGTAGACTTTGTAATTTTGGACTGGACCTTGATTTATTTTCTAATTAAAACATGTTAATTTGCTCTTAGTTTTATTTCCAAGAATGAATAATATTTATCCTTACATTTTACAGGAATAGCTGATTGATAACTCCTATTAGATTAATATTTTATGGTTTTATTGCAATCAATTACAACACTATTAAAGAAGAATAACACTGCTGTGCATGACTAAATTACTTCATTCTGCACCAAAAACTGGCTCAATTCTGTGCACAGAATGGACAGGTTTTTGAAATAAGTGCATTAACTTTCTGAAGGAATTGACAATGCTCAGCAGTTTTGATTTTTTCTCCTTCAGTTTTTCACCTCTTTTTTCTTACATATTTTTGGTTCTTATAAGAGGCACTTATCAAACCTTTAAATTCCCATTTCTTTTCTGAAATAGTAAGCAACAGAAAAGGCAAACTTAGTTAACCTACAGGTTGGTAACTTCTAGTAGCAGTAGAATTTCTTCATTCAGTATGTTGGAACTGAATTGAACTTTGGAATATTTTCATCATATGAGTAATGAAACTTTCTGTGAAATTTTTCTTACAACTGAGAAGGAATGATATATGTACAGATGGATCCTTCCTTCTCACCTAGACGGACATTTTAAAAACATATTTTAAAAGAAGAAATAACAATAACAAATGTTGCAAATATTCCCTGATTTGTTGCAACATCAGTGAAATGAAAGTATAAATAGTTTAAACATTTCCAAACACGTTATGACTGACAACCACTTAAAAATATTCTGAGTGTTTATGCTGTTTCACATGTTGATATGCTAAATTTGTTTAATTTTATGCCATATATAGCTTTATTAAAGATATTGTTTTCAAATTGCTGGAAGTTTCCATGATATTTATCTTCTCAAAACTAGCAACCAACTAAAACATACCAATCTGGCTGATAATTAGTGCAGAGCAAAAATGAGGCCCTGAGTTAAAAATCTTTGGATATTGTTTATTTTATTGCCACCTGGCAGAAAATCAGAAAATTTAGGAACTCAGCTGATGTCAAAAGAAAATCACACCTGGAAATAAATTTTTCAGCTAACCAGTAGCATTAAATAATGTCACATTTTGGATGTTGTGGGTTTGGAAATTTTCCCCATGGGTCAGCACACAGCAAATGGAGTTTGCATTTCTAAATCAGCAAATATAAATTTTTTATGATTGATTTTCATGAGTACCTCTTCAAGAGAATCTCCACAAGAGAATCATCAAAATCTATGGATTTTATGTATGTGTATACCAAGATATATCACATAACCCTATGGAAAACTAAGGAAAACCCCAAAAGATGTGATACACCAGAGTGGTCACACACAGGTAAACAATTAAAAATAAAAGTGCCTATTTGCCCATGTTGGAGCACAATTTTTATCAAGAAACCTTTCATCTCGCCTCCTTCCACTTCTATCCTCTGTGAAAAACTGCACAGTATGCTCAAAAGAAAGGCTTGAGAACCAGCATTCAATCAGTGGGTAATAAAGGTGCATGCAATTAGCCCTTACTCCTCCTCTTAGGTCCCAAGTGATTTTTGGTTAAGCAGTATTGCAGGGTAAGCAACATATTTAAACAATCTCAGCACATTGCAATGCAGAATATATACCTTAAGGTAAGAAAGTCTTAGGCAGCCAACCTACCATGTATTTTCATTTAATTTATTTCAAGATGCAAAATACATACTGGGAAAAGCAATTTTGCTATTTTTTATCGAGTAGAACTGTACTGAAAACAAAAAGAAGTTCAATAAATAACCACAAACTTTGCTTAGGATCATTATTGGTTGTGGGACAGCCAACACCTTCTCATGGAACTAGTGGCTTTGCTCTAATTACAGTTTCCTATGTGGAACGTTAAATGTCTGAAGACTAATGAACCAAATCTTACCTGACAATCTAACATTTTAGTAGTTACATCATCCGTAGGCATCTTAAGTTTTATAGATGCTGAATTCAGAGAGGTTTATAAGACAATCCATCTCTGTTTCTTTTCCTCTACAGAGAAGGTTGCAGTAAAAAATGGAGGAATGTTTAGGGCCCTGTATACTCCTGTTTGGCTTTTTTTTTGTGTGGGGACATTCACCAAGGGCACATCCCCATCTCAGGATAGTGCTGAAGTTTGAGGACTGGCTGACACAGCACTATTGAAACAGTTTGATCTTTGCATTCATTCTCTAAGCCATCAATCCTGACACAAATGGACACTGAGATGAGGCATTCAGGCAAGCATGGAAAATGGCACCTTTTCCCTGTCATAACTGCTGAGGGTGGATAACTTTTGGTAGGTATGAAACCATATGTCATTCCACTGGGCACTGCCAAACTGCCCTGGAACTGGGAGTAGAGATGGGTTGGACAAGTTCATCAATCATGGGGGACTCCCCTTCCAAACATTACACTGCTTGGAAGCAATGTGCCCACCTGGGTCTCTTCCAGCTTTTGAGCTAGAGGTTGCAAAGTGCCACTTTACAGACATGATTAGACAAAGCTTACTGCCATGGTCCGACGTCCTCTCAAAAAGTATAAAACTTATCTAGGGAAAGCAGTAGACACTGTACTCTAGGGAGCCTTCCTGCCCAGCTGGGAAATCCAGCAGTGACTCTTATTTCCATATCTCTCTGAAATCCTTCTGATAGTGGTTCACCACAGCTATTAAATTCATAACTCCATATAATCCCGCCGTCTCTCCAGTCCCCATTTGCTCATAAGATATTTTCAGAGGAAGAGATTTCAAAGTAAACTCCCATCCAAATTATGCTTGGTTTTGGTTCTAAATCATGATTTTTGTGCTATTTTTTCATGAGAAACTATATGTTTTTCTAATACCATTTTTCTAATAAATTGATTTGAAACTTGATCTACTTGAGCTCATACCGAATACATTTTTGGAAGGGGGGAGTATGTGAGTGAACATGGGAAAAAAAGCTTGCAAACAATCATGGCTACAAGGAAATCCTCTGCTTACAGCTAAGCAAACATAATTTCTGTTCAAGGAACTGCTAAGAATGCAGTGTCTGGGAGTTTATATCTAAGTTTAAAGATGGACACTTGTGTAGCTGTCTGAAACAGAGACAATAAAATACTCAATACGACTTGCCAAGTGGCTTCAAGTACTGAAACAATAAAACAATAAAGAAACAGTGTCAGTGTGCTAGAGTGCAAGATGAACACTGAGAGGTAGAGAAAGGAACAAGTATCTGGAAGATGTCAGGTTGAGAGCCAGTTCTCCTGCAATTGATGTGATGATCCTCTGGCACTATAAATCAAAACTTCACCATAATCCAAGCACCTGTGAAAAACAAAAAGAAAGGGGAAAACACGAAACTGACTTTTTTGTGAAAAAAACCACCCAAAACCAAACAAACTTCACACCAGCAAAATCTCTTAGATTAGGGAGATGTAACTTAGTGAAATCAGCTCCTTGCATTTATGAACACTTGTTCATACATCAAGTAATTCCTGAAAATAGCAAAAGAAAAGAAAAATCTGTTATTGTGCTAATTTTTTTCCCATTTAGAGTGTAAATTTGTGGTAGCATTTTTAGTTTCATTATCTTTTGGAAAGCCCCATCAAATTTGATAAACTTATTAATTTATCTGTTACAGCTTCACTGGCTCTCTATCTCAGAAACACTTTAGAAAGCAGAGAAATAAGGCAGTACATTTGCACAGCTGCTCTATTAGAAGCACCTAGATCTTATCTCTGCCCACAAACTCAACAACTTATAAGAAGCCTCATTGCTGAGAAACACAGATTGTCTGTAATAAGAGATACATTATTTGCATTTACAGTGGAAACCTTTACTTGAATTGAACTAAAAGTATTTTTTTTCTTTGGTGTAGGTCATTTCACGGACTGAAAAAAAGCTTAGCATTATTGTACCATTTGCTGCAAAAATTTTTAGAACTTTATTATAATGAAGAAGGACATACAGAAAGTCATGGAGGATTGTGGTACTTCACCTAGATGAAAGCATTGACTTTTACCTCATAATTGTAGTTAGATCAAATGTTTCTCCATGTTTCTATACAGCTGGTGATTGTAGTACACTGCAGTTCTTCTTTAGCATCTCTATTTTCTATTTGCCTGAGGCTACTGATGAAATTCCTCCCTCCTTGTCGTATGTATGATTGCAAATGTGGAAAATTAAGAAATCTGTAGAAACAAGAACTAAAAAATTATTGTAAAAGTAAAGATAAATAAGAAAAAAGAGAAAGCACATTAATCACATAAGGGGGGCAAATGTCTTAATGCTTCTCTTTACTCTTTTTCTCCTTATTTCCTACCAAGCTTCTGACAGGAAGTGGTTAGTTGAAGAAATGTAGAAAAGATTGACAGGAAATATTGCTAGGGGGGAAGCTGAGGAGAGAGTACAGGATTGTAGAAAATACCAGGCTACACAGCAGAAAAAGCTTTTGCAGAGGATTTTTTATCAGACCGACAGTCAGCAAGTAGGAGGAAATAAGTACTCAAGTGACAGCTCCACTGTCAGACCGTGTGTCCATCAAAAAACCCCTGGCCTCCTTGCCTACCTGCCTTCCCCTGCTGGCCCCAGAAGCTCTTCACCTTGGAAACAGAGCAATGTACCTTCCTGGATTGGATGTCCTGAAAATAGACCAGAGAGCAGTGGAAATTCTGTCTGCAGCTTCTTGTGCTCACAGATGTGTCAAGGGAGAACACTTTTACACACCTTTGCCCCAAGGACAAGACAGGAAATAAGGGTGGAAGCCAAGCCTTTGCCTCTTCTGTATCTTACATGTCAGTCTGGGACTCTTCTTTTTAGATTTCTCATTTCACTGCCAGTCTCATTTTCATTAAAAAATTGTCACATTTCTTTAATCCAATGCTATTTGACCATATAAATATTTATGTTCATATTTGCATATGAATATGCCATATATGTAAGGATCTGAAAGACATTTTCACAAAAAGAATGCCTCAAGTTATCAAAAAAAAGTAAGGTGAGGGTGATTATATACTTATAGAGTAAGAGGATTAGTAAGTACATTGAGAAAGGAAAAATATCATGGAGGAAGTATGTCGAAGAACGGATTAGAAGCTAATCTTCTCTAACTTGCAAACAGTTTGCTAAAATTGTGGTAAATCTTGAATTTTATCTGAGTGTTAGATTTTAGGTAAATTATATACAATATCTCTTGTGTTTATGCCCTAAAATCTAAATTTGAGATGATTTTGATGCTTGTTATATTAAGAAAATTTAAAACTGCTATTTAATTTTCTACTGCCATTAGCCAGTTTTTCTGCGGATATTTCTCATTTGAAAAATATCTTTCAAACTGGTGACAATTTTCAGCCAACCATTGTGTTGTGAACAAAATCCATAAAATGTGAAAATTAAATTAGACAAAAAGAAAATTCTTTGAAGACCAAGGTCAGTTAGAGAGTGACATAAGGGAAATTGTCGATGCAGAGTCACTGAAGATATTTAAGGCTATTGTAGTAATACATAGGACTAATTTTATATCACTGGCTGCTTTCAAAGTGTTGTACAGACATGAACGAATTAATTTGCTCCATGAGAGACAGGAGCAAAAGTATTGCAAATTATAGCACCACCTGCCACAGCCTCTGGTAAAAGGTAGAAAAAAATCTTTATTTTCAACAACAACCCATGTTGAGCTTTCTATATTTGGTAAATAAATACACAAGCACAAACAAATAACTGAAGACATGTAAAAGTAAATGAGAAAAAAAATACATATAAAAGTCTGGTTTTGAAGGACACTGAACATGCATTTAAATTACTGAACAATGCTACTACTCCTAGTTTTAATAGTGTTCATAATTAAATATTAAATACTTATTAATAGTGTTTCTTTATGCTACATCTCATCATATATTGAGCAGTGGAGCTCCAAAAGCTGGGAAGTAATTTTTTATCTTGCACTGACTTGTGTATCAATTATATTCTTAGTTTGTCTGACTGCAGTCATTAAGATCCCTTTTTGCTACAGTTGTACAAACAAATCAAGGATGTTTTAGTGAAAAGACAACAATTCAAGAAAAAACAGCAGATGAATATACTCAGAAACAACATATTGTTCTTATGCTTGGCTGTGACATATGCATATCCTAAATTTTCAACATTGAAACAAAAATAAAATTATTTACATATTACTTTGGTAACTACTGACATGCAGTAGATAAAGTGTTCAGCAGCAGTGTTTGACTGACATTTGTCTTCCTTAAAATATCAGAAAGCAGAGAACTTAAAGAGTTCAAAAATTATGTACATGTCGTAGAGTCAAAAACATGATGTTGTCTAGGAAAAAATGGTGAGAAGTTAGCTCTGAACCTGAATGAGGAAGTTTTTATTATTTGTATGCATTGTTATTCTTTTCACAACTGATTTAATGGAAAAAAACTAGCATGTTGCTATGATTTTTTCCATTAAATCAGTTGTGAAAAGAAATGGTCCCATCTTTCTTTAAGGGAGACTTGTGAACCTTGTCTGAAACTTGAGCCAGAGACGGATGTAACACACACATTATCCATGGAAGTGTAACTAGTGGATTTTCCAGATAGTAAAGTACAAGCAAATATTTTTAATTATTGTTTAAGCTTTCTAGATTTCTATTAGAAAAACCTAAAAGACCTCTAAAATATTTGGAATGGTTAGAGAGAAATTATGTACCTGGACTTGTATATGACAACGTTTCAAGCTGTCAGTGAGTATTAATTTAAGAACACTGCGCCCAAATTTTCTCGGCTCTTTTAGGAAGCGTAATGGATTTAATGTCAGATTTTTGGTCTTTAATTTAACCTTAAAGACAGACTAACTAATAAGTCTGCATAAGAGCTGGGACATGATCTTAATTATGGCGACATTTGCTTGTCCCTTTAGTCTTTCAAGTTTAGAATTAGGTTTAGTTCTGAGTTTTGAACCTACAGAGAAAAGATGGTATCACACCTCTTTTTATAGTGATGCAACTTTTCTTCAGCATTGAACCACCTTAAATGTAATGAGGAAAGTTTATAGATAAATAATATTTCATAATTCACTATAGAGAGTTGTGAAACTTATTAAATTTATATTTTTGCACCAATAATATTACTGTAAAACTAACTAGTGTAAAACTGGGGAACTCTCAGAGCAGGAAAAGTGAGGATTCATAAGATCACTTTTATTTTTCATTTAAAAATATCTGAAAATAATAAAAGGGGAAAAAAATTTACCTAGTGCAAAATAAACCCATTTCTATTATTGCTCCAAGGCATAAGCAAGGCCAAGACTTAAGTAGGAGTCAAGTTACATTAGTTTGGATTAAAAAAGTGAGGGCTATAAATCTTCATGCACTCAGATATAAGCTAGGAACTATCTAATAAGAATTCAGAAGAAATTTTTCCTTTAGGCAGATATTTCAAAATAGATTTTAGTATCTTTTTTCTGATGTATTCAATCCTGACTATTGAAGGTGAAATAAATAGAGAGAGCCTTGATTCATTGTAGCAGTTTCTACATATTTACATGTTCTTAAAGACCATTTTGGCCTTGGCAGTTCAGTCAGACTAGAGGCATTTCAAAATTGGTACTGATGACTACATCTCAGCTTTTCAAACTGTAAAAAAAATCCTTACACTCACATTAAAAGTAGGCTAAAGTCTGAAATACCTGAGCACACTGACTGCATCCCATACTTAATTTTTGTGTATTCTGTATACAGTGTTGTTGCCTGAGTGCTCCAGACATAGCACAGGCAGAGATGTACCATACTCATCATTTGGTCTACTGTAGCTGACTAAACATCTTCTACTAGAAAACCTTAGATTATTGGTGGATCTTGGATCTGTCAAAGCAGATTTGCAATACACGTGAAGATCTGTGTTGTGGAAGATGCCTTATTTAAAATGTTTTCATTGTCAGAGTGTCACAGCTCAAACTTTACCAGATAAATCATATTTTATTTGTTTTGAATGCAAAGAACTATAATAACAGTTATTGGGAGTAATGAAGAGGTTCAAACAAATATACCCGTTGTTCATTCTGCTCTACTATGTACAAGGGCTATTTTTGAAGTAAGAAAATCCTAATTCCAAAGGCATGTCAGTCAAACCCTTTTCTGCCAAAGTATAGTTGACAAACAGAAAAAAAAAAAAAAAACAAACAACAACAAAATAGAAACCAAGGAAAACCACACGAAAATCAAGAAAATCACTTTCTTTAACCTAAATAATTCATATTCTTATTTATCTACAGGTTCATTGTTAATACAGGCTTTGAAGCAGCTTGGATGAAGACAGTCAATGAAGAATAAAAGTAAAAACTGCAGGTGATATTCAGAATTCTGTGGAGATAAAGAATGGCTTTCCATAGTGAGAAAGAATAGGACTATACATCCACTAAAAATGAGTAAAAGGTTCTCTCTCCATAAAGGACAATAAATTTTTGCAGAGGGCCCTAGGCTCAAATGTAAAATCCCTTCCAGGCCAGATTTTCAGGGAGATTCAAGGACTTTTTTCTGTACTTGAAGGCTTATGTTAATCCAGTCAGTAAAGCCAGTAATTTATTGAATGCACAAGGATGGCAGTCATTTGGGGCATCTGTGTTTAATTTGCATTTGTAAACTACAATGAATGGAGAGTGATCTCCTGTGACAGGAATTGTATCTCACCATAGGAAGTGTGCCATGAAAATCCTCCAATTTCTTCTGCACAGGATAAGGGTGTCCCTGTCTAATTACAGATTTATTTCATGTTTATGCTCCAGCAAATGCAGTCAAAGATCACAACACCTGGACAAAGCAAAGCTCTGAAAAGAGGATATTGCACTTTGGAAAGAATAACAAAATGGCAGCCATGACTGGAAGATCGAGGAGGAGAAGCAGGAGAAGAAAGAGAAGACCAATTTGGAGGATGTTTGAAACTTGGATTTAGTAATCAAAAGTTACCAGCAGTGCTCTAAAAGTCAACGCTCAGCATTTATATTTATTTCACTCAGTTTTGGAGAGGAAATCAGGTGAAGGGCTGATACCCTTCTGCAAAAAAACTCTAATTCAAGGACAAAATTCCCCATTTCCCAAATGATAAGTAAATTTTCTTTTATCAATTATTCTAGATGTAGAAGATAAATTAACAAACCAACGAGTAGATTTAAGTGTTGAGGATTTTTCGAAAATAGTGTTTATTTTCAATGCCTAGTGGTAATACTGAGATTTAATACACAGGATAAAATCTTAGATTTTATACACAGAGGAGGAGACATAATAACAGGTAAATACCAATTATGAACTCTTAATGCTATAAAATTCTCATAAACTCACTGCCTTAGAAGACCCAAATGTTTCAACTTAATAATCAAGATTTCTCTTGCACTAGACTATTTAGAAGACTTTTACGTAGCCACAGGAGAGCATAAATGAGAAACACCTGCCTTTTGAGAGCTGCTTGATTTTACAGAATTTGTGGAACATTGCCCCTCCCTAAACCACAAAGAATAAAATAAAATAGAGGGAGGAATTTCTAGATACAGAATATACTTGTCTGTTTTGTTTTATCCCAAGCCTTTCTTGTTCAAAAAGTCCTACAACACATACATCTACTTAGCTTTCACCACACAGAATACATAGAAGTGATTTGGTGGTGATGGATGAGTCACTTAAGTTCTGCTCTTAGAAATGAATGGTTCCATTCCCCAGCCTAGAAATGATGGAAGAAGGTATTTTCACCAATATTGTTGTTTTTGTGACTGGGGTGAGGGTGTATCCGATAAGATCCAAAGGCTGTACATCAATCTGGTGATAGGCAACAAGGAAAGCTGGTGTTCTCTTCAGCTACTTAAGGTATTCCCTTAAGGAAACTGTAGGTGTTGAGGGCTGGGTATAAAATACAACAAGTGCTGTCCTGTGGCATTACTTTTGGCAACATAGAGGAGTTATGTGCAAGACAAAGGTGGAAAAGGTGGCTAAAAGCATGCTGATAGCACAGCTTCCATTGTCTAACCCCTGACAAAGCAAGGAGCTTTTCTTCCAGGAAGAGATGACACAAATATGCCGTGCACTTCCTTGAGTTTAGACCCTAAATAATTCAATACCTAAAAGCTTCTCTACTACACATTTTGTATGTTTGCTTCTATAAAACCCAGAGCCATCTATTGTTACAGAGGGTGAATATATTCTAACAAAACTTTGTCATTATATTCAAAGAAAGAGTCTTTTTAACTGAAGTAATAAAAAGTGGTACCTGCTTTAAGAGAAGTTTCTAAGACAATAAGATTTATAGAACAAAAATAAACCCAAACTCTCCTATAAGGATTTGATTTTGAGCTTTCTAAATTTTATCTATAGCTTTATATTTTACAGTCAGCATATCAAAAAGTTCTTCATACCTTCAGCCTCTAAGAAAGATGGATTTTATCTGCAACCTCAAGTAATAAATGCTTTGGAATGTCTTCTGTGAGATTCTGTATATTTTGAATAAGGTTGAGAATGGAAAATGTGCTTCTCTTTCTCAGCCTCTCAGAATGGAATCCAGCCACTTAGGTGACTAAAAATAACGATTGTAAAACTGTTATAAAAGCCTGAATCAGTTTTAGGTTGCAGTTTTAAATTCAATTCACTCTTTTGATTTAATGTGCAACAACATGAAAGCCATTAAACTTTCAGCTTAAGCTTACTTGAATTGGATGTCACTGCTAGAGATTTCTTTGAAATATATCCAATAGTTTCGAGAGTATCCTCATAAGAAAATCTTAAACGTAAATCTTTCTGTATAATTCTAATTTTAGGTTTATTCCTCTTTTTCCATTACAGATGCAGGTGTTTACAAAGGTAGGACTATTACAAGGATTCAACTATTACAGAGCTGCAGCAAGAAGCCAGACTCTGAGAGTGGGCACTGTCAAGCTGATGCCACAGAATATACATTTTGCTGGAGGACATAAAATTTTTCAATCTCGAAATGAAGAAAGGCATAAAATTTGTTCCTCTTTTTAGCAGTGCATTCTTACTGTGTATACGGTCTCAGTGACTTTAAAAGCAAAGAAATAGAACTCCATTAATTTCAGAGATTTAATAAAATTCTTTTTAGTAATGAATAAAAAAAATTTGCGTAGATTGCTTTTCTCCTCCTTTCTTAGAGCTTTCTCATGAAGATGAATCATATTTTTGGCACACTGGTAGGACACTTGCCTTGATATCTTACTTTTGCAGATCACTGATCTGCTGTTTTGGCAGATTTTAGCAAACCATATGAAGTCAGTTTTTCCTGGTATTTCAAATTACTTAAAGCTCCCCATTACTCTGCCCTCTTTACTGCTATTTTTTTTTTTAATAGATCTTGGAATTTTTTTTTATTTTTTATATTTTCTAGTGATTGTGCACGATATTCCATATCCTGCTTCTAGCTAACCTTTGAAGGCAAGCTGACTTACAGTGATAGCCTTTCTCCTGCCTCAGAGTTCCCTGTATATTTATCCGTGTCGGATGAAATGTTCAGAATTGCGGTTTTACTGCCATCTAGTGCCAGAATTAGATAGGAAACGTGTAAAATCATTTCTCCTGGGGCTTGGAAAAGGGTCAGTATTGGCTGTAAGACAAACTGCTTTAGTTTCTGGGTGAATAAAGTACTGTAGAGAATTATTAACAGAGGAAATGCTAAAGATATGTGAGATTTTTATGAGATGTTAAGAAGGTGGGCCAACATGCCCTAAATGGATACATACTCAGCCTAGCATCATGCACTATGCTTGCCCACACACAACTATCACATTTACTTTGATGCCTGCTATCAAATAAACAGCAAAAGGAAAATGCACTTCATTTTTTCACGTGGCATTTACAATATGACTGCACTTGCCTGCTGGTTCTAGCTGGGAAAGAATTCATTTTTTCATAGTAGCTCTTATGGTGTTACGCTTTGTCTTTGTAATGAGAATAGTGTTGATGAAGTAAGGATGTTTTAGTTACTGCCTGTCAGTGTTTGCACAGAGTCAAGGACTTTTCTGTTTCTCAGACTGACCTTCCAGCAAGGAGGCTGGAGCTGCACAAGGAGGGGACACAGCCAGGACAGCTTAATCCAGAGGGACATTACATACCATATGGCAATAAAAGCTGTGAAAAAGAAGGAGAAAGGGGAGGATATTTGGTGTCATGGCATTAGCTTTTCCAAGTAACCCTGACATGTGATGGAGCCTGGCTTTCTTAGGGATGGCTGAACAGTTGTCTGTCAATGGAGGGAGCAAGCATCTGTGTGGGGCTGTCTATCCCTGTTAAATCACAGTAATTTGTAAACATAGAACAAAATCCCCATCCAAACTAACAAAAATATTACCTTTATATGAATGAGGTGGAATTGTTAGTTAAGAAATGGCAGGCAATCCCACAGTGGCACACTGCATGTTGTCTCAGAACAGAAAGCAGGATAGAGTGAGAAAAAATGGCAATTCAAAAATAAAATAGTAAAAGCTGCTGTCTTTACTGTAAGGTCTGGGCCCTAATGTTGTTAAGCAAAACCTTACATTGATGAATACAGTGCAAAAATTGAAGTTTTACTAATTTTTCTCCTTTTGAGCCTGCAATATAAGGAAAATTGAGAGAAATTTGATAGACACACTGAGAAATCTCTTTTTGATATCTCAAAAATATTACAGAAACACAGAAGCAACTAGGCTGGGAAACACCTTTGAGATCATTTAGTCCAACCCACGAATCAATACCATCTTGTCAATGAGGCTCTAGTGCCACATCCCGTCTTTTCTTAAACACCTCCAGGGATGGTGACTCCACCACCTCCCTGGGCAGCCCATTCCAATGCCCCACCAACCTTTCCATGAAAAACTTCTTCCTGGCATCCAACCTAAAGTTCCCTTGGCACAGCTTTAGACTCTGTCCTCCTGCCTTATTGCTTGTTGCCTGGGAGAAGAGACTGATCCTCATCTGGCTACCACCTTTCAGGGAGATCTAAAGTGGTAAGGTTTCCTCTAAGCCTCTTCTTCTCCAGGCTAAACAATTCCAGCTCCATCAGCTGCTCTTTAAAGGACTTGTGTTCCAAGCTTCTCACCAGCCTTGTTGCCATCCTCTGGATGCACTCAAGCACCTCAATGTCCTTTCTAAACTGAGGGCCCAGAACTGGACACAGCACTCAAGGTGTGGCCTCACACCTTGTGTGCCTTACACCTTGAGTGCCAAGTACATGGGAAGGATGATCTCCCTGCTCCTGCTGGCTTCATTATTTCTGATACAGGCCAGGATACCTTTGGCCTTCTTGGCCACCAGGGCACACTGCTGGCTCATGTTCAGCTGGCTGTCACCAACACCCCAGGTCCCTTTCTGCCTGGGCACTGTCCATCCACACCATCCCCATCTTGCAGCGTTGCAGGGGGTTATTGTGGTTAAAGTGCAGGGCTTGGAACTTGGTATTGTTAAACCTCCTATCACTGGATTTGACACATCTATCCAGCCTGTCCTGAGCCCCCTGCAGAATCTGCTTACCCTTCAGCAGATCAACACTCCCCTCAATTTGGTGTCATGAGCAAATTTGCAGACTATGTTGTGTTTGATTCACTTCTGCTATACAGGTTTTCGTGGTCACCAATTTTTTTTTTTTAGCATTTTAGATTTTAGTATTAAATGACATACTGAGAGCAGTTCAATGTGGCCAGCCAAATCTCTATAAGGGTCATACTAATGTTAAATCATATTGTGCTGTAAAAATGCAACATTCTGCCAAATTCCCATCAGTACTGTTGATAGAAACATAATTTAATCTCACTGATGTGTCAAGTGTATAATAGTCATAGTACAGGCAATTTTGATGTCAGCAGGTATGGTATTAACAGTAGTGGTGAATCAGTTCTACTTTGGCTATAAAATTTGTTTTTAAACTGCAAACAGGCAGCTTATGGAAACAGTCAGTGCTGTCCACCTTGCAATCTAGAAAAGTTCACAGATGTGCAATGGTTAACCTAGGGAAATATTGCATGAAAAGCTCCTGACTATGCTGAGAATACTACTTCTGGCAGGATAGATAAGGTGACAAAATGAAAGAACATAGGCTTATTTTGTATTCCCTAGTCCTACACAGTATATAGTTTATTAAGCATTTTCCAAAGGTAGTTGAAAAATATTTAAAAAAAATCTGAAAACTCAAAAGAACTAAAACAAACTTTCTGGTTTTAGCTGCACAGTAATTTTTTCTGAAAATTTTGTCTTCTTGCTGTGTAATATATTGTCTTTATGTTACCTTATGTTACTGAAAAGAATTTCAGAATAACTCATGCTTCTCAATTGAAATTTGATTTCTTGGTTTATAAAAAGTACAGCAAAATACAAAAAAAGGGGAAAAATGTCTTGCTAGCCAAAGGCAGACAGATTTACATTTGCATCACTTTTTAAAGTGTTAGTTCAGAACAGCTTGGTCCTGTAGAACATTTTGTTTTAAAACTCATACTTGTAATAAAACACTCACCAAGTAATTGATTAAATATGTCTATTAACATATACACATTAACATCATATTTCCCTAGTGATTTGGTTCTGGAATTAGCTCACAGATCAAGCTGGAAATAATTAATTCACATGAACATAAAGCATGAAATAATTGGTAATGTTTGCAATTCAGTCTTGGATGACTTTTTCCTACACTTAAATTACTTTCAGAGAACAGTTTTATTTTTAGTCGAGTTTAACGTGTAAAATAAATGTACTGCTTTCCCTCATCTCCACACACATCTTTGCATTTTTGTCTAAACTTTCGCTGAGAGGAGATGCCCTTTGACACAGCAGGAAGAACCAATCCTTTTAGAGAAATTTTGGTAATCACCATTGTAGCTGGAACCTTTGCAGATATACCATAGGATTCAAGCGTAAGAATTATGGGATGCAAAAACCCTGAGAATTGCAAACAGGGAAGTGCAGAATTTTTCCTTTTGCAGGAAGCTCCATCACAAAATCATTTGCTCAGGGCTAGGATAATGGAAACAACTGAGTAAAATATGTGTCTGTTTTGCAACACAAGCCTAGCCTGACATCAGAATAGTGGAATCAGAACATTTAGTGGAAATCTCCATTGCCGTGTCTTCCCTGGATTATTGTGCTTCTCCTATGTTGCAGCAAAGGTAATAGGAAAAGAGAATATTAGGCATTCAAGGAAGATGTCTAATCTTCCTTGGGTATGGAGAAAAATTGGGTATGGAGAAAAATTTTAATGCTGAACAGCTAAGGGTTATTGTGCATGAAAGTTCTTTGGACAAGCTGATATAACCCAAGACTAAAATAAAGAAGACAGAGTAATTTTCTGTCCAAGACTTCTCATTTCTTGTTACAGTATCATCAAAGCACTATATATAATTATTCCACCACCTGTATTTATCTCATAACTACTATAAAATAACGGAAAGCGACTCATATAAATAAACATAAAGTTTTCTTGCAGAAATCTATAGATTTAATTTCATTCCAGAGAAAAAGAAAAAAAAAAAAGAATTAAAAATAAATAAAAGAAAAAATACTAACTGTGAAAACCAAGCAAATTATCCAGGTAGTTGATAGAAAAGAAAAAGTTTAATGAACATTCTTTGGTTACGTGCTTTCTTTGTATGTTGTTTTTCTTGTAATATTTAATCAATATGTCGAGTAATTTTTTCTTTGAATTAAAAGTCTTCTATACTGAAATATCTGGATAAACTGGTGTGTGTCTTCCCCTGCTATACTATGGTTTTGTCCTCTCCTTGTTCTTTCAGGTCATATGAAAGCCAATCCATGCTAAGCTGAAATCAATAAACTTAAAATGGACAAATCTGCCTTTAAGCAAATGCCAATATTAATTTCTAGTTAAAGCTAAAAGATTAGCAAATATGATCTTCCTACTACGAAGCCACATTTCCCCTTTTAAAGCCCTGTTTAAATTCTAATTTATTTCAATATAGACATTAAAAACCCAAGAAACACCAATTTACATTTTAATTAAGGAATAATTTATAAATGCTAGAGAAATCAGCAATATCAAAGCAAAATTCTTTCTCAGGTCAATTTAAAATATTTGTCTCTCTTACAATTCTTACTTTTTATCCCCCAGATTTAAGGGTTGTCAGTTTTCCATTTCTGTGCTGTGTTGGTTTTGAGGTCGTTACTCTGTTTCCAGCTGGAAGACAAGCAAGAAGGCAGAGGGAGGAGAACAGTAAATTATCCTGATAATATTTTATTATTTGGTTATAACAGCTCTCTAAACATAACTAACTAGGAAGGAGTTGTGTGAATATTGAAGGACGTTGTAATAATACATTAAGAAAAAGTGTAGGTGAATATTAGTATTTTACTGGTGCTCACCTGTAATTGGTATCTGATTTTTGACATTTTCACCATTGTAATACAATTTTGCAGTGTGTGGCCGGTGAAGAGCATGGCATAGCTTTCATAGAATGCATAGATTGGCAAACAGATTAATTTTCAAGAAATTGAGGGCACAAAGTTGAGAAGGGGACATGTTTCCCAAATATATGGATGACAAGGTGTTCAAATCCTCATGAATATTAGTTAATTTTTTTCTGTAATATACTTGCATACTGGCTTATCATTTCCTATGAATGACATTGCTACTTTGTTTTCAGGTTATAACTAGCCTTTTTTATTCCAGTGGTACATCTTTTTAGCAATTAGAGCATTTTCATTTCCTTTCCATTACTCCATAATAGCCTGCAGGACAGGACAGAATCCTTAGTGGTTTTTTGTACTAGGCAGCCAACAACAAATTCTTGTAAAACACTTCCATAACAGCAGGTATCAAAACTGAATCTACTCATAACTGCATTTTCTCTCCAGTTCAGTACTGTAACTTCACCTTCTGCAATAGTTTATCTAGTACTGACCGTGGTATTGGTTTCTACTTTCTCACTTACAAAGGAAGTTCAGATAAGGGCATTTATGTCTCCATTACAGTTTTATACTTATTGTGATAACACTTAAGTATTTCCTCAATTGAATGGATATAGGTTTTAAAATTTAGGTTTAACTAGAAATATTAAGTTTTTCAATGAATCAGGACTAGAATTCCTCCTACTGGGCTGCCTTACTTACATGCCAAGTCCTTGTTAGAGGAATAATTCTACAATCTTGACTATTCCATGGAAGTCTTTCTAACTCACCAGGCTATCGGATACAAATTAACATCAGAGAGACGTTAAAAGATTTCTCCTATGATTTTTAACAACAAACATCTGAAAGGAGAGGTATTTCAAGGTAGGCTGTATCCAGTAAAATGGTGAGATGCTTATATCCAAGAAATTTCCCAATGAATGCGCTAAAAGAACTCTCCTACTGTTTAAACATAAGCCACAGTTACTTACCCACACAGTTTTTCACAGCACTGAGACATATGTGAGTGTAAAGTAGACAAGGATCATTTCAAGTTCAGAACATAAAATACTGGCCTAAAAGCAGCACTCCTTTTCTTACAAGAAAAAAATAAAATTAAATAACAAATTCATGAGATGCATTTTTTTTCTCTTGTTGCACTGAATAAAATGTGCTCAAAAGAAAATAGTGCATAATGAAAAAAGGAGAACAAATAAAACTTACTCCCTGGTGCCAAGAATTCCTTTCCCCATTGGTAGGAGATGAAAAGTGGAATGTTTCTGACTGTAATTATGACTAGCTGGATGAACAGTATGCCTGGAGAACAGTAATGTCCACAACATCCTTATGACACGTCTCCCATGAATGGCAATTCTACAGAATTCCTAAGAAAATGTTTGAAAGGGATTTTTTAAAATCATCTTCTTATCATCTTCTTATCACAGAGACAGAGGATTTCCTAGTATAGAATATTTTCAGGATCTTCAAAAAAAAACCTATACCAAAACTCCCCGTCCTTGGAATAATTTTAAAACATTTCCTATAACGATCTATTGACTCCTTTCCTGCTTTATACTGTCGATCAAACTGTTCCCAGTAAGGACATGGTGACCACACACAAGAACTGAATATTGTATTCCTTCTTATCCAGCGATGATTGACTCTTCTCAAGTGCACTGTAAGTTTAGTCAGTGTGAAGTCTCATCAAAGTCAATGGAGCTGTGTTATCTTTTATCAGCTGTGGATTTGACTGACAACTTTGTTGTCTGGTTTTGGCTGGGGTGCCCAGCATTTCCTGGGGACACGCCTACCTCAGAGATGCCTCACAAGACTCTGGTGAGATCTAAATTATAATAAAATGTCTATACACACACATTATATAGGACATATTGTCATTTTTTCTATTATTTCCAGCTGTTCATTAAATACACAAATAAAATCGTTGGTGCCTGCTATTTAAAACCCATTTGTGTTCCATTCTAATTTTTTTTTTTTGCAGAATAATTTTCAAATAATTTTCTCCTGCACCACATACACTGTTGACAAGCCATGAATGATTATTTTGGGTTTATCTGAAATTTGTAAATAATTTACTTCAAAAGAACTATTCTACTTTGTTGACAACAAAGTTAATTGTCAACAAAGATGGAAATGTGCAAACAAGGATAGCATATTGAAAAACAGACTGCAAACACACAGGGAAATCTAGACTTAGATCACAGGAAACAAAATGTGCAGAGTAATTTGCCTGTAAACAAACATGATTTTAAAGATAAAACAAAACAAACAAAACCCAAAAACCCCTCACAATCTTGTTTATAGTCCTATACTTATAATATGTGACAAAATAAGCCTCAGAATTAAGGTGACTAAAAAATCTTTGAGAGATTAAGAATTAGTCCCATTAGACTATCTGACTAAATATGAGAGGCTCTGATTGTTAATAATCTACTGCAGAGAGCTGACTTAGCCTAAGGAAATATACAAAATAAATAAATAAATTTGAGTGTAAAGATAAGTTTGAATCTTAACAGGATCCCAGAGCTGTATTTTACTGATGTGCACATTCTTATGGCTCTGCTTTGTTACCTTTAGCTTTCATACCTCTAACACAGTTTGTCAGATAAATATTCCTCCAGTGAGAGCTGTAAACACCAGCCTTTCTGAGTGATGGCAACCATGAAAAGCAGTTGAGATGAAGCGGTCGCATCAGTTAGTATGGAATGGAAAAGTCATTTCACCCACGGTGCATTGCAATGCAGAAGATAATTCATTAGGGTGATTCCCTCTGCTTATTCAAACATGCCCCGTTCTCATCTATCACTTGTGTAGGATTGAATAACAGTATAATAGAAACAAAAGCCCTTGTCAAGGTGGCATGGGATTCTTGTCTAATACCCAACTAATGGGAATGAACAAGGTCAAAAGAGAAGATAATTTGGCATTCCAATTTGATGAGTGCCAGTGTGCTCCTGAGTTGGAAAGTCTTTATGCCTGTGTACGGATGTACGTATCCATGTGAAACCTATTAAATTGTGCGTGTTCTTTCTGCTCTTATTAAAAAGGCACACTGTCACATCAGCTCTAAGGCTGGGAAACAGCGCTGTGCTCCAGTTTGTCAGACGAAGGATGGGTTATTCCTGTCAGCAGTTCTTGTCAGGGGGAATGAAGTATGTATCTGTGCTATATACAGCAACTCCCTCTAAATGAGACTACCTCACCTGAATACCTGACAATTGCTTTGGCTGTTGTCATCTACTTTCTGTTACATCCAAATCTACCACACTTCATGCAAAAGTAAAGAGGTCGCCATGGCAACTTTGTATCCCTAAACTTAATAAGAGGGAGTAAAACATAGATAATTTTGCCTTTATAGTATTTTCTTAGTTTTTTTTTCTTTTACTTAATAATGGAAACACTATGCATTAGACACAAATATGAACAGCAAAAATCTGATACCATTTTTTTTCCTTTTGTTTGCCAAGGAAATGTTTTCCTCTTTCCCTAGAATTTAATATGTGTTTAGCATAAACACATAGCTGTGTTATTATATTTTGAGAAGGATGATGAAGAAACTATGAAAAATTCTTGCCAAAGGATACCAGGAAGTCAAGGGTTCTATTCTAACAAGAAGATAAGACATTTAAAAATAGGGTTTCCAATAGGATTTAAAAGCTTTAGACACCTGTGTCTGATTGAATTCAACTCCCTTAGGCTCCTGGGAAAATTTCAGCCAAAATGCTTAACATAAATATAGATGAACAGGCATTTTTTTTACCACTGAGAAATTAAGACAATGGGAATAAAATACCAAGCTTTAGGGAACAAAGCAGCTGGGAGCTGATTGGAATAGAGTAAGGTTTTTCTTTCATGAACATACCACAAGTACTCTCGATTCCCATTACATGTGATACATACATTAAAGGAATTTCTTTGATTATTAAGCATACAAGTTTCAAGTCTATGTAAATAGCTTAATTCTTAGGTACATTGCACTGATTCCTGGTTAAAAATGGGCAATATTCTCAAAAATTCTCGCTTACCTTTGGTGATTTTTTCTCTTCTTTTTTTGACTGCATGTGGCAGTTAGACACAGTATTTATATTTGACTTTTGAAAGCCTCTACGTCAGTAAGTGAAACTTCAGAGAGTAATGAAAATGCTTTCAACTAAGATCAATACCCATGGTAGTGGTCATTCACTTCCAAGTTATCCTCACCCATGCTAATAATGGCTTGTGTTTTCTGAGCAAATCCATTTGCAGTGGTTTTGGCAAGAGCATTTTTTCAAGAATGTCCATTTCTTTCAATTGACATCTAACACACAGTTTTAACAAATTTGTACCAATTGGATTCAATTTTCACAATTTTAAACAGTTTTCATTTTCATTATGTAAGCCATTTGTTGTTAAAAAGATTGACATTGTGTATTCTGTTGTCTTTGTATGAAGAGAAATACTTTTCTTTTAAGTATGGCATTGCATAATTGCATAGGACTGTACACTCATGTTTTTGACCGTGATCTTTCTTAACTCATTATTGTTTTCTGTATATTCCTGCTTAAACCTGTTCAGTGGATCTTCCTGTGCATATATTTACTTAATTTAAGAAACTTTGACACCCTACTAATCAAAGAATAAATATACCATAGTAATTCTAATCATAAATATCTTGGTTTTGCATCTGCAAGCTATGAAATTTAAGAAGGCCTTCAGAGGAGTTTTATGATCACCTGTACAGGCCAGTAATACAGCACACACACTTGTGGCTGTTGAGATAAATATTGCATTTGATGTCATTAAGGGTGTTAAGGTGTTTGGATATCAGCAGTGAATTTCTCTCCTGTATCAGACTGACCACTTGGGAAGTTTTCAAAGAGAATTAAGTTTCTAAGATTGCACCTTTGTGCATGCTTTCTATTCTAACAATATAAATTTTGAGAGGAAAAGGAAAAAAAAGTTAAATAGAAGAATCACAGTCTATATATCTACTTCAGTAAGAAAAGCAAGAAAATAAAATGCATATTAAGAAACTACAAGCTATAAAATTAATATAAGCTATGATTCTATATCAGAATAAATTTTAGCTACAACTATTTTCAAAATAAAGTAAAAATAGGGTCAACCTTTGAAAACCATCAATTTGAGTTAGACTGGCAGAATCTGGACCACAGTCATTTAAAGAAGAGTTATATGAAATATTGAATAGATTTTGATCATGGTATGAAATAGATCCTATTTTATTTATGACATGTATTAATTAATTCATCAAGAACTCACTTATGGGCCTGGCTACAAGGCCAGATGAAGCTAAAAGGCTGGCTAAAACTTTTTTTTTTTTGCCTGACTGCAGGTATTTGCATTTTTAGGCTGCTCCAGGATAAAAGATAGATAGATAGATAGATAGATAGATAGATAGATAGATAGATAGATAGATAGAGACACACATACGTACGTACATACATACATACATAGAGAGAACTGCTGCTGATCTGTATTTTTTCTTACTGTTTTAGTGAGAATAGATAGACAAAGATGAGGTCCCTACTCTAATCTAGTGAACAGAATTTAATTTTCATTTGGTTGAATAGAGTTTATTCCTGCCCAACTCCAGTACCGTAGAATTCCAGTAGTGCCACCAGAGAGCACTTCATTTTCTCCAGAGATTTTGCTGATGTCATACCCTCAGGCAGAGATAGCACAAGTAGCACTGGAAGATGAAAAGTTCCTTGCCCAGAGGACTCTTAGCTCTGTGTGGAAGCCTGTGGGTGAGCCATGGTTGGAACTACGAGTGACATAAATTGGAAGTATAGATATTTGCATTTGCATACTTTTTTTATCATGACACTAATAAGTAGTCAGCAGCACAGAGGTGGTATGGGAGCAAGATATGGACTAAGGTAAAGGCTATACAATTTTATTTCCTTCTTGAACAGCATATTTTGGGCTTTTGGAATTGTAACAGCTGGTATTTGTGCCTGGAGTGGCACAGATTACATGGTATCAGGTACAATGATTAAACTCAGTGAGACAGGGTAAAATAAGTCAATTTACAGGTGCAATGCAGATAGAAATACCAAGGGTTATGACAGATATATCCAAGAAGATTGCATTACACATTTTTATCTAGTGCAGAGCACTTGGGAGCTGTAAATGCTGTTGAAAAGTTGCTGGTATGTTTAGCATATGAAAGTCAGATTCAAATCCTGAAATTTTCCATCTTTGCTGTAAATAGAAAATATTTTGCCATGTCTTTCCAGGTGGTTTGCACAATTTAGATGTATTGCATGTGGGATTTGCAAGGAACTCATATTCACTGAAACATCTATTTCCTTTTTGTATCAAATGTATAGTAATGACATAATTGGGCTAGTCATAATCAGTCAAAAAAGTTATCATTCAGTCTTGGAAGAAAAGTAGCAAATTTATGAAAGATAAAAGTTATTTTTAAGTATGTTTTACAGTATATAGAAATACTAATTTCTGTATAGTTGCACATTAAGATTTCATAACAAAAGTAGCTAAGTAACAATATATATGACAATGTTTTGAAGACTGCCAGGAAATGGCAACAATTAAAAAATTTCATTCAGTGGTCCTTGTGCTCATAGAAATATTGGTGGAATGTTCCTGTGAAAAAATTTGCTACCCATCTTGTATTTTAAAATTAGTAATTGAAATCTTCATGTGTACATACCAATTCTTCTGTTTAGCAAACACTTATTTAGAAATGTTTATCCTAATAGTGGATAAATTTTTAATATTGACTTTCTTGTATTTAAAAAGCTGCTTCCCTTTTCTTTATGTCCTTATATCTTTAAGGTACTGCTTTCCTTAGCAATGCTGGTGTCTGCCCATATTTTTCTTTTACTCATCCAGTATGGATTCTTGCTGGGAATACAAAAATTTTTTCATCCACTCAATGAATTGAGGAGAAAATCAACCAGAAACATTACACTGGAAACCTATTTTCTATATAAATCTGGATGTGTCTTTATAGAAGTTAAGATATGTTTCAGGTTAGAATGGGCTGACTTCCACAAGAGCATAAAAATATAGACAGAGGTCACAGGTCAGTCTCTAAAGTCAGCATTCTGACTGAGAAAGGTGTGAAGATGAATTGTGATGTGAGGGACCTTTAAGCGATGGGGAAGTTGTTTCTACCTAAAATTGTCACTTACATATTTTTAGGAAGGTGCAGAGAGGTCAGGAAGGTAAAAAACATGTTTCTTTCTTTTATGTCTCTCTACCCTACAGCATATTAAAACGGCTTGCAGTGTTTCTGGTCAGATCTCCAGCCTGGTTCCATTTTTTGCAGCAGAATAAAAGTTTATACAAATCATGCACTAGAAAGTAAGGACAGTATTATTCTAGTTTACAGTCCTAGTTTTCTGTGAGATAAAAAGCTAGAGGCAGCTGGAAAAAAGTACAGAACCCTTAGGATGTTATTGATGCTATATTTCAAAATAACAGAATTAGAAAATTTTGTTGGATAAAAACATTTGAGAACATTTAATTGCTACCCCAACCATTAATCTGCACTATAGAATTTAAACTCGTATGTGTATGTGAAGTTAAAGAACAAGTTGAGTCACATTAGAGTCAGGATAGTGTAGCAGAATCTAATTGTATTGGGTCACAGACAATAAACTGCTATGTCTGTTAAAATAAAGCCTTTATTTATGTGTAAGGAATTCAGTGATATTTATCGTATAGTTTTTTCAATTTGTAAAGGTCATATATAAGATACATGCTGCTTTACCAATATGAATAATACAAGTAACAACTAAAATGTCAGTGGTTTCGGGTTGTCCCCTTGGAACTTCTAACTTCTCCAAGCAAATTCTTGGTGGAGATGTGGGAGGAGAGGGAAATAAAATGAAATCTCATTGCTTTAACAGTGTAGTTTCAACTACTGTTGATTGACAAATCAACATAATATTTGTTGATTGACAAATCAACATTTTCTCCTCCCATTAAAAGTGTAAAAATATTTATGATTAAGATGCAAACCACTTGAAAAAAAATACATGTCATGGTCCAAACTCATGTGGTAAAACAAGTCCTAAGCAGTATCAGTTTCATATTATCACACTTTTTGCTTCTCATATACATTTTGTAGAGTGATGGGATTGTACCAGTATTAAGTGTGGTGGTCTGCAATAAAGAGGCACAGAATAAAGAACATTTTGAGTGTAAACTTGAAGCTATTGCCCTCATATAAAGTTTTCAGACTTATTCTTTGTCTGCATATTTATTTTTAGCCTTGTTTTTGGCTGCATGTAAGCTTATGGGAACTCAAGTTGCAGCAATACTGAAGTATATAGATAAATTTCCCAAGTTCACTGTCTTTCATTTCTATTTATTTTTTTCTTAACACAAGAGGGGTCTTAATGTCAATAGCTGTGAAGTTCGTCATGCCTGCGATATTATATACTAAATAATCATGTGTTTATGTTCCTGATTGTTTTATTATAGTTCCTGCTTTGTTGTATCATGCCTGTATGCTTCACATCATTTCACTATAAGCTAAATTTCTCCTTCAAATATGTGTGCCAAATCTGTGTAAGCTCTACTACCTTGTTTTGCAAGTGGCATTGAAAGCCTCCAGCAGAAAAGCTGAAAGTTTTCTTGAAACTGAAATAAATGAAGACATGAAAACAAGGACAAACATTATTGTATTGGAGAAAATCATTGTAAGATATGTAATATTCTACTGTTTAAGGAGCAAAGAAAATAAATATTTTTAAAAGTTAATTATAGAGATAACTATAGAAAGTAAAGAAGTACCTTGATGGGGTGTGTAATGACCAGTACACAATAGATTGTACATAGAATATGGCACAGAACTAAGTGGCATATGATCCTCTGTGGAATTTCAGCTTTCTAACAATCATTATTTAGGCAGTAAATTATTATAGACACTATCTTGCACGCAATATCAATGTTGAATTTCCAGTCAACCAAAATAGGACGTTATAGTATTTGGTATCTTTAAAATTATTTCCCAGTTGTAAGTTGATAGGAGTGTGAAGATCCTTAGGCTCATTTGGTCTGTATGGAAATAAAAGGTCAATTATTGCAATGAAAACTTTAATCTTGATTGATGGTAAATGGGGTCTGAGTGTTCATTGACACTGTTGTTCTCCAGATCATAAAACTTGCATAAATTAATTTAAAAATGGGCACAATTGGTGTTTAGCTAAAAGGTCTGTTTGAATAGTAAGTTAAAAATAACTATACACCAGAGATTGCTCATTTTTCTCCTCAAAGATGGCAAAAGGGAGTTGTTACACAGAGAAAGCTGAACACTAAACTATTGCATAGATTTCTACAGGCAAGATTTTATTTTTAGACACTGAAGTTCTGTTGATTTATGGTGAAGTAGATTAAGATAAATTGGCAAAATTTGATCTATTCACAAAATCTGAAGATGTCTCCCTTTAACTTTTAGAGGGCACCTTAAATGCAACAGGCTGCTATGTATCTTTTCTCACTGCTGTGAAAATTATAAGAGCTAATATGTAATTGCCTACATAAAAGAGACAGAGTGTAATCGAAAGAGAAATTTATACATGGGTAACCTAAACTTAAGGTAGCCTAAAGTAATTAAATTTATAAAATAAAATCAAATTTAATAAATTTTAATTAATATTTCACTGAAAACTTTGTATCTTCCTTTACCTTGCTTTTCAAGTAATCTATATTTTTAGCATAAATATTTTTCTTCTAACATTCACAAAATATTGTTCTGCGTGGAAGAACAAAGATTCCCAGGAGATGTGGGAAGGGTTTCTAATGTCAAACAGGAGGACTATTGCAGTCAACTGGAAATCTCTTCTGATTGAGCCCCAATTGATTTGTAAGAAGATGAGCTTGCAGTGCAGGGGAGAATCTCAGTATAAATGGAACTCCTTTTGCATTAAAATAAGCTCTGATCAAATCTGATATGAGTAAATAATATGTCTGGAGAACAGGTCCAAACAACAATTCCAGAGCATGGATTCTCAGAATATGGCCAAATAGAAGGAACAGAAACTCTGCTTTGCTCAGAAAAAAAATTTCATAGAGAAACGTTAAAGTTATATGTGCAGTCTGAAAATTTTTATTCAACTTAAAGCTCAAGGCACTTTATTTTAGGTTGGGGAAGTTTTAAGGTTAACTTTTTCCTTCAAATTTTTCTAAATAGGTAAATTATAAATGGGACTACAAAAGAAAGAAGGTCAGTCCCATAAAAAGCTTTTGGTTTAGAAATGAAGAAATGCTTTTGTATGATCCATTTTAATTTTTCTAGTTATTTACCTTATTTTAAAAATTTGGAAATATTTTCAGTTTTATCAAAACTGGTATTTTTTCTTTTAAATTTTTTTATTTAAAAGGAAAGCTTGTTCTACTGTATCCAATGCTGGACTTCTTGCAAAGGCTCTGAAGGCAGTTTAACTCATTGAAGTTCTTCCAAAAGAGGTGCCAGGGCTGATCCTCACATCCATGTGGATTCCTCTTTGAAATCAACACTAGTCATAAAGTAAAAAATGGGTTAAGGTATCCCTATTAGCTTTTATGAAAGGGAAAAGAAATATAAGGTATCATCTATTGCCAAATCTCTTTTCAGAACTAAAATAAAACTAAGCACTTTAATTCAACTAAATGTATTAAAAATATTACCCTTTGCCTAGGATATATTAAATATGATTAAAAATCACTACTATAATAAACTTCTGTAAGACAGGTACATCTCAGAGTTCAGTGAACTTGTTAGATGAAGTAGGATTTGACCCAAAACTTTGCTCAAAACTTAATATTTCTAAATTAAAAATATTTCATGTAAACTTTTTTGGTTTTTTCTTATTTGTGAATTTCCCTGACTTAAATTCATGGATGGCATTTTAACTATGAAATCTTTTACAAGACACAATTATTTTCTTACTGTTCCTTAAGTGGTCTATTCTATGAAGTAATAAAAAGTGTCATAAAACTCTCTTATCAGTAAAAAATTGGTTCATATTAAGAAGGAAAACTAAGTCTTCTAATATTTAGTAATTTCAGAGGAAAAAATAGGTCACTATTACTAAATGCAAATAGATTAAGAACTTAACCCTACAAAGGGATAGGAAAGACTTACTTGTAAGTTAGTGTGATCTCATCTCAAAATAAATTTGACATTGTGAGTATAGTCGTATCAGAAGAAAAACTCAGCTTGTAGGCCCTTAAGTCTACAATAATGTATAACAGTGCTACTGAAGGGACAGAAAACATCAAAACCAGTTGATTCCATGTTGCACACTGTTGGGAACAGAGGAGTGTGAGAGTGAGTGAGTGAGTTAAATAATCACTTTGGGTGAAAACTCTAATCTTCTTAGTTCTCAGAGAAACATTAATATCCAAGGGGGTTTCATTTATTCTGCTTTGTCCATGAAATTGACTTGATATGCAAGCCATTCATATTTTGAAGGGTTCCAACACACCTAGTTGTGTTGTATTCCCTAAAACTCAGGTTTCCTCTCATTTTATCCCATGTTCTGGTTTTCTTTGGTTTTTTACAGGGTACAAATTATTGGGTGTCCAAGCAAGAGTTTTTATTCTGACGTTTTTGTAAGCACATAACTACAGCTACACTTTCTACCTTATTAAATCTCATAATTAACTAAATGTTGTAATCTTACATGAGGTAGAATTGCAGAAAAACAGCAAAATAAAGTAGCAAAAAAAAGTTTGGTATGTAACAATTAGCCAAGGCTATAGTTGGTCACTTTGCCAGAAAGGCACAAATAAATTGTGGCATGCAATATATATGTGATATTTCCAAACATGAAAACAAAATGGATATAACTAAACTTGAAAAAAACCTCACCAATATGAAATCCTTTTAGCATTTGATCATATTCTAGAAATTCTGAGTAATGCAGTAGTCCCTCATCCAGAGGGCTCTGAATCATAATTCCTTAATGTTTGTGTCATGGTTTGACTCTGGCACAAAGCCAGTGTGCCCATGAGAATACCCTGCCCTTGGTGTCTGCTGTGACATGTGAAACATCATTGAGACCTCTTGTGTTTCCTGTCACAGGTGGCACTGCCCGGAAAATCCTTTTCCATCGTGACGTCTTCCTTCCATGCCCAGTGCTCTCACCACTGCACATGGACCAGAGCTGCTTCTAGGGTTCCCCTTTTAAGGATGCTTTGTACAGTTACAACAAAAAGCACAGTCTCTCACTTTTGGGAAACTCACCCCCCCAGATTTCACCCCGTGGGGCTGAGGGGTCTCAAAACCAGAGATCTTCTCTTCCACTGAAGAGCAAGGGCACCAACCACGCTCCTCACCTGTTGTCTTTGTTTGTGCACTCTTACACATAACATCACTGCACTGCCTTGGCTCTGAGCCATTGCCTCCCCCTAAATGCAATCTCTGTGTCACAGGGAAAAAAAAATGGTTCAGTCTATGGCCACATAAGAAAGGTCCAGGCAAAAGGCCACTCCATCCTCTTTCCCCCACTCAAGAGTCTTCTCCACTTCCCTCGTGGCCCATCCCCTCTTATCTCATCTCTTATCTGTCTTCTCATCCAGGTCCAGGAGATCAGCATTTGTAAGGTTTCTATCATGCAAGAAAAGGGTTAAACATCTCAGTCTCTGCCTGTCCCAGAGCTCCGGAACTCCCACGCTGCCCTGCCGGGCACCTTCTCGCTGCACCCCCCCTTCTCCTCCTGGCCAGCCGCTATCACATTCAGACACCGGCTCTCCCTCTCTCTCTCTGGGGGGTGGAGAGGGGGGTGGCTGCCCGATGTCTCTTGGTGCTCCTCCACCCTTCCATCCTCAAGGGCCTCCTCACCCCCCATCTCTGTCCAGGCCCAGGCCTACCGCAGGCTGACCCTCCCCCGCCCAGCAGCAGGAGCTGGACGGGGCAGGGAGATCTGACCTCTTTTCCGATGAAGTTCCAAGAGAGCCTCCCAGGGCAGCAGCTCTGGTTTTTAACTCCTGTGTGTTCTCGGAGGCGTGTCTGAACCTCAGTGGCTAAACTAGGTGCCAATATTAAAATCTGAACACCTATTAGTGACCACAGCATATCCCAAAAAAAACCTGCTTCCTGTCAATGTCAAACCACGACAGTCTGCAATTCAGATATTTTAAAAATATGTATGTACATATATAAAAGGCACAAACAAATACACAGCCATAAGTTTATGTTGTGGGTTCAGCAGCATGGACAACCTTATCTCTTCTATAAAAATATCTACAATCTAATTTCAAAATGACAATTTTGAAAACAGTCAATGATTCCCACAGAGTTGTTATGTTCTTACAATAGAGAAAGTCTCATTATGATGAATGGTCCAGGAAAGTTTCCCTCCTAACTCCTCTGCAGGACAAAAATGTCATGCAATGATTTGTAGCTGAGAAGAGAATAACTCCATTCCATGGCAAATGAAAATCAAGTAATGATGAGATTGTATTGCTACTGCTGAAAGTCTATACTCCTTCAGAATACAGATCAATTTCAGCCAGAATTATACAGGGTAAACTGAATAACTCATCTCCAAAAGTTACCATTTTTTAAGTTTCTGTGGATTCCAGAAACTATATGTGGAATCAAAGAGAAGCAGTACAGGTGATCATGATGATAAATTCAGAAACTATCTTTTATGCTGAATACCATGTACTCCAGAGGGAAACACATCTCAGATTTGTAAAATCAAGGTGTTTTCAAGCTTTCAAGTGCTTTCAGAGTTCAATTCTGATTTTTCTAGCAGTCTAATTTTTTTTACGTAATCTGAAACCAGGCCTTAGATGGAGATGTAAAATCCTGAAATGTCAAAAATATAGAACACTGACACAATGAAATAATTTTTTTACCTTTAATATTGAATGTTCTGTAATGTTAAATATTTATGCATTTGATTCAGTGAAACTCAGAAGGAAGACTAATCCTCATTCAAAATCACAAGGCATTATCATTAAACCCTATTGGTTTTAAAAATGCTTGAATATAGAGTTACAAGAAGCAGAACTGTAGGAATAAATGTATCACAGTCAGACATTGTGTATTTTCATTTATTGCCTTTGTAAGTGTGATTGAACCTTACATTAATAAGCCCTATTTTATCTTCTTTTTCATTCTACAATTTCATAAATAAGCTATGCTATTATAGAAATATATTAGTTCTTAGCCCACAGGATCTGTTTTCATAGCTTTATCTTGATAAAATCATTTAGCATGTGATTTTATCTGGCCCACAAGTCTAGGATCCTCTCACAGAAGACTATATACCAGTTGGGAAGGATGTTCCCATGATATATTTGAACAAGCAGACATGACTCACTTGGCAAGTTTGTGACAAAATATGTGTTTCTCTGAATACCTCAATGATATCATAAGGAAACCACAACCATCCATGTGGAATCCTCTTTGATACCATCCCCCTTTTTGACAGGTTTTTGTGAACTCATAATCCTTTCTTTCATTCTTGTCAGTTCTTAAGCAGTACATTGACTAGATCAAACTTCCCTCAAAAGGCACATTAAGAAATCAAATATTTTCTGTAATCCCTATAACTCTTTCTAGATTTATTACATTGATTGTACTTTTCAAAACAGAAATGCTTTTCATGCTTCTTATGTACTTAAAGATTTGTTGGGTTTTGCTGTGGCTTTTTTCCTAATAGATATCATTGTAATTTGAAAATGCAAACTCATCATAATTGTACTGAGTGCATGCTCTAAGTTTTGACTTATGAATAAATCATCACATTCATTCAAATATGATGATTTTGATCTATACTTATTATTAAATACTGGGAAGATAAATTAATTTACAGCTAGCAAAACTGAAAAATTCAGTTATTAATCACTAGATATACACAAAGAATAGTTGTTAGCAATCGATTGAAGAGCAAATATTTAATATCTGAGGTTTGCCTCCCTCATGTATCATAGATTAAGTCTATTGTTTCCCAAAGCTATTTGAAAGGCATATTTGGCTTTAACTGTCTTATTATGAATATGAAACACTGTAGCTTGCTGGCAGGTCACAATTTTTCAAGAACTACATTGAACTGTATGTATATATGTACTTCTTTTAATCATCTATTTCTTTTAATCTTCTTGATCACAGTGATTCTGTGATAGGAAGAAATAATCTCATCATTTTTCAGGAACATCACATAGACTTCTTTAGATAGACATCATTGTGTGTATCTGCTTTTTACTTTAAACAACTTCAAAACAATTATTTAAAGAATGTAAATTATATCATTTTTTATATTAAACAGTGGTCCTTTCTTTTCCCTCTTTTTTTTTGTTTTTGCTTGTTTTGACACTCACTGAAGAATTAAAACTAACACATAGATCATGCTGACTTATTAAGTGGGACATCTTCATGCATAATTGTATATATGTAAATTTCTAAAACATATGAAATTAAAAAAAATTCTCATAATATTAAGGAGATATATAGCCTTCTTTGTATTTTTCCAGGCTTCTTTACATTGTGAGAAGAAAGGCCACAACCACAGAATCTGTTTGAAACTACAGCAAAATCACTAATTGCAAAAGATTTATTCAGTTCAGTTTATGTAACATGAATTACCTGCTTTGTGGGAGTTTTTTAGGTCAAGAAAATTAAAAGCTAGTATAAGTTTTGTAGGGATATAATATGAAAGTTGTGTTCCTCTCCCCTTCTCCTGACCTCCTCTCTCCATGCCTTGCCTTGCCTTGCCTTGTTAGAAATTTAGTGATAAATTAAATAACATTATTAGAAATTTTGGATACAGTTACCACTAAACCCTCTTCAGTGTAGCAAATTGTGCAGTGTGAACTGGCAATTGAAAATGTCTTTCAAGTGTGTGTTGATCAATGTATTCCAATGCTGTGATGGACATCACACAACACACTTGGATCTTATCATTTTGGTTACTGGTTGTGCAGGTTGCTAACTGACATAATACCTTAAATAATTGTTCATAATTTGCAACCTTCAATATTTATAATCTCTCCAGAGGAAAAATATGTACAAGAACAATGGAACCATCCACCATTTTTCAAATTAATTGCTTGTCATGCAGCCAGTCATGTCACAATTACCTGATTGTTCATTACAAATTGAATTGAAAAAGAACTTGCTTTACCTTTTTTTCCCCTAAAAAAAAGTCACTGACTGTCTTAACCAGAGTGAATTTTAAATTGTGACTGCACATAATCTGTTCTCATATAAATCTGCTCATGTTCACAGTATGCACCATCACACAAACAGAATAAATTCACCCAATGGACTTCAATATGACTAAGAATTAAAAGAGGTAAAATATAATAAAATATTCTCATTTAAGAAATTAATCCCACTACTAAGAAAACATACTTAAAGCTATTTTTGTGAAACAAAAACTTTTTATCTTTTTAGTTTTATAAATCAGATTTTTATTCTTATAAATCAGCTACCTGAAAGTAGCAAGAAGGAAGACCTGAAAATATTTTCAGCATTGGTCATCATGGATCTTTCTTAGAATTTAATGGTTTGTAAGAAAGAATTTTACATCCTTGCACATTTCAGGTTTTTTTGGTTTGTTTGTTTCTCTGCTTTCAGTAGATAGTGCATAGTGATATGTGTTTTTCATTATGTTGACTATCTGATGGCTTTTGAGTTTTTTTCCCCTTTGTATATGTGTGTAAGAAATCTATATCTTACTAGAATTTCTGATTGTGGGTTATATTTTCCATGGGATTTATTTGAAAAATGACAGGAATATTACTTTCAAAAATTGTCTAATCCACCTGCTTTCTGAGTTTTATATATGCCATTAATTGGATATCATTCTTGGAATGTTTGTGAATGCCAAATATAAAGCAATATTGAGCTTAGGTATATTAGAAGAAAAAACACCTAACATGTCAGAAAGACAGAATAACTGATGTGTTGGGGAATTTCTGGATGTTATTTATGTACTTTTTTTGTCCATTCCTTTACTTTGCTTACAAGAGTTTCTCAGGAAAATTTAATAAAAGACATTTGTGTTTCACTACTATTTCTCTGGCCATTCTTTATCCTTCATTTTAGTTATTCTACTCAACATTAAAATGGCTGGTGTCAGGTACATATACACAGATGCAATATAATATATGAGGCGTTTTCTTTGACTTTCAGCATGAACAAAACAACAACACTAATTTCTTTTTACAAAAAGACTTTTTTCTCCTTCAAAATTTTAATCTCCTCTGCTGAGCAGGAAATAATGCATGCATATTTGGTCAATTTTGATTCTTAGCTTTGAGGTATGATGCACTACACACCTGAGAAATATTCCTTAAATGCAACTTTAAGGAGTAAAGTTAATTAATCCTGTGTGTCTCTGGACAGATGATACAAAGTGCAGGGGAAGATGACAAAATTTCCCTACTTGAATTTTTAATTGAAAAATATTAAACAATTTGTAGAGGAAGAACTGTCTAGGAGGAGAGAGATTCTGTGCAATTAACTTCAGTAGGAAATGCAGACCATTTAGAAACATGACACCTTAGGATTGTTGCAAAAGGCAACAATCTTCATCTTCTCTCTCACAGGTCATGTTGCAAGCCAAGAGCAAGATCCCACGTGTCTGTTACACAAGTGTATCATTTTCTCCCAGTTAGAATGTAAGAGAGAAATTACACATAGCATATACACAATTCAGCTAGAGTATTTATCATGTTATTTCTCCATTAGAACTGGCACAGGATTTAGCATCCATTCAAACTGGTATAATTTTGGGAAGTCATTAAACCCATCAGGGTCACTATCTTCATCAGTGGAACAGCTCATAATATTGCTAGATAGTCCCACCTTCCATTGCAAACAGACAACACTACTAATTAAAGGCTATATTCCCAAAAGGAATTGAGGAAATTTCTGGGTAAGTAATGAATCCAAAAGGTAATGTAGCTACACTGTTGGCCCAAAAGCAATTTCAGGACAGTGGATGATATGAATTCTTTTCCAGTGTGGAAACAGGAAGCAGAAGTTTGAAATTTCATATGACAGAATTTACCTGACATCGTTGGTCAGCTACAACAAAAGAGGGAGAAAAATTGGTAATTCAGTGATTAAGTCAGTTTTTTAGGATGCTAACAATCCGTAATTACTTACACAAGTAAGCTTATCCTAAAATAACCATTAGCATGTGGTTAGGAAAGACATGACTTGGAAAATACAGTCATGGAAGTCTATGTTCCCAAGAAGTCTAACTGACATGAAGAGTTGGTTAGAACAGAGTCTCTCTGAATCATACTTTGACTGCTTCCAAGAGATTTTCCATTTTGGAGAAAAGGGCTTCAGCCCCTTGGTAGGCAAAATGCTGACTGTGAGCTAGCAATAAACTCTTCAGGCAAAAGCAGCCATCAGTAGTTTGTGCTGTTTTGGAAAAGTGTTACCAGATGTCTGAGGGAAGTTATCCTTCCTTCCTGTTGAAGTGAATCTAGCAAAGAACCCAAGGACGACTGAGGGCTTGAAGTATTTGTCATATGAAGAGCTAAAAGAGTGAGCTTTTTATCCTGAAGAATAGAAAGCTAAGGGGGAGACTTATTCATTTTCATTATTAATTTTCATAAATACCTGACTGAATGGATAAGCAAGACAGAGACACTGTTATGTGTAATGGTCACTGGCAGTACAAGAGGCAAAGACATCAAAACATATGCCTGTAAATCAGAGACAGAGATGCCTGCCATCACAAAGTGGAATCACTGAGTGCTAAACTGGAGTAATCTGGCATGTCACTGGGTCCTGGATACGTTTTACAAATAAGTTTGAAAAGCTCAATCTCCTTTGCCTCTCTCCAGAAAAATCAAATAACAATTTTGATAACAAAGAATTGTTTTGGAATGAGGATATTTCCAGGCTTTTACTGTAAAATTGTCAAGCAATATGGTCTCATTTTCCCCTTAATTCAATATAAAGGCTCTTTATGGGCAACAAGCAAAACAAATTATACAGTTTCACACTCCATGGTATCAAGTTCTGACCACCAGCCACAGGATACCCCAACAGCTGATAGTGGCTTGAGATGCTTTTCTGAGTGGCTATTGCTGTCACTGTTTGACATCCAAGTAACAAGTCAGAAGACCTGTCTGTAAAGTACAAACGCTGCATTTGACTATGGAATGTCTTTTATTCATTTTAAGGTCATTGCTGAATAGTGGCTTCAGGAGGAAAATGTTAGGAAAAAGGACACAGTAAGACACCTGTAAGTGACAGCTTCTAAAGGGGGAGGAAGAGTAATTAGAATTAAATGTAAACCTTGCCTTACAACATTATCGTCTCATGGCTTCGAGAAAATTTCTTTTGAAAGAAAAAGCTACTATTAAAGTAATTTTATACACATGACAATATTTTAAACTGTATCTCATTTTCTTTCACTCTTCTGACCTGTGCTAAAAGAAATTGCCAAAATATGATTTAGTTCTGTCTTACATTTTTTTGGGTCATCACCTTTGAACCTGTCCTTCCTCTGACACAACCTCCAAGAGTCAATTTATACAGAACTTCCAATAGAAAAACATCTAAGTACAATTTGAGGGCACTCAAATTGCAGATGAAAAACACACAAAATCACGGTCCTCCAGTTCAGAGAACAGCTTGAAAAAGTGAATATGGGTGGAACTTCTCACAGTGAAGCATTTTAGCTTCAGCAGACCAATGCAGATCTGCCATCCACCCAGCACTGTAGCTGTACATGGTACCAGGAGTAGTAAAAAACTTTGTATGGGGCATATTTATTATCAGTTTGAGTTAAGAATCCAAACTAAAGGGTATTATTTTCCTTGAAAACCATAAAGATAAACTCTGAAATATACATGAAATAAATCCATAGCTATCAATCCCAGTGTTAAGAGATGATATGTGGAAGTTGGCTTAATGGTAAATAAAATATGTATTATTTGAAAATTAAGGCTTCAAATGTATTTATATATATAAAAAGCTGATTGTAAAAACCAAACTCAACAGCATCATAAAAAGTAATGAAGAAAAAACTCCTGTACAGCTACAGCAGAGTGGTTAAAGCAGGGTACTAATCACAGGCATGTAGGAAAACTATCATGACAAAAATCTTGTCTTGTAAGAACTTCTCTCAGGCATAATTGCATCTCCATTTTTGTTCAATAGTTGCCCAAGTGGCAAAATTATCACTAGATTATGAATAAACTCTGTTGAAACAGTTGGGGAGAACAAGAGTCTCATCCTGAGTCCATAGCATAGGTGCACTTTAGTCAGAGCACCTTGGCACAGTATCAGTACTGTTTTCCAATTTTATTGTTTAGCTGAAAACATATCAAAACATATTTAAATCATCTCTTAATGATCAGAAGGATATTTTTATGGACATATGCTGTAAAAACAGACACATGCATCAAATGAAATCTACAGCCATGCCCATTATTATTGCTTGATTGAAGTGAAAAATGCTCAAAAAACCAGTCACGTGAGAAATCCCTGAGAAGAATCGCAGTTTGAGAATTACCTTCAAAGCTTGTGGATGCAGGGGCGACTGTTATAGCATTTTCTTAATATAAAATTAGATGCACCTCATGTATGACTGCTCAGCTTCTTCAAACTGAGAAAAGGAAAAAAGCAACTTTTTGAAAAATTCTAACATTACTAGTATTCCTATTATGAGTATTATTATGAAGTAAATTCCCCTGTAACCAAATCAACATTTTTTCTCTTGTCCTTCAAAATAATCTTGGTTAGGACAGCCTCACAAGGAAGGACTTTGTAATATGTCCATAGGAACATTGTCTATGCTAAAACGTTATGTGTTGGTTTAGATTACTAGGACGTTTTTTGTCATTCATGTTTAAAATATTTCTTTCTCAGTGGTGTTTTCATAAAATCTTGAATATGATTTCAGTATGTCCTGGGGTGACGTTATGATGCTTGTATATCCCCATTCATCTGTTCTGTGCCTTTAAGACCGGCACTGAAGAGTGGAAGTTTTGTTTGGGTTTCTCTTATCAAGGACAGAGAGGAAAGCGGTACATAAGACTGTTTTTTCACTTCCAGCTTCTGCTTGCTGCTTTTGCTTGCTCTCTTTTTCTGCTCTTGCTTCTGCTCTGCTTTCTGCCTCTGCTTATTAGCTAGTTCTAGCTAAACAGTCCACATTCCTTCCTGGACTGTTTCTCCTCTCCTGTTCCTGTGACCATCTCGAACCTGCTCCGGACTGGGACCCGGGAACACCGAAGGTTCGGCTGCAGAGGCTGGCCCAGAGCCCGAGGGACTGAGAACAGAGCAACCATCCCCGAAAGAAACTTTCTGATTTTGCCATCTTTCTCAGAGCGGTGTCATCGGGTATTGTTCCTTTTGTGTGCTGGGGGGTGCTGGGTCAGTCAAATAAACAGGTTCTTTCCACCTCTCTCTGAGGAATTTTTTCCCGAAGCGGTTGGGGGGAGGGGCTGTGTGGGTTTTGCTTTCTGGAGGGGCCCTCCTTTGCAGATTCTTTAACAAATTTGCCCTAAACCAGCACACAGTAATATTTAGTTTATTAAGTACAGTCACTGTGTTTAAAAAGTCAAATATTTTTTCTTCATAAGACAGTGTGTCTGATTCATGAAAAGGAAAAGATAGGACAGTGATTATGAAGAAGCTAAAATCAATACCAAATCATAGTCTTATATTTATAAAAATCTTAGAAACAAATTAATATATGTTGGTAGAAAAAATTGAAACTATACAAATAGAAGGAAGTGGTCTCCATTTCTAATGACCTTCCTGTGTATCTTTGAAAATATCAAGCACATGTTGATATTGAACATTAAAGTACAAAAGAAAATTGGCTTTTGGATGCTAAAAATGAAAAATAGATTATAACAGCATCTGTTGACTGCTTGAAGTGAGAGTGTCACTTTATGTCTTTATGATGTGAAAAGGACTCAGTTTTTATCCAAAAGGGAGCTTTTCTCTTTGATAACTTTCCATATTGCCCATACTTTTTCTTATATAAGGAGACTAAACTTCACACAAGTGTTCTAAGAGATCATGGACTGTCCCTGGAGATGCCTGATTGATTCTCGACTCAGCAGCATGGATCGTGGCTGATTCATTTTATCCTGTCTCCTTTGCGATGCTTAGACCCTTCTTTGGGACTTCTTTATTCTCTGGGATGGATGGGTCCCTTGTGAAATCTTTCTAATATGTTTGACACAGGTATTATATATCCTTATCCATGTCCATAATAAATATATCTACTGTTTTAATTGCTGATAATTTGCTTCACCAATCTAAGTTCATAGTAATGTGTCATAATGTGATCCTACTTGCTTGTTGCTGTCATTGGTTGTTGCTCTATAATTTTTCATTGCCATATTCCTTATTAATACTATATTATTGGTTGCTGAAATTTGTAATAGTATGTATATTGTATATTTTGTATATATATATTACATAGGTATACTTGGTGGTCAGAAAGATATTTATGGTAATAAACTTATTAGTAATGATTTTTTTGCAGTATTTGTGACAATCTGCAATAAATTAAAGAAATTTAGTGGATAAAAGCCTCCATATCATTGTATATTACAAAAACCAAGAATATGTTTACACCATAGCTAGAAGAAAAATATTTGCAGTGCTTTCTTTATTTTCACAGCAGTTTTTGTCAGGAAGAATATTAAATTATTACTTTGTCTTTTCTTTGTCTCAGTAAAAGGGTTAGGTTTTCCACTTTAAAAGAGTTTAAACAGAATAGTGTTCAGAATTCCCTAAGGAATTTTGGTTTCTGATCTCATTACTGCTAAATATATTCCTCTACATTTATTTCTTTTTCCCCTCCACCTCACTGTGTATGTTCAAGAGCAATGAGTGTGGGAGGACCAGACTGAGAAAGTCATGATGAGTCAAAAACACTGTGGAAAAGTAGGTGAAACATTGATGAGAAATATTTTGGGATAATCTTCCTCTATGGATGCCTCCCTAAAGGTTTGTTAGACAACCAGCGCTGTTACTACCAACTTGTTCTGACAGTCCTATAGAGACAAAAACAAATACAATTTGACTTGCTAAATTTTTTGCAGCTTGAGTTTAACTACATATTTCCTGGCTTTTTATTTTGCTTCAAGAAAGTTTGTTTCCTAGAGCATACAGGTTGCTGTTCTTTTTTCAGTATGTTTTAGATTTACTTTTGAAAATCATCAATATGTTCATTAAGTGTTATTACAGTGACTTGATAAGGGTTCCTCAGGGTGAGAGAGATGGACGAGAATCTTGGTTCATGATCAGAAGGCTGGATTTATTAATATATGGTATATAATACAATATGACTATACTAAAAGAAATAGAGCGAGAAGTTGCAGAAGCTGCTCAGCTAAGAATAGAATAGAATCTAAAAAGTTCTGTGTCCAGGCAGAAAGCAAGGACAAACTCTCCTGTGAGTGGTCAGTTAATCCAAACACTCACAGAAGACCAATCACAGATGCACCTATTACATTCCACAACAGCAGATAGTTATTGTTTACATTCTCTTTCTGGGGCCTCAGCTTCCCAGAAGACGAACAAACCCCAAAGAAAGGATTTCTATGAAAAAATGTCTGTGACAAAGTGTAGCTTTCTTCTTTTTGTGGATATGTTGTTTACAACATGTTCATCTGAAGAAGATTTTAGAGTGGAGTTCCAAGCTCTTTAAAATAGTGGCTTATAATGGGAAAACTGGCAGACTTTTAACCAGATCCATGCTAGCAGTCACCACTGTAATATTACAATTTTATAATAGAAGTAATATCAATCTACAGACTGTGTCTGTATGGTACAATACCATAAAAATTGAAATACCATGAAATTAATTTTTGTTTATTTATTGTATCATGATACAGTAATGATTTGTGAATTGAATCTGTTTTCTACAATTTTTAGTAGCTCAAAGATTAACTCTGCAGTAAAACTTCATTGCTTGTGCATATCAGCAGATGTGGATTTCCTGTATCAATGTATTTATATGCTATGCAACTGAACATTAAAGTCTACTTTTCAAATTTAGCTCCTAAAATAGCAGGCACTTTATACAACACAATCAAATTATTCAGATGGTTTCTTTAGAGAAGAATCCCAGAAGTTTAAAACAGATGAAACTAAACTATTTAAGTCTCTTAAGTGTTTGTTTGATCAAATAAATTTGCAGCTAATTTAGAGCTTGGGGTAAAAATAAAGCACGGTAATGTTTCTATTATCTCAGTTTCCGGCTGACCAGCTATTGCAGGGTGAGGATATGTGAAGTGCCTTTTCTTTGAGCATCCAACAATGCAGATGCAGAGGGATTGGAAAGATTGCAGTAGCACAGGACTCCTTTCCCTTCATTCACTCAGAATGCATATCTCATTTGGAGAGAGCTTTGGAGGGGAAACTCTGGGAACTCTCTCAAGTTACCACTTCCCCTAGCAGTGACTACTATAATACTGCCATCAAAATAAGGCATAAAGCCTAGTGGGGCCACTCTGTAGTTGGAATTTATTGATATGATTTACTTACATATAAACTCATGAGAAAAGACGGCATTTTCAGGTAGGACTCATTCATTAATATTTACCCATCTAAATATCTAGTCTGCATTTTTTCCTCTGAAATGAGAAATGTTTTAAAATAATTGCAGTTTTACAGTCAAAGAACAGCTGTGGATAGAGTCTGATTTATTGATGGTCTACAGGAATTATAAATTTAAGTAGTTATAAATGGCACTTGACAGGATTTCACACAAAGTTAATGCTGTTTCATCTTTTGAATGATAAGCAAAAAATTAATTCTGTAAAGTATTGCAGAAATTAATTTAAAAACAGGTGGGTTTGCACAGATATTGAAATACTCTATTTTTCAACTCATGATTCTAGAAGACTAAAGAGGAAAAAAAATTTGCAAATTCCAAAAATATTTCCATAAGATATATGTAGTTAATTTAATTCACTGAGAGAAGATACAGAGTTTAAACTATTTTGAAATGAAAAAAATCTTTGGAAGAATTTGCTTAATACAACTAACTTGTTACCTTTTGTTTCTCTAAATCAATAAGAAATTGTTAAATTTTGAAACATTCTAAGAACTCAGTAAGAGAAACAGCAGCATTAATTAAAAATATTTTATAGAATTTTTTTTTTTTAATTCTCTTTTGTAGTCTTGCCTTTTAGCATTCTGTTCTTTCAATTTTTCAAGATCAAATTATATTCCTCATTCTTTCACCTAAAATATGTGATTTCCAAGGTACGTTTTAGTCATTCTGAAATTAAAATGCACAGAATAAGTTTTAAGTTTTGCCTTATTATTCCAAAAGAGCTTTGCAATCATAAAATCTTGATCATATTTATCACTTTGAATTTTATGTATATATCTTCTTTTAAGAAATAGAGTTCTTAAGAGCTATTGAACTATTAGATTCATAATATTTCTCTCTCTTTAATTTTTATCACTTACAAATCTTCTGCTTCCTGATTTCTTATCCAACTCTAAATTTCATATTTTGTTCATGAACTGTCTATGGAAATAAAATAATTTAATATTTTCAAAACAAATAGTAAATAAAACACTAAATGTTGTGCAACCTGCTTTAGAACCTTAATTGTTGTTTCAGAATAGTAAAGTAAAATTTAGAAATCTGTGCAAAATCAGTCTTATATTTGTTTTTATATACACATGATTGAATACTCATAATTTGTTTGACATAGGCCACTAATATTTGTTGGTTTGTGCGATTACTTTTGTAGGTATTTTTTTTAATTGTAAGTAGTAAAGGATCAAGCATGTTTTTCTCTTAAAACTCAGTTTATCTAAAACTTTTGGTTCAAAAAATGTACATATATATATATATATATATATAAAATATACACTTTATTTGTTAAGTTTTTCAGAAACAGAAGTCAAGTCAAAGTAGAAATGCAATTATGCTAAGAACAACACAGCGTGAAATAGAGATGCATATACATATTCATTTCAATTTTAGAAAGCCAGACAATCAAAAATATCCAAGATTTGTATTATGAAACATTCATTACCATCATCAGCAAAAATAACTTCTAAGGTTTTGCATGGGTTCTCTGAGAGTTTTCCTTGACTTCACTATTAAAATGAGGCTAGAAATATGTTTTATGTAAATACATCATTAGGGAGAGCTCTGTGATTATACAGAACAGATGAAAGCTTACTCTGCACTGTACAATATCAAAGCGATGTCTTTCTGACCACAGAATACACATGGTAATAGAGTACATAAATATGAGCTTTGGCTTGGGTGGCAGGAGAGGTCAAAGATTAGGTATGCAGGCCATTAGTGTTTAATTTCCAGTTTCGAGCATCATTATCCTACTGTGAATGCTGTTATTGCCTTTTGATGAAAGAATTTCTGTATTGTAATCCCATCACTGATTCAGTCTATTTGCATTACTTCTTCCTAGTGACTGGTTTCTACTGTTTAGCACCATCCATTTAATATTTAATATTCTTTCCCACCTAATTTTGCATTATTTTAAGCTCTGTCTTATTCTGAATTCCTAATTTTTAGAGTATATTCTTTGTACTCATTCTTGAAAGGCTTTATCCCATCTAACTTAGATGTCTAAAAGTTGGGTAAGCAGTTAAATGTGAATAAGATATTTAAGGCTGGCTTTATGCATGTTTATGTACCTTTCTATTTACTGTGAAGGTATCTTAGGATAACTACCTTAGATATTTATTCCCTATCTAATAAAGCATAGATTATATGAATCATGATCTTAGCTTTCATTCTAGACACCTTATTTTCGCCCATATTTGTTTTAATAATTTGATTTAATAATCTTTTAATAATTTATTATTGTAATTTATTAATTACAATAATAAAAAACATTTAATATTTCACCAAGCAAGTAATCTATAAAGCAGTTCTGTGCTTTATACAGCTCAGTGCTTTTATTAGAGTTCTGTGAAATCTCTATAGTGCCACTGGCTCAAATAGAACCAAAAAATACATCTTAAATTCAAACCATACTTAATAGTATCAGTTAACTGGAAGACTGAAAAAAATCTAGAAAATGTTCTCTATCAGCATTTCTAGAAAATGGGTTGACAAAAATTAATTACGATGATTTAGACAGAGGAGATAAATCCATTGCATGGTTACATACTTATCTGCAGTGTAATCTGGGGATTCAAGCTGTATCCTTCAATATGCAGTTATTCTGTCTCACAGGTTTTCTTCAAGTTCCACATTCTTGTTTATCTGGTTATGATTTGCTCAGCTTTCCTTTCAGATTTTGTAATTCAGTGTGCAGCTGGTTCTAACAAACTCGTTTGAAAAAGATATGTAAGAGCCATACTTATCACTGAAATTTTTCTTTTCATTACCCTTATTTGCTTATTTGTGCTGAGCAGCAACAGCTTAGAATTTATAATCAATACACAATAAGGAAAATATGTGAATACATTTTATATTGATTTTAGTTTATCACTGTGGTTTCAAATGAATCTTTCCCTTTATTCATCTTCAGTTAATATGAATTCTGCTGTTAACAGAAATACAACTTCTGCCTCAGTGCCTTGGAAGGTGATTCACAATGCAACATTAACTTGAAACTATTATATTATTCATCACGTATATTGTCCAGAGCATTATACTGAATATTGTGAAGTAAATAAACTAATGTAGGTGTTTGCTTTATGTTTTCTGTTGAGATGGAAATTTTCTGTTTTTCTGAGACATCCATGGTGCAGTAGAGAAGTTTTCAGCTCTTTCTGAGGTTCTGTATGCATTGTTTCTTCATGGAGGCACAGTGACATTGCTTGTTTCATCTTTTAAACTAGATGCTCCCTCCTCAATCTTCTTAAGTTGCTATTTTCTTTCGTCTTGCAAAATTCACGTACAAATAAAACTTACACATCTCTGTATCCCATCAGATACATATATGACCTGCACGTTAGACAAAATATATACAGTTTTAATAGATTAGTTAACATGGATAAAACCCAATGTTTATCAATTAAAATATTTAAAATGCAAAATATACTAACTTTTTTTGTTTTTTTCTGCTGAGTGCAAGATGAAATTTACAGAGATCTCTCTTCATATTCTTGGAGGATCTGTATGAAAGGGCAGTTTATACTTCCAAATCCAAACAAAAGACAGGGAGGATATTTTGTTTCCTTATCCAGACAAAAGGCATAGGAATGCGTGTTGGTTAAGGATGGCTCACTGCCAAATTCCCACCCAGATGCTCACTCACTCCCTCTTCAACAAGACAGAGTGAAAGGTAAGGCAGAAAATATGCAGGTGTAAATAGAGACAGGGAGTTACCAATCACCATCACAGAAAAAAAAAGCAGACTTGATTTGGACAATATTGTTGAAGTAGTTTATTGTTAATTAAAAACAGAGTAGGACTGTGAGAAACAATATCAACCTGAAAATGCTTCTCCCAACTCCCTTCTTCCAAGGCTCAACCTCACTCCTTCATTTTTGGCTCCTGTGTCTCTTCCAGTCCCTTGGCAGCGAAGAGGTAATGGCAATGGAGGTCCTGGTCCATCCATAGCAGCTTCTCCCTGCCACTTGTTCCTCCTCCTCCTCACCTCTTCCCCTGCTTCAGCAAGGTGTCCCTGCTGTGGGATATAGACCTTCACAAACTGCTCCAGTGTGGGTCCTACCCACAGGCCACAGCCTCAGTCAGCAACCCGCTCTGTGTGTGCCCTCCACAGGCTACCTGTCCACTTGCTGCCAAATGGGGTCCTCCACAGGCTACAGATGGATCTTGGATCCACCACAACCTTAATGGACTGATGGTGGACAGGTTGCCTGCACCATGATTTGCATGGTAATCTCTGTAGTGCTCTTAAAGTATCTCCCCTGCCTTGTTCTAGTCTGGCCTGGATATCTGCAGGGACATTTCTCAGAGTAATTAATTTTCTTTATCTCTCTGTGCTGCCCCATGTGGCATGTTGAGCTTTCTTAATTACCTTTTGGCACTAGCAAAATATATACAACCACGAACAGGACGGAACACCTGGAATCAGCGCCGTGAGCTGTTTTTATTTCAAACATCAGTCTCATTACATTGTTATGACAATGGAGACAAAAGATGGGGCCAGCTCACTGATTCAAACAGAATGCCAAGGAAATGTAATGTTACAGCATAGCTAAAAGCAATCTCAGTCCAAATTTCAGCCAATCACACATAGAGCAAAAGCGTATTGACAGTAGTTCTAACCAATCACTTGAAGCACACGTAACTTTGGTTAAAACAATAGTGGCCTATTCTCAAACACAATAGCTCGTTTATAAGAGACAAAGCACAGAGACTCATTCATATTAACTTTCTAAAGATATACACTAAATAAACTTGTTGCAACCTAGAAAGGCAAATCACATAGGCCCATTGTTCTATTTCTCACCTCTGCGCTACAGCTTAGAAAACTTTTTCTGCTGCCTTGGCATTTCACTGCCCTTACTGTCTTTTGGGGCCTGTCTTTTTCACAACTTTCTCAAAATCCTCTAATTTTATGGATTCCAACAATTACCCTTTCCAAAGGTGTCACCCCCTCAGCTGTGTGTCTTAGCTGTGCCCTGTGGTGGGTGGGCTGGAACCTCCTGGAAACAGCTGTGCCCATGGTGGAGCATCCCAAGACTCTCCTCACAGAGGGACCGGCTTCTCCCACTGCCTGCACCTGGGCATCTGCACTCCATGCAGAATATTAGGAAGATTTTGCCAATATGTGAGTGAATAATTTAACACTTATGTTCAGCAGAGGCAGGGAAAGTTCTGGCCTATAAGTGCCAGAACTGTGTGTCACCCAGCACTCACCCACATAAAATCTCATTCCCCTTATGCATTAACAAAGTTCTTCCCACGTGCAAAGAGGTACAGTTCACATTGTGAGAAATAGTTTTGGAGATTTATTTCATTTCTTAAAGAATGAGATTCTTTTAAAAATCTTTGAGGTTTTTTTTCAGGCAAAATTTAATAGATGTTATTAGAATGACTGAGAAACTGAATTCCATGAAAATTTAAAAATTATTTTTATATTTTCTTTTGTATTTCTGAAGGATTATTTTTTGACATTTTTTGACATCTTTGTTTGATTTTTAAAAATTTTCTTGCTTCAACTGTGAAAAACAGATCATAAGACATCTGTTTTTCAAGTCTAAGTCATGATTTCCCAGGCAGCATGATCAGAGTACATCAACAAAACTACATTCACTGTGGAGGAGATGAGGTAATCATCTTTTTCCCCTTCTCCTAAATTTGAATATTTGGAAAAAAACTGTGTGGTCAACCCCATCCCAACAATTTCAGAATGAGTGTCTTAGTGTGAAAATCATTTCATCAGAGCAACTAAAACACAGGAATATTGAATCCACGTAATTTTTATTATGCAACTGTGTGTATCATTAGTAAAGCAGGTGTGAAAATCTGGAGCTGGGACAGGGAGCATGGTGGGATGTGGAGCTGTGGTGTTAGTATGGGAAATACCTGATAAAAGTTCCACAAACAAAGAGGAAATTCTGGCTTTGCTACCCAAGTATTCTTGTGCTTGTTTGAGGCAGGTGTAACAAATCCTTATGAAATCAAATATAGAGAGGAAGTGGATAAAAAATGTGGAGTATTTTTGATTTCAGTTCATGGAAACACATATGAAAGAAAGGACTAAGAATTAACCAAATGCTAAGAAACTGAGTGTATGGTTCTTTCTTACATCATTGCTGTTTTGTGTTTGCAGCCTGGAGGACAGGTATTATAATTCTCTAGCAAGGGGTGAGGCAGTGCCAGCATAATAATTTTGTAGGCATAAAATAAGACAGGAAGGTGTAAGATATGACACATGTATTTAAGATGAACTGTTGCATGCTGTGATTTTTAATTTATAGGAGAGTGGATGAATGCTTACAATTCAAGCCTTTGAAGCAACAATTGAGTTATAAATAATACAGTGTTTGGCTATTATGACATCTAATTAAATTGTCTTAGTTTTAATCGTCTTGATTTGAGATGAAAGGAGTTCAAGGCATATCCACTGATTATAATAAAAATGTATGTGTAGTAGGAGAATATAATTCTCAATAATGATTTGTAATAACAGATTTAAATGTTTGTTTCCTAAAGATATTGACTGCTTAGACCTGAGAAATGAAATGACAGAGTCCTGGAGTTAGGCATTATGTTAGCTCTGTGTTTTAATGTGTCAAGTAAAATGGAATGGCCTTGATCAGGGCTTCTTAGTACAAATACACAGACAGAGGAAGACATAAAAAATTACATTATGTTAAGCAATAAAATACCTTGACAAGGCTACATTTTGTTCTCCAAGGAAATGTGTAAAATTATGTTTTCCCCCATTACCACTGTGTTAAGCAAAAATCTGTTTCTGTAGAATGAACCTCAAGTCATGCAGCTTACTCTTAAACATGTATGAGCAAGCTTTGGCTAGGTTGGTCTCTTGATTAAAATTACTTTCTCAATTAAAAAGCTTAGAATAATAATTGATAATCCAGATTTAAGGAAATACATGTGATATAAGTTCTAAATGTATGTGATATTAGTTCTATAATGTAACATTTAAGTTAAGCCAACTTTGGTAGAGTTAATAAAGAATTTAAATTTTGTGTAGAAACCATTGCGAAAAATATTTATGAAATTCTAATGTGCTTAAAATATTGATAAGCCCATCTGAAAAATTGAAAATAATATAATGATATCAATAACATTAAATAAGCATAGAGAATAAAGTTTTCTGTGTTTTACATCCGTTGATCACAACGTTAATAAAGCAGCATTTTTGAAATTGCAAAGCAATTTAAGAAATCCTGAAACTCTTAAACACTTGAGAAATGATAATGTTTTTTCTACTACTTTTTTATTTTTTAATGTGTAGCCAGTATCTCTGATTGGAATTCCTGGTCACAATAGAAAAAAAAAACCACAAATCAAAAGCAAACAACTAAGTGTTCAGAGAGATAAGCTGCTCCATTTACTCAGTTGAAGCAAAATCAGAACTGAAACAGTTTATTGATTTAGTAATGGCACATTATTAATTGAGAGTCAGTGAAGTATGTATGTGGAATCAATACCAGGAGTACAACAGATAAAGCACGAGGTTATTAAGGAGGTTGTTAGGCAACGCCCACAATAGTGGGGCACTGGCTGCCTGCAGCACCCATCCCATGGGAGAGGGCTCTGCCTGTTGCAGGGGGAGGTGGTGAGGCCACTGGGAAGATTGCAGGCACTGTCCAACTTGGTGTGCTGTATCTCTTCCTTCTGTCCCCAAGGTGATGCCTCTTTACATGTCATTCGTCACCTTCACACTAATAAAGGTGTAATGATGTTTATCCATGAAATAAATGTTCTGAAGTATCCATTTGTGGTCATGTCAACATCTTTCTACTGACCACTACCTTAGAAGGAAAGAAAAAGCAAATTTTTAAATGGAATCTAAAACAAAACCAAAAATTCATACACCTGATTACATTAATAACAATTGAGTCCTTTCTCCACCACCTTTTTTTTTCCTTCCATTTGTATTTTTGTTATAAAAAATTATGTTACATTCTGGTGAAAAAAGACCCACTAAAATTATTGACTATGTTGCAAAACAATTACATTGTTTTGTTTAGTTATGACAGTTTCAATTTATCTTCTATTAAAACACATGTAACTCATGAAAGATATTTTCAAAAGTTATGTCTTAAAATACAGATAAAAGCAATCAGCTTTAGCTTAGGTCTTTCAAGCAGTTCAAGCAGACATATGAAAAGGATACAAGGGGAGGTTGATTTTCACAGCCATTGATTTAATTCTGAAAAACAGAAATATTGAAAATTATTTTTGACTGCAGCTGTAAAGGAGTGACTTCCTTAAAAAAAAAAACAAACCAAAACAGATTGACTAAAGAAGTGAGGAATGCTGCCATAATTCACCTCATCCTAAATCAAGAAGGAGGCAACATATTTTCAGTGATACTTGAATTGATGAAACATATTTTATTTATCCGTTTCCTGTCAAAACCCCCTCTCATTTCTGTCCAGATTTTGCTATAAAATTGTTCAGTTTCTGTATTGGAGATATTATGAAATTTCTTTGTGTGGAATTCAAATATTAGGAACATGGACCCAGTCTATTCCAGTGAACAATTTTGGGTGGAATGTCTTGATATAATTGCCTTGTAAAAGGAGTTTGTCTTCTGTGTAACATGCTTTGTTCTGGCCAAAGTCTCAGGACAGACCCTGATCATTTTTTTGTTTTTCTGCTTTAGTCCAGGACTAGGTGTCTATCGTGCTTCCTTGATGGTCATGGAAATTAATTTTCTAGCTACACAAGTTTGCTACTGCTTGATGTAAAGAACAGTTTCATTGTGGAGGTTTGAAAGTATGAGGAAATTATTTTCCTATCCATTTTTTTGCTTGGGATTCAAGTGCCATAATGAAGTTATTTCTTAAGAATAATACCATTCTGGCAAAATATACATTATATACATAATATAGAGATTTATCTTAACAATCAATTCCTTTGGTTGGCTAGCATGGGAGATTCTTATTCAAGAAAACACTGCTGAGGAATATATCTGGAGCAGGTAGCCAGGTTTCCCTGTGAACTACACACCCTTTTGTTAGCAAAGGGCACAAAGAGGGTTGTGCCAGCCAGATGAATGGACACTGAGAGCAAAAACTCAGAGGAAGAAGGAGATTTAGGAGTGGTTAGACTGAGGCTATAAAAGCCCAAGGTTTTGTTTGTTGGGGTCCCTCCCCAGAGGCACCAGTTGTGGCTCTGTGTTACTGCATTGGGAATAAATTTCTTTACGGAACGAGACATTTGAGACTCTGACCTGGGAAATATGAGGTTGATCTGGTAAGGAAACCAGGCCTGACATGTGAAAATGGGGTATGTGGGGAATCAAGGAGGGCACTGGACTCACCCTCTGGGAAGAGCTTCAGCCCCAGCAGTGAAATTCTCTGGTCTTGAAAGTGTGACTGACAGAGAATCTCTTGAATGACGAGAGTGGAAACTTTCCTAGCAGCTCCACAGCTCCCCAGAACTGTACTTCAGCAACAGCAGAAGAGAAAATCAAGCATATAAAATGGCAAAAAGAGGAAATCAAAGCATATAAAAAGGCAATCTGCATAAGATGAGACAGAGATAGACAAGGAAAAGTGTTTTTTTTTTAATATGTTTTAAAATACTTGGCCTTCTGTATGCGGAATGAGAGTTTCTAACCCCTGCCAATCTGTAGGAAGCCCATTCTGAGGGAGGGATAATGCTTTTCTGAAGTGAGGTGTGAGATAAGTGTTTTTACTTATTATAATATTGCACCCAAAAGCAGTTAACCCATTTCTTGAGAGCGAAGAAACTGCCATATCTGAAATGCAAAAAGTGAAGCACATGGTAATGGCTTGAACTGCTCAGTGTCATAATCCAAGAAACCACAAAAGCTTGTCAAAATACAAAGAAATTTATTCAGAAGACCACAGACACAGTAGTATAGATGTTCAAAAAGGGGATTTCAACTAAATTTTATGTTAATATTTGGTGCTTATGTTACAGAATTCTTTCCTAAAGCACTCTACCCCATTGCAAGCCCTCAAATTATATCAGAACCCAGAAGCTGCCCTTTGTTTCCTTTCTTTGTATCAAAAAATCAAGTACTCCTGGACTTTCTCTCATTCTCATTAAAAGAAAAAACAATCTTCTGATCACAGAATGAAATTAATATTTTAAATTTTTTATCTGCAATGTGGTTTTCTTTGGGATTTTTGGGGGTTTTGATTGTTTGGGATTTTATTAGTGGTTGTGATGGTTTGGATTTTTTAAACTTGCCTTGTGTTTTAATCTCTTAGTTTCTTTGGGTGATTTTGTCTCTTTCTTCTTTACTGCTGTTCTTTGTATTTCACCACCTTCTTAGACTGATTTCTGGTGTGCTTTGAGCTAGTTTAGTGTTAATTGGAAGGAATGAACTCCATGTGGTATACTTTCTAAGAGAGTTTTATATTCCCCAAAGCACTATATGTTTTTGAGGCAATTATGTTGTTCCAATGAACAAATATCCCTTCAGTTTTTGTAAAGGGGAAAGACTTAATATCTTCATTCTCACAGTAATTTGAACAGCATTTTTGATGCGCTCATAATGAACCAATGACTCCTGCATCCTGGAAGGAAGAGTTTTGCTATTTTCTATATCTGTGGATAATAATCTTGTCCTCTTTTGCTTGAGAAGTCAGAACTATCTAGTAACCATTTTTCTGCAGATGTGTTGATCTTGCACTTTTCTGTTTAAAATATACATCTTTTCTGACCTCTCATTTTATACCTAGAAATTACATAGGTGCATGTATGATTTCTGCTATCCAGGGAGTCACCTCTATGATCAGACTTTGAGGCACAAAACTTAAATAAACATTAAAATATTATTGATGTCTTCATTTCTGCAGGTATCTTAATAGTGAGGAAAGGTAACAGAGGCCCTTCCTTCTTCTTCTTTGCATCCTTTGCTTTCAGATATCCTGATTAATTTGTGTGTTTCCAGGAATGAAATTTCATTTTCTTCCACAGTGTTATGACGTTAAAAGTTTTCGTTGGAAAATGAGAACAAAAAGCAGGAGTCCATTTCCCATGCCTTTGCACTCACTCTTTTTGTTTTTCTATGAAAATATGGATCCAGACAAGGAAAGGCTGTGATCCAGTCACTGTCAAAGATCAGATGGTGAAAAATTAAGAAATAGGCAGAATGATCTAGCTTATATGAAGAACCACACAGCACTGAGAAAATGAGGAGCAGAGGACAGAGTCTCTGGAATCAAAAGCCTGAGGTGGGACATGTTGCAAGTCAGCATGGGGCTTTCTTTTTTTTCTTTTTGGAAATAAAGAAATAGATTTATCCATATGGTCTTGGAGTTCTTGTAAGCTTCAGTGAATACTAACTGAAACAAAGCTGTCTGGATCAAAAACATGTTTGGCTCAAAATTTGAACATTTTGATGGAAAAATTATATACTAACCTGAAGGGGGGATTTTCAGAGTATGTTCATGATATGTCTACACAGAGCAGGAAATTCTTTTGCCTGACAAATAGTTTTTCATTTCTTGAACTTGACATGGGGAATTTCCTTGATTGCTGTGGATATACATAAAACAAAAGTCAAGTCCTCTTACTACCAAAATCAAAAACCACCCAGTTTCACAGCTATGATAAGAAATAAACAGATGAGAATTCAACTTTATCTCATTCTGTTGTAGTGTGTTGTTAAGTTTCTTGTGTTATTCCCCCAATTTATGTATTGTTCTCCCCTATTATGTGTAAAATGGTTTCGTTCCCCAGTTTTTCCCGCGACTGCTAGCCTGTCAGTTAGGTTGCTATGGTAACTTCACTATTCATAGTTGCCGATGTGTAATTGCTCCTCCCCTGGTTTCCCTTATAAGTGAAAGTTGTTTCCTCCCTAGGTCCAGTCAATCACCCCCTTTCTCCTCCCAGGTTTCGAGAACCTTCTCCCCTCTGGAGATGGTGGTTGGCTGGGGTCCCAGGACACCTCCTTTACCTTTTGATTATTGGTCTCCATGGAGTGTCAGTTCTGTGAAGTTCATCCCCTCACCTTTCCCGATTGGTTCCACCTGTACCCACCCCCCTCCTTTATAATCCTGTTTTCACCCCCCCTATGAAATAACTTTTTCCCGGTTGGTTTCCCCGTGTTTGGATCCCGCAACACCTTCAATAAACCGATGTTTAACCCCCGGGAAATGGTCAGCTCCGTTCCTCTCCAATACCAGCGGTGTAGGCCAGTCCGCAGCCAGCACAGCCTGAGGCCATCAGACGCCGAAGGGTGCTGGCCAGGAATTGCAAAGGGGCGTCGGCCTTTCGCCCTCAGCTAGTCGGACTCTAAACTTCGGGCCACATATGCCCTCCACTGCCTCATTCCAAAATAAGCAAAATACAATATTGTATATTTGGAGATAATTTTTGTAATTTCCTCCTAATTGATTACGTAATTATACCCTGCTTTTTCCCGGAATCTTAAACTTCTTCTGATGTTCTCTATATGAACATTTTTTCACAGGGTTTTCCTCAAACTTATTACCAGAAAAATCTATACCTCTGGTTTTAGGATTCATTTTCATGAGAAATACTCAATGAGAGATGTTAAATAAGAGCAGACTAAACTTAAAATATACTGATAAATTAATGTATTCAAACTGTCATTAAAAAAATACTAGGGATTTTACATGCAAGACATAGACTTAGATCTAAGCTTTTATAAGAGTTTATTTATTTAGTACATAATATCTCCTGAATTTAATCTAGATGATGAGTCAAGTCTTGCTGAGAAACTCAAGGAAGAGAGAAACTAATCACATAGGCAGATAAATTGGGGTGCTGCATATTTTCCACACATAAATTCATAAAATATTGTCCATGAGTCATCATATTATGCTTGCTCTAACAGATTTATGAAGCAAAAAGGCCACATTTTAATTTATTCATAAAATGCTCCATGATGAAAGCTGATTCAGTTTGCCCATAGTGGAATATAAAATAGAAGGGTTCAAGATAGTGTTAATAACAAATAATGTTTTCTCAACTTGGAGAAGCTGAACTAGGACAACTTGATCTCTTTGGTGACTGATTTAGTAACGGAAGCTTCAATTATCTTTACTGATGAATGTAAAAGAAAATGCAATTGCAACAGAACTTCATTTCCAAAAAGGGAATCTGACAGGGTGAGATGTATCATCCAAGTCAAAGACAAAAATATCACAGCCACTTTAATCAGATCCAGGAGCAGAGGCTAAACCCCCACATACAAGAAAATTTTAATAAAATACATTTATGACTCTTGTCCTTATACTGGCTAAGTTTATTAGACATACATGAAAGAAAAAGGTTCTGAAAAAGAAACAAGGATTTGAAATGTTATAATTTTCCATTTTTTAAATAAAAGTGGCCTCCGATTCTTTAGAGGAAGAGGAGCCATGGTTCAATATATTCTATACTGATATATTGTTTGTTTGATTGCTTGATTTTATAAAGAGCACTATTCTCCCTACCAGCTGCTTGATATTATGCCTTCAACATAAAACTTTTTTTTTACAGAAATCTCTAGGATGATTTAAAAATATTTCTGAAATGTGTGGCTATGGAAAACATAGAAAATTCACCTTCTAGTTCTGTGTCCTGTACTACAGGCACTCATTTAAATTTCGAAAATTAATTTCCCAAGGTGGAATAATATCTCAGAAAATTGGGTGACTGTAAGCAGAAGAAATTTCTTTCATTCCCATTGCTTTTTTTTTTAATGCACAATGGTACCCTAAAAAAATGAGAAATATTTATTAAGAATAAAGTCCATTGAGATACATAGATCAAGATTGAAAAGAACAAGAATATTTTTTTCACTTAAATACACATCTGGCAATGTAGCCATTCCTGAGAGCAGCAATGCAATGTGCTCCAGTTAGAATTGCACTGTGATTTGAGGTTCACCCTTGGAATTATCCTTCAGGCTCTTGCACCAAATGCAGTTGTGCAGCCCTTAGCATAAAGAAGGGGAGAGGTAAAGATAAGTGAAACCATCTATTGAATATTGTCTGAATGCAAGATAATTTTCTGGTCTGGCACATAAAGTTCAACAATCATTTTTCTGACATGTAAAAACCCTCACTTTTATTTCTTTGATTTTTTTAGGTTTTTACTGGTTTTTTTTTTGTTGTTGTTGTTTGTTTGGTTCAGTTTTTTTGTTGTTGTTTGGTTTGTTTGTTGTTGTTGTTGTCCTTGATTTTTTATTAGTACTTAATGGTATTCCCTTCCGAGAGTTACTCTAGCTGTATTGGATTAATGAATAAAATCCAGCTCTTTTTAGGCAAAGATGAAATACTTGTTGTTCTGAAGATATTACAAGCCCTGCTCATGTTGAAACCTAAGAGAAGTATCATTACATCTTTTAGACAAAATTCAGGCATTTCTAAATTGTTTAGATCCTTAGACATTTAGATGTAAAACAACCCCAAAATTGAGATCTAATTAGCAGAGTCTGAAAATAGTGTTAGAGTTTCTTTATATTATTTTGTCTGATGCAAATCTAAGCCACCACTGTTGAATATCCAGGTTTATGCTGTGATCTAGAAGTTTTCAGGGTGATCTGACATTTGGACTAGCACTAAGTTATATAATGTATTCATTATTGCCCTGCTCTTTTGCCTACCTTCTGTTTGTCCATGACAGCATGAAGTTGGTGTACTTACATATTTCTATTTCATTTGCCAGTCACTTGTGTGACCAGTAGGGTCAGTATTTTAGCCTGGTATTCTCTAAATATAGTTGGTACTTCTATGGCATAATTTACAGGTCAGCAGTACCAAACTCAAGGAGCTGTGAGTAGTGACAAACCCACACTGACTATTCCTGATACCCCTCCAAGCTCTTTGATTGTTGCTTACCTTTCACTAAAACTGTAATTCTTAACAACATTTTTTTTCCCCTTTTTCACTCATCATTTCATGTAGAAATCTCCTAGATAAGATATCGTGTCCTGATACAAGTAGTTATGCCTCTCTTCTTTGTTGCTGACTCCAGCTTCTCAATAACAAGCTACATTTCTAGAACTTCTAAAGCTAAATACAATCTGGAAGGGATTTAAAAAATAAAATTTATTTTCTAGAATAAAAGAAATCAAACCGAACTACAACAAAGCCTTGATGAATAAGTAATCCACAAGGGAGGCGTATAAAGTATTTCAGTCTCCTTGACTTAAAAAAAATTAAAATATAACTAGCATCTACCTTGCGATATAAGCCCATTTATCATCATTTGGTCAGAACAGACATTCTTCAAAGAATTGCCAGATAATTCAAGGTCTAAACACAATGCAAGCCAGACCTAATAATTTCAACTTCTCTTCTTAGATCAATCATATTTTTAGACCTTATAATTAACATTACTGCTTTCTTCTAGACTTTCTTACACACTTACACATTTTCTCAAGTACAATGGCCAAGGCTGAACAGAGTTGTATGTATTGATGCATTCCAATATGGCACGTGCCTTCTTTAGTAAGTATGTGAATTTGTCACTTCTTCAGCTACTGATCCATTATAAACCATTAGTCTTATTCTACTTTGCTGCAAATTCTTCTCTTGCATCTCTGTATTTAGTTGCTCCTGCACAGGCACAGCACTCATTTTCCCCCTCACTTATTTTCTCTATCAAACCTTTGACAAATTTGGGCTTATTGAAAACTTGGATTCTGTCCTCTAGTGCCCCTGTAGTCCCTCCCAGATTTTCTTTTTTATCAGTAAGTTCAATAATATGCATTATCTTTCACCCTCTATACCTATGTTCTATGTGGAACAGTGATTGATATATCCTTCCATTATAACCACAAGTTATTGATAAATAGTCCTCGAGATTATCTTTTCCAACCAGTTTTCCACCCACACTGTTGGAGTTTTCTTTTTCGTGTTTGTCAGATTGTCATGGATTTCCATTGTAATCTTCAGGAAAGCCAAGATAAATGATTTGTTGACTCTGTGATTTTATCTAAAAATAAGGTCACAAGAAAGTATTTTTTTGTTTCCTCAGCACTTGAAGTTACAAGCTTTCTAGCAGACATTTAGTCTTAGCTGATATGTTCCTGAGGACTGAAACAGAAAAGGCAGTAATGACTACATTTCCTGATACCATTCCTTTGCCATTCTTTTCCTGTGTTCTGCAACTGAGTTGTCCTTTCCTCAGTCTCTTGCTAACTGATTGAACTTGCAGAACAAATTATTGTTATCTTTCATATTTTACTAGTGACATCTCAAGCTTTGCTTTGCCTTTCTGGTCCTCACAAGCATATGCCATGCATCTGATTGTGTGCCCTGCAGTAAGGCCCGGGGTTTTTTTTTCAGCCTAAATTATACTCTTACTAAAATTTGCAATGCCAGACTTTCAAATTCTGATTTGTTCTTTCTGCCCTCTAAATTATGATGGCTGAATTAGAAAATTCCCTGGATCAGTGTCTGAAGAGGTGCTTTAGCTCCTCAGGTGGAGGAACTGGGTATTGCTTGTCTAAATAAATTATTACCTCAAAAGAGTAATAGCAATTGGCCGAGTTAAACCAATACCTACATACAGGTTCTATTAACCTCCAATTACCATTACAGATGAGCACACATTTAGGAAGTGTGTTGTATCAATAAAGCATGCTACTTTATTAAATCAGTAAAAGAATAACAGGCTTTACAGTAGGGAAGTGCTGCCAATTTGCAAAGAAGGCTATGCAAGATGATTTTTAATTAGATTACCTCTAGCATCTTAATATAGACCTCAAAAGTCTACAATATGAATAGTGATAAATAGTGCTTTTTTTGAAAATAGAAAACCATTATGATAAAATCTATTTTAAAGCTATCAGTTTAATTTAGTTATTCTCAAAGTTATTCTCAAAGCTGACTTTGTATAAATCTATAGTGAAATATTCCTTCTATGAAGAAAATCCACAAGTTAACTCCTATTTGTCTTTGAAAAACTGTGAGTGAACAACTCTTCAGTTGGTCCCTTTATCATGTTTTAAAATGAAGGAAAGAAGAAAATCATAAACTCTTTCTAGAATATGATTGGAAGCCAGAAACTGAAAGGGCAATAAGTTTATCTTTGCAACTGTATATTTTAAGACATTGGGTTTAATCAAGCTGATATTAAGTATATAGTCATCTCATATAAATAGTTATGCAGTACTCAAATTCAGTAGGGTTAATCCCTTAAGAATTCTCAAGCCCTGTCAAAATTTTGACTTTACTAAAGAATCTTGGAAACCTCTGCGTATTGTACGTAAACTCAGAAATTTTAATTCCTATTTACAACTGGTTGTATAATTCACTTTGAAAGTCATGGATTCACAGAATATGTTGAATTGGAAGGAAACCACAAGGATCATCAAAGTCTAACTCTTGGCTCTGCACAGGGCAAGCCGAAGAATCACATCATGTGTCTGAGAGTTTTGTCCAAAGATTTATTGGGCACTACTCAATTGAGTTTATATTTGTGCCTCATAATTTTAAAGATATTTATTAAAACAATGTGTTCTTTTTGAAACTCCTTAGAACATAAAATATAAAAACTGTATTTTTTTTTCATTGTATATTTAGAGATCTTTTCTTGATATCTACTTTGGCGAGAGGAGAAAGCAATAACTAGGATTTTTTCCTTTCTTCTCCTTTAAGATCAGAGATCCAAACCGTTCCATGAAACTTTTTTTCCAGTTAAATTGCATTCTTTGAGCCACCTCTCATGATGGTAGCATCCATCATGAATATTTTAAACATCTCTTTCAAAATAGTGCTGCAGCATCTCCCAGGCTGGCAGCTACACCCAGAAAATGGACCCGTGTTGCTAAACTGCAGTGAAGGTTGTGTGCTCTGATGGAGACTAGTCCTGTATCTGCAGTCTGCCATGGCATGTGGGTCCCTGTGTCAAGTGCAGCTCTGCATGCACTGTGTAAAGAACAGCAGAGTAAGGGAAGCCGATATACTGTCTCGGTGGCCTCCACTCTTGAGAGATATCTGCTTCAGTGGGGCTCAGAGAGCAAACCATTTATGCAAGAGATGGAGACCACATCCACTGGTACCTTTCACTTAGCTCTGATATTTACAAATAGAGCTGTGTAAAAGGAAAGCCATAACCACTGAAATCCTAGTTATGTGACTTCTTATTAAGCTGTGAAATTGTTTCTTGGAGCCTATGCATTCATGTGAGTAACTTTTGTTTTTCATACTGCAACCATGGGGTCTTTTTATTTAAAAAAAAATATTAGTATCAAAGGAGACAAATTGCTTATGCTAGGTCTGTCTGCAAGAGGAAAAAGGATATGAACTTAAAAATATTAAGAAAGATTGTGAGGACTTTGGTAAAAGGTTAAACAAATGCTATCTTCTTTAGAATGCTTTGGAAAGGCAAAATACTAGAAACAGGAAAGGGAATATGATGTTTGGGAGAAGATACTTTTGTGAAGAAACATTAGGAAGACATGAGTGAATGTATCTCTGCAAGCAGAGAGACAACATTCTCAAGGCATCAACCTTTCCTAATCTTAGCCGAAAAGGTTATGAGGAAAACAAAAGTCTAATACCTCTTATGATTTGAAGAAAAAAGAGATTTATTTTACATCATAGTAGAATCCTAAACAAGGCTGGAATAAATAAAAACCATGGAAGTTCTTGTTTTCCTTTTATGGAAAAAGTATTGCAATAACAGGAACATTAGATACGCCACAGGAAACACATTACTATTTGCAAACAGCACTTACTATAAGGACTTGGGCAAATCACAGAATTTCTTGTGCTTAATTCACTATTTGAATTTTCTTAATTTCTAGGATTATTCAAGGATAAAAGCTGACCACAAAAACACTGTGTAGGGTTAAATTAATAGGAGACCATCTTAATACAAAGCAAAACCACCTAAATGTAGTGGCAGGATTGCCCATAATAGCTTATATATCAGTGGGTCTAAGTGAATGTGAATTATCATAGATTTATAGAATGTTAAGGAGTTGGAATGGAGACCTTAAAGATCATTAAGTCCCAATCTACCCTGTTATGGGCAGGGATGCCTCCCAATAGATCAGGTTGCGGAAGGCTTCATCCAACCTGGTTTTCAACACTGACAGGGATGGGAGAGCTACAATTTCCCTGAGTAGCCTGTTCTAGTCTCACCAACCCCCAGTAAACAAATTCTTTCTAATATTCAACCTAAATTTCCCCTCTTTCAGTTTGTACCCATTCTCTGAATTCTTTTGGTTTTGAAAAATCATGTTCGTCTGACTTGAATGTAATGCTAGAAACTTCATTGTAAGTGTTAGTAACCACAATCTGTCAAAACAGAAGCTGCAGCCACTCCTTTTGAATCCTTTGCCTGCAGAGAGCATGGCTGCTAGAAGGCCACGTGCTGACAAAAGAAGATGAAATTAAATTATTGAATAAAATCCACTGAAAGTTGCATAGAAATTATGACAGGCTTAAGAATTTTCAGAGCTACAAATCTTAGAAGATGGCCAAATTCTCAAGTATGGAGTAATCTATCTCTTCCATTGCTTACATACCTTGCATCTTCTTTCTGTATCTCTTTGTAGCTATTGCTGAGTACAGGGTGCTGGCTTTGGTCGATTACTCTTATGCTGTCTAGTTAAATAGGGCTTTTTCCTAACAAAACTGCTCCTGAGTCAATTTAGGTAAAAGATGACTAAAAATACTGTTATTTTTTTTCTTAGCACTCTGTTTAAGCATGAACTTTTAAAACTTTGTTAGCTAAAAATTATTCAGTTGTCTGAATTACCTGATTGGCAAAATCTAATTAATTGATTTCACCCTCAGGGATTCCACTTTTTTTTTTTTTTTTTTTTTTTTTTTTTTTTTTTTCCTATAGCAGAATATCTAAACAAAAATAATCAGAGTTGAATGGTAGGTTTTTGGCGCTCGGTGCACTAAAAATAATGCAGCTCAACATGAGCAAAGACCAGATTTGAATACATTTAAAGTCTGAAAATGAACAAAAGAGAAAGCAATTATTAGGGTCTTAAGTTTAAAATGTATGCTTTTAATTAACTTCTGGATTAAATTTTTTATTTCTGATTTTTTGTCTCTTTTTCTTTTTTTTTTTTTTTTCAATAGGTTATAAACAGCTATCTGATTTAAAACAGCTTTTTTTTTTTTTTTTGGCTGCTGAAAAATCCACTATTACCACTGATTGGCCAAATGTGTCATATTGTGGGATGAAAATGGTGTTAGTTTTATTATCTTTGATCTTAACTCTCTTTATTAGAAAAATAATCAATTAGAAAATAATTCAGCTGTAAATGCCATTTTACTTCTCTAATGCTTTGCTGCAAATGTTCTTTTTCCATCTGTAGTGGTTTCCAGATGACATCTTTTAAGTTTAAATTATTTAAAATCACTCTTATTTTATGAGAAGATTAAGGAAATATCATGCCAAGAGAGATTATTATAAGGCTCATTATTATTTATTATTATAAATACTGATGATTATAAGGCTAGCAAGTAATTATATTTTTTCCTTTTCTCTCTGGGGTTATTAGAAAAAGTCTTATTTTTAAATTTCTTACCATGGCATAAAATGTACAAAATGAAGTAAAATACAAGAAATCATGAACTATGAAGGAAAATAAACTGACAAGTTCAGAGTTAGTGGTAGACTAATCCTTTATTTTACAGTTTCTGTGAGTTTTTTTGTGTGGAACATTTCTACTTACATGGAACAGTTACTCTGAATATAACTAACTTAACATAGCTGTGTCCTACTCTGCCCTCAGCACTCAAAGGAAGTTATCAGGACATTTTTGGGTACAACAAAAAAAAATTACTCCTGTAAAGCAATTTTAAAGCCTAGTCAGATTTATAAAATATGAAATACAAATCCATATATAATTCATACATATTATATACAGTATCTGTAGCTATTTGTTGCAATAAATTGCCAACTACCTCCTGGGGGAAAAGGATACAGCTCCAGGGTCCTTGTTTGCAAGGACCATAATAAGGTTTCTCTCCCATTTAAAAATAAGCCAAACTTGAACAAAAACCCAACGCATAGTGTAAAAACATTTAATGCTAAACCAGATAGGTCATTAGATGGTGCAGTTTGGAGTCCATAACTGCAGAGATACTACTGTAAATAAATGATAATCTTGCAACCAAGAAGGAATCAATTTAAAGTACTGTCACATATTCATTTTGCACTAATCAAATCTAAGTAGGGGTAGTTCTGCAGAAATAAAACGAAGGATGGCACAGAATATTTGTGGGGACATTTTTTCAACAAAGCGTTTCATAAACATCCTCCTCAGGAATAAAGTACTGCTTGATTAAGTTCTGCAAGGCAGTGTGAGTACTGTGCTGTTTACTGTGTCTACAGATCTATCCAGATATCCACAGGATATTTTGCTGCAAACCTCATTTCTGTCCTTGAGGATTTCCTATGCTCCAGCAGAAACACTCCAGTATTTTAGAGAGACAATCTTTTCTGGTGTTATCTCAGAATGCCTCATGGTAATGATGACAGCTGCTATCACAAAGCAAAACTGCCCATTTCATATAGTTTTAACCAATTCATATCTGAAATGGTTAATTGACTTGCTAATGACACACAATTAACTTGCAAACATTGAATGATTCATCCAGGATCAATATCACTAGCTGAATGGACAAATCAGCAGATATTATGAAATGTTAATAAATGCCTAAAAAATTCTAAGCAGTCTTTTATAACTAAATCCCTAAAGGTATAATGTTGCACAGTCATGTACACTCTTCCTACACAGACCCAGGCCATGTGGGTTCCAGATGTGCTCATTCTCATTGGGGAGTGCTTGGACACCTGCCTGCAGACTCCCCTGTAGGATATGGAGTGCTGTGGCTCTGCCTGGACCTGCCCTGCTCCCTGTGACCCTCTAAGATCACACCCATGGCCCTGGGGCAGGTCTTCCCATGCCAGACACCCGGGAGAGGTGTGCAGGTCACCTGTCCCATGTGAGAGATCTCTGTCTGCCTCAGGCTGGCAGAGGTGGGGATGCTGATGGGTGGCTGCTAGCAGTGCCCAGCCTGGTGTGCTGCAGCCCTTCCTTCCTTCCTTCCTTCCTTCCTTCCTTCCTTCCTTCCTTCCTTCCTTCCTTCCTTCCTTCCTTCCTTCCTTCCTTCCTTCCTTCCTGCCTTCCTGCCTTCCTGCCTTCCTGCCTTCCTGCCTTCCTGCCTTCCTGCCTTCCTTCCCTTCCTCCCTTCCCTCCCTTCCCTCCCTCCCCAAGGTCTGTCACTGAAAACCCAGGAAATATACTACCCAAGCAGTTTGTAGGTTAGAAAGCCAGCATTACTTTATTCAGTGCTGAGGTACATGGCAGAACTCTTCACCTATCGTGTGCATCAATTATGAAGCTTTTAACTATTTACACATTTTAGCAAAGGGAGTAGTGCTCATTGGCTACAAGTGGCATGGTTTTCTTCTTAATCTGTATTCTATCTTCTGGTCATTGATGAACTCTGTCTCTTCTCATCCTAATTAGTCTGCATGCTCAGTTTATCTCATCTTTTTGGGTCATTGGGTTTCTTGGGTCAGTGGTCTGTGGATCAGTGGTCAGAGATCAGAATTACCTTTTACCCACCTGGAGCTGATTTCAGCACAACCGCTGAGTTAGTTGTTTTAACTTCTTCCTTATCCTGGGAGTCCTGCCAGATATCCTAGTGGCCCATAAATACTGCCTTTATCATTGGTGCATCCTTTTTCCCAAGGTATGTTAACTTCCTCCCCCAGGTCTGAGGTGACTGAAGCACATCAAAGCCTAACCTCTAATTTGAGGTGGACATTGCTTCCAGCTTGCTTGTTATCTACTGTATGTTTCACAGATTATATCTCTATTTTTTCTTGGAAGATATACTTATCAAATAAAGTATGTTTTTGTTGTACATCTTCTATGGGCAATCTTGTGCAAAAAGAATATCATGAAAATAGTTTAAAAAGTTTTTGGTTTTCTGTCAGTGTGTTAGAAATTATACTGCTTTATGCTGATGTGACAGCCAGATAAAGCTAACACAACAGCCATCATTACTGTTTTATACCTGAGAATGTAGACTTCCATACTTCTTCCATCCCTTTCTAGATTTTTTAATGGTTCAGGAATATACTAATAATCTTATTTTATCATAATAAAATGAGAACTCACATATGATTTATCAGTAGGTCTTGATTACACTAAAGGTTATACAAATCAGGAAGCTCTGCATAATTGAAAAGCTGTACTATGAGGAATACTGTGATGCAAGCCAATTTTAGGCTCCAAAAGATGATATTTCCCTATCTATAGGTCCGGTGTCAGCACAGAACATGAGCCCATACTCAGATTTGGTTTCAGCAGCACTTCCTACAAAGGAACTGATGTTAACACTGGTTCTGAGCAGAGATTAATTGGGATTCAGTACAATGAGAGCTGATACATGCAGATAAGGGCTGGAATAAAAAAAAACAGTTGCCAAACTATATTTGCAACCAGTTCATAAAGGTCATTTGGCAATGCTCATATCTTAAATGTGTAGAAGTTCCCATGTTAGACTAGATTTGGGTTCAAGTTTGATTCTGATTAGGAGTAGGAGGATATCCTATATAAATTTCCTTGCCAGTGTCACTCCATCAGTTCGGAAGTTTGCTGGAAGAGCTGCCTACTCCAGTCACATCTGATTCTTCTGATATCTCTTCTGCCTCCTTTCAACATAGTACAGGACAGCTGTATTTTGGATTTGCAATGTCATTATTCTTGATAGGTAAGCTGGTAGTTTGCCTTCTGGAATTCCCCGTTATCAGGCTGTGACTTGTAATCTGTCCTTCCTACCACTGTAGCACCCTTATGAATCAGTCAGTAAACACAATCACACAGACTTTTGTAGTAGGCGTTTTCATGCCAAATTGAGACTCAAATCAGGGGAAAAATAGTTTTTCTGTAAAGTTGCCGTAACTAATAGAAGAAAAATAGAGTGATATAAAAGAAGTACTGTTATAGGAGAGTGCACTGACAACTTTAATTATGCTACTTCCAGTATCAATTGATACTTTCAGTATAACCAGATAAGCTGTGGAGTAGTAAGCAAGGTTCAGAAAAGCGTTATATTTCTGCTACTTAATGTTTCTGCAACACAAGTTCAATTTTTGCCTGACTAAACAATTTAAAGTAATAGGGAGTCCACTTGGGATAATGCAAATTTTTTCTTTACTTGCCAAAAAGAAACATTATAGTGAACTCTGCTTTCACACTCCCAGTTTAGTAAGAAAAACATATAATAAGAAATTGCAATTGTTAAAAATCATTTACTCAGCAAGTGCTTATGTTAGTGTCCTGAGTGACAAAGGTCTTGTGTAGAGTTCATTGCGATATTAGCACAACAGAGTAGCTTCTTTTTCCAGAGAGATATGTTGCCAGACATTTTAGGCCTTTGATTTAAATTTGATTGTGCCCAGTGGTACCTCACTCATTTGTTTCGAATTACTAGAGTTAATACAGAGAAAGAAACAGATTTTTTTCAAAATTTTACTCTATAACATTTTACTGTACAGGCAGAAGGGAGGAAAGAAACCTGGATTTTCAAACATAGTTGTTTCTTCAACCTTCTTTTATTTGTCAAATATTGAACTTGTATTATAATATGTTATGAAATGATGCAAGTTTCTTTGTCAAAAGTAATTTCATGGCTTGATATATTTTTTTTTTGATCATAACTGGATGAAAATCATATTGGTGGAAAAATTTTCAAGATGCTCCAAAATGACAATGAATAAATCTATTAAATGTAAGGAAATGTATGCTGAGACTTAAAAATAGGAACCATTCCTTCATGGTGATGCCTGATTATCTCTGTATTTAACAATCAGTCAAGCTTTCCGCTATGAACACTCTTGAATTTTTTGTATTTATATTTAACATATCAGTCCATATAAGATTAATTCTATTGGCTTTTGGATGGAATGTAACAATGCCTGTCAACACAGATAAATACTTGGTTCATCAAAATGAAAATGTATTCATGTTTGTTTCTCAATTTAGAAGCAACATGGATGACAAAAGTCTTGCTCAAATAGTTGGTGCTTCCTGAATTCTCTTACCCACACACAAAAATATAATCTAATTATAGTTTTTGAAGTATATATATCTGCTGGCAAAGTTTTAAGTCCTGGCAGCAGATATTTTTTAGAAAAATAACCATTCACAGCAGATATGAATCGTCAAAATTATTTTCTTTGATATTTCTCTTTCACATAAAATGTTTTTGGTGTATAGTTAGAAAGACCAAATAAAAAGAGAGCAAATCACTGTCCTGAGTGACCAGCATATATCAGAGTACTGCATTTGCACTGAAAGTTTTTAAGAAAATCACAAAGATACTAGCCGTGTTGAATAAATTAAGGTGGTGAGAACTACTTGTGATTGGGGTAAAGAAATCTTTAGTGTGCCATGAATAAAGGGTAGGGGCCAAGGAGTAGTGGGAAAGGTAAATTACAGAGCCAGGGCTTCTCTTCTGCTTTATTTCAGGCTGTCATGAAATAAGTTTTTCTCTCTCTTGAGGTTGCTGCTGGAATTCTTAATTCCCATTTTTGTTCAAAAATATTGCAAAAAGCATTTAGAGTCTGATCCCCCACTATTCAGGAAACAAAACCACCCATGAGACTATGGATTTCTCTAAGGTTTTGTGGTAAGTTTCAAGATGCCTTTTTTCTAATAAAGAAAAGAATATTTCATGTTTGTAACATCTGAAGATTTAAGCCATTTCTTGATCATTTGAAGTTCAGTGATGTGTAGCAGTCTAAAAAGCTTTAATGAACGGTAGGACATGAAAGTCTGGGAAGAAGGAGAGGGAACAGTCTCACAGAAAAGTGTTTTCTGTGCACCTGCCCAAATATTTAACTGTGAAGATTAGAAAGGGTTGTAATGCTTACAGCTGTGCTTATTCTGTGGTGAAAAGGGACAAACAGGAAAACATGACTTAATCCCTTTTAAAGGAAAAAAAGGGTCTATAAATCTATTTTTAAAAATTGTATCAATTAACAAGTGTCCAATATACAGCTAGAGGTAATTATTGGCTTGTGATATGCTGATCAGACTAAATTATTTACTATTCTCTATTTAGGAAAAAGTGTATATGAAAGAGGAGCAAATCTTTAGTACTCCACAAGCCAAATATATCAATTTGGTTGTAGAAAGTCCCAAAAATATATCTTAAAAAACATGATTTATATTAGTACTATAAAGTATGAGAGAATCAAATATTTGAATGATCTATAGGCAAGTATCAAAAACCACTTTAGAAACATTCCAGCATGATCCTGAGAAATAGTGATGACTGGAAAATTTATTTCAACTTTTTATGAATATATAATAGGGGTTTTTTTTGTTCTGGATGATGAAATTATGAAAATAAAAAGTCATGGGGTTTTTGTGGGGTTTTTAAAATTGAAAACCTATTTTTAATTTAAAAGAAAGAAAAATATGTATATCAAAAATGCTATGAATATAATAGGAATGCAAATACACATTTCATTTTTTAGCTTAACTTTCATTTCCTTGTGTATATTAACATGTCCTTCCATAATGTTATGCACTCTAAATACTCTCATTGGAAATAAGGAATATATATTACAGAACCTGTATGAATCTCTGAAGAGACAAAGATGAACTGCAAGACAATAAATTGGTTTTTATGTCTGAAAGAAGGTGAAATGAAAGCAATGTCTGAATAATGTATAATTTTTAAAAAATTATTTTGGTTTGCTTATTTTCTAAGTGGCGGCTGAGAATTCGAGACATAGATAGGATCCCATCTCTTTTTCTGTAATGGCTTCAAGCTTTCTGTAAATCTTCCTTCCTTCAGACAAACTATTCCTAGATCAGGCCATTTTACTTGTTCCTTTGCATCAAATAAAGAGTATATGTAATGTCAGAGCACTTCAGTTCTAAGTGAAGTCTTTAACATTTAAACAATTCCATTGTTATTAAATAACTCTAATTTATAAGGAATCTATAAATTATTTGAGATATCTCTGCATTTTTCAAAAGTTTTTAACTTTTAAGCTTGCATTTAGTTATTACTAAGAGGGAGTCCAGTCCATGGACCATTCCTGATAGTCTGCATTCCTTCAGCTGCCTGAAATTGAAACCCAAGACAATTTGCTGGAAGAGATGGGAGCCGTTCTGTGCTCAGTCACCATTAATACTTGGTATTGAGTTTGGATACATTTAATTTACTTTTGATATAGATGTAAATAATCAAACCCATACATACCTACATGTAAAAAATAACCTAGTATGTGGCCACCTGAAATGGAAGAACTCTGACAGTGGTTTACCCTTTATCTGAGCATCATGACATCTTTAATTTACCCTTCCCCAGCATCATACTTTTAGATATGGAGATATTATCATCCCATGTCTGCAAACAGGATATAGAGAAATTCTGATTCTGAACATATCTGCTAAAGTTATCACAGTCTTGGTCTACAAACCCAAATACTGATACCTCTTTTTTTCATGCAGTGTGGATAGAGAAGCCTCATTGTCTACCACTGTCTGTTTATCCCAGAATTTGACCATCAAAGAAATAAGAAATCCGAGCAAATTATTCCATATACTAAATACTCTTCAGAAATAAGCATTTGGAAGCATTTACAATGTATATGAATGGCTTTACTCACAATGCATCTGAACATTTAAACTTTATTAAAATAAATTTTTAGGCTAAGCAGTTCTAGATTTGATGACATTATTCATATGTATACACATGCATGCTCCTACTCATCACTTCCTTTTAGACACAGAGGGGCAATATGAGAAGTGCCTATTTTGCCAAACAAAAAGAGAATACAGGAGAAAATAATATTTTTCATTTCATCACAAACAAAACAAAAAAAATCTAAAATAAAATAACTGCAAAATCATCAGCTATAATTTTCAGCTTTTCAGGATGTTACTATTTGCCAGATTTTTGAAAGACCTCACTTTAGTAGCTGTTGTGTTTTATTCCTAAGTTTGGCCATAAGCATTGCAGTGGGAGTGACAATATGCTGAGCTCTATTGAAATGCTGTTAATGCAGAACAATTGAATGAAAAATTTTGGTCCTGAGCCCTGTAGGATAACAAAATCCACATAACCAAGCTCACTTGGCTCTGCTCTCGTTCAAAAAACTGAATATTATTCTGGACATGAGGAAGCATTAACCATATAATTCATCTCAGATATAACCTGGAGGTGTAAAAAATCCCTGATTGGATATTTTTTGTCTTTTTTATATTAACCAGATGTTGATATACAGTATTATAATACTAAGTGCAAATTCTGGGACGTTTCTGGTTAAAAGTGTAGGATTATTTGTTACGTTATGTTATTTTTGTCTTTAGTTTTTGGGGTTTTTTTAGTGTATAAAAAGAAGAGGAAAGAAAGAAGAAAAGAGGTAAGACAAACAGCAGGTAAGAAACTAAGATATCTAAATAGGATTAGGGATAATGTCTTAAAACCAGAAAAGATTTCTTAAATAATTGTACTCTCATTTTAGAAATGTTATAAATTTTCCAATTTATTTTGTATTGAAATTTCATAGCATTAAGAATAGAACATTTAATGCTTGGGTAGTCCTCAACATAAATGCTTCTTAACGCTTTTCCCCACATAAATTTATTTCTCCTAATCATCATCCGTTGTAATTTATTTCTCCTTCTTCTGTATTCAGTCCATGCCTTCACTTTTTGAATATGAATCCAGTTCTCAACTCCTTCCTTTTTACATCCTTCTCCTTTAACGTCAAAGCACAGAGAAGGACAGATAGATAGATAATAAAGACCCAGAATCGTTTCTGTATATGATAGAAATGATACAACTTAAGAAGGGATATGAAAGAGATACAAAAATCTTGAAAAGGTTAATGAAAATTATTAAGAAACAAACACTTCCATCCTTTACTCATAATAAACTCAAAGACATCTATTAAAATCAGATGGGTTCAGAGCAAGCAGAAAGGATTTTTGTTTAACTAAATGGGAAACTCATTGCTACAGGATCCAGTGGATGTCAGCTTTGCCTTTTTTTTCTGTTTTTCAGCAAAAGGCTATTGTGCTAGCTTGAAAAACTAACGAGCAGACCAAGTGGAACTTGTGGGGAAAAGGAGAGGTTCCACTGTCCTCGGCTGAGTACAATCAGGACAGGGTGATGGGAGAAGAGACTATGGACTTTTAAACATCAGAATCCAGCAGTAAGGTAGAGATAATTACTAAAAATCTACAACAAGAAACTGGTACTTTTTAGGATTAAAAAAATCACAGAGAAAAATAGCAATACCAGAAATCTTTGTTCATGTGATTATATTGCATATAAGTATGGCAAACCATAACAACTTGTATTCGTGACTAAGACAAAGGTTGTTCAGTAATTTGAATTGAAGAAACCCTTGACCAGTTCCTGGTCAGTGGATAGTAAAAAGACTGAATAGTTTCTATTCTGACCTTCTAAAGGTGGAAATATAAAGCCAAAAGGAAGAAGAGGTAACTCTTCAGATAATTTATATAACTTATTATTATGGTGTTGTATTTCTAGGAGAAATTGTAGCTTTGGTATAAGTGTGTTGTCCTTTATATACATGCAGCTATGTGTGCTCACTGCTAAGACCAGGATGCCAGATTCAGGGAATGCAATTCACAATTCCACAAACCTTGCGGGGGAATTAATTTTGGGGTTATGCATCTTTGGAATCAGACAAACCAGGACATCTGTGTGGGCCTCCCTGTATCAGCACAGCAGGGCCTAAGATTTTTTGCAAGGCCCACAGATCACTCAATCAATTTATGTGAACCCCAACTTTGGAAATTACCTTATACCTTTATAATTGTCCCCTGGTGATTAAAATATAAACTGACTGAAATGGAGGGTCCATTGCCTATTAATTGGGGGAAAATGTGAGGTTGCAGACTGCCCCTGGCTCTCACCCCAAGTAGGATTTAAGAATATGTATTTTTCAAATTATAATAATGTATTAGGATTTCAGAATACACATAAATAGTCAGGATACACGTAACACAGCACATCCAGAAGACAATGTGCTGCCAAACTCTGGGAATATTAGCATACCTGGGATCACCAAGGAAGGTATGCTATTACCAGGGATTTATAAAATTCCAAGATTCGTATCTAACAGGGCTCCTTGTCAGTCTTTCCCTGTTTCTCTCCCTTTAAGACAACCAGATTATTTCAAAGCGCCATATATGCTAAAAGTTAATTTTTCATGGTGCATAGAATTACCCAGGTGGGCAGGAACATTACCTACAAATTCACCAAACTGCATGTGAGAGTGGTCCAGAGAGATCCCTATTTTAAAGATTTTGAAGTATGTGAACATCCCCTCAACAAACCCATTCACACTTGTCAACACATGTCCAACAAATATCAAAAATGGCCTTTAAAATTGGCTGGCATTAGATAATCAGCCTACCTATTGCACTGTCAAAACGTCTACTGGGCTCCTGGTATCTAGGCTGCTTGAAGTTTCTCTGGGCTTTCATCTCTACTTGTAGTAAATGTGGCTGGTTTAGTAATAGATTATGGCCACTATATTGACATGAACTTGTGGACATACTATTTTTTAAAATGTAAAAATACATTATTAAAGTGAAAGGTGAATATTTGTTTAATTCTCTTTTCTATCTCCTCAAAAGAAAGCTGGTACAACGAAAATATCTATATTAGAGTTGATAATGAAAGATTTGAAATGTATTTCATACCTCTGTTTTTCTGTTCAAGATGAACAGAAAATCAGCCAGCAAAGCATTTTTGCTGTGACCATTTCAGACCTCAGGGCTGCATACTACATTTGTAAGTCCTCTGTTACATCAGAAGTACAACCCACTGAAAATTCTGTTACATAACCTTAAAGAAATTTCAATGTAGTCATTCTGTGGTTTAGGAGGATTTGGGAATTATTAGATTAAATATTAGAAAATAATTTTCTGGGCCATACTGGCTTATACTTGACTGTCTGCCCCACAGTAAAGATTTGAGATGTCCTGATTTTCTCTTCATCCAGAATTGGGTCTATGAAAACATAAATACTTTTATCTAGTTTTGAAAGAAGCCTCAAATAGGAAAGGTTAAGTGGCATATATTAACTGCCATCTATTAAAAGGGATGTACACTGCTGAAGTGCCTATATGTATGATCTAAGATACTGTGAAATTACTGCCTTATTGCTTTAGGCTGTTGATTAGATAGCAATGAATTTTCTTCTGTTGATAGATTTCTTTCATGTAATTAATAAAGTAATGAAAATAATTCTTTCGTTCTATTGAATTCTCTAAATAATATCAAAGTAAGATAAGAATGATGAGAGAATGTGTTGATGTTAAAATATGCTCACAAAAAGAAAGGGAAATCTATTTGGAACAAGGCAAAGGAATATTAACTGAAATCTGTGTATCTCAGTCTAAGTATTCTTGAGCATTACTTCTTGCTTTTTATAATATACAAAGAAAATATCCAATGCTATGGTTAATGCTTCCAATTTAGGAATTTTAAGTATAGACTGACAAACTACCTCATGCATTAAATGGGGCCAAGTTTTCAACTTCTCTCAAAAAGTTGCCCTTTGGAAATGAGATGCACCCAATTCTCATAAGAACCAGTAACAATGGAGTGTACTAATCATCTGATAGTTAGGTGATTTTAATGATAGGTACATAACACTTGCATACCTAGATTGCCCTTTTGAAAGAATTGTTAGACAAAGGCTGCATAATAGTGAACCTCACACCATATCTGAAGGGAGCTCTATGCTCTAAGAATCATGCAGACCTAAGCACAATTGAATGTTGAATGAAAAAGGCAACTATCTTTGTAAATCCTAAATCAGTAATAACTTTTAAAAATTTGAGTTCTGAAGTAGTCTTGAGACATTCCAAGAATATTTCTCAATACAATTTTAGATCTCTGGATTGTTGCATGATTTTATTTGATTTTGAATCTATTTTTTAAAAGTTGCCTAAACGCAGAAACAAAACAAGGAAACGATTAGCCCTTCTTTGTTTATTTGGGAGGGTTTTTTGTGACTTTTATTAAAAAATTCAAATAATCCTTCCTTGAGGACAGTCTGGATAATTAATTAACATCTGTAGAGCATACTAATTTGTTACAGAAGATTTCGGTATTTAAAAAATCAGTGCATCCTTTACCTTTTCCTAGGTCATTTCTTTGTTTAAAATAATGTGTTTCTCTGCTTGTGTGGCCTTCAGAAAGCATATCTTTCTCTTTCCCTTCCTAGTAGTTTCTTGGCAAGGCGACCATTAGAGGTTACAGTTGAGTGTCCTACTACAGTTTAATTATTGCAGGAAACTCACGAGAAGGAATGGCCTCTAGGGGAATATCACATGCACAGCTCAATAATCCTAATCAATCTAATTAAATTTCTGTGAAATAAGCATTTTTAAAAGATTTCCAGAGGTTCGGTAAGTCTGTCTTATTGTTTAGTGTTGCAGGCTCCATCTCTAATCAGGGAAGGTTTCTCAAATATTGCAATGAATAATGCATTAGGTTTGAAGGGAACATCCTTGCACAGAACCACTGCAATGGCATAGCAGAGAATACTTTCCTTTTGGGAGCAGACTGGATGATTTGGTTTCCTGATGCTTTGTGATGGGTTGACCCTGCCTGGACAGCAGGTGCCTATCTAAGTCATTCTATTCCTCCCCTCGTCAGCTGGAAGAGAAGACAGAAAATATAAGGACAGTCTGATGGGTCAAGATAAAAGCAGGAAGAAATCAGTCATCAGTTACAGTCATGGGCAGAAAGACTCAACTTGGGGAAAAATAATTTATATATTACCAGTCAAATCAGAGGTAGGTAATGAGAACTAAAACAAAATCTTAAAAAAACACCTTTCCTCCACCCCTCCCTTCTTCCAGGGCTCAGCTTCATTCCAAATTTCTTTATCTACTCACCCCCAGTCACACCAATGGACAGAACTGGGGCTGTGGGTCACATCACTGTCTTTGCTGCTCCTTCCACCTTAAGGTCATTTGGGACAGTGTCAAAGGCCTAACAGAAGTCCACGTAGAAGACATCAGTCAGTTTTTTCTTTTTGATCATTGCTGTCAGTCATAGAAGGCCACCAGTTTGGTCAGGAACAATTTGTTCTTAGTGAAGCCATGCTAGCTGCCTCAGATCACCTCCTTGTCTTGCGTGAGCTTTAACATTTCTTCTATGAGGATCTGCTCAATGAACTCACCAGGAAAAAAGGTAAGGCGTACTGTTCTGTAGTTCCCTGGGTCTTTCATTATCCCCTTTATAAAAATCAGACTGATGTTTTCCTTTTTCCAGTCACCAGGGACTTTTCCTGACTGCCATGGCTTTTCATTGCAACAACATCAGCCAGCTCCCTCAGAACGCTGGGATGCATCTCATCAGTTCCCACAGACTTGTGACTATTTACTTTCATCAAGGGGTCCCAAACCTGTTGTTAGATTACAGTGAGAGGAACTTTTCCCCCTCAGTTTCCACCCAGAGGTTCAGGTACTTGAGAGACACAGGAAACCTGACTGCCAGAGGAGACTTTGGTGAAGAACTCAATGAGTACCTCAGTCTTTTCCTTATTTGTAATTACTGGTTCTCCCCTCTCATTCATTATGAAGGTTCACTCTTACATTTTACTTGGATTTTCCTTGGGCTTTTTGTTTCTGACCTATGTATTCAGAGAATCACTTATTATTCTTCATATTCAATGATGCCTTAGTTTTCCTGATCCCATAACTACATACTCAAATTGTATTCTTTTCCTGGGTCACATATCCTTGTTTCCACTGGTTGTGCATTTCCTTCTTGCTTGTTTGTGTGAGAAGTAGAACATTGCTCAACCATATCAACTTCTGGCTTGCCTTGTCTTACTTTCTAAACAGGAAGAGGAAGAGCTCCTCTGCTCCAAGAGACATGGCCTAGTGCTCTGAGTTCTGATTTTGCTATTTGCCAGGTCCGTGTTCCTCAGAATCATGAGTAAGTCAACCAGGGCACAGTTTCTACAGCCCAGGCTGCCACCAATCTGAACCTCTTTAATGAGCTCAGGTGAACTAGTGAGCAACCAGGTCTGGTCTTCTCCAGTAGGCTTGTGCAATAATTTGACCAGAAAGTTACCCTTGATGCATTCCAGGAACCCTCTGGATTGCTTTTCAGTCTAACCAGCTGTATTGTTTTTCCAGCAGACATCCAGTTGGTTGAAATGCCCTGTTAGAGGGAGCGCTTGGTTCCTGAAAGACTGCATTCCTTGAAAGGGACCATGCTGAAGAAGCCTGACAAAAACTGCATCCCATGGGAAGGACTTGTACTGGAAGAGTTGCTGAAGGATTGTCTTTCATGGGAGGGACTGCATGCTGGGGCAGGGAAGATTGCGATGAGTACTCCCACTGAGGAGGAAGGAGCAGCAGAATCAATGTGACTGCAGCCCCCATTCCCCATCCCCTGCACTGTTATAAAGGAGAAGGTTAAGAATTCAGCCTGGGAAAAAGGGAAGCATGGGGGAAGGTGTTTATTTAAAATTCAGTTCTTTTTCTCTTCCTACATGCACTTGATTTCTAATATATTAAATTGTTTTTCCTCAAGTCAAGTCTGTTTTATCTGTGATTGCAGACGATTCTTTCCTTATGCTGATGTTCACCCATGAGCCTTTCATTATATTTTCTCTCCCTGTCCAGCTGAAGAGGGGAGTGATGGAGCATATGGTGTCCAGCCAGCATCAACACCACAGAAACAAAGATCAAGTTGTGTGCAATGTCAAAATTCTGTCAGTCTATTAGTCATTAGTCAAGCCAGCTAGAGGACTGAAGAAGAGAAAAGTTGACATGCAGAATGCTGACATTAGACCAAACTATTAAATAATCCAACAGATTTTTATTATAAATGCAAATTTCTTGATACAGTCTTATTAAACAACCTTAGTAAATGTGTCAGTCTTAAGAAAAAATGAGATCTGCATAAGAAATCAATAATTAAAACCAGATGTTTTCTGTGCCTTTGATAAAAAACCCCTAAAAATAAAATTATAAACTAATAGAAGATTTCATTTTGGTAAGTAATGACAAGCTTATGAGAATTTTTGGTTTCTGATTTGCTCATGAATATTTTCCCCTATAGAACCTTTTGTGTAAAACCCCTGCCCAAGATGACTTACTTTAAATGAAGCTACCTTTGCTGTGCTGCAATTACTTTCTACAGAAATTGTTAAAATGAGAGGATTTGTAATACTTGAATTTAAAAAGAAAAGACCCCCAAGTAAAAAGTACATGGCTTTTACTGACTAAAAAGTATTAAACTTTTGAAGAATAATGTACCAAATATAGCAACATAAAATTACGGGGGGTGAAAAATCTCATGTAGAAAACTGAAAGTAAATTCCATATTGCACATGGAAGCATTATTCAGATCCATAGGCTACTGACACTAAGTTTGGGAAATTTGAAAAATAGAGATTTCAAAACATATATTTAAGCTCCATATTTTCTCCTCTCTCTTCTCTCCCCTTGCATTCCCTTCTATGTGCATATCCCTTAGTGTTTCACATTAATGGTATAAGTACATTAGAATGCAAATTTTCTCAGTTGAAGTTAGAATTAAAAAGAAAACTTGAATTTTAGAACTTAACTTCCTGTAAGTTTGAATCATATTCCCATTATTCCAATGAGGATTGATTTCTATTAAAATTCCAGCCCATTTTAGTCTTTGTAATGAGCCTAAAATAGCTGCCAGCTTGCAGTGCTGGAATTAATGATAATCAAATGTAACACAAAATGTATTTCCATATTTTGTATTGCTTAAATGATTTCATCTCAGATGTAGTATGATTCTTTTTAGAGATGACTACTTCTATTTAATCTCTTTTCCAATTTTAATTTGAATTTCATATTGTTCCTGACTGTTTAATGAATATTTTGGGACATGGCCATAGTGTTGTTAATTATACTGGAGACTGAGCATAATTAATTCTTTTGGACCCAAAGTCAGCTAGTTAATCGATTTCTGATGAAACTGAAGATTAAACACAGATAGTTCACTTCTTCCTTCATTCATTTTAATTTTTCCCTCTTTGAATTCCATCAGATTACTTTGGGAAGTCGTTGCTGGCAAATCAATTTGTGGACCCATTTGGAGCATTATCCAGATGATAATAGATGCATGATCCACTCATGCCAGTCACCTTCCTATCAATTTCGGTTTGTTAATTTTTAAAGGAAACCTTTTGATTCTTTGCAGTAGATTTACTAGCTTTATTTTTAATTCATATTTAAATGGTTCTTTACTGCACATTAACAGAATAAAAAAGGGATCCTCAGAACAGTTCTCTGTAGCCCAGACAAATAGCACTGTAGTGATGTAGAAGACATTCCTCATAGTAGCAAGCTATTAACTCATGTTGCTAAATTTGATTTTAAGGAATGGCCTGTAAAGGCTCAAATGAAAAAGAAAAAAATACATCACTATGTCCAGGAGTTGCTTGCACATTTTCTCCCCTTCCCATGGGGGAGAAACCATGCCATAAATAATGGTTTATTTTAATTTTTGATGGTGGGAAAAGCTCTAAAGAATATTAATAGATTTTAAAAAAAATAGAAGAAGGACTTCCAGTCAATGAGGGAAACCTTGAGCATTTTTCAATTATTACTTTATTATTACAGTAACAGACAGTTCTAGTTTGCTACTTTCATACTACAATGGCTGATGATCCATACCTACTCTTGCACTGTATTCAACATCCTTTTGTGAACAGACTTAAGACAGCTTTTAGTGCTGTTTCTTTATAGGCAAGTGAGAAAAAAGCACAAGAGTACTAGGTAATTTGTTATCTATAATTTCTGGAAAACAAGGGCCAACATTAAAATATTTAACAATGGTTGCTTACATAAATTAATCTCTTTTGGACAAGATGTGTAAACATATAATTCAAACTCCTCAGCCTTTGAAACTTTATGTGTTAAATTTATATTAAAGAAATTACTGAATAAAAATCTTGGTATTCAGAAATATTTTCTGTTTCCCAAAGATGAGATGTGTATATTCATAATCAGGAATTGTACTATTTAACATTCAAACAGCAACTTTGTCAATCTGTAGAAACAAAGACTTCACCAGATTAAAAGCTATTCAGTTTCTAATTAATGTTCTTTGGAATAATTTTGGCAACATTTCTGCATATTTATAGCTGTCAGTGGTTATTGTGAAATTCCCACAGAAATTACCTTTACATTTTAAATGAAGTGAAATGCTAATGGTTTATTGTAATATTAAAGCTTTTTAAGTTCAGCCTTCTATTAAGGGAAATGTAAGAGGAAACAACTTTTAAATTTTACATTCATTTTTCACTTTATAGAACTGCAGAGTGCTAGGTAAGGAAAGTATTTGGTCTTAAAATTATGACATGAAGAGAAGCCTAATGAGAGTAATGAGGGATGTTTGTACTTGAGAATACCTCCACTTATCATGAAAAAAATTTGTCTTCAAGATAATTCTTGCTCCAGGAGATCATGAAGAAAGCTATCAATTGTTCTAGGCTCAAAACAATTTACTCTAAATAGTTGTCTCAGCTATCTGAATCTGGGAAGATTAAAGTGTTAGAATATAGAATACCTCTTTATAACCTTCTTTTCCCTGAGGTCTAAATAATGTGGGTGTAAACATGTGATCAGGCCTTCAGATTTATGAAAGACTGCACACTAAATCTTGATGTGTCATAAAAGAGAAATTTAGTCCTGTCTCTAGAAAAAAATGTGTGAACTTCCATACTGTTTGCATGGTTGGACTGGACACTACTATGGCCATTGTGTTTATGAAATATTAGTTGAATATTAAGTTAGATTTTTTAAATTTAATTTTAACTTAAAATTTAAGTTAATGAAATGGAAGGGATATTTGAAGTAATCCAAGATACTTATAACTTGTGTTCTTTCCTTTTCAGTGGCAAAAACTCTTGTTCATGTTTATGTTACCTTTGGAGATATTAAGAATAAGGGAGTCAGACTTTAAGTGCTATTAAATTCACATTTGCAGTGACATTTAAAGCTTAGACTTCAGAGAAGCGAATCTTAATGTGTTTTTGTTTTGCAGCTATTCTCACATCACCCAGCTATAAATGGACAGCTGATTATATGCATAGGGTTATTGAATGTGAGGTAAACAACATAAAATAGTACTGACTACATTTTTCCCTTCCTTTCCCTTTCTATAGTTTCACCCCAAGCCAGTGTAATTCAGTCATATTATATTGATACCTGAACTCTAATGGACATCTGAACATATTATTAATTCAGAGGTACCTAATTAATATTCAGTGTCTCTTTCTATTTATATTATTGGCTTATAATATGCATTTATCTAGATAAATTAGATGGAAATAGTAGGAGGATCTGCTGAGTTGTGGGTGTTCCCTTTTTAATAAAAGAAGCAAAGTCAATTAGACTACTTATCATATAATCAGAACTGATTTTCTAATTTATGTATAAAATGTCAAGAAGTAATAAAATTTATTTTATTTACACCTTTCATAAAAGAAAAAGAAGAAATCACCATTAATTCTGACAAATCTAATCAAAAGACAGTAAATAATCTGCTGCAGTAAACTTGCCACAATGCAAACTGCAATAAGGTAATACTGTTAAGATTCACAGACAAAGGAAAACTCTATGTCCTTGTACTTTGTATTTCCACTGTTGCACCTCCTTGATTTACCTTTCTATAAGTAATTATAGTTATGCTGATAATGATGATGATGTTGGTGATGATGATGATAACAGCAGCAGTGATAACAGCAACAGCTGGTGTGGTAGAAGTTTTTGCAAGCAAAAATAGTTTCATTCATTTAAAAAATAATATGATCCATCCAACTGCTGAATTCTAAATGGAGGTATTGGTTACAGTATGTGTCAAAAGACTAAAATTAAAAGCACTGCAAAATTCTGTGTAAAAAATGCTAAGAAGGACTCCAGATTTTCCATCTGCTTCTGCTGCCTACAGCCACCTTCAGACTTGGGTAGTGTGGGGGTTAATTCTATGAATCTGAATATGTGCAATGAACCTTAATTTTGCTCTTTGACTTGTTTTTTTTACAGATGCCAAATATAGTCAAAAGCTACCTGGAAATCAAACTGCATTTTCTGTCTTTAATTAACTCTTTGTTTGTTCCCTTCAAAGAGATCATGATTATTTGGAGAATTTTTTATACTATTAATAATAATTTCATACCAAAGGAAATTGTTTCAAACTTTCTGTCTTAATTTTCATAGGGTGACCTTAAATACCCCAAAAAGACCAAAAAGATTCTGGACATATTTTTTTCATGGAAAACTACACTTCAAACTGTCTACCAAAGATATGGGGGAAAAAACCAAAGAAACCCAAACAACAACAAAAACAACACACGAGGTAAAAAAAAGCAAACAATCAACACAAACCAGAAACTAGACATAAAAAAATGCATTCTCAAAGGAGTAAAAATGAGGAGCTCTGAAGTTTGCTTTCAAAGACCACATGATTTTTTGCTACACACATCTCTTTCTTGAAATTTGTCAAAAGCAAACTTCCAAAATAACAGGATTGGTATTGCTACCAGCAGTGCTCTTAATAATAATAATTTGGTCAACTCGGGCTTTACCTGTCCTTCAGTTTCATTATTGGTCCTTCGGCAAGAATTCATTACTATGCTGAACTCTTTACCAACACCACTCTACTTTTTCCCCCATAATTAAATTCCTTATTCACCTGTTGGAGACTGAAGATTCAAAGATGATTGCTTTTTGCAAAGAGGCATTTTTACTAAAAGATTAGGTTGAAGGAGCATCACTATGTTATATCTGTTAAACATTAAGCTCTATATCTGTTAAGCATTAAACATAATGTTATAGAAAGGCTCCTCTCTTCAAAGAGAAAAAAATGCCTAAATATTCAGTACTTTCTCTCAGAATTACTTAGAGATTAACCTGTGGCTATGTAGAAATCCAGAAACCCTTCTAAGGACGTAACCTAGAACACCTTTGTCCCAATTTCTCTGAACCAGAAGGTTTCTTGACTGCTTTTTTTTTTTTTTTTTTTTTTTTATCTCTTTCATGTCGATTACTTCCCTCATTTATTTCAGCACAAAACTCACCTTCACAGGGATAGAAATGAGTCCCACTGAAAGATGAGTTTATAGCCTGGGGAAGAGAGCAATGTCCTGGAGGCAGTAATCTCTCCAGGCTGGACTGCACAGTCAGTCAGATGGCAATTATATCAAACACCACAATGAATTGCTGAATACAAAACCATTACAAAATTTCTGAAAGGGAAACTCTGAGCACTGGGTCACAACAGTTTAAAGATAGTCATATTCAAAGCAGAGGAAATTTAGGCTCATCCTTACTTTTCTGTTTCATGTATTCCTTATAAACACATAGTTTTAGGGAACAACAAACTCTTTCTGCTCATTTCTTACAAAATCTGGCAGTGCTAGGATGGCCTTACAAATCTGGCGATGCTAACTGCTGATCTGTCTCATCCAGCCCTTATCATCCAAGAAAATCTTTACAAAAACAGAATGAACTTGTATTTCACCAAGAAACATATTTACAAGCCAGTATAGACTCATTGACAAAACATTTTTTACAAAATGTATTCTTTATCTGAACTCATTTCAAAACTAGCTCTTATTCAAAGATTGCAATATTGTACTGACCATGGCCATTTCATACAGAAAAGTTAACAAAAATCTGTCTCCTATCCTAATCTAAATTTCAAGAAAAATATTTAATGAGAGAAGGCATGGCAGTGATTATAAAGGAATCCATTTCCATATGATATGTGAATGTTTGCATTTAATTTTTATGAGAATAAATATTGAACACCTGATGCTTTACAAAATTAATTGCCTGATGCTGGATAGATCAGCTAATATCATTATGGAAATTTCTGAGTGATATACTTGCAATTGTCATGCATATTGCAGTAAGACAGTGCTGTGGGAACTCTTATTTGCCATGGCAACCATTAATTGGATATGCAGGAGGTTGTGTTTTTCTTTAAATAAATCTGACTGGGTCAGCCATTGAATGTTTCAAATACATGAATTATATTTTACACATTTTTTCACTTTTTTTTTTCTGGGTTTAAATTAGTTTTTTCTTCATATCTACATGTTCCTTAGAAACAAATGGGATAAAATGGAGTGAAACCCTGGGACATGTTGCTTTATGATTATTTTAGTAAATGCCCATTTTGTGTTTCTAAGTCTGACAAATAAGAGCTGATTGTAATTACATTTGTGTTTCTGCCATGTGTTCTCAGGCCTCTTTCTCCATTGTTTCTTTCTCATGTGACTATTATTATGGATCAAATAGCTGCTTTGCATAAATCATTTCCATATAAATGTACATTTGGCTTTTGATTTACAGAGAATTTGACATAGGAGACAGTCTCTTTGCATATCACACTGGGATTTTGAGTAAAATATGTTGGGATGTACATATAAAAAATTCACTTCTAAAGAAATAAATCCTAAGCAAATAGTCAAAGAGAAATTATTAAAATCTGAGAACATAGATATTTCAAGACAGGAAAGTAAGAAATGCAAAGAAGAGGCTCTTCTTTGAGTTATACATTCCATGGCATATTCAATAATTTGTTTAGAAAGAGTATGATCCTTTCTATGTTAAATTCAGAAGTCATTTATAAATGTGATTAATTTTATGCAAGTGAATAGTTGTGCCTAAGTCTAGGAAGATGACTACAGTATTCAAGATCATATTATTTTCTTTGCTTACCTGTGGAGGTTTCTTATGACATTAATAAGTCAGTATTCCCTAATAGATTCATCTTAATATTTTCTTGGTTTAGGAAAGCATCTGGATTCAATACAGGACAAAAATATCTCCCTGATATTAGTCAATGTGGATATTGATGCTTCAGAATTAGTCCACATTGCTTCATCCTGGAGCATAGTACATGACTTTGTCAGACTCCTAGGCAGGCTTGAACCCAGCACCAGAGCGTAATTTGGGGTAGGATGTACACAAAATACTGGGTACTCTGCGTGGATCAATATGTGAGTTTTCTAGGCTGAGAAAGACTTATCTATAAGCCTGAATAATTTGTTAAATGTGTCCCAACCACTTGCAGTCTTTGTTTTAAAAATGTCATGAAAGTGGCATAGTTTGTGGGTTTTTTGCTTTGTTTCTGCTTACTTGTTTTACTAAGCAAATTATAAATTATTTTTTTATATGTATAATTTGATAAGTAGATAAGTCCCCCAAAAATGGAATTTTATGCTATTGCTTACCTGACAGAACTCAAGAGAGAGGAAATTAGACCATCATATTTTCTCTTTTTCTGGGGAAACCACAAAACACTGCTATAAAAAGGTACATTTCCTTCTTATGCAATGCAGCATGAATCCATACTTCACAATATTGCTCTTCAAATTGTCTTCTGGATTGTGCATTTCAGAAGATACAGGGTACAAAACTTGTATTTGGCATTTGACTTCTTTATTCCTACAGTCAGTTGGAGTGCATGTGAATTTATGTGTTTTCCAGATTCTTTCTGGGATCACAGCCATAATATTTTTATGTCCTGAAAAAAGATGCTTCATTTAAATGCATGACCTTTGGTTCAAAATCCTTTTTTTTAATAGATAGTAGTTTTCAGATCAAGCAAAATTCTTATGTGAATTCAGTCATAAAACAACTGAAACCATGCCTGACCGTTTTGTTCGAAAAATAATGAGGGCATAATAATTTTAATTGAAGTCATCACTAAGATGTGTTGAGCTGAAATCCTGATACAGAATTACAATGGTCAAAAAGTCATGCTGATGACACAAAAATTTCTGGTTTTAAGATAACCTGTCATGCAAGCTGTTATAACAGAATCTGTCTAAAAATGTAAGCATAACCTTCTAAATTATTCCATCACATTGACCCTGATTAATCCCTTCTTGTCTATGATAATCAAAACAATATCAAGGAGAGATATGGAAGGAGCAAGGTTTAACTAAACATGGAAATTGGTAGTAAGAATAGATGTTTAATTGTCTGGTTTTGAGACTTTTTTTTTTCTTGAAAGAAGAAGAAAAACAGGAAAGAGAAGGAAGTGGCAGAAGGAAGTGGCGGAAGGAAGTGGCGGAAGGAAGGAAGTGGTGGAAGGAAGGAAGTGGCGGAAGGGAGGGAGGGAGGGAGGAGGAGGAAGGAAGGAAGGAAGGAAGTGGCGAAGGAAGGAAGGAAGTGGCGGAAGGAAGGAAGGAAGTGCGGAAGGAAGTGGCGGAAGGAGGAAGGAAGTGGCGGAAGGAAGGAAGGAAGGAAGGAAGGAAGGAAGTGGCGGAAGGAAGGAAGGAAGGAAGTGGCGGAAGGAAGGAAGAAGTGGCGGAAGGAAGTGGCGAAGGAAGTGGCGAAGGAAGTGGCGGAAGGAAGTGGCGGAAGGAAGTGGCGGAAGGAAGGAAGGAAGGAAGGAAGGAAGGAAGGAAGAAGGAAGGAAGGAAGGAGGAAGGAAGGAAGGAAGTGGCGGAAGGAAGGAAGAAGTGGCGGAAGAAGGAAGGAAGGAAGGAAGGAAGGAAGGAAGGAAGGAAGAAGGAAGGAAGGAAGGAAGGAAGGAAGGAAGGAAGGAAGGAAGGAAGGAAGGAAGGAAGGAAGGAAGGAAGGAAGAAGGAAGGAAGGAAGGAAGGAAGGAAGGAAGGAAGGAAGGAAGGAAGGAAGGAAGGAAGGAAGGAAGGAAGAAGGAAGGAAGGAAGGATGTTTTGGTGAATTGTTGTTTTGAGTTCTTTTAATGCAATATTTAAACAAAAATACATTTAATTTGTTTTCCATCTCTTTTTTTCTGTGTGAAATGCAGCAACTCTTTGGGGGGTTATTGCTGTCATCCAGGTGGCAATCATTTCACAGAATGTGACATTACTTGTTTAGAATTCAATTATGTTTTCTTTCATGTCAAACAACATTAAATGATGATTTGAATTTTGGTCCTTTGACATCAGTAATTGTTACAATCCATGGCAGATGACTCCTCAGATGTCAGAAGTTTGGGCCAATGTAAAAAAGTCCTTTTATTTTTCATTTAGCTAACAACTGACTATCAAGATGATTCAGAAACGCCTGAGTTTCTGAATATTACAGTGGAAATTGTTTTTATTTATTTAATTCCTGCATAAAGTGCTAGTCAGAAGTTTGGGTTAATCTTAGACAAGAGATGTTTCCATGACACGTAAATTGGTGGCTGGTTTTCTTCATTGAGGAATGTCCTGTATGGCCACCCATAACAATCCTTCTTGGTTTTCTTTCTCTTTCACTGGGTTCTTAGTCACATCTTCCAAAGACAAGGTCCTTCACATTGACTGCCTCATGTCAAAGGAACCATTGCTTTGGCCTCAGAGCTAAATCGGGGTGTGCAAATATGCTTAAAAATGAAATGTAGATAACTGCTTAAATTTCCATCTAGTGTTTGGGAAATTGTATAGAGGTAATGTTGAAGTTCATCCCTTTTATGTTCCTTTTCCTCCTGTTCTTCCCTTCATTTACCTATCTGAAATGAAAATTGCTTTAGGATACAGCTCTTGCTACTGTCATGTTTGCCTACCTTATTTCTGGATTAATGATCCACGCAGGATGGATTTCAATGCTTTTTAGAAAATACAGCTCTTCAAATTCAGAAAGGTTAGTTATTAGCTGCTGTAATTTATTAAGGGGATTATACTTGTGATCTTTCATCCACACTTATTTAACTTAGTTTCTACAGAGTTTTTACAAGTTAATTGGTTTTGACCCAATACTCCCAGAAGTGTAGATTTTTGAATTCACAAAAATGAGTTAGTGAACCTGTTGCCTTTCAACAGAAAATAGGCTTCTGTTCCTTGACCCTTTTGAGATCTCTACCTCAATAATTGAACATGGTTTTTAAAAAGAAATTACTCTTTCACAAGATACAACATTAAAATTATCACTATTTTTGTTACATTGATTGTTTCATATAATCTCCCTCACAGAGTTTCTTTTTCTTTGTCATTAGCCTCCTCAATTTTTGTATCTTTAGGACATTTTACAAAACGCTTTTTTTTTTAAGCATTAAAAAAAAAAAAAAAACCAAAGGGAGGAAGCCTTTTTTTTTCCTTTGCATGGAGATTAGTAGTGCATTCTTGCAGCCCAGAAAGCCAGCTGTGTCTTGGGCTGCATCAAAAGCAGCGTGAGCAGCAGGTTCAGGGGGACGATTCTGCCCCTCTTTGCTGTCCTCATGAGACCCCACCTGGAATGCTGCATCCAGCCCTGGCGTCCCAGCTTATGTAGGACACATACCTATTGGAGTGAGTCCACATGAGGGCCACAAAGATGGTCAGAGGGCTGGAGCACTGCTCCTACAACACACAGGCTGATAGAGATAGGGTTGTTCAGTCTGGAGGTGAGAAGGCTCCAGAAGAGCTTAGAGGAGTTTTCCAGTACATAAAGGGGGCTACAGAGAGGTGGAGAGAGACTTTTTATAAGAGCACAGTGACAGAACAAGGAGAAATGTCTTCAAACTAAAAGAGTAAATTTAGATTAGATATTAGGAATTATCTTCTGCAAGGGTGACGAAACACTGAAAAAAGTTGCCCAGAAAAGTTGTGGATGCCCCATCCCTGGAAACGTTGAAGGCCAGAATAGATGGGGCACTGAGCAATGTGGTCTAATGGAAGGTTCCAGTTCCAGTGTCTGGCAGGGCACTGGAACTAAGTGATTTTTAGGGTCTACTCCCGCCCAAACTGTTCTATAACTCTGTGATGATTATTGGCGGAAATAAATATTTTTGCTATGTCTGTGCGATGCAATTATTTTTAATTGAATTTGCTTTTAAAATGGTTTTCAAAACTTATGGAACTGAGCAAACCATCTCAGCCACACTGTGTACATGGCAGTGACTATATACCTATTATATTGTGGTACTGATTACTTGGGATATCTTATTAAAAGCAGTAAAAAATTGATGGTTTAACAAATGTCTTGGGATTCAAGTTGCTCAGATATGATCCAAAAGTCATCTCTCAGCAAAAGCAAAAGTTATTGTAGAATACTAAAAGAAGGCCATGGTTGGCTCTCTCAAAGAGTATTCAGAATATCACAATATTTGAGGATTTTAAGATGCACCTTGAAAGTGTATTTTCACTATTTACAGATTTCTCCAAGACTCATCATCATATTTGATTTTGAAGATTGTATCTAAACCATTTTTAGACTGTATATTTGAATTATATTTTACCATGGTAGAGAAAACGTCAAAATAATCTGTGCAAAAGCCTAAAATAGAGTGTTCCAACCCTAGCTCTGTTTAGCCAGGCTCCTCGTCTTCTCCACTGGCTTGTCTTCAGGCATATGAGGATGTTCTGTCCCAGTAACTAAGTTTTCCTCTTTAAGGCACATCCAGCCATTCCATTCTCCTTTTCCTTTCAGAACTGCCTCCCAAGGGACTCTCTCAATGAGCCTGTCCAAGGTCTGCCCTCAGGGAGCCCAAAGCAACAGTTCTGCTGATGTCCCTGCTTGCTGCTACAAGAATCAAAAACTATAATTTCATGGTTGCTGTGCCCAAAATGGCTTCCAACCATTCATATCACCCATCAGCTCTTCTCTGATCACAAACAGAAAGGAATTTTACCTAGTGGGCTTCTTCACCTGTTATGTCATGAAGTTATTGTCCACATATTTCAAGAAACTCCTAGACAATTTCCTCTCTGCTGGCAATACATTGCCAGCAGACATCTGGTGGGATTTGTTACAGAAACTTTTCCTTGCCTCTTATCCTGTTATTTAGGTAAGAGAGCAAGGTGTAATTATTTGGCCTCATTTATTTTAGAAAGTGGATGTTAAGCCTGGGTGCTAAAACTTTTTGCCAGCCAGTTCTATGGTTTGTTCATATGGAAAAATATTGTTTATTCTGCTTGCACCTTCAAATCCCAGAAGCTTTGTGTAGATAATTACATTCTATGTGCAGTCGAGGGCATGACAATAAGCAATCAGTCAATTCCATTATTGTGAGGATGATACTATGAGGGCTATATCCAATGTCATTTGCTTCTCTGTAACACATGCACAAAACACTCTGAGTTCCAGTGTTTTCCTGTTATTATATTTTAAATCATACAGCTAACGATGGCTTTATAGTCACTTGGGAGTATGTGTGCTCTGAATACAAATACCAAGAGGTTAATATTTTTGTTTTAAAAAGAAAAAGATTGATATATAGTGGGATAAGCAGGTAGGAAATTATAACCTTTTTCTTCTCATCAATAGTAGTAATAATTATGATTCTAGTAATAATGAATATTATGTGATGATGATGATGTTTTTATTATAGAATATTATTTTTAAAAATGCCTATGTCAGATCTTTATTTTTCTTTTTTAATGCTCCCCAGGAAAATCAAAAGAAAGGACAAGAAAGTAGTAGTAGTGAAAAGTAACCTCCTTTTTTTTTAACCGTAAAAGTAAAAATCCTCATAACTATTAATGGCTTTAAACAAAGAAATCCACAGGTATTCCTTAGGATATTTCTTTAACACAATGTCAGAACTGAAAAAATAATATAATTTTTAACCATCTCAAAACAGTAACAACAGATAATACAGTGTCCCAGACCTCACATTTGTGGAGTGCTGTGCTTATCCATTGAAACAATACTCGTCTAGAAGTTTTCCTTGTCTGTGGGATTTTTTCCTCAGTCAAAGGGGAACACTGAAATGACAAAAAGCCATCAGAATATTTCCTGCTATTTTTCTCAGAAGAAAAGTAGGGGGAGTCATACCCTATTTTATTGTAAGGGGTGAGCTAGCTGTCCTCATGTTTACAACATTAGAGAAAAAAGGCACTATGGAAAAAATATGTGTGGACCTTCACATATTTTCATTCTGTATTATTCTGTTAAGGACAAAGGACATGGATATTTTCCCTAGAGCAATACATATTTTAGTTTCTTTGGTGAAAATTCATAGTCTGCTCTTATTCTTATGTTGGTTTTCTTTTATACATACATATATATACATATATATTTGTGAAAATACTTTAGTGTGGTGATGTTCAGTGTGTGATACCTCTGCCATCTTCTACACCTCATAAAACTTGGCATGAAGGAAAATTCTCTGGAAATCCCATCTTACAGAAATACTGCTGTAGCTTAGTCACCATAGTATCACTATGATTACAGTGGTTTATATAGGAGAAAATATTCCTATTCTGTGCAAGATAAAAAATGTTTTTCATCACTTGAAAATACTGCTACTACAATAATATGAAGTGCTATCTTAAATATATACTTCATTTTTAAAAGAAAAAGAGGACTGGCTTTTAGAATATGAAGGAAGTGCCTGAATTTTTTTGAAATGATCATGAATTTGTGTGCTGAACATGGAAACCTAGATTCTTCTCTAAGTTGACAATGACACAGAAGCAACCATTAAAAGAAAATGTGAAAAAAAATCTTTTTGCCACTAGTTTATCTCTTGTCACTTTTAAGAAGGGAAAGGATAGTACTTACCAAAATGCTTGTTCTGGTGATATTTAAACTTTACTAAATATCAAAAGGTTCAAAAGGGTGTAAGATTAAATGTGCCATTGAGTACCTCCCTACAAACATCAGGTTCTTAAGTCTTGCTCAGCACTCATAACTGTTGAAGATCATCTTTTGTTTCTGTTAGCTTCAGCCTAGCACAATTTGAAAAGCAAATATCTGAAGGAAACCTCTGATTCTGTGGAATCAAGGATCCCAGACAGTTCTTTAATGAAGCCCCTACTCTTAACTTTAGATTGTCTGTAAGAGTTTCTGCCTTTTCCCACTGACAAGGCAATTCCAGCAGCTGTAAATTTCAGACATCTGCTAAATCGGGAACTAAACACTAAACTAAATGCCACTATTTCAGAAACAAAGTTATTCAACTAGAGAATGGTTTACTATGTAGCATGGGATTTGCTATTGCTGATGAAACAACACAAATTTGAAACTGCTTTTTCCTTTCCAGCGGTGTGTCTAGGGGACATCACAGGACAAGACAGACTATTTGCAGCCCCAAACCGCAGGTGGGAATCCTATCATGGTAGCAAGTGATAATGGACTGAGAGATGCTAGGCTAACAAGTGATGCACAGAACATTAACAGATGGAAGAGTGAATGAGACACTTTAAATTATTTTCAAGAATGTGTGATTAGGGATATAGCTTTTTACATGTAGAACATATATCTTAGAAATTTTTCTTATTTCAACAGCTGCAGCAGAAATCATGGAATATTCCTGATTTTAAAGCAAGACCAACTTTTCACTGCAGTGGTTGTGCATAAATAAGATACAATTACAAGTAATTATAATTTTCATCTGGATTAATATCCTAATAATGAGAATATTAATCAGCCCCTACATTTTTCATTTCAAGAGAAAAAAAAAGTTCCATATTTTAGTTAATTAGGACTGAGCAGAAACCAAATATATTTGAGAAAAATTAAAGATTTTAACTGTCCCCACAAGAGTTTGATCTGAGAGAATAATTGTCACATTCTTCTGGTACAAATTGCACTTTTCTTCAAACACCTTGATCTTTCTCTCTTTCTCTCTTTCTCTCTCTCTCTTTCTCTCTTTCTTTCTCTTTCTCTTTCTCTTTCTCTTTCTCTTTCTCTTTCTCTTTCTCTTTCTTTCTTTCCTATATTCCAAGTTTGGATTTCAAATTTACATCAATGAATATAGGAAAAATAAAGTAGATACTGCAGATATTATTATTATATTATTTATTTATTTTTCATTACAATTGTATCAGCATCAAAGCTGTTGGGAGATTGAAAACAGAGTTAAGAATCCAATCAAGTAGCTGGGTAATTTTCCTGCATGGTTTTCTTTGCTGGGATTGTTTTCATCTGGCTTGAGTTTCAGAATGATTAAAAGGGTTGCAGCTACAACATTAACTCCAGTTTTATATATCCATTTTCAGTGCTTGATCCAGAGACTCAGAGAGGTTGATTTACAAAGAAATTGAAAAGTTAAATGTAAGAAATGGAAGTTGGACAGCTAAGTGTAGGAACTCAATGCCTCCAAGTTTTGATAGTTTTTGATTGATTTGGGGCTGGAAGAAAACTAATACAAGAATATCTGTGTAAAATGTAGTGTTTAAAGAGAAAAGCTAGGAACATGAGAAGAATTATCTAGGCAGATCATAGAGGACTTTTTCTTGTTAAAAAAATTTGAAAGCATAATTTATATTTGCTTTGGATAGTTACTTTACTCTCACAACAGAAGATTTAGTATTTGTTGAAGGTAACAGTTTGCTTGGAGATGTATGGGTAGTCCCTGAAGTGCAGAAATTATTTGGATTTTTAGAAAATTGTACTTTTACACAAAATAATGAGCAGGATGCAGGAAAAATAATGGACTTTCTAAGCAACAAATAAACTGAGACACCAATTATTAACATTATGAAAGTGACATTTTAAGCAACTGAATGCTTTCTACTCTAGCAGACATGACATAACAACCTATGTACATAATATGCAATTTTCTTTTACAATAACAGCTTTTCATAGTTTCTCCATTTTATTTATTTGTTTTCTATTTTACTACTAGCTTCTATACAATAATTTTAACCCAGTGCTCTTTATGTTAGAAAATTTACCCTTCATGTTATATCGTCCGAAAAATTTTTTTTCTCAGTGCCTGGAACATCAAATATAATTTTTCATTTGGAAATATTTTTAGTTTTCAAAATATCAAAGGAAGCCATGGGAATATAACTTTACTCCAAGAAAGCAGGGAATATAAATTAGGAAGAGTCTTTTAAAATTGTTTTGGTTATTTTCAAGATAGTTGAAAGCAGTGAGAGAAAAACATTAATATTTTCTTCTTAGTTCTCATAAATAACTTTTGTATTTGGTTTTGATGGACTTTTGCAACAGCAAATTTAATTGATTAAATACTTCTGAGCCAAATAACTTTCCTTGCTTCAGTTCATATAGGTGTCAATTCACCTCAAAATTAATGTATTTGCATTGAAGGTTTAAGAAATGGTTTATATATTAGTTAACTCCATCAACCACATTTTTGCACTCTTTAAAATTATATTGTTGTTGAAAAGCAAGTGGCCCTGGAATATGATTTTATTATTTTAAAACTTTTTTTTTTTATAATATGTGAATAAATAAAAATGAACATACCTCAAAGGCATGATAGTTGAAGAACAAGAAATTACATTTTTCTATAACTGAGACAAAACTTCACAGTGGAAAAAATTAGCATATCTGAGAAAAAAGAAACTGATTTAAGATCTATATCATAATGACAGAGTGAACACGATGATGTATTCAACCTGTATTTAAAGAATTAATGGGATCAATAGCATTACATGTGTAAGGTTGCCTTGTTATAACCTATGAAAAGGTTATGTTAAAAGTGACTCTACAATCAATTCTTAAAAGTAAATATGTACATAAACCTCAAAAAGCCTAGGAAAAGCAGGTATATTACACACCATTAAACCTCCAAGAGTCTATGTTTTTCTTGAAGACCTGAACTCTCACAAAGCATAATTAATCCAAGAAGAAAAACAAACAACCTCCCCAAAAAATCCCACTCCGCAAGAAAAAAAAACACACTACAAAGAAATAAACTGCAGCAGCAAAGGCATAGGTAAATCATCAGTGAATTTGGTCAAGTATATTTAATAAACAGTTCAATGAAAAATTAAAACTGTCTTATATCTTAATGGGAGACTGTGTTTGGTTGGATCAGACATACATTAGAGCAATACAGTCACCAGTAGCTGTCAGTTCAGCCAAATGACTTTGCTACAGGACGCCTTCTGTGCATCACAAAACCTCCTCAAACTGACAAACGTCCTGCCACTCGCTGCAGATGCATGGCTGTTGTGCACAGCAAGGACTAAATGTGTCATTACAATATGACATACTGTGTGTGCCTAATTTGTGGCGTCACGTGAGAGCTAATACCTGGAACGGGGCCCTGAAGGCACAAGAACTAATGAACTCTGCCTGGCTTCAGAAGAGTAATCCATCACTGACATGCAGCAGCCCTTTTCTTTAGACTGTGCTGATGAAAATTACTAATCTCTCAGGCCAAGTGATGTTTTCTTAACTAAGCCAGACAGAATGTCCTCCTAACATTAACCTTCTCATAGGAAAATACACTACAGTTAGCATCTCCTGAGTTAATTTGAAGTATTTCTCATTAAAACATGGGAGTAGAGGAAGAAAAAAAGAAAGCAAGCAAAAGAAAATTATTAGCCAGATCTTCCCTGTTTAGCTACGGACTTAAAAAGTAAATATAAAACTGAGTGAAGAGTGCTATAATAGTAACATGTATCTCAAACCAGACATATGCACAGATTTCCATAGCAGGTGATTTATATTACCATTAATGTTAATACCAACATCAAATGACTAATATTGTGATAATGCAATAAAATTTAACTATCCATTTTTTTTCTTCACAATCCTACTATATTTGGCACAAGATAATTTAACATTACCACTTTTCTGCATAAGAAACTATGTGTCAACATAGCAAAACCTGAAAATCTTGAGATCCTAGAGAGGTTTTATAAAAAAAAATTAGTTGCCCAGAATTTTTTTTCCTCAAGTAAGTAAATATCCTTGTAATTTCAGGAGGAATTCAATAAGAAGTTGACTTGATTTATTTTCTTTGTTTTTATGTTTTTAAAAAATTCTACTGGATAATCCTAAAAAGACCAACTTTATGGATATGCTGTGGGGAAGATTCCAAGTTTTCTGCTTCCATTACCCACTACCTATTCCATGATGCCCAATCCTCTCCCATGTAGGAGAGTTAGCCACTGTCTCCTGCATATCTGGATCAGACAGACTAAGGATGATTTACATCAGACATAAGCTGCACATGAAAATAAAACAAAGCCTTCCCAACTTGTTCATCATCCTGACTCTGTCTATCCAGGTCAGCACACAATAAAAGCCAATAACAGATATTTAGTGAAGCAAGAAACAAGACTTTCTCTGTGACACACAATTTTCTTCATTCAGCCGCTTAGGACTTCAAGAACCCGCGTCCAAATCACCATGTTGCTGTTGCCAGCCATGGACCATACTGCCAAGAATGCACTGAATTTTTTCCTTGAAAATATGGGTTTTTTTCTGTGTGTTCAGTTTCCATATTGCTGTTAGCATCACCTTCAAACCATATGCTGATGGTAGCCATGGGATTTGATCCTTATGATGTAATCCTTTCCTTATCTTTTTCTGCTTACCCAGGTACCTGTCGCCAAACTGAATCAATAACATCTCAGTGCAACAGGAAATGGAATGTGGTCCTTGCTCCCAAAACTCTAGGTTATTATGTACTGATACTCTTTATTTTCTTATATACACAGAGGAAGAAAAGGTTTCTAAGAAGATGGAATATGTTAATTTATGTGTCATTCTTCTTCTAGACTTTTAGCTGTCTCAGAATATCTGTCAGATCAACCAATCTTTGGATGCAAAAGTTGGTCTACCATTTACATTTCAAAGTATTAGGGGCTGTTGTTAAATCCTGGAGAAAACAGTTTGTGATGTCAATCATTCTGCATCTCTCTGTATTTAATTTCAGTTACATTTCTGATCCATGTGATGAAAACAGTCCAGCTAGTTTTGAGAAGCTCAATTAAGATAGCCAAAAACACAATAAAGCCAGAAAAATTTTGTTATTGTATGCCCCTACACAGCAAGTAGCATCCAAGATTTGCTGATATCCACGTTTGGAAAATAACAGCAACAGTCAAAAAGGTTTAAAAAAAGAAAAACTCACTACACATCTGGCATGATGGAGAAGAAGAAGAAGATGGAGAAGATGGAGAAGAAGACAAAAAAGAAGAAGGCAATGACAACGATGACAAAGTGGAAGAAGAAGAAGGAAAAGATCTCTAGCTCTTCATGGAAATGAGTTAGCATGCAAAGTCTACTCTTCTGGAGCTTTCCAAAAATGGGCTGGGGAGCTTTGAGGGTCTTTAGGTTATCTCAATATCCCCTCACTCCCCTGCCCCAACTGGTCGTGCCTGCTCCTTGACACCACTTCTGTGCTTATGCTGGATCTTGTGCTGTCATCATGGACCTGAACATGGACCTGGCTCCAGAAAGGTTCTGTCGTACCTTCATATTGTCTCCCTTTCTGAGCACATCCTGTTCTAACTTGTCCATTGGAATGGTCATTGGTGTTTGAGACAAAGTAATGCATTAACCCTTTATTGCTCTGACTTACTACACATATATGCAAATAAAAACATTTGACAAAGGTAAGAAATTCACTCAGTAAAATGAAAACTGAAGATTTTTTTTTCCAGAATCAGTATGTGAAAGCCTGAAAAAAAAGAATTTCACTTTCGAGTGTGTTGGTGAAGACCATTTAAAACACATAAAGACCTTTTAGCTGAAAATTTACTTTATGGTGAAGATTAAAATAATAATTCTCTCAGTCAAGGATACCTGCTAAATTTAAAGAATTGCTTATTATAGGGCAGTGCTTTGGCCTTGATTCTAGACTAAGGTCAGGTGAGATCATAACTCTGATCTTTAAATTTGCCTTAAGGAGCTATGTCTAAGTGTCACCTACTACTCATCTTATGACAAGGTGATATGTGTTCTTGACAGCAATAGGCTATTAAAAGAGAAAGGTCCAGAAATCAACACTCATTTCTATTTGGTGTTCAGCAGAAATATTTAGACAAAAAAACCTCATCAAGGATTGAAACTCAGTGAAGTAAAGTCCTGGGACTGTTGGGTTACAGCCAACAGTAACTGCTGTGTTATGGTATTTGCATGCCCTTTTGCATTGGAGAAGTTTTTTTCTCAGAAGAATGGTGGCTCAGTAGCAAAAAACCCCAGCTGCATTAATAACCTTCCAGATGCACATGACTTTCAAAATCCAGCCAGAATGCAGACTTGCTATGCTGTTCCTGGCCAGAGGAAGCTCTACTTCACTGTTCAATATTTCACCATTTCACTGTCGCCAACAATTTTTTTCTCTTTTTTATCAATTTGTCTTATTTTCAACATTTTTTTTTAATAAAAGAATGATCATACCTAATAATGCTGGTACCTGCACGTTCAATCCCACCATTTAAGGGATTTTAAATCAAGTACTATGATGCCTTTCAAAAAGGCTGTTGTGTGGTAACTGGTAAGTTATGCTCTTATTAATTTCTTCAGTTTTATTAAATGATCAGTCCCCACTGCACAAGACAAGAAGAATTGTACATGGAGAAATTCTTTTTAGAATGCTTGGTAGCAATTTCATTCAGATAAATTCCATACAGACATGTACTACTTTCTTGGAAATCTGCTTATCTGATCTTGGTTCTTCTGGTTTCAAAAAGCTACATTATTAAAGATTAAAATTAGCAGGCAGAAAATAAATCCCCATTTTACTTCTAATAAGCTGTTTTCTTAATACCAAGCTTTTATTAGTCACTTTAATTGCCTCTGCATGCTTATGTTTTAATTTTCTTTACAATGCACATTTTTTTCAAAATTGGAAATACACTTCTTTCTCAATTCTTTCTTCTCAATTTTATTTAATGAGAAGTAGTAATTTTATTTATTAATTTTCTTAATAAATAAATAATTTTATTAAGTAAATTTAATTTAATGTGAAGTAGCTTCTCATTTAGAAAGTAAAAGAAGCAAAAAGTATTTCTCTTGGGAAAAAAAGGTATTTTTTACATTTCTAATTGAAGTGCAAATTCAAAGATTTCCACAGAAAATTATAACATTATCAGTTATACAATTTCAAGGGAATACTGATAATTTTGGATACCGATGGAATAAAATTTACAGAAATTTTGTGGAGAGAAAATTAAAAAAAAAGTTAGTATTGGCAGTCTTGCAAAAAAAAGGAAGAAATCTAGTTTGTACAATGCACAGATTTTGAAGGAACTTCATTCTGCTCAACTGAAAAAAAAGGCAATTATTTTGCAGCTATTATGGCTTATGGGTGAAGGTTTTATTTCTAATTAATCACTGTTCTTTCTCTGACTGTTTTCACTCTCTAACCTTCTTACCTGTAAGAAGCACTTCAGCACTGCTTCTCTTGAAAGCACCTTTTTATGATACTAGTAGAAGTTTGTTTCCTGACATACATTTAGAGTGTTATGAATTCCTCCTAATTTTTTTGTGAATTTACAGACCAGCTTTCCATTGTTATCTGTATTCGCCTCAATCTTGTTTAAGCGGTATAAACCAGTTGGGCTGTGTTTTGAGTTCTGCAGCTGGTGATAAAATCAAACAATCAAGTAACTCTGTGAATCCATGGTTTTGATTTAATCATCTTGTTTTTATGTACCTTCAGGAAGAAAATGGAGAGTACAAAGTTGGTATTGATAGAGAGATTATGACTGTTTCTCTGTATCTTATGATTATTCCTGTGATTATTCCTTTAAAAAATACTAAGATAAGTTTGACATAAAAATAGTAAAAGATCATATGTCTGGGTATTCAAAGAAAAAATGCAAGCTGAATATGTGCCCTGCTCAATTCTTGTACAGCAAGCATACTCCCAGACATGCCACAAGCATGTCATGTGCCTCCTAAATCTTCCCAAGAAACCTCCTCTAGCTCAATAATTGTTTTAATTACTTGCACTGAATGTTTATCCCAATGGGTATACTTCTTAAAAAGTCAATAGAAGTCTGAATAAATGCAGAAATTATTAAGGAGCATTTAGTTGTCTTTTCATTCTTAAATGTTCATCTCAAACTTTTCTTTGTTGTCTGGGGTTTTTTTTTAATCCTTACAGCTGCTCTATCAGAAATGATTTTAACAAAGCAGAGCAATACAAAGTAACAGTGTCCTGACTGAAAATATTTTTATTGCTTAGAAGTAACTGACTGTTATCTTATGTTGTCTTTGTCCTCTTTTTATCAATTTGATACTTTGATCCCACATTCTCTTCAAATTTCATAAATTTATATATGAGTTTTCTAAAGACTTCCTAAAGTTTTTGGTCATTGTCATGGTTTGAGCCTGGCACAGAGCCAGTGCCCCCCATGAAAATGCCTCACCCTGGTGTCTGCTGTGAGATGTGACCAGGAATAAGCAAAACAGGCTCTAACTTAAACATAAAGACCACTTTATTACTTAAACTACAGGGAAATAGGGAGAGACTATAAGGAAAAAGAAGAAAAAGAATTGAAAACCTTACAAAAAAAAAAACCATTTTCCTCCTCCCCACCACCTGACTTTCCCAATCCAATACATTCTCTCAAAACAACTGCCCAGCCTTGGCCCCACACGTTAGTATACTCAAACTGCAGTTCATGAAGAGGAAAGGAGTCCTTCTTGTTCCATAGGCTTCTCCTGGAAACACACTGAAATCCCGGATGCTTCCTTGTCACTTCGGCACCGCCCGGGGGGGAAAAAAAAGTCCTTTGCCGCTTGTGACATGTTCCTTCCATGCTCAGTGCTCTCACCACCGAGACATGGATCAGAGCTGCTTTTAGGGTGGTCTTTCAAGGATGCCTTGTCTCACTCCAAAAAGGCACAGTCTCTGCTTTTGGGACAACTGTCCCCCCATATTTTTCCAACCCCTGGGGCCGGGGGGTCCTCACAAATGAACCCTCCTGGTTTTGAGGCACTGCCTCCCCCTAAATGCAGTCTGTGTCACAGGAACAACTGAGTCCATGGCTACAAGAAAAAGTCCAGCCAAAAGGCCACTCCAAATCATCTCTCCCCATCCAATCATCTCCACAATCTCCGGGCCAAGTCATCTCATCTCTCATCTCCCTTCTTATTCAGCTTCGAGGAGGATTAGCATTTTGCAAGGCCCCAATCATGCAAGAAAGGGTTTAAAAGTTTTCAGTCTCTGTCTGTCGGTCCCGGAACGACTCCCACGCACGCTGCCCACACGCTGCCGCTCCGGCCGGGCAGTCTTCCTCCCCCTTCTCGCTGGCTGCTCTCCTGGGGGGAGGGGGGGGGGAGAGGGGGGCTGGCTGCCCGAGGGCTGACTCTCTGGACCTTCCACCCTTCCATCCTCGAAGCCCCCCGAAGCCCCCTCAACCCCATCTCTGTCCAGGCCCCGGGCCTACCACGTGGCTGCCCCTCCCCCGCCCAGCAGCAGCGGGCCGGGCGGGGGAGAGATCTGACCTCTTCGCCGACGATGTCCAAAAGAGGAAGTGCCAGGGCAGTGCCTTGCTTTTAACCCCTGTGTATTCTCGGAGGTGTGTCCAAACCCCACTGGCACACCGGACGCCAGTCTCAAACCCAAAACCTTCATTGGTTTGACCACAGCTTCCCAGAATTCCCACTCCTTCCTGGTCAAACCATGACAGTCATATACACGGTTTTTAAACACTTCCTTCCTAGGGAGAATACTCAAATGTCAAACAAATTAAATGCAAATTTTAAAAATGCCCATCAAAAAAAACAAGGTTAGGAGACCTGTCAAAAGTGTGCAGCACAGGTGACAACTGTATAATTGTTAAGAATAAGAATCTGTTAACAATGAACTATGAAACATTGGTATTATTAAAAGAAAAAATATATGGTAAACAATAATGATAGAGATAATATCTCCTCATTTGCCTCTGACTTTCAGACATGTACAAACTCTACTAATTCTACTGATTAAACCTTGCTTAGTAGATTTGACATTTATTAAGTGAAAGAAATGCAACAATATAAACTTATTTGTTTAAATCAAAGTCTCAGTAGTACCAAATAAGTTAGACTGGATGCACTAATTTCCTATATGCTATTAGAAATCTATACATTCAAGTATTACTTTTACTTTTCTATATCAACATGAAAATACCATCTTTTGGTACTCAGTCCCAAACTTCTGGATTTCAGATAATTGTGATTATAAACTCCAATTTTTTTGAAAGTTGTAAAGTCTAAGCAGATCCAAGGTCATCTCTTTGGTGACCTGACCCAAGGGAATTGTATGAAGTTGTGTTAGTGGAGGTTTGAGTTATGGTTGGATGGATGGGCAGAGTCCAATAAGATGCAGTTTAATAAATTCAAGTTCCAAGTCCTGAATTTTGGCCACAGTAACCTCCTGAAGCATTATAGGCTGGGGACAGTGTGGCTGGACAGTGCCCAGGCAGAAAGGCACCTGGCGGTGCTGGTGACAGCAGCTGAACACGAGCCAGCAGTGTGCCCTGGTGGCCAAGAAGGCCAAGGGCATCCTGGCCTGTGTCAGGAATAGTGTGGCCAGCAGGAGCAGGGAGATCATTCTCCCCTGGCACTGGTGAGGCCTCACCTTGAGTGCTGTGTCCAGTTCTGGCCCCTCAGTTTAGAAAAGACATTGAGATGCTCAAATGTGTCCAGAGAAGAGCAGCAAGGCTGGTGAGTGGCTTGGAACACAAGCCCTATGAGGAGCTACTGTGGGAGCTGGGGGTGTTTAGTCTGGAGCAAAGGAGACTCAGGGGTGACCTCATCACTCTCTACAACTTCCTGAAAGATGGATGTTGTCAGGTGGGGGTTGGTCTTTCACCAGTCAGCATCTGACAGAACCAGAGGATACAGTCTTAAGCTGTGCCATGGGAAATACAGATTGGATATTAGGAAAAGTATTTTTAAGGCAAGAGTGATAAAGCACTGGAATGATTTGTCCAGGGAGGTGGTGGAGTCACTATCCCTGGATGTGTTTTATAAACAATTGGATGTGGCACTCGGTGCCAGGGTTTAGTTAAGATGTTAGGGCATGAGCTGAACTCTATGATCTTGAAGATCTCTTCCAACCAAGTGATTCCATAATTCTGTGATTCAGTGATATTAGATATTAGTAAAAGGTTTTTCACCCAGAGGGTTGCTGGGGACTAGAACAGGCCCCCCAGGGAAGTGGTGTACACCAAGCCAAGCTAATGTTTTCCAAGTCCCATGACTCACATTATTGAACTAAATTTTCAAAATAATGAAGACTTTTGGTTATGTTCTCTGGGCAGTTTTAGATAATAATCACACTATATATGGCTACTTATACAATTACCCCATTCTACTTTCTTCTTTGCTTATCTTGGCTGCTATCTTTCATATTAAATTGAGATCATTGAGTGTTTTAAACAGAATCTTCACAGATTCCCCATCATGTTCCATATGCCCAAGTCCTGACTCACAAAAAATAATGAATAATACAATATTAAAATATTACAGAACATTTTATGCAGCATGTTTTTTTCTATGCTGTCAATAACTAAAGGTTATAAATATGACTATTTATTTATATCCACACTGATACAAATTTGATTTTTTGTTTTCTTTTCTAGAAATAGAGGTTTCTACACTCTTCTTGTTCTAATAGCCATTTAATAGTAAAGTGAGGGATTAAATGCAATAAATCTAAGAGCTGTATGAAACATGCACATGTTGAATTTAATTGTTTTCCCTCTTTGTGGGTTTTGTGTCTTATAATAGATCCTGAAATTTAGTTCTGAGTGATGAATTCAAGCTATTACAACAAGAAACAGAACAGGCACACAGGGCTGGTTTGAACATCTGGGTCTTTCAGGCCATCTATGTGCAATTCAGTGAGTCATTAGTGTATATCAGAAGCATAAAAGATTTTTTGTTATTTTTTTTTACCTCACAGGTGCATAGCAACAACAGCAAAGATCCTACACGAGAATTTTCATACTAACAATTTTTACCTGTAAATACCCCCTTTCTCCCTCTGGTCACTTTGGAACTAAATAGGAAGACATTTTCACAGTTTCTACAGTGACATTATCTGCTGATACTGGCTTTGTGCAACCAGAGCAGTAATATCAGGTTCTTTTAAATGTATTACACATGGCTCAGCAGTGGCACACTGCATGTCTTGACCATAGTCAGGAACTCTGACAGCAATTGGCATTATCTGTATTTCACTCTCAGCTAGACAGCTAGTCTTCCCACACAGATATTTTACAATAGGTAAAAATTAAGGTTTGTGTGATCCTGCATACCTGGTTTATTAACTTGAGCTGAAGTAAATTTTTACCAAATAATCTAAGGATCAATGAACCAGATTTACATGTGTAGACTTGACAGTTTGATGTCAGCTTAGAGAGTCTATATCTATGCTCTATCCTTGATGACTGACAACAAAAATGGGGTTCATGTCACCACATTTTAGCCCTCTGTGGTCTAGGCGTCTTATCAAGACAAAAAATCTGGGCTGTCTTATGCACCAGAGAGAGAAAGATGTAATTTATACTCTTTTTTTCAGGCTACTTTCTCCTTGGAGCTGTTTTTCTCTGCTGACTACAAGGGTATTTTTGAATCATATCCACTAAATGCCGAGATTATGAACCTAAAATAAAAGAAGGTTAATTCCACCATACCTAAGGAATAGCAAAATATTTTCTGTGAAAATGTTATTGCTTCAAATAATTGTCAAGCTTGTCTTTGTATGACTTGTGTGTATTGTCTCCTTGTCCTTGAAATGTGTGAAAAAGCACCTTCATTCTCATCAGTTCTTCTATTAAGATGCATTTCCACACAGCAGGTATTTAAATTCAGAGAACTTCAAAACATACTCAAAATTAGTGCATGATAAGGCATTTCCTTGAAACCAGAGCCAACATTTTTCTCTCATTAGATTGCAAAAGGTTGAAACTCTGGCTGTCTTAATGAAACAAAAGCTGTGGGTATGGGAATACAACAAATCCATTACTGAACATACTCCTCAATTAGTGCTGAGGATTGAATGCAATCTCTGTCATTACCACCGTAGCCACTTTCCTTGCCCTCCAAGCGGTGGCAGCTATTCTCATACTGTAGTCAAGTGTGCAAAGTGGGTAGCAGCAGAGGAGAGCAAGGTTATTGACTGCTTTGTGTGGTTAATTAAAAGAACTGCATTTTCTACATCTGCAATTATTCTCCCTTCTTTCACCTGTAGTATTTTATATTGTTTTATATAGTAGTAACTTTACTGCTTTAGATGTACATGCCATAAAGCTGAGGTCATAGTTGCTTTCATTTTTTATATCCTCAAAGCTTGCTTTGAAAGCACAACAGCCAGAGCTGTCACTGTGATTAATTGGAAACCATACTCCTAAAAAGGTGTAAGGTAGGTCAGGTCATACGAAGCATGGGAAACTCACAGTCAGACATTTTCTAAGTTCCAAGAGCTTAAAGTTTCAACCATAAAAATGTTTTTCTTTACAAATATTGTGAACAAATAAAAATACATTGTACGTACTTCTGTGGCTCCCTAGCAATAGAAATATTTTTAGAAAATAAAATACTGAAATTCGATAATTTGAGTTCCTAAACTATCACCACAGTCTCTAGACCTTCTGGATTGCTGAGTTTATGGATTAAACAATATCACACAACCCCACACCATATCCAATGAATGATGTGTTAAGAATTAATAACATACAACACATTCCTGAGGCAGATGTTACTTAAGTTTCCTACTCTGCACAAAAAGGACCAGAGTCAGGATTTTGGTTCAAAACAAAAAAAAAAAATCATTCAATTCAAAAATATGAATTTTACTTTTAAAAAATAAGTGGAAACCAGCTTCCTTTTACTTGTGTTTTTTCCCCCGTCAGTCTTTCAGGCTGATGCTGCCTAACTGCATTTCCTCTTAATTTCTCTCACCCTCTATTCTTTCCACCTCAGCAGTTCTAGACATTTCATAGACCCACAGAATGGTTTCATGTTGGAAGGACTTTTAAAGGTCATCTACTCTAACTCCCTGCTTCCAGATTGAGATTAGCAAAATCCTGTTCAGCCTGACTTTCAACACTTACACCTTCAAGTTGTTCATCCCAGGATTGTTTGAAAACACCATTGTAAAATGCTGGAATAGCATTCATATTCCCAGCCTGTGTTCCCTGTCAAGCAAGTTTTGCTCATATCTTTCAAGTCCTTGTTTCTTTTCCCAAAGTTCATATTGCACTTACCTGTCCCTCTTACCCCTTTTGCTCAGAAAAGCTTTTCAATATTGCCTTGTGATTTCTACATTGTTTAGAGGCTCCTTTTCCTGTTTGTCTTCTATATACTGCCTGATCTCCTTATCCTAAGACAGTGAAACAGATTCATTCCTTCAGCGAGTCTCTCCCTCCACAGCCTCAGCTCCTTGTTCAAAATCCATGTTTCAAATAGCCCCAGAAGCATTGAACTGAATAGATCCCATTCTCTGGAATCATGAGTGAAATACATAACTCTTAAGAGGTTACAATTGCTGAAGTGAAAAATGTCAATTCATAACATTTGCAGCACCTTCTGAACAGCAGGGATTTTTTAAAGGCATTTAAATTAGTTAAATTTTGGCAGAATTCCCCAATACACATTAAAAAAAAAAAGAGAGACAAAATGCTCTATTGTCATAAGGGCACTCTTTCTTTAATCTAATTTTCAGGTCTAAGTTTTAACACTTGTTATATATTTGCATATTGTGGAAAAGGCCTTCATATCCTTGCTAGAAGACACTTGGGGAAATATGAACTCTTACAAGAAAGATCAATGTCATGCTCCAAATTAAAAATGGGGGCCTTTACAACAAAAACTAGGGAGAATTTCTTCTTCATCACATTTTTGGCTCAGGTTTTTGATCTTATATATGCAAATGAGATGCAATTAACAGAAAAGCAATACATTTTTTCTCATGACTGGCCGCACCAATATTCCCTCCTCATCAGTTTACTTCCAATCTCGATCAAAGTCCTGAAATTCAGAGACTAGGAACATTTTGCAAAATTATATGTCTATAATGAATGTTTTCATGATAGAGAAAGAAATTATCTCTCTTTTTATAAAAAAACCCTTTAGAGCATGAGATGAGAACATTAGTGATGAAGATTTAGTTCAATCCTGCTTCTTACTTTAGCAAAGTTATAGTATTTAATGGGGTTGTAGCAGTTTGCACTGAATGTTTTTATTAAGTATTTTTTTCATTTCTCTAAAACTACTTTTTCTTTTCTCTCTTATGACCATGATTTTTAGTATTTACTCATCTTTTCCATTTACTGAAAGCATTCATGTATATCCTGTTAGACACTAAACAAAGAGAGAGATTTCTTGTCAATCTTGCAGATTTTTTGGCGTAAAAACCCTCAAGTTTAATGACAATGTTCTTTCATAGGTTTCATGTCAACACAAGCCAAATCACAATAAAACTGCTATGATGCAAACAGATTTGGTCAAAATCTGTTAATATCCAGTTTTCAAGGGAGAATCTGTAAGGATTTTTTAATATGTTGACTGTATTTATATACAATGTTGACACACACAAACTACCATGGATGCCAAAATATTTGAACATTTCAACATGTTTAGAGATGTCAGAGACTTTCTCTATTTTCAAATTACTGTCTCTAAATTTAGAAATTATTAATCTGTTGTATTAATTACTATGTCTCCTTTGGCTTGCTTATATTTAAATTAAAAATATATGAAAATATAAATATGTTAATAACGCTTAATACTTTTTTTAACATCTGTACATATGAATTTAAATTATTTTTATATTAATTAAAATTCATATACACAAAACTCTAGATGCACACACACAGAGTGAACTACATTTACTATGAAGTAAAAAGTTTCCCAGGCTGGAAAACCTCCATTAATTAGATACAGATTCTTCACAGAATTATGTGAATTTTCTTCCATGGCATGATGATGGCTTTCACATTTGTGTAAATAAGCTGCACCTAATGTGGGCACAACAATCTGACCCTCCAAACTGTGTCTATAAAAGCTAACACCTCTGTCCCTGAATGCAAGACAAGGACACAAATATTTCTAAGCAATGTCCAGCAGTATTAAAATAGTCTTTTCTATTATGATTTAGCTCAACTATAAGCCAAAATTTCTGGAAATTGCCACTGATCCAATTTAGTACAGCATGGCCACATTGTCCTTTTCTTAAGATAAAGAAAAACTAAAGCTTCCCAATTAATTACGAGTTTTCATGATTTCCCTGTCAGACAAATTGATTCAGTTGTACACTCAATTTGATTTTGTGCTGAACAGCAAATGACTTGCTTAGAAAATAAAGAAATGTGGTTGGAGCAGGGGTTTAATTAATTCTATTGAAAAATACCTCCAATGCAATATACCCTGAAGAAATACTCCTCCAACTATATTCAATAAAGGTTGTTTATCAAAGTAATTATTTCCTTTAGGGAATTTCTTAGAATTTTCTCTTCAAATAAATGAAGGCTCAAAAAAGCAAGCGTTTACTTCTGTGACCTTGAAGCAACACCTCAGTATAAAAAATTTGCTTCAGCAGGAAAATAAAAGTGTTTTGCCTTTTAAAAAATATTTCATTGCCTATGTTAGTAAATCTTATAACAAATTAACCCTCGTATCTCTGCTAAAATGTTTCCTTTTTTATCCACAGTACACCTTTCCAGTTATGGGAATACATTACAGAGGATATATAATGTAATATCTAATACAGAGGGTATAATACCTTATATGATATTAATATGTAACAAAAACTATGTTATTTTAATATAATACTTGTTTACCTAAAACCTGCTGTACCTACATTTGGATGTTATTTTTAAAAATTGAAATATTCTCTTAACATAAATACTTTTGACTACCTGCATTGATAATGGCAATAATGTTGACTAACTTGAGTTCAAGGGTTTGCTAAACTCAGAATAATAAATCAGAAATCCATTGGAATTTTCAGATAGGACTGCATCGGAGTTTTCAGACAAATTAATTTTATTATCTAATTGACTGCACTGCAAAGGTTTTGAGTTGATCACTCCCTTTAATAAATTTTTAAGCAAATTTAAATCAGAGAGGAAAGGTTTTCCATGAAAAGCAAAATTCGAAGCCAAAAAAAAGAGGTAAAAATTAACCCAAAAATCCACTGTTAAGTTTATACATCCAGGAAAAAATAGCTGAATATGACCAAAAACCTCCCAGAGATGTTTCTATGTAAATACGTGTATACATAAAGACCCTTGGTGTGAAGACATACATGTTCTATTTTGTGGATAAGGGTGACACAGCTGAGAAATCGCAATCCTTTTATCCACCTGTAATGCTTCCATTTCATGGTGAGAATTTCCTTCTATCTTCTTGAGAAGACTTCTGAGCAAACTGCTTCCCAAGTTATTTCATGCAAATTACTGTAGTGAGGAAGCCAGACTAAATTTCAGCATGTATATTTACATATTGCCATAATGGCAACAGAGAAAGTTTCAGTCTTCCTCTAACTGCCAAGTAGTTTAAATGCAAACATTTGAATAAGGTTGATGGACTCTGTTCTTTTTTTTTTTTTAATCTTTCCTTCTTTTAGTAATTTTAAGCAGAGAATATAAAGGCATAAAGAAAAAAATCATTTATACTTATCAGCTCTGAATTCTTTGTCAAGACAGTTTTTCCATTTTCCACTATGTTTCCTCTTTCCATTTTCCACTAAGATTTTTTCAGACGCAACTTCACATATCTTCCTGGGGAAATTAAAGTCCTTGTATTTACTAACTAATAATTCTGAGTCTTCCCATCTGCTTTTCCCTGATGCACTTAACAGAATAGGGCAAGAAATTCCACAGCAAGAGCCACACCTTCTCCAGCTTGAAGTGATATTTTCAATGCTGTCTTGTGATTGGTTGGGGGGGTTTTTGGGATTTTTTTACCCTCAGGCAAGCAGTAATCCCTGCTTGTTACCCTCAGGTTATATATTTAACTTAAAATGAAGAAGAATTACTAAATTCTTTTTGCCCCTGGGGTTTTCCAGCAGCATAAAACGTTAGCTTCTGGCTTCCATGTTAATTTGCAAACACTAAATCTCATGGGCTTCTCATCAGATATGTCTCATCTTTTTTACAAGCGATTTTCATTTTGCTGTAGATATTAGTAAGTATCATCATCTCTAGTACTTTTCAAAATATAGAGGAAAATATGTGGATTTTGAATATTTTTTTGGGAAACCTAAACTAAGTACATTATTGTTGATATATTTTATTTTCATGACTTCTTTTTGAGGAAATAATTCATTGAAACAGCCTAGAAGTTTCAGGCAACACTCAGCAAAAACAAGTTATCCTGGTTCTCAGGGTCTGGGATGTGAGAAACAAGTCTTATGGAAAGACAATGTGTGGGTTTTTTAAATTATAATGTAGCTAGGTTATCCAAGTAACCCACTCACACTGCAGAATTGATTAGCTCAACTAAAAACTGACAGATTTCTCCAAGTTGTAGTTTATTGTTTCATTTCATCTTTAGCCTGGGGAACTCACAGATATGTAAACCAAAAAGGTAATTAATCTTCAAATTATAATATAATGTCTCTGCCTACACGCTTTGACTCTCCCCAATTAACATTACAATTTTTAAAAAATGTTCCTAGCTTTTTCCTTTTCCTTTTGTTCCAGACTTTATTTCTTAAAAACAATCCTTAAATGAGTGATTTTTACTGACTTATTCCTGCTTTTACATAATAGTTTGGTAGATGACTGAGAGACCTCTCATTAAATCTTTCCAGCCATATTTTAATTCTTTCATTATTTTATTCCTTTTATTTATAGCTCAAAACAATTACAGTGTCTCAAACTTTAATTAAACTATTTGCTTATTCACTGCAATCAGGACTTGTTTGTTATGCATCTCCAATTTTTTTTTTGGAGAAATCCATGGGAACTCAATTTCTGAGATTTGTGGCTTCAAGATATACCTTTAATTATCTCTGAGCTTGCATTCTTGAAATATGCTTATCTATTATAACACATGTATTTCCAGTATAAATTAAAAATTAAATAAATACAAGTATAACTTATAAGAAAAAAACCCCTATCCTTGAGCTCTGCCTCTAAATGTTTAACATGTAAGACTTGCCTCCTTTGACATAATTTTTTTCACACCTAGTAAACAGAGGGAGGGAGAGAGGAAGGAAGGAAGTGGCGGAAGGAAGTGGCGGAAGGAAGTGGCGGAAGGAAGTGGCGGAAGGAAGGAAGTGGCGGAAGGAAGGAAGGAAGTGGCGGAAGGAAGGAAGGAAGTGGCGGAAGGAAGGAAGTGGCGGAAGGAAGGAAGTGGCGGAAGGAGGAAGGAAGTGAGGAAGGGAAAGGAAGGAAGGAAGGAAGGAAGGAAGGAAGGAAGGAAGGAAGGAAGGAAGGAAGGAAGGAAGGAGGAAGGAAGAAAGGGAAGGAAGGAAGGAAGGAAGAGAAGGAAGGAAGGAAGGAAGGAAGGAAGGAAGGAAGGAAGGAAGGAAGGAAGGAAGGAAGGAAGGAAGGAAGGAAGGAAGGCTCCTCAATTCTTAACGAGTGAAGGCTAGTGGTTGCTATAATGGGAGGCATTTTCTCACAGAATAACACTTCCTACCCATGATGGAAATATAACTAAATCCATGTAACAGGGTGTCATGCATATTGCATCTGTCTGGGAGGCTGCCTACTAGGTCACACTGGTACAGTTCTGATAAAAACACTGATACAGCAAAGAAACCCAAACCAAAAGGAAGGTGCTTCCATGTTAACCTTGGTTCTGCTAAATAAAGCTTATGAAGAAGGTGACTCTCAAGTGTTTCTAAATTTAGAGAACTGTTATACTGCTTAATCTGAGAAAATCCAGTTATTTAAGGGATAATTCATTCATTAGTTTGCTTGCCTTGCTCTTTGCTAAGAAAATAGATGAGGTATTTGAGCATGGCCTGAATTGTTCTTAGCTTTTCATTGCTGCCATTGTTTTTTTACAAGTATATTAATAAAATAAATATTTGCATTCAATTGGAATTAAAAATTGTAATCAATTTAATTCTTTCATGTCTTGGATGGAGTTCATTGTCAACGGAAGGAAACCAGGACATCAGGTTGATCATCACAGGCCCAATTTTATTGATCAGCACAGCGGGTTAAATACAGTTCGTAATTAACTTCATGGATATTGCAAAAGTTGAGCTCAGGATTGGTTAGTTACATATCAGCAGTTACACCTACTTTTACATTCCTATGGTCCTAGTTTTGATACTTTCTACATATTCTTAGGAGATATTCAGGACTAATCTCTACTCCCTTTCTCCATGTTGCAGCAAGGCCACTGATTGCAAGCTGCTGACATCTCCTTTCAGCTTGCTGACTGCTGATTTCTCAGCTTGACCAGTGGCAATATGTCAGCATGGCCTTTCTCAGCTAACCAACTATTAATAAAGCTCTCCACATTAAAGCTCTCCACAGTTCATAATGAAAAATATTCTGAAAGACTATTATGTCACTCTGGTTTTGAATGAGCACTGTACTTCCTTCTACTTAACTGGTATCATTCAAGATCAGTTTGATTAAATAACACTTTACTTTCTCAGCTTTACATGTTACAAGACAATTGAATATTAAAAGTTGCATTAGTAAGGCCATTGGGCAAATTCATTCATGGTCAGTAAACCCAGTAATGCTGATGAAGTTCTATGAGGGATGAATTCTGCCTTGAGAATATGTCTAGTCTGAGTGATGAGGTACATTTTAGGTTTAATGTAAGTGCTGTAATCCTAGAACTTGCCTGAGCACTGATAAATTGGGTGCGTGCTCAAGACTGGTTTATGAGTGATGGAATACATTTTAGCCTAATACAAATACTCTCAAACAGGAATTCACCCTAGCACTGACAAATTGGATATATTCTCAGGATCTGAGTTGTCCCTGATGTGACCTCATTGACTTCAGTGGGGTAAGTAGATATTAAAAAACTTGACACAAAGTAATTATTTGTGTGCTCTTTTGACAGATTATCTAACAGAATCTTGAATTTATGGAAAATTTTATGTGAGGAATTACATTAATCCTTAAAATGACTTGATTCTCAGTCACCTGTAGTGATTCTTTATTAGCACTTATGAACTTACATTACTTGGAACCTTCTACAACTCAGTAGACTTCAACCTTATTCTGTTTATCTCTGTAGAGACATTAACTTGAAGAATTAATGTTAATTTGAATAATTCTTTTATCATTTTAGTCTTTGCCAATCTCTTTATGCTTGTTTCAACTAAACAGGTCCTTTCTCAAAGAAAGTGGAACCAGTCATTTGCAGTTTATATCAGGAGATAAGTAAATCATGTCCTCTGATTTTTGCTTGATCTCTAGGAGAAAAGGATTTACATGTGTTCTCAAAGGAAGGAACTTGCATGGATAGAGCAACACTCCCAGACTGTACATTGAATGTTTCCGGGTCAAGATCTATTAAATAAAGTTGCATATCTCTCTCTACACTGGTTTGCAGGCAGTAACACTTCAAAATAGCATGGGGATGTTCCTTCTCCTGTTGTGCTGAAACATGGCATCTTCTTTTGCATATGTACCTCTGGCTTTCAAGAAACTAGTCCAATTCTGAGAAATCTTCTGGAATTAACTTCCTCTCAGCTCAAGACATGCCGTGTTGCCACTGACAGATTGAATGTCAAGAGCAGTTTGCTTTAATCTATGGGTATTAAGAAATTTTACCTCTGGAGAAAGATATTGATGAAGAAGAAGGATTTGAGTGATTGTTTCCCAGGTGGCTTGCCCATCACCATGGTTTAAAACAGATTTTCCTTGTGAAAGCATTCTTGTCTCCTTTCTGTGTGGGGGATAAGGTGCTGAAATGCACATCTCACCAGAGCGTTCCTATCTGTTTAATGAAAGCAGACTGCAGCACCTTTGAGGTCCTCAAAGCACATCCTTCAAAGCAGTTCTGAAAACTGATAGACTTCTCAAATTTCAGATGTAAGGCTTTGCTCTGGGATAGGAAATTCAATCTCAGAAGAGCAGCTTTTGGTTAAAGTAAAATATGAGATCATTTGAACATAAGGAATCAGAACAACAAGGTCAGCACCACAGTCACTCATTCAGTGCTGTCTTCCAGAATAACACCTTTCCTTTCTACTACAGTTTCAACAGCAGAAAATGAAGTTAAGAAATAAAGTAAAAAATGTTCTAACATTCTTTTTGAATATTACACCTTTTCACCAAATGTCTGTATTATATTTTTTGCATAGTGAAGCTGTGAATTTGCAAGTCCCAGATATTGTGCTGTTCTAAAATCAACTGTATAGAATCACATCACCTTGTAAGAAATTTAGCAGTGTAGTTTCACTTGCATTTTGTTTTAAACCAAAGAAAGATGTTTTACTTCTTAACACACAAGGATGTTACAAGGGCTTGTTGTTTTTTCAGTATAAGTCTTTTGACAAGATTACACTGTGTCTCATGTTAGTCTCTGGAAAATACCTCTAATGCTTGCTTTAAAAATTATAGTTTTCCTTGTGTGTGATTTCTTATATTTTAGTTTAAAATTAAAATTATTAAATCTTTAAAACTTTTCACAGGTTTTTTAAAGATTTGTTTAATGAAAATTCATACATCTGGAACTAAAATTTGCTTTTGCATATGATAACATTGAACTACATATTTACACTTTCTAAAACATGCAAAGACCTTCCAGCATTATATCCAAAACACACACACCTGTCAGAACGGGATCACTGAAATTCATATTTTTTTAAGTCAGAAATCATCAACAAATTTTCAAAAATTTTTGTTGATATTTGCTTCAATGTAAGATTTATTGTGCAAATGTTGAGGTTCAGCACCTACTAAGTTTAATACTCCACACTGCCGTATTTTTTAGTTCAGTTCTTTTAAATTAAAGTTATTTGGTTTGGTTTTTTTCTATTTTTCACTTTTTCCTAGGGCACTTCTTTTCTGATTTAGCTCTCCTGTTTCTTTATTTGAATTTTCCATAAGTTTTTAGCTTACTTGTTTGGTGGTTTTTTTTTTTTTTTTTAAACTCTTTTACTTACAATTTCTTCATTTTGTCATAAATTTTTGATCATTAATCTTTTTATTATCCTCTATCATTAGTCATGTATTCTATTTTGACTGTTCAAAATACACTAGAAAAAAAAGTTGCATCCTATCCCTGGCATGCCATTGGAGATTATTTTTCCATATATATCATGTGTATAACCATGGTTTTACTTGAAAACTTTTAAGAGAAAAAGTTCTGCCAAGAATGCAATGAAGTTGTTGTCAGCACCTATATTGAAGTTGGTGCATTTTGGAGGGAATATTTTTTGTCATTACAAGATTGACTTTATTTAATATTGGCTCTGAGAGTTCATTTTTTCATATGAAATTGAATAGAATTCAAGAAGTCCAATCATGCTAATACAGAAAAAAAATCTAATTTTATGAAAAAACAGAGTTTTCCTACTCATTAGTTACCTTTTTTTTAGAGTAGGTAACTGAATAATGGAATTATCTTCAAAATAATTTTATTTTTGGTCACAATTTAAATAAAAAATACCATGTGCAAAGTTTTCTTTTTCCTCGATAGGAATCAGCTGTCAAATATGGAAAATCCTGTCAAGTTGGCCTACTACTAATTTTCAAAGATAAGCAGAAATGTTCTTTCTTTTATTTTCCCCTTGTGTTGAAAAAGGATAGTAATTATCTTTCACTGCTCACCAGTGCAACTCTAGTAAGAGAAGTCAAGTTTTATACAACAGTTACAAAGCTCAAGAATAGTATTGTAGTATAATAGAATAATATTGTAGTAAACCAGAATATTCCATTCTGGGTTAAGTGGGAACCAACTCTGGGTGGAAACAGTTTATTCTGTGATAAGATGAAAAGCAATTACATACACATAAAGAATGAGAAACAGCACAACGTAGAAAGCCCAGTGAACACTTAATGATGTTTGAACTGTTAAAAATCACAGTTTAATGAAGAGGAAAAGTTTAACCTCTTCTTAAATTAGACATTCACATTTCAATTTTTGCCGGTGACCTTTTAAAATTAGCTATATCATTAGTATCTTGAATATTTTTTAATAAGAGACTAAAAATGCTTACTTATGTTTGTAATCTCTGCATGCTTCTTTGTCAACTGTAATATAAAAGCTATTTTCCACAAAAAGGTATTAATAATTAAAAAGGCATTAACAGTATAAAGCAGCAAGAATTAATTTGTTGTTGCAGTTATATTTAACTTTTCAAGACTCTTTATAGTCAGGGACTAATGCACATTTGTCCCAATTATCAAATTACTGCGAATATGACATAATTTTTTGACCCTGGTTGTAAATTTTATTGCTTTGTTTGACAATTCTGTCACTCATTGAGGATTATCCTCTGCAAATTTGCAATATTTGCTTCCATTAACAATGCTGTTTCAAAGTACATGGAATAAATATTTCAAAAAAGTCCAAAATTTTTTTTTTCATATATCTGTCAGCCCAGGACACCAATGGATATAAAAATATAATTTTGCAGGTTTTTTTTTAAGCTGTACAGTCTCTGGATGATTGTTGTATCTAACTTTTTAAAATGCAGTTTGCATTTTTGAGTTTAGGTTTCACAGCTTTCCCAAGATAGTTTAATAAATATTACTTTAAACCATGGTTCAGACAGAGATAGATTTGTTTAAAATTAGCATTCTCTAATATGAGCAATGGATATATCTGTTTTAATACTTTTAGAAATATTTCGGCAGGATGAACTTTTTGTCATGCCTGATATGGAATTTTCATCATTAAACACTTTCTTGTCATCCATATTGATGCTCTGACTGAAAACTCTTCTTTGTCTGAAAACTCAAGCTAGGTAATGTGACAGGAGATCATGTTAGGAAGAATCACATTTTACAAATGATGTGGCAAGGACAGGTTAAGGTGTACTAGGGTTCAAATAATTGATTTTATCTCAATGTGTTCTACAACTTTACTTGCAACAGGCAACCTCTGGCTTCTGCTGTTCTGATGGGTGTTTGATATTCCTAAGCCAGAGTGAGGTTAATGTGAAGTTTGACTCCACTGATTCCTCAGCTGAGCTATTCCATGAATTAACAAGGCAATCCATCACATATGCATTATCACTCAGAGGTGTACAGTGTGTCCTGCTTTAAAGAGCACATCAATTTATGAGTCTTGAAAAAATGTCCAATGCCACGAGTCACTGGCAGCAAAGTACTAACACTGACTTGTTCCCATTTGTGGTAGTGATGAATGTCCTTTGAATGCAAACAGATAACCATCATGGCAGAAGCCTTCTCAGTAGTTCCTCAACTCTTGGAAGGTTTTTCCATTCCTATAGGAAAAGTTGGGTTTGTGCTTTCTGTATCCAGTGGTATGACCAAAACATATCCAAAACTTTTAAGCCCTATGTAAATGTCCAGCTGCCTGCTCAGCAGGAATTCTGTCAGTGTGGTCTTTATTAATGGCTTCAAGCACTGTGTGGAGATAAATACAGAGCAAGGGCATGACCTAGCTTTTTTCAAGCTGTGCTGCCACATTTTTTATGTATGTCGTTGTCAAATGAAAGAAAAATCTTTCCATCTCTCCAAAAAGTACAGCAGACAGCACCTGTAGTTTCTCAGAACCCTTGGTCTGTATTCCATGGAGCTGTTCTACCAATTTGAGACACTAAAATATCATACTGTCATCTGGGGTGCTGCCATCACTGCTGTTGAAGGATAAACATGAATTGCACTTTCTATAGAGTCTAAACCTGCCTGTGTTAGGAGTGACATGACAAGATGATGAGCAATTATAAGGACAATAATGCCAAAATGAAGTGCTTCTTTATGGACATATGCCTTTCTTCAGGGTTGTTTTAGTTATAAAAATATGCATCCAAACAAACCACTTCAAGAAACAAATAGCATTGTCATAGCAGAAGAAATTAGCAAGGCTTTTGATGGAAATATCACTGACTTCTGCAACAAAACCTTTACGAAAATGGATCAATGGGCTGGACCCTGAGGATTCTTAAGAACAATCAGAAAAACTGTTTGATCCAATACTTTGTCCATGGATATATTCTGAAAAGTAAAGAGGAATCTTTATGCTTTATAATTAGCATTTCTCTCTGAAGGAATAATCAAGTCCTTCAACAAGGTAAAGATGAATGGAATGTAATTATGATGAACAATCTTTCCTACTCACATTGTTTTAGTCAGTACACAAATAAACTAGGAAAACTTATTAAATTTTCAAATGAATAACAGAAGAGAAAAACTGGTGGCAAAAAAAAGGAGCTTTTTGTTCAAACCATGCAAGGAGTTAAAATGCATCTAGAGAAAATACTAACAATCAGCATGTAAAAAAATCACAAGAATAGTGTATACAAAATCAATTAGCAAAATCTATTTACCTAGAAATGCAAATGAAAAGCTGTCCTAAAATAAAGGAGGAATGTTTGAAAACTTTTAATTGAAAGATATTTAAAAATTATTCTGAGAATCACTATTTGAAAGAAAGTGATAAATTGCAAATACAAATGATGTATAACAAAACATTAACTTATTATTGTGGAGACTCATAATTACAACATTAAAATAAGTTAGAAAAAGAGTTATTTATATTTATACTTATCCAGGAGAACTTGGAAATAGGTGAGGACTGTGGACAATTTCTTTGTCAATGTTCATCACCTTATTCTTTCCTGTGATTCATTGAAACCATCCCTGAGCCATTTTCTTATTCGGAATTCTTCCATTATAACAGTGATTTCTCTTCATGTAGCATTACCTGATTTCTTGCCAAGGACCCTGCTTCTCTTTCCTTGAAGAATCCTTTAACATCCTGACCTACCTATCTTGTGCCCTGCCATCTGCACTCAATTCCCTATTGTCTCCTTTGTCTTTCTTTGCAAAATGTCTAAACAACCATGTATGCATGTATTTATACACATACCAGCAAGAGTAGCCTTTCTTCTCTTCGACTGCTCTTGCTTTTGGAAAGAATCTTTTGTTCCTTCCCCTACAACAATAAAGATTTTGTAATTACTTTTCAGCCAAGATCAACTGTTGACACAAGAAAGATAAGTAGGCACCTGGATAGATTTGCTGCCAAGGATAACAAAATGTCTAAAGTGGTACCCAGTTTACTCCAGAGCACAGGAATGCTCATTTTTTTTCCTAAAATAGACCTCAGGAAAAGATTAAAGACTGTGAATAACAGCCACTGCTGTTACAGGAGACCTTTCACTTTTTGAGACAGCCTCATAAGAATGACAAGCCTAGAAATTCCCCCTTGTTTCTCTTTGTATCTCCAATGCACATTTTGCATCCCAAGGTGAATGCAGAGGGTCTGGGAACACACCTTGAAAATAAACCCTTCACTTAGTCCAGAGTTCAACAAAAGGTGTGAGATACTGATGTTTGAAAATCCTGCTTTTATTCACATTGATCCAAAAAAAAAGGTCATTCACATAATTTAGGCAGATTTGAACTTCTCACAGTAGGATTGCTGTGTTTACCTTTAGCACTCAAAGAAAACTGGAAAATACCAGACATCTGTAAGGCACCCACATGCATAATAATGAAAAGTAAGACAAAGTCAATGGTCAACTTGATTGATCTTTTGACCTGTCATTCTCCAAAGTAAACATTTCTCTTTATAATCTTTTCATATTTTTCCAACATTGCTCCAATATTTTAATCCAGACAGTAGTTTCAACTTTTTATCTTATTATATATGATGCTGTGAGATTTCGGTGTATGTTTCTTCAAACGAATTCAAAGTTCTGTAGAATGGTATCTTTCATTACCGGAAGTTTATGCCAACATATTATTTCAGTTTTGGTAATACTTCTCAAACCAGAACAACCTAAATCAAGGATTTTTGTGAAGACAATGAGTGTTAGCATGGTTAAAAGATATTAAAGAAATTGTCAAAATATAGATACTTTTGAATTACAAAGTACTAGTTCCAGAATCAAGTCAAATATTGCTATTGATATGACCCATCACTAATTATATTTTATAGTTAATGGGGGGGTTTTGATTGCATGAAACACCAAAACCATGTCAAACAAATCTTCATAAATGTTGAAATTCTGAGTGTAATCTGGCTACTATAGATGAACAAGTACCTCCTAACAGTTGCCTAAGTGTCCTCCAAACTTTTTAACAATAAAATGCTGAAAATTCAAAAAGCAGTCTAACCTCAACTAGGCTTTCAAAGACTGCAAGGTAGTTTAACATTTAGTGACTTCTAATGCAGAAATAATTATTTTCAGTTACTTTTAGTTTTTGATTCCAGACCATTGAGTGACTACCAAATTTTATACCTGCAAGTCTGAGTGCCCAGGAACTCAGAAAAATGATACTCATACAAATTAAGCAGTGATCAATCTTCATAACAATTGCACTTTCTTGTTTCGAAAATTACCAAAGGCTATTTAACATGAAGTGTTTTATTGCTGGATACATATATTAATACACCTCTTAATTCCTCTCCTGAATGTGTGGCTCACACATTTGTTACCAAGTAAACAAGTTCATCTAAGATCTCTAATCACAGGACCAATCACATAGTATTAATTAAGATGATTAAATTATTGTGAGTTTTTAGGGGTGAAAATAAATCTAATTTTCCCTGATAATCAACAGATAAAACCAGGTGAAGGGTGATTCTTCTAAACTATCCTAAAAAATGGTTTTTTGGCATGAGATGAGCTATCTCCTGGAAATGCTTTTTACTCTCCTCTGAGTAAACAACTAGCAGAGCAATAAAGATGTCATGTCCTGCCTTTTGGACATCTAATATTGAAACTCTTGAATCCTGGCAGGTAAAATCTCTTTTGTGTTTCAGATGCAGGTTCCAAAGCTTATTTCAAGCAATACTTCCCATAATGCAATTATCCCCTTCATGAGGAAGGCTGTTGAGCTACCTACCTGGAAGACCCACAGCAGTGATCCCATGTTTACAATCTTTATTTTCCTCAGGGAGTTTTTTATTTTGACAGTCACAGAGAAAGGCTTTAAAATATGACCCTATTACATCCAAAGGCTTGCAACAGAGAATTGAAAATTAAAATTATGCTTTTTTTTCTTAAGCATTCTATTCTATTTAAGTTGGTCTCTGATACTGGGGAGTCCAATAATCATCCCTTTAATGCAAACAAAGCTCTTCAGACTTGTTTATAAGCCATGAAGAAACATAAACCAAGACAAATTCCTTTTTCCCTGGAAATAATCCTTAAAATGTAGCTATGGGAAGCTTTTCTGTCTGAAGTATTTCAGAGCTGAAACAATTTATCTCCACAGCTATGAAGTCTCATGGCCTCATGACTTTAAAGAAGAAAAAGCAGTAATGCTGTGCTTTTACCTTAGGTGATAGGATATATCACCTGGAGTAGTACTTCAAGTTATCCTCCAAGCAAAACTACTTCACTTTATCCTCACTGTATTTTTACCTTTGGAAGACTAGTACATTTAGCTGGGCTAAGATAAAGCAGATAAAAAATAAACAGTTTTAGAGCACCAAAATCCCATTGTCAGAGAGAAGCCTGATCTGGCTCAACTTCATGGAAGAAGAATGGCAGTGATCATGTCAGAAGCATCCACCCTGTGGATATGAATCAAACCTTCTTCCTTAGGAAGCCACACAGTGAAACTAGGCCATTTTCCTCTGTAATGTGTTGGACTCTATGAAAACCTCATTTTCTAAAATTCTAATAGTTTAAATGTCCAAAATGGGACCAATAATAATAATTTGCTTTTTTTACTAGCCTTCTAAATTTTATCCTTCATCCATTAATACATCCAGAAGGAAAATTTAGTAGCCAGTTTCTGAAATTGTTATATTTTCCTTCTTGAAGGATGGAGTTACAGTATCTGAACTCACTCAGCTCAAGGATCAACAAACCCAGAGATCTAAAACACAGTCTTACATAATGGATCCCAAATTTGTTAGGAGGGCACTAAAACCAAAAAAGTGATTCATAGCTGGTTGTTAGGTTGTAATAAGAGAAACACATCCTTTCCAGTCAGGCATACTATTTCCATAAAATAATATTTACTCATGCATGTATAGGTAAATTACATCAAAGCAAAATTTGTTATGGGGGACTTGGTGAATTTGGTAGCCTAGTACTATGCAAAAATAAAGTACAGCAGCTTTTAAGACTTGTTTTTGATAAAATTTTCTCCAAACACCAACCATGAAATCATACTGTTGCAGTTGGTCATAAATTAATAATATTGCAAGAAACACCAAACACACAGAGGGAATAGTAAAGATTCAGCCAAAAAAGGCATTGCAAACTGTGCATGACTAAACCCCCACTAAAGAAGGCAAGTCACATCCCCCGAAACAGAAATTCTAACCTCATTAAGCAAGTATAAAACTGTCTAAAGTGATGGAAAACCACTTTGTTCTTCACCTAATAACACAACTGGAATCCACTTTGAGGGAAAATTGAGGCAAAAGCTCCTGTACAAACTGGGGAGACTGAAAACAAACAAAGCATTAAAGTAAAATTACCCAAAAGAAGACGACAATAAGAATCTGTAATACCCTGAACAGAACACAAGAAGGCACTTAAAGATGCATTCAGGACTAATGGTGACATTAACTCGATAAAGGCATATGCATCCAAAGAGTCCCTGAAGCAATCTATACCCAGTGACTATGGCATCAGAGTAGCTGCATTTGAAAAATTAACACCCCATTACTATGGAATAACAACAACCTTCCAAGGCTTTATAAAAGCAAGAGACAAAACTTGGCAGTTGAGCTGCAATGAGAACCCAAATGACAGAAGCTGAGAGGGAGAACTAAGAGCACATTGAAATAGCTTTTCCTTGGCATTGCCTTTTGTAAGAATAGCTAGGGAAGGAAGTGCCTGCCCAAAGTCATTCTGTGAAGGTTTTGATGTTGATGTAATTTATTCTCAAGATGTCAACATCAAGACAGCTAGAATTCTTTAAGCACTCATTTCTATCATTGTTTGCAAGTGATTCAGGATGTTTCATGTGTTTGCAGCAGTAAGTGTGTTAAAGATGGTGAAAAGGAGTCTCAGGGGTGACCTTACAACTGTCCACAACTATCAGAAAAGAAGTGGCAGCCAGCTGGGAGTTGGTCTCTTCTCCCAGGTAACTCGGGATAAGAAAAGACATAGTCTTAAGGTGTACTAGGGAGGGTTGAGGCTGGAAATTAGAAATTATTTCTTCACAGAAAGGTGATTATATATTGGAATGGAGTACCCTGGGGAGGTGATGGAGTCATGTCCCTAGAGGTGCTTAAAGAAAGACTGGGCATAGCACTTGAACCTAATTGATTAAAAGATTCTGTATTTTAATGAAATGCTGTGGACAGTTTCTTTTTTGACACCTAAAATACATGGAAGTAATTAATATCAGATTTATTTCTGAGATGATTTCTTCCTTCTTGAGAGTGTATCTCACCTGCTCTCACTACAGATCACTATTTAGTACTTCCAGTTCAGCAACTGAGGACAAGAGGAGACTGAGTAGCAGATTACTAATGAAGTGTTGCTAAAGGTCGTTTTTCCAAACCTTTTGTCCAGACTGAGAAGTGTGTCAGGCATTTGAGTAATTATTATTTAGAGTTCCTGTCTGTCCCAATAGGTTTCATTAGTGTTTCTTCTCTAAATGTCAGCAAGTCCTGGCCTCGTTTGTACTAGAAAAACATTGCTGAATGTGTAACAGCATTTTATATATTAGTGCTATGGTCTTGATATACAGCTTGGGTTAGAAATAAATAACCTTCAGAAGAGAATGTAAAACAGTAAGAATGGTATTTGATTGGAACTTTAGTTTTATTATATTAATTGTCCTCTTCCCTGTACAACGAAAAAAATTCTTTGAGCACCAGCATCACAAGATAGACATCCACATGAAAATCAGTCTTTGGGAAAGATTCTCACTAGGTCAAAATCAAATTTTAAAAGATGTCTGTTTTCTTCTTTCTTAGTGCATAAACTTTCACAGATATTCTAACAGTTTTAGGGCTTGAAAGGACATAGATGTTTCTCATATAGGTCTCTTCTAAAAACATCTGTTATTCTAGCACTTGTTGCTGCTGCCATATGCACACGGTCAGAAATGCACTTTAGCTTTTGAACAAAAGTCCATTGAGTTGGAGAAATATAATCTATTCCTAGATGAATATCAAATTTCAGTATTGATTCAGTATTGACTCTTAGTAGAGTCTTTCCTTGTAGTTCTCATTTTTCTTATAACATCAGGATTCATCTTGTTAATTTTCAAACATCTCCAGCAAGAAATCCTGATGTTCTTTCACATCACCAGAGGGTTGAAAGACAAGGTAGCCAGGAATGCTTCATCAGTTTTTGATACCTCACAACACAGAGGATGTTATCATTAGATAAATCCTTGGCAGCATCATGCCTTTAGATTTAGCCTGATAAGGAAACCTAAGGACAAAAAAAAGTTATCAATATTGGCAGCAGAGGATTCAATTTCTTTTAAAATTTTCCTTTCTTGAGTAAATAATAAAATAATTAGCCAGATTTGTTCTGGCACAGGTTATCCAGATGATGTAGTTTCTCAAAACCATCACACCAGAGGTGATTTTGTGTTGCCTGGGAATATCTATCCCTCGAATCAATACTCACAAAAAGTACTGCAAGGTCACAGGAGACAAATAAAAGCCAATGAATACAAAATAAACCAAAACCAAATCTAAAGCAGAAACAAAATGTTGTTTGAAGGTTATTAAACTGAACTACTGAAGATGCTTGCACTGCTCTCTAGAAGCATCCACCACATGTAGACAGCAGCCCTGGAGAAGCATTCTTGCTGTAGCTGTTCGGGAGGGGTACTGAGGGCTCAATATTTTAATGGATATGCTGGAATAGGATATGAATAAATTTTGTTGCTTTTAACTAGGGATGTGTGATATTTCTGTAATGTGTCTTTCCAACTAATATGGACTGTTGACTAAGTGCTTCGATTAAGATTTCATCAGGCTAGTTGTGAATATTTTCTACGCGTATATGTAATGTTCTTTTGACATATATTTATCTGTTTTCTCAAGTCTTAAGTTTATAATTTCCAAGTACCCATGGGTTTCTAGAGCTACAAAAAAAATTTGTTAAAAGATTTCTAGCCCTATATTTAAAATGCTAGGTTTATCTTGTTCATTTTAAGTCTGAAAGACAAATTTTAACATTAAAATCTTCATGGTGTTAGCACCAAACAGTGCTTTCAACAGGAAAAGAGAAAGAAGTTGCTTTTGGTTATTTCACTCAGGAAGAGCAAAGTTTCTGGGGTTAAAATATACTCTTTTTTTCATAAAAGCAAATCAGATCTCTGTGACTGATCTATCTACTCTGGTAGATAAGGGGAAGGGAGTGGGAACAGAGACATTAACAATGAAATCTCAATTGTAGTTCAATGAGGGCACTCTCTGAAAAACTTCTCAGTTAAAATTCAAGTTCCTAGGGAAATTGATACAGAGAAAACAGAAATGTTCAATGTTGTTTCAACTTGAGGTACAGCATGCACTTTAAATTATGTGCCTACCTCATTCTTAATAAGATTCTCCAAGTGAGCATACATGTATATTAAAAAAAAAAAAAACAAATGAAAACAAAAAATTCTGCTTACTTGCAGTCATCTTTCCTGTTTTCTGTTTGTTTTTTAGTGTGAAACACATTATTTGAGACTGTTAAAGGATGATACAGAACTCTTGTTTTGTGTAACTGAATATAGTAAAGAGTTGGGAGTAATTTTATTTGTTGGGAGTAGTTTTCTTTGTTCCACTTCAGAAAAGCTACACTTAGAGTTGGAAGTTTCTCTGTCAGTTTCTCTAAATGCTAATTTAACTTCCAGAAAAAAGACCTTAGTTGGTTTCCCACTTTAAATCCTATTTATAAAGATGAGGCTGGCACGTTTTAAGAGAGCAAGTGATGAGGTAAGGGGACACAATATGGAAAGGAAGCTAAATCTTTATTATATATGGGCCCTTGTCTGATTCAGCAAAAAGGCTAGTGAAAACAATGTCTCCTTTATGGAAGAGAATGATTTAAAGAAAATTTCTTATTATGAAAAGGAGTGCAGCGTGGGGAATAATGTGAAACCAAATTCATGGAGTGAAAGCCCTTCATTCTCATTCAGTTGTGGAGGGAAAAAGAAAGCTTAAGCCATCAAGAACTCCGTAAATACTTTCTAAGGATCAATCTTTGTATTAATTGTCTGGGAAAGCAAGAATATCAAACAGTAATACTGCTGAGGACATTGGGCGAATTTTTCCTCTTTAGGCTAAAAACAGTGAGTTAGTGGCTAGCCAAAAATAGCTAGCCAAAATCTTTTTTTACCAGATTTATCTCTCTGTTTTTCCTTCTCCTGTCTTCCTTTTTCATACTCTCTGTCTTAAAACTATTCTCAGTGCAGTCTCCAGAACTCATCATACAATTTTTCAAGCACCTGTGTATATCATTTTGGGATGGAAACTTTGTCAATTAAGCCTAGTAATGTGTATAAGAGCATATTGCATATATTACATATTGCATATGTATGTTATATACTGTATATATAACAATACAATATTATATCATCTTCGCTGATTGCCAGATGTCCACCCAGTCACTCTCTAACTCCTTTTCCTCAATAGGACAGAGGTAAAAAATGAGAAAGCTTCTGAGCTGAGATAAAGACAAAGAGCTCATTTGTCAATTAGTGTTGCAGGCATACATTCCCCATACTGTGGGTACTGTGCAAAGGGCATGGGAAATGGGGGATTAGAGCCCATGACAGCTTCTCTCAGTCAGTGAGGACAGCAAAAAAAGGCAGGGGGGTTGTGTTTCGGTTTGGGTTTTTTTTTTGTTTATTTGCTTTAACCAGAAGTCATGGATTTCTTGTAATTACAGTGAGGAGCACTAGTAAATACTCACCCAGGATGATGGATTTTCAGCAAGGTGACAGGTGGAGCTGATTTTGTTGTAGGCAACACAGAATGTGCACCGCCAACAATGAATTCAGCCTGTTCCATTTCAATAATGTAAACACTAATTATCAGGCTCTCAGAAGAGCTAAATTGTATTTTACTGATGACCTTGTTCCTGTTTATAGACTCAGTGGCCTGGAGGCAGAAATTGTGAAAGGAGGAAAGCTGAGAGAAAGGTGGACGGAATGATAAAACAAACAAGAAGCACGACTTCCCCTGAGCCAGATGAATCTATTAACATTTGTTTCATTTCCATATGTCTTCCAAAAAAGTTTATTACAATTTCCCATAACAGCATTTTCTGCAATACTTGACATTTCAGTTGTGAGGCTCAGCTCTTGGCAGTGAATAATTGTAACCTACATCTACTCTGGTCAAGCCCTCTTCCTCTCTCTCTGTGACTATCCATATTTTTCAGCAGTTGGCTTATTTTGGATGCTGTCCAATCTTTTCTACCAGAAGACTTTTCACCAAAGGGATACTTCCAAGGTCTACATCTGGTGGATTTTTGATATCTGTCTTTATCTTTTTTCTTGAGAAGCAATTCTTCAGAATATCTCAAGCTGTCTGAAAAAAAAGTGTGCTGTCTTGAGGCAGAGAATGAAATCATAGAAGTTTCATTGGCTTGGTCTCTAGAGTTTGGATTCCAGGGAAAGGAAAAGGTCAACAACTACATATTGTCAGGTCCACTAATTCTTCATCCTTATATAATGGAGCTGAGGATGGGTAAATTAAAGTCTGGCAGTTTAACACTACGGAGGTAAGTAAACTCCAAAGTGAAAAGGCCACTTGGTCTGACTTCTAAGAGCTTTTTGCAAGCAAATTATTAATTTACTTCTCAACCCAGTAACAGGACAACTTTGAACTGATTCTTACTAATCATGGCTGTAGATTGTAGGTAATTTGTTGAGTATTTCCTTTCTTTAATTTATTTATTTAATTATATCTGATGTATGAGGATGTCCAGATTTGGCCCCCTCACTTCAAGAAAGACTCTGAGGTGTTACATGGGGTCCAGAGAAGCGAAGCTGGTGAAGGGACTAGAGAGTAATTTTTATGAACAGCAACTGAGAGAGGTGAGAGTGTTTAGCCTGGTGAAGAGGTGCCTCAGAGGTGTCCTTTTAACTTCACAACTGCCTGAAAGGAGATTGTAGCCAAGTGGGGAGCGGCCTTTTCTCCCAGGCAGTTAGTGACAGGACATAAGAGAAAATGGCCTCAAGCTGCACCAGGCGAGGCTCATCAAGAGAATTTCTTTGATAGAAAGGGTTGTTAAACATTGCAATGGAATGCCCAGGGAGGTGCTGAAGTCACCATCCCTGGAGGTGTTTATGAAATGACTGGATGTAACACTTAGTGCTACAATCTGGTTGACAAGGTGGTGATCAGTTAAAGGCTGGACACCATGATCTCAGAGATCTTCTCCTACCTAAATGATTCTGTGATTCTGGAAAATAATGCATCTAATCTGGATCCATTTTCAGCTCTTAAGTGAGATAAACTTCTCTGGAAAACCCCTGTAACCTTTAACTTTTTATAACATTATAGAATGTGGTGCAATTTTTTGTGATGTTTCTTTCATTGCTTATTACAAAAGAATAACAAGGAATTTATTATATTCACAGGAATTATTGACTTATGCTTTCCTCTAGGGTGATTACCAGAAGACTAAACCACATGGTAGATGTTCTCTCCTTATTTATGTCAATAGTCAGCCTAATGTTTTTTTTGAAAACTTATTGAAATGAGGGCTGGGTCAGGGAGCAGGAAGATGGGGGAAATAACAACATACACCACAAAAAATAACCTGCATTGGATACTGGGTTTTATAAAATTTAGAATGACAGAAAAGTGATGAACAGATTATTTTTTAAATATGCTTGTATACTTAATTTATCTACCTCTTTTAGCTGCTGTTTTGCTGTTCCATCTCAGCTAGCAAGCAAAATCTCCTGTGGTTAAATAGTATTTGTCTGCTCCTGCTATCAAACTAATACAACGAGCTGCACACAGCTCTCTCTCTGCAGCAAAACTCCCACTGATACCAATAGCCCAGGATCAGTAAATACAGCATCAAAGACAAATTCTGCACTTACATTTAGTTTCATCACACATTTTGTTATAGACATTAAAATGCTATATTTCTACTTTTTTTGCTGTCTTTTTGTAGTTCAAACTAATAAGGAATAAAGCACTAACACAGAAAGTTTTGACACAGAGAAATAATTCTGGTACTTCTTGACATAAATTTGTTAGTGCTCTAATTCTGTATCTGGATAATTTCTTTGTTGATTGTCGCTCCTTATATCTCTTTGACAGAAGTATTAAGGATGCTATTCTATTCCTATTTTCCCATTCTAAGAACTATTGCAAGGAATATGTAGACATATAAATAATTACAGTATTTACAGGGTGGTAGGTTTTTATCTGTCATCCATTTACCTGAGCTAAACAGCCATGTCTCTTTTATTGATTAATTTATGAGAAGTAAATACAAACATACAATCTTCACTTTCTAGGACAACGCTTTCTAGGAATTTATTCAGGATTACCATTGCCAGAATGTCTTGAATAGGCAACATATATTGCTCATAAAATAATAAAGATGAAGTTTATTGTTATGGACGTATGTTGGAATTGTTTTCCCAAACACCTCAAAGAAAAGATGAACAAGCCTCATTGATAAAAAATCCTATATAAAAAGTGGCCAGTTCTCCCTGCTCTTAGTAAGAAGTGAAACAAAATCTGATCATTGCTGAATTTGCCACACTGCTTCATTTTAGTAATGCTTGCATTAAGGTATTGTATCTCCAAGGTAAAATAGAAGAGTTTGACTAATTATTTATTCCAGACAAGTACTATTTCTGATTGTTACCTTGGATGCAGTACCAAAATTCCATGGACAAGGTTGAGATATTCTGATTTGCAGAGCTTACGTATCTGATCTTTTCTTTGTTGTTCAGACTTTTTACAGAGGACTAGGTAAACCAAGTCCTTCAATTTCTACATTTCTGTGTAGCAAATCTCCCAGATTTATATATATATTTGTATCTACTAAAATTAAGTTTTAAGAACACTGCTTTACAAAGATAATAAAAGTATCTAGGGTTTTTTTTTTTCCAAAACATGGGGGTTTGTTTTGTTTCCTTTTTTTTTGGTGGTTTTTTTTTGTGTGTTTGGTTTCTTTTGTTGTGTTGCGTTTTCAAATGTAGATTAATCAACATAGAATTTCCTAGGTTAGGTTAGTCATAAGTTCAGCTTAACATTTATCTTTTAAGTGTTCTGATCTCATGTGAAAGCTGTTCCCCATTTTTTAAATACTTTTTCATTTAAGAGATTTTTTTTTTTTGAATAGGAGAAAAAAAAACTGGACTTTTCTGCTTTAGTCTGAAAATGTCAAATATCAGAATATTAGAAATTTATTAAAAATATAAATATTCCATTTACTCCTCATGTTATGCACTTCTCTGAAGACTGTTTTTGACATATGGTTGATTAATTCCACTATAATCTGGGACGGAGGGTAGATAGCAGAAAGAGATTGGGTAGAGGTTGAAAAGGGGTGAGGGAAAGAAAGAGAGCCAAAGGATCCCTTTTCCCCAGTCAAGATATTAATTAAATTTCATTTCTTTAGCTAGGTTCAGGGATCATTGAAAATCAAGAACTGTGTAAGAATGTTGAAGAATACAAATGGAAGCAACTATGGACCATATTAAAGCTTTGCCCAGAAGCAGCTATAAACAGGATTCAAGCTTTCCTCAGAAATTTAAGTAGTGTTGAACTGGAAAACAATTGTCCTTTGCTGAAGCTGTAACAGAAGTCTTCCAGTCCAATGCTAGAAAAATAGGTCTATAACAAAATAAGGGTAATGACTATTTTTCCCAGTTGGGACACCTTTACTGGACAAGATTGCAATATGGTGCCTTCAACAATAGTTAAGTCCCTACTGGAAGAATTAAAAGAATATGCAAAAGTTATTCCCCTCACTGAACAGATGCAGAAAATGCCTGAGGATAAAAAAGTCCTCATGCTGCTTCCAACCCACTTCCCAGACCCGAGGGCTTGATTCAAGGCAGGATGAGAGGATAATTCTTCCTCTAAGTTCTTTCATTTCCTAGTATCTCTGTGGGGACTTCCAATAAAAGAGTCAAATTGTTGTAGTTTTTTCTGTGAAGAGGAAACTTGTCTTGTGCCTACCTACTAGAAGACACAGCAATCAATTCAGCTCACTAAGAGGAGAGAGCTGCAGAGCAGCTGTCCAACAGCAGCCAATTAACTGAGAGAACAAGACACAGCTCCCACAGCTCAATGCTGCTTCTTGTGTGTTTTGTCTCCTTAGAAATATAGAGGAAGATAACAAACTTAACTAAAAAAAAAAAAAAAAAAAAGACAAAAGCCCTGAAAGCTCTAAGTTCTAAATAATGGGCTGTGACTCCTAAACTCCTGTTCTCTTTACCAAAAATGTCACTACAACTACAAACAGTGCATACCTATATCTATACATAGCAATAACATTTTTGTGTAATCAATTGGCCCCAAACGTAAGCAGTGGCTGCCAGCTGTTTGTGAGTAACATCTGCAGGGGAAAGAAACACAACTGATTTGTTGTCTTGGCACATTTGTTGCTTGCTAGTGGCTTGGGTCTATAATGTTGCAGAGAAACTGCTGAGGCTGATTCAGTCTGCAAGCTATTATCCCTTGTTGCTCATCCATACAGAGACAAATGATGCCATTGGGGAGACCTTTAATGTATCATGAATGATATCAAGGCCCTTGGGGTGATAATGAAGGGCATGAGAATGCAGGCAGTGTTCTTGGTCTTGCTGCTGAAGGGGAAAAGCTTTGTTAAAAGGGCACTGCAGGAAAACCCTGGTTGCATGTCTGGTGTGAAGCAGGATTTTGTATTTAGGAGTGTGGAATCATTTCTAAAAAGTAAGGAGTTCTAGGGACAAAAAGGCATGAGTCAAGACTTTTATTTTTAATTTTTTTTTTTTTTTTTTTTTTTTTTTTTTTTTTTTGCAACAGACCTGATAATATTTTGAGGATGGTTATGGTAGCACAAGACACTTGGAGACAAAAGAAAGTACTCCCCAGGGCTCAGCATAACACAGAAAGCTCCTGCTGCTGAAGCTTCATGCCTAAGGGACTATCACATATATATGACTGTATGCAAAGTCATGAACCTTGAGAAACAATAAGAACCTAGAAGTCTGTGCACTGCTGCAGAGTTATTATCTTAGTGAGATTAAAAAGAGATGATGGAACAGCACCATCCCCTGGACTCAAGCTGCACAAGGAGAAGCTTAGATTGGATTTTGGGAAAAAAAAAAAATCTTCACAGAAAGGGTTATCAAGCATTAAAAAGTCTACCCAGGGAAACACTTGAGTCATCATCCCCAGAGTTATGTAACAGAAGTGCAAATGCAGCACTTTGGGACATGGCTTAGTGGTGAATGTGAGAGTGCTGGGTTAACAGTTGGATTTGATGATTTTAAAGATCTTTCCCAAACTAAATAATTCAATAATTCTAGGAATGGAGATTCCACTAGTTTGATTCAGGCTCTTTAGAAAAGGTAGAGAATATAGGATGGAAAGGTTACACTCTAGGCAAAGGATGGGTTTCAATGTGTGCAAGCAAAGTGAAGAGTAAGTTCTTATTGCTGAGGATCAACAGGCAGATGAAAACAGCAGACATCATGGCAGGTGTTATGGATTGACAAGGAAGTAGACTATCTCATTACAACTGGAGGAAATCTCATAGCTACAGGCACTGGAACTGGTGGGGGACTTTAACTACACTGCTAATGTTTGAAAGGGCAACATAGCAACGTGATTCAGATTTCTGGAGAATGTTGATGAAACAGGGGATCAAAGAGCCAATTGTTCCCTGCTGCTTACTGTGAATTAGAAAGAACAGCCAGACCTGTGAAGGCTGAATTCGGCATTGGCAGAAGATACCTCAAGACTGTGAAGCTTAAAACCCTGAGAGAAATGATGAAGACTAATAGTAGAATTATAGCCCTGGAATTGAGGAGATCAGATATTAGCTTGTTAAGAATCTGCTTGGCAGAATCCTGTAGAAGACTGCCCTGAAGGGCAAAGAGGCCCAGGAGAACTTCTTGATAGTCAAACTGACCTCCTGACGCACGAAACCAATCTGTTTCAACTTGCAGAGAGTTACAGTCATGGCAAAAGGCCAGCACTGATGAACAAAGAGCTCCTGACTGAGCTCAAATACAAAAAGAATGTATGCAGAATCTAGAAGAAGGGATGAGCTACCACAGAGTAATTCAGAGACAGCTCCTGAGCATATATAATTGGAGTAAGGAAAGACAAATCTCAGAGTTTTAACTCACATTGGATGTGAAGGACAGTTAAGGGTTTCTATAATACACTGTAAGCAAATGGAAAGATAAGGAATATGTAGTCCCACTGCTCACTGGAGGCAGATGCTCAGTGACAAAATATAAGAAAAGCCTAATACAGTCAATGTGGAATTTTTCCCTTATTTTTACTGGTGAGTTTGGGCCTGGGGTCCTTAGGACTAGAGATACAATCTGTGAGAGCAAAGTATTTAATCACAATGGAAAAAGAAAAAGCTAGAAATTATTTGAAGAAATTTCACATACAGAAGTGCACAGGGTCAGATAATTGACTTTGAAAGGACGTGGCAATCAGAGGAGGCTCCTGATGACTGCTTGTAGATCTCGTGTCTATCTTCACTAAAGTCAAAAAAGAGGATCCAAGGAACTGCAGACCAGAGAGTTGCAGCCCCATTCCTCGAAAGACTATGAAATAAATCCTCTATAAAGCCAGAGGTGTATAGAAGTGATAAGATTCATGAGAAGTCACAATCCAGTACATGAACAATTGTGGACAATGAGCATGACTTAACAGAGACAACTTGTGTCTGAACAACCTAATAGTTTTGATACAGCTAATTGGTGCAAAAAACAGCTACAGGAAAAATAGTGCATGTGGATAACTGAAGCCAGTTACTAGTGGCAATCTTCCTTGGTTGGTACCAGAGTCTACACTGCCAGTGTCTTTATTCAATTAAAATTAAAGATTTGAAATATTTTATAAATTTGGATTAGGGCACAAAACAAATAATTATGCATACATTACATATATATATATAGAGTAGCTGGCAAACACATGAACATTACTAGAATACTCTGCTGCTCGTATAATGCCACTTTTACTTGCAGCTCCATAATCTGTTTCAACCGAATGGACTTTGCCAGCAAAAAAAGTCTTTCATCTTATGTTAGCTCTGTTAGTTGAATTTTATTTAGCTTTTAGAGTATCAGTTAGAGGCATTCCTTATTCCAGTTCCAAAAAATGTAAATTGAATTAACCTAAATTTACTACAAACCATCTTATAATTTGGTATTTTAAACCATGACAATTTACAAAGAAGTCCCTAAATGAGAAATTTAATAAGAACAGCAGAACCAAGACTTTTCCACCATCTGAAGAGACTGAGGAGTCGGGATCCCACCTCTCCCCTCACCTTTGCTAATCAACTCTGTTACTTATGCTGCCTATACTCTCTAATTATATCAGTTCTCACTCATAGATGGAATGCTCAGCAACATGCTCTTGTGAAATGCATCCCTGCCCATGGCAAAGGGCTTGTAATTAGATGACCTTTAAGGCCCCTTCCAACCCAAGCCATTCTATGATTCCATGATTCTATGACTTCTATTGGCTATTGATATTAAAGGTTACAATTAATTATTCTGAAATGTGGCTTTAATTTATAACTATTTGTATACAGCTATCATTGATTAAAAACTTACTGTAGGTGTGACAGAATTCTGTGGAAAAAACACAGGAATAATGTTCCTTAAAGAACAGTCTAAAAAAGTATAATATTCAAGTGTACAAGAAATGCCTGATAAAGCAAAAAATCAGGAATAAGAATATTAACTAAAAGTCTGATCATTTTTGAATGCACTGAGTCATTAATACCTACCCATGTTAAATAGTGCAGAAGTTCATAGAAGAGAAACTTACCAGGCTGTTTTATCAGCCTCACTTGTAACTTCATTCAGAAGATATTAATTACTTCTCATTTTAAAATGTCATTCCATTTGAAATCAATGCTGCACAATCTTTTATCCAATATTTTATTTCTATAATGGAAAATCAGGGACAACTGTTGAGCTACTTTTAGAATAACTAAAATGGTAGTGATCTCTATGCCCGTTTATCTACCTGCAGGTGATTAATTACTCTTCTGAACTTTAAAATCTTTCTGTGTCTCTCATTAGCAGGCCCTCAAATATTACATCTAGGTGAGAACATCAGGCAATTTAATTTGCCTCTTGCATAGCATAAACTATATTATGTGACCAATTTATTTTGTCATTGAATCTTCTAATATGTGCTTGGATAAAACACTTCTTTCTGAAAGGAACCAAACTGACTTGAAAGCACCAAAAATCCTCTACTTTCTCTCATAATTTCTTATAATGACCAGTCCCTCACCCTGCTAAAAAAAAAAAGCTTTTTACCTCAAAATGAGATTGAGCACCATAAGAGCGTTATCTGTTCCTCTTCATGCATTTGATATCCTCTTACTCTCCCTGGGAAAACCTTAATTAATATTGCAAAAATGTAAAGGTCAAGCTTTCATTTATAAATGATATTTAAAAGTCAGTGTAATTGGCAGCATCTTGCAGAGTGCCAGGTGAATCTCCTTTAGCATTATCTAGAGAGGAAAATTTCATCCCACATACTTCTATCAGTGATATAAGGATTTTTGCTGTGTTAGTTTTAGCTCTGTAACCTACTTTACATCTTCCAGACTGTATAATATCATGGAAATAATAGATTCTTTACCAACTAAACTTTCAGTACGCTGCATGCCCCTATGTGTAAGAGAAAAAAATCTAACTGGATGATGAAAATTCACTTAGATTGTAATGACAATATTAAAATAATTACAGTTTGTGAGTTTTGTCACTATATAATGAAGTTTCACCGTGAAAGGAAGCTTCCACTTCTTTTATAATGGACATGTCCCCTTTGGTAAAACTGTATCACTTCAGATCTATTAAGCAGCCAGGGACAGATTCCTGACAGGCATTTTCTTCTGCACCTGCAGAGAAGTCAGTCAGCAGAATGGCCAGGGTAAGATTAATTACTTTTCATTAGCTGCATTTTACATTCATTTATAGGCAGTTCTCTTTCCACTCAATGATATGTGTTTGTTTTTAAATTTTCTTTGAAAGGCAAAGACCCACAGGTTTTTGTTGAGTTAATCCATTAGAAAATTACATCTTAGGGCTTAAATTTGAACCTGTAACATTGTGCATAATGTAGAAAAGCAGGTGCAAATTTACATCTATATGCCTTTATTGTCTTCATCTGCAATATTAATAACCTCATGCTTTCCAAAAAGAAGTTTTTGTGTATTGTTCTTAACAACATCATTCTCTTGAGTCATGAGCTCCCAAATAAATGTTTCCTCTTTTGAAACACCTGCTGCTGAGCACGTGTTCAAGCTGTTATGCTGCTTCTAGCCTGCCAAAGTTTATTGTAACTGACCCTGGTTTATCTTCCTTTTTAGGAATTACAATATTTCTTCACAGAACCTTTCACTGATATTCTTTAAAAAAAAATCAGATTTGTTTTAGATGCTTGCAACTAAGTCAAGATCACTAGATTTATCAATTAATTTAATTGATCAAATTAAATGCCAAAATAGATACAGGAAAACTAATTTCTCCTTTTTGCCTGAGGGAAAATGATAATCAACTGGTGACTGTGAAAAGGGTCTAATTTTTGGGGGGGAGGGAGACTTTAAGTAAAATACTGTGGTGTTTCAGGCAAATTTAATGTTTCAAACAAAGTAAAAGTAAATACTACAGCATAAACTCTCTGGATTAGCTTGGATCAAATGGTATGTTTGGATTCTGAGACAGACAACATTGACAAATTGTTGTCTTGTTTGCTTTGAAAAGAAAAACACTGTATAAGAAGCATAACAAAATAAAACCTGCTCAAAGACATAGATAAAAAGTGAAAATGCACACACAGGGAGTTCTACACCCAATTGCAGGTATTCCACCCTTCGTGAGACTGGACCCTCACAAGTGTCTTAACATCTGAAAATTCTTTACTCAACTTCAGGAATTCTAACACATTGTTCAAAAAGTTTGTGAAGTTCTCTCCTTTAATAGTAAATATTACCAGTAAAATAGTAAGTAAATTACCAGCTAGCTGACAGCTTATTACAAATCAGCACAGTGATATGAATGTAAAGTTACAAAACCATAAACACAACTCTGCATATGATCTATTTCCTTCTTCCCTCCTTCATTCCCTCTGCTCCTTCTTCCTGTCTTCCTTCATACTTTCTCCTCCATCTAAATGAAAGGTTTCTGAGTTCTAAGGAATAATAATACACATGATGATTTCAGTAAATCAGAATCTTTGCAAACCCATGTATTTCCATCACAAATGCTAACATGCCTAATGTCAGCTTTTGATCGATGTTGACAAAGAGCTCAGGATAGTAGGGGTGCCTTTGGCAGGCATTGAGATGGCAGAATCAGTAGTAAAGGCATTTATAAATTACAAAAATTTGGAATGATTGGTGTCATACTCCCTTTCCAAAAATCCCAACAAATAAAAAGCTGCTCACAATACTGTATGCGGACAGAGTGCCTAAAGGATAGAAATCTTGCCAAAACATTTGATTTATTATTAGTAAAGTTTTAGTCTGTTTGTTTGGGTATTTTCTCTGTATCAACTTTCTGTCTAGATTGCATGAGAAAAATATGAAAATACAGAGAATTTTACTAAAGCCCACAAAGAAATCAGGTTTTGATAGAAGATTTTGCTCTGTCTTATCTAGTTACATTTAGCACCTGCTCATTGTTTTTAAGATTCTGGGCACACTCATCTTCTCCTGAAAGTAGCTCATTTATTAGCTCACTGGCTTCAGCTCCAGATGCTAAAGCTAGATGGATTTAAAGTATCTACTCATTTCTGTTCCATGATCAATCTCTTCATCATTACAGAAGTTGGAAATGAGGTCTGGGAGGTGAATAAGTATTTTGCTTAAATGACTAATTTGTATATAGTTCTGCCTAATATGTAAGATGTAGCTAATTTGTATAAATCTCTTTTAAACAGTGCATTTGTATATTTTTAGGCAAAATGCATAAATATTAGACTATGCCTGTGAGGCTTCTGCACTTGCAATAACTTACTTCCAAAAACTGTTACAATGGCCACAAAAAGCTAGTGTTTTTGTTTGAGAAAATTTAACAATAGCATTTTTTACATCTTATGCATGACATAAGCAGTTGTGTATGTATATATATGGATACACAGCAAAGCACAAGAATAATATTTTGGAGAATGAGTTACTAAATTTGCTGATGTCCTGTGAGTTCTGTGTTTAGCATTATCTGATTTAGGTTAGTGAGAAAGTTGAAGAAGTGAAAATGCACTTAATTCCAATGAAATACATTGCTTTGCCTCAGACTTGGCATGGTTCAGCTTCACGTAATTATAACTGGGGTCCTATTGATAATCTTCTTTCTGTTTTTGGACCTTGCTGATTAATGTTTTTTGTACTTCACTTCATAAATAAAATTTTAAAAAACAAATCCCAAACTGGAATAACTAGATGCTTGTCCTGATTAGGCAGAGTGGGGGTTCAATTGACTTATTTGCAAAGTTTAACAGAGAAGACATTCTGAAAAGTATTCATCCTTTCTCTGGAGACTTGTTCACAACCAAATTTTTCCTGAATTTTCTTTCTTTCAAATATCTTTTTTTTTAAAGCATAAGTTAACTGGCACATTCAAGAAAACTTTAATGGCATTAAATCTTACAAAAAGTGGGTAGCTTTCCTGAAAAAATCAGAAGGCTCTAAATAGAGTTATATCAGTTAGCCACAGTCACCTCAAAATACTTCTTAATTTTTGTTTTGAAAATATTCTCTGATTTTTCTTCTTCATCCATTATTGTGCAGTGATGTACCAGAATAGCATAGTACTTGCAAAAAACAAGAGTTTGTGCTAAGTGCTACCTTTCTCAGTACTTTTAGCAGCCTTAAACAAGATTATCCAAGTAGTGTCTGTGTAACCAAAATCAAAAAGAACACTCGATAAATTTAAAAGTATTAAATCAGGCAAATACATTTACAAAGAACTGGAGCCAGTGGGCTGGCTCATTTTATATGAGATGTCTGAATTATGTTGACAATCTAATAATGTGCCTGAGTAGCTAAAGGCTGATACAGGCCTGCAGGAGCTGGTAATGTGGCTGTAACATCTTCTAACATTAAGGACATCATGGAGATAAATGAGACTAATGTAGTCTGAAAATGAACACCTCCCTTGGTTTAAAAAATAAGTTAACTATAAAAATAAATCTTGTGCATTTACCATTTATATCTAGAATCTTGCATGCAATTTATACATATAGCTGTATATCAGTTATTGAGATAAATGTTACAGTAAAATATTCATGGTTTCTTTACAAAGCAAAAAATATAATTAGCAGAGGTGGAAGGCACCATTTTCTCTTGTTATCCGACCATAGCTATTACTTTAAGCAAAATCTAAAAGTGACATTATACGGCAGAAGTAATGAAGTGTGGGTGGAAAATCAGCTGAGTTGACATGCAAAATGAGACACTTCAGGACTGTCTGTGCTTGTAAATGAAATCCAGTCAAAATATTGCTCTATGTCGAATCTCATAAAGAAGCAGAAAAACTTATTTTATCCAATTTGGGGCTGTAACATTTATTAAGCTAGAATTATTATTAAATATTGTCATTTTTTTCTCTCCTTTTTTTTTTCTTATTTCCCATCAGTAGAGAGGTTTAATGCCCACAAAATATTTGCTACAAATAACTCACAAACTTATTCATGATATGACAATTTTTTTACTATGATTTCCAGCAACAAAGCATATAACTATATCTTGTCAGGATTTTGGATGAATGCTAGAAACTAGCCAATAAGTTAAAGATGATTTGCATAGTGTCATTTATCTCTTTAAATATAATACCACATTTCATATGAGTAATATTTGTTTTCAGAACCTCTTGCCAGCTACTGTGTTACTATTAGCCTCATTAGCAAAAATAACGGGAAGGAGACATTAATTAAAGCATAAAATACAGGAGCAGAACTTGACAGTTTTCACCTGTTCAGGAAAACCAATCCTGAACATACACACCATCCCAGAACCATAGAGGTGTTGAGGCTAGGAAGTTCCTCCAGAGATAATCTAGTCCAACGCCCCTGATCAGAATAAGGTCAGTCACCCACAGGAGGCTGCTCACGGTTTGTGTCCAGTTGGGTTGTGAATATCTCTCAGGATGGAAACTCTCTAGCTGCTCCAGTGTTTGACCACTATCACAGCAAAAAATAGTGGTTTGATGTATTTTTTTCTTCTTATGTTTGAACTAAAAATTTCTTGTGTTTAAGTTCCTGTCTGTTGTCTCTCATCCTGTAATAAAAAGTCTGGCACCATTTTATTTATTCCCTATAAGCTCCTGTGATAACATGCTTGTTTTCATACCTCTATTCTTCATATTTCAGCAGCAACCAGGTTGAAGCACAAAGACAGATCAGGAAAACAGGGAGGGAAGTGGTAGCTTAATTATTCAGATTAAAAATAAAGAATTGTGAGAGTCAGATACAATCTGTAGTTAAATAGACTCTCCTTTTCTAATTAGCATTTTTGCCCTGCAACATCTTTGGAAATGGGACAGGCTAAGGAAGGAAAAAACTCTTATGGTTCCCTTTCCATTCCCATTCCAACAATACTCTTACATATTGTATTGTTTTAATAGCTGTGCCAATGAAGGCAGGAAGTACCAGGCCTTGGTCACCCCCGTGGCAAGTCAGTTTCCTACTACCTAACATTTAATGATTTCTATTGGGTACACTAATATACAGATTACATTTGAAATGCATGTTTGTGTGTGTATTTGTGTGTGTGTGTGTTTGATTACTAACACATGAAGGACTGGAGCCATTATGGCACTCAAGTGGTACCTATATTTGCTGTTCTTGTGAAAAATATAAAATCATTGGGCTAAAATGAATGCTAAAAAAAGAAATAATGAGGTAGGCAGCACTGGGAAGATGTTGAAACATATAGGAAAATCCATCATGGAAAGATTGATCAACAAAGACCAAAATTGGCAAAACTGTGTGAACCTTGTCAGCATGATGGGGAAGTATAAGAAGAACATATTCTTGACTATGCAGGTAGGGAAAAGAAATTAATGGTATACCAACATGTTCTGTTTCCAGTGGCCCAAAGAAAAGTGATAAATGAAGGAAATTTTATTGCATTTAAAAGACAGCAGCAGAATTTCTAGTAAAAGAAACGTGGTTTACTCGAATAGAAGATATTTTTAAAAAGTTATCATATCCTCCTTCTATATTTGAGTCAGATTGTATTTCTTGTTCCAGTACTGAACTGCACAACATAAACTTGTTCATCATTTCTGTGATGAAACAATCTACCCAAATGTAGTCTGTTCTGGGGTATAAACTCCCTAAAAGTTTATGTTACTGTTAGAAAATACATGACCTTGACTTCTGTAATACTGAAATTTCATTCAATCTCTTTTGTATTTTAAATAATTTCTGTTTTATCAATTATCACAAAATACATATCTCCAATTACATTGTTAGAACACACATAATTTAGACATCTATCTCACTGATATTTAAAATATTGAAAGTGTTCTAGTTAAACACAGAATGCTTTGAAATTGCATGAAATCTTTCTGCCTCTTGGCTATTTCCTTTCCCAGTACATCCTAGAAACACTGAATTTTTTTCTATAATCACTTCCCCATCCTTTCTCTAATGCTTCCACTAAATCAGAGCTTCGCCAATTTCACCTCCCTTTTTGACACCCTCTTATTTGAATCTATGCAAATTTGGAGAGAAAATGTCCCTCCTATTGCATTTAGAACTTTTTTTACTACTAATGTTTCTTCTGGTATATGCATCTTTAGAAGATAAAGTCTACCATAATAGGAGAGCTCTCAGGGCTATTAGTATTTCCCTTAATATTTCCATTTTCTGTCACAAATAGGAGTTTATAGAATATTTTTTCAACTATACTTCTCTACTATTCTTCCCTAAAGAGATTTAAAACTGTCATTTGTTTTATTCATGCTAAGTGCTTGGGTTTTATTAATGCCTAGATATCATAGAATCCTAGTACTTTTACTACACTTTTGTCTTCTCTGAAAGGATATAGAGATTGCTATTCTATTTCATTCCTGGTTTTGTTGGGTTTTGTTTTCTTTTTGGTTTTGTTTTGGCTGGTTGTTCTTTTTTATTTATTTATCTTTTACCCCCTTAAATGTTTGATGTGACATTTACTGCTTGTAATTCAGACTTGAACATTTTGTAGTCTTAGGACACAGATGGAAAAGATAATTTAGATGCCATTCCCTTTTTCCAAAGGACTAAGGTCTTAAACCACTAAAATCTTAAATTCCCTGCCCATGTCTCTCTTTTGCTATACTTTGGTTGAAGTCTGGTTATTTGATAGCTTTGAATGGATCTTGCAAGTTTGTCAGGCACAGTGTTCTGGTGAATATGTAAAGGCAATTGCTTTACAGGACTACAGGTCAGCTCCCTGAAAGGTAGGAATATATCTGTTTATTCTTCCCAAAGTTAAGTTTATGAATGAGAATATGACCACAGATAGAGAATAATCTACCTTTCAATCCACTTCATTGTTTTTTTCATAGATTTCAAATTTCCTAGGGTTATAGTGGATCTGCATACCTTGACAAAGATCATGCAATATGAGCTTATATCAAAATCTGTATCCTAAACAAACTTGAGCTGTTATCCAATACTCTAAGCAGTACAGTTTCAAACACATAGTGTAAGGAAGATGGCAATTTTAGTCCCACAATTTTACTAGTTTCAAATGTATGGAATGCTAGCTTGTATCTTGCCTTTATACAAGCAGTTAAGTGCCTTTTGTATACAAAAAAATAATATTAAAGTAGCTTTGATAGAGAGTCACAAAGATATATATGTATATTTAGATTCTTACATGAATAAAATAATTTTGATATCATTAGTAGTGACATAGAGTTCCAGAAGAAAGCACACCGTAGTATACTTCAGAAAACAAACCAGGACTACTTTTTTTTTTTTTCTTGATTATTTAGGAGTTTTATTTCCCATAATTTTGTACATCAATAAAGCTTAGTGTAAATTTCTTAACTGAAAATTCCAATACAATTTTCATCATATTGCTTGCGGCTACAGATCAAGAGAGCTTAAAATCTTCCTATTTTAAAGTGAGTTTCCCACCCCATACCTCATTCTGGAATTATGCCTTCAGTCTTGAGATGGAGGGACTTCCTTGGACTTCAGAATCTTGAAACCAAAAATTTTGTAGACTTTCAGTTGTTTCCCTGTAAAGTAGTTAAAACTGGCTGCAAACAATAAAACTCTTTGATGAAGCAACAGCTCAGATAATGCAATTTTATTATATTGCTCTTCTGTATGCTAAAAACAAGTCCTGGGATGTAAAACTGTCTAAGTATCAATGAATACTGAAGTTCAGGGATTTCTGCCAGTTTCTACCATCTTAAAATCTGGCCTGAATGAAGTTATACCTTCTTGTCCATATAATGTCATATTTGTATCATAATATGCTTCAGATAAAGGTCTCTTAATTTTTTCAATCTGCATGCTTTTTTTTTTCCTAAAAATTATATGATAAAATTGAGGTGAAATTTCTGAAGCCAAAGGGACTGAATATATTTGCCTCATCACAATTTACTGGTTGTTGATGTACGTCCCCAGTATATACCTACTTGATAACACTAGAAAACTGTAGGTGGAAGACACTGTTTTTCCCTTTTTTAAAGCCTAAATTATGCAGATGTGTTTGGTTGGGCAGCATATGGGCTGGTGTTGAAATTGGGATGTGTTGGCCTTTCTCTGACTCTGCCTGCTTACAGAATCAACACTTTTATTTAAGTTGCCTCTCTAAGGATGAAGAGGATGTTGCAGACTCCCTATCTTCTCCAATTTCCATAGCAGTAGCACTGTGAAATCCCCCCTGAGCAAGAACAGCTGTGCTGCTACAAGCTGCATAAACAAACCTCTGAGTAAGACTGCTCTGTCTTCCATGCAAGTTGAAGTGAAGCTGAATGGCAGAACAGCATGACAGGGCTCATCTCTGAGTGACAAAAGAAATGTGAAGCATGATTTAATAAAACATGCTTTAAAACAGACTCATTCAGCCACCCTTTTACCTCAGCAAAACATCAGTGTTTTGCAGGCACTGTGGCAGATAATAAACTGGTTAATCCATAATGTTTGCATTTGGTGTCTGAGCAGAGAGGATTTCCTTGGGAACAGTTTTTCAGTTTCTTCACTGCTCACTTAGCCGTGAACAAGCCTGAACTCACAGCTCCCTTGTAGGTAGAATAATCCCTGGAGGTACAAGCATGACTCTTTCTTCTGGTGATGTCCTTCTGGTTGGAGGTAATGGCAAATATTCAGGCCAGGGCTTATATAGCAGAGTTAGGGTCTCCTTTTAGAGCAGAGGCCATCTGAGTGCCAGCATATCCTCTTCTGAGTATTTGAATTATACTAAAGCTTTTCCTGGAATAAAATAATCAATTTACTATCTGTATCATTCTCTCATGCACTGTTCTGGCATTGAGGGTGAGGGACACTTCTGGGGCAGAGCAGGAGACAGTTATTAACTGATGGCTTATAAGGAAAAAGTAAGTAACCTTGGGGGTCAGAGGGGAAGGGAAAGGAGGTGAAAAAGGCAAGGCAGAGGGACAAACAAGCAAGACTTTGTATCAGAACTCCTCTGCACTGCTCCTATGATTTGCTACTCCTGCTGTGGTGCAACTGCAGGTAAAAGTTGCTTTTTGATGAAATAATTGGGTTCAGAGAACACAAAGTCATGAACACACAATTATTTCTCGAGTTTCTTTTATCTGCCTACATCCCTAGGAAAAAAGGCATCTGTCTTAAATGTACCACTATACATTAACTGTGCATTTTGAATGTCCCCATGGTGTGGCTGCTGCAGACACTGAATCTTCCTGACCACAGGCAAACAAGAAGCATTTCCTCTGGGAGGATGTGGAGCACCAGCGGGAAATCTTTACAACTATGTAGATTAAAAGAAGTTGTAGATTAAACACAGTGAGGGCTCAAACTGAGCAGAAGTGACTGGCTCCTCTCACCCTGCACTGAAGTAGCAAAGACTGTTCCTGGGCCCATACTGGCTGCTCTCTGGATCTCAGACCCTGTGAGATGCAGCTTTTATGAGGACTTGCAATTATCTTTTGGGGATAGATTGAGCCTCTCAAATACAGGCATCTCAAAGGGATGAATTCATATGTGGTTCTTCCATTATTAAGTGTGGCTTTGTCCTTAAGGTTCTCCTTGAAAAAATACTTAATAACTTTGCTTTCCTAGCCACACTCTGTTAAGCCTTAAAACCCAGTCATCCATTTACTCATTTTAGCTGTTTTAAAACCAAAACAAAACAGTTCTAAGCTGTCAATAATATGAACAAAGTGCATTACCCCAAATCAGTTTTGATTTCCTTGCCCTCTAATAAATGACATGGTTTTATGAGTTTTTAAGTGCCATGATAAAAAAACTTTCCTACAACATATCTTTACTTTTCATGTAAGACAGCTTTTAAAAAGAATCTTTGTAGCTTTGTGACCAGGTCAAAACCTGATGTACAGGCAGGGGAGATTACTTATGTACTAGTATTATCTGCAGAAAATATCTGTCTTTGACTGAAACATGTAATCATCAAATAATACTTCTGGGTTATACCTTTTCATCAGGCTGTGAAAGTACATTGCAGGAAGAAATAAATGTAAAAGCAAGTAGGAAGAGAAAAACTCTGTATATTCTGAATAGTTTTTCCATCATTATTCTGATGAGCATGGAGTCCACCCATAGGGATTTTGAAGGTTTTACTTCTAAAGAGCTGTACAATGCAATTTAACAGTGTAAACTACTTTAATCCCTCAGCCTATATCAAGTAAAAGGTTGTGAGTTTAATGATGCCTCTCATATGCCTCCCCATGGAAGAACGGCTGCCTCCAAAGTGAAGTTGCTTCATCTTGCAAAGGAAAATGGGAAGGGATATATATGCTTTTTTTTCCTGAAGGACAAACAAGATTGCTATTGCAAATTCAGGAACATGGAGTCTGAAATTATTTTAAAATGGCAAATTTCTTACTTTTCAATATGCTATCAAAGTATTTTCTCTGAAATTTCTCTGTGACAGCCACGTGGCTACTTCATTCAAAGGCTGGTAAAGCACTGGCACAGGATGCCCAGAGAAGCTGTGAATGCCCCATCTGTGGAAGTGTTCAAGGCCAGGCTAAACGGGGCCCTGGCAACCTGATCTAGTGGGTGACACTCCTACCTATGGCAGAAGGATAACTGGATGGTCTTTAAGATATTTTCTAACCTAAACAATTCTATGATTCTATGATTTCATGAAATCAAAATAATATGGGGCAGAAATAAAATCACATTCACTACAGACACTTCAAGGCTGATCTCTCCAAATTTATGTTATATTTCAACCTTATGGCAGTTACTTTCTTAATCATTATTTATTCATTTTATCATGTGTCAAGAAAGTTCTAATTTTGTTTTGTAATTAATCACTTCATATGGACATAGAGGTTAATAATTCTTAAGAAATTAAGACTGAAAATATGAGCAAAAGCAATGCAAAAGAGCGTTCTTATCATGTTTTTAAGGGATCTCAGGATCAAGTTAAAAATTATAAACAACAAAACATATGATGATAGCTGAATGCGAGTTTTGCAGACCAATGAAATTATTAATGCAACATGTTGGTGCATGAAATAAACAAAAAGGTAGACAGATAATTCAGTAAAAAAATATGGGTTAATATATACCACTGTGTTCATAAATTTTAATAGAACTATTTATCACAGCTAGAATTGTTAAGGAATTCTGTAGGCTTTCTGCCACTGTGGTAAGATGAATGATGAATCTGATGCAATGCAGGGTTTTTTAATAATTTATTGGGTCATGAGTTATGGTTTTATTCAATTGAATATTATTAGATGGGTTTGCCCCAGGCAGTGAGCATGGTATATGAAAAAGAAAAATAGATTAAGCAAACACTCGATGAGTTTAATCATTTCAAACAGGGCAGAGGATAAAGGCACTGACAGATTTGTCATTAATTCAGCAGATGTTTTTACCTCCACACAACATAATCACAAGATGAGAGTTGTCAGTGAAGCCCTGAAAGTATGATGATGATAATTAATAGTCTGCATAATCTATTATTTTCACACAATTGATTTATTTTCTCCATGAAAAACAACAAGGGATGGAACAGAGTGGAAGGTCTTTTCAAGAATGGTGGCATAAGAATATTTTTCCTCATCCTAAATCCTTATATCTATTTTTTGATAAAATAGTGCCATTCAGCACAATGATAGCTGGTGGTGATTTTCCTTGATGGAGAATGGAATGAATGATCATTGCTGTACTTTATCCATATTCTAATGATGCCTCACCATGGAGACTATCCATCAAATTTTTATCAAGAACCATTATCGTTGGCTTCCCACTCAAAGCCTGACCTGTAAGATGCAACCAAGTCCATTTTTCTATAAAAAATATTAAGTTTCTTTGAGACGAGAGGAGGGGCCTAGGGACCTGAAGATAAGATACGTGCCCTCTGTGCTGTTCAAATAAGTATAGGCAGAGCTCAAGGTGGTAAACGACTGATCTTGACACCTGCAAAGATTGCATTTATTAATTGATTTATTATTATGTGTATGACTCTTGACTTATCATTGAACTGCTTTTTCAACATCAAGTAAAAGAGCTATAAGTGTCTCCATTACATAATTTTCTGCTTTTCTTGATCATTGCCTCAGTCATATAAATTCTGAGCATTTTCATAAATTTCATTTGCAGCTATAATTACTCAACACTTAATAATTTTTTTAGTATGTATCTAAAACTGCTTTTCTAGAAAGAAACAAACATGCAGTTCATGAAACAACACTTTGCCTTTCACAATTACTCTGGGTTACATAGGAAGTGTTTGACAAAGCCCAAGTTAATATTAAACTCTCTTAGTCAATGCCTAGCTACCTAAATTGCAAATTGCCCTATTTTTTGTCTCAGTTTCTTGTGCGAAGTTCCAACAACAGTGCTAATCCATCACTTTATGCACATCTGACATTTCCTGAATAGAGATTCATTCCACGGCTTTCAAAACAACACCCAGACCCCTGAGTAGATCATAAAAATAGAAATTCTGTGGACCAGTATACAGGAACTGAATCACATTTATGACAGGGGGAAAAAATTCAGTTCTTTTCCTTGGCCAGAAAAATAGACTTCTTTTTCTATTAAAGAGTTTCATTGATGAAACTCTAATCCTGGTTAAGTACTTTGTTCTTAAGCAAAGAGAAGGAGGAGGTTGTTATTGGGTCACCCAGAGTTAACCTTTCTGTATGTTTGATATTCTGTAGATAAGCAGCAAATATGACAGTTTCAAAAGGTATTTTTTCGATGAGCAATGTTCATAGCCTATGAGGTAGGAATATTTTTGCTTTCAAATTTTTCTTTATTGAACGTTTTGATGACTATTTCTTTTCAGAATGGTCAAAGAAATATAAAAATACTAACTAATTTTATCTCCCTCTCTCATCAGAGTAGGTAACAGCTTAGATACATCTGTGTTGTTAAGTCTCTGAATTGTTAAATTATAGTCTGCCCTTCTTTCTCAAGTTCTGTAATAAATATGGCAAAGAATTTGCAGACTGAAGGTATGTGAGTCACAGGAAACAACACCTTCACCACGTTATCCAGTCAGAAAGGATGTAAGGTTTCCATACGCTGAACCTCAGAATTGTTAAGGAACATTTCACGAGCAGGTTAGCTACTTAATGACTCTATAGATCACATCTGACATTCCACATCAACGGCAGCTGCTGCAAGACTCTCTGACTATAAAGAAAAGAGCCATACCTGCCATAATGAGAAAAATATGTCAGTGTTCGCCTGGATTAAAGTATCTCTGGGGATAGATGTATACTTTTAACCTGTTGGAGAATAGATCTTAACAAAAATGAAAATAGTAACAACAATGGGTTTACTACTCATGATTATAGATAAATGTTTTATTCAGAACTTAAAATTTTTCTTACGTTCTCTCCTTGTGTTTCCTTTCCTGCTTTTGTTTTTCTTTAAAAGCCTGTTTCCAGAATAACTCTTTTATATCAGTATATATTCTCATTTTTTAAAAATATTTGATGATATTTTAGTTTCATAGGAAACCACGCAAACTATCAGCTTCAATCTGTTACCATTTTGTGTGACTATGCTATTTTAAATATACTTTTTTTGGCTAAAGGAGGAAGGAGGGGAAAGTACAAGAATGCCTGGAGCTAATAAATGGGGGAGTTAGGACAGAATGCAATGTGGCAGCTTAAGTTTTCTGCTGCTGTGCATACAGTGTAAAATGGTCATTAATGTTCAGTAAGGAGACTTGCATAAAATAATTAAATGAACCCTAAGGATACCTGTCAAACTGTCATATACTCACTAGCAAGGAAGTCACCAAGTAAAGCTGTCAGTCAGAGTCTGACATTCTGAAATCCTTCAAAAAGTGTTAAGCATTCAAAACTCTGCTAGCAATAAACCTGGCAACAGTAAGATAAGCTGGCCTGCCACAGCCCCCGGGTTCTTCTGCAAATGACACTGCGATATGACTCAGTACCCTTACGTTGGAAAGAATGTAATTCATTTTTTTATTTGTTCAAGAAAGCATCAAAGACATGCTTTACTCTTCCCTGCAGCAAGCACACTATTTTCCAATTTGTAAATAAAGTGAATATTGGCTTTTGTTGAACTGCAGTGCATATTGACCAGTCTGTGTAAATCAGCTTAGGGGACATGTAAGCTGTGGTAATTTACATCAGATAAAGATTTATCTGACACTTCTCTTTTTTTCTCTTTTTTGAACAAATAAATGTGTAAACATTAACAGCTATATGAGACAGTTTAGCCATTGATGCTGGAAGGTTAATTTCAGTAAGCCAAGTCCTCACTGGAATTAAGGTCACTTGTAGTAATTACTTTAAACAGAGAGCTAGTAATGATCAGAAAATTGTTACTGCCTAATCTAGCATATTATCACTGTCATTTCCAAAGTGCCTATTAACAACAGTGTCTTTGTGCCAACTGTGCAATTTAGAATCATTTAATGCGCACAAAATACTCCTTGCTCTTTATTGTTTCACTGAGTAGAGTTTAGATTTTTTCTTTTCCATTTCCACCTTTGCTTTCTTATCTTTCATCTTTCTTATTCCTTCATTTTATCTCTTCTCATTCTCTTTTTTCCATGTCTTTTTTTTTTTTCCTTTATTCTTTCATTTTCTCCTTTTTTTTTATTCTTTCCCTCTTTGGTTCTCTTCCTCTCTATCCATCTGCTCGTTTATTTGTTCTTTGCTCTTCTCCATTTGTCTCTCCTTTTTTTTTTCCACTTCCTTCTCTTGTCCTAGCTCTTCTTTTGCAATTTACTAGACTTGGTAATTTTGAAATGCTTTTAAAAGAAACTTGTTGCTAACTATGCCCTGGTGGAGGAGCTGGTAGGAGAAAAAAGTCCAAAGTTAATCCATGTTAACACACTTGGTCTCATTTGACTTTGTAAATCTAAAAGATAAAAGGTGAATGTCTAAGTCAGGACCTGACCTCCTTCTGTAGTCACTGAGGGAAAGTAACATCTATAGAGTTTCAGTTGACTCATCCTAATCGGGTTGTCTGATCTATGTCAAAAAACATCTCTGGAGGTTGTCTCTTTCTTTCTTTCTTCTGTGTATGAAAAAGGCTTGGATAAGTAGTATAGAATCAACTGTCTACATATAATGTGGAGTTGAGTAATTTTAAACACACCTTTTGTAACTCCTTTGTGTTCAATGGGTTGGAAAAAGAATTAAACCCTTGTTCCTCTCTCATCGTTAGGCTGATATTTTTTCAGATGGTTTATGCGTAAAACTGCTAAAGTAATTTTCCCCTGTCTTAGCTGCTCATTGTGTGTGATGCCTTTAACTTTGGGGCATCCTTTATTAAAAAAGCTGTTTAATTTATCCAATATTTGGCATTTATTGAATAAAGATGTAGAAACCTTAACAGTGTCTGATTAGTGGATCTGTTATTTCCTGCACTAAGTGTGAACATAGTAATTCAAGCATAAAAAGCAGTTGGAAAATACTATTAGTCACAATTTCCATAAATATTTGGAATCAATATTCATAGTCCAAACTTTCTTGTGCCCTTCTTCAGAAATTTGTAATGAGGGACCCAATTATTAAAGTTTGATTTGGAAAATCTGGACCTCAGTGATTGCCCAGGATGATAGTAGAACTGTGTCAAAACAAATGTTAGACACCAGATCTCTCAGCTACCAGGAAACAGGAATATTGATATTCAGGTAGCATGATGTAAAATATATTTGCTTTCACATCTTGGTAAGTGAATGACCCACCTACCCTTAGATGTGAAGGAGTTTTTAATTGTTCTTACATAAATATTTCATCCTATATCCACACATATCAGACTGAAGGGTGGAGACTGCTATAAGGAAATTCTAATTAAATATCAGTGCATTATCACATAAATAGATTGGTGACTAATGCATTTAATTCTTTACTATTACTATGTAATTCAATATTTTGGGTCATGAAGGGGTGAAAGTTAACTAGCACTAGTAATCGCTGATTCAATCCATGATGTAGGGTTTATTACTGAATCAGAAAATTGATTAAAATTGATCCTCTTATCTTGTTTTTTGGAAATGCATTGGCCTGCTAACATCAATATTTAGCATGTCACCACTTGAAAATAGTAATAAATTCATTTCTGAAACTCTTCATCTTATCGCCAATGAAATTTGACTAGTTTTAAATTAGCAATTTTTCAAGGTAAGCTGTTTGCATTCCTTTGCAATTAAAATGTGCGGTTTACTTCACAGTGATCTCCCTAAGGGATTTTCATGTCTATCTTCACTATAAATTCATGTTTCCTAGACAGTAAACAAGAATTGCATTTTTTTCTGCTGAAATAATCACTTTTGGAGAATGAGATTTCAGTTTGTTTTAATCCTTTTAGCCTGCAGCTGTTCTCCCTCAGTCATTATAACTCTAACTTAAGTTTATTTTGAGTAGCACATGTATCTTTCTAGTCCAATCCATTTCCACACCATTTTTCACCGCCAGTCAAGCTTAGATAGTAGGAAACAATGAAAAAGATGTAGCTTTAAGCACTGGTGAGTTTTCTATTACATCCCTCATTAAAATAGAATTAAAAATAGATAACATTATAGATCTGTTTGCTGGTATGTACAAAGCCTTACAAGTATAATTTCCAAACACTTAAACCAGCAACTCTTGATTTTCTTCGCTGCCGTTGGTTGTCTCTTATAATGATATGCTAGTCCTTGATCTCTGAAGAGATATGATAGTGCTTGATCTCTTTTATTTTGTAATTAAATTTGAACTTTAAATTGGAAGAACTTGGTAAAATCAACATAAAAATTAGCTTGGAAGAACTTGGTAAAATCAACATAAAAACTAGCTTTACAGAATGGCCATGAGGAAGCAAGACTCTGCCTGAAGAGATGCTGCGGTCTTCTGTAACATGAATATTTGCCTGATGAGTTGCCTTTATGTTTATAACCTGCCTTTTGGCCAAGTGCCAAAAATGTTGCAACACTGAAATAAAAGGCCAATTCCAATTATTTTTAAGCTTGGATAATGGAGTGTCACTTAGCCCCAAAATTCTCAAACATATGTTCATTTTCTTTGTTTCGTTTATGTGTGGTTACAGCCCTTAAAAATAGTTTAAAATCTGGGTCTGTGTTGTACCCCGAGAAGGAGTAAATGTACCCAGAAGGGAGTGGTATGTTGTCCCACAGACACCAAAGGGGGCAATCTCAGCAGCTATAAAAATGGGTTTTAAAATTAGGCTCTAAAGCTGGAGCAGGATTATAACAATAGTGTGCATAAATCTTTAGTCTTCTTCTTTAGAAGCAAAATCTTCATGAAACAATAAGTTTTTGAAACCAGAGAAATGGGCAAAGGCACGCAGAGCAGGGCTGCCACGGCACTGAATTCAGAGTCTGCTTCAGGGATTTCCTTACATACTAAAGTTAATGTAATTTCTCAGGCTTTATGAGCAATTACTTTTTCTTTTTTTTTTTTTTTTTTTTTTTTTTTTTTTGCCAATGGCAATTCAATATTTTGAAGCATGTTTATTTTTCACAGCTAAAGACAGCACATTAAGTATTTAGATCAAAATAATTGCTTAGTCCCTACCCATTCAGACTAAAGCCAGCAGTAATAAAAGATATTAAGGGAGAATATGCTTTGGGTTTCTTTCATTAAAACTTCCATTAAAATCTACTTCTTTCTTCTTTTTCCCTTTTATCATAATTCCTTTTCTAGGTATTTATCTTTGCTTCACTTTGCATTTTTTACGTTTCTTTCAGCAGAATCCATCCACATACTCTCAGCTCTCTCTACCTCCTCTTCCTTTCTCTGTCACTGTCTCCATTTTCTTGGAAATTTTCCTGCATATAACAAATTAGTTCATTTTCTCTTAGTCTGAACCCAGCTAAAATCTTTGCATGTCACAGAGTAGAATGCAGCTTACTGCACCGAGAAAATGATGAACTAAAATCTGAACACAGGAGAGCAAAAGAGGCTTTTATATCATTATTTAGGAAGCTACATAAGGCACCTCATTTCAGAAGATTCTGCATGACAACAACAGGCATTCAGCTCTGTGAGTACATGCTCAGTTTGCTAGAAAATGAAGCCACTCTTTCTGAAAGTATTTATTTATTTATTTATTTATTTAATCAGGTTTAGTTATGACATCTGAAGTATTATAATAATTCTTCATTTTTTTCTCTTTTCTGGAGATCTAATTGCTACTTTCACAAAAAAATAAAAAAGTACATTGAACTTATATTTTACTTTCAAGTTCTAAACTCAAAGTTGTTTCAGACTGATTAATTATTTTAGCTATGTTCATTCTTGAAGGATTCAAAGCAATGCACCGACATATATGCTTTATCATACTTTCAGTGGTGAAGCATATCTTGGAGTTCAATAAGATCTGGAATTAAAGTGATATCACTTTCAGCCCTCTCTTATAAATATCACTCCTTTGAAATTTATACTGTTGTAGACTCTTAGGATTTCTGAGAACTTTTCCTTGGAGGTCATCCAAGAAGCAGGACTGCTATTTAGATGAGATAATTCTGTGAGAGATTTGTGGAAAGACAGAAAGAGGTGGATAACTTCAATCCCTGTGTACATATTAGCCAGCAGAAGTGATGTCTATGGCAAGAAAATAAAACTGCACCCACCCTTTCAAAAATAGATTTCTCTGAGAGAACTCGAGAAATGTGGATTTTCTCATTGGTGACAAACTGAGGAGGGACCTGTGAAAGAAATGTAAAAATACTGCATCAAACTTTTGAACTAACTGAAGAAACCCTTCTTAACACACTGGATCTACCATGAAATCCTAGTATTACCTACAGCAACATGATTTCTGTACTTTTGTACTCCTATATTTGCATCAGTGCTTTACTGCCTCAAAACACTTCTTGCTAAGGAAACAGGTTGCAGTCAGTACATCACAGAAGAAGAGAGATCATATGCAAGATTTTGATATCCCAAGAACCACCCCTTGAAGTCAATCTATCCACCATTCCATACACAAAATCCCATTATTTTTATATGAATGATAAAAATCCCCTGCCAAGGTGTTACGATCTGGTTTGAACCATCCAGAAGAGCAAAGAAAATTAAGTCTCTGTGTATAAAACAGAAGGAACTTTGAGGGTTCAAACCATTCCAAAAAATGTGATTAAAACCAAATTAGGTTAGATGTAGGTGCCGAAATTTAATGCTTTGTATAATAGTAAAAAGGGTACATAGAGAGAGAGAGAGAGAGAGAGAGAGAGAGAGAAGGAAGGAAGGAAGTGGCGGAAGGAAGTGGCGGAAGGAAGGAAGTGGCGGAAGGAAGGAAGGAAGGAAGGAAGGAAGGAAGGAAGAAGGAAGGAAGGAAGGAAGGAAGGAAGGAAGGAAGGAAGGAAGGAAGGCAAGGAAGGAAGGAAGGAAGTGGCAGAAGAAGGAAGGAAGGAGGAAGGAAGGAGGAAGGAAGGAAGGAAGGAAGGAAGGAAGGAAGGAAGGAAGGAAGGAAGAGGGAAGGAAGGAAGGAAGGAAGGAAGGAAGGAAGGAAGGAAGGGAAGGAAGGAAGGAAGGAAGGAAGGAAGGAAGGAAGGAAGGGGAAGGAAGGAAGGAAGGAAGGAAGGAAGGAAGGAAGTGGAAGGAAGGAATGGCGGAAGGAAGTGGGGGAAGGAAGGAAGTGGAGGAAGGAAAGTGGCGGAAGGAAGGGGAAGGAAGGGGGAAGGAAGGAAGTGGCGGAAGGAAGGGGAAGGAAGGAAGAAGGAAGGAAGTGAAGGAAGGAAAGGAAGGAAGTGGCGGAAGGAAGGAAGAAGGCAAGGAGGAAGGAGGAAGGAGGAAGGGAAGGAGGAAGGAAGGAAGGAAGGAAGGAAGGAAGGAATGGAGAAGGAAGGAAGGGCGGAAGGAAGTGGCGGAAGGAAGTGCGGAAGGGAAAAGTGCGGAAGGAAGGAAGGAAGGAAGGAAGGAAGGAAGGAAGGAAGGAAGGGGAAGGAAGGAAGGAAGGAAGGAAGGAAGGAAGGAAGGAAGGAAGGAAGGAAGAGAAGGAAGGAGGAGGAAGGAAGGAGGAAGAAGGAAGGAATGGGGAAGGAAGGAAGGAAGGAAGAAGGAAGGAAGTGGCGAAGGAAGGGAAGGAAGGCAAGGAAAGGAAGGAAGGAAGGAAGGAAGGAAGGAAGGAAGGAAGGAAGAGGAAGGAAGGAAGGAAGGAAGGGAAGGAAGAAGAAGGAAGAACGAAGGAAGAAGAAAGAAAGAAGGAAGGAAGGAAGGAAGGAAGGAAGAAGAAGGAAGAAAGGAAAGAAAGAAGAAGAAAAGAAAGGAAGGAAGAGAAAGAAAGAAAGAAAGAAAGAAAGAAGAGAAAGAAAAGAAAGAAGAGAAAGAAAGAAAGAAAGAAAGAAAGAAAAGAAAGAAAGAAAGAAAGAAAGAAAGAAGAAAGAAAGAAAGAAAAGAAAGAAAGAAAGAAAGAAGAAAGAAAGAAAGAAAAAGAAGAAGAAAGAAAGAAAGAGAAAGAAAGAAAGAAAAGAAAGAAAGAAAAAAAGAAAGAAGAAAGAAAGAAAGAAAGAAAGAAAGAAAGAAAGAAAGAAAGAAAGAAAGAAAGAAAGAAAGAAAGAAAGAAAGAAAGAAAGAAAGAAAGAAAGAAAGAAAGAGGGAAGTGTGGGGATTGTGGGTGGGGTACAGGGAGAGAGTGACAGGGAAGCACATCACCCATCTGAGAGTCTCCTCTTTGGGAGGCTCTTTGATGGGCCGTGTCCCCCCTTCTGCTGCAGATAAGCTTTTTCCCCAAGTGGAGGGCCCCTTAGCTGAGCTGGTCTGCACTTCAGAGGATGGGTATTCACCATGCCTCTCACCAGAGGCTTTCCAACACACCCAGCACCTCTCTCCTCTCAGCCTTTCATGCAAAGGTCTATGTGAACCTGATAGCCCTGGGGTGGTGGTCTGCAGTCCAAAGGTATTAAGCTTGTTCCTTGTGTGAATGTTCTCTTTTCTCAGAGCTCTGAGTTGTGACTTTACCGTATCTCCATCAGCAAGCAGCTCAGGGTCCCAGTCAGAAGGCCTGTTAAGGGGGTGATGGTCTTCTCTTAAGTCCTAAACTGAAATACTTTAGTCTCTGACACAAGGCAGAAATTCAGTCAAATGAGATAAATAATAGCACTTTACTTTCACAGAAGCTTCCAAAGATTAACTTCTGTGTTGTATGTAACAAATAGCTGAGAGAAGCAGAAGCTGACAGTTACAAAGAGACTTTAATTTATTATTTTCATTTCATATGTACAAGTAAGCTGTAATACCTGTATAGGTAAAAAATCTCATTTTGGAGCAATTTGCACCTTCCATATAGAATGCATAACAAATAAAATCAATCACTTTAACAAGCAAAAAATAATGATTTAAAAGTAATTAGGTTATAAGAAATAATGAATTAGTTTAAGTAATGAAAAGAGTGAAAAAGGAAGAATTAAGTAAAACAAATCATGAAACTGTGATGAAAAGCGTAGGAAATTTACTTATGGCTTTTTAGTAGCCCATAAATATATAGTATTTAAAGCATGAACAATCTTTCTGCTATAAAATAAAGAGGGAGGACAAGAGGAGGAGTTTGAGTTTGTTTGGTTTTTTGGTTTTGGGTTGTTTGATTGGTTTTGTTTGGTTTGTGTTTTGTTTTGTTGTGGGGTTTTGTATGTTTGCTTGTTTTGTTTTGTTTTGCTTGATTTTGTCTCTTTTCACATTAGTCTGGGACCTCTTATGGTCTGTAAAATCTTCCAAATATAATTTAATTTCCTGTGAAGGGAATAATTTTTCTGTCCTTTTGCTATGAAGGTATATTTACAGAGGAGACATCTTTAATTAATAGTTTAGACGGAAGAAGAAAATATAGCTTTCAAGATATTTTGTCTAAAACTAGTAAGCTGGTCTTTCATTTGGAGAAAGCTGAACAAATATTACTGATTATAGCAGTGTTCTACAGAACCAAGATTAAGGGAGAAAAAAACTGAAAAAACAAACCACGACAACTAAAAACCCCAAATCATCATTTTCCTTGCCAGAAATGTCCCTAGAGAGTTGGAGCTGCAATTTCTGCAAACTTTAAAAAATACTTATGTTTACTGTGAAACTTTCATTGCAGATAGTAACCTTTATGTCTTTGGGGATGTCTGTCTTGAGACACCTTAAAATTATACATAGTCTAATAACTATTTGAAGACATTTGGACAGGAAATAATGACTTTTACCAACTTTGGAGAAGTGTAAATAGTCTGAAAAGTCAAATTTACAGTGTGGGCTAAAATAGTCCTGATTGTGAAATTTGTTGCTACTGAACTGCAACAAAGCATGTCCTAAAGAAAGGTAACTCCTGGTACAAAGGGCATTCTGAAGACAGAAAAAGAACAGAAAAGCTAAGACAGTGTCTTAGTGTTTTAGCTCAGACAGTGTTTACTCAATGAAAAAAACTTCTGGAATGACATTACTGATGGAAAATATTGGGAAATAAACATGGATATTGATAATTATTTTAATTCATACCAAAAGAGTTAAATAGAAATTTTAGCAGAGCTTTTTTATTTTTTACACTTTTTATGTGTGTCTCAAAGACAAAAAAAATTGGCCAAGATATTCCTTTGATGAATTGAAGAGGAGAAATAAACAACAATATTCGAAGCAGCTATTTATTCAAGGCAATCAATGGATATAAACTCGAGAAGTCAAGAACATTAGCAAGACATTTCTCTTATATAACTGAAATTTGGAAATAAACACAAGTTTTTGCTATAAAATATTTTCTCATTTAAACCAGGAAATAGACAAAAGTCTTCAAAAGGCAAAAAGGCCCCTCTCCTAAAAGTATTACACCTAAAAGTATTCAAAAGCTAAATCTTATAAAACTGAGGAAGGAATGAAAAAATTGCTTACTTATTCAATAAAATCTTAGTTTTTTGTACATAAATTTAAAGATCCAATGGACTTAAATAGAGTTTATATGACACACTCAAAAAGATAGGATGAGAGCTAATAAAGACAGTCAGAAATATTCAGTTAACATTTCACTGTCAGCTCCCTTTATACAATGTATGGGAGAATTAGGCACATAAATTAAGGTGAAATTCTAAACCCAGTTAATTAAAAAAACCAGTGGGTGTCTGATGATCTCTGAAACTGCCCCTTAAGTTACCTGTCTCTCCAAAATCTTGTTGCTTTCCTCCTGACAAGACTGCAAGTCTTTCAATTATTTACCTCTGATTGGGTGCCTGCTCTAAAATTTCAGACCAGACCTATCCTGTCTTTTCCAATGGATAGTCTGCGCAGCTACTGCTGAGGTTGCTCAAGCTTAACAGGTAGGTTTTAGCATTACTTCACAAAATACTTGATGTTCAAAATATGAAAGAACGTGCTTTGTTCTTTTTCTGCCCAGAAGTAAGTCTGAACGGAGCAAGTGATTCCGTTCATCCTAGAATAGAATGAACTCTGAAGATGATATGGCATTGTTCTGGGATGGGTGACATTCCAGCTGAGATAGCAATTTTTTTTGTGCACCACTTGATAAATTTGTTTTAAAAGCAGGTGTGAGAATTAAATTATATATTCTTAGTTTTTCAGCTTGAAGTCAAAACAGACCTGAATAACAGCTCCAGTGTCACCTGTGTAAGAATTGACACAGGTCTTTCCCAGAGCTATGTACAGCTTTTAGGTCCCTTTATACATTCTAACTTATTATTTCAAAAGTAGAGTGGTTTTAATCCACTCATTACCCCTGCAGTGAGAAAAAGTGTATAATAGTACATTTTGTGTAACTTAGTGAAGCATTCTGTGCTTTTGTATTTAAGTGTGGTTTCCACAAAACTCAGAAGGAAATGAAAAACCATTTTGATCCCACATCTTACATTTATGACAGTTCTAGAAATAACAAAATGCCAACCAAACAATGGGAAAAGAAACCCTATTACAACATCATAGCATGACACAGCACAATAAAAGTGCTTTATTTTTAAAACCATCTTTCATTGATTATTTGCTTATTTAATTAACATACCGGTGCATAGGCTTACATTCTCCAGAAGCTGAATCTACATGTTTAGGAAACTGATTGTTACTACCTGCCATCTTTTCTATAAAAACAATTGAACATATGTGCACTATTCTAAAATATCTGCTAGCAGAATTCTAGAGACATTTGGCTCAACTTAAAACTTCCAGCAGAAGAAAAATAATTACTTCTATTTAAACAATAAACACATTTGCAAGAATAACAGGAAAGTTTCTCACATTTCTGGTTACAGATTGGTTAGAACACAAATACCTTCTGCTTTTTCATACCCGTAGGGAACAATCGGTTATGTACTTTCTCTGATCCTCTCTATTTTCATAAGGTAAGAGACAAAAGTGCCAGCCACTTGGATACAGAGAAGCTGGGGAAGGAGCAAGTAGCTCCATGAACCATGAACTCTAATATATACATCAGCATTGGGGATTATTTCTAAGTTCTGGAACCTGGATAATATTCTATTATGAGGATCAAATCTCTGCCAAAAAGAATCACAGAAACACAGATTCTGTGGGTTTGGGTTTGAAGAGACCTTGAAGTCCATCTGTTTCCAAGCCCTCTGCTGTGGGCAGGGTCACCTTCAACTAGACCATGTGCTATCAGGGTGAGTGAAGTTCCCCAAGAGGACCAGGGGTTTTTAAATGTGGCTGCTCCTGTCTGAATGGAGGTCTCATGTGCTTGGTCATCCTGGTCTGGTGGTGTGCAGATTGAGGTACCTCCAAGTGATGTTCCATGCACTACAGCTGGTCTTCGGCACAGAAGGCAACACTGCCTGATCATTTTCCCCTCCTGTCCTTCCTAAAGAGCCTGAACTCTTCCATGCCAACACTGCAATCCCAGGGACCATCCCACTAGGTCTTGTGATACCAACAAGATTGTAGCCCTGCAGGTGTGCGTACATGTCTAGTTCCTCTTGTTTATTTCTCTATGAGGGGTGTATTTGCACTGAGACATTTAATTTGGGCCTCTAATGAAACCAAATTATTGAATTGAGTGGATGCAATTCCTTTGCACTGCCCTTTAGGTGCTCTCCTGCTGACCTGGGATCCATCTCCAGGCTATGGACATCTCTCCCTGGCATTGGCACCCAACTGATAAGAATAGGACTGACTTCTAGGAGTAGGTAGAACTGAGGTTAACCTCCCCCGAAAACTTTCATTTAAAGCTTTCTTCACCAGCTTGGCAAGCCCATGACTAGAGATGGCTTTCATTTTTAGGACAGACCGACCCCATCTTCTCCCAGAAGAGGTTTCTCAAAGGGAGATCCATGGTCTAAGTAGCTGAAACTTTGGCTGTGGCCCCAGTCCTGTAACCACTTCTTGACTCACCACATTCAACTGGCCCTTTCTAACCCCTTCCCTTTGACCAGGAGCATTGATGAAAACCTACCTGCACTCCAGAGTCTCTTATGTTCTCAGATGTCCTTTCCAGATTTGTACCTTTGATGTTCAAACCAGCCATACTGACATTAATTCTATCCTATTTCTAGTAAGAATAGCACTGAGACTCCTCCAGTGTGAGGAGGGAATGGAATGACAGAAACAATTCTGTGAAATACTCCCATCCTGGTCTGGTGAGCTTGTCAATGGTATGACAATCAGGATGTACTACACTTAAATTGGCAGAGCTATGAAGAGGCATATTAACTAATTGAATATGGCCTTATCAAGCAATGAATCAAATATAATTTCTGTTAAATCTGTGCCTCAGTAGGTTTTAAACTTCATTCAGCAATACAGTAATGAGCAAAACACAAACACTCTTATGAAGTTAAGAGCTTGCAAATTGAGAAGAAACCTCAGTATTTAATCTCCTGTGGGCTAACTCTGGTTTATAGATTCTCTTTCAAGCATTTAATGAAAGATACATATTAGGCTTAATTTAGGTAACCATTGTAACTGACAGAAGTTGATATTTATACCACATTTAAAACAAATAGTTTTCTTCTCACTGAATGCATTCGCTGACATCAGAATATGTTTTCATAAATCTTAATTAAAATTTTCTAATAAAGAAAAACATGCAATAGAAGCCAGACAACTGGCAATCAGTATTTCTCATAAGAAACAAAATGAAATTAGGACAAGAGGCAGATGATTGAAATACTTTATAAGTTTTTATATTTCTTTCCTTTACTCTTTGATCACAGATAAATCTTATAGAAAATAACTGCTTATATAATAACAGTATCTGTGTATGGAAGCAATGTTTGTAGAAGCCAAGCCTTAAATTGGCTATATTTTAAATTTAAATATCTAAGTTATATGCTGAAGATATACAATAAATTAGTCCTTTTATAAAAATTATAATTTTAGAAAGACAGTAGGTTAAGTGCATTCAGCCTACTTAGATGTTTGAATGTGCCAGACAGATCTAGTTGTGAATTTATTTCTATACCTTTTTTTTCCCCAAAAGTTTTTAAGTAAATTCAGGAGAAAAAAAGTAAATTTTTTTCTCCTTTTCTAACAGTTCAGAGACAGAGGCTTTGGTGTTGGCTTTTGTTGGGTTTGTTGGAAGGGATTGACTTTCTGTAGTGACTGTACTTCTTTGTAGGTAAGACTGGTTACAAAACAGCATAGATTTTCTATATATTTTTAAAATCCCAAGAGGGAAGAAGCAAGGGGAGCTGGATGGTGGAACATGTGCTTATGTGTTTTACTGGCATAAGGACCTATATGGCTCAGGTCCATAAATTCAGTCTTTCAAAAAAAAAAATCAATAAACATTGATATGCTTATGATTTTCAAATAGACAAGGTTATTTTAGTGGTTCATTAATTTTTGTTCTCGCTGCTGTTATGCTTGTTTGTCTTTTACCATTTGTTATTATGAGAGTATTAAAAACTCTATAGCTCTGACAGAATCATTCAATTATAACTTCCATTATGAGATACATGGAACAGTTATTTTTATATTCTGCAGTGTATATTAAAATAAGTTTTACAGGGAGTTTTCATGAACATGTATAATTAATATAGATGTCACTTTGTATCACTTCATTAATTACTCAACAACTGTAACCTCTGTTTAAAGTGGGTTTTGGGTTTTGTTTTGATAAAAATCAGATTAACTTAGAGGTTGATATATAGGATATGCTGCTTCAACAAATCTCACTTCTTAATTTGAACTAGCAATTTAGAGATATTTAGATTGTTTAGATTTAGAGAGATTTAGATTGTTCTCACAATCTACACTGACAAAAATTGTATTTCAGTGCAGAAAATACTGAAAAATACACTGTAAAACAGGGGAAAAGAGAGGTTAATGGACACCTAACTTTTCTTTTCCTCTTTATTATTCAATATATAAAGACGTTAATGAGACAAAAAGGCCTGAAGTTTTAAAAGATAAAGTATAACTACAATGGAATGATTCAAATTCTCAACATTTGCTCCCTGGATCCTACCTATGGGGTCAATAATAATTCCTTCCCCTTCAGGATATTCAGACCTTCTCTTACTGACTGCTCAATGAGATCAATAGACTTAATTAGAAAATAAATATATAGATTGAATTTCTAAGAAAAAAGACCAGATTGCAGTAAAATAATATTCTTCTAAAAGTAAAATTCAATGTTTTCAATGTTGATAAATTCTGCTTCTTTTCAAATTAAGCCTTTTTTTTCTGCCAGTGATTCAGTACTAAAAAGGACACAATAAAAATGCAAATTCAACCAAAATCACACTTTATGTAGATTATATATTTTAAAATTACAAACAGAACACATATGGTAGCTGCAAACTCCATAATTTTTAACTTGTTTCACAATTCTTTTCATTTTAAAATTTTCATTTTCTCATCTAGGCAGTAAGAACATGTGTCTTTAAGTTGTGAAATTAAAAAGTCCGATCAAAGTCCAAAGCAGACCAAAAGTTTTTATTGCCAGAAGTTATTGAACATAAAAAGTTCAGTGCATGTATCTTTATTTTGCCTTTAAAATCCTTCTAATAAAGGTAAGTGGATGAGGGTCTGCATAGAGCACTAGAAATGCCACGATAAAGAACTCACGAGAAATGTCCATTGAATGACCTGCACCAAAACAGGGGGAAGTGAAATTGCCCCCAAAGTGCAACACTTGAAACCTCACGCTCATTAACTCTTCTAAGCTCTTAGTTCCAGTGAGGAAGAGAAAGACTTTGACATTGAGGAAAGACTTCTCTAAAGAGAAATGATATGCTGTGGGGCAGGAAGTGGATTTAGGAAAAGTATTTAACAATAGCAGCCTGGCTAACACACTGAGTAGGCAGCTTGTTGTGCTACATAGATTATAAATCACATATAAAACTCATTTATTTAGATCTTCATTCACTTTCTAGTGAATTATAACAACAAATTCTCCTAATTTATTTTTTTTTACAATTTTTATGGGTTATTTTGTAATTTGCATAACATCTTGTAGCTGCTCTGCTACTCATCACATAGAGTGATCGATTAGCTTCTGCAGCTTGCATTCTATCATGATATGTCCATAAATTCTCAGTCAGAACTGCTCAAAGTAGGGTAGCAAAGGTGCACAGTACCACAGTACACATTAAGGACCCTTGGGACAAAAGTGATAACTGTTAAACCTTGAAATTCATGTAGCTGTAAAAATCCAGATTTGTTTTATGAGTGAGCAAAGGAACAGAAGCTGTTCCAAGGGGATATACCTATCCCAACACAAGTAAGAGAGCAAAATGGATAATATTCCTCCTGTGCATTTTGTATTAAAGAAGAAAAGGGATCACTGTTCTGATAACAACGTGTATGAATATCCAGGAGTATTACACCTATGTGCATTCTGGCTAGACCACAAACCAATAATGGATTTTACAAAGATCAGTTGGGATCAACAACAGGCAGCTCTGAATTTACTATGTAAAGGCCAGGATTTCACTGTGATTTTTTGCCCTGGCTGCTGGAAGTCATTTCAGTTTATCTACTGATTATGAAATACTGCTTTGTGTCTAGTGCTCCTTTGAAAGCTAAAACCTGAAAGTGATATGATGGCAGAGGGAGATAAAAAGTGGGACATACACTAGAGGAACACATTTCCAGGAAGCAAATGGATTCAAAAGAGATTTATGTTATATTCAGAGGCCAAACAAAAGTGTCAAAATGTTGAAAATTTCTCATAGTCCCTGGAGAGAAAGAGTAGATAGGAATCCAAGCTAGAAACACTTAATTTGAGTAGAATTACACAATATGGATACAAAACCAGTTTTCCTAGATTAACCCTCTCCTCTGAATCATTGTAACAAAGTCATGAAAATAGATTGGTTTTCTTACTGCTCTTATATGAGGAGTGTTTTGCAGGTTTTTGTGTTGGTTTGGGTTTTTATTCATGTTAAATTATGGGAAAAGCAGGTGTAATTCATTGTGGAGGCTTAGAAAATCAAAGTTCTTTCTTCACAGAGTAGGGCAGTCAGACTGAACTTTAATTTGTATAATTGCCTTTTATGTGTTGATTTCTTCTCTTTCCAGTCCTCATTAGGACTAGGTTAACTAAGGTTTCTAAGGGTACCATAAGGTACAGATTTGTAAAAACATATTTTTGTATGAGTTACTCAATATTAGCTCACAAGTTTTTCAGTTAGGGAAGAATTCTTTCAGTCTTGGGGAAAAAAAATAAGAGGTTTTTCTATATAAAGCTAGAGAATTCATTGTATGCATGTCAATAAATATAATTTGTATGGAAATTGATGTGACAGTAATGGGACACAAGCAGATGGAGAAAATTTTTCTTGGACTGTGTGTGATATCCACTGTAGTATCTAAATAAAACACCACATTATGTTTAAAGTAAAGTAATGAAGTATGTTTAAAATTATTATACAGGATCATTTTCTCCTGTGCCTACATCAATCACATTCAGGAACACTGTCAGAACAAATCACTTTATCCATTATTAACAAGTCAAAGGATTTACCTGAAGATTTTTCATAAAGCCTTATTGTATGAAACAGCATTAGAAAAGCAACAGAAACCTTGACAAACTTCAGCTCATCTGCTGACTGCATTTGTTCTGTTGTTTCTCTAGTGTGCTGTCATCAATAGTGTGAATCAATACCTGAAAATGGCTGAACCTCTCAGTGTGTTCTATGTAGCAGCTGTCTGAATGCTTACAGCAAAAGTTTGTAGCAGTGCAGTATTAGAAGGTATTTTCATTACTTGAAATTGTAAAGAAAAAAAACTAATTAAAATTTTATTGAGTATCTTCTGCAAATGAATAAGAATAAAACCCTCACATGTGAACTGATTGTAACCAACAACTAAGTCTACCCAGCTGCTGTGTCATTCCCTCTTCAGTGAGGTGAGAGAAAGAGTCAGAAGAGCAAAAACTGAAAACCCATGGGTCGATAGAAAGGCATTTTAATAGTTAAAATGAAAAATTAATACACAAGGAAAGTGAAGCAAGGAATTAATTAATTGCCTGTTATTGGCAGGTAGATATCAGCACTTCCAGGAAAGCAGGGCTGCATCATGTTTAATGATTACTTGAGAGGACAAATACCATGGCCATGAACATTCCTCCTTCTCCTTTTCCTGCACCTTTTACTGCTGTGCACATCACAGAGTAAAGCATATCTCATTGGTCATCTCACCAATTGGTCACCTTGGTCAGGCCCCCTCGAGATTCTTGTGCGCCCCAAGCCTGCTCACTGGGGTGATTGAGCCACATATTGGGACATTATAGAATCCTGAAATGGTTTGGGTTGGAAGGGACCTTGAATGTTATCGAGTTTCAACACCCCTGTTCTGGGCAGGGACACCCTCAATTAGACCAGGTCACTCAAAACCCCATCCAGTCCAGTCTTAAAAACTTCCAGGGATGGGTATCCATAGTTTGCCTGGACAAGACATTTCAGTTCATCACCACCCTCATAATAAAGAATTATTTTCTACAATCTAATCTAAACCTAATTTCAACTTTAACACGTTCCCTGTTGTCCTGTCACTAGATGCCATTGTAAATAGTCTTGCCCCTCTTTCCTGTAAGTTTCCATCAGGTACTGGAAGGATAATCAAGTTATGGGGAAAACAGACTCCTTCTAAAGCAATGAATCTCAAACTTGAGTTCAGCAATGATGCTGAACTTCCACATTCCCTTTGTGAATTTCATTGCAATGGGTATAACTGAGTGCTGCCAACCCTTACCACGGTACCACCAATACTTTGTGATATTGTGACACCCCCCTGGCAGACTCTTCTACAGAAAGGAGCCCAAAGAGCATCTTTGAATGATCTCTATTCGATGCATACTGAAATAATCAATTTCTCCCTTTTGGGAGTTGTTTGAAGGCTGTCTATCCCCTTAGTGCAAATCCACCATATAAAATGAAAAACACTCTTAAAAAAATCTGTGTGGAACTGGATAACAGACTAGAAGAAATTTGGGGTTTTTTAAGAATAATAGTGAATCACAAAATTAAAACAGTATATTTCCTTTGCACCAATGATGAAGTGGGAAATAGTGAGGGATATGATTTACTACATAGTTCAAAAATTGCCTCTGTGAAAATCCTTGCTCACGGTACAGCATGAACTTGTGTTGTTATGAATAATTTCTCTACATAGCTAAAACAGGTAGGGAGAACAATATATTAATGAGTAACAGCTCCATTTCTAGAGGTAGATTTTTGGCTATATGTTTGGTGATGTTCAGAGACAGCATCAGTTGTATTTGGCTTTCTATATCCAAGTCTATGATCAGTTCTAAGATTTGCTGTAAATTCCATCTACTATATACAGCATTACAGAACAGAGACATAAATTACGATACTCTGTTGTCTTAAAGACATAACGTTCACATATATACAAGAAATATTAATTTTATTAGGTGCACTTAATGAATTATTTTCTGAAGAAGGGAATTCCTTCATGGATCAGACCTGAATTACCACAGCAGAACCTTTATAAAAGGCTTGGTTCATTAGAGTTCATAAATTATCAGTGGCTTCAGTGTGTCTGACTAGTGCAGTAGTGTAATGGAGCTTTGCTAATTTAACTGAAGTATCTGACCTATATCTCTTCCAGAGCCCCCAGCTCAAGAGACTACCCAATCAAATAAAACTGTTTTAAGATGTGTTTTAGTCCAAAGAAATTAATGGGATCACTTGAAGCTGAAGTATCTGAAAGGCAATGAAACTATATTTCTCAAGCCCTCATCTCAAATGATAGGTTTATGATTTCACGAGCCTGTAGAAGCATCAGAGGCAGCAAAGACAGGTGTATCTGACTGAATGCATGAGCTGAACCAACTTTCCAATGACTGACTGTGTGCACAGACAAGGCAGTGATCACAAAGCATTGATGACAAAGACACTTCTAACAATCCTGTTGTAGCTGTTGAGCATTGTGCAAATATTTAAGGAAAAATGACAAAATCATATTAAGGATAATAAATATGCTTTCATTCCACTTCACAGTTGATAAATTATTAAGAGCTTAACTTTTCCAGATGATGTGCCTGTGCAAGGCAAGCTTCACTAATTTTCAAGACACTGTAGACTCAGTTCCTGGCAGCAGCCTCCAGTTGCCTTCCCCTGGTACCTGAGAACCATAACTCAACAGGATAACTGTCATGACAGAGGACTAAAGGACACATTAAAATATGCCATTAATTAATGAGTCCATGTGTGGCACAGTAAAAGAGCTCTGTACAGTGACTGGAAGAAGAATTTATCTTTATTCTTGATGGAGCTTTTGCTCAATGAAGTTACAAGGCAATTAAATATTCAGGCCAACCATACTCTTGCATAGACCCTAAAGAGCATTACCTATGTCCAATATATAACTTATTAGTTCAGATCAAATGCTTTACTTATGTGACTGGAATATTCTGCTCATCTCTTCAATAGTGATTGTTTCACTGAAACAGATAGTGTTTTTATTAACCTACAAAATGTTAATCATAGTGGAAGATGATTAAAAAGTAATGGATATGCTGGAGGTTAGGTATAAAATATTTCTACTTCATTTGTATTTGGAAATAAAATTCTTCATTATTTTCAAATTACACCACTCTTGGTAAATGCAATTATATTATGTGAAATATTTCAAATTCTATTTGGCCTTTGTAAGAAATTGATTTCACATTCAAAAATCAAGTTGTTAGGTGAGATTATGTGGAGAAAGACAGCTGGGTGTCTACAAGGTGCCAAAAACTCTACAGTCGAATCTCCTTACTGACCACCTTCAGCAAACCACCTTTGAGGCAATAGACTAGATGGAGACATAAAGAATATTGATAGATATCTTTGGAGAAAAAGGCTAACTGCTTGCAATTTACTCTTTGCAACCACTTATGAATATAGCTACCCAAAATCAAGTTTAGTAGCACCCTAAGTGTGAAGAAAATAATATACGTCACAAAAGATAAAGGAGATATGCCTGATTTCTAGTAAACAAGGGGGACACCACTCAAGAAAATGAGCATTTGCCAATGCAATCAGTGCAGGCACCATGTCATGTCTATCAATACTTAGGGAACTAATGCTACAAAAAATGTGAAATTAAGATGTAGCATTTTGAGAGATGGCAAAGAAACTACTGGCAGTGCAGCGTTAATCAAACAGGATTATATGTATGACAGAGAAAGACTTTGTTTAACTTCTGTATTCCACCACTCCTTTCTTGTCCTATCACTTTTGCCTGTAAAGACAAGATAATCTCACGTTCTATAGGTACATTTTACTGGTTTATGGAGATCGGAATATGTAGATGTTAGAAAGGAAAATGTGGCAAAGCAAGTAAAATTGTTGCTTTAAATTGCATGGAAATCATCAAACATGGAGTATTTCTCACAAATATCATTAACAAAATATTCTTTTCATTGATCGCCTTTTTATAATCTGTACTTGCAAAACGCTAATGGTTAATTGTATTATATGGAAAGAGTGATAGAAAGCTAAAATCCTTTTATCAAGGAAAAAATAAAATGACCAAAATAGTTTGTGGTTTGACCAGCAATAGATCTTAAAAATTCCTTTTTTTTTTCTGAGATGAAAAAGAAAAAAATAAGTCTAAACTTTACATTTACCAGCTCTTATTTGAATACATAATGTATTAAAACCCAAAAATGTTTCTTTTATTTTTGATTTATTTTCTGAAATTACTTTGCTTGCTCTTGTAATATTATGTCTATTTCCTCAGAAAACCAATTTATGTGTTTTTAAGAAGCTATTTCTCTATTTAATCAAAACCAATGGCTTACTTGAAAGCATACTACTGGGATGTGAGGATTGGATAACAACTGGATAGCAATTGTCAAATGTTGTCAGATGAGAATTCTTCACTATAAAGAAGACATCAAAATAGTAGAAAGACTGATATTCTCTGCCACTGAGACTTCCACCAATTAAAATCATGGTAATTTATTTTTGACTAAAACACATTTGCAAAAATGAAAAGAAACCATCAGTTTTTAATTAATAGCTACATGTAGACTTAAATTACTAGTGAACATAAAATACCCAAAATATGAAAAGCCATTCAGAATAGTTAAAAATTTTATTTTTTCTAATACAGACACATACCAAAAAAACACAGACATTAATATGATGATGAATGTTATTATAATTACCTTCTATCACTATGATTGGAACATGAATACAATATAGAATTTTAAGTAGATGCTGAAACACTTTTTGGTCTAAATGACAAAAACAGAAATTGTAAACACAAATGTATTGTTGTCTTGTATTTCTATGCATCCTTCTAGGCTGTGGAGTGGAATAACACTTGTTCAAAAAGAGAAACTTCTTGAAAACATAAATCTTCTTATCCATCTATGCTGTAACTTGCATTATTTCAGGAGAGAAAACATTTGAAAGAGATTTTGGTAGAGTATCAGTAAAAATAGTTGGAGTAAAGAACTTGGAAATATTTTAATCATTAAAGAAATGCCTTGTAGGAATAGAACACAGAACCTGGCTGATTATTCTCTCCTTTTCTCTTCCTATGATATTGGAATATGATCCCAATATTACCAGGTAGATTGTGCCTGGGCTGGTTTGACCCTTGCTGCTGGGCCAAAGGCAGCAACTGAGGTGTTTCACCTCAGAGACACTTTTGGCTGGCTGGGTGTTGCAGCTGGGCGCTGAAACAAGTCCAGGCTTGTAGAACCTCCGTTTACCTTTGGTGGGAAGGCTTCAGGTGAAGAGGAAAAGGAGACGGATTCTGTCAGAGGGTCAATATCCAGAGTTTTATTCAATGGTCACAGACACCTGAATCTTGGTAACAGCTCCAACAGAATACTAGGCACATGGTCCTGGCTCAATTTAAGCCCAGGGACAGGGGGAGGGAAGGGACAGGTGAGCACCAAGCAGGTGGGAGGAGGAGGGTCTCAGGGGACGAGGGACACATAGACAGGCCAATGACCCCAGGCCTGAAGGGCATCCTTTGAACTTGACCAACCACATGAGGCCTTGCTGGAATGTTAAGCCTGACTGACAGCCCAGCAGGGGGTGAGGGGGAAGGGGAAGAGAGGTATTGCCACACCTGGAGAAGGCGCTGGAAGTTTAAAACAGGATGTTGCAACACACTGCAACACTGTGACACATTATAATTGAAGCTTTGGGAGTTTATTATAATTGAAGCTTTGGGAGTTTATTAAAAGTTTAATGTTCATCATGGGTTACCAGGAAAAATTTGCAGTCTGCATTATATAATATAGAAGTTCTGTCGATTTTTTTGAAAGTACATGTAAACAGAAAATGTTCTGGTCATTGAAAGGAGTTAAGGTATTCCTCTTCCATTCTACATTTCTGTATAGACAAGCTTGCATGCAAGTGTCAGAAATCTCACATCAATTATGCTAGGACTCTTTCATAGAAATATTTCAGCTGTCTCATCTATACATCCTTCACTTGACGTAATTGCTTATCCAGTCATGAACACAAAATATTTCCTTTAAATGGTTGAGTATATCAAATAGACTGTAGTCTGATAAATTAAGTGAAAAATACTCATGCCATACTGTTGAAAGATGGCTGGGTGTAATATTAGAGGAAACTGAGAAGTTATATTCATATCCTAACAGAAGTTATAATGTTATGGGAAGCATAGGGTAAAACAGCTGATACTGGCTGGAATGTGGCTGGTATGCTCAAAAGCTATTCTACAACGGTTCTCCATTCACACAATCTGCATCCATGGCACCCAAACTAAAGATCCATCTAAGTACAAGGAAATAGAATAAAACTAAGCTGAGAATGGGAAAGTTTAGGGAAGACTCCATCCTAGCTACTGAGATCAGTAAATGGGCTGAAACTGCCTTCTCCCAGTAGGGAAACCTGTTGGGTAAGAACTACACTCTATGTGCACTGAATATTTTTGTTATAGATTAGAGCTTGTCTGTGTATTGCTTTGAATACATTTTTGCAGTCAGATATTATCACTGACAATGTTCAAATCTTAACAGTCACAGTTTTATGTTAATAAATAATTTTATTCTGTAAACTCTGTATGAGTCCTTCATGAGTAATGACATTTGAAGGTAATGGGCAGGCTACTGCAATAAAGTGGAAAGCCCACTGAGGGAAGGAAGGTGGGAAGATCTGCTGAGAGGTCTCCCTTAGGCTGTTGGTGTGTGTCCTTGAATAAGGCAGTCAAACTGCCCTCTGATCCATGAGGATTGGTCACTGAAAGGTCCTCAGTGACAGACTGGCCAGGCACAGGGGTTTCAGCTTTTCTGGGGTGCTGACAGACAAGTCAAACACCAAGGGTCAAGGAAATCTCCCCTTTTCAAAAAACACATACATTTTCATTTTGGTGCAAACCATAGCAAGAATAAAAGATGCTTAAAATAGTATTCATTTTTCCTGTGAAGGACCCAAACCAATTAGGTGTTATGTTTAGACTTTTATTTCTTAAATGCATAAAACTTTGTGTAGTATGGCCACTGAGGTAAAAGAAACTGTAAAGAAAAAGTCAGAAAACAGAACTTGTGTGTCAACAAATATTTGGTATGCTTGCCATAGAATAAATCCCATGCACAGAAAATTAATAGTTTAAAGTATATTTTGCAATTTTAAGGGGCGGAGAGGGCAACTGAACAAAGAATCAAATAAACTCTTAAAGACATATTGATGATTTCTATTGAAGTCATACCTTCACAGATTGCAGTCAGGGGATGATAGGTCTGGGGATAAGTTTACATTATGTGCATGACAGTTGTGTGTTTTATTCAGCTGCTTTAATTCTAGTGGTAAAATAAACATTACTTGTGTCTGTTCCATCAGTTGTACCTGCAACTGTTCACCAATTTCTTGAGAAAAGTAATGTAGGTACATTGTCTAACCAATATCTACTAAAGATCTGTAATTACTGAACAAGTTGATGCAAAAATCAGAGAACTGGAAAATTCAAATTCTATTTAATAAGCACCTGAGAGAGAGCAGGAATAACCCAGAAGGACCAGTGGCTCCTCTCTGGTCATGTATGAATCTCTAGTTCTGTGGTACTGGGCCTACTCGAGTTGAAAATAATCCAAAGTTTTCTATTTTAGTGGATTTCTTTGATTAAATTACAGAGTAATTACACATATTCTGAGGTACAGCTCAGGTATTGGAATAGCCTGCAATCAATCATTAGCTGGGTCAGAGTTTTGTTGACTAACTAGTCCTTCACTTTCTGCTATCAGCAGAAGAATTCATAAAAAGGTCAGTGACTGTAGGCTCCAGACTACTGAGAATATCAGTGGGCTTCCAGTAGTTACAGTGGTGGATGAGCACAGCTAAAATACGCATCCAAACAAAACCCATTATTCCATCACAAACAGAGGAAGTAAAATAGGAAACAGGACTCCCATGCTTCCTAGAGCCCCACAGTTGACCCGGTGCAATTTTACTTTTCTTTTTTCTGATGCCATCAGATGCAGAACACAATTAAGTTTGGTAGAAATTCAAGGGGCATGGACCTTAAATTTGTAAAGGCTCTGTAAATTTCTTTGAATACAGTACAAAGAATGATTACACATAAATCAAAATCATAATTGAAGGGAAAATAGAATCTTCTCACCTACAGGATGTTCTTCAGCTGTGCACAGGCTGCATGCATGCTCCAGTGTAGTGAATTATTTTAATTGCTTTTGACAAATAAGGATGCACTCTTTCATTGAGTCAGTTAGCTGCTGCAGACTGGCTGAAAATGACAGACCACATGATAATGATAGCTAAGAAATTAGGCATATGAGAAAGGTTCTTTAAAACATACCCTGTAACTACTTTGTGTCACAGCAGCCTTTCTTGTCAATGAGATTCATTAATCAAAACAGACACAGAGAAACATCTTTAATAAATGAAAAGTGTGGAAGCTGCCTGTTCCTCCAGAGCTCTACAGGACTGTTGAGAGGTAAAGGAAGAATCTATTTTCTATTTTAAATGAGAGCAGATGTACTTTTTTTCAACAGTTAAATATGGTTAGGAGTCACCTTATCTCAATGAAATCTCAAGAGTCTGCTTACTTCTTCTTCCTTGTTCTACCTAAAATTTATCTGGAAATGCTTGCTAAGTGCAATCTAGAGACATTCTAAAATTCTTACATGTCAAACCATTTTCTGTTCTTGTTAGGAGCTGACAAGAGGAATTTCAGATGCATTGATCCATGGGGTTCTTTCAGACAAGATAAAGTCATAAAAAGAGAGGAAAGGGCACAGATCCTGTGCAATCTGCTTAACATTACAAGGCAGACAGAGAGAATAAGACTATCTATTTGACCTTTTACTGCTCTGTCTCCTCATCTCTGGTAATACATATTTAAATATTTTTATATATGTAATATGTTGTGGTGATTTAACCCCAGCAAGAGCCAAGCCTCACATAGCCACTTTCTCACTCTGCCACCAGTGGGATCAGGGGTAGAAGAGGAGGATTAAAAGCTGGAAAACTCATAGGTTGAGATAATGACAGTTGAATAGGGAAAAAAATGTCCATATAGCAAAGTAAAACACTGCTTCCCATAGTTAGGCAGATGTGCAGCCACCTCCAGGAGAGCAGGGCCCCATCATGATCAGTAGCTATTTGAGAAAAAAATGTCATCACTCCAGATATAACTCCCTTCCTCCTTCTTCCCTCACTTTATATCCTCACTTTATGTATTACGAGTGTGATGCCATGTGGGATGGAATAACCCTGTGGTCAGTTTGGGTCACCTGTCCCAGCTGTGTCCCTCCCAGCCTGCCATGCACCCTCAGTCTCTTCACCAGCCTGGCCATATAAAAACAGAAAGGACTTGATTCTGTTTATGTCCTGCTCAGCAATAGCAAAAACACCTCTATTTTAACAACCCTGTTTTCAGCACAAACCTCAACACTGGACACCATGAAAAAAACCAACTCCAACCCAGCCAAAACCACTGCACATATACACAGATATATTTTCTCTCTAGCATGAGGAAGTTATTAGAGGAAGAATATTTATTGAAGTAAGAATTTCGAGAAGCCCAAGTGAATTAGATTTTCGAACAGAATGTAAATGAATCAAACATTCTCTAATTGCATATGTAGGAAAATGTGAGTTTAATCTAACAGAAAAAATATTTTCTAGGGTAAGTATGTGAAAGCTGATGCTGGAACAATGATTTCACTTTCTGTTAAGAAGAAACTTAAACACAGAAAGAGCATACCAATGGCAGTGAATTTCCCTTCAGGTAAGTATGAAGAAAAGACTGTGTGAGAAAGAGGTAAAATGATAGATCCTAAAGCTTGCTTGACTGCAACTAATGAAGAGCATAATCATTGAGAAAGTCAAATGACAAGCAGGCCTGATTGGATATGGACCAGACAGGGAAGTCTTGTTAAATATTTCCAGGATACTAAGGTAGGTGACACAGCACTCACAGACTGCTTAACCACAACAAAACCTCTTACTATTAAAACATTAAATCACTTGTGGTGTTTCCTGGGAAGTCTGAGAATTGTCCTGCTGCTCAGTGACTTGGAATGCTAATGGATTCCTGGGACCTGATTTCCAGTGCAGGCCTTCAACCAGCCTGATGAAAAGTTGCTCTGAAATTTAGTGTCTGAACAGCTGTGGAAGGGGGTATATACTGGGCTCTATGTGTAATACTTATCACATAACAAACTGATGTACTGACTCACAGAAACCTGCTATAAATCACATTTATCAGGCACTTCTGCCCTAACTGCGTTTGCCCTGTAATTCCTTTCCACAATCTGTTCAATCATGAAATACCAGGTGGGAAGGGAAATTCAGGATCATCTGGTCTAACTTTCGTTGGCAAAACAGAGTATAGAGAAACTGGCCCAGCACCTTCTTCAGTTTAAGCCGCTTAAGCTCTTTTGTAAATTTCAGTGAGTAAATCTTGTGCATAAATAACTTACAAAGAAACAAATTTTCTGCAATCATTGTGGGATTTAGTGAACTGTGGTGTAAACATTGTGGATGTTTGGATGCAGGTTTGAATTACTTGAAAAGAATTAACTATGCCTTGGAAATAATCCAGCCACCTTTATCATATTATAAAAATCTGGGGGATAGTTTTTATTAGTACCTTTTCTCAAACCCACTGTATTTTCACTTCGTATTTCTGTCTTACATTTCTAGCAATGTAACAGTCTCAGAGCCCAATTGGTCTCATCCATCTCATCAAACGGGAGAAAAAGACCCAGACCATCATTTTCCCAGGCCAGGGAGGAAAAAAAAGATCCAGCAACAATATATTCAGACTAGGAATAAATTCAGAACCTTTCTGCCTGGCCGTGCTCCTCCAGATCCCACCCTACAGAAATAAAGACATCACGGTGTCAAGCTTTTTCAAGAATCCAGTTGGGGGAGAAGTAGAAACTTTTTCTGCTCTGGCTGCTAACAAAAATCTGGTGTCAATACCTTTCTTTGATCTGGCTGAGGATTAATAATAATTTTCTTCTGTAGACAACAAAAAAAACCAAACTAACTAAACTTTGCAAACTAGATTTTTCCTATTCTGGATCATTTTATTAAATCTTTATTAAAGACTAATCAAAGACTATTTAGAAGCCTGTAGAAACCAGATTGCCATTCTGATGTGCTATACATTTTATTAATACTAGTGATAAACAACCAACAACACAAGTGTTTTAATCAACAACAAAAAAAAAAGTGCTACAGGAAGGATAGATTTCTCAGTAAGATGTGACTTGCACAAAATTAGTTTGCTATTACATCCGATCATAAACCTAGGAATCATTTAGGCAACCACCAGGAGCTGAAGGCACCTGACTGAATTTCCAGTCAATGTGTTATGCTAGTCTTTCTCTCAGCATCAAAGTTTCTTATAGTGAACGGGACAGTGTTTCTCAAAAGAAATTTTATCTTATTTCTTTTAAGTCAACAGCAAAATTTTCATTCACTTAAGCAATGCAAATAGCAGGCTTGATTGTCCTAATTAAATTAGTTATAAGTACCAGAGTAGCACAATCTGACCTTCACATGTAAAGTGAATATATATGGACTTTCCACAGATAAATTAATTGGAAGAATGATTAAGAGGAGAAGTGGACTTAGCATACTTACATCACCACTGCATTATGCTAATACTTAACATTACAGCAGTAGTAGAAAGCTTACCTATCACACTTACATCACCCTTGCATTATGCTAATGCTTTTTCCTTCAGCAACATCAGTCTGATGAGGCATTAACATGTTCTATCTCTGAAGTGATGTACAGTAGCACTAATGATATGCTAGTTTGAATCATTGTCAAAATGATACTGCTGTACTACTGCTATGTTCATGATTTGATCTAGTGTATTGCTGGAGGAACACCATGCTGATTTCATGCCAGTGTAGTAGATCATTATTTTCCTGTCTCTGTGAGGATACTGTACAATAATCCATGGAAATAGAAGGTAGACAATCTGCCTGAAGAAATCTCTTACAGAAAAACTTCTTTAAGTATTTGTTAAAATGGTGTCTTCTTATTTAGTGACAGAGCATTTAAGGAAAATAATTTAATAATTTTGCCATAATCAAGGATAGAGGGATATAAGATTCCTAAATTCCTTTTGCAAATAAAACAATAATAAATTGGAGGAATAGTGTTAATTTACATTTTTATTGGTCTACAAAGCAGACCAAAAGGAGAATTAAAAGTACATAAGCTAGATTAGAGGAAAGTGAGGTAGTTAAAGAATGACCCCCAAAGACACCTAATGCATTGGTTCTTTGGACTGTACAAAGCTCATGTCCTTGGTGTGCAGATGGATAGCTAATGCCTGTCAAGTGACATTGCTCCTTGCCCCTTAACCCAGTAAAACTCAAACAATGTCTCTCTCCCTGAGCTCTCAATAAAGCAAAACAGCAATATGTTGTGATTCTTCAGATGCATACTTAAGTACATGGGAGGAGGATTAACAAAGGTCTCTGACTCTATTTGAACTGAGTTGTTTGGAGACACTTTGAATTCCTCCAGGGAATGCTGACCCAGGAAAACCCTACAGCTTTGGCATTTCCCTTTCTTGCCAGGAGTCCAAGGGCTTCACACTCTTTGACAAGGAAAGTCTAGAGACCTGAATGACCTTTCTTGAGATGATATCCACACAGTTTTTCAGTTCAGGAAAGTAAAACTCCCTGGAGCTCCAAACTTGGGGTGTTCTGAAATTCCTGGCTTCCCACATCTGTATTTTTATAAGCAATTATCTGTCATGAATCACTTTTGTAATAACTTTTCGCACTACTTTTGCCATCAGTGACTGTCAAAAAAGGTTAGGAAAAAAATCCTCTTTTTAGATGTCCCTTCCCCAGATGAGCTCCCTATGCATGTTCAATGTGCAAAAATCATTAAAAAGTCTATTAAAAATGCTGACACAGTCATCTCTAGTGGAGTCTGCCTTAAAATTCAGTGTGCTTGCTTTTATCCTGTTGTAAGGGTCAATACCAAAATAATAATAAGAAAATGAAAAGTAGGTATGATTGCATTTGCTGGTACAGCTCATCAGGAGCTAGTTACAACCTCAAGAGCTGCCGAAACTCTGGGAGGCCACAAGGTCAGGCTTTATGGCTAGCTGACCTGCTCAAAGCTAGTGACTTAAAGTCCCCATTTTTATGATTCTTAAAAAAAAATAAATCAAAATATGAGTCACTCTGTATAACAGAGTGTTTCATAGAAAAGGGAAGCTTTTTTCTTTTTCCAGGCCTATTCCTGCTTTAGTATGTTTGGGGTTCTGCTCTCTGTAACAGTTTTCTATAGTCTTATGCCTTTACTGAAGCCTTTCTTTTATAGCAATATGTCACTGTAGAGAATTCATTTTAAATATCATGAGAGTCTAAAGATTCCATTCCTACTGTTACAGCCACTGCTGTGGTGACCTGTGACCCTGTGACAGTTAAAGATATTTTAGACTTTCTTGTTCCCTTGTAGCCAGAATGGATGTTAAGAGAGGAGAGCATTGTTTGTGATACCTTTTAACTTCTTTATTAAACACCTGTTTTTCAATCAGACTAAGTATTATTCTCTTCTATGGGGAAGTTGAGGTGGTTGTCTCCTAGAGTAATTATGGAATTCATAGGAAGTCACTCTACAGATTCAGGATGTGGGAATATTTCTATTTAGCAAATAATCATCAATCACCTTCTGCTGTGCTGCTGGAGGTGACATTTTCTGTATGAGATGGGAAATTAATGTCTTCATCATTTTGATATTGAACATTTTCAGGAACTTTCATAAAATTAGCAATGTTAGTGCCAAGTTACTAGCCTGATTTGGAGTAGATAATTATGCCTTTCTAACACAGAATTAATTTTTAAGTTTCATCTATATACTTTTACTTGCTGATCTGCTTAGTGCTTCTGTATTTGCCTGAGTGGTTATTGTGTTCCCTGCAAAAATGACCAGCTGACATTAGCTACAAATTGACACTTAATGTAATTCTGTGAAGATTTTACTTAAATTCTCTCTGCTTCTGAGGCTTGGCTAGGATTGTGTCAAACATAGAGTTAAGCCTAAGGACCATTTTAAAGCTGAGAATATTTCACTTCAAACACTTGCCTTACATTTCTACAGTACAGCTCTGATACATTTCCTTGTTTATCATTCCTGTTTAGAACATTAAACGCAATCAGCAATATCCCTTAGAAAAAAGTGCAAATAATCGACACAAGTAATAGTAAAATTTTCCATGCAGTAGGTTCTTCAGGAAGGTCTATGAAGGATTTTCTGACAAATATATCATTGTATAAATCTGTACTTATTCCTGAAATATGACTTCTTCTGTTTAAAAAAAAAGGATAAGGAAGAAGCAGGAGGTTCATACTCTTAGTATCTCCTGCCTCATATGCTGTCACATATTTGGCTGCTTGAACTAGTGGTACACACATCAGTGGGGATCCCAGCCCAGAGTCATGCATTCATTTGATCTCTGCAATTCCTGCTTCTCACACAGGATGCAGTGACAAGAATAAAGCCTCACAAAAAAAACTGTGTGCTGTGGTTTAGCTATAAATATAGCACTGTTGTTACTTGTGTACAACTTTCTTTATAACAAAACTGAGCAGACAGCTTGGCAGTCTAGCAACAGTGCATTAGGTTGTTATACAGAAATCCATGTGTCATGTGTTCCTTACTAAAATAAAGTTATTCGTTCCTTCTAAAGACAAACAAGGAATCTATTAGTGGAAAATAATTACTTTAAAACTTCTCTCCCTGTGGGCAATCTCTGTGTCTCACACATTCACTGTGGAGTTTTTCTCCAGAGCAATCAATACCTTGGTCTGCTTTCCACTGCAAAATAGTAGGTGTATCTTCATACTTTGAAACTGAGTGTAACACTAAGCTTCTGTGTGCACAGTCTGTAGATGTTCAATCTACAACAAGAGGGCAAACAAGAAAATCATGACAGTTTGTCCAACCACAAATCTTTCAGATAGATGAGATCTGTGCGAAAATACTCTTAACAAAAAACAAAATAAACCAAAAAAAAATCACCAAACAACAACAAAAAAGTGAGATATCTTGCATTATATAGGAAGAACCAGACCTCCTCAAGGTTTTTTCACCCTATATTCACTCTTTACCAACTGGTGATGGTTGCCTAAGGAAAAATTTAAGACCAGGACAAGTATATAGTGATACTTCCCAAGTATGTTCTCCTTAATTTTACTCTTTGAGTTAGTTTTGCATTTTTGTAATTCAGTCTCAAAAAGGTTTCAGTGAAATCTTCCTAGCCCTGAAGGGAAAAGGGAAAAGGGAAAGTATTTCTAATGAATACTTTCCAGAAAAAAAAAAAATAAAATTAAGAAGAAAAATACCCCTCAAACATCCCCATTTGCCCCTCCAAAAAGCCCAGCCAACCAAACCAATCAATACCCAACAACAAAACACTCAAGATTATATAACAGAAAGGAAAGATATGAGGGTCAAAGTAAACCTAAATATTGTCACTTTTTTATAAATAGGAAAGGAGTGAGGGGAGGGATATGCTGCATACAGATGCTTCTGAATCCTCCACAGATTCCATTTTGAGATAAGAGTCCTTGCTAGATACAGCACCATTTTCCACAGTAGGGGAAACGGCATTGATCATTTGCTGCTTCCCTAATTCAACAGGCAGAAATAAGGAGTTGCAATAACTGAATGAACTGAAAAAGTGCACCACAAGAAAACCAAGATGGAGTACTAATTTAGTCCTGTAAAAAAAAAGCCACTTCCTTCTGATGGTTATTTTACTCTTCCTATTTTCTGCATATATAGAATATGATTCAAACTTTGAAGTCTTGGTGAAAAAAATCAGTATTTTTAAATTACCAGTGTATATGACCCACTTTTTTTTCCTGATGCTGAATTTCTGAAGCAGGCATTTACAGGAAGCATGTTATTCAAAGCAATAGTCTACTGTTATGAAAGAGCCAAGCCTAAATGCTTCCTCCAAGAACACAAAGAAAATTATACCCACAGCAAGCAGACATCTAATGTTTGGTTATATGCTAAGATTTTCTTGCCAAGTTTAGTTCCTCCAAGAGACAACAAAATAATTGCTGCATATGAGCTTTCTAGTGCTGCTCAAAAACAAATATCCCTGTATCATGCTACTGTACAAACAATTTTGCAAACATTTGATGTATTTCTAACCATTAAAAAATCCTAACTAATCAAGGAGAATTTTTGGATCAAAATTAGTGTAATTTAGAAAAGGAGTTTTTTGAAATATATGTCCTGTTCCAGTTCTTTAAAAATACTTATTTTAATGTATTCAAATCAGTATATGCAAATGTTTGTTTTAATTAAAGTAGCATTACATCTGTTTTCTGAAATTTTTATGATGGTTGCTGCCATAAAAATGCCCTTCCACACAGAGCACCAAGGGTATTTCAAGTTTATTGAGTGAACAGGCATAACAGGCCGATTTCTATGCATCGTTTTTACCCTTGTGAGGGAAGACATTATTTAGATTAAATGATGCTGACTGTCAATAGCATGCCACAGATCTTAAATTTGTGTCAATGAATAATAATGTTTGGTAATACAGGGTGAATAATCTTCAGCATTGCTTCTAGTTACTGCAATTATTGCCTAAAAAAATAATGGTCAAGTTCTGCTCAATCATATTTTATGGCTGCCCTCGCTTGCCCTGTGGCTGCCGCTCTGCCTCTGAAGGTGTCGGCGTAGTCCAGGCAGACCTTCCCAAAGTTTGGTGTGCAGGGACATCTAGCGGCACAAGGATTACAGACAGGCTAATTATTCCAGCGCCTGCGACTCCTCCAGGACACCCAGAGAGGGGCGACCAAGCAAAGGGATGTGAATCCTTCCTGCTTTCAGGGACTGTAAGGGAGAACAGGAGTCACTTGTATCTGTAACCCCAGATCCCCTTTCTCCAAACGATGCTTGCTATGAAGGTAACAGGGCAGAACCTTGCTAGCATTTCAACCTGTCATGTTGCTCCTGTTTCTTGTATCAGTGAGCAAGTCAACACAGGGTATTGCTGAGACTGCAATCCAGGAGTGGTGTATTTATTCTGGTGACAAGTGTCTGCTCTTCATTATTTTATGTCCTTATCTAAACAGGTTCATTTAATCAAAATAACTGAACAACTTTCCTGAATTAATTTTAAAATATGACTAACATTTGTCATGCTTTGCTTTTTCCCTTTTTCTTTTGGAGAAAAACATTGACAGTGCAATGATTTCCAAGCAGGAAAAGTTTGTTTATGACTCTCTGTTTGAATATATGTGTTACTAAACAATTGAACTACACAAAGCATCAAGGGGTGATTCATTTATCCTTAGTTTGTCAGGGTAGAAACAAGTGAGAATTTGCTCCTTTGAACTAGACTTTTAAAATAGTTCTGACTTCTCAAAGGCAGTACTTGATTTTACTGTAGATAGTTCTGTTATGCTGTAAGAACAGAACTGTCATTTGCGGACGTGAGTGGTTGCACATTTCCTACGTCTGATTGCAGCTTACTGCAAACAAACTTCACTGACATAAGGTGTCTTTCTGACTTCAGTGATAACCTGGTTTTAAATGAATATGGAACATACCCTGGGGCATCAAATTATGCTAAGCCTTTTCACTGTAGGAAATTGTAGGAACAAAAAAGGAAAAAAAATAGACATAATATAAATTCATGTGAGCATATCAAATATTTGGACTGATTTGAAAAAAAAAATGTTCAGCAATGAAATATTCATTACAAGCACACAGAGAGTGTGAGAGAGAGAACACATAGTGTGTTATGACCAGCTCTTTTATGTGTACCAAATAATTTAGTCTACATCAAAAGATACTACTAAAGATATGATTTTGAAAGTCTATTAATATTATTAACATACTTTTCTTCTACCATGCAAAATTTTCTATAATCACAAAAGTTTTGGAATGTTAAAATGCAAAATTATAGGAAACTAAAGGAATGAAAATGGGGATAAGAGCCTGCACAATCTGTACTGATTTACTCTAAATTTATTGAGATTATATTACTGAGGTAAGAAAATCAGGAAAAGAAAATAGATTGGTTTTTTGTTTTTTAAATTTTATTTTCCAATTGCAAAAATATGCAATCACCATTGTCCTGTGAAGGTTAACTCTCATATTACATAGTAAAACACTTCCAATCAAATTATTTCTATCACTTGTGATTGTCACATTTTTAAAATGCTGCTATTATTTGGGAAGATACATCAGAAATTATCTTCAAGATGTGAATCATGAAAACCAGTCACTGATAAATCTACAGTTCATAAAAATCCATAGCATCCCCAATTTCAATTTTTCACTTTTAACATTCTTGGGTTGGTTTGGCACCACCTAGTTTTCGGTAGTCGGGGGCCAACAGAGGTGGCTTCTGTGAGGAGATGATAGAAGCTTCCATCAGGTCCGGCAGAGCCAATCCCTGATGGCTCTGAAGATACACATGCCTCTGGCCGAGGCTGGGCCAATCAGAGAGGATGATAACACCACTGTGATAACATATGTAAGAAGAAAGCAAAACAAAAGTAGTGATGCAGTTTTAATTCTAGCCAGAGAATAGGAGGAAGTGAGAATATGTGCAGGAAACAACGCGGTGACACCAAGGTCGGTGAAGAAGGAGGGGCAGGAGGTGCTCCTTGTGCCTGAGCTGAGATTCCGCTGCAGGCCATGGTGAGACCCAGGTGAGGCAGCTGTGCCCCTGCAGCCCATAGGGATCCACAGGGGATGCAGAGATCCACCCACAGCCCATGGGGATCCACAGGGGATGCAGAGATCCACCCACAGCCCATGGGGATCCACAGGGGATGCAGAGATCCACCACAGCTCGTGGGGGAGGTGCCCATACTGGAGCAGGTGGATGCCTGGAGGAGGCTGTGACCCAGTGGGAGACCCAATGGAGAGAGAAGGCTCCAGCCTCCAGGCTGGAGCAGCCTCTCCTTGGATGGCTGCACCCTGTGGAAAGGGAGACCCATGCCACAGCGGTTTTGAGAGGACAGTGTGCCTGTGGGAGGGACTCACATTGCAGCAGGTGTGGTAGGTCTGCTGCTTGTGAGAGTGGGCCCACACCTGGGAACATCAGGAGCCCTGTCTGCCATGGGAGGGACCCCACAGGGCAGCAGGGAAAGGACTCCTCCCAGAACAGAGGAAGGAAACCTTGGGTGACAAACTGACCAAACCCCCATGCCCTGTCTCTCTATACTGTCAGTAGAAAGGAGAGAGAGGTAGGGTAAAAAAGGTATTTTAAGGGCTTATTTTTACTTCTCATTATCCTGCTTTGATTTTGTTACTAATAAAATCACCTTATATCTCTAAGATGAGCCTGTTTTGCCCTTGGAGTGTTTTCTCCAGGTCCTCATCTCAACTCATTAACCCTTTTTTCTCCCCTGCCCAAGTGTGACAGGGGAAAGTGAGTAAGCGGTTTTCATGGGTGCCTGGTATTTGGGCAGTGTCAAACCATGACAATTCCTAATATTTCTTTGTTGGTTGTGAAAAAAGTTCATCCTCTAATTTTAATACAATAATGAATATTCAAGAGCTCCATCTTTCATATTAAACAGCCATCTTTTTCCTTGACAATTTGTGATACACCTGACACCACAGGCAAATGTTTTATTCACATGAAGAAGAAATGTCTCTGACAGCTGATTATGCTGTCATATTTTCCCCTGTAACTCAACTGATCAAAACATTAGCCAGCATTTTTGTGAATCACCAAGGCAATATTCACCAGATGTAGTATCTGCGATAAACTAATTTTGGATAATAAACTAGAAAATACTTCAGGGGAATTAGGATTGTGACTGCTGTTTCACTCACATGAGTGATATTCATATCATTCATATGAACAGTCTATGAAAATAGTCTATGATAAGAAAATCTAGTTCTTTAGAACTATAGGAAAAATTGGATAATGGCCAGGAAATCCAAATGAATATGAATGGTATGATATATGAATATGAAATTCAAATGAATATGATCAAGAACTGTGCCACATGTAGTTTAGCAAATTATTTAACTACATTCATTAAGTTTTCTACACATATGCAATTCAGCAGAGAGTTCCAATCAGTAATGTATAAAACAGATTCTCTTCTGATACTTGGAGCTGAGAATCACCAGTGTTGTCCACATTACTGGGAAGAGAGGATAATATAAAACACTGAAAATTTTATTTTTACTTAAGTAACATTTTAACTTGCACAGCAATGCAAAGATTTAACAGTCATTTTCACTACCATGTGATTGAGTAACTGAGAAACACGCAATATTCAGATAATGGACAGATGTTGTGTGAAGCAGCTCTGTTGCAGGAAAATGAACAAGTTGCAACCAAGAGTTCTTCCTCTATATTTGAGTGAGGAAAAGCAGCCATCTATTCTAGCTATAATGTTATAAGATATGATATGATATGATATGATATATATTATTATATTATATTTTATTATATTATATTGTATTATATTATTTGAGCTATCATGTTATAAAATATTTATAAGATCACTAAGGCCATGGGCGCAACAAGTACTGCAGTGTGCATCCTATCCCACTCCTCTTCCTTCCCCTTCTGGGCCTGGGGAGGGAGGTCAGAGCCGCTTCTGCTGCCGTGTGGCAGTGCCTTCAGATAAGGTCTGGGATCAGCCTCCATGGGTCTCCTCCACCCATGAGGGCTGTGCTGGAGCTCAGCCCCTTCCCTTAGCCCTGGCCCTTGCCTGGGCTGTGCTATAGGGATACATGTAGGGATATACAACCAATACTTTTTGATCCTTGCCTTCCTGACTTGCCCTCAGACATCCCTTGGATAGTCCTGGGGCAGCTCTGCTTGGCCCTGCTCTGCTATCCTTGATAAGGGCTTCAGGACTCCATTCCATGGCAGGACTCTGCAGCACCCCATGCAATGTGTGTAAATGTACATGGGCCTGTGAGACAGTGTAAGAAGGTGACACAGAAATACTGCTGATAGCAATACTCTTTACCTCTACTGAAGAAATCTGAGCCACTGGGAGGAACTGTGGTAATTTCTGTCAGCAGCTGCTGGGCAAAGTGAAAAATTAATTGTTTATCCTGTCTCTGCAGAAGCCTTTGGGCAAATGGCTGAAGAGTCATAAATGGAGAAACTAGGAATGAAAATTTTCGGAACTTCCAAAATTCCTTTTTTGAATTTTGTTACGAGATATTTTTTTTCTATTAAGGAACAAGAATTTAAAATTGTTTCCTTTCCATGGAGCAAATTTCCGCACAGCATTACTCTTTACCTAATCTTTATTAAAAAACCCCAACCCACATATTCTGAAATTCAAGCCCAGACCTCTTTGCCATTTGATTAAATGAATCAGGGCTCTTGCTTCAGTGTGAAATATGAATAACGAGCATTTATTTCCTAACATCGTCAGTTATGTAAAATAACTTAACGGGCATGGATGGTGTGGGAGAAAGGTATCCCAAGACACTCAGCACTGGCCTGGTTTTATTCTGACTGAAGTTAGTGAGAATTTTCCAGAGTTCAACAAGAGCATCACTCAGCTAATATAACTTCTTTTAAAAAATATTCTCCCTAGTACTTCTAAGCTGCTTTGAAAGTTTGAAATGAAAAACCCCTTTAGAAGTACAAAATTGCTGTATTATCATTATATTGAGATGAGTTTACTTTAAAAAAAATGTTTAAAAGAAACCTTGTTTTCAATGCATTGGAAGAGTTAGGGCTTTCAGAGAAGAATAGTATAAGTGAAGTTTAATTTAAAAGTCACAGGGTAATATTTCTGGTTTTAGAAAAAATAGGGTTATACACATTATTCTTTATTTTGCATACAGAAAGAAAAACTTGCAATCTAATATAAACTTCTGAATGTAAATGCTGCTCTTTTTTCTAAACCAAATAATTAATTTACCTCAGCAATAAAAATATTTTTTCTATGAGAATTAGAATAAATGTCATGCTGTAATTTCAGAGATGATCAAAGAGTTAATATTAATGCATAAAGTCGAAAACACCAGTTGGATTTCTGAATAATATCTGAAAAAAGCACAAGGAAATATTTCTTTCATCTGTAATGTGCCTTAGAGAAAATATTTTTAAAAATCTAGGAAGATGGTTGAAGTTCAAAAGAAATTAAAGGCTGAGCTTTGAAATACTGCAGGTCACTATGATTGGATAATAAAACCCTTTTAAATATAAGAAAAATATTAATCTGAGGTGAACTTCCTTGGGCTTCTTCTCAAGTTACAGCTATTTTCCATAACACTATTTCCAAGCTAAAAGAAAATCTGCTGTTAAATTTGTGGTTGCTAATATGATAGCCAGTAACCTTAGGGCTGAATGGGAAAGACAAAATTGCATAATTCCAGGGCTGCTCCCTTTTATGTGAAAGGGAACTATTTTAGAGGGCTGCTGGACGTAATCCACTCTTAAAACACTTTCATTTGGGCATCCTTAATTCCACTCAAGCACTGCAAGCAGTTATTTATGCTCAATTTTTATGAACACGTAGTTTAATCATGAGCTAATAGCCATAATAGGAAGCTTGGACTAGCGTACCACAAAGTTAAACGTGAGTGTGCTCACTGCTTTTAGTGCAGGCAGCTAATGAGAGACACTGCAAGCCAGAGAGGTCATGAAGATGCAGGTGTCTGTAGTTACACAGTATAGACAGATCATCAATATTGCTGAGTTTCTGTCTTCCAACTCTGACTTTTATTCAGGATTGAGTAATAGGATAGATATATATCAATAATTACTTTTTCTTTTTTTTTTTTTTCTGAAATCCTGGTGTTACAAATACCAGCTTAGCAATTTCACTTGTGTCACTATGCTGGCTTTCTTTTTTTTTCTCTTATCTTGAATGTTTTTAATTTATGAACAGTCATTATAATAACTTATTATTTGTTCTAGAATTCAGATCATTCACAATTAAGACACCTACATTTTTGCAGATTCCAATTAAATGGGGAGAGTGTCAGGAGAGGGACACAAGTTTTGAAAATGAAAGCCACTTATTTAGTAGGATAACTTTAATGAGAATCCCAAGAAAATTGTACAAAAGAGGTGGAATAAGCACTTGGCATACTTTCTCAGGAAATCTGAATTCCTTCTCAAGCTTGAATGACCATCAGTCTCTGCAGAACACGAGAAGATGCAAAAGCGGATAATGGGAGAGGATTACATCTTTGTTAATACAGCCTTACATTTTTAATTAGCAACAGCAGAAATCTCTCTAAAGGTTATCTGTCATCTCTTACCACTACTTTTCTTCCCCAGCAGCAGGAATGAGGGTTGTCTTCTTGCTTCCACAGAAATTTCAGAAGACACTACAAGTTAATTAAAATATGCCTGTCTCCTCACAGCCCTCTTTGCCACCCACAGCTATTCCAGCTTTCCCTGTACTTTCCATTTTTCCCTACTAATTACTCTTTACCACACTGGAAATCAGCTGATCTTCCTCCCATCCATAGACATTTCCTGTGAATTGCATTTTCCCTCTATAACTGATCAGCTGTTGTAAGTACCAAAGACAGATCATAAAAAGGAAGCCATCAGGACTTGTGAATATATTTCCAAGTTATAATAACTGATCAGAGGTACGTAAATAAGATATCATTGTGCTGCCAACACTTTGTAATGAATCAGAGGGAAAGTTAAGTATGATGGAACCCAGTAACACAAAATCTAAGATTTATTTACTAAGTAGGATGAGCACAAGGGTTAGACTACAATTATTATTCTATCTCATATATGCACACACACAAGCCTGTGTAGGCTGCCCACATCAGACAAGGTGTTCAATCCAGCTGAGATAAGCACCATGGTCTCAAGGGCACAGGACATTTGTTCTACCTGTCTGAGATGTCAAAACCCTGGATGGCAAAGTGAGTTCTGCCTTTGGCAGTGATGAACACGTTCATGGGTGTACTTTCCCCAAAAGGAGCTACTGTCTTCACTATTTATTGTTTAATATTCTAAAAATTCTGTGTAAGCCACCAGAGGCATAACCCAAGGCCAATCTGTTGACTTTCTCATGTTGTAAGGGTCACAACCCATTGGTAGGAAGTGTGATGTTTGTTATGAATTCTCATCAGGCTGAACAAAGACACCAGGCACGTGTCAGGGAGCACTTATATTTTATTGTACTGTCACCTTAATGCTGGCAACCAGTCTGCTTTTTATATTCTAGAGGTAATATCCAACAATCCCTCAAATTCTTACAATACACTTTCACAAGAATGGTGCATGAAAAACTCTTAATTTTTTTTTGTAGTATAAGTTCTTAACTCCCACAACAAATTCCCCAAAGGTACTGGCTAAAAAGCCACAACATACTTCTATATTTTCCTCATTCCCACAATAGACTTCAGCAGGGGGTAGAAAATGATGGTTGTGCTCTGCCCAGGCAAAGGAAGCGGCAGAGAAATACAGACAGAAGAGGGAGGGACAGAACAAAACCAAAAAATTATCATCAGTCCTTAGGTGTTGTATTGGTCTTGCCCATGGATGGTCTGGAGCTGAGGCATCAAGACAAAGAAAGCGAAAGAGGAAAAAGAGAGTGGGCAGTCCCAATCCACTTCCCTTTTTAGTGAACCTGGTGCACGCCTCTGTCATGGTTTGACCCGGAAACAGGATTTCTGGGATGCTGTGTGGATGGGGCCAATGAGTGCTCAGATTTGAATATTGCCACCTGGCTTAACCACTGGGCACTGGGTCCACCTCCGAGAACACAGGGTAAAAGCAGGGCTCTCCTGCTGGCAGTTCCTCTTTGGATTTCCGGCGGTGAAGGAGTTGAGTCTCTCCCCCGGCCCAGTTGCTGGCTGGGCTGGGGGAGGGGAAAAGCCATGCGGCCCGGCCTGGGAGAGGTAGGCCTGGCCCCAAGGGTGGAAGGAAGAAAATAAAGAAATGCCGGGAAGCAATGGGCAGCCTGTTCCCCCCCCCCCCCCCCCCCCCCCTTTTGGAGACAGACAGAGAAAGTGCAGCCGGTGTTTGTGTGCCGTTACCTTGAAAGCAGTAAACATGTGCTGGTAGCAGGCAGCCCGGCTGAGGAGATGGTGGGGGGGGTGCAGCCAGGAGTCCAGCCGCTTGGAGGAGTTTTTAACCCTTTCTTTGGACAATGAAAATTTCACAGAACACTAACCCTTCCTAGACGAGAGATAAGAGTGGAGGAGGACGAAGGAGATGAGTGAGTGATGAAAGTCTGGACCAGAGAGAGAGAGTGAGAGATGTTGGAAAGATGGAGAAGAGGGAGTGGCATTTTATGCTGGACTCTTTTGTGTAGCCATGGACAGAGCTATGTTTCCCTGGAATACAGAGACTGAGACCAGGGGGAGAAATGTCCCAGAGCCAAAGAAGATTCAGTGTGGGTACCCCTCGGCCCCAGGGGGTATATAAAATATGGGGGGGACAGATGTCCCAGAGGTGAGAGACTGAGCTTTTCTGGAACTGGACACAGCCTCCTTAAAAGGACAACCCTGGAAGCAGCCCTGATTCTGGTCCGGTGGTGAGAGCACCGGAACAAGGACGGAAAAGGCCACCACGACACATGGAAGGACTCCCTCTCCTCTTGAGGAACTGAAGTTGAGCATTCTAAAGGGTGGTGCTGGACCCAGAACTCCAGAACTGATTTTGGATTGTATTGTATTGGGAATTTGGGGGGGAGGAGGAGGAGGAGAGTGTTTTTGTGAGGTTTTCATTTTCCTTGTGTTTTCTTTTTTTTTTTTTTTTTTTTTCCTTTTTCTTCCTTTTGTGTGTAGTTTAGTAATTGTCTTTGTAGTTTAGTTAATAAACTTTTCTTCTTTTTCAAGTGAGAGCCTGCTTTGTTTATTCCTGGTCAAAATCTCACAGCAGACACCAGAGAAGGTGTATTTTCATGTGGGCATTTGACCTTGTGCCAATGTCAAACCAGAACAGCCTCTTACATAAACTAGATTTTCTTGTGCTGTTTTGTTCATGCATACACAGCCAGCTCTTTGTGCCCTCCTCCAGGCAGTGAGGCCAGGCAGAGGACTGAGCCTCAAGACGGAGCAGGAAGCTGACTCAGAACAGTGTTGTACCAGTTTAACAAGACCCTCTCTTCCAGTCCCATGTGTCCAGTTGTGACAGTGAGAATGCATGGCAGAAAATACAAAGTCCTTTATACTAAGTCAATTGCCTCTTGATAACTAAATCAATGCCATGTTCTGGGGACCTACCCATTTATTACATGGATGAAAAGCTGTTAGCACTTTATCTATGCATCTTTCCTAAATTATTGGAGAGAGTTGGATTTAGTCCATCTCTTTAGGGTAAGCCTTCTCCATAATAATTATCTGTGTTTTATCAGTGATCCCAGCCCAATAATTTAACGTGATAGAGCTGGGCAGATATAGCCAAGGTCTTATTTAAATGGTGTTTTTTTATAGGCTTCACCCTATGACATTCCCTGTCTAATTAACGTAATCTCCATTTATCTCTTCCTCTTCACACAATGAGCTACATCTGCAAGCATAATAGGTGTCATAGGTGGTAGTTTTTGTTTCACTTTTTTTAATAATAAATTCAAACAATATAGAGAAAGCCTTAATGTCTGTTCAGATTTTAGAGTGTAATGGATACACATGACTGAAAATAGATGTCAGTTGTTAAACAAGTAGTAGCACTGAAAATTATCACAGGGTGAAGGGTACCACTTGCAAAAAAGAAGAGATAAAATATTTGTCCTCAGTTTTTCCTAGAAGGCGGAATTATTTGTCATCCTTTGAGTTCAGGGGAATAAGGAAAGTGTCAGCAAATTATCCATGTCCTGTTATCCCAGCCTATTCAATATATAAAATGATAACCTTCATCAAATACAGAAAAACAAATTGTTGACATATCAACACTATTAAATGAGATGAAAAGCCATATCCTGGTAACTGATGTCTTGGTACAGTCAGACCCCCTGTAAAAATTAAGAAAAAGGTTAAACATCTATAATCTAGTGGGTAGGAGAATGTTAGAAGGATAGAATAGGCAACAGTCGATCCTTATGTCTATGAATTTAGAAATATTTCTTTCTGTGACTAGCAGTCTTCTTACCATTTTTGCCACCACTTTCTTAGTCCTTGCCCCTATTCACTCACTCAGAATTATCTGCCTCATTGTTAATGCCTCTCATCTGTTTTGCACTCATGTTTTTCAGCTCATTTTTTGGTTTTCTTCTTTTTCCTCATTCCTCACCTTTAATCAGTAGAAAAGCAGAAAGAACAGAAGGCAGAAAAAAGTGAGCTTAAAAAAGAGCACAGCACATCAAGGTGAAATGCTGTGTTCTGTTCCTGAAACTTCTGTGTTCTCAACAGATGTTGAGAAAAGAATATGAACAGGATAATAAAACTACCTCAACACTACAATTGTGTTGCCTCAAAGTATTTTCCTTTCAGAACTGTGAAAGTACCATGTATTCATTAAGATGTGTTATCTTTTTACTGTCTGCAACAAGTTCTAAGGTTGTGTGAATAAATTTTCCCCTTTTTTGTTTTGTATTGTTTTGTTTTTGATAATTTTTTTTTTGTTTGGTTTTACTTAAGCGTGGAATTTTATATTATTCCTGTACAAAAATAATAACTCACATGCTACATGGAAACTGGAAAAAATAATGAAGAGACAGGGCTTCAGCTGCTGTGATTAAGGATTTAGGAAAGAATTTAGGAAAAACCATGTGACTGTAGTTTCTACTCTGCTGATAGTTTCTTTGTTGGGGATTTTTTTTCCTTATTCCTAAGGCCTCTGTTTGGGAAATCAATCTGGGGTTCAATTGGCAAAATGGTTGAAGTAGTTTGTTCTTGCTATTTATACCCATATAAATTCTATTTTGCATCTGTATTAACATTCCTTTTCATTTCAGAAGGCAGGAACTGCTCCTAGGCATGCATGACACATGGGTAATCTCTTCTCTTTAAATTTAACTCTTTAAATTCACTGCAACATGAAATAACCATTTATAACAGTTAACTCACGGTTACAATTTCATTAACTTCTGCTTTAATAAATTCCAGAGAAAGCAAGCTGACTTTCAAGGTTATGACTGCAGTTTTGTTGCAATCCAAATGAATCTCATAGAAACTTGTAAGTACTACTTTCCAAAAAGTATAAAAAATATATATTTCATTGAGATTTTTTTTTAATGTTCATAAGTTTGAAAATATTAAAATTTATTTGAGACATGCTACAGTCATACTCCCACAGAGACGTGAGTGGATTTATTTAATTCTTCCACTTCTATTCACTTAAGACCACCTGAGAACTCTCACTCTGTATGCTTTGCAGAGGGTATAGTGATAATATATTTTAAAATCTCAGTAGTGACTATAAACACTTTATAGGACTTTGAAATTAATGATCTGAAGCTGAAATTCTTAGATCCAGCAATGTTAATATTTATTCATACTTTCATGCCATCATTAATGCAGTGGAGCACAGTCAAACAGATACCAAGCTTCTAAGATTCAGCTCATGAAGAACTAACAAGAAAGTCAGACTTATTCTCATTGGAAATGAAGAAACCTTGTGATGTCCTAATTAAAGTACTGCTGTTTCAAAGATGGCAGATAACACTGATCCAAGTAAGGATTAATAGTTGCAAAGAACATCATGATATCAAAAAGTAGTGAAAATCCATAAATCATTTATTGTAAAATATTTTCTTCCTTCATATGACAATGTTGTACTTAGGAAGCAAGCAAAGGGTGTATTTTTTACATCTATATTTAAAAATGTTCAAGAATTAAAATGATCAAAAATTTAGGTAGGGTTTAGTTTGCTGGGTTTAAAAAGAAAGTTGTTAAGCTTAGTTATGTCATGAAAATTGCATAAGCAGATTCTGGTCCTCCTTTAAGGTTTTGCTGAAGAAAGCATGCCAGGGCTGGTGCAGACTGAGCTGATGATTGTGAAAAGACCTAGTCTTCAGAAAGGCATCAAAGTATTTTTGATTTAGCACAGATCTTTTTGTAATCATGGATTTCAGGTACCTAAAATATGATAAAATGTTCCCTTCATGTTTTTCTCCCCATCAGTCTGAGAAGCAAGTCTTGGGATGTTCCTATCTTAAAAGTCTTGGGATAGGAATGAGGGATTGTTGACACTACTTGGATATTGTTATGAATTTTTACATAGCTCAGTGTTCTTTTAAGAGTTTAATGACAATGCAATTCTTCCAGGTATTGCTCTTAACATGTTAATGACCATATTTAAACAAAATCATTAATTAATTATCAATATAAATGCCCCTAAATGGTAGGGAGGTGGCTAGCCCCAGTCATTTCAGAGCTGAAAGAAAAAATATCAGCTAGTATGTACAAGTTCAAAATGGTCTAAAACCAGGAAATTATTTCAGTATCACACAAACCAGCTTAATACACCTTTATTTTATAGGTGAGAAAGTTCAACATTAATTTTAGATATAATTAGCTTTTTCAGCAATAAGAATACTGCAGATTACTTCACCTGGGCAGCATTGGCGAGGGCTTCAATAGCAAACCTGGGTGGGTCAATTAAATGTAAGTTCTACACTGAACCTATGCTTTGAGAGAGGAAATCCTATTGAAGAGCAATTTCTCCAATACAATGAAAATGGAAAATTGATTTACAGTCTAAATGTGTCAGTTCTTATAAATGGAGTTATAACAAAGGTCTATAGAATGTCAGATAAAGAAGCAGAGGACTGAATGGGGGAACAGATAACACTTCAGTATGAATGAAGCATAATTGTTCAATCAATAGTTTGCTTTAAAGGTTTAGGCAAGTTTTCATTAGACACGGATCAAACAGGTGTCTCTTTGTACAGAGAGCAATGAACTGCAGGTTTATGGTGGGAAAACACTCACTCAGAAAAGAGTTAAAACGATTAAAAGCAACTAAAATATGCTGAAGCAGATCATGGTAATGAATTTTCTTTAACACCAGCTAAATAGTATCCTTTATCTTTCTGTCCCTCTCCCTCTCTGCGCTACTTCTGTGTCAGCAAAGGTAGCCACTGAGGTAGATTGGTGGCTGCAAAAAGCTTTCCATTTCAAGTATTGTTGCAACATGGCAGATGTCATTCTTTAAGTATGAAGCAGCTGCTTCTAAGATTGAAATCCATAAAATAGGTAGAATCACATTCAGGCTCAATGCACTGCATACGAATAGATATTTGCCTAGAGGACCGTTCCCCAAGTATTGATGCAAACATTTTCAACTGGTTTAATCAGCCCTCCTCCTGCTTTTAAGAGGTTCAGCAGTCTAATCAGGGAGCAACAGCAACACTGTGATTTACAACACACTTTAAAAAGCAAATACTCAAACAAATAATGGGAACAGACATGATTGCTCTCTATAAATACTCCAGGAATGAGCAGGGTAGTAAAATGCCCAGGAGGAGAAAGAACATTTTAAACTAAAGGGCAATGTTGGCAATTGGCAATATATAAATTTAGACTGGAAATTAGGAGATTGCTAACTATTAGTAGAGTCAGACTATGGAACAGACTCCCAGAGGGAGTAGTGAAGGAAAAGTATCTACTTTATTTAAAGACACTTACAAAAAATTTGTGAAAGCTATTAGAGAATAATAGAGAAATAAAATAGAGAAAACTGGATATTAGGCCAGTTTGCCCAGATTCTTTGCAGCCTTCTGTCATACTTTAACAAGCATGATGAAGAGATGAACAGCAATTCATAGGGCCATACCAATTTCCATCTCTTTCACTTGGCTGGAAGCAGTATTTTAACTGAGAAAAAATGCAATATTCATTGAATGTGTTGTATACAGTTTGAAAATCTGAAGTGAAGAATAATTTGGTTTCATAGGCCTATTTCCCATGTACACCTATCATATATTTCAGAACAGGAGCTTATGCCTACTGCTCTGGCTAGATGGCATGATTTATTGAGGGCATGTCATGGTTTGAGCCTGGCACAGAGCCAGTGCCCCCCATGAAAATGCCTCACCCTGGTGTCTGCTGTGAGATGTGACCAGGAATAAGCAAAACAGGCTCCAACTTAAACATAAAGAACACTTTATTACCTAAAACTACAGGAAAAATAGGGAAAGACTATAAGGAAAAGAAAAAAAAAATTGAAAACCTTACAAAAACCACTTTTCCTCCTCCCCACTCCCTGACTTTCCCAATCCAATACATTCTCTCAAAAACACCAACTGCCCAGCCCGGCACGACACTTTAGTATACTCAAACTGCAGTTCATGAAGAGGAAAGGAGTCCTTCTTGTTCCATAGGCTTCTCCTGGAAACACACTGAAACCTCGGATGCTTCCTTGTCACTTCGGCACCGCCCGGGGAAAAAAAAAGTCCTTTTGCCGCTTGTGACATGTTCCTTTCCATGCCCAGTGCTCTCACCACCGAGACATGGCCAGAGCTGCTTTTAGGGTTGTCTTTCAAGGATGCCTTGTCTCACTCCAAAAAGGCACAGTCTCTGCTTTTGGGACATCTGTCCCCCCCATATTTTTCCAACCCCCTGGGGCCGGGGGGTCCTCACGAAGAACCTTCCTGGTTTTGAGGCACTGCCTCCCCCTAAATGCAGTCTGTGTCACAGGAACAACTGAGTCCATAGCCACGAGAAAAGTCCAGCCAAAAGGCCACTCCAAATCATCTCTCCCCATCCAATCATCTCCACATTCTTCGGGCCAGGTCTTTATCTTATCTCATCTCTTATCTCCCTTCTTATTCAGCTTCGAGGAGGATTAGCATTTTTGCAAGGCCCCAATCATGCAAGAAAGGGTTAAAAGTTTTCAGTCTCTGTCTGTCCTGGGACGAGATGATACTCCCACACGTGCTGCTGCTGCGGCCGGCCGCTCTCCCTCCCGGAGGGGGGGGGGGGGCTGGCCGCCCGATGTCTCGATGTCTCTTGGGGCTCCGCCACCCTTCCATCCTTGAAAGCCCCTCAACCCCCACCTCTGTCCAGGCCCCTGGCCTACCGCATGGCCGCCCCTCCCCGCCCAGCAGCAGCGGGCTGGGCGGGGGAAGAGATCTGACCTCTTCGCCCGACGATGTCCCAAAGAGGAAGTGCCAGGGCAGTGCCTTGCTTTTAACCCCTGTGTATTCTCGGAGGTGTGTCCAAACCCCACTGGCTACACCAGGTGTCAGTATGAAACCCAAAACCTTCATTGGTTTGACCACAGCTTCCCAGAATTCCCACTCCTTCCTGGTCAAACCATGACAAGGCATAAACTCACACAGTCCCTCAAAAGCATCCCTTAAGTCCCTTAAGTACAGCATTGCTTAACTTCCCTAGAATTCCCTAAAAGAAATCAGCTGCAAGACATGTATTAAAAATCTTGACACCAACTGAAGTCTGGAATATCCACAGATTTGAATGGACTTTCCACTTGGAGCTTCCCAGGGCAGCAGTTTTATTGCTTATCAAGATTTTCAGCCATTGAAGCAAGGTATTGCCAATTGGCTCATAGTGCTGTTTTACACTAGATTTACTTGTGTAAAAGTCAAACCTTCCTTTTTTAGTTGATTTATGTTTCAGCACAAAATCAAAAAAATCTAAAAGAAAATCATAAGTGCCTACCATTTCAAATGTTTAATAGAAATATAGAACTTGAAGTTTGAAAGATAGTTGTGGTCCATCAACAGAGGATGCTACTCCAAAATCAACTTCAATAGCAAAGGTCCATCCAACGTGATACAATGAAATCCAACACTAATAAAATTATTATATTGTCCTTTGCAGAAAATGCCAGTAAATGATCTCAAAGCATTTTTCCTGACACTGCAGTATAGTGCAATATCAGTGCAAGAGCACTGATATTTCAAATGCTCATTGTCATTTCATTAGAAAGTTATAAGACATAACAATGAGCCATATTAGAAGGACAAGCAGCTAATCTTATCTAATGACACAAAACTGCTTTTCTCTATCTGTATCCTTGTAGTCTTTTATGTACTTGACCTTTTTTTTGAAGTTTGTCTTAAACCCACAATACTTATCCTGTGAATAAAGGAAAGGGATATTGTTCTTGAATTACTGTTTCTAAAAGCCACATCCCTTTGGTAAAATACAGCAGTCTAATGGTCCCTTTTACCCTTGAAAACCCTTGAATGGATTTCATAGCTGGCATAAAAGAAAAAAACTATGACTGCACAGAGTATTTGTGAGGAAAAAAAAAAAGAAAAAGAAAGAAAAAAGGCTGAACCAGTAACCAAGGAAGAGGATAGAAATCATCATTCCAGTGGGAAGAGAAGTATTCTGTTCAGCCACTTAAAGGGAACTATTAGACTGATATTTTCAAGGCTGGGAACCTTCTGTTATAAAGGAAAAGGTGGGGATGAAGAAAATAATTTCCTTTGTTCTGTAAAATAGCATATACATGATCGACACTCACAGTCCAGAAACACTCCTCAGAACCCAAGTATTTCCTTTGTTTGGTGAATAAGATAACAAGTAAGCTATGAATCTGTGCTCTTTTTTTCTTTCTTCCATCTGTTCTGATCCTTATATTTTACTACATCACAATTATGTATGAGAATCAAAGAAAAACATTATCTGGAACACCCTAGATAGAATCGCCAAAGATTTCTTCCAGGGCAATGAAAAAACCTCTGAATTTTAGGGCCACTAGGATATAGTCTTTCTATTTGCTAAATATCTAAGCCATCAGAAGATTAAAAAAAAGACCTATGTAAAAGATAGATAATAATGATAATATGAACCTTTAAACCCACTCAAAGGGTTTTGCATTATTTTTTAAATGGTTCATGTCAGTTTTAAGATAAGCAGTCTACCTCTATTTTTGAGAGGTTTTGTCCTGTGCATTACTAGATACATTCCCTTGTAATATTTAGTTAGAACACTGGAGGTTCTCTGTCACCACAGTTCTTAGCAGAAGATAATTGTTTCTAAGATTCTGAGAATCTGGAATATGAGGTATATTTTAAAACACAGACTAGAATTCTAAGTCAAATAGAAACAAGCTTAACATAGTTTAAGTAGTGGTAAGAAAATGAGAGAGTATGGAAGACTAGGATTTAGACAAATTATTTTAATTTATTTCATCCACCACAGCTTTAAGCTTATCATATGCAAACTCTTTTAGATTAGATTTTGCGGTTCTTAAATCCTTTCTAATCTTTTCACTTATTCCCTTGTCAAGTAGTTGTTCAGTGTTTAACCAAATAACCAGGGTAGACAACATAGTCAAACTGAATACTATTGAAATATTTTCTTAACCAGAGAAGAGTGCTAATTTAAACTCGGAGCAATGTCTGAACCTTTATCTCCCACAACCTTGGTGACAGCCAAATTTCCAAATTGCCGGATTCTGTTAGATCTATCACTTCCATTTTGTGATGTCTTGACTACTAGATGTCCATGGAAAAATCTGTTGATCATACAAAATAAATATTCAAGTGCTGTACATCAGAGGAACAAGAATGTCTTTTTAAAAGTCTGAGCATTTTCCAGGGCTAGGTAAGCTCTAAAAAGTAGCTAAGGAAAATTTTCTTTTCCTTAACAGCGGCAACTTTATTATTGCTTGTACTAAAGGATGTCTTAGCATTATTTAAATTGTATCATTGTAAAAATCATGCAAGATATTTATTAGTCAGTCTGCAATGTGCTTCTTGCAAACGTATGAATGCAATCCCCATCTGCGCAGAATTCATGAGAACTTGTGAGGAAAAATGAAGAGGAGTTATTTCTCTAATTAGGTTATATTGTGGATATATAAAAACAAACTACAATTAAGCAACTAAAGAAAAGAATTATACTTGTTATGACACTGCACACTACTACGAAGAACATCTATGTATATAATTTTCTGCAATGAGCAGTTAATGGCTAAAACATAAATCATCTAATTTTAAAAAAAAGTGATAATTATGATAGCCCTTGGTTTCCAACTTTTTTTAGTCATTCTTTAGAGGTTTTTCTCCTTCAATACTGATTACAAACGTGCATTATATTGTTGCTGAGTTATAATCAGTTTAGCATTTTTAGTTTTTAATAACAGTTGCTGTATTCATTTCAGTTTGTGATGATGATCCCAGCATGCTATAATAATTTGCATCACACTTCTAAATGAGAATTGATTTTGTTTGCATGGGTAATTTCTCAGCAATTCCCCTTAATTTCAAGATGAATGTGTTTTTCAATTTTTCCAATTATGCAAAAAACAAACAAACAGCCCCTCCTCCCCACGCCCCCCCACTGTGGAATCCCTCAGCATTCCTAAGACCTTTATATCAATCTGTTTTCAATTAATTGTCTTTGACTCTGTGGGAGATTGTTAAGCACCAGCAGGATACACAGAGGCTGTGGAGTGTCTTTCCTCAGAGATTTTAAAAACATGGTTAGGCACAGCCCTGGTCAACCTGCTCATGCTTTGAACCAGATCTACAGCAGGATGACCTCAAGACCTCCCACTCAAACTGAATCTTTCCACAGCTTTCGGAAAACAGTCATTAATCAGATTATATATCAGTGCCACTATACATTGACATTTACAGGGAAGCAATTTGCACAATTCAGTCAAACAAGAAAACAAAAATAAACACTTTAAAATATCTACCTTTTTAAAACTTTTAAAGTCTATGTCACATTTGTGCATGTGTGGTTCTTTGCATACACATATGTGTATATATATGCATATACAGGTATGAATATTTCTTTCTATGGATACATGTATTTGTACATGTTCTACTATGTTAAAATAGCCCTTTTTATACACCAGATTTTTATGTTTAATACTCTGACATTTTTAAAAAAACCTTGATATTTTTATTTTATTTCTACTTCATTCTAATTATATTTCACTCTGGTTTAACTAATGTAACCATCATCATCTTCACCACATCATCATCATAAATAAAGGCTGACACAATGAAGACTGAAACTAAAGTAGTCCACAAATGAATAGTTTTGATTTAGACAAATAAATAGCCTATCCAAATATAATAATTTATTTCCTGTAGAAAAACACTTAGTTGATTGAATTTCTTTCTTTAAATACTTTTGACTTCTTATTTATCCTAGGTAAAATTATCAGGAAATTTCTGGTTCCCATAATGCCTGTATAAATTCAATGTAAAACTATGATGGATAAAAAGTTACAGCTGCTGGTGTATTTATTCAAAATCGAATATGACTCATGTATAAAACTAATTATAGAGAAAATAATGTTGTTTTTGTAGTGAATTTCATCCTATCACCATCTGTTCCATATTTCAGAACAGGTTTTAAATCCAGAAGGTGCTTTTTCTTGGAATGATGACAAATGAATCTATGTCTTTATTATGGGATATATTAATTGTATTACAGCCTTAATACATTAGAATATCATATAATGTCAAATTCTTCTTTCTTGTTTGCATAAAGTCCATACTCACTTTAAGTTCATTACAACCAAAATACCTCTGGAAATCACACCCAGCTCATATCATACAACATACGGTATTGAAAGCACAATCTGTTCCTAGAAATCATCATATGAAATATTTCCTAAAAGTTAAATTTGAACTTCAGGAATGAATGTTTTTACAAGAAGTTAGGCACTTAATGAAGATGTCAATTCTGAGCAGCCTTAATTTCCCAAGTTGTTTTTTTTTAAGTAATTTCCATTCTTAGCTGGAATTTTTTTCCATCGTCCCTGGGGATGATTGTTATGTTTAGGGATGAAATTATACTTGTGACTGTCAAACTATCTGATTCAGCAAGTAATATTCAATGTAATCCATCTCCTGTCTGTAGGATAGCACTTTCATTCTTTTCCTTCTTCCTTCTTTTATTAACAGCTAAACAATAATGCAAATCCATTTTAGAAGAACTGGCTACTTGGGATATGTTTTGCATAGTTTTTCCAGAGAAAGCTCTGATTTCAGGCTGGAACTTTCCCAGCTTTGAGCTGATGAAGGTCCTGCACTCCTCAAAATGTGAGCCTGTATTGTCCTGATTTGTTCTAGAGGTAATTTCCAGCTCAGGGTCTTTGGAGGAAAGACAGGGAGGGAAAGTCTAAGGGATGTTGATTATTTTAGATGATATTTAGATTTTAGAGATAATACTTTTCTGCTTGACTTGTGAAACTATTTGCTTAAAACATGTTAAGACATACTTAATTTAAAAGCGGAAGAGATAATCCTACTTGAGCCTGATAAGGCCTGAAGTCTTTATCAGCTACATACATCAGCTGGCAGAGAGCTCAGGGATGGAAAGGATTAACTCACCTGCTTTGTTTCAAGCAAACTAAGCTCACAAGAGCCTTCAAGAGAATCCAATCACATAACTGTGTCCTGGACTTGTGTCAGCTGTGCCACATTTGTCAGGCACCGGCAGCATTAGTCCAGGCAGCACAGCTAGAATCAAATGGATGCTGCAGAGATTATCTTTTGTCATGTTCTTCTCTAAGCATCTGCTCAGCATTTCAAGTACATCCATCCTACATTCTAGAGAGGCTGCTTTCCTTCTCATCCAAGATAAAATTAAGAAAAAAACATTGGTTGCTGTAAACATGTCACTGCAAATAAGGAGGATTCTCTTCCTCTCTCACACACATCTAGGTATGCATTTGAATGTAAGATGAATTACTGAATTTAACACCTTAAATGTCAATCTTTAAAAGATAAAGCTTCAAGAGAATTCCAACTATGTGGCCCAAGGACTTCAGGATAATAATAAATAAATCTATGCCACAAACCTAAGGTCTGGTCCATATGCTTTCTTATTCCAATCTCTAAAGAAGACATAGGTCTTTTCACACAGCTATTATATCCATATATTTTTAATTTTTGCCATGTCCCTTACCCCTGCCCTTCATTGGAATAGAATAAATTCAGACATGTTCATGTCCATGCCCCCTCAGCTACTGTAAAAAATTAACTCTGTTCACAGGGTCACTTTCTGTATCCCTGCTAGAATGTAAAGCATGAGAAAAGCAAGAATAATGCTAAATATTTACATTTTTAGAATATCAAGTAGGAATAACCAGTTGAATGTTCTTAGTAAACAGACCAGAGCCTGCTCTTGAATTGAAGGCAGAAGTTCACAGAAATTCCTTTTTGACTAGAGAAAAATTCTTTTTCTACCTGTAACTTTGAAGCTTCCTGAACCACAAACATGAGAGAGACCTTTCAGGCACCTCAGAGATTCTCCAGACTATTTGAGGCACTGCATTAGTTCCATTGACCATAACCTCCTTGGATTGTGGGGTTTGGGAGAAAGCTAATTTCTACTATTAATCCTTTACTTTATTCATGCACTGACCTTCTGGCAAGACATCTAGATAGGCTAAAAAAAAAATTTAGACATTAATCAAATGAATGAAATCTAAAGCATTATATTGGCGCTGCACCAAAGAGCATCAACTGAGAAATTGTTTAACATAATAAAACTGTCAGAAATAAAAATACATCACAATTCATCTAGAATTACTCTGGGTTTTCAAAGTAAAATTATGTCCAAGAAAAAAAAAAAAAGGCAGAAAAATATCTCAAAGAAATATTATTATTCCCATGATCTAGGAAAAAGATTAAAGAATGTGGAATACAACTACAAAATTTTGCAAAAATTTTGGCAAAAATTGTCTAACAAAGGATATAGGCAAAAACAAATGTCAATCTATACTTGATTTAGCATATATACTTATTGTTATATCCCTTGCATTTAGAAAAAGCTGTTCTTTGTAAAATCCAGACCCCTTCAGCTGCATAACAGATTTCTACTTACTTAGGGAGCCAAGTACCAATTTTCCCATCAGTTTTATCTATCCCTTAGGCTTCAATCTCTTTGAGATACTTTGCAGTTTTAAGATCACAGACAGAATATCATGAGGCAATTTGGCAAAAATAAAAAAAAGGTGTCAGTTGTAATACTTGCTTAAGGAAGGGTTATAAAAGCAAATTATATGCTCAAAAATATTGAGGAGAATTTGCATTTGCACAGCAAGAATGGAATAAATAGTGTTCTTGAACGGAAACTTTTGCGTGGGACACTTTTTTTTTTATTATTTTATTTTTATTATCTTGTTAGTCTTTATTTGCTTAAGGAGTATATGCAAAGTAGATTAGTGGACAAAAATAATTTCCCAAAACTCTAACCATGTCTTCTGTAAAGAAGGCAATCCTTTTGAGACTAACATCACTGCTATCAAAAATTACAAAACTGTGGGCAGTCTTCACTTATCTCACATAGATAAGGGAAAGAGAGAGAAGGAGAAAAGAAGTTACAAACTTTTGACTTAGGATTTTTATGTTTATTTGATTATATCCCTTCCCTCACACTCTGGGAAGTTGCATTTATGTCCTTTGGCACAGAATCACTGAGTTGCAGAAAAAAACCAACAAGGCTGGGCAAGGTTCTGGAACATAATGCCTCTGAGGAGTGGCTGAGAGAGCTGGGGTTGTTCAGTCTGGAGCAAGGAGTATAAACCCAGATTCTCACACCCATATTTTTTCAACCAGCTCTCTAATATACTCTTTGCAAAGTGCCATCCTGCATGCCTGTTATTCCCATCTCACTTATCTATCCTCCTCAAAACCTTCACCACTCATGGGCTGTTTTGTCGTTTTGTGGCCATTTCTATTGTTATCCTATTCCTTTCTTTGGAACATTTCCTCCATCCTTAGAATAAAAGATAAGAAAATATAATGGAATAAAAATACAGCCATTCACGTCACTTTTACTGACATACAACCTGAAATATTTTATCTTTTCAGTGTAGACCAGATCAGGTTATTGGTACTGGGTACCCCTCATCATTCCCTGCAAACCCTCTCAATTCTCCTTTCATTTTCAGCACTTGCAGGAAGTCCCCTCTCTTCTTTACAGCTGCTGTCATGTCCTATCACTGCCAATCATCTCACTGCATTTCAGCTTTCCTTTCTAATTTCAGCCTCAATCTCTCTGCTTCCCTCAGCAACCTGCAGCTTTCTTTGGCTTCTTTGTTAAATGATCCATTTGATCACTTCCACTTCCTTTTCCCTGATGCTTTACTTCATCTCCCTGACTTGCCAAAATGTTCATCCTTTACATTTCATACTTTCATTAGGCGTCTCCCTCTTTTTCTGTCTGACTTTTCTCTTGCTGTGTTTTCCTCATTCTAGCTACCATCTATTCTGGCCCATCACTGATCATCAGGCTTCACCATCTTCCCTTGTGACCCTGAAGGCAGCTCCTTTTGACAGCGCTGGTTTGTGCCTTATGATTACATCCTGTTGGATTTTTCTTTTTCATTTCCTGGGATGGCACTGATGGGCAGTTTTTGATATACCTAATCATTTGGGTTCTTCAGAATAGTCCCCCTATTTCAGCCCCAGAGTTCAGAAAAGAGTGCGTTCACTCTGAATACATGGAACATTTTTTTCAATTTCTTCTTTTGATGTTTATCATTTTATAGAACATTCTCTTCCCTCTGCCTTAGATTTCAAATTCTGAAAGGAGGGATATTTTCAATCCAAATGAGAAAGATTATGCAGATAATTTTTACAGCTTCTGACCCTGATGTATGCATTAGGTAATGGTGAAAAATATTATTAGATAAAAGCAATAAAGTGTCCTTCATACTCTGGTAAGCATCCCACTTTGTGGATCACACATTTTTTTCCCCGACTTTCTCACATCTACAGTGGTTTATTTAATTTCCCAATGCTAAGCTGAGCAGCCTTGAAACGTACATGCAGCCATAATCTACAAATAAAACCAGCACACCACAAAGTATCTTTCTCTGTGTTACCTCATGAAACATTTAATGAGATAATTAGAAATTTCCCATAGAAAGTGAGAAATCTGGGTACACATTAACTCAAGGGAGAAAGGAAATAAATAAAGGACTCAGTGGAAAATGTGATAAAAAGGGATTCCTGAACTGAATAATACTGTCCTTAGATTCCTAATTCTCAGGGAATGTTACTGATTGAGCTAGACTCAGTTCAAGTAATTGCACTAAGTGGGTGCCATAAAGTGAAAAAGTCAAATGCTTTCAGTCAATATGACAGTTCACTTTTGAGGTTGCAAACTTGTTCCAAACAAGGAAATTCTTCAATAGAAATAATTGAAGGGGGTGTCTGATTGCTTCCACGTGCAGTTAATGAAACAAAAATTTCTATTATGAACATTAAAAATAAGAACAGGAACCCATTGCCTTACAGTGAGAGCTGGAATAGACTCTTGAGTCATCTAGTCAGCAAGGCTTCATACTGCTCCTGCTGCTTCAGTTCACCTGCCTAAGTAGCATTTGTTCACACTATATTTGTTCACACTGTCAAATAACTGGCATATTCATTTGATATGGGAAGCCATGAATAAAAAAGAGGAAAACAAATATTATATTTCAAAATAGTCTAAAATAACCTTTTAATACATTATATCCATGTCTTAAAGTGAAAGAAAAATGGGCTTATCCAATTTTGATAACATAATTTTAACATAATAATTTTGACTTTGATTTACAAGCACATGTTAAGAGAACAAGTCAGTAGAAAATTATTCAAGAAAGTAGTAAATTAAGCCCATATTTACTCACATAGTGTTGGTTAGCTTAACAGTTGCAATTGTCTTATCATGTGTGTAGTATCACTGTACACGGTTATCTGGTTTAGTCACTTTTCTTGCAGCCATAAAAAAAAAATACGTATTTCCTAATAGTGGTAGAGTGAAAAAGAGTCTGGGAGGTTTTTTTTCATTATCTCTTTTTCCTGAATTCATTTTCTTTTTGTGATTTTTTTTCTTGAAGTCAAGAAGCATCAGAAAATGGATGCAGAAAGGGGTTTACAACGGCTTGTTTGTAATTCTTGGTATTTCCTTCATTACTAAATACAAATTGGATTTTAACATGTCTTGATACAAACAGATTCTGAAATCTATGGCAAAGATCTTAATCATGAGTGGGATTAAGCATCTCTTAAATGGAAAAAGGTTCATTTGGAGGCAACTCAATAGCAGATACGTGCCACATCTCACATTCCTGCATAAAAAACTGATTTTCTTAATTGCACTTCATATTCACCAAAGCAAAACAAACAAGCAAAAGATGTCTTTGGCAGGACACCTTAGCTCTAGTTCCTACCTAGGCACTGCAGTGAAAAGCTGTATTAGGCACAGGACTGAACAGATTTAACCTTCAGGCCTTTGTTCTTCTCTCTCACAAGCACACTTGGATTTTGTGTCACCTGAAGTATTGATCACATCTGTTACTGCACTCATGCAGAACACTGACTTGGTGGAAAGGGTGGAGGAAGGCACAGGAGAGGAAGAGGCAGAGGGTGCAGTCCTTACCTTGGGGCCTCATCTTTACAGAGATACCCCACTATTAAAGCGCTTAAACAGCATGACAGCTCCCCAATATTTTTCACCCAAAAAGATGTTACCTCAGAATTAATTTGATTAACAAGCACCTGCTAAGATCCTGCTGGAGCTGAAACACCCCAAAATGGTGGTGACTGCTTGCTTTACTCATTAGACTCACAATGCCTGAAGGTGTGCCCTTTGATCCAGTTTTATACTTCTCAGCAGGCCTCCAACTTCTTTTCTTGCAGCTGTATGAATAGAAATGAGCAGAAATTACAAAGAATGACCTTTCTTTTGGTCACTGTTTATAATGGCTTTATATGCTTGAAAAATTTCAGAATCATTCACAGCTGAACATAAACCACACAGCAGAAAAGGGCAGGAACAGGGAAAAAAAAAGAAGGAAAAAAAAAAGAAAACACTGACATTTCATTTCTTTTTTGGCAAAATCTCCAAAATTTGGTAGAAATGTAAAATACAAAAAGTGGGTGGAAAAAATAAACAAGCCTGACATTAGATAATTTTGGAATTAATATAAATATTTTTTACTCTCAAAGTACAAGTACTCCCTTGAAGATAAGGCAGTTGACATTTACTGTACAATGGGCATGAGCGTCACCAAGCCTAATATTTTACCCTAAATATTCTCAAAGAAGGAATAATCATGATAAATCAAAACATCGGTTACTAAAAAGCAGTTTCTCTCCTATCACTGGTGGTAATGATATGCAGGGGCTTCTCCAAGCATCTGTACAGATCAGTGGAATGAAAAACCTTACCTTTTAATATTTTTTTCCCAGAGTTTCTTATAAATAAACATATTTGCAAGGATTGTGATCTTAGGACTGAGCTTCTGGATAAAACAGAGGATTCTCAGCTCTTGCTTTGTTTTATGGCAGCAGTTTGGAAAAGAAGCAGCTGAAAACCATTCTGACACACTGCCACTGAATGAGTATTCTGCTCATCTATGCTGTAAAGCTATCTAAAAGTCATACATTACCTATTAACCTATTTTTCATTATCAGCTGCTACTAAATATAATGTTTTTCATGTTGTTTTATTTTGTTATCACATACTAACTTCCACTGAAAGATAAATCAAGTCACAAATTACTAGAAATGGAATGGAAAGAAACATGAACAAATATCCAGACAGAATCAATAGCTGCATCAACAGGTTGTATGTCCTGTGAGAGCTTTATTCATGCGTTCTTCACACCTAGAATAGGAAAACTTAATATCTCGACCAATTGAAAATTTTTTATTAAGCTTGTCACTTATGTGTTTAATCTCTCCCCTTAATAACTCTTTTTTTAAAATGCTTGAATAAGAAGATGAGGCCAGGCCAAGCACTGCAGACTGTTGGAAAACAGTGTTTCACAGGATGGAAATATTATTACCTGAAAGAAAATTGTATTCCAGTAGTAATTGGTAAAACATTATTTTTCACATCATTAGATCATCTATGAAACATTACAAACACCAAAAAAAGCAATGTGATAGTCATACCAGTGGGATGGAATGTTGTAGGAAAAAAAAACAGCAAAAAAAACTCTCATAAAATGTCTTCCAATACTTCAATTTAATAAATTTTATGATTCATAGAGTATAAAATAAAGAAACATTAAGTTAGTTTGCTTAGTCATTCTGTCATTGAAGAAAGCATTCTCTCAAATCCACAATGAAACAGTGGCATACAAATATTTTGGAAGGGTAGCATACTTTGTACTGAAGTAAAAGGAAGCTACATAGCCTTTTGTTGAGTATTCAAGGAAGTAAACGCAAATACTTGATTGATGTTTTAATATGAAAGAAGACATATTTGCAAGTAACAAGAAAGCATTTGAGAATGTATTTTCTCCTCAGCTAACTTATATCAACAGCTGAAGCTTGTTAATACCCAATCCTAAAGTAAAACTTCTATATTTAAAACCTTATGGTTTAGCTAATATGAGACTAAAAAATAAAAACTTCATTGAAATAGAAGCTCCATCTGAGGAGGAATGATTAATTCATCTTGCTTGCCATTTAATCATAAGGAAACCTAATGGCTTTGTAAATTTGAAAATCAGTCCTCTCTCTGAAAATCAGAAATTAAACAAATTAAAGCCTCCCTCACTATCAAGTTTTTTTGGCAAAGCAATATGCGAGAAAAGCTAATGGCCTTGAACAGACTACCTCACCAAATGATACCTCTAAGATTAACCTGCCATGTGGCTAAAGAATCACCAGGTTAGAAAAGCAAAATCATGCTCTGTTAGAAAACCAAAGTAGAGGCAGTTCAGGAAAGGTCTTATCAATTTCAGCAGAAAAATACATTTTGGTCTATCACTTTATTTCTGTAACATTTTAGTGAATGGAAATTATATAAACCAATTGATACAGAAGAAATTAACACGTTGTTAAATTTAAAGGTGACCATGCTGTCCAAAATTAATGCGTGAAATAATTCATCAAGATTCAGGCCAATAAATCTGGACTGCTTATGTTTTTTTCTGAGTTAATTAAAAAGGATGACAATATTCTGACAGCAAAATTATTTTCTGAACTAAATGGCATCTCACAGAACATGTGATCTACTTTCAACATGCTTAAGAGGAAAAAAAACCCGAAACAATACCCAGAGAAGCATAAGACATGAGTTCAAAGTTCTTAAAGAGGATTTTTTGTAACTACTGTAGTTGTTTTATTTGCCTTCTGGTAGCTCAGATTTTGTCCGATATAGTGGCAATTATTTGGTGCTATATTTGCTACTGGAGCAGCAGTGAACTGACCTAGAGAACAATATGGTTTTCAGTGTATTCTGCCTCAGAATTTTAGAGGTATTTAGTCACATGACAAATAACAGTGGGGCAGCTAAATACCTCTTAAGGGCCATGATCAGAACTGAACTCTCATCTTCCAAATTCCCCAGAGACATCTGAGGACAACATTCTTTAGATAGTGGTATGCGACAAATTAGGAATTCTAGTTATAGGAGAAAAAGGGTTCTATATGAGCTTCATCTTAGGAAGTTTTCTTATTGTGTTGAAAGTGATCTTACCAGTGTGTTATCTACAAATAACCAAAGCACTGTATTAACCTTTATCAGCACAACCCACACTAAAAATATTTGAGCTAAATTCTTTTAAAATTCTCCTTAATTATTCTTGGCAATCTTCAGTATTTAAAAGGGAAGTATTTTAAATTTTCTAATTATCTATACCTTCTTTGTCTATGTATTTGGTTTGCTTGGCCAGGTTTTAGTAGCAGGAGACCTACAGAGGTTGCTTTTGTGAGAAGCTGACAGAATCTTCCTCTAAGTCCAAAGGCAAAGCCAGCTGGCTCCAAGATGGATGTGCCATTGGTTAAGGTCAAGCCAATCAGAAATGGTGATGTCTCCTCTGCAATAATGTATTTAGAGGGGGAAAAAAGTTATTGTGCAGATAGAGTTGTGGCCAGAGAGGACTGGGGTGAAGAAATGTGAGAGGAATAACGGTGTGGACACCTAAGATCATTGGAGAAAAGGAGCTGTTCCAGGGGCTGAAGCTGAGATTGCCCTGCAGCCTTTGGTGAAGACCATGTTGAAGCAGGTGCCTCCCTGCAGTCCATGGAAAGGAGATTTACTGGAAGGACTTGTGACCTGTGAGGAATACATGCTGGAGCAGGGTGTGCCTGAAGGACTGCACCCTGTGGAAAGGACCCACTCTTGATCAGTTCATGATGAACTGTAGCTTGTGAGAAGGATTTACACTGAAGAAGCTTTTGGAGAAAGATTCCTCTCCCCAAGCAGTGGCAGAACCAATGTGGGATGAACTGACCATAACCTGCATTATCTGTTTCCTTGCACCACTGGGTCAGAGGAAGTAGAGCTACGAAGGAGGGACAGGTGGGCAAAGGTGTTTTTAGGATTTGTTTTACTTGTCATTATCCTGCTCTGATTTTGTAGGCAATAAATTCCATTAATATCCCCAAGCTGATTCTAAGTGAGATCCTACTGACTTTTGCTTACAAGAAAAACAGCAAATGTTACGGGTTTTATACATATTGTCCAAGGACATAGAGAAGTGTTGTTTTCAGCTAACAAGTAGAAGACTGAGCGTGTACAAGATGACATGATGGTAGGTTAAAAGGATGCAACTTTAACCAGCTTAGAAACAGCACATCTTGTTTACAACTGACTGTATTCAACAGAGAGCTGTTAAGTATGAATTATTAAACTTAGAGCACTTCAGAAAATGTAATTGAACATGGAAGAATAAATATATAAATTATAGTCTCCAAGAAAATAAATTTAACCTTCTCCTATTTCTAAAATGTACATAAAATACAGTATTAGCATACAATTTAAAGGTCAATTAGCAGCAGTAATACACCAGTTTTACGGAGGTTAACCGTGTTGGGATCTTGAAAATAAATAACTTTTCACACAATTTTACAGACTTCTGTTAAAACCATGCTCCTTCAACTTTTTTCTGTTTTTTTCTCATCTCCTAATTCCCCTTCACTTCTTTTCTCCTTTAATAAATCTTTTTTGTTATACAACTTCTCAGTCTCTAAAAGGATAAGATATCTGTGGCACTCCCTCTATTTGAGTTGCAAAATCAGATTTCAGGGACAGGTTTTGTAAATAGTAATACTGGTAGTGCTGCCTTCTAGATCCACCTTCAACAAATTTCTCTACCACTATTTACGTGTGGTCAGAATTTTCCTCCTTTTATAACAGGCAGGCAAAAGACATAAAAGCAATACTTACTGCCCTATGTTTTCTTCCACTGCATGTGCATTCTAGGAATATAATATTTTCATATTCTATGAGTTCTAAAAGAAAAGCTTTTCTAGAAGCTGTGACACCATATAGCAGAAGGATAGAGTGAGACAGTGGACTCTGTGCCACAGGAAGTTAATAGTGAGTTGGGAAGGAGAATCTCATACCTGTAGGAACTCAACTACCTGTGCTGAGTAGGAAGGAGTTGCTAGTCAACAATATTTGAAAGACATTACATTACACTCAGGTGACAATCAGGGAGCCTTTATCAAATAACTTTTGTTATTTGAAACTAGGTCATAGAGTCTAAGTCCTCACATAACTGCTGACAATTAATTTAACAACTTTTTCAGCAACCTCAATCAAGACAAAAAGAACTACAACAACACACCGAGTAAAATCCCCTCTCTCTGGTTATCTGATTACCAAAAGTTTCCTTCAGGACATTTTTTAAAGTCACACCAGCTGTATTAGCCATCAAAAAGCAAGAATAAGAAAGCTTTAGATGTTAATGAACTGTTAATTCAGCATTTTTCTTATAGCATTGGAAGCAAAAGAAGATTGTTGACTAAGCAAAGAAAATTCAAGTTAAGGTCAGTCATAAAACCTTTCCGATATTTAGTATGCTATCATGCTCAACTTTCAAAACATCTATCAATTATGTTCAAATCATGTCAAAAGTAATTATTAAATGAGATACGTGTTTAGATAGACTTTAAATCCCGGTTTTGATAAAGTTCCAGAGTCTCCCTTTTTCCTCGCTTTCTTTTTTTTCCCTTTCATCTGTAAGAAATTGCACAAGCTCACTATGCAATAAGCTCAGTAAAATTCTGGAAGTAACAAGTAAAACATGTGTGAAGCATCTTAATTTTCTAGGCACATATTTAAAAATAGATACCATAACTTTAGGGACAAAATATTTTTGCACATGGAGAGGGCAGATATGGCTACCAAGTGCTGAAATGAAGTAGAGGAATAAACACTTTTAGATCAGAAAGCATATTTATAACAGAGTTAGCCACAGAAAGTAATCTGATATATTGAAATGTAAGAAAAAAGTAGCCTCTGACTTTTTATTTCTAATTGATGATGTTGATTGGCTTGAATGCTGAACACAAGTATTGGAATGGAATGAGCAAAGATTTATTTTCTGTAAAAAGGGCAAATTTGAGTATAATTTTTCATTCAAAGCAGGAGGGCACTGATTTGGAAGAAGTACAAGCCTTACTGAATAAAAAGAAAACCCACGCAAAACAACATAGCATATGTCCAAACATTTTTTAGGAAAACAATGACAAACTATGGAAAAAGACTCTCCAATAAATTGTCCATGACAAAATTGTAAGGAAGTAAAGACAAAAAAGAAAATAGCCAAAATACAGTTGAATCTTTTAAAGAAAATTACATCTGTCAGTGACAAAGATAAAAATAGAAAAGGGTCAGCAGGAAAAGGAAACAGAAGAAAAGTGATACTAATGGACACTCAGAAAGGAGAAAAGATAGAGGTTAATCTATTCCAATTGCCAAAGGAATAATTTTGCCTCAGACTTTTTTTCAATGTAACTTCTATACAGGAAAAAAAATAGTAACCACACCAAAGAAACGACAACAAAAAATAATTTTGTGGCAAAAGTAAAAATATCTGAAAGGGAATAAAAACTTAGATTTCAAATTATAAAAAAATTAGAGTAGTCCCTTAGTTTCTGTCTTGAGGAATGTAGTCCTTTAAAGAAACATCATTTGAAATTGAGAGTCCAGTACTGTAAATGAATGATGGAAATGTTTTCTGAATGATGAGAAGGAAACACAGCACTGTAAACACATCAGAAATATGCACATAGCAGGCCTTGGTGCTGCATAATGGCCAAGAACTTATTTCTGAGAAAAAAAATTGCCAAATCCATGTAACTCTGTGGATCCTTGAGTAAATTATAAAATTATCTAGCGCAGTAGATACACTCCATATATATTCTTTGGAAATACACGTATATGTATATTTTCTGTCAGCTGATCTATTAGATCATCACCGTCAAGTCATCCCAATCTGTCTAGAGCTACAAAGCACTTCATGCAGTTCCCTATAGACGAGTGGACTTATATTCATTAGAAATTATGAATAGCCAGGCAAGAGGAATGAGACAAAAGTTGCGTTGAACAGATCAGACTGGGAAGAAATTAAACAATGATTTCCCTCAGTCATTCTTCCTGTGGTAGATATGTTTAATATTTTCATTGGAGACTTTCATGCAGGAACTAAGTGGACACCCTGAAATGTGGAAGTGTTAGAAAGCAAAAAGTTTTACCCAGACCTAATCAGTAAATGGAAGAGTTGGATGAACTTGGGAGCTAAAGCAATTGAAACATATTAAATTAAAGAATACGAATTCTAAAGATAAATGCTTTAAGATTAATAAGAACTTTTTTTCGAGCCTATAAATGTAATTGTATGCAAGAAAGGAAAGGAAAACTTGAATACACTGGTGAGTAACAGGATGGCTGTGACATGGTTGAGAAAATAATAATATCCCAGAGTGCATCAAACAAGGAATTCTCATTACAGACAGGAAAATAGTACTCCCATTTTGGAACATATTGTCATGATCTTACTCAAAATATTGTAAACAATATGACTCAGCTAATAAGCATAACATTTACCTGAATTTGATACGGAAAAAGATGGTAAGGATGACTCTGAAAATAGAAATATACCTACAAATTCATGTTAGAAGACATAGCAAACCAGGTGGAGTAAAAACTACCTTCTTTATAAGTGTGAAGATGTAAGAAGACAAAAATGATCTGCCTTAGAAGACAATGCCTGTCCATGACCAGAGGGATATGAGGTGGTCATGAATAATGTCATCACAATCAGAAAAGCATTTCTAGGTAGGGTCTTGGGATAGTATTTCTAATGATTTTGACTCTAACACTGAAATTGAAAAGATTAGAGAAAAAAGGATTACATAAAAATCCTAATTCTCATGATGAAAGATTATATGTACTCAACTCATTTAAATTTTCAAAGATTGTTGAAATAAACACAAGGGCTTCATTGATCAAAAATGCCAACCCTGCTTTTTAGTACTACACACAATTTGTATGTCACCATGACTGCATCCTAGACAAATAAATTTGCTTTTGTTTTGGTGTTCCATCTTTCATTCTTCTTCCCAAAAAACACTTGGAGACTGATCACTGACTACAGTACAGGTTCAAAAGTAGCTCTAGCAATACTGATAATTTTTCAAGTGTCTACGTGGTATTTCATACTTAGATACTGAAGTGATCATCATATATCATTAGAGGAATAATCAGGAAGTAATCAAAGACTGACTGCCAGAAAACACTGGAAATTTGTTTCAATTTGTTTTCAGTCTCCTTACCTAGATAGTTTTATCTGACAAATGCTCATATTCTTCCTGTAATCTAGGACAGTGTCAAAGTCCTTGATATTCTCACCTATATTTCCGTGCATTTTTGTAGCTTTTGATCTGATGTTGAAATACTGAAATCTTCAGTTGGTTGAAAGAAAACACTATTATGATTTTTAAGTTTAGGTCTTCCAGTGCCTGTCCAAGAAGATGCCATTCAATCTACAACTGGCGAGCACTGACCTCTATTGCTATAGAACTTTTTTCCCCCTTTCAATATCTCTTTCCTTACTTATTTGCATTTATTTATGCATTTAAGCTATGCTATTGACTTTTTTCCCTATATGATTACAGAAGTAATACCCCATTTTGTGTAACCCTTGTTTGTTGGGGTCTTAAAGAAACATTCTGTAATTTACAATTTTGACATTGCAAGGAGCAAAATTCTAGAAGTTAGAATGCCTTAAACACTGCAAATGTACATATCTCTAAAATCACTAGTTTTAGTTAAGCTGATCTAAATTTTCTTTTTTTTTTCCCTCTTAACTGAAATTTATCTCACCTTTTCCAGTTTCTCTCATTTCTGGCTGAATATCTAAAGCTGCCTGTTATCGTTCCTCTGCTGTATGTCACTCAAGATCGCTTTCCCAGGAGTTAATTGGGAACAAACAGCTCAGGCTGGCAGCGATAGCCTCATGATATTTGCACGCAGGAATATTCATCACTAAGTTTTCAGGACTGATGCTGCTCTATTTATATAGACTGAACAGAAAAGAGCAAGAAATCCAGAAGACCTGCAGTATTTCTCTTTACAGGAATCGAACTAAGAAAAAAGAAAAGGAGGTTTTGTTAGATTAAAATAAAAGGGTAAATTGAGATTAAGGAAGGAGAAAATCGTACATTTTAATACTGAAAGAATAAACAATTTCAATCAACAGTTTTACTATATTTATATGCAAAATAAATACAGACTAGTCTGGAAACAGACTTGTATGATAATATTAATTTTTATTACTATTTTCATTCTCCACTACTTTTTCTTCTCTATCATGACAAGACAGTAGCAGGAAATTGCTGGATCTATTTTCTCAGTTCTTTTTTTATCTGTTTTAAAGCATTAATTTTTACAAATCAGCTTTATGAAATACATATTTTTGAAGTAAATACAATTCATATACAGAAAGCAGAATGACTTAAAATATTAGATTCACTCATAGCCACATCACGCTGCATTTAAATCAGTAATGCATCTGTTTCCCCTAATTAGGGAAAGGTCATTGTAGAATAAAAACAATTATTCAAGTGAAAATATTTCAGATATATATTATGTGCTGTGTGTTAAGAATTCAAAGTATTTTTGAAGCTCAGTAGCATTTAGCCAGCTATTAAAACCCTATTGACACGGGAAGCTAAGAATCAGGGAACAGACAATTTAAATGACTTACCCAAGGCCACGCAACAATTCAATTCCAGTAACAAAAATAAGATTCCATAATTCCAGTCTCCTCTGTACCTAGCTATACTTCATTCCTGCCAAGAATCTGTCTTACAGACAAGTATCCTTGTTCTCAATTGTGAAGTGAAATGAAAGGAAATGAAGTCACCTTGTGTGATTTTATTAGATGACCTGTCTTAATGAAATATTGAATCCTCTAAAGATGGTGCATAGGTTTTATCTTTCTGGTCCTAAAAATGTTAATAACATTCTTTTACTCTTTCTTCTTTAGAAATTTTGGAAATAACAGAAAAGCAGAAGTGTCAGCAGAGGTATATATTTACAAGGCCATCTTTTACAGCAGGGTAGATTTAAGACTAAAAGAAAGCAGATGTGATAGCAAAGGACTGACTGCATTAACAGCTTAAATACAAAGTAAATGGCATATCAGACAGAAATGTGAAGGAAGTGAAATACCTTCTATCTAAATATACACATGCAGTCGCAGCTGTTTCCGAGGTAACACAATGTGCCTTTCTGAACAGTAATTCCCCAAAGCAGGTGTAACTTTCAAGGGATGAGTAGAGCAGAGAGACATTCAGAACCATAGCTTTTCTAACAGCAGCAGTTAGCTATTTCAGGTTATTCTTTTCCTTGACATAGGCTTTTTTAATTATTGCTAGCATAAGTTTGCCAGGAAAATAAGTTCAGTCTTCTGACAAACTCTGTGTAGGCTTTCTGTAGGGTGATCTGTGGTTCTGTATGTTAGCAAAAACAAGAACAAAAACATGGTGGTAGGAAACCAAGAGGAGCAAGAGGAAGTACAGTTTTAAAGGTTTCACTGCCTGACAGAACAGCTGTCTATAAATCTTCTGTACATCTTTTACCTTTGCAAAACCGGATAATAGCCAGCAGTGCACAATCCAACACAGACAGGGAATCCAAATTTTTTTACTGCCTGAATTACTGAAGCTTCTGTAATTTCTTATAGCTTTTCAGTTTGCATGTACAATGCTACTATTATGATCATACCCACACTTCTTTGCACACAAGATAGTGATTACCTAAGGCAGTGTGGAATCAGACCAAGAAAGGCAAAGAGGACTCTTTCCTTATAATCAATGTTTAAGTGAGAAAATACTGAATAAGAAGGAACACATGCATTTTCATGAGTACTCACTTTTTTCCCCCAACTGTTTTCAATAGCATTAAGCATTTTTTAATTAAGAATTCAGACAGGTGTTAAAATATTCAAATGCATAAAATTTTCCAATGCATTCAAATCCATTTAAAATTACATTTTTGTAGCATACCTGTATAAAATGCTACTTGCTCATCTCTGCAGAAGTCCTACATAAAACCTATACACATATTTAGAAAACGAAACTCTTTCCGTATGATTTTGGGGCGCTATAGCATACCTCTCAGTACTTTGTTCAGAGTGCTAGGGGACTAAAATATCTAGCAATGCCAAGAATGATTATACAACATCTAATTAAAAGATCTGGTAATCTTTCATGGTCTTTGAGCACATCTTGCTGCACCCTAATCAATTTGTCACATGCTCAAAGGAACATTTACGATGAAGGACTGCAAGTTTGCAATTTCAACAGCGTTTGTATGCTTGTTATTGCATATGACCCCCCACAAAATGTTTTACAAGATGTGATCAACTGTGTGTTTCTCATTCATCCTCAGATTTTTTATTCAAAGATTGAAAGTAGAGGTCTACAGCAAAGAAAGATGTAACTGGTGGCTTTTCAGCAGTGTAATGGAGAGCAATCATCCATCATTTATGTTCTTCTTCTCCCTCACACAGTCTTATACATACGAGGTAATAACTGCAGTTTGGATGAAACTGCAGCAAATACAAAACATCCAGGTTCTGCTGTAATTTTGATAAATGACAAAAATATATTTATGTGATTACTTTCTAATACTGCATCGGTATTTTACATAAGAAGATGATGTCATTCAAGGAAACCTTGAAAATCTGGAGAGGTCTGTTAAGACATAGATAAGATCATGTTCCACAAATCTGTTAAGAATGGCTATAGTTCAGACTAAAGGCCCTGTAATCAAATGTGAAAAATTGATTTAGAAGAAATTTAGCAAGTAGAGGATATGCTGAAAGATTCTCAAAAAATTTCTTAGGCTTGAGCTGGGAATTGTATTTCCAGGACACAAGGCAGATGATATGTCCTAGTCTGTACTACCCAGCTGAAAGATGAGAATGGAAAGTGCTTTCACATCTCCAGGCATATATGTTCTTCCTGCCTTTTATCCCACTCATACTTTGCTTTCCTCAAAACCAACTACCCATTGCTGTATCAACATGCTTCACTTTAGAGACTTGATATTTTTTGGTCATGAGAAGTTTACTTGTCAGAGAACCAAGGACCATTATGAGTTCATGCATATTCCTCAGCTGCCACATCTGACCAGGCAATATGGCTTACTTGTTGGCACAGTTTGCTTACAAACTGTGCAAAAAACCAGGCTATTTCACTTTGAGACATGATTTTAATCTATTAGTTGACGCTATTAGTTGAGAGGAAATTGGTTCTGCAACTTTCATTTCTATGGAACTGCAGTAAAATCATTAAGACTGGTGTGAATGGAGAATTAACAGGAATTTTCTGCTATAGAAGCAATGGAAGAAAAAGCAGAACACTAAGCCTATAAGAATAGCATGTGCTGACAGCATGTAGCATTGATTTTCAAAACATCCAATTCAATAGACAAAAAACTGAGTAAATTCTGAAGGACTGCAAAGGTTGAACAAGATGGGGAGATTAATCTCTGAAGAGTCCAACAGACACATAAAAAATGGAAAAGTAAGTCACTCACCTAAGAAAAACTGAGGAGGTGATGAGCTGATGTTCTTTGGAACCTGCATCATCCTGGGGCCAACTACTATTGTACATGAACCTTGGTCACTGCACACTGAAGAGAATGCTAAACTACAAAAGTCTTGCTGCCTGTAAGTATATGAGCATGGGTGTCAATGTGGCCAATGCAGTTGGGTCTATTTATTTATTTATTTCCACTTTGTTTCATTTTTAATAAAATCATCTTTCTTTTCTACCGGGCCTGCATTAAGTTTTGCTACAATTTTTCTACTAAGTTATGACATCACATCCTACCTTCTCTGTTTTTGTTTCATTTTTTTATTTTTTATTTCATCACATATTTTCTTCCTGCATGAGCTAAAAACAAAACAAGACAAAATAAACACCCCTCACCAAGAAACCCAAATAACTAATCAGTATGCGGACCCTAAAATTTGTTTCACAGATAATACTTCACAGACACAGAGGTTTAGAAGAAAGATTGCCAGAAGCTGAAGCACAGCCAGACAATGAACAAATTGCAAAAAATATTCCTTTAACAGAAATTGAACAAATACCTTCTGTCAAGAGTATACAATTTGCTCTGGCTTTTTGTGCTTCACAGATCTTGAATGCCTAAAAATTCTGTGGAATTAAGTAAAGGTCCAGTGGAGTGGTTAGGTTGACTTGGCAGTTACATGATTTCTCTATCAATGTAATTTCCAAAAAAATTAAAACTGTATCAAAGGCACAGATTCATAAGGTAGTATTTACTTGTTGGTTTTCAAACCAGAAAAGCATGAGGAATTAAATGCATCTACAACGGCTTTCACAGTTTTAAATGCAGTTGTCATCTGCATTGCCAGCCAGCTCGGAAGGCAAAGGGGCAGCTTTTGGGGACACTGTTCAAAGCAGCTTTTCGGGACACCTTGTTTCCAAACGTAGATGTACAAATAATGTAAACTCTATAGTAAGAATAATTGTATCAGGTCATGGAGGATGCACTCCAAAAACGGGCTGTCTGTCATTCTTACATTGGAAGTAGACAAAACAGCTCCATATTGGTTCCAGGAATACAAAGTGAGAGTAAGTAAAAAGAAATACCTCAATTAAATGCCTATTTTCTTAAAAAAACCAAGAAATAACTGCAATTTCTACCAAGTCAGGTAGTTCAAGCTCTACAAGCTATAAATGAAGTCTGTATGTGAGAGTCTCCCATTTAATTAGCAAGTGACAGTTTAGAATGTTAGCAAAGAGGTGCCTGTGTGTCTAGATAATTTCAAGGTAGTCAGAGCCTCCTGAATATTAGTTCAGTTTGGCTATCACTGCACAGTTAGCATTCTTCCATACTGGCCATTAGTTTAAACACAGCCAGTCTTCGATTACTCAACAAAAAACAGGGACAGAGAAAAGGAAAGAGACAAAGGTAGGAAGAAAGCATGAAAGGGTTAAGAGATAATTCCAGAGTATTTCAACAACTAGGATATTCACAACGGAGGAGGGTAGAGGATGGAAAGGGAGTCAAGTGCTGTTGTTTTTAGTTTCATCTTTTGCTTAGACATATTAGTGATTCAGTTCTGAATGATGTCTGTCTCTTGATCAGTCATAACAACTCCATTTTCACTGCCTTGGAAGATGCCACTGACAACCAGATCTACTGACCAGGCATAGGTTTAAGTCTGATATGCTGAAGCTGTTTTATGCCATGTAGAATAAAAAACCAGCTGAAAACTAGAGAGAATCTGTAAGCCTGAAATTTGTAGCCAAAGAAACAACTGCAGCAGCATTCCCCAGCTGAGCCTATTACTGTTGCACAACAGTGATAATTACTAAATTTTTATATTTATCGAAAACTCTGACCTCATAAAGATCCAGCTGCACCTTTATCTAAGTACAATATGTAACCATTTTCTATAAATATGGTTATTTGGTGGAAGTATATTTTAATTATTAAAACACAGGATTAAGATAGAGGAATTTTTAATTATTTATTCTTAATACATAAAAATTCTGCCTTTTAGGAAAATCAATCTCACTCATTCCCATTGTCACTGAATACATCACTGATCATCATTTAGTGATTTTTGGCCATGAGGGCTACAGAATGATTTTTTTTTTTGCAGTATGTCTTGACAGGAAACAAGCAGATTATCAAAGTTTTCGATCACAATGGCTTATGTGCATAAAAAACGACTATGCAGGCTATAATGCTGGAAACACTGGCACCAAGAAGTCTGTCAGTGGTGTGGAGCTGCACAGGTAGAATAAGACTGAGACATTGATTCATATGAGAAAGGTGGAACACTTCAATTATTTATCTGCAAACAACTGCAGCAGCAGCAAACCCCTGACATAGCATAAGATGGTTAACTTTGAACTTGGAATAGATCTTATAGTCACTAAGGTACCTCAGAAGCAGAAGGCAAGTTGTCAGTAATTAATGGCTTGTGGATTTAAGAAAAGAGCAAGGTGTCAGCATTTACACAGTGAAGGAGAGGAAAGTACGAGGGACTAATCTAGCTGACAACTAGGGAGTTTTGCAAGTGTTTGCAAGCAGCATCTTAAGAAATATTCATCTGAAAAATTACTTTACTTATAAATAGATTATGGCATCTAAAACTCCACATGCCTTTTATTGTCACTTTGGGCTGCTGGTCTTCTTCCATCTTGTTTAATAAGATTTACCTTAAAATGTTTGTCCTATTTTAGCAACCGCAGCACCAGCCAAAGTGAAGAAAAAACAACCAACCCCATTTTTATGTCAGGAAAACCTCTCTCTTTTTATCAGTCCAAATGGTTCCAAAAGTTTTTTTTTTGTATAGTTCATGATGTGTGTGTGGCAGCAGTGGCTATATATAACACAAATACACAAAACGGGTGAGGTGGATTTCAGTCTACTGCTGACGTGCTGCCTCCTTTTATCCCTTTTCCCTCCTTGAAATAAACTGCTAAGCTTTCAAATGCTGTCCTGTCTCCATGAAGTCATTTGACCAAAATGGATCATAAACTTTTCACCTGTTAAAACTCTTCTTTTTTAAAACAACTCTGAGAGAAGCCAACACAATAAAAACTAGCATAAGTCACAATGTCATTCAGAGACAGGGAAGGGAAGAACTCAGGTATCTAAATTGCTGCTTAAAATGTCAACAATTAAAAAGAATTGAAAATAATTTAGGACCTCTCATTTTCTCTTTCCTATTCAGTGCTTATTTAATTTCTATAACAGTACTACATTAAGTTCATGCACAGGCTGAACACATGTGGAAAATGACCTGGAGTTTCTTTCCTGATTATTTGGCAGGAGGGTGTTGGGGCTCTGTGGCAGCTGGGGTCATCAAAGAGCAGAGCCTGGCAGCGGGGCTCACCCCAGCACCCCAGCCAGGAGAAGGCAGCCAGGAGGGCACTGGGGCAGCCCCAGCCCCTGGCAGTGGGCACCTCTGTCTTGTTGGAGCCCAAGGCAGTGCTCTGGGGACAAATGCAGACAGAACAAGGACAGCGCTGCTTCTGATCATCATCTCAGCCTGGCCATCCTCACTTCCAGAAAAGTCACACATGGAAAAACAGAAGCTTTCTGAGAAGCTGTGTGCCATGAAGTTTTGATAGCAAATATGATTTTACCTCAAGAATACAAGCAAAAAAAAAAAGAAAAAAGAAATCTGTCCTCCTTGCTTTTAGAAACCAGTGTTCATTTCTTCTGTTTCCCAGACAGGATTTTAGCAATTAAAAATCAAAACATTTATTCTGAAATTAAAATGTATGAAGAGAATGCAGAACAAAAAACACTTAGTGGACGAAATTGAGACAAGGCTGTCGTGACAAGTAATATTCTTATCTAGAAAAAATAGTGTATTTGTGCAAACTAAACTTTTGAATCCACCACCAATGCTTTGCATCTGAATTCAAACTAAGACCAGGCTGGTAGTGACTGCCAGCAGCCATACACCTTCCCCTGGCTTCTTCTTCTGAGTGGTCCCTCATGCAAGTTTTGGGGGCCTCAGCTGTTACAGTAAATGCTTGTAGGCCACTGGTATATACCAGATGAGTAAAATGATCTGGGATAACGACAATCCTTGAGAACTACCAAATGCGGAAAGACCTACATCAAAATGCACCCTGAATTTAACTTTTGCTTATTGGTTTTAGGGCATTTGGACTTTATTTCTCTCAAGCAGAAAAAAAAATGTTAGGCACGGGAGAAGTAAGAAAGGTATTTTAGTCTGCAGAACAGGGAGGAGTGATTTTCACCTAAGAAATGTTAAGAACTGCCCTAGGGAACAATGGGGCAAAATACATGCAGCATTAAAAGAATAGACCTATTGAGCCTTTTAGTTTTAGTCATGCTTTCAATAATAGTAATTACAAGAATAATAATTTTTTTTTTCTTTCGATACACAATACCAGCTGCTGATAACATTAAAGTGATGCCTGTGTTGGAATCAGAATATGGAACATTCCTTAGCAATACCTTATCCTCTATGTCTATGAGATATTTGAGCAATGTATTTTCTCTAGTGTATATTTGCTGCCTCATCAAGTCTTCCTCACTTTTAAAATGTAAACTACTTTCTGCTCTCCTTGGATTCCTTTAATTTATTTCTGAAACTTCCTTCTGAGTCAGAGCATTGCCTCCAATCACCTGGTATGCTGCCGGGCTTTTATTTCTTTTGTATATTGTGTCAGGTACAGACACACTTAAAGTTGCCCTCGTCAGCATAACTCTGAGCATTACAAGCCCAAGTTGTACGGCACAAGATTTTTATTTCACAGTACAGGCTGGAGTTAACCTAATCTCTTTTAAAGATGATTTACGGCATAGCAGACTGGTGAATATGGGCTAAGCACTCAACCTTACTCAATCCAGAAAAAAATAGGAATATCTATAAGTACATAAAAATTGCCAAAAGATTGACTTTTTATCTCAAGCTGTTGAAATTCATGTTTATAGGTTTGGAATCTCCCAGTCCCTCAACTATCATTACTGATAGTTATTCAAAATTCAGGCGGTCAAGACTATAAGCAATTTGATCTCAGTTTGAATTTAACCCTGCTTTCAGTAGAAAGCTTGGCTCAGTGAGCTTCAGAGTTTTGTTTGAACCAAACGTTATCTGGGCTTCTATGAATTACAATGAACTTGATACAGACAGGCCTCTGTTCAGTAGTGAATTTAATGTTGATTCTAAAAGCCTCATGACCCTTCATAATTTTAAATTTATTTTTATCTGAAGTTGAAAATGAGTCAATGGAATTCTACTTGGTATTTAATCTGATACCTTGCTTCATTTTGTTGATAAAGTAACATAAGAATATAAAATCTGAACAATTAGTATATTCAGCACCCTTTTCTTCTTCTGATTGCCAAGTATTATATTACTTGGACATTTTGTCACATTTCTTCCTTTGCCCCTCATATTGCTATTACTATTCTGTGAGCAGTCACCTCCATTTCATGTTACTGGTGAGAAGAACAGCTGTCATTCACAAAATCCTTCACAAAGAAATATCCTTTTGTGAGCTGTCATCCCAACAATTTTCTTAACAAGCTATTGATTTTTTTTGTTCATTTCTCTTCACATCATACATAGAAACTTCATACTTTTGAAGGTGCTGTAACTAGGAAGAAAATGCAGCAGGTATGTTTTGCACTAGGTTTCCTCTTTTATACCTTCAGCTTCATGTTTCTGCAAGTTTTAAGTCCTTTCTATCATTATCTTTGCCAAGCAATCAAATCTCTCTTGAATGCATAAGTCTTTAGAAGCCCTAGAGATACTGAAAGAACATTATTTATTTCTTTGGGGACCAAACTATAAATCATAGTCCAGCATTACTTTTTAAAATTTATTAAAATTCTGGCAAGAAATATTTATGCAAATGACTACTGACCAAAAACACTAACCTTAAGTATTAACAGTGGTAGGTCTGGGGCAGAGAGTTTCACAGATTTCCTATCAAATCTCTCCTAATTAACAAGTGTTCAGAATTATTTTTCAAAAACCAAAACATTTTCAAGAGACATCTTGAACAGGGTGGGTAGTGGTCCTCAGCCAAGATAAGTTCATATTTGTGACTGAATCCCTCCTCTAGTCAATCTCTGAACCCACAACCTCTCCCTTTTTAACATATTCCCCTCTGGTATGAGTTACACAGATCTTGTCATAAATTTTTAACTCTTCAATTCAGTGCTCCTAAAAAGATTTTAAAAAATTCAAATAATTTAATTGTTGAATGCATATTTGATTTTATACATTTTAACTAATCCACACATACATTAATACAAAGCAGAGAGCTTCTTGTCTCCAGGTACTCTGTGCAATCTACTGTTAAAAAAGGAATCACAGAGGAGAGGAGACCTCAGGAAATGGACACTTTGGTCACTCCTGTTTCCAAATGCATTTTATAGCCATTTTTCTTTCAATCACCCCACACAGCTGCAGCAGAGACTCTCTTCCTTGCTATTCTTATTTCTCCTCATTCATATTGAGTAAGAAATTTTACACATGTCAAAACTGACAGTCTTCTTAATTACATCTACTGTAGAAAATTTAATTTTATTTGCCTCTTTTGAATAACTACATTTTTCAAAGACTATGAAGTATATATACAATACATACTTCAACAAGACTATGAAGTATATATACAATATAGGTCAAGAGTTTATGATTCTCCAAAGGCAGAGAGGCTGAAATTATTGAATGAAATAGAGAAATTAAAAATTGAACACAACTAACATTTTAGTCAGAGAGTGTTCCAATACATCTTCTGAATCATTAAAGTATTTCAAAATGAAGAAAAGAGGAAAAATGGAATATACACACATGCACACAAACACACATACCTGCAAAATCTCAAACACACCAACCAAAAAAACAAACTGAAAAAAAACCACCACAAAAACAACAAAAAAATCCTAATAAAATACCTGGTGAATAAAGAAAGAATAATGATAACTTCTGTCTGGACAGAGAATCACAGAATATTCTGAGTTGGAAGAGGCCAACAAAGGTCATTGAGTCCAGCTCTGAAGTGAGTGGCCCATACACATATTGAACCAACAACTGTGGCATTATTAACACCATACTCCAATAAACTTATTAGAGGAATTAAAAAATGTTTTTAAGAAAGTTTTAAAAGCTTTCCCCAAAGACCACAGACAGAAATATTTTGGAGTTAGTGACCCAAATATTAAATGAATGAATACAAACTATTATTTGAGTGACGTGATAGCACAATATGGTGATAGGGTATTTCTGAAGCCTGTGATTAAAAAGTGAAAATAAGCGGTTTCTGTGACTGCTGGTTGCAGCTATGTATATGTGTCCGTGGATTTAAAGAACAGAAGCAACTCTCCTGCTGCGGGTACATTTTTGAAGGCTAAAGGTTAGTATCAGGTAAGGTGCCTCCTAGAGGTCTCTCATCAGTCAGTTCTTCTTGCCTTTCTCATTACAAAATCTAACACCCAAACAGTTCCCAAAATCACAGACTTCACAAACTTCCCAGCAGAAATCAGAGAACTGTAAAATAGCCTCTTTGGGAGCTGGAGAAACTTTAGATGGTTTTTTGTTCAGGAAAATTTCAGGCTGTGAAGAGTCTTCATTTTTCTGCCAATTGTTGAAATATCCTTTATCATTTAATTCATAAAATTATTTCACTTATAAAATTTCATTAAAACCCCTACAGTTTTACTTTAAAAACTTAACCAAATTGGATTCAGTCAGTAAGAGAGAAATCCAGCAATAAGGAAGGGATTGTCCCACTCTGCACTAGTGCAGCCTTGCCTTGAATATTGTGTGCAGTTTTTGGCCCTGAGATACAAGAAAAATATCAAATGATTAGAGAATATCTGAAGGAGAGCCGTGAGGATGGTGAAGGGTCTGGATGGGAAGCCACATGAGGAGTAGTTGAGGTCACTTAGTCTGTTACACCTGAAGAAGTGAAGGCTGAACGGAGACCTCAGTGCCATCTACGGCTTCCTCATGAGGGGAAGAGGAGGAGGGGGAGACATCTCTTCTCTGTGGTGGCCAGTGACAGGACCTGAGGGAATGGCCTGGAGCTGTGTCAGGGCAGGTTTAGGTTGGATATCAAGAAAAGGTTTTTCACCCATAGGGTGTCAGGCACTGGAGCAGGCTCCCCATAGAAGCGGTCCCAGCACCAGCCTGACACAGTTCAAACATTGTTTGGACAACACTCTTGGGGACATGGTGTGACTCTCGAAGATGGTGCTGTGCAGGGCCAGGAGTTGGACTTGATGAAACTTGTAGGTCCCTTCCTAATCTGCGTATTCTGTAATTCAGTGGACCCAGGTCCTGCATCACAGCATGAGATTAGTGCTCATCCTCAAAGCTTCAAGTGACATAAGATTGTGTGGCCCCTTCCTCCATTAGGATTAGACATATTTGGGCATGATGAGCTCCAACAATGATCCTCTCAGCACCTCTTCAGAGAAGACATACAGACCTCTACATTATCTCTAAAGCTACATTTGTTCTGCTTCTGAGTGATTTTTTTAGGATACCAAGTGCTATCTATCTATTTTTGCACAGCTCCTTCTTCCCCTTTCTGTCTCTGGTGGTATCTTCTAAAGCTGCTATATCCCTTCATATTTAGCCCATACCGATTTTAATTCCTCTGACATGTTAGAGTTAAGCACGTTCACTTAAATGGAACAGTCACCTATCCTTGGCCTAGAAGAAATAAGGTCACAGACAATAACTTGAAAAACAACAAAGATTCTGTAATTGGCTAAATAATGAGCAGTACAAATCATTGCCACAAGAAGATACGCTTCACTTGGTAAACTAGGACAAGAAAAATATTCCTTTGAAAACAAAACAATGCAAGCTATGCATACAGAAAGACTATTTTAGGAACAACAATACCAGAAAGCAAATACTCTAAAAGGTTAAGAAGAAAATTAAATAGGAATTTGCAATAGCCTCCAATAGCATAACTACAAGAAGTAATTAATGAACTAGGAAAGAGGTGTAAAGAGGTGCCTGTTACAGAAAGCCACACCTTGAGAAGGGTCCTAAAACACCCAAGCAATTTTAAAACAGAAACAAAGCCATAGAATATGCTGGTTTGGAAGAGATGCATCAGGATCCCAGACTCCAGTACTTGACACTCCACAAGACACCCCAAGAGTCATACCAGGAGCCTGAGAACATCGTCCAAACACCTGTTGAACTCAGTTATGCATGGTGCTGTGATGACTTCCCTGGGGAGTCTGTACCAGGGCTCAAGCATCCCACAGGCAAAAAAACTTTTCCTGAAATCTAAGTTAAACCTCCTCTAACTCAGCATCATGTTGTTTTCTTGAGTCCTGTAATTGGTCATAAGAGTGAAGAGATCAGTGCCTGCCCCTCCTCTTCCCCTCATGCAGATGTTGAAGACTGCAATGAAGTCTTTGCCCAGTCTCACCTTCTCCAAACTGAACAGAACAAGTAACCTCAACCCTCCCTTGCCCAGCTGGTGATGCTGTGCCTGATGGTCCTCAGGACATGCTTGGCCCTCCTGGCTGCAGTCCATTTGCCATTGACCAGGACCCCCAGGTCCCTTTCCACAGTGCTGATCTCCATCCTTACATTCCTTAATCTATACACACAACCAGGGCTGACTTGGCCTAGGTACAGTATCTGGCACTTGCCCTTGTAAAACTCTGTACAGCTGGTGATTGCCCATCTCTCTTGTCTCGCTCTGTCTGCAGGGCCTCTCTGCCCTCAAAAGAGTCAACAACTCCCACCAATCCAGTGCTGTCAGCAGACACAGCATTGCTTTGAGCCTCACATACAGGTGGGCAATGAACCTGTTAAAGAGAGTTGGGCTAGGCAAGAGCCCTGCATAGCCCAGCTAGTGACAGATCACTGGTCTGATGTCACCCCATCCACTGTAACCCTTCTGGCCTGACCCATGAGTCAGTTGCTCACACATCACTTAACACAGTTATCCAGCAAAGCTTTTCGTACTGTCTCTCACAGGTTCCTTCTGGACAGTTTTTCCAGAAGAAAGCTGTGAGAGACAGCATCAAAAGCTTTGCAGAAGTCTAAGAAAAATCCATCTGCTGGCTTTCCTAGATCAACTAGGTGAGTTACCCTGTTGTAAAAGGAAACCAGGCTCTGTTGTCATTATATTGCAAAGGTCCCATATTGTTGTCTCCTTATTACACAAGTTTCATACCTCCTTGACATTTCTCATAGGCAGCTCCTCTAAGCACTGACACTTCCTTCTTCTTGCAGCAGCCAACTGACTCCAGTCTCCCTCTCAACCAACCAACCCACTCTTTTATAGCACTCTCCTCATTGGCTACAGCTGTGGCCTGTTAAAGTCAGGCCTGTTCCTAATGGTCTAGTAATTGGCTCAGCTGCAACTCCTTAGGGGTAAGATTACTTTCTATACTACCTTTATTTTGTTATATTCTATCCCCCTACAAGGTTTGACAAGCAGGACTTTACCCTAATGAACCCATGCTGGCTGTGACCCGGCCTTAAAATAATAATTCTATGTGTAGTTGAAAAAAAAAACATATACAAGCTCTCACAAAAAACCTTTGAGTTTTAAACTTGAGGCAACTTGAAAGAGTAATTTGATCATACCCTTTCAGTATTTATATAGCTGTACTTATATCTTAGGTGTACTTGTATGCCTTTGTAGTGATTTTCATTCTAGTAAAGGAGAAAATTGTGTCACTATTCACTAGACAGTTTGCTGGATGTGTTAACTTTATTTAATTAATTTAATGCTCTGCCATTTAAATGACAGGATCAAGTTTTTGAAAAGGACATTGAGAATGGCCTGCCATGTGTAGAGGCCTGAACTAACTGCTGGCCATCCCAAAGGAGTACACTGTTAGTACCAGCATAGCAACCGGTTTTGAAGATGTGGAACCTCTTTTCCGTACTGGAGAAGGAGAGGAGGGAAACTGCAGCTTGGATGAGGATCACGGTTGTCCGCTTTTGTGACTGTGACAGGAGCTGGTTCAGAGAAACAAACCAAAGCAAGATGACACCCAGAGTCCCAAAGGCAGAACAGAATTTTTAGTGTGCAACAGTTCTGTGGGTCCCGACTCAGGAAGAGATCAGTTGCCATTTGGTCTGAAGAGGACGTAGACGAAAACCTGAGTAACTGGAACATGATGAAGACTTAAAATTTGTATTTGAGGCAAGAGAACTACCAAATTTTCAGATCATGAAGAAAATCTAGTTCATCCCAAGTCTAACATACCTAAAAAAATTAGCATTACTTTTAAATTATTATAATTCAAAATTACATTTTTAATGGAGAATGTTGTCAATATTTGTATTTAAACATCTCACTGTAGCTTTCAGGAAATAATGTGTAATTTTTAAATGTTTGGAATAATTTTCAATCTCTTCCGTATTGACTGAAGTAGTTCTTAAGCAAATGTTTGCATATGGAATTAGAAAACTGTATGTCTGAATATGTGCAGCAATTATATTTGCAGCACTGTACATTTCTGGACATTTATACCATTGAGATTAGTTGCCTCAAATATTTACACTTATTATTTCATTTAAAATGTTATCAGAGACACTTCAGTTATACTAGAAATCTATGCTATGTTATTAGTTCATACACATATACTATGACCTTTCCTTTTTTATCCATCTGCTTTTACTTCATTCTACTCTGAAGAAGGGTAATTAAAAATTTCATAATATTTCATTTTACAACAGCTATTTTTACAAGTGTGTGGGATGATGAGGAAAAACTTCGTTGCTTTGAGTGACATATCTTTTATTTCTGTTTCAAAAAGCACTCTAATCACATGTTCAAAAACTAGTCTGAATTCCAGGAATGTTTTAACTTCAAGATGTGCACAACTGTCTTCCATGTCAGGACTAACAATTATGTTAATGGAAAAGTATATTGATATATAACTTGGACAACATTTGTGAGTTTCTCAATCTAACCAAAGAATGTCTTTTATTTTCTAAAGTTCTATGAAATTCTTTTGTGTTTCTCAATGAATTACTGCAACTTTGAAACATACAGTTTTGGAAGAATAGGCTTGGGTATATTGTTAAGTATGACATTTTTGGAGATTTCAAATTTGTGTATCTAATGAAATGAAGGTTACTTTGATGAAGTAATGATTTCTGCTCTGATCCCATATTCATTAAAAATAAAATATGAGAGTTCTTCATGCTGAACTGTTTTTGTTTTACTGGCTGAAGTACCTTTGGTTGTTGAGCAGGGCTCATGGGGCACATTTTTTTTTGCACTTTGACCACTCAAGCTTCAAACACAACTGCTAAAATTTATAAGAGATCCCAAATCAATGACAAAGTTACCCTTTCCATGAACCCTAATTGGATTCACAAATATTTTTAAAGTTTTATTTTTAATATGCCATTTATTGGCTTTACCAGTTATTAGCTTTTCTCTTGAAAGAGGAAAGTGGTTCTAAAATCTGTATTTTGATAGTGTGATTCTTTGCCAAATATGGCTATAACTGAGAATTTTCTAAGACAAAACTCAGCATTGCTTAGGTGGTGACTCAATATGAGTGAAATATTAAAGGAACACAAGGTCAATGTCTCTTCACTCTGATAAGTGCTTTGATGAAAAACTCAGACAAATATATATGTGGATGTATTTGTGCTTTCAAAGCAAATGAACTGAACAGAGTGGAAAAAGAAAATGTTCTTCCAAGGAAAAGAAGGCTAAAACTGCTTTCATCTGCAGTTTGAGATGAAAGGTAGCACAAGGACAATAGTGTTTTCATTGGTGTTGCTCTTCTCCCATTAGAGCTTGGCCCCACAATGCTTCATTTATCAAGAATGTATTATGGGAGACAGTTTAAAAATATCGAAGTGATAGATATTCTTTTCCTGTTGTATTTAGAATAAATGACTTACTGCAATACTGGAATTGTAGAAGAATTTAGTTCAGAACTTCTGAGAAAATGAACTTAAGAAGCCCTTAAAGCATTAATCTATTTCTAAGCCTTTGCAGTATTTTTGTTAAAATACTAAGCCCATTTCAAAAATCATCGTCCATATTTTTCTAACATTTTTGTGATATGAGTGACAAATGCACATTTTCCTCACTGCTGGTCCATTTTTCAGATCTTTGTGTATATCACAAATCTCATTTCTGGAATAAGAAGTCTATAGTTTTATCTGCTGAACACAAGTATTTACAGACTGAGTCTCATTAATTATACATCATGAAAAAAGTTTAGTTTTACAAATTACTTGTGATACCTTTATAATGATTTCTGCTGCATTTACAAGCATTTTTTCTCAGTTAAACCATACCAACTAAGATACACATACCAACACAGCAGTGTAGGAATATTCTGGGGAGAAATCAGCTGTAATATTTAAGAGTATGAACCTTTGTGAGGACATATATCTCTCTACCATCAAATTTTACTGTGTATCTCATTTGAAAGTGAAATCATGAGACAGAGACTGACATTAAAGGTACACACTGTAGTGCTGGGAGCTGAGGGTGCCCTGTTAAGGCTGGTTCCACAAAAGCAGGGTCAGGCTGAAGGGTGCCAACAAGGGTTGGCCTGTCAGCCACAAGGTTTGACTTCAGACATAAGCAAAGGGCAGCTCAGACCAGACAGCAAAAGTAGTCTGTTTTCCTTCAGATCACCCATCAATCCCTTGGAGATGAGTCCGTAGAAAAGAATGGGTAAGTATTAAAGATGGAGGGAGAGACCCACCTTTCTTGATCAGCATCTGACTCCGTTTATTCACTCAATCAATCACTTTTTAAAACCATGTCAATTAAGTTCATGCATATTGCAAACCCGAGCTCACAATAGGTCAGAGATAACACACCAACTCCTCCTTATGTTTCCAATACCAAGATTTGGGTTCTCAAAATTATTTTTGCTTTCCCAAAACAGCCAAAGATAGAATATCTACTTGTTATGAGAAAGCTGCCTGAGAACTCTGGTATGCAAGGTTCTCAAGGCCTTCATGTTTGTCACTTTTACTTGTAATTAAAAACAACCTGAGAACCTCTGCTGTTTATAGAAACCGGCTGTGAGAATTTTACTCCTCACAGCTGCCTTCTAAGCCATTTCTGAAAAAATCTCCAACAGATAAGGCTCTTTAAAGACAGGGATTCCCTATGCACATTTCTCAGTGTCCCTTTCTGGAAGCCAGCCCACCA